>NC_091804.1:7510000-8760000 GCF_041296235.1 Equus asinus | reverse complement strand
CAAAACTATTTTTGGTTATTTATTGCTATTTTTATTTTTTCTTTGTATCCTTTGAATATTCTAGTAGAATATTCATCTTTTCTTCTTGTTGATTTATAAGAATCCTTTATAAATTATGTCTATTGATTTTTCATGTTTAGTTTAGAGGATGTAGGGAACTTAGAGATCATCTTATTCTACCCATTTGTTATACAAATTAGGAAGCTGAGGTGCGATGACCTTTCCACTGACACGTAGAAAGTTAGCGGACAAGCAGGACTGAAAAATAGGTCTCCTGGATCCTTCTTCAGAAGTTTCCCTCCCAACCACTTGCCTCCTTGCCTCCACCCTTCTCCTTCTCCTCTTAAGTTAAGCGTTGTCAGGTTTCTTGATTTGATTCAAAGTTACAATAACTTGGTTTCCTACCTCAACAAATTCATCACCAATAGCTGCTGACTCCCAAATCTTATCTTAATTCCTGATATTTCCCGTGAACTCTAGATTTATCTAATAAACCTCTCCACTCGGATTTCTCATTGGCAATCCCAATTTAGCCTTTTCAAGACTGAGCTTTTACTATCCGGCCCGCCATCTGCAATTCTTACAGTCTTCCTCACCTGAGCCAATGCCGATCCCATTGTTCTTGGTGGTCAGATCCAAAATTTTGAAGTCATCTTTGACTCTACTTCTTATCTCAAACTCCTGATCCAATTCATCACCAAATCCTGTCAGTCTATTTTCAAAATATACTCGAATATGGTAACATCTCCCATCTCCTCCACCTCCTCCCCAGTCAAAACTACTTCTCACATCAGTTATCACCATAACCTCCCATTTGATTCCCCGTCTTCATTTTTGGCTTCTTACAGTTTATTGTGTCACCACAGTTGGAGTGATCCTGTTACAGAATAACAATATAATGTCCCACTTCTCCTCAAAATCCTCCAATGACTCCCAGTTTCATCTAGAATATAACCCAACATCTGTATAGTGGCCCATCTTGACCCGCTGCCTCCCATGTAGGTTTTTTTCCTCTGCTGTCAGTTTCCCTTCATTCACTAAGGTCTCTGCTTTTCTTCAAACATTATAAGCATACTCTTGCCTCAGGGCCTTTGTACTTACTGCTCCTTTACCTGAAATGCTCACCTACACTCACACTCAAATATAAACACCAGGACTGCAAGGACTTTTTCTGCTTGTAGCTGCTGAATCCTCAGCACCTAGAACAGTGAGACTCAGCAGGTGCGCAATATATGATTGTTGAAAGACTGAATGAACCATACTTACTAGCAATCATTGTTTGGTGGTGTTGTAAAGAATTTTTTGTGACATCATGTGGCCTTTGCAGAACTACTTGAATTCCTAGAACTAAGATGATACTGCTCAGGTACTAAATCCTTGCATTAAAATAAAATTCAAACTCTTTACCCCTGTCAATCTCTCCAACAGCATCTCCTTCCTTTCTCTCCTCCCTCACTACTCTCCAGCCATACTAGCATCCTCTCTGCTCCTTAAATAGGCCAGGTATGTATGAGCCTCTGGGCCATTTTGCTGGCTATGTCCTCTGCAGGGAAACATCTGTTCCTGCATCTTTGCATGGGTGACTCCTCACTCAGGTCTCATTTGGAAGCTCCCTTCTTGGTCAGACCTTCCCCAATCACTCAAACTAAATAAGTCCCTTTGCTGCATCTCTTTCACACCATACTCTTATTTTCCTCAAAGCACATATCCAGAGAGCAAAGACCTCATCTGTTATTTCCACCACCATGTTGCCAGAGGTTCACATTACAAGACACATAGTGGGCACTCACAGAATATTTGGAGGATGAGTGAATGTCCTTAGTCTAGCTGCTCAAGATCATAAGAGCTGTGCCTCCAAGAGAACACTAGCCACATGGTGCTGAAATCATATATCTGTGATTCTGCCTCCCACAGAGTCTGTGAGAACCACTGGGACAGGTAAATGTTTAATTCATAGTCACTTCCCTGCCATTTCCCACAGCTCCTGGCACCTGCTGGTACTCCACAGATGTTGGCTGAACTAACATGAAGTGGCAGAAAGGCCATACGGCCTCTTCACCGAGTTCATTTCACTTGGAGGGTAGAGAATATGAATCACAGAAGGTTAAATATTAAAAAGTGAATATTATGAGATGACCAAGGGAAGCCATATGAGGAAGGGTACACAGAAGAGTTAACGTGGAGAAATTAAGCGCCTAGAATTAGCTTTCATAGGGAGAAGAAATACAACAGTGAGATCATCAACTCAGGTACTCCTTTCAGAGCAATGCCAAGCTTCCGGTGCTATAAATTTACATGGTCTCTTTTTTCTAGGATAAAAAAATAATGTTATTGATGTGCTACATTTAATGATTCCTGTGAGTAAGTCAGCTTTTTGATTACCCAACTACCCTCCTTACAGTAGCTGTTTTAAACTTTTTCCTTTTTTTTGTCTTCTTTGGTCTCCAAATCCCTTCTCTTCATAGATGGTCCTATTTTCCACTTTGCTGAGAAAATCAAGGTCATTAAAGGGGAAATCCTCCAACTTTCTATCTTCACCACCAAAAATATGTTTGATCCCACACACATCCCTTTCTTATTCTCTTCTGTCTCAGCGTGATAGCTACATTTCTCCTTTCTAAAAATTAATCTTAACAGTACATCTGGATCCCTTTCCCTTTTCTTATCAAACAATACCTTGTCTCCTCAAGTATTTCCAATTTCCCAGCATTCTGCCTATCTTTCTTTCTACCAGTTCCTTATCTTTGGCCTTCAAACATACGCAGGCCTTCCCTGTCTTAGAAAAGCAGTGGTTGCTATTGTTGCCCACCTCTCAAGCTGCCGTATTTTCCTCCGTGGCTGGGTGTCTTATCGGCATGACATACTATCTTTCTTCTTTCACAGTATAGCCCCTCCACTGACATGGAATTCTACTCATGCTTCAGGTCTCAGCTCTGTCAACGTTGGACTCGCATGCTACAAACATGGATACCAAACATTGGCTTTCGCCATTTCACAGTCAGTGGCCTCCTCCCAGTGTTGACTCTGCCTGGCGGTTAGGCAGCATTCCTCCCATGAGTTTCCCTTGACTTTCAAGCATGATGCATATACATCCTCCAACTCCATCTCGGAATTATTTTATTTCCTAATTGTGGACAACATCTCAAGGACTTCTACTCTTTTTTATTTAAACGGTTTTCCTTGGAGAGTTTGTCTACATTTATGGCTTCAGTTAAACAATAAATCAATTTCCAAGATTACTGAGCACATTCTCAGGAACAGACAATGTTTGGGCATCATTCATCAACTATTTGAATGATTCATAGAAATAGGACACTGGACTAGCTGCATAACCATTGAGTCAAACATAAATATGGTTTTACAGGGCTACAAAGAGAACTAAAATTTGAAAAAAGTTTAAAAAGAACAAGCTTACTTAGAATAATAGGTTACAAAATAGTATGATACATATATACACATACATACTTTACAAACTGTAGAGGAAAGCAAATGGAAATAAGATGAGCAAGTAGCTGGGATTTCACCTGAGTAGCATGCTGGTAGAAGTGACGCCTAAGCTGAGTAGGGTTAGCTACCTTGGGATGGAGGTGGGTGAATGTCACAGGGAGAAGGAGCAGCATGTACAAAGGACTGCAGGAGAAGACAATATGGTGCACACCTTCATCTACTCACATTCACTGGGCACTTGCATGTCTACTGACACATCATCAAGATGACTAATAATTATTTCTTGAACACTTCATTTCATGTGAAGCTTCAGGTACTGTAAGAATATTAAGTAGGACTCCTGGCTGTCTAAAGGCCCAAGGCCCAGCGGGGGAAAGGCCAAAAGAGTGATCACAATAAGTCCACTGTGAAAAGGAAGGGCAAGTCCTAGGCTGAGGCCTACCAGGAGGGAAAGGTAAGGTGAGCCTTGAAACAGCATTTGCAGTCCATCCGGTTGTGATAAAAATGATCACTCTGCCAGATAGACAGTAGTGGCAATCACACACATGATGACTTTTTCGAATATGTCCCTTCTGCAGGTGCCTCCTGTGTTAATATGAGTAGGCTAACTGCAGAATAACCTCAGAATCTCAATGACTTAACACGAGAAAAGTATATTGCTTACTCACCTCATACTCCAAAGAGGTTCTGAGGAGAGAGAAGGCTGCTCCACACAGTCATTCAGGAACCCAGGATAATTCCTTCTTATACATCTTGTAACTTTGCATTTCTTGGGATCTCAGTATCCAAAATGTGGTTCCTGGCCAAGCAGCATCAACAACGTGGTAACTTGTTAAAAATGCAAATCTTTGAGTCTCACCACAAATGGGCCCAATCAGAGGCTCTGGCTCTAGGATCCAGAAATATGTGTTTAACAAGCTCTGGAGGTGATTCTCAAGTTTGAGAACCACTGCCAAGGCCTGGCAGATGAGGCCAGGGAGTAGGGGGCTCACACAAGAGGGTTTTTAGGTGCCAGTCCTGGAAGTAGCACAAATGGCTTCCACTCACAGTCCATTGGCTGCTACTCAGTCATGAAGCCCCGCCTACCTATTTAAGAAGCTGAGACACACAGTTCAGCACTGTGCCCAGGAAGAAAAGTGCTCTTCTCCTGACTGTTCTTCTCACTTTTAGTCTCTCCCCCTTAAATTCATTCTCCCTTCAGCAGTCGGACGAATCTTCCTAACAGGCAAATCTGTTATGCCAGTCTCTAACTAAAACCTCCATGAGCCTCTTAGCTTTCCGAATGACACTTCTTAGCCCTCCAAGGACTAGTCCCTGTTGCCTCTCTGTCCTCATGGTTTGCCACCCTCTCTTGAGCTCTAAACTCCAGCTGCAATAACAAGTGGCTGGTCCTTTCACTGGCCACCTGCCCTCTTCTCTGGGCCCTTGTACCTGCTTCTCTTCCCATGCTCCTTTCCTCCTGGCCACTCCCATTCATCCTTCAGGGCTCAGCTGGGAAGTGACTTTGTCTAGAAACATCTCCCTGAAGCTGTTCCCTATCCCTCCCTCAAGACTGGGTTAGAAGCCCTCTACTATCCCAGAATAATTCTTACCACTTTGAATTTCAATCACAGAAGTCTATGGAGGGCAGAAACTGTATCCCACATAGTGTTGCTTCCTCGTTGGCCATGAGGAGCCTGACACATGGTAGATGCTCAGTGAGTATCTGCTAAGTAATTAATTAAAAGTGGTTTAATGGCTGCTCAGTGGGTGCATATAGATGAGAATGTTGATTGTATCGTACTTTGGCCAGAATTTGTTATTAAGTCCAATATGCTCCCTCTTCCTTAATTACGTACTGCGGTTAAAGCACAGGCAAAATCTTCACCCCTGAACAAAAAGAGGCTGCCTACAATAGGGACTAGGGTGAAGCAAACCCATCCCTATCACAAGAAATCAACTCAAAGCCCCACTCTGGTCATAGTCAGCCCATCCTTTTTATAGACAGAAGTCTGCATATCTTTATCCAATGTGAATTTACAAACGTGATTTACATAATAAATAGGAAAATACAGAAGCTCAGGATGTGAAGTGTAATCAAATTACATTGTTTAGAAAACAGAAAATAAAGCTTACTGGTGCTGGTAGGACAAACAGGGATGTCTCAGTAGCTTAATTATTGGATGAATCAGTCCTCTATTCCCATCAATGCTTCCACCATGACTCATTCTGATGGACTAATTTTTAATTGAAAATGAGAAACTCAGAGGACGTCAGAGGGATATGAAAATAAGTATTAGCCTCCAAAAGTTAAAATAATTCCTATGCACAGAACACGAGCAGCGGCAACTGTTACTGGCCCAGGTCTTCCCCTTGCCTTCGATTACCTCTGATCTCCTTCCCTCCTAGACTTGGCCTCATCAGTGACTTCCATCTCTTTCTCTGTTGAATGTCTCCTTAGCCTATAAGCACGACTGCTGCTCCCATCCCAAAACGTATACCAAATGACAGCTGCATCAGTTGGGTTCTCTTGGAAGTAGACACCTGGATGGAATTAGGAGCAAAGGGTTTATTGAGGAAGAAGATACGTAAAAGTCAAAGAAAGGAAGCAGAGTTGTTCAGGGGGAGGTGGCCACCTGCCCAGAGTCACACAGCTAGTAAGCGGCAGAGCCAGGATTGAAACCCCACAAATCTGGCTCCAGAATCCAGGTGTATAACCACCATGTGTACTGCCTGTATCTTCTTCTGCCCTGACAGCGCATTTTATCATTATGCAAATCATAGCTTCTCATAATTCTTTATTGTGGGCCATGCACTCCACTAAGTGCCCTGTTACATACATTACCTATTTTTAAGGTAGGCATTACTTTCTGCCCTTTACATATTAGAAACCTGAGTCTCAGTGAGGTTATGCCCTTTACATATTAGAAACCTGAGTCTCAGTGAGGTTAAATAACATGCCCAAAATCGTTCAGCAAACAAACAACAGAATCAGGCTTCACACTTCAAATTCATGCTCTCAACCCTGACTCCATGGTCCTTTATGCTGTCATTGCCTTTGAGTGAGGACAGAGTTTCAGCCATCTTTGTAATCACATAACCTAACAAATTATAGGAATTGAATAAGAATTTGCTAAATGAATGAATGAATGAATAACGTGCTTTTCCAGTCTGTCTCGAGTTATAGAATTGTGGTCAGTTTTTTAAAAGGGCATATTATTAAGATAACACTCTTCCTAATGTTTCAGTTTTCTTTTTTAAAATACTACTATAGCTTTTATGCCATGAATAAAATTTCTTTTTTTTTCCTAAAGATTGGCACCTGGGCTAACAACTGTTGCCAATCTTTTTTTTTCCTGCTTTATCTCCCCAAACCCCCTCTGTACATAGTTGTATATCTTAGTTGCAGGTCCTTCTAGTTGTGGGATGAATAAAATTTCTAATAGTCAATAGCTTAAGCACACACATTAGACAAGGTCATGGAACCTTAAGGATGCTATGTTGGTGAAAAGCAGCCAATAAGCAGATGATTCTCAACTGTCCATGCACATAGGAAATACTGAGGAAGCTTATTAAAATGCAGATTACCAGGCCACACCAACCACAGAATTGTATTCAATAGATTTGATTAGAAGCCTAGAAATCTGCATTTTATATAATCTCTGAGTGAGTCCAGTGCAGATGGTCTATGAACCAGATTTTTAAAAACTCAAGTGGATCACTGGGGTTGCCATCAGCTAATCAACCTCCATGTCATGTCACATATGAGAAGTCTTAAAAAACATATAGCTTTTCCAAAGGGTAAAATCACTGCTGGAATGAAACTATTTGATGTCCATTATTTCCGATAATGATTTTTAAAACTGTAAGAAGAGACCAAAGACCTAGCATGAAACATGTGGGGGCCAACTTAGCTTAATTGGATCAAGGTGGACAGAACATTTCACAACTATTTAAAAGTTCATACTGATTTTGGGGGGAAAAGCTAATGACTCATTTTGCGTATTCACTGTGTTTATGTCATCCCAGCAAAGTTTTATTTTTCCACTATGTCATTGATATTAAGATACCATTAATTATAAGAATTCTTCTTCGGGGCTGGCCCAGTGGCACAGCAGTTAAGGTTGCAAGTTCCACTTCTCGGCAGGCCGGAGTTCGCTGGTTCAGATCCTGGGTGCGGACATGGCACCACTGTGGTGGGTGTACCACGTATAAACTAGAGGAAGATGGGTATGGATGTTAGCTCAGGGCCAGTCTTCCTCAGCAAAAATAGGAGAATTGGCAGTAGTTAGCTCAGGGCTAATTTTCCTCAAAATAAATAAATAAAAAGAAAAATAATTCTTCTTCTATTAAATGTCACTGAGAAAGAAGAAAAATCCCCAAATGGAGGATTCAATATAGGACAACAAGGAGCTACAGCCTCAGGTGGCTTTAAAGGAGCAATAGGGGACAGTGCCTTAGTTTGTGTCCCTCCAAAAGCAAATCCAGACCTTGCATGCAGGTAGTTTATCTGGGAGACAGCCCCTGGATGCACAAGAGAGGGAGCAGGGAATCAAGACAAGGAAGGGAAGACAACCAACGAAGTATGGGTCATGAGCAGATTACCGCTGTGAGCAAACGGGCTCAGTCCCGCTGAAGGCCCTTTGAGGAACCCTGAGGAACATACCTCAGAATTGCTGCATTGAGGGATGGGGAAGCTGGGGTGTTATCCAATGACTCCTTTCCCTCATTGATTGAGGGTTACTTGGGGGTGTTAGATCCCCAGCACTTTTTAGTGAAGAGCAGTCAATAATCAAATAAATCTCAGACGTCCATATGCACAGGACCCAGGGCCGTCTTATGATTAGGCTGAACAAGCTACCTTCACATGGCTAGTGGAGAAGGAGAGAGATGCAGGCAATCAAAGGGGGAAACTGCCCTCTGCAGCTGCAAGGGGACGCACAGGTGGCCTGAGGGTGATGGTCCAGGCACCAACAATAGCTGCTCCAAAAAGCTAGGAGACTTGGGTGTCTGATCTTTGGCACTGATGGAAGGTTAAAAAAATGTCTCCCTTAAGAAGTTGAATCACAAGCTAGTGCTAACCATGCAGGTTTGTGTCCTGAATTCATATCCTAGTGTGGTCCACAGAAACCTCAGGCAGGGAACTTAATTTAAGTGATCTCAAGTTGGTAATGCTGTCCAGTGACTAACAAGCAAATGCAAATCCTCTGTCTGAATTTGGCTTCCATCCAGGTTGTAGCAATTGTTGGGCCATTGATTGTTCAATTCATCTCAACTCCCCGATGATAAAATGTAGAAAAATATGTGCTCAAATCAATGAAATACAAAAGTAGCAGTTTATCCACAAAACAGATACAACCTCTTTCCTACATAATAAAACCTTAAAGAGCACTCCTTTTCTGTCCCCCAGCACACACACATGTGCTCTTAAGCATACACACGCACACACGCACCCCCCACCACCCCTCTAAGAGACGTCTCTTTATAGTGGAGGACACTTACTGGGATATGAGAACCTGTCTTCTCTCCTTCGCTAAGTTTTACAACCACACAAATGATCGTTGTTCTATTGAAGTCAGCCAGATAGCAATCAGATTAAATGCGACAGAACTAGAAAGCTGAAATCTGAGGCCAGCTTTTAGTATAACACTTCCCATTTTCCCAGAGGAAGCCACAGGGTAGGGGAAATATTCCTGCTTCTAGCTGCGTTATTTTGAACGTTCAAAAATATTTTTACAAGCAACGATGTCTATATAATTCTGTAAAAAGAAAGAAATTCTTGTTTTTTTCCCCTTTAAAAAACCTGGTCAGGGCTGGCCGGGTGGCATAGTGGTTAAGTGCACGCGCTCCACTTTGGCAGCCTGAGGTTTGTGGGTTTGGATCCCAGGTATGGACCTACACACCCTGCATCCAGCCATGCCGTGGCAGCATCCCATATGCAAAATAGAGGAAGATCGGCACAGATGTTGGCTCAGAGACAATCTTCCTCACCAAAAAATAAAAAGGCCTAGTCTTCAGGCTTTTATTTGACAATCATATACAGACTGGTCTACACTTTTTTTAGTAAAGCATTATGTCCTGAGATCAATAAATCAAAACTGGATTCCTCCTCCTCAAGAGTGAATTGTTATCTTCTGAAGAAGTTATGTGACAGGATCTCTAGTTTGGTAAAATAAGTGAACAAAAAAAGGATTGAGATTCCTTTGCCTGAAAGGAAAATTCTGGATGTTATTTTTTCTATTCTGGGAGAGTTTCCTGAATTGTCTCCTAGAACAAGAGATTAAATGTCAAGAGAGAAAGCAGGTGCAAGACCCATTATTTAGTGCCGCTGGAGTCCATTCTCTCACTGGAGTCACTGTTTCCACACAGAGAAGGAAGGCAGCTTGACTACTACAGAAGGAGTATCTATGACAGTCTGAGAGAAGAGGCAAAAAGGCAGCCAAGCAGAGAGCTAGGGATCCCTCAGTTGTAAAAATTCTGAAACGAGCAAGAGACTCGTGACTATGGGAGAGACCACGGTGCCTGGAGATATCAGCAGTTAAGACAAAAGCAAAATTTAGCAGTCAGAAGTCGATCACAACTGGACTTGTGAAGCAACAGTCCAGTTAAGATGCTCAGCATCCAGGAGTTCAGGAAGAGTAGTGAGCAACCCAGTGATGTCAGCTCCTAGAGGGGCTGGTCCTCTAGGAAGGCCATTCTAGAGGGGCATGAATCCAGGAAGACACCAGAGGCCTGGAGGGTGACATCAGCACAGACCCAGCTGCTGTTAATTGACCACCCCCTTTACTCCTGGGCCCCCCAGATCCTCTGATGCCCAAGGAGCCCAGGAAGCCTTGTGCTGCCTCATTTTTAGAATCTTTTTCCTAGATTCCAAATCAAGCCATAATACACTTCTAACCCCAGTGGTAGGAGTTCCAGAGTAACATTAACCTGGTTTTCCAGATTAATGAGGCTACAGAGTGAGCCCATCTTCAAAAGGAAAATCAAACCACCAAGACTTGACCCTGAAATATCTGGCAGGGGAATGTGGTCCCTGCTATGGGACCCTACAGATCCTGTGGAAGGGAGCACCTTTGGCATGCCACCATTTCTACTGAGCTTGCTGCTGCTGACCACAGGGAAGTCCTTGATATTCGACAGGGACTTACTCTCTTGTGAATAAGTTTTTGCTCCTTTCCCTCCCCCAGGCCATCTTAGCGATATGGAAGACATTTACGTACATTGCTTTCAAATGGATTAGAGTTGAAAGAACATGGCCTAGACACTCTTTTAGATATGTGTGTGTGTGTGTGTGTGTGTGTGTGTGCATGTGTGCATGCACTCTGGTAGTGATAAACTCTCAGAAGGCATAAAAATGGTTAAATCCAAAGAACTTCACAGATTAAGATTCAGGTTGCTGTGATAGGGCTTTAGGAAGAAAAGCTAAATGGAAAGTGGGCTTTAGTTTAATACCAGGTATGTTTGAAAACTTCTCCTAGAAGACAACATTCTATCATTTTTCTTTGAAAATGAAGGAATGGTGTTGAGGCGTCAAGAAGAGAAATGGAACTAGCTAAGCAGAACTGACTGAACTTACTTCCAGTGCAAAGCCCTCTGATAACCGTCCTCTGGTGCTTTTATAGATCTGCCAGTTATTTCTTGGCTGCAGCTTTCTTCCTAGGTATAGATTTCTAGTACATTGATCATGGACAAAGGTGATGCATTAGATTTTATTAAATGTTCAGAATAAATTGTGCTATTTAGGAAAATAACATCCAAAGAAGGCAAAATGTAGTGGAAATAATGAAGGAATCTGTAATTAAGAATATAGGATCAAATTATTCTTTGACTAAATAGCCATATACATAACCATGCAAGATTTCAACCCAAGCAGGCAGAGATGCTTTCTTTTGGGAACCTTAAGTGTATGATAAAGTTTCTGAGAATCCAGCATTGGTTATTTTCAGCAGGAAGTTCCTTCCTTAGGAAAGATTCCACATAGAGAACCATGGAAAAGCCTGAAGCTGCCCCACTGTGGCTTCTTACATAGTTAAAACCCTATTAAAGTGAAAGAATCAAGAGACTCCTCTGGAAAAAATACTTATCTCTGCGTTCACTAGGACCCTGCTGCGTGCAGATTTATCTGGTTGCTGTAGAGAAACAAAAGCCACATAAGGGTGTGTGATGGTGGGTGGGGAGTTTGAGAGACACCCAATTTGTATTGTTCCTGCTGGAAAGACCCTGATCTGAGACCAGCACTGACAGCCCCTGTCTGAAAAGGACCTCCTGGTAGTCTTCATTCCCGCCAGGCCCTGGAAGGGATGGGGAATGCATAATGAGACTGAATAAGAATTAGATACCCTAATTGGGGCCTGGAAAAGGGAAAGAAAAAGCCAGATGTGTAGCATGTGATCAGAATCCAGCTCAGTTAAGCCAAACGTGACAACGCCTGGGAAGGCTTCGGTGGTTGTGATCACGTACAGAGGAGCTGGAGCCACCTTGTAGATTTCCATGGGAGCACAACCAGCGAGGGGAGTTGGAGGAAGGGTAAAAGGGCCAAGTCCAAGGTAGTCTGGTTGAAGACATCAAAAACCGAGTCCTCCAGATGTTTTACACTCGGGGGATAGTATACCTATCTAAATGCTTGGCATGGGTGCAAAACATTTGAAACTGACTCAGTCATCCAGCTGCAGTTTAAATGTAATCTCCTTGTCCTCAAAGATTTTTCTTGACCCCCTTCAGAAAAGGCGAATCCCTCTCCTTGTGCGTCCACAGTTCTTGATTCTCTCCACAGTTCTTGTCACTTGGCTTGTGGTTGGTTAACTCTCTCTCTCCTTCTCTCTCTCTCTCTCTCTCAGCTAGCCTGCGAACTCCATGAAGGCATCAATATGCCTCATTCATTTTGTATCCCAGCACATGGTAGGCGCAAAAATATCTGGTGGACATTTTTATTTTGTTTTTCTTCCTAAATAGTAAGTTTCTCTGTAGTTATTCTGACAATAACTCTTGATGAATTTCCAAACCATTCTCAAAGTGACTGTATAGAGGCATATCATCTGGTTAAAGAGAAAAGAAGAGTTTATTATATTTATCAGGATCTCATGCCCGCCTCCAGCTACCACCGCTGTCTTTCATCTCCTACTAAAGACAGCTTCTGATTTTAATTATGGTAGATTATTCCCAATTAAAACATGAAGAGGTGTGTTGCCATGGAAAGTGTGTTTTGTGGAAACATGCGAATTTTCCACCAATATGATCCTATCAGCTTAATCATTCATTATTTGACTTTGGAGAGGAAGCCGAGGGCATGTGTCTACAGGTGACAAAGAGAAGTATAGTAGTCAAGAAGCAGCTTTAGGATTGGGGTTATTTGGGCGAAAATAGATTAGATGAGGGATGGATGGTTTACAGTTGGAGCTTTGTCCCAAAGAAGTATGAGCTAAATGTAAATCAAGTGTATCAGTCTGCTCAGGCTGCCGTAAGAAAAGACCATAGCCTGGGTGCCTTAAACAACAGAATTTTATTTTCTCACAGTTTTGGAGGCTGGGAAGTCCATGATCAAGGTCCTGGCTGATTTGGTTTCTGGTGGGGGCTCTCTTCCTGGCCTGCAGGTGGCCTCCATTTCACTATGTCCTCACATGGCAGAAGAAGAGAGAGATCGAGTTCTCTCTTTATAAGGCCACAGCCCTATCAGATCAGGGCCTCCCTGTGATGACCTCATCTAACCTTCACTACCTCCGTAAAGGCCCTATCTCCAAATATAGTCACATTGCATGTTGGGACGTCAACATATGAATTTGGGGGGGTCACAAACATTCAGTCCATAACATCAAGTCTGATCAGAAGTATCATTTGATAAATATTCCTTAAACCAGACGCGGACAAAGACCAGGTGTGTCAGATACCTGTAGTGAATACCCACTCACACAAATCAAAGGAGTCTGTGCACCTGGTCTTGGGTTTAAGAGGGTAGTGTGAGGTCAGATTTCAAGTCTTACTCTCCCCCAGACATAACAATATGAAAACAGATAAGTTAACAAAGCCAAAAAACAACAACAGAAAACAGTAATCACACAAAAGAATGGGCCGATAGCCAGCAAAAGGAAAGATACATTTCCAGAAATGTGGGAGGCATGAGCCTGATGTCTCCCCAACCCACCCCCTAATTCCACCAGGCACAGAAATAATCCTGAATAGAATCGTGTTAGCAACCACTGACTTGCCCAACTGGGAGAGGAGCAGCCCAGGGAAATTTCCACAAGTGCATGAAGTCATCCAAGAACACCATTTATTCTTCCTTTCCCCAAAGAAATAGGAAAACCTGCTGTAATTCTCCATTTCACTATTTCCTGCTGGGAGGAAAATGGGAGAGAAAGGCAGACCAACGACAAATGACTAGAACTAATTATCTCTAGCAAAAATCCCCAGCAATTTCACCAAATACAAAACAAAGAAGAAAATAAGTAAGGCACAATCTTTGGAGTGAGCAGGAAGCAGGGAGGGGGCGCCCGAGAGCCCCAGATCAAGCCTCCTTGAAGAAGGAGCCCCCTTCCTTCTCTGAGGAATCTGTGTAGAGTTTGCACAGGCTTAATCACCTTCTGGGTTGGGAGGCTGAGAGAGGAAACAGTGAAACAAAACAGAGAAGTTCCGAGGCTGACTCTCTCACTCCTAGAAAGTTCTAAGTCTCATGTTGAATTGAAAAAACCATCCAAACCCCAAAGATAGCCCCCACCATGACAGGCAACAGTGCAGACAAAGTGGGGCGAACCTGGGCTGGGCACAGGACACACTGGCTGAGAAATCCAGCACAACTAATATGGCAAATGCTCTGGCCTCCCCAAAGAAAAGCCCCAAAAGAAAACCCTTCTTCTAGGTGGCTCCTGGAGGACCAACAGGGCACAGATACTGTGAGAAAGGAGTAGCTTGTTACTGTGTATGTGTCACACGCCTCACCTGCAAGCACACAGATACCATAACTAAGGGAGAGAGAGAGAAGGAAAGGAGAAAGCTGGGATGCATGCAAGCCAGCAAAAGACAGATGAGGAATCTAATATGGAAGAAAACACAACCCAAGAAAGATTACAGTCTCCTACAATTACTATAGAAGAACTTCTAAAGAACATTAAAGAGCTTGAAGATAAGGTGATAAAATGGCAGAATGATCTGAAAAGTAACAACTAAGGAGATAAATTTTTGTATCATTACTGAAATAAATCAATTAAGAACAGCAAAGACCAAATTACTGACAAAGAAAAAAAGCTGGAGATTATCACAGTGAAAAAGAACACGGAGACTCAAAAAATTAGAGAAAAAAATAATATATATGGAAGAGAGAAGAAATAA
This sequence comes from Equus asinus, assembly GCF_041296235.1. Classification (NCBI taxonomy): domain Eukaryota; kingdom Metazoa; phylum Chordata; class Mammalia; order Perissodactyla; family Equidae; genus Equus; species Equus asinus. The sequence continues at coordinate 8,745,252 of NC_091804.1, read as the reverse complement.
ACTGTTCTATGTGGGAACAATTGGTATCACTGAAATTTAGAAGTCAACAGTAGAAGAGAAAATTCCCTAAAATGAAGGGAAAACCGAACTGATGATCTAATGCACAAACCATGTTCCAAAAAGTCAAAACAGAAATCTCACCCCAAGAAGACATCTTTGAAAAGTTAATTAATTTGAATAAAGAATTTTACAGCCATCTTGGCATACACGTGTCACTTTAAAAAATTTCTAAAACTTTTAGAAGAAAGCATAGTCAAATTTCTTTGCTATATCTTAAAATCAAAAGACAGATGACAATCCAGGAGAAAATATTTGACAGATACAGGGTTAATTTTCTTAACTTAGGAAGATTATAGAAAAGTCAGTAAGGAAAAAATTGAACAATCAAATAGGAAAACTGGTAAAATACAAAAACAAATGACAAAAGAGAGGAAGAAAGCAAACAAGGAAGGAAGAGTGGGTGCTTAACCTCACTCATAATATAATGCAAATCAAAACAATGAGGACATAGGACATTCTCCTCGGAAAGTTTGAGGATACTCAGTGCTGGTGAGACTGTGGGGAAATCAAGCACTCTCATAGCCCGCTAATTGTGGCACAGATTGATCTGACCTTTCTAGAAGGCAATTTTGCAACATTTATGAAAATTAGAAGTGCACATACACTTCATCTGGAAATCCACTAAGAATTCATCCCAGAGAAATATTTATAAAATTTGACAAGATATAAGTATAAGAATATTCACCACAGCCATTTGTAAAAGCAACAATATAGAAACACACCAGAAGTCCACCAATATGGGGCTGGTAAAAGAAAATTATGCCTATATCCATGTAATGCGACATTAATTAATACATCATACAATGGAAAACTCATTGATACATATTAAATTTGCATTAAAATGAATGACTATATTAAAATGCAATACTAATCAATGCATATATATAATGTTATTAATCTGTTAAAATAACAAGCTATGTATATATCTTGTAAATGCATACACCCATGTGGAATATGAAAAGCCTATACTTCAGAGAATATAAAGTATCATACAAATTTTATGTAAATGAAAAGAAAGATGAGAGAGATTGTGAGGGAAAGCAAGAGTGAGAGACGAAAGAACAGAGAGAGCGAGAGAGGTTGGGTTGCGTGCATTATTTTTTCCGAGAAGGTAATGGGAGAAACGTAAATGGAGAGAGTAGTTCAGCGTGATTTTTCATTAGCATTTTTCTGAACAGTTTGAAAGTCATAATCATGTATGTGTTCTTTGGTTTTGGTTTTTAATGTCACTAGACTTATGTAAGGGTTAGGTTTATTGAATTTTTTCTATCTTGATTTATTTCTATTTAGAAATAAATTGCATGTTATTTTTTTAGTTAGTATATATCTCATTAAATTGTAGTTTCAATTAATTAAATCTTCATAAAACATGAAGATCTCCTTAATAACAGATCTTAAATTCCGGAAACAAAGAAAGAAGGAGGGAGAGAGAGAGGAAGAGAGGGGGCAGGAAGGAAGGAGGAGAAGAAGGGAAGGAAGAAGGAAGGAAGGAAAGAGGGAGGGAGGGGAGTGAGGGAAGGAGGGAGAGAAAGAGAAAAGAAGGAAAAGAAAGGGAAGGGAGGGGGAGGACAGGAGAGCAAGAATCTAGACCCCCCACATGCCAAGAGGTAAAAATGAAAATGTCTTTGAAATTCAGGACAGTGGGTTAAAAGCACCTGACTTATTTTAAATGATGTGGTTACAGAATTTAAGCATTAGCTTCTGACAAAGAAATAATCCATTCTTGACACTGCTTAATTAAAACATCCCATTTCCAACCAAACTCTTAAAGAAGGGTATAAAAATAGACACGTTAATAAAATTTATATCTAAAATTTGACTTTTTATGGAAGACTCTGGACCAACTTACCTTTAGCAAATTGAAAAGAATGAGTCTTGTTTCAAAGCCAGAAAAAGAGAAATGTGTGGCATTTTATTTTTGATACTTATTTGTTCTTCATCTAGAATGCAAAATAGCTAATTATGGACAAGAAGAAGTAATAAAAGAAAAATGCATTACTTAATAGCAGTAGTGCTTTCGCCTCTGAGATTTAATCCACCTAAGCCAGACCTCCACTCCATTCAGTTATTTTCACTAAGCTTCATACATAGCAGGGACTCAACATATAGGCTGGCTGCATTCATGAATGAATGATACCAAGTAGGAGAGCAATGTGATAAATTCTTGAATGATACAGAGGTGATTCAGCTAAGTTTGAGTGCTTACGGGTCGGTGATGAAGAGGTATCCAGAAGTAGATATTAAACCTGTTGTTTCTCTCAACAAATAAATATTAATCAAGCATTTGTTATAGTCAGTCATTACCTCTTTTGATCCTCAAATGTTATGAGGGAGCTCTCATTACCTCAATCTATAAGGGACAAAATTGAGACTCTGGATGTGAACAGGACTTGCCCAGGATCACACCAATAGAGATGCCAGAGCTTGGAATTGAAACCGGCTCTGCCGACTCTAGAGAGTCACGCTCCATCCCCTTTCACTAATGGTGACCCTCCTCCTGGGAAAGGTGGCCAGAAATTGGCAGTCCTGAGGTTCAGAATCTATCACAGGCAACAGGAAAGGAAGTTACAAAAAACAAAACAAAGGCATATTCAAGGGAGAGAAGGAATTTATAGAGGCTGGGCTTGCGGGTTGTTGTGTGGCATTTGTTGTCGGGAGGTAGGTAGTAAATCTCTGTTAGAAGCTGCCTGGTGTATTTGGTCTTCCTTCCCTTTGAGCAGATGTTTACCACACACCCTTACATGTTATGCAGAACACCTGAATATGAAACCTCCATGCTATTCAAGCAGCTGTGTGAATAGATAAGCCCATGTCATTACCAAAGGCTGGAAATTTCTTTTCTGAGGTTAAATGTATTTATTGTATTTGCTGTTGGAACCACATCACTGAGAAGAGTGACTTCTATGATAATTTAAACAGTGTTGGTGACTTGATTGTAAAGAATAGTTTGTGGGAAAGTACCATCACCACACAGTGTACCGCAAAGACTCAACTTCTCTTCAAGTCCTATATTTCCATTGACACTCTGTTCTTCCTCAATAAGTTGGTATTTGATCTCTTTTCACTTAGTCGCACTTGGATTTTACACCTAAAAAGTGATTTTGGCAGTTGAGGGTAAAGTAAGGTCTAATGGAGCTCATCTCCCCTCTCAGTAGCTTAAAAAGAATGTAAACTAATGCCTATGCGTGTGGAATAAGAGCCACCTTCCATCTGAGTTTGGAAGTTAAATGTATGTGACAAATGCCCTAAACTCTAAGACTGGTTTTCTTCCATTTTAGTACCATAACGATGTCAGCAGAATTTAGCCAGTTAAGGGACTTTTCATCTGTATACATTAATTTAGGATTTCTTAAGGTTTAATACATGCACCATTTGTAGCTCCGTAGACTGATGTAGAAATTGATATATTTATTATCATGTATTTAAAACTTAGGCACAAATCAAGCTCATGATTTTACAGCTACAATTGCTATGAGACAAAATTAAGAAGCCATGTTAGGACTGAGTCAATTAAAAATATATTATTAATTGTTAGCTATCACCACAATAATGTTGCATAACAAGCCATCTTCAATCACGAGGGCTTAGAACAATAATCATCTATTCTTCGGTTCATGGATATGAGGATCAACCGCATTGAGTCTGGGTTAGGAAGGGCGCCAGGCTGTGAGTTGAGTACGAGTCTTATTCTCCTTGGATCAGCCACTCCCTAAAGCATGTGCTTCTTGGGGTAAAAGGCACAAGAGGGCAAGCCCCAACTGTACAAATGCATTTCAAGGCTCTGTTTGACTCGCTTCTACTAATATCCCATTGGCCAAAGCAAATTCTATGGCCAAGCCCAATGTCAAGAGACAGTGAAGTCCACTCCCATGGGAGTAGAAGATAGAGAGTGAACATTTCTGAATAATTACCTAATCCATTACATTAATAGTAAAGTTGGAACATAGATATGGCCAAGTTGTCAAGACGGTTCAAGAGTGTTTGCTCTGGGTCAGCACCACTTTAACTGAATCCAGACAGGCCCTGCTCTCTATAGCTGTCATGACACCTGTGCAACTACATACTCTGAGAAATAATTATTCATAATTCTATTTGTTGCCTGGAGTTTATTGTCGACACAAATCTCAAAAGAAAAACTTGGAGGATCCTCCAACATCTCTCCATGTTTATGTATTTAAAAATCTGGTTAACTACATTCTATATGGATCTCAGTATCTTTTCTTTGTGATGAGACCTGCTTCATTTCTTACTTTCTTTGTAATACAACTGACCTGAAAAAGCTTACCACAATCAAGGCTGAGAGGAGCACAGTTGCAGGTGGTAATTGAAAATGAAAACGGTACTGAATTTCCCAGACTCTTCCTATTTCCGTATCTTTTATCTCCTACTAAGAGCCCTGAAGTTTACCTCTTGTTTGTGCTCCAAGCAGCAGCAATCAAAATGGGGGAGGGTCAGGCAAACTGGAATAAATAAGCTGTAGAGGCAATTTTTGTTTTGATCAGGTTCTGTTGTCTATGTGAAATGGACTCGTTTCTCTGGGGCACTCAGTCGCATTGCCCAGCAGGAGAGAAGCCATTAGGATAATACCAGTTCCACATGCATGTCACAGTTACAAACGTCTGTTCTTCCTTTTTCCCTCTTTCCAAATATACAACACACATGCACCTGAATGCACATATGCACATTCACATAAGCATGCCACGGCATACACACAGTCATGTATTCGTGCCACATTCACACATACATGCATGCATCATGCACACTCATGATATTAAATAAATGAATAATGTCTACCAAACATAATTTTAGAGTCTTCGAAAGCAGATCTAACAAACTATGCCTCCCTCTGCTCTAGGAGCATAGCAGTATACAGAGCTACAACTTTGATTTCTGTTTGTATCTCTCTGTCATGGATCTCAAACCTGCTGCTGCATCTCATGCTAATCTGTGCCAATATGGTGGCACAACCCGAGATTTCTCATATGAATTTATCATGCTGTAAAACAGTGAGGTTGAAAAGACAAAACATAAGGCAAGCAACTTAAATGTTTACTATTTTCCAATATGCCTTTTGGGTTTTGCTCTCTTCAACTTCTTCCTTCCTCTCTCATCCAGTTCTTGAAAGAGTTTTCTATGCTCCTTCATTTTCACTGAACATTGTTTAATTGACTAGCATCCCTCCTGTTAGATAAAAAGTGCCCCATGATGCCACAGGGGCTTCTCCATTGTAATATCACTGGGGCTATTACGGTTGATAGCAATGACTTTGAAAGAGATTTCATGGTAGAATCAGCCACAGGTACCTCCAGATCCCATTGCAAACACCAACCCTGAGGAGAAGTCAAGGAAGTAATGTTTAAATAGTGTTACACTAATTTCCTTTCCACAATAATCATTTTTTATAAAAAATAATAATAATGTTATGTTTTAGTGAGTTCGGATGGTGTCCTGGAGAGTTAGACAAGGACTTAGAACATTTTATTTTCATTTTGATAGTGAAAAAGCCAAAGCTTTTAAATAATATGAGATTTGGCAAAAGTCATTAAAAAAATTAAGTGACTAACAGGATATCCTCTTTTGTGACATGTTTGTTTGTGTCTTGCCCATTTTCTCTTGGATTCCTTGTCTTTTCTATGTTATTTTGTATATTGATTTCTTTACATATTCAGTACAGGAGTCATTTGTAAGTTATATATATTACAAATACTTTCTTCCACTCTGGCTTATTTTGCCCTCTCTTAATGGTGTGCTTTGATAAACTAATGATGCTAATTTTAATGTTTTCCTGATTACCAGTCTTTTCCAGAATAGTTAGTGTTTTGTTTTTCCTGTGTAAGAAATTTTTGCCCAATGATGTGAAGGTATTTTTCCACGTTGTCTTCCCCATTTAGTTTTATAATCTATCTGGAATTTATTTTTGAGTATGGTGAAAACTGTTCTTTCAGTGTAGGTCTACTGACAACAAATTCCATTTTTTTCTCTGAAAATGGTTTAATTTCAAATTTGAAAGAAGTTTTGTTAGGTAGGGAATTTTATGTTGGAGATATTATCTTTGGTATGTTGAAGATGCCATTGCATTGTCTCTGGCTTCCATTATTCTTGTTGAGAAGACATCTCTATAAGTCCTATTGTTGCTATTTTGAAGTTAATGGGTCTTAGTTCACTCAATAATCTTATATTTTTCTAACCTTGGTTTTCAGCAATTTTACAATAATTGCCCTGAGTGAAGTTTGCTTGGAGATCATAACACTCTTGAAACAATGGTTTGCTATCTTCCATTAATTGTGGGAAATTATCAGCCATTATCTCTTAAAATATTGCTTTTGTCCCGTGACACATAGGATAGACCCTATCTGATATTTGTGCTCTTTTCTGTGTTTTCCATCTGTACTTTATTCTTTATATTTTCTTATGACCTAGGTTTCAGTTTGCTAATCCCTTTTTTGGCTTTGTCTAATTGATGCCAAATCCACCTAATTGAATTCTTTAATTATTGTGTATTTTTCAGTTCTAGAATTTACATCTGGCTTTTTTAATAGTGTCCAGTTATTTGATAAACTGTATTTTAAAGTTGTGTCTACAATACAGTCATGCACCCTATAATGACATTTTGGTCAACAATGGACCACATATATGATGGTGGTCCCATGATATTAGGACCATATAGCCTAGGGATATAGTAGGCTGTACCTTAGATTTGTGTAAATACTGTAGAGGAGGATCAAATTTTTCTCTTCCCTTCTAGGTTCTTCTGCCTGGTCTAAGAATTAAATTGACATGAGACAGATTAACCATTCTCAGCTAAAGACAAAAGAAGATGTTGGGGGTGGGGAGAGTCAGGGACTTCCAAAAGGAAGAAGGCAATTCACAAGTAGATGAAAAGGAGAAAAAGTCTGGAAAACAAATATTTGGCCACACAGAAACAGAAGAACATAGAGCAGAGCCCAACAAATAGGATTTTCTAGATTCCTCCCAGTCTACCACCTAGTTCATGTTATGCTAAGGTGATAGCGCACTTCCTGAGACAAGTTTTTCAAATCTGAATTCTTTTAGGCAGTGAAAGGCCATGTGACAAGAAAAACTTTCTGAGTCTTTTGTTTCTTAAAAATAATCATCCTAAAATAATCTTCAGGTTAAAGAGATGCATTTTGGGGTGGCAAATTTTGTTCCACTTCAGTACATTCTATGATGTTCCTACAATGACAAAATAGCTTAATAATGCATTTCTCAGAACAGATCTCCATTGTTAAGTGATGCACGACTGTATCTGGATCTCTGATGTGTCTATTTATTTTGGCCTATTCTCTTGCTTTTGAGTGACTTGTTCTTGTTCTTCTGAAATGCCAGGTAATTTTTGATTGAATGCTGGACACTGTGATTGAAAAATTGTAGAGATAACTTGAGGATCTGGGTGGTTTTATCTTCTTCCAGACAGGATTTATTTTTGCTTCAGACAGGCAGGTATATAGAATAGAACACTGTAATCTAATCAAGAATTGGTTTAATTAAAAATTGAACTTCAGTTTTACTTTTTTGTTTTTTGTTTTCAAAGTTGGTCAGAGACCTTTATTCCGGTCCTCATCATTCATTAAGCAACCTACACAAAACATTTTCTTTATCTCTGCCCCAAGCAGCAGTAGCTGCATCCAGGCCTGAAATAGAAGACACAAGTAGTGGAAGAGCTTGTGGAGAAAACTTATCAAGTGAGATCTCTGCATATCCTGGCTTAGGTGAAGGTAGAATAGGAAAAGTGTAAAGGATAATATTCCAAGGACTATTTGAAGGACTCTGTTCTTCAAAGCTGAGGCCTGCAGAAGAGGTGCTAGCTGAAGGATGCAGGTGAAGGCTCACAAAACTGCCCAGCTCAGCAATATGAAGAAACCAAGCAGATGGGCTTCACTTTTTCTAAGAGCTGGTCTGTTTTAAGTTCATCCTTACCCTCAGAGTATAACACTGCAGGGAGCCCCACAGAAAACTCAAGGTACTTATTAGGGTACCTCTTCTTGTGTGGTCCCTGACATCCAAGTTTTGCCCCTCCTTCCTGCCCCTGCCCCCTCCAAACCTCATAAAACATTTGGAGGTTCTGTTCAATTTCTTGGCATGTGTGGAATGTCAGACTCACCATTTTGTACCTCCTCAAGTTTCTGCTGCATTGATGGCTCTCTGCTGCTTTAAAATAATTTCTTAAATAATTTGTTCAGTGTTTCTAGCTGTTCTTGGTAGGAGGGTTAGTCTACAATATGATAGTCCACCTTAGGCAGAAATCCCTTTCTCAGTGTGACTTTAATTTGCATTTCTTTCACTATTAGCAAAGTGAATCATCTTTTCTCATGACTACAAGCCATTTTTCTTTCTTTTTTAATGAACTATCTGTCAAATTTCTTGCTTAATTTTCTATCAGGTTGTTGACCTTCCTCATCCCTATTTTTAGAAGTACTTTATATCTTAAAGATATTATTAACCTTTTGTCTATGGTAAAAGGTGTAAACGTTTTTCCTCAATTTGTAATCTTCCTTTTTTTAAACATTTCTTATATATTTTCCATCCAAAAGTTTATTATGTTTATAAAATCAAATATTTCCATTTTTCCCTTATTTCTTCTGTGTTTTCAGGGATAATTAGCAAAGATTTCCTGCTCCCAGGCTTAGGAAATTACATCAATGTTTTCTTCTTTAATTATGTCTCTAAGGAATGTGTTGACAAACTATTGAAGAATGGTCCACTTTCTAGAATTGGCAGAGTGAAAAAGGATATGATATGGTGTTATGTCCAGTTGGAAGTTTCAAGTTTTGTTTTCCCTTTCCCAACCTCATCCTCAGAAACTGACGAAAAGAACTCATGGACACAGTTACTGTTTCCTTGAAGGGCTTGGGAACCCATGAGTCATTTTTTCTTCTTGTGTTATCCTTTTCCTGACTTCTCTCATCTACTCTCATACCATCAATGTTACTTCTATATTGACATCTCCCAAATACCTACATGTCTAATTCACAGTTCTCTCCCTCAGCAATAGGTGCAAAAGTTTGTTTGGCATCTCCACTTCGATGACCCTGCACTTGAGACTTCCAATCTAAAATGGCTTTCTTCACCTTCCCCCATTCTACTTGTTTAATATTTCGCCAAGAACTGACCTCCCTACCGTTCATCCACCCAGGCTCAGAGAGTAGTCACCTTTGAGTCATACTTCTTGATTCTCAGCTTTAGTCAATCATTACCAAGAGTGCAAGTTCTATCTTTGAAGGTATCTTCCTTTGAAGAGATTATAAACTGGACCTTTCCCATTCTTGCTTCATCCTCACCAACAGGCACATCAAATTTAACATACTCTGGGCTCAATAAGTACTTATAATGAAATGAATTTAATCTTCTGTTTAAAAAATGTGAAAAAAATAAAAATTTTGAAATTATGGATTTTCCAGTACTTTATCTATATTCATATTTTCAAATGCCTGGTTCTTCAAGTTGTGAAAACATAACAGATATTTAACTAAGACGTAAGAGATTATTGTTCTTTTGACTCTCTGGAAAATTTATCACGATAAAAAAAACAGATGTTAACTAGACATTGTGATGATCGTTTTTCAATATATACAAATATTGAATCATTAAGAAAAAAGAAGAATGGCCCCCTTACTGCTACATTTAAACATGTTATACAGCTCAGTCACAGCAATGGATGACATGCCTTCTGAAGCAGTGCAAATGGAGAACAATCACAATGGAAATTAGTTACAGACTGGATTCTCAGCAATCCAAAATGGCGGCATCTGAGAAGGTCTCCTAGGAAAGCAACTAAGCCATTCATTTGTGTTTAAACAAACAAAAAACCCTCACTGCCAGAAGAATGAGTCTTTCAGCTTTCGGGCATGCCTAACCAAAATGTTTTCTTTTTTTTTGCTCTTCGAAGGTTAAGCTACACAAACTCATACACACACAAATTTCCCTAAATTTAAATTGTAGGTTGTTCTGATTAAACCAAGTTTTCCTGCTTTCATGCTACCAGATTTCTAATTTGAGAAATTGTGGATGTCTGTATGTGATTATCTCATAAATTAAAGAGGATTTAGAAGATGACAGCACTAAAGTATTCAAGCAACTCAACCCACTATTTCCTCTTTTAACCTTTTCTGCAAAAGAAGTTGAATCCCAAGAGTATTTTTAAATTTAAGAGGGCAGTGGAAGGTGACAGAATAATTGGCAGTCAGGCTGTTCTAACTCTCTATTAATCAAAGACTATCTTCTTTCACTCTTCCAGCTCAAGGCGAGGACACACCTAGAGTTCCTGTGAAATGTGAAGGCTCCTGTGATGCAGAAAACACTACAAATCCTGACGGTAACGTTCTGAGCTATTTACGCTTGTGCAAACTACACATCTGGCACATTCTCTATGTGTAATCTAGGATTAAGGGAGCTAGCTATTCTATGAATCAACATATTCAATTAGAACAAGGTAAAGTTAAAAAACCATTTACTGCTAAGAACTAATAAAACTGGCAGCCTTTTTAAAAAACTGACGCTAGCTATTTTAAAACAGCACGTGCCACAGTTTAAACATGCCTTGCAATACTGAGGCCACAGCACATAATTCCAAGGCTAAACTGGACAGAAGTGTAGTTGGTGAACTTTACAGAAATACCTCTTACTTCTGCCAAAAGGACTTCCCTAACTGTGAGCCCTGCCCCACTCAGCATTCAGGGGGACCGTGGCTTGAGTGGTTCTTGGACCTTCATCACTTCACCGCCCCTCAAAGCCATATCAGATGGCTTTGCCCAAAACATAGTGAGTCTGTAAAAGCACCTTAGAAACAAAATTGACAAAAACCTTTCTCTGTTCACATCTCATTTTGAAGGCAACTAAAGATTCTGAGCCTCTTTGCCCCTGCACAACAATGCTGGGAACCCTTTGAAATATCATTACCTGCATTAGAAAAACACCTATTTAAGCACACATGATTTAATAAATATTTAATTCCCCTGGCTCATAGAGTTTAGGAAAACCAGAATTGGTCAGTCATCAACTACGTATATATATTTGCTAATTGGGTTATTTTAGCCAAAAAAAAAAAAGAAAATTACTTGGAGTTGATAATGACCTTGGGAAAAATTCAGCCACTGGTAGAAGTTCCTTGGTGGTTTTAAACAGTTTCATATACCAGGTATCCCCCCATGCTATAGGTTTGCCATCATCTGAATTACCTCCCTTAATTATGAGCCTTTCTGCACAAACTGACTGTTTTTGCTCATGGGTATGCATTATCTAGGAGAATAATGTTTTTAAGTCCCAGATTCGTTGATTAAAAGCCACCACATTAGTCAAGGTCAGTTGAAGAAGACCAGACCCAGCCTATTTGTGACGCTATAGACATGGTTCTTAACTAGTTCTTTACAAAGCATGTTGTGAGGAATATCAGGCCCACACAATGCTCATTGAATAAACAGGAAATAGATGTGAGAAATACTAAGTTTTAGTCCTCACTTGGATGTTTACCATTCACATTTCAGGCTCTCAGATGTCTTTGCTGTAAAGAAACTTATTAACATGGTTTAACATTGCTTTCCCCAAACTCATTTGATCATAGAATGCTTTTTATATTAACACTTGTTAATAGGCTTTGGAACTAGTGACCCTTGGGTGGGAGGAAGAAACAGAAAACGAATGCTCTCCTATACTTTATTCTGCACACTCCCACACTGAGATGGGCGGATGTAGAATAATGGAAAGCGCATGCATTATCCTCTTTATATAGGTAAAGTTGCTGCAGCTGGCCAGTTTACACCTGGGGTTTAGAATGAGCTCACACATCATTAGAAACTCAGGATAGTTTGCAGATGGAACAAAGAGACTTGCTTTTAAAACCTTCCTCCTTGAGAGAGAGTTGGGTGGGATGCCATACAATGTAATTCCCTCTTTTAAGCCTCTTTGGAGTGTGAAAACCAGCATCTCCAACCATTTTACTTTAATCGAGCTTTCATGTTCAAGAAAAAGGGGTTTGGGTTGTTGATTTTGTGCAAATAAATGAAGACTACCCAAATGAGAATAGAGGTTACTTATTCTTAATAGAGTTTACTATCGCAAGGGTGTCAACCATTATCACTTGTCTTTGGCCAACTTAAGGGCAGAGAGGGAAGTGGGAAATCTTTATAGTTAACAAAAGAGAAGTCTTCAAGCATCCTCTGATTGGAGGTTGTTGGCATGGGGAAGCTGGACATGGGCTAACTTAGGTGACTGGGAGATCTAAGTGGGACATCTTAGGTGATTGGCTTACGAACATATTTGGCTTTCCTTGCTTGGTCCTATGTTAGAAGTATGGGGCAAAATATAGGGAAACTGGTGGCCACTGATCAAGTCTTGACCATTCTGGGCTGATTGCTGTACAGGCTGTGGTTTCGTTGCTCAGGCTGGTTGCTTCAGAGGTTTTGAGTTAGAGCTCTCTTGTTATAAATGGTCTGGCCGTTGTCCTTTTATATATTAAGTCTCTCATTTTATAGCATGAGCTTTGATGCTTTAAAAATATCAATCTAATTAAACCTACTGACCCTTGAAAATTTCCGGAGTAACTGCTATGCCTGCTCCGGGCTACTTCTGGACAATGGCAGTAATTATGCATTTGTATTTTTATGCAAATACTCACATAGAACAACACACACAGTAAAGTAAAAGCACATTCTTTATCCTCACTGTTTGATCTCGTTAGTTGTTTTGTTTTTCTATTTCGTGGTGTCCACTGCCACTGCCTCCATTGGCAAGTTTACAGGGTCTGTTTGGAATTTTAGAATTGAAACCATGGCAAACCAAACAGGCCTATTGACATTGCCGTTTTAGAGGGAACCGCTTACCTCCCCGTCTGTTTTCCTTTGTTTTCTCTTTATTTTCTTAGGCATCCAATAAGACTTTAAATTTACCTAAGGATAGTAGTAAGTACACCCAAAATGTCAACCCAAAAATCTGGTATGAAATAATACCTCAGCTTCCACAGTTCAGTAAAGAGGTAGTTCCACCCTCCCTGCGCCCCACCAGAAAAATCTACAAGAATGGTCCCCAAATCTTAAATGAAGGAAAATGCACTGAAAAGAGTTAGGAAATCAGAAAAGTATTAACTCATAAGCTATTTTAATGTGTTTGAGAAATTTGGGTTTAATAAATATTTAACCTTTTTTGTTTTCGTTTCTGGTTACAGTTGAAATGAATAGTCAAGTTGACAGTGTAAATGACCCAACAGAGAGTCAGCAAGAAGATTAAGTAGTGGGTAAGTTGCCCCTGTGGTGGGATTTTCAATTGATTAAACCGGCCATAGAAACTGTTTGTAAGTGGCTTTTAATTTCTCTCAGTTCTACCAAGTCCCTCAGCATGGCTAAGGCTAAACTTTAAAAATTGTTATACCAAATAACACAGTGTAAAGAGCAAGGATTACCCCTAGAAGCTTGCCATCTTTAAGGGAAAAAGATAAGCCACAACATATCTAAATCATGCAGTTCCCTGGTTTTCTGAGCTTTGACAACAAGAAAAAAATGTTTCCTTCCATCTCACCCCCTGGCCTCCTGGAGTGATCAAATTATTTCAGCAACCCCCAGCTGATTCTGAAGCATTGCTTTTCCAGAAGTTACCTGCTGAGTTGTTTAGTATGTCTGTTTTTAAGCATAACACTAAATCTTTGCCCTGGAGAATGTAGAAAGGCTCTTGCGTGTGATAAGGCAGAAACAAGCCTGCCTTGTGTCTTATCCTCTCACACCACTACCTGTGGACCTGTGTGTCTGCACAAAGGTTTGCTGGGTTGAACAAGCCTCAGGGAGCTCAACAGGAAAATAAAAGCCTGGAGCAAACCATATTTAGGAGTTTTTCCAGGCCAATGCTCTAACTCTCTCAGCAAAGACTGAAGTATGTCTAGAATGATGAGTAATCTGTAACCCTTTTCCATATCTTGAGGGCTGGTGAGAAGAATTAGAGGAAAGAAGTCAGGCTCGCTATTCCAATTCCTAGCTTAAAATACTTAGCTATGAAAAAAAAAACCCATAGAATAAATGAACTGTGGGACATCCAGTATAAGACACAGACATATTGACCCCGTTGCCCCCAGCTCCTCCCTGCACCCCCTGCATTTTCTCGGTAGGTCTCTGCACTCTCCCAGGAGCCATGTGGCACCAGCCCCTTGAGCTTCTACATCGTGGCTGAATAGTTGAGAATGTGGGAAAGTAGCAAGCATCTGCCCTTCCCATCATGGTCTTGAACATCACTTAAAACTAAATATATAGCATTTGTATAATACCTGTATGGCATAGGACTGTTAAAAAATATAAACTCATGCAAACATGGTCTTATAAACATTTCTTCTTTCTTTTTTTTTGACCTTGTTCGTGTATTTTAAATATTCTGCTAAGCTGCAGGAATGATCTGGTAGAGAAGATTCCATTAAAAAGTAATGAAATGAGACTAATCCTGAACAATTTAAATTCATGTTCCTCAGTGTTGACTTACTCTTTGCCCTTTTGTGGCCAACCAACTATAGCCTTCTTGTGTATATTTTTTTCTTACAGACACTATTATTTTCCTGTGTGATCAGTATCCAGATAAAGTACCAGGATAAATCTGTTTTCCTTGGCTAATGTGAAAATACTTTCCTTGACCATAAAGATGAATCTGTACCTTTACCCGAATGAATAAGTCGTCCAAACTTAAAGTTCAAACTTAATTTAAGGAAACTCAATTCCAGGAAGGGGCAGTGACTTGCACAGCATCACCTGGCTGGTAATGGAAACCTCTCAGCCCAAAATTCTTTGATGACACTACACTGCTTCCCAGACAATAGTGAGTTTCTGAACACAGTCGTCACAGTCGTCACAGAGAACAGTATGACCTGAGGAACTTTGCGGATTCCCACAGAAAGATTTACACAGCTGGGTTTGTAGAGGTTATCGGGTAGTTCAACAGGAAGAAGGAGCCTTTCATCTGTGCCTCATGCCTTCAAGGAAATTAAAGAAATACAGTGAAATGGAATTAGAATTAGAATTATAGAGTTCAAAGACATAACATAAGGATGTTTAGTGTTGTGTCATTTAATTTATAATTGTAAAAAATTAGGAATATCTGGGGCCAGCCCCATGGCCTAGTGGTTAATTTCAGCACACTCCACTTCAGTAGTCCAGGGTTCGGTTCCCCAGTGTGTACCTACACCACTCACCAGTAGCCAAGCTGAGGTGGTGACCCACATACAAAATAGAGGAAGATTGACGCAGATGTTAGCTCAGGGTTAATCTTCCTCAACCAAAAAAAAAAATCAGGAATATCATAAATGACAATAGGAGAATGGTTCAATGAATCAACAGAATGTTCTGCAAATGTAAAAATAACTTTTCAACAAGTATTTGAAGGCATGTATAGATGTTTATGGAATCTGAACCTTTAGTTCTAGAGAAACATGGCAGGCTGAGTGTGGCTTCCAGGTTGGGCTTTAAGAGCCCTTGTAACTTCCATTTTTGCACTCCCGGAATGCTTTTTCTTGGAATCCAGCCACCTTGTAAAAAGCTCAGGCTCTACTATAAAATGAGGAAGGCCATATGGAGAAATCCTGGAAAGCGAGAGGCCATTTTGATGTTCTAGCCCTAGTGCATACCACCTGGAGCAGATGAACTGGCCAGCTGAGGCCAGGCCAGATTATAGAATTGTGAGAAATAATAAATCATTGATGTTTTTAGCCACTAAGTTTTGGGGTTGTTTGTTATAAAGCAACAGATAACTGAAACAGTGGGGTAATGCAGAACCCCTCCCAATATAAATGCTTAGAAATAAGAGACAAACTATAACAAAAGTATTTTAAAATACATAGCTCAACTGACACGAAAGTAGAAGGGCCAGAAGTGAAGAGGAATTTGAGAGCCAAAGCAATCACCTAGTGAGCTGAAGATGGCTGCAGATGGGTTGTTGATGCAGAGATAGGCCCTTTGGTTAGGGACTTGGGTTCTAATGGCCACCTGGGACCTTGAGCCACCCAAGGTAAGGAAACAGAACTGAAACCTCTACAGAAAAAATCTGCGACTCCCAGATCAAGAAATTAACAGGATACTCGTCTCTGCCCAGGGTGCTGCTTAGGGAAAGAAAAAGGTTCCCAGGATAAGTAGAAAGTACACCATGAGTTTTAAACACAAATTTATGCCATTCAAAGTCATATCGTAATATACAAATTGACATTAATTTAATAGTTGATTGTAGACCAATATTATCCCTGCTGCGGGTGGCAAATCGAAATGTGAAACTATCACTTGGAATTCCTACAGAAGAAAAAAGTTCCTGAAGATGAGTCAATCTTGATGAGCCAAAAGACCATCAAAGACTTTTGCAAATCAGCATTATGTATATTGTTATTGTTACTGTTATTATTTCTATGTTGAGCTCTGGAAACTAGAGTGTATGAATGGGTCCCAAAAGGGAGGACATATCAATTCAAGGTTAGATTTTTCAAAGAATACTTTGAAAAGTTGAGTTAATCGGCCCCATCAGCCGAAGCAAGTTGTCATTGTGGCATACGTTTATTGACAGTGATTTACATGCTTTTCAAAGATACTCTGTGCCAGCAATTACAGCTCAGGTATCCAAAACTCTTTGATAGTCAAATAAAATATTCCTAGCCTGTTTGAGAGGTGAGAAACATTTAAATGTCTGCATTAAAAAGCTATTCCTTGCTAAACCTACGAAGGCGCCTTATCTTTAATCTAACAAATGGTTTCTCCTTGTCTTTGGCAGGGGCACAAGATGAAGCAAAGGAACGAAGACATGGAAGTCGATGACAGTGCTCAGCACTGCTGGCCTCTCCTGGCCCTGGGGAGTGTGGGAAGACAGCAGCACCTGCTGTGGAGGCGGGTGGGGGTGGGGGGAGGCGATCTCACGGAAGGACAGGGAATCCTTTGCTGTAATTTTTCCAGCTGCATTTCGTTCTGTTTACCTGCAGAAAAAGAAAAAGAAAAAAAAAAGAAGTTTCCTTTAATTTGGTGGGGGGACCCACGTTAACACATCTTTTCAGGCACTATTCCTGTAATTTCTGTCTTTTCTCTCAGACCTTTGCCCCAGGGTCACAGTGGCACGGCTGATCCCTCACGTGTGTACCCTGGCTCCTGTCTGCTTTCTGGGTTATTTCACAAAGCTGGTCATACAGTGGTTTCTTCAAAGAAAGAGAAGGAAGATGATTGTTTGATAAGCTGCAGGCTAGATTTCAGGAATCACCAGGCCCAATATCAGTCTAATCCACAAACAAAGGAGGCAGGATAGAAAATGGGCAAAAACCTCAAAAATCACTTGGAAAAAGGTCAGGATGGTGAATTGAAAATAATATTTTATTCAGGGATTCCCAAGATACAGTTTCGTTCCCTGTGGTTAATAAGGAATATGGAAGCAGGATTTAATCCAGAGCAGAGCGCAGAAGCGTAACTAGGAACAAGGGCCTGACAGATGTCGGGTCTCTTCCTCCATCGCCAAGACAGCAGGTGCCTTCTCTGACAGAGACTTTCAGCAGAGCGTACTCGGTTCATGAGGTCTTTGCCGTGTGCTTCAGCATGGAGCCCACGGGTAAGATGTGACTCTGTGCCACCAGTTGTAAGGGATGGCACTTTTCTAGGTGTTTTAATTAAGAGAGGGGTCTGCTGCATTTCGGATCCAAACATATGCCTATGAATATTAAAAGTTCCACTTGAAATCTCTCTTTATGTATAAACTTTTCATAAAAGAACATCTTGTCTTTACCCAAGGTTTGCTGGCCCACAGAGCAGATTCTCACTGGAAGTTAGAGGCAATCAGAGATGTGCTTGCAGTCTCGGCTCCCTGGTCTGCTTTTAAATGGTGTGGTTTGCTCATGCCAAGTCCAAGACTAATTTGATGGCTGGTTCCCTCTCCCAGCCAACCGTTGATTATGGCTTTGAAGGGGAGCAGCAGTACTAATGAGCCAAGATGCCAATGGCACAGTGGGTACAGGGACAAAGGCCCCAGGAGGAAGTCAGAAGTTGTCGCATACATCTACCCGAGAGCCAACATGAACAGCGACCCTCACGAGGCAAGACGCCTGCTTCCCCCAGCCTCCCTGGGTTCTCAGGCAGTTCTGTTTTTTTCTGTGGAAACTAATATCATTTCTTGCATATCTTCTTCAATCCGTCTTCCCTATAAGGCCTTTAGAATTGTGAGTTATTTATATGTTTTTTTCTTAGTACAGGGAGAAAAGTAATGGATCTAATTGAGTATTTCTAAAATAAAAGGATGCTCTGCTTTCTAAATATTCCATGAAATTCTTCAGGTTTGCCCTCTCCTCTATGGAAAATTCACCTTCTTATCTTCCTGTGACTTTTGTTTTGGCTTTTCTGAATTTGTTGCCCCTCTGCATGGCTTATTTGGTATATTTGAATAATTAGCAAGTTATATTTCTGCATAGGTAGTATGTTTTAACATGCTGTATTTTTTTAAAAGCTGCTCATCATCCTAGCAGCAATGCTATCTAAGTGACCTCATGATTTTGGAACATGGCCATTTCTCCTTCTGCCATTATTCTAGAGTTTGATATGGAACCATATATGTCCTCTATTGCCATTAGACATTGCTTTCTAGAAAAACAAGGAAAAAGTTCATTTTAAATAATTCAGGAAATGATGCCATATGGATACTGATAGTTTCCATAATTTATGTCATCTTTATAACAGTTGAAACTCCCCATCATTCTTGTGAAGTACTTGACAAGTGCAATCTGCTAGGAGCACATTTCCCTGTGACTCCAAAACGTTAGTGCTCTCATGCTCAGTGATGAGTTGCTGTTGAAAACAACATGAGAGAGAAAAGAGGGTTGGGGATTTTTAATGGACAAAGATGAAAGGCACTAGTATTCCTGCTAGGAGCAGTCAGGATTGGGATGATTTCAGTCCTGGTGTTCTCCTTATCATCAATGACAGCTACTTTATTCATTTTAAACGTGGGTGGGGTAGGAATGGAAGGAGGGAGTTCTCTGCCTGAAAACAGCAGAAAAAGGAAAGTAAGCTTTGTATCCAGGAAACTAAGAGAATGAGTAGTGAGTATCATCAGCCCCACTCTTGAATTTCTTTAAACTTCATTTTATGATTAGATTGTATTTTCATTTTTGCCTCATTAAGCTTTTTGGTTGCTATTTGGCTATAAGATTAGATGCGTGAAAACCAATAACGAAGTTAAATTTCCATTTCAATAGTAAAATATTAAAAATATAGCTATTGGCCAGATTGAAGACACCTCAACACAGGAAACCTTTATTTCACTGGCGCTGTCATTGTACAGGCTGTACAATGGAAAATCTGAAAGGCTGATTGATGCTCCCACACATGGATTCTGGATGTCAGTTTCCAACCACACTCAGCCAGGCTGTGGTGTGAGGGGTTACAGGAGTGAGGGGGAGGAAGATAGCCCTGTATTAGTCATGTTTGCATACAGAGGACTGAAGTAGGCTTTCAGCATAATAGTCCTAATTAAAAAGGTACTCATTGTAGGAGAGACAAAGGGGCTTTTCCTCTAGCTGGTAACTATTCAGATGATGGACAAGTCTTCCTTCATAAAAGCTTACAAAGGAGGCATCCGAAACACTGTCTCTGATACTGGGTCACATATTAGTCACCGCAGCTAATTGTAAATCTTTCTATGAAACACTGAAAAGCCTCTTTGTGAATTAATACAGTTCTGCTTGATGCACTTGATTTGAAATGACATTTTTCTGTATGTGGTGCATGTTGGCTTTGCTTTGAAAAATAACAAAGTTAGCAGAATATGTTCAATATATTTTCTTGGGGAATAGGGTTTTTATCACATGATTCATTAAGGATTTGCCTTACCCTGACATTTGTGATATAAAGGAAAACCAGAAAAAAAAGTAATTTTCTTGATCAAGATATGTTTTTACCTAATGCAAATAAATGTAGTCTGTGGCTTGCAAGGAAAAAAGTTGTCTTCTGATATCTGGTATAAACTGCTAACTAGAATAATATGTGCCTCTTTTGTTAAACCAGCATTTAAATGCTGGACTGCTTCTAAATCTGTTTCTTTTCATCTATGCCATACACTGAGAAACTTAAACAACTGTTGCCTTCATACTATATTTGTTAGAGCAGAATACAAATAAAATTTGTTTGAGAGGATAAGGTGGAATTATCTGTGTTTTGTGAAATTTATTCGTTAGCCATGAGCAATTAATAACTCAAAATGTTCATTTAATACTATATTTGTTGTTAGTGCCATCGAGTCGATTCCAACTCCCAGCAGCCCTGTGCACAGCAGAGCAGAACCCTGCCCGGTCTTGTTGTGCCATTCTCTCCCCTTCCAGAGCTATAGCAGACAATGCTCCACTGCTATTCATACGGTTTTTGTGGCCAGTTTGTTTGGAACTGGCAGGTCCTTCTTCCTAGTCTGTCTTAGTCCCGAACCTCACTGCAACCTGTCCACCATGGGTGACCCCGCCTGTATCTGAAATATAGGTGGCATAGGTTTCAACATCACAGCAACATGCAGCCACCACAGTATGACAACCAACAGATGAGTGGTGGTTCCCTGGCCAGGAAATGAACCCAGGCTTTGATGGTGACAGCACCAGGTCTTAACCAACAGACCACAAGGGCTGGCCTGAGTACTACGTACGTATTTTGTTGCAAATGTGTGTATTTAAGATTGCCCCTGTAAGTCACCTTTAACTTACCGGTAGTCTTCCCTTGCTAAGACTGGTCACTATTTTGACCATGTTTTTCGAAATTAAACTATAGAGAAGTTTGTACAGACACAAATCCCCATGCATAATTTTTCTCTGAATACTATATAGCTAATTACCCTAGCAACAGCCTCTGAGGTGCAAGATATAAGTTGATGAGATGAAGCCAATGATTCCATGAACATTGGTCCATTCTTTGGAACTCATCATCTACTACTGGAATTCTTTTTGAGCACCTTTTATGAGCCAGTCACCATGCTGGCTATGTGATCGTCACAGCCATGATCCTCCTCAGTGTATTGTTGATGGAATTATGATTGAATTATACAATTGGTAAGAGTTTGGCAATGGATCAACAAAAATCGCTATGGGAAAAACTGAATGTTCTTTTGAAAATGGAAATCTGTATCCCATCAGAGTTAATTCCCTCAGTCTCCTACAGAAGAGGTGCTATCAGGTTTATTGTTCTAGAAGGCAAAAAAGAAAGTGAATCCCTTTATCCAACAAAGACAGAGACTTCATAGGTAAAGGATAATAAGGTTTTTTAAATTGTTGTACCAGAGGGAGATTTCTCCAGTAATAAAAAAGGTTTGATGAGAAAAAAATATAGGCAGGACCATCTTATGCTGCAGTAGGCAACCTCACCACAAATGCTTCAGAGTGACAGTAAAGATAATTTGACATGATTGTAACATTGCCAAATGCACTTTTTTATCTACATCCAATTTTTCATCTCTTTTCCTGTCACTCTTATGTTTCTCTCCCATATTTCTGCCCCTTTGCCTCACTTCAATCAAAGTTGCCATTAAACATTGTTCAACTTTACTGGTGGTTCTCAGGACTAAAAGGAATAATGGTACCCATTTATGTTGTTCTTGCCAGGACTCTGGCCCAGTTGTGGGGCTTTGAGAAGCAAAGTACCTCCATTTCTTGGTTTGAAAGATGGAAATACTAACGCATTCCTGAACTCTCTTAGAAATGTAAACACGAAGACAGTGCCAAGATACTATACTTTGCCATTTGGAAAAGCACTTGGTGAGTTATCAGCACTGAATTCTGCTATTTGATACTTAGGCAAATAGCCTTTTCTTGATCTCGAGACTTTTTACCAAAAGAGTAAGTGATCCTTACAACTGGGTAAGAAATAGGAAATTCTTTCTACTGAAATTGGTTTAAATTTTGCCCCTAAATTAAAGACCCAAGAGAATAAGAGAAAATTGTTTCATAAAATTTAGAGAAATGAGAGATTTGAGTTCTCAAAATATGTACATACAAAATACTGACAGAGTGTAAATCTTTCTAAGTAATCATATCTCTGATAGTAACTACAGTGGATCTATGAACAAAGAAGAAGGTAGGAGCAACATCCTGTATCTCTTGGTTAACATCCATGGAAGGAGACAGATTGTTAAAGAGATAGTTATACCTCCCCTTCCCTGAGGAGGAGTAGACTTCCTTGCCCCACTGAAATTGGACTTGATGATGTAATTTGATTTGGCCAATGATTTGTGGGCAGAAATGGCATGTGTCACTTCAGGCAGAAGCTTGAAGACTCATGCTCTTTTTTTTCTTCTACCATAATGAGCAGCAACCTCCCAGATGGACTGCTCTGTCAGCGTGGCACCTCGAATAACACACAGAGTTGGGTTTCAGGCAAGACTCACTGAGAAAGTGACATGAATGAGAACTAAACCTGTGTTTTGAGATTTGGGTGCCATTTGTTTCCCTGCATAACCTAGCCTATACTAACTGATACACATGCCATCAAAGCATTTAAATGAAAAGTCCAAGTATCTGTACGATCTGCCTCTCCAGCCTCATCTTGTGTGACTCTCAACCTGGCTCACAATGCTGCCAGCGTACTGACCTTCTGTCCACTCCTAAAACAGCCCAAATTCGTTCCAGGCTCAAGGCCTTCGACCTAGTAAACATTTTCTTCCCAGTTTCACTTGACTGGTGCCTTTTCATCCTTGAGACCTCAGCTATAATGTCACTTCCTAGAGATGCCTTCCCCAGCTACCTTTTTTCAAAGCAGATCCTCCTCCGCAACTCGTGTTTGCCTACCTAATGGCTGCATTTGCTACTTCAGAACACAATAAATGTATTGTTTATTTGTTTACAGAGCAGGGATAAAAATTCATATGTCTCAAATGAGATGTGCAAAATATGTAGCTTTTCTTCCCCCCAATAACTTAGCTTACCTCTGTCAAACTGGTTAGAGAGGATTATGGGAAAATAATTTAATCTGCCAATTAAAGTATTTAAAATACTCATTTTGGGATAAAGCTTTGGTCAAATTCAAGTTTTAAACTCTCCACTGAGGCTACTTCTTGCCACCCATATTTTTGTGTCCCCTCTGTTAGATAAAGGCTTTATTTTCTAATCATTATGCAATAAAACTAAGAATAAATAAATTTAAATGCTAAAACAATAGTATAACAATTAAAAGTAATTTTCTAAATTTTTTGTCAAGGAGGAATATCTAGAATAACATAATAGATTATTTAGAAAATAACAAAAATGTGAATACTAACTATAAAAAATGTGAGATAAAGTCAAAGCTGTACTTAGAGAAAAATTGTTTTAAATACCTTAATTATTTAAAATGAGGGTAAAAAAGAGAAAAAAGACTTTTGGAAGCATTCAAATTTAGATTTTGGGAAAAGAAAAACATCTGGAGAAACTGAGAAATTTTTTTAAATGTAAAATGTTAAAAATGAAAATGTTGGTTCTTTGAAAAATCCATTAAAATAGACAACTCTTGAGCAACTATCATGAATAATTTTAAAAGGATAGCAGCATAGGAATTTTAAGTACAATTAAATTAAATTTTATACATAACTATGTAACCAATAACAAGTCAAAGAAATTGGAGATTTTTTGAAATAAAAATTATCATAATTGATACAACATGAAACAGAAAAACCACATAAAACAAATTCATTGCAGAAATGAGAAAAGATATCAAAATCTCCCAAACTAACCATCTATGCCTGTTTATCAGTCTATAACTATCTATCAAAATAATGTGTACAAATTGTCAAAAACCTAAGAATGATCACAGGTAATGTTCTCTGCTTTCATTTCATAATATTTTCATAATTGAATCATACAGTACACTGTTTTTTCACTTGGTCGTGTCACAAGCACTTTCTTGTCAATCAAAGATTTTTCTAAGTCATTTAAAAATATTTCATCATAGGGCTCAAATTTATATTACCAATTCCCTATTCTATGGCACTTAGGTTACTTCATGGCTTTCCCTATTTTAAATAAAACCACAATGAACACTTTAGGTCACAAATTTTTGTCTTCCTCAGGGTATATTCCCAGAAGAAGGCTACCAGGGTTCATAGACACTTGATGATTTTCACCAAATTTGCAAAGCCATACTGCTAGCAATTAGAAAATGAGAATCTCCATTTTGTGGAGTCCTCACTCACCTTCAGGGTCCTACAAATATTGACACTAAAAGATGTCAGTGTGAAAACTGGTTTGTCATTGTTGTTTTAACTATCATTTCTTCATTTACTAATGAGGTTGGACGGATTTCTGCCAGCTATTTGTATTTCCTGATTGGGAAATTAATCTGTCATGTTATTTGGTCATGTGTCAATTGAGATTTTGATTTTTTTGTGGACATTTATGAACTGTTTGCATATTGAGAGTATTACCTTTTCGTCGTATTTCCTGCATATAATTTTCTACTTGTGCTTTGTTTTATAATTTTGATTGTGATATTTTCCAACATACAGACTACTTTTTATGTTTCTTTGCAATCAAATCTCTCTTTCCCTTCGTACTGGCTTTCATTACTATTGTAGTTGACATTTAGTGTTTTTGCATGCTGAGCATCCATTCCTGCTTCTTCAGGTGATGAAGCCCAGCAGAAAACTCCTTTTATGTGTTTTCTGGAGCTGACCTTCCAACCCTACTCTAGAGGTGACAGACATGGGATCCAGGCTGACAAATCACAAGACATTATCTCCCTGTCCTCAGTAGACAGGCCATGTGACCTGAACTGGGCCAATCAGCATCTTCCCTAAGACTTGACATGTGGTTACTGGGAGAGAGAAATTCACAAGTCACAGTGAACATGTCAATCTGGAGATTTTGGCAGCTTTTTCCCTGATTCAGCTATGTGAGCCAATGAATTCCCTTTTTAAGCAAGTTTGAATTAGGTTTCTGGCTCTTGTAACGGAATGGCTCTCCACTTGTCTCAGATTAAAGAATAAAGTTCTCAAAATGTCCTGAAGGTCGCATGTGATTTCACACACACACCTTCCATTAGCTCTGCAAACTCATCTCTTCCAATTCTCCTCCATGGCCTTCACTACTGCAGCCGCACTGGCCTCCTCAAATACGCCAGCCTGTCTCTTGCCTTAAAGTTGGACACTAGCCCTTCTAGAATTCTCTTTCTCCGGAAGTGCATATGGCTACTTTGCTTACCTCCGTGGAGTCTGTTCCAAACTTTCCCAGCAAGGCTTATCGTGATGACCCTCTCTAATGCTGCAAAAGGCACAAGCTCTGGCCCTCCTCCTGGGCTCTATTTTTTCCCCTCCCCATGGCACTTATCACTTTCTAATATACCATATAATTTCCTTAGTCATTAAATTCATTTCACAAAAAATTATTGAAAAGCTCCTCCTGGGGCAAGCCCAGTGGCACAGTGGTTAAGTTCACACTTCAGCTTCTCAGTGGCCCGGGGTTCGCCGTTTCAGATCCCGGGCGCAGACATGGCACCGCTTGGCACACCATGCTGTGGTAGGCATCCCACGTATAAAGTAGAGGAAGATGGGCACGATGTTAGCTCAGGGCCAGGCTTCCTCAGCAAAAAGAGGAGGACTGGCAGTAGTTAGCTTAGGGCTAATCTTCCTCCAAAAAAAAAAAAGAAAAGTTCCTTAATTCTATGAGGAAAAGCTAGGCTCAATGATGGCAGGGATTTTTGTCTGTTTTATTTCCTGGCGAATCCCAAGCACCAGAGCAGTACCTGGCACATATTAGGTGCTCATTAAATAGTTGTTGAATAAATGAAGGAATCCTGCTCAACACTTTGTTCCGGGAAACCCTTGGCAAATTTTCTCTTATGAGGCTGGTGACCACCTCAGTGAGTTTTTTCTTTATTTCTTTCTTTTTTGGAAAAAATATAGAGGGGAGATGAGGTTAAACTGTGGCTATTAAGCAATGCACCCTGTCCCAGGAGACAAGTATCAGAACAATGGGAGAGTTAATAATGTTTGCAAAATTACTGTGAGAATGCCCTTTGGTTCAGAAATTGTGCCTACTCGCTATTGAATACAAAAAAAAAAGAAAAGAAAGGAAAAGAAAAGAAAAGAAAGGTATCAGTTCATTGATCCTACCTCAAATAAAGCAAGGATTGTGTTTGAATATTACCATGGTCCTTCTCTTTGTCTGAGGGTAGGTGATGGCGGGGGGTGTTGTGGTAGGATTGGCTACTCTGGGAAAACAATGCCATCTCAATGGCTGAACACAATGAAGGTTGACTCTTCACTTGCATCCCAGCCCCTTGCGAGTTGGACAGCTTTCCTACAGGCAGTGACACAGAGGCCCCTGCTTCTTCCATCCTGTAGTGTCATCACTTTGGGCCTGTTTTCTCCAAGGTCACCATCGAACAAGAAGAGAGAATGGAGATTGTCATGAGCCAAGCACAGGAGGGACTGCACAACTGCTGCCCGTATTCATTGGCCACAACTCAGTCACCTGGCTCCACTCTAACAGGGAAACGTGGAAATTTTCTAACCTGGAAAATGCAGCTTGACCAAGTACCCAACAGGAAAATGAAATATGTTTGATGATTGCCCAGCATTGCATCTGCCTTGAAAACAAAACAACTCCCTCTTTTGAGACATAGCTGTTTGCTGACAGCAAGCCCTTTACTTCCCCTCCTCAAGAACGAAGGAGCCACACTGGCTTGGAGAGAGTGTTGTCTGGGCATCTTAGACGATTGAAACAACTCCATGATGGGCAAAGGGCTTAACAATGGGGTGGAAAAAAGTCCAAATGTTGTTCTGCATTGTAGAAACTTAAGGATGTAGCAGAATAAGCCTTTGACTGACCTCTATCACTTGTCCTGGAAATGTTTTTTTCATTCGTTTTAAGGAAAATCAAAAGAAGACCTGGTCTATGTGTCTGATTTTTCTAGGTCCTCAAATGTACAGCATTTGAACTTCAAAAGTCTTTCCCTGTCTAGAGAGAGGGAATGGTTCCAGGTGTTTACCTATATTTCCTTTTCTTTTTTTGTTCTTTGTGTGTTTGTGTGTGTTTCCATTTCTACATCTACATCTTTAATGTGCCTTGAATTTATTTTGATATTTGGTATTTGATGAGAAGTAACTTGATTGAGTAGCTTTAAAAATATTCCAAGCCCTAATTATTACATAACATCTGGATCCCATTGCCTTAAATTTATTTGTTTAACATACACTTATTTTACATTTATACAAGCATCTAGTTTATTGGCTACATCTTCCTTTGGGTTATCTAGTGCCACTGTGTTTTAATTAATGTAGTTTTATAATATGTGTCTATGATGGCAAATTCAACGCGTCCACCTTTCTTCATTTTCAAATGTTCTTGGCTATTACTCATTGTTTAGTGTTCCAGATAAACCTTAAAATAGCTTTGTCACATTTCCCTCCCATGGATAGTCTTCCTATTCAATTCTTCCTCTCTAAACATCCCCAGAAACATGGAGGAGCCAAGCAGTTTGGTGAGCCCACGCTTAGTTCAGACAGTAAGAGGAGAGGATATCTGTTTTAAATGCAGCTTCCTGAAATGTTCCAGAGAAGAACAACACTCCTGTTCGTCCTTGGCCTCCTGATGAGGCTGGGCTGTGGTCTGAATAACAATCGTTTTCCAAACATTCTGCTCCAAAGCCTTTTCCTGCCTGCTTGGCCTCCAGTCCCTTCAATCTCATCTGAGTAATTTCATTCTGCATAGTGAGTCAGGAGGTAAAACCTAGGTAAATATCACTGTGTCTTGACTAATCATCATCCACTTTGCAAACAAGTACTAAAGGGCCCAACAGAGCTGGTCCACAGGACTCTATCTGTAGAATTCAAAGACACAGGAGTATGACATTCGCTTACCAAGCGCTCCCGCTGCCACTGCATGGGTCTGAGTTCTTCCTGAAGCAAACTGAAATGCAATCCCCTGGTTTTTGATTCCACTTCACCTGATACTGGGCACCAGTATTTTCTGGCTCAGCAGAGGCTCATTAGCTGCCTAGCCTGACAAAGACTTACACAACTGCATCAGATGTGTTGGGGCCTCTTAAAGGATCGAGGCCAGCCAGGAAAAAAAATAGGGTTTTTTGGCAAACAGAAAGTACAGTAAATATGGAAAGAGAATACAGCTGTTAATATTATTCATTGTTCAACTCACTTTATATATGTTAACTCATTTAATCTTGACAATCAGTTAGGTACTATTATTCCCATTTTATATATGTGCAAACTGAGATGCCAAGAGATTAAGTATTTCACACAAGGCCACGTGGCTAGTCAGCTATAGGGCTATGATTTGGACATGGGGAGTCTGGAGCTAGAGGTTGCTAGCCTAACCTTTGTACTAGGGATTCTCAAAGTTGGGCAGGTGTCAGAATCACCAGGAAGCTCGATGAATCCTGGATTCCTGGACCCAACCTCAGAATTTCTCATTCATGACGTGAGGGGTGGGAAGCTAGGATTTTGCATTGCTATTAACTCCCATGTGCTACTGCTACTGCCCCAGGGGACACACTTGGAGAACCATAGTACTGCACTACACAGAAATGGTTGGCAGATGTGTTCCTGTGAAGGTGAGAAAGGATAAACAGACCTGGAGAGGGATTAAGCCATGCAGCTAATACTCCATTTCTAAAACCAGAATATCTATGTTCTGGTTCCTAAAGCAACCCAAAGCTGGCATTTCCTGCAAGGTACCACTTTCATCCTATTTATGTTTGGCTGTAGGCAGCTATCCAAATACTGGAGAGTATTAAGAGCACTGATTGGAGCACTAAAACATCTGGGCTTAAATCTCAGTCCCATTGTTTACCAGCTGATTAACCTTTCTAAGCCTCAGTTGTCATGTCTATAAAATAGTGATGATAATTATTTACCACTTGGGATTTTAGTAAAGGTAAATTTTATACACACATACACGCACACACAGACTGCTTACACATAGAAATAATGATAGTTATTTATTTCATAAGAAGAGGGTATCTAGTTTCCTTCCTTCCTCTCAGACACAAACAGAGAAATTTAACTTTGAGAAACCACTGCAGTAAGACTTGCCAGAGTCACATCAGGCACTCATCCTTCTTTACAGCTTATAACTGTGACAAGGATAAAAAAGAAAGTATGTGTATTTGACAGTCTGCTCCCACCCACTCCTGTTGAAAGGAGAGGGAATTATTGGCTGACTCATCTCAGGGACCATCTTTCCTTGTGCAGAAGAAACAGGTGAACTGGAAAAATGGAAGATGTCAGAAAGCGCAGAGGGGGTGCAATCTACACAATGGGAGTCTGGGCAAGAAAAGAAAAGAGAGATCTTGAAATAATCTTACTTAGTGTTATAAATGAGAACTCTCAGTCAATCAATAATTAAACTCTTCTTTAAATTCTCTTTAACTACTATTTCATTCATTTATTTAGCAAATATATATTAAGCCCGTGCTATTTGTCAGCCACTACTCTAGGTTCCAGAGAAACAAGGGTAAATAAAATGGGCAAAGATTCCCTCCACATGGAGAAGAGAGGGAGCTATAGAGACTAAGGGGGGGAAAGTGGGAAAGACCAGAGAGTAAAGACCTGAAAGCAATGAGGTCACCAGTCATGTGGCCATCTAAAGGAAGAGCATTTAGTCTAGGGAACAGTAAGTGCAAAGGCCTGGAGGCTGGCTCATGCCCGGCTTCCAAGAGCTCCCAGTGTGAGTGAGTGGATGATAGGGGGGTGAGAGATGGGGTAGAGCAGAGACCAGCTTCCATCACAGAAGGCCTTGTAGAAAGGTGAGTCAACATTCACAGGCTTTTAAGCAGAAGGAGGGACAGGATCCAACTTTGAAAGTGAACCGATGTCAGCGCAGCATGAGGGAGTTGGACTGATACCAAATGAAGCATCTAATTTGGGTCCTGGAGACAGAAGAAGAAAGAGAGAAAAAGAGAATAAAGAGCAGAGGTCCAGGAGAAAGACCTGGGTAGAGACCAAACCAGAGATGCATCCAGATTCTGTTGGCCCTGACTCTCTTCTCCAGTCCTCACCCCACAGTTTTCCCATGATCATAAGGGATAATGTACCAAATATAATGATCTTGTCCCCAATCACCTTGGGTCAGTGTCCTCAATCTCAGTTGCATGTCAGAATCATCAAGGGGGATTTTTCAACATGCCCTGCCCAAAACCAAATTAAGGGACATTCTACAAAATAACTGGCCAGTAGTCTTCCAAGGTATCAAGGTTAAGAAAGACAAAGAAAGAGGGAAGAACTATTCCAGATTAAAGGAGATCAAGAAGACATGGCAACTAAATGAAATGTGGGAGCCTGGAAAAGGACACAGGTGGGACAATCGACAAAATTTGAGTAAGATCTGTAGAACAGATCATTACATGTATCAATGTTAATTTCCTGATTTTGATCATGGTACTGTGGTACATAAATTACGAACATTAGGGAAAGCTGGATGAAGGATGCATAGTAATCCTTTGTACTTTTTTTTGCACCTTTTTTGAAAGTCTAAGTTATTTAAAAATAAAATCTGAAAAAAATGCCATTGCTCAGGCCACACCCCAGACCCATACATCAACATCTTGGGGCCCATGGCCTGGCTATAGGCGCTTTTTAAAAGCTCTCTAGATTATTCTAAAGTGCAACCATGTTTGAGAAGCCACCATCTTGGATTCTGGAAGTCTTTAGGGGGCTTTGCCTTAAAGTTTTCTTCTGTCCAAGAGGCACTAAAAGGCCTCTCCTTTCTGAGGTTGTGTCAGCTCCTCCGAGAGCGTCTGTCTGCTGCCTGAGGCTCTGGGCAGAATCAGAGATGAGGTTGGAGTAAGGGGGATGGGATCATGTAGTCACAAGAGAAGCATCCTTTGAGATTCTGAAAGATGTTTCTCTAGAAGAATCTGGGTCTTTCTCCTGGAAGAGATCAGCGCTGAGAAAGGTAGCTATAGTTCCAAAACCATCTCTGCCTTTTGGGAAAAGGAAAGAGATCAGGTGACATCTTAGGATGTCTCCAGACTGGGACAAGTATTTACCTCCACTGTCAGCTTTGGGGATGTTCCTTTTTCAAACAATTTTATTTTATTGCTACACAGTAGGATGAGTCCTTCCCTACAGAAACTGGCAAACACTAAATACCAACCTCTCCCAGAAAACGCAGCTATGAGAAAATGAAGTTCAATCCGCTTTGATTAATAAGGAGGCAGCAAAAGGCTGACCATGGACTGGAGGCTGCCAGAGAAATAACAAAAGACAGGTAGAAATGTGCCCAGAAGAGCAAAGGGAAAAATCACGAAGGTTAAGCAACAGGAAAAGACCTCTAGATTCTAATTCAGTTTTAGTGGCTGCAAAAACAAGGCTCTTGGCTATTTGCATATAAATGTGCTGGGGGTGGAGGAACCGCAGTACTCAGCTGTGCATCCTAACTTTCGCCTCAAAATCTGTTCCAAAGCAGCTGCAGAAATCAGCTGCAAATCCCATATCTAAAAATGAAAGTCACATGGCTGAGCTGGGGAGGAGGCAAATAGAGGAGGGAGGCAAGGACACCAGATGATGTTCCAATTAACCCATTGGGGCCTACAGCCCAGTTGCATGTCCTGGGAGCCTTTAGACATCTCAATGCCCAGAGCAATTATATCAGACTCCCTAGGGGTCGGTCCCAAGCACAGTGTGTTTGAGAACTTCCCAGATTTGAATAAAGAGCCTGATTGAATACCACGGTTCCACTCTATAGCAGGGGTCCATAAACCTTTTCTGTACAAAGCCAGATGGTAAATATTTTAAGCCTTGTGTCCCACACAGTGTCAACCCCACTACTCAAACTCTGCCGCTGTGGCATGAAAGCAGCCATAGACAGACATAAACTAGAGGTTCTGGCTGTGCACAATCAACTTTATTCACCAGAACAGCAGTTTGCATCCTCTGCTCTAGACTGTTGCTAGCCAAAGTATGGTCCTTGGGCCAGCAGCATCAGCATCCCATGGGAGCTCGTTAGAAATGCTGAATCTCCTACCCCACCCCAGAACCTTCCTGCATCAGAGTCTGTTTTTAAGCAAGGTCCCAAGATGCCCAGAGCACAGTGAAGTCAGAGAAGTAGGCAAAGGTCACGGGTGCTGAGAGTTGACCAGCCCTGGGACCCAGGGAGCTGGCCTGAGTCTTGGAGCATCAATTCTTTTGTCCATAAAACTGTCTTTGGCATTCAGTGTTACTCAGGTGTTCCAGGGGCATTTTGCCTGTATAAGGACTTTGAAAGGCAAAAGTGCTATATGGGGGCTGGCCCGTGGCATAGTGGTTAAGTTCATGCATTCTGCTTTGGCAGCCCTGGGTTCATCAGTTCGGATCCTGGGCTCGGACCTATGCACTGCTCATCAAGTCATGCTGTGGAAGCATCTCACATATAAAATAGAGGAAGATGGGCACAGATGTTAGCTCAGGGCCAATCTTCCTCAGCAAAAAGAGGAGGATTGGTGGCAGATGTTAGCTCAGGGCCAATCTTCCTGAAAAAAAAAGAAAAGTGCTGCAGGAATGTGAATTGACAATATGTCACAGACAGCCTGGCCTCTGGCCAGTGAGGTAGCTGTCCCTTCAGCAGTTGCTGGCCTCTCCATCATCAGTCGTGATGAAGTGGGAAGGGCTGGTCATGCAGGCCCTCATTTCAGAGGCCAGGACACTGAAACCCCAGTCTCCGCCAACCTTGCCACTCACGGCAGCACAACTGCAGAGCCTGACGCAATCACACTGAATCTGAAGGACTCGGGCTCGGAATAAGCTGGTAAGGCTGAATGCCACCAACCTGATTTACAACCCTAACACGTGGCTTTCTGCTTTTACATCTCTCTGCCTCATGCTGTGCGGGGGCCTGTTCGCTGCTGCATCCCCAGTGCCTGGCACAGCATCAGAGCTCAAAAATCTGTGATGACTAAATGATCACAGAGGCTAAGCTGCTCACTTCAGTGGCATCAGTCTTCAGGTCATAAGTGTCCATAACTGACGACTGACCTTCGTACATTAGCAAGGAGAAAGGCTGTGGGTTTTCATTTTTTCCAAAATAGCCATCTCCACATCCCTTGCATGTATAAACCTCTGACAAGTGACAACAGAAGCTATTTTTTAATCTATTGCCTGGAGCAGAAGGCCTAAGGGCCTGTGTCCTGGCCCAGAGAGTTAATGGGACTTCTGAAGGGGCTTTGAGTATGTTCTGTTTTCCCACAAGCCCAGGCTGTGTCATTGTGCAGGAAGTAATGGACTGAGTAGCTCTCTCTCCAAGTGCCTGCCTGCCAGTCAGCTGGGACTAGCCTGTTGTCAGAGGATGTTTGCCAGGTGCTAGAAAAATGCTCTCTCCGAAAGCCCTGCCAGTGATTAAAGTGCGAGAGGGAGCATGTACACACTGCTTCATAAACTCCTGCACCTGCCCGAGGTGTCTCTGTGGACTGCGGTTTCGACACATTGTGTATAGTGGACTCGGAGAGGAGGCATGAGGGGAAATCCATGCAACACTTGAGATCTAGGATGATGCCCTGGGCAACAGCAGCCAGAAGAGTCAGCGTGGCATAGAGAAATATTCTCAAATCTACGGTGCAGATGCATCTCCTGGGCACCTATTTGACTACAGGCCCCGAGGCAGGGCTGGGATTCTGCATTTCTGACGAGTCCCAGGTGGTACTGATGCTGATGCTCTGTGGATCACTCTTCCAATCACCTGAGCATAGAGGAAAAAGCACCAGATTTGCAGTCAGGGTACCTGAGCTAATTCTGTCTCTCAGATGTCCCCCAAAAGCATTGGGTGTGGTAGATCTATTTTCCAAAGATAGCCAAATAGTATCTCACATTCACATACTCTTCTTCTGGTGTGACTTCAACTCTCCTCCCATTGAGAGGTGGAGCCTGTGTTCTCTCGCCTTAAAGAGGGGCGGCCTTGTGACTGCAAGGAAGCGATGCTGTGACTTCCAAGGGGAAGTCGTAAAAGGTGATGCAGTTTCCTCCTGGTTCTTTTGGGATGTTCCCTCTTTGAAGCCAGCCACCATACTGGGAGGAAGCCCAAGCATCCACTGAAAGCTCCAAATGAAAAGGAATTGAGGCCCCACCCACAGCCCCAGCTGAGCTCCCAGCTGACAGCTAGCACCAACTTGCCAGCTCTAGAAGTGAGCTGTGCTTTAAACTCCTCTGATCCATCTGGGAAGTGGATCCTCTCCCTCCAGTCAGGTTGCCCCATCTGAAAGTATGTGGAGTAGAGGTGAGTGGTCCCCACTGAGCCCTGTCCACATGGCAGACTTGTGAGCAAACTAAATGATCATTGTTCCTTTAAGCCTCAAGGTTTGGAGGTATTTTTTTAATGCAACAGTAGTATTTGGAAGCTGCCTTTACTCGCTGGGTCTTCTTTTCATTCTGCAAATCTGATCACTCCCATTATTTAAATTACCACCTGCCTGGATCCCCCTTCTGAGCTACAGAGTTGTATATCTAATTGCCTAGGAGAAATCTCGATATATACAAATCTTTATCTCCCCCTCTATCCCCATCTCCACCTGTTGGTTTGAAATCTCGGGAGCTGCCCAGTTGAAATCTGAAACTGGCCCTTGTACAAGGAG
This sequence comes from Equus asinus, assembly GCF_041296235.1. NCBI lineage: Eukaryota > Metazoa > Chordata > Mammalia > Perissodactyla > Equidae > Equus > Equus asinus. Next base: position 8,710,696 of record NC_091804.1, on the reverse strand, counting down.
GGCAAGGAGAGACCAAAGAAAGAGGCAGACCCCTCCAGATCAGTAGGTGGCAGGTTTAATAAGCAATGAGACTTACAAACAAGGTCTGTCTTGGGCAGCTGCAAAATGAATAGATCTCTACACCTGCCCACCAGAATCTTAAAAGTTTAAATAGAGGCCTTAACAGGGTTCAGTGGCGTATCCAGTCCAGATGGTCTCAGCAACACATTACTCTCTCAAGGCTGCATCCTTGAAAATGGCTCCCACTGTGAGAATGGTGGACAGAACAGACATTCAAAGGACAGGGGACTGGGTGAGGAGCCTTCGATTGCCTGGGTCCAGCTCACAGGTCAAATAGGGGTCATTTCAACTCAGTGACCTCCTCCAACACTACCCCACCCCTAAATACCTTACTTCTTGTTTGTTTAGTGCCGCTATCAATTTGGTTAATTGAGCCAGCATTCCCTAACCCCAACTCCAACATCAGGTTAGTGATGCCATAAACTTAATTCCCTTAACAGCTCTGGTTTCTGTCCATCCCTCTGCATTCTCATGGGCTCCCTCTGCCCTGATTTATGCCCTCAGTGTCTCCATCCTGAGTTGTTCCAAATACCTCCAGGTGCATCTGTTGTTTCTGAGACCCACCCACATCACTATCCTCCAGGCTTATATCACGATCACCTTGGCCCTCCTCTTCACTGGCTCCTTACACTCTGAGAATGAAGTCTAAGAATATCATGGAAGGCCCCTCATGGTTTGGTCCTCACCTGCTGATCAAGCCTCATGTCCTATAGTAACTACCTTGTTCTGAGTTTATGCTGTCACAATCAAACTTCATGGAGTCCCCCAAATGCACCCTGCCCTTTCATCTCTGTGCACCTTTGTACATGTTCTCTCTGGCTAAAATTGTTTCCTTCACCTCTCCTCCCCATTCTCCTTGTCCTTCTAATCCCAACTCAGACATCACCTCCTCCATGAAGCCCTCTCTGACCCAGGACCCTCCCTCTCGCTCCCACTGTATATGGTTCTATCACTGAATTCCTCACATTTTACTGCAATTCATCTACTCACATGTCTTTCTTGCTTCTAAACTCGAGGTTCTCAACACACATTCCCCAGACCAATAGCATCAGCATCACCCGAGAACTTGTTAGAAATGCAAATTCTCAGGGCCTGCCTCAGACTTACTGGATCAGACACTCTGAGGTGGGGCCCAGCAATGTGTATTTTAGTAAGTTCTCCAGGGGAGTCTGGTGCGTGCTGAGGTTTCAGAACCACTGTCCTGGACCAGTTGGATGAATATTAGAATCACCTTTGAAATTTTCAAAACTCCCGGCCTAATTAAATCAGAGTGTCCAGGCTTGGGACCCAGGTATCAATATTTGTAAAGCTCCTCAGGGAATCTTAATGTGTAACCAAGGTTGACAACCACTAACCTGGATCCTTTCTTCTCAAACTATAGTCCCCAGGCCAGCAGCCTAAGCATCACCTGAGAACTTGTTAGAAATACAGAAGCGCAGGTTCCATTCCAGACATGTTGATTCAGAACCTTCAGTTTAATAAGATTTCCGGGTGGTTTGAGTGCACATGGAAGTGTGAGAAGCACTGTCTTAAATATCTTTGTACCCCAGCTCCTAGCAAAGAGCTTGGACCATAATAGCCACTTGATAAATTCTTTAAAAAAAATACTAAAAATGTCTATTCTGTTTCTCATGGTTTTAAAGAATAAAATGGGAATTTATGGTAAAGTGCTTTGTAAGTAGCTTTATAAATGTGAGGTACTAATATTAATTGATGTATAAAAAAAATGGTTCATTAGGTCATTCATTCCAAAACGTTCAGTGAGAGTCTACCATTTGCCAAATACAATTTTAGGCACGAAAGAGATTATAGTGAACAAGATAGACCCAGCCTCCAAAGTCTAGTGGGAAAGACAGATGTTAAACACATAAGTACACAAATAACTAATTAAAAATACAATGTTGATGAATGCCATAAAAGGGAAGTAATCAGTGATGTGAGTACACGTTACATTCGCTTCCCTTTGTCTCAGTTGAGTGGATTTTACCTCTCTGAGCCACCTAAGGTGGGGTGGGAATATAGCAGAGAAAATCAGTGATTACAGTCAAGGGACCTAGAGTGATGTGGATAAAAGACTTTGACAGTTTTGAGTTCCTTGCAAAGCAGAGTTGGAGATAAGGACTAGGGTGCAGATAGCTTATGTATGAGGAGATCCCATGAAACACAAATCGGGAAATGGGGGAGGGAAACGAGGGGAGCCAATAAAGGAAACATCAGTGAGGAGCTGGGGCCCAATCCCACTGGGACCCTCTGGGAACCGTGTGGGATGTACTTCAGAATCATCCCATGGGAAGTTCAGAAAGCTGGAGCAGTTGTCCAGTGATTCCAATTCCCCAGTGGTTAAGGGTTCCCAGGAGGCATTGATTCCCCCACACTTACAGGTCATTCATTTGAGCAGCTGAGCTACTTCACTGGAACAACGGTTCTCAAACTGTAGTTCCCAGACGGGCAGCAATAGCAGAGCAGCATCACCCTGGGAACTTGTTAGAATGCACGTTATCAGGGCCCAACTGAGACCTACTGAACCAGAGTCTCTGAGGGTGGAGCCCAGCAATCTGTTTTAACAAGGCTTCCAGGCGATTCTGACACCCAATGAAGGTTGAGAACCACTCTATTGGAGAATGTCCTCTGGCAAAAGAGAAGAGATAGCAGGATTTCAGATGGGAAGATGAGACTGTCCTTCCCATGTGTTGAAGTATCTACCGCAACTTCAGGTGACCTCAGACAGGCTGTGGGGCTATGGGGTGGGGCATCAACAGCATCTACCACAGGCTACCTGTTTTTACTTCATATAATCTGGGTTTTTCCATTCATTCATCTACACAAATATTTGCTAAAAGTCTACACTTTGTCATGTGTTATACTCAGGGCTCAGAACTTTATTAAGAAACAAGACAGACTTGCCCCTGCTCTTGTGAAATTTGTAGTCTAATGGGGAGGACAGTTGTCTACGATCTGGTCTGAGAGGTCAGGACAGCTTCCCTGAAGCTTTTAAAATTTAAATGTTCATCTGAATCACCTTGAGATGGCATTAAACTGTAGAATTAGTTAAGTAGGATTGTGGTGGTAGTCCAGGGAGAACTCAACTTGAACAATTTGAGTTAAGGTGCCTTGAGGATGCTTAGGTTGAGACCTGAAGGGTAAGTAATAGGTAGCCAAGTTAAAAATAGGTAGACCAACTGTTCTGGTTTGCCTGGGACTGAGGTGTTTCCTGGGATATTGGGACTTTAAGTGTCCAAATGGGGCTGTGTGGCCACCTAGTATAAATGGTGGTGGAAGGATGAGGAAGAGTAGGCCAAGTGTTTTTGGAGCCCTTGAGGTGAGAAGAGCATAGTATGTTGTAGAAATGGAAGAGCCAATGAGACTGAGAGCATGCAGGAAAGAGTCTTAAGAGTGTCTTATAGGCTTGGGCAAAGCAAACTTTGACGTACATTTCTGAGCCTCCACTCGCAGTGAGATTTCCCTTGCTACATCTCCAGCTAGGCATTTCACAGGGGCCTCTATACGGTAGCCCTACTATGTGGGACTACTGTTTGAGTACTTGAAATATGGCTATTGCAACTGAGGAACTGAACTTTTAACTGTATTTAATCTTACTTATAAATTTAAATTTAAATTGCCACATATGGCTAGTGGCTACTATATTGGACAGTGCAGGTGCAGAGAATGGAATGATGGGAGATAGCCAAAAGTGGATGCTAGGACCAATAGAGTAACTACTTCAGAAGAGAAATTATATTGGCTTAAATGAGGTGGTGACAGCAGGAAATGGAGAAAATATTATATCTGGCTCAGAGAGTATAAAGATATAAGAGGTGAGAGAGAAGGAGTTAGGGATAATTTCTAGGTATCTGCTTTGAACAACTGGATATATGGCAGAGCCATGCACTATGGAGGGTCAGGTTTGGGGACAGCATGAGGAAAAGACGTTGAGTTTGAAGTGCTTGTGAAACATTCATGGGAGATGTAGAGTAGGAAGTCCCATATGTAGGTGGGAAGCTCAGAAGTGGGTAAAGTGGAAAGCTAATGTTTGTTCTACTCAAAATGGCCATCCCCTGACTCCAACCTGCTGGTTCAAATTAGAATGCCATCTTCATACAGCCCCCACTCTTCCTTGGTGGGGGGCAACATGACACAAGGGGGGCCACACTCTCCTAAAGATAGTGATTGCCCAGTGGTGGGCATCCAACCCAAACTCAAGCTCTCAGAGCTCTTCCTGGGCTTTTAAAGTTGGGTCCAGAAAGACAGGAGCTCAGTGACTCTCAGGCTAGGGGCTCTTGATATCCATGTTTCTACCACTTGGGAAAGCTGGCATGGGGTAATTAAGTGGGCATGCAGAGAAAAGCAGAAATGGAAAAAGACAGAGAGAGACAGACATGCAGGCCCTATTGAAAGGTCTAAGAACTCCAACAGTACACTCTTGACTCTCAGTTAATTAATCAACCAAATTTCTGGGCATTTCCTTCTTACAAGGCACTATGCTGGGCTTTGAGGGAATCCTAGAAAAGCATGCCTAAAAGAACTCACTGTCTAGTTTGGGGGACAAAAATGGTGAGAAAAGTGTAACAGCAGTAAAACTGGAAGATGCTACAACAGAGGGCAGACCTGAAAGCATAGTGTGGTCTTTACATTACTTTCTACTACATTCTTCCCATCCAGTAAGTTGCCAAAACCTGTCCACTCTGGGGGAAAAATATCTGTTAAATCAATTCCTCCTATAAATCCTGTGAAGTCTGTAAAAAGCTTTAACTGAACACTCTAACAATGAAAAATAAAACCAAACATTTTCAAATACTGAAATTATCAAGTAAGATTAATAGAAAATGCCATTATGTAAATAAATAAATAAGCAAGCTTAAGACAAGGATTGCTAGTAAATTAAGTCTTTCCTACTTAGATTAATCTCTTTCAACTCAAGGTCTTTAAATTTCATGGTAATTAATCAAAAGCTTAGTTTGCATTAACATTTTTCTGGAAATAAGTCCCCAGGTTAAAACCCTCCAGTGGCTCCCATCACATTTGAGAGTAAAATCCAAATGCTTTATAACAATCGCTAACAACCTATATCATTTATTCTTGCCCATTTTCTTGCCTCGTTTCCCACCATCTTCCCACTATCACCCTCGCTCTCCATACTCCACCCTCACTGACCATGTTTGTTTCTAGAGTAACCTCTTCACTGGCTGGAGTATTGTTTCCCCAGATATTTTCTGGTCTTGGCTTAAAAATTTGCCTTTTCTCCCATTCCATCTCTCTCTGTGAAATAATTCTGATTTATTTCCCCTCTTAATAGATGATCTCTTTATGTATGTGTTCATTGTTTATTTTCTGTCTTTGCTACTAGAATATACTCCCGAAGAGGGCTGAGACCTTGGGTCTCTTTCAGTACTACATTCTCAAGAGTTTGGAATAGTGCCTGGCATGTGGTACATCCTCCAAGCAATAGGCAGAGGACATGAGGCAAAGGTTTTATCTTCAGATGTCTCATATTTTATGTGGGGAGAGCTAACCTTCAAAGACTTCTCTCATGCCTTATTGGCTCAACCTGAATCACATGTTTACTTCTGGACCAATCACCAGCAACGAGAAGTGGGGTTGTCATGATTGCATTGAACCAATTATGACTCATTCCTGGGGAGAGACCAGCCTTCCTGGAAATCACAGGATTGCCACTAGCTACCTGAAAACAAAACTGGAATTTTATTAGCAAGGAAGAAGAAAAGATGACTGATGGATAGGCAAACAGTAGTATCAGTCATTGTACTTGATGTCTCATTTTCCATGTTGAAGTCAAGCCCTTTGAAACCATGAGGAATGTGTGCCTGTCACATAGGATCACACCTATTGCTTTACATTCTTTAGTTTACCCATTAATTTGTTCATTCGTTCTCACAAACATCTTTGAGAACCTACTATCAGTCGGATTGCATCAAACTATATTAAAACCTGGGGATATGAAGAATCAGATAGTTGTCATTTTAGGAGAGATCACAGTTTATTGTATAGATAGGCAGTTACAAAAACAGTTATAATACTGTATGTCAAGTGCCTTAGTGGCATGAAGTGAAAACTGCAATTAGACGTGAGAAGTGTTATTAAATCTCCAAATAGGGGGAATTCAACAAATATTTGTTGAATGAACAATGGGTGATTAAATGAACAAACAAAATAAATGAATGAATGTACCTGCACTATGAAAGCTTGAACTAGCCCTTGTGTTAATGTCTATGTTCTACAGGGGGGAAGAATTATAGGGACATGCGCCCAGATCCGTACCAACACCACCTTTATTTTTTAAACCTTAGTAAAATAAACGAGAGACTGATAGAGGAACTATATAGTATTGCTTGACTAAATTAAACCCAAGCTTTGGTAACCTCAGGTGATCTAAATAGAAAAGAGCTCCCAAAGAAGAGAACTTGCTCTGTGTAGCAGGTATTTTCTTTTTAAAACAATGCTTTCTTAAACTTTGAATGGGTGTAACAATATCTCCCTGACAACAATTTTCTGGGAGATTATGTCTATACGAGCCAATTATGCAAGACCCGTCTAGAAAAGAATGCCATTAATGTGTTATCATTGATTTCTCCACACTTCTCACATTTCATCAGGGTAAAAAAAGACACATCCAAATATCAATTAATGTAATACACCGTATTAATAGACTAAAGGACAAAAATCACATGATCTCAATAGATGCAGAAAAAGCATTTGAAAAAATTCAACACTACTTGATAAAAACTCTCAATAAACTGGGAATAGAAGGGAACTTTCTCAACCTGATAAAGGGCGTTTACAAAAAACTCACAGCTAACATCATGCTTGATGGTGTTACATTAGGAAATGGTGTTACTTAAAAACAACTGAATACTTTCTCGCTAAGATCAAGAACAAGGGTATCTGCTCTTGCCACTTCTATTCAGCATTATCCTGGAGTTTCTAGCCAGGGCAATTGGGCTAGAAAGTTAAATAAAAGGCATCCAGTTTGGAAAGGAAGAACTAAAACTACATCTATTTGCAGATGATGTGATTTTATATATAGCAAATCTTAAGGAATCCACCAAAAAATATTAAGACTAATAAATGAGTTTAGCAAGGTTGTGGGATGTAAGATTGATATCAAAAATCAATCATATTTCTATATAGTACCAATAAACAAACTGAAATGACATTAAGAAAGCAATAGTATTTACAATAGCATCAAAAAGAATAAAATACTTAGGAATAAATTTAACAAAAGAGGTATAAAACATTGTTTAAAAAAATGAAAGACCCAAATAAGTGGAAGGATATCTCATGTCCACAGATTGAAAGGTAATAATGTTAAGATAGCAATACACCCCAAATTGATCTACCAACAACAAAAGAAAAAATAGACAAATTGGATTTCAACAAAATTAAAAATGTTTGTGCTGCAGAGGACACCATGAAAAAAATGAAAAGACAATCCGTAAAATGAGAGAAAGTATTTTTGAATCATATATCTGATAAGAAATTATATCTGGAATATAAAAAGAATGCATAATTCAATGATAAAAAGATAAATTACTCAATTAAAAAATGGGCAAAAGATTTCAGTAGATATTTTCCCAAGAAGATACACAATCAGCCCAAAAGCACATGAAAAGATGTTCATTACCAGCCATTTGGACAATGCAAATCAAATGCATCGATTGCAAACCAATGCAAAAACCGCAATGAGATACCATGTCACAGCCATTTGGATAGCTACAATAAAAAAGACAGACAATAACAAGTGTTGGCAAGGATATGGAGAAATTGGAACCATCATACACTGCTAGTAAGAATGTAAAATGGTGTAGCTGTTGTGGAAAGCAGTCCAGCAGTTCCTCAAAATGTTAAAGATAGAGTTATCCTATGACCCAGAAATTCTACTGCTGGTTACACATCCAAGAGAAATAAAAACACATGTCCACTCAACAACTAGTATGTGAATGTTCATAGCAACACAATTCATAGTAGTCAAAAAGGGGATACAATCCAAATGTCCATCAACTGACAAATGCATAGACAAAATGTTGCATATCCATTCAAGGAAATATTATTTGGCAACAAAAAGAAATGAAGTAGTGATACATAGTACAACATACATGAGCCTCGAGAATATAATGCTAAGCAAAAGAATCCAGACACAAAAGCCCACATATTGTACAATTCCATTTATATGAAATGTCTAGACCAGGCCAATTTATAGAGACGGAAAGCAGATTCATGGTTGCCTAGGGCTGGGGCTGGGGGTGTTGGAGGGAAAGGGGAAATAACTTCTACGGGGTATGGGTTTTCTTTTTGGAGTGATAAAATGTTTCTTTTTGGATATTTGCACAATTTTGTGAGTAAGCTAAAAATCACTGCATTGTACTCTTTAAAGGAGTGAATTATGTGGTAAGTTATGTTTTAATAAAGCTATTACTAAAAAAATACATACCTTTCTGTTTTCTATATTCCACAGAGATTTTGCTGACTGAAACAAGTTAAAAGCCATGCAGATAAAACCACTGGTCTGAGGCAGGCACCATGGTTCGGATGTTAGGGACATTTTCTCTCACAGCTGCAAGCCACCATTTGAGAACAGCTCAACCAGGGCAATGTTTGTTGCAGTTTTCAGCAGCAAAAATTGATCTGGGCCCGTATGTGCAAACTTCATCCCTGACACGGAAGTCCTATATCTTCCAACTCTAATATCCAACTTCCTGATTTTTCTTCAGCCTGAAACACCACACACTTTTCCAGGGCAGCTCCGTGAAATCGCCGAGACTATCTTGGCATTGCTGCCTCCTCCCCAGCACACACTGAGTGCTGTCTCGTTTGCCATCCTTGCCCTCCTCCTTGTTCCTTGTCCACCATGCTCCCTGCCCAGGCAGGCCTTGGGCGCCCCAGGCAGCTACCTGCCTGGCCCACCTGCCCTCTGGGGAAACCACCTTTTCCAGTTCTTTCAAGATCTCTGTCTCTAACACCAGTAGTCACCTGTTTAGCTTCCTTCCTGCACAGTAATTATACTGTATTCATAGCCTGATTTGACATTTCCAAAGAAAAATGCAATTATAGCATCTCAAAAGGCGGAAATAACCTGCTGATGATATTTGAGGGGAAGAAAATCGCTTTTGAGATGTGCTTCAGCGAAATCGCTCAGAACAGTGTCACTAAATGCTTTTGGATGCTGCAGCCTCGCTCATTTTCTTTCACCTACATCTTAAACCTTGCCCACCCTCAAGTTTCTAAAAGACTCCAGTTAGGACAACTCACACTGAGCAACTTAAAACTTTAAGAAGAAACGTGTTTTGTGGGGCATAGAAGACAAGACTAAGGCTATGAAAGCTCTTATAAACTCATCTCATTCATGAACAAAAGACCGCTAAGTGCTGATTAGGAGAGTACTATTTGTATTTTCCTCATTTTAAATTAGGAGCATAGGGTACTGTAGTATTCATTTCCATCTGCCATTACCGGCTGGCCAGAAGATTTCAGAATTTCGATGATCATCTTTTACTACACCTACCAACAACAGGTACATGTTTGAGCACTTACTGAATGTCAGCATTGTGCTAAGCACTTAATACACATTATCAAGTCACACAGACCTGCGTTCAGATTGTTATTTCACAGCCTGTTCGTTGTATGACCTTGATCTGCAAGCCCAGGTTCTCCATCATTTCTAAACAACAAAACGCTCTACAAATTTGAAATATTATTGTAACTTTGCCATACTGTGAGGCATCTGCTTTGCTTGAGAGATATGGACTCTGCCCTGTGTTCACAGGAGATTGTTAGACATCAGGGTATTACAACTGAAGGTCCTTCGTGAAGTTGAGGATGAGTCCTTGAGTGGCAGCCTGGGGCCCCAGAACCCTCAACGGACCAGAGCACTGATGCTATTTTCCCTAGACACCCATCCAAGCAGTCTTCCTCCTCACCAGGCCTTTTTTTGTTTTTCTCTAGCCAATCATCATTTTGGAGGCAGCTCAGTCCAAGGGCAGCTTTAATTAACGAGCCAGGTTGCTGGCATTGATAAGAATTGCAAAGTTAAGGTCGAGTGTGGAGGGCAGTTTTAATTAAAGACACTAAATGTGGTTGCAATTTGAAATGATATTGTCTCTCTATTGCTGAGCTGCTGTTTTATTACAACAGAAATGATGGCCCTCCCAATTCAAAAGCAATAGTAAAGGACTCTGTGGGGAGAGATGTTTCCTTGTACTTCAACTCTTAAAACTAAACGGTGCCTCTGCTTGTTTCCCAGGGTGAGACCAAGTGACATCCCTGCAGATGGTCTGCTGAAGGACCCCTCTAAACCTGAGCGTCCCCAGTACTTGTTCTGAGGCTCCTGATCTGTTCTCATGACAACCAGACATCAGACATTTTGGGTGATGCTTCGCAATCCAAAAACCTAAAACAGAATCACAATAGCATTTTTTTACTATTATTTTTTACTCGTATTCATTGTTTTTTATTTTCAGCATTTTTTAGTGTTACATAGAGCTTTTATTCTTTCAGAAATGTTAATTTTATAGAGCTTTTCTGTTTTTTTCCCTCCCCTGCTATCAACATCTCACACCAGACTGATACATTTATTACAATCTACGTTGACACATCGTTACCACCCAGAGTCCATAGTTTACATTAGGGTTCATTTTTGATGTTGTATATTCTCTGAGTTTGGACAAATGTATAATGACACATGTCCACCATGATAGGATAATAGAGAGAGAAGTTTCACTGCCCTAAAAATCCTCTGTACTCTGCCTATTCATCCCTTTCCCCCTTACCTCTCAGCCATTGGCCACCACTGATCTTTTTACTGTCTCCATAGTTGTGCCTTTTCCAAAATGTCATGTAGCTGGAATTATACAGTACATTGCCTTTTCAGAGTGGCTTCTTTGTCTTAGTAATGTGCATTTAAGTTTCTTTCATGTCTTTTCATAGCTTGATAGCTATAGAGCTTCTCTAGAGGGAACATATTATTTTCTATTTACATTTATTTATAATATTTGACAATTGATTTATTTATACATATTTAAATATTTACATCTTCAAAACCCAATGAGTGAAACCATAGGCACCAAAAAGAATGAATCGCCAGAGATTATAATATTTTTTTAATGGTAAGACTGCCAGTCCATAAGCATGGGAGCTAGGCCTCAACATTAACAACAAATATTGGTACTCCTGAGTTAGTTATAAGAGAGCAATAGACAAAATTTTAAACAGCAATAGACAAAAAGCAAGAAGAATTGTGATTGTGACAAGACACCCTTTAGTGTAGCAAAAATACTTAGGCTTTACTCTACCCTAGATTTGCCACACTGTGCAACCAAAGAAACTCAATACACCATCATTAAACCACAGCATGACCCTGTCATGTCAGGTTAAAGGCAGGTATGACGAGGCTCTTACCCAAGTAGTTTCAATGGTGAAAGTCGCTATCTTGATCCAGTCTTAAGATAAGGGATGGCTTAGTGAGAGCAGATCTTGTGTAGAAGGGGATACGGCCCTTCCCTGCAAGGTCTGACTTGAGGAAGAAAGCTCGTTGTCTCCTCCTGGCCCAGCCAGAGATGTCTGGCATTCCAACTCCTGTCTGTTTACTAAAGGCAAAAGTTTTCAAAGTGGTAGCGTTCATCACCAGCTACAGGTTGTGTTCACTAGCTGCAGGCTAGCTAGGTCCTAATCTTCCTGACCCTTCATCTTTGAATAACTTGCTCAAGGTTCAAAGTCCCATCAGGACTCTATCCCTTAGTGAATCAACTGAATTGTCCCACTCACAAATTTGTCCTTTCTCAAAGTTAGTCACCTTTTATATCCAAATGACCCGTTTTGTCTTCCTTCTCATCCCCATCCCCCAACCCCACCTCTCAACACTGAGATGAGGCTGAGTAGGAGAATAAGTGTGAAAGAGCTGGGCTGGTGCCTCGGGGCTGGTGATGGAGTGGGACTTGCTCAAAGGAACGGGCGGAGTCTCATCAGGAGCAGCCAGTTGGCTGTGACCCTAAGCCAGATGCTCAGCTCTGGCTGTTAAGATGCCAAGAGAACAAGCATCACTCACATTTTTTTCTTTCTTAGTGAAAAGTGGGCTCTGCCTCTTGTTAATTGCAGATTCCCCCCAAAATTAGGAAATGGTCTCAGAGCAGGGCTGCTAACAAGTGACATATATATATATATATATATATATCTACTATACCTTCTTTATCTTCCTTGACAATACCAGCTAAGAAATGAAATAAAGAACACAATCCCATTTACAATTGCATCAAAAAGAATAAAATACCCAGAAATAAATTTGACCAAGGAAGTGAAAGACCTATATATTGAAAAACACAAGACATTAATGAAAGAAATTGAAGAAGATACAAATAAATGGAAAGATACTCTGTGCTTGTGGATTGGAAGAATTAATATTGTTAAAATGTTCACACTACCCAAAGCAATCTTGATAGATTCAATGCAATCCCTATCAAAATTCCAATGGCATTTTTCACATAAATAGAACAAACAATCCTAAAATTTGTATGGAACCACAAAAGACTCCAAATAGCTAAAGCAATCTTGAGAAAGAGGAACAAAGCCAGAGACATCAAGCTCCCTGATTTCAAATTATATTACAAAGCTATAGTAATCAAAACAGTATGATATTGTCATAAAAACACACATAGATCATTGGAATAGAATAGAGATGCCAGAAATAAACCCACTCATATATGATCAATTAATTTACAACAAAGGAGCCAAGAATATACAACAGGGAAATGATTGTCTCTTCAATAAATAATGTTGGGAAAACTGGACAGTCACATGCAAAAGAATGAAATTAACCACTATCTTACAGCATACACAAAAATTAACTCAAAATGGATTAAAGATTTGTATGTAAGACCTGAAACCATAAAACTCCTAAAAGAAGCATGGTTTTTTATGGTTTTTATGTGGTCAGCTCCTTCACATAGGTCTTGGCAATGATTTTTCAAGTCTCACATCAAAAGCAATGGCAGCAAAAGTAAAAATAAACAAGTGGGGTGACATCAAACTAAAACCTTCTGCACAGCAAAGGAAACCATCAACAAAATGAAAAGGCAACCTACCGAATGGGAGAAAATATTTGCAAATCATATGTCTGATAAGCAGCTAATATCCAAAATATATAAGGAACTCATACAACTCAATAGCTAAAAAACCCAAACAATCTGTTTAAAAGATGGACAGCAGATCCAGCAGCTGGTCTGGTGGCATAGTGCTTAAGTTTGTGCACTCTGCTTCAGCCATCCAAGTTGCACGAGTTTGGATCCCAGGTGCGGACATACATACCACTCATCAAGCCAGCTGTGGCGGCATCCCACATACAAAATAGAGGAAGATTGGCACAGATGTTAGCTTAAGGCCGATCTTCCTCACACACACACACAAAATGGGCAGAAGATCCGAATAGACAGTTTTCCAAAGAAGACATACAGATGGCCAACAGGTACATGAAAAGATGCTCAACATCACTAATCATCAGAGAAAGGCAAATCAAAACCACAATGAGATATCGCCTCACATTTGGTAGAATAGCTATTATCAAAAAGACAAGAAATAAGTGCTGGTGAGGATGTGGAGAAAGGGAAAGCTTGTGCACTGTTGGTGGGAATGTAAATTGGTGCAGCCACTATGGAAAATAGTATGGAGGTTCCCCAAGAAATTAAAAACAGAACTACTATATGATCCAGCAATTCCAGGTCTGAGTATTTATCCAAAGAAAACAAAAACACTAACTTTAAAAATATATGCACCTCCATGTTCCTTATAGCGTTATTTACAATAGCCAAGATAGGGAAACAACCTAAGCGTCCATAAGTGGATAAATGGATTTTAAAAAGTGTGGTGTATATATAAAATGGAATATTATCCAGCCATGAAAAAGAATGTAATCTTGCAATGTGCAAGGACATGAATGGACCTCAAAGGCATTCTACTAAGTGAACTCAGTTGGACAGAGAAGACAAATACCATACAATCTCTCTTACATGTGGGATCTAAAAAAATCAATAAACCAAGCTCATGGATACAGAGAACAGATTGGTCACTGCCAGAGGCAGGAGTAGGGGTGGGAGAGATGGGTGAACTGCTTTTTTTTTTTTTTTAGTTTAAATAAATTGGAAAAAAAAGAAAATGACAGTTTTGTCCCTTTTTCATGATCTTTGCTCTTGCAGTTTCCCCTGCCAGCCACTCTTCCCCACTTTAATGTGGCTGGTTCCTTCCCATTCTTCAGATTTGAGCTCTTCTGACCACATCTAACGCCTGTTCTCCCTGAAGTCACTTGTAAGCATCTCTCCCTTTCTTTCCTGACTCTCATCACTCTGAGATAATTACCTTGAACTCTGTGTTTTCCTTGTGTATTGTGCATCCTGTTCACTCCACTAGACTCTAACCTCCATGAAACCAGAGATATTGGCTGTCCGCTGCTCAGTTCTTTCCCCACTGTAGTGCCCACCATGATCACTGTTCACTAAACGTTTGGGAAGAGTGACTTAATGGCCTCCAAACTCTGCCGTAACTTTCTTTTGCCCTCATTTATTATGAATGCATCTGCCTCCATTTCTCAGGCACCTAGATTCTGGTTTAGGACCCTGACTAAACATCTGGCTCCAGCAGCCAGCTGGACATTCCAGCTGTTTTCTTGGTCTTCTCCATGCATCATTCCTTTGAGCCAGCCAAACTTCAGCCACCAGCCCTGAGACACCAGCCCCAACTCTTTCACACTTATCCTCCTACCCAGGCTCATCTCAGTGTTGAGAGAAGGCAAGGGGTGGGGGATGAGGAGGAAGTCAAGAGGGGTCATTTGGACACATAAGGTGACTAGCTTTGAGAAAGGACAAATTTGTGAGTAGGACAATTCAGCTGATTCACCAGGGGGTGGAGATGGAGAAAAGCATTGGGCATTTCCTAGGGTTGGAGCAGGGCCCTCTACGAAGAGGAACAGCAGGAGAACCATGAATGAGGTTAAACTGAGCGTGAAAATAACTCTTGCCTTCAAGAGTCTGACCCCAGACTGACAGATGGGATCACAGTTCAAAATACAATTTGATAAATATTTTTAAGCCTCTGTTTACTTAATACCAGCATTGTGCTGGCCACCACAGGGGTGGGAACACAAAGACAAAAGTTACACCCTCCAGAAGCCCCTGGAAGCTCCTGATGAAGGCATCTCCCGCAGGACTCCGGGCAAGCAGCTCTGTGTGTTCTTGTGCCGTGCACCAAAATGTTCTACACGTTTGGGCTAAAATTAATGTAACAGGAAGAAAACATCACAACATGAGACACCCTTTCTGCCTATGGCTGAAACAATAATAGCTCATATTCATTAAGCCTTTCAAAAGCATTGAACTAAATACTTTTCATGAATCATTTCATTGAATTCTCATAAACCATTTGAAGTCTTATTGTTATGACCAGCATTTACAGATGAGGAGA
Organism: Equus asinus; assembly: GCF_041296235.1. Classification (NCBI taxonomy): domain Eukaryota; kingdom Metazoa; phylum Chordata; class Mammalia; order Perissodactyla; family Equidae; genus Equus; species Equus asinus. The sequence continues at coordinate 8,695,180 of NC_091804.1, read as the reverse complement.
CTAAACGTGTTCCAAAGGTCACACAGCTGGCAAGGGGTGAAGCTGGGCTTCCTACAAGAAAGTTCCTTCTCAGTGGCCTTGCACTCAGTATCTGCCTTAATGCATGCTGTTCCAGGCAGCCTTTCCCCACATCATTTTCTTTTTATTAAAATGACACTGATTCTTCAAGGCTCTGCTCCTGTAAGACTTCCTTTCATGAACTCAGCATCAGCTTCTCTTTCTTCTGCACTTCCATACTGACTCCATTCCACCACTGTTCCGCCCCTATCCAATGCTGACTTTTGTGGTAATTAGTTAGTTCGTTCAGCACTTAGTTGCATGCAGGAGCCATACAGTCATGGGTTCAAGTCCAGCTCTGTCTTTTACTGTGGGGCCATTACTTACAAGCTTTTCTGAGCCTCAGTTTCTCCATCTATTATCCAGGAGTGATAGAACTCACCTTGAAAGGTCGTCATAAAGACTGGAATGGATGTTTACAATAAGGTAGCAATTTTCCCGGTTGCTTCTCTACCCAACTCACTTGTAAGCTTTGTGAGGATAAGGGCTCATGTTATATTCATATCTGTTTCTGGCCACAATTCCTCCCACAGACCCCACCACCTGCTCAGCCCCAAATACACGCCAGCTGGCTGGAGGGTTTAATCAGATGTGGGGATGTGGCGAGAGGAGAAGCACCTCCACTTGTTACTCTGTCACTGCTTCCCCACCTACGGTCACTTGAGTATCGCAATCTTTGTCCCATCCACATATAACCACTATTATTTTATTTCATATTTTTCTCCATATGTATCCACATTCACCCAAACTTTTATTATGAAAATTTTCATAATAAGAAAAAGTTGAAGGAATTTTACAGAAAATATCTATATACCTACTACCTAGATTCCACCATCAATATGTTATTATATTTGCTTTCTCACACTCCTGTCTTTCCATCAATTCACCCTTCTTTTGATGCATTTATAAGTAAGTTGCAGACATCAGTCCACTTCTGGCTTACCACTTCAGACGCATATCATTGACTAGAGTTAAATACCTTTTATAATGTGTTTTATAAAGTTTACATAAAATAAAATGCAAAAACCTTGAGTGTAGTATTTGATGAGTTTTGAACCAAGCCTCTATTAAGATATAGAATATTACTATGACCCCAGGAAGTCCCTTCATGTCAATCCCCATCCCCACCATAAGACAACTATTGTCCTGATATTTTTCCTACTGCTGCCTATTCGAAAACTCTATATAAATAAAATTATATAGTAATGGGGCCAGTCCGGTAGTGCAGTGGTTAAGTTTGCACGTTCCACTTCTCGGCGGCCCAGGGTTCGCTGGTTCAGGTCCCGGTGCGGACATGGCACTGCTTGGCAAAAGCCATGCTGTGGTAGGCATCCCACATATAAAGTAGAGGAAGATGGGCACAGATGTTAGCTCAGGGCCAGCCTTCCTCAGCAAAAAGAGGAAGACTGGCAGTAGTAAGCTCAGGGTAATCTTCCTCAAAAAAAAAAAAAATTATATAGTAATAACTTTTAAAAAACTAAATAAATTTATTTCTAGAAGTAACTTTTTACCACTAGGTATAAATAAAAATCATATCACTTGCCTAAAGTAGGATATACCCATTAGTATACATAAACATAAAAAATAACAGCAAAAAATGAGTATCTGTATGCCATATAAAATTACCCTTGACAAACCTGTGTTTATTTACTATTGTGGTTCTCAGAGTGTGGTCCAGGGACTTCTGGGGCCTCCAAAGACCCTTACATGTTCACTAGATCAAAACTATTTTCATAATAACCCTAAAATATTATTTGCCTTTTCACTCTCATTGGTCCCATGAGCGTACAGTGGAGTTTCCTGGAGGCTATATGGTACATGATACCACGAAAGGCTGAGGGCAGAAGCAGATATGAGAATCCAGCTAGTTTTCTTCCTTTAGGCCAGATATTAAGGAGATTTGCAAAAATGTAAAGCAATCCTGCTCTTTCCACTAATTCTTTTGTTTGGAAAATATAGGTTATTTTAATATAACATGTTTTTTATGTTGACATGCTCTGGGTTTATTGTTATTTTTAAGTGAATAAATATAATATTTAATTTTTTCCAATTTTATTGCCTGATATGGTAAAGATTGGTAGGTTTAATCTATATAAACAAAAGCTCTTTGGGGTCTACAGTAATTTTTAAGAATGTAAACAGTGAGGAGAACAAAATGTTTGAGAACAGTGATATGCTGCATTTGGGGAGACTCTCTCCTAGTGGTAGGAGAGGTTCCTGTGTGAGTCACAGGAAAAGAGGACCTGTTCTTTTCCAGTCATGCTGGCCAAGGTCAGCTCCTGCTCCTCCATTACTCACCCCTCTGGGCTCATCCTGGCAGAGAGTTGGCTGCAACACCTACAAAAATGCACTGATGTGCAGTGCTCCAGAAGCTGCACGTCTCCGCAGGGTGCCTCCATTTGTTTTCTAATTCTCCGTGTACTGGCTTAGTTAGGAGTGTCTCCAATTGAGGGAACCTCAAGGAAATCAGGGGACACTGAAAAAGCCAGCCTTGACTTGGCCTCCCCTGTCTCTGAAATTATACATGCTCCATTGCTAAATGTTGGGGCCAATCTCACTCTGTGAGCAGACACTTCATGCAGTCTGGCTGGAAACACATTTTAAGCCAAACCACTTTTTATGCTTATTTGGATTTTAAAAAAAAGCTCTAATTACAAGATTTAAAGCCAATTTTTAAAAATCAAGCTATAGGTCTAACCTGCAGAAAAGTAATTCAGCACATAGAGAAGCAAAATGAACAGAGGAAATGAGAAAGGAATCAGATCATTACGAATGGGATGCAAGGCACGTGTTTACGAAGGATTGATTTGAACAGCCCAAGTAAACAGTTCGGGCTGTGGGGGAAAGGTTCTTCACATTTGTCTTCTCTCAAAACCAGCATAGAGTTCGCTAGTCTGTGTTTTTTCCCAGTAGCTCTGAAGTCTTAAAAAAATTGTACTCTATTCTTATGTTGCAACACCTTTGCTATTTATCCCACCTGAAGAAGAAAATCAGGTTTCTGGCTTATACAGAATTTATGAATTTCAAAACCTGGGCTTATGTTGCACTATTGTTCTTCAGCTTTATTTTTTAAGTTTTGTGGGGGGGTTTGGGCATTAATACAAGCTAAGCTGTATCCTTGCCCTCACTCCTTTATACCTTTAGCCCAAAATGCAAGGTCAGGAGGCAGCATTTAAAGACATCATCCCACCCAGTCTATTTTTGGTCTTTCTTCCTTGATGATATATAGTTTCGGCCAACATAACTTGGAGATATTCACCTAGTACCCTTGACGAGGTGACAAATATCACAAGAACTGAGAAGCCCTCTCTTCCTCATGACCCCAAGATCTCCAGCTATTTTTTATCTCAGATCAGACTGATGAAAACCAGCTTCTTCAAATACAAATGAGAGCCTCCTTTCGTCAATCTGGAAAGATGAGTTTTTGTGAAGGTGGGCATTCTGTCCCCGCCCCTGCCCCACGAAGACCAAACAGAGGAGGAAGAACTTCAACTGTGACCACAGGGATTTAGGCTATACATTGGGCAAATGCCCTCTACCAGCTGAAGAGTGACCCAAAGCAACCGTCAGATAGGGGGTCTCTTCCAGAGAGAGAATGGTACCTACCAATTTCAGTTGAGAAACAAAGTCAACATCAGTTGCCAAAAGCCCTTGATTGGCAAAGTCAAGAAGGTCAGTGATAAATGGACCAAAGGAGAAAACATGGGGAGCAAAGAGGTGGGTGTGAGTGGGCATGCTACAGAGCCCCTTTTCTTTTCTCATCTTCCCTTCACATCCATCACTCCTGGGAAAAGCAATTAGAGATGAGACAATTTTGAAAATCTTAGGGAAGAGAACAAATCAAAAATGCAACCCTATGCTAGTGTAGCTAAAGAGAAACCTTGGAGAACAGAAATTTCCGTGAGGATTTTAGGTCATTTGCCTTGGAGTATGCAACAGAAACTCCTTCCCCCTTCATACTGATCTAAATTATTTAGCCAAATCTATTAGGCCACCGCCGCTTTTGTGAGAGTAGATCCTTCAGGGAAACTCGAAGGTGTAATTAGATCTGTACTCAAGCTGGTGCACAGAGAACATAGAAATAGCACTGTGGACAGCAAGAGCAGAGGAAGGGACAGCTGACTTCTGGGTGCACACTGCTGAGGCAATTAAGAGATTGTTACTCTCATTAAAGGCGGTTTTCAAAGTTAGAAAAGAAGCCACCTGCTCATGCTGCATGCAGACAGCTGCTTCCAAGACTTTAGTCTTCCTCTTTCTCTTCCTTCTTCTCCCTCTCCCTCATCTTTGCCTTCTCCTACCGCCCCCTCTCCAATCCCTTCTGCTGCTTCCAGGCTCACAATATCAAGAGGCAATGGAACAGACTCGTGAAATCAATCACACAGGTGAATTGCCCATCGGGGCAGCCATCCAAATCAGAAGGCTTTATTTTCTAACTTGAAGTTAAATCACCCCACACATCTCTTAAGGATGGAGTCGCTATAGAGACAGAGCGTTGCTCAAGTTGAGCCTGACAGTGTCAGAGGGTCAGACTCATTGCTTCATCTTCAGAGCCCCAGAGAGAGAAGGCAGCTGGAAGAAACCAGCAGGATGAGCTCACTGAGCGATGTAATAAAAGCCGAAGGGGCGGGCCTGTTTTATAAGCCTTTTGATTAAATTCAATGATGCTAAACGGACTGAGGGACTTTAATAGGCAAAGGCATTTATGAGTAAGAAATGCCTTTTCTGATTTTAGCTCCTAAAGAAGGAAAATCTCATCTTGGACTAAGCCTCTGTATTAAAACAGATTCACATCACGTCTGTCATGGCATTTGGTCCTCTTGAGATCCTGTCCTTTTTCTCTGTCTTGCACCAGTAAATGACTCTCCCATACCAAGAAATTGAAGGAGAATAAAGGGGAAAACAGCCTAAGTTATCAGTGGGACCGTCTATGGTGATAGAATTTATGAGTTAATACCAGATTCCCTGCTTTACCTTGCCTGTGAGACTCAGTCTGTTTTTGAAGAGTTTTTAGGTCAATTTTGTTTTTTATGGTCTTTATTTTCAGCCATCAGTAACAGTTGCAATGGAAAAGACTACTTGTGCAGTCAATTTAATTTGATTATTTGCAGTGGTTTTAAAGCAATAGCTCCCTTTCTTGGCTCACAATGGAATCATCTAGAGAGTTTTTAAAAATACTGATGCCTGGGTCTCACTTGCAGAGATTTTGATTTAATTGGTCTGAGGTATGTTTCGGGCATGAAGTTTTTAAATCTCCCCAGATGATTCTAATGTGTAGCCAAGGTTGAAATCCACTGGCTTAAAGCAATGGTTCTCAAATTTAGCATGTGTCAGACTGGTCTAGCAGGCTTGATAAAACCCAAATTGCAGGGCTGTACCCCAAGAGTTTCTAATTCGTAAGTGCAAGGGGAGGCTCCAGTTCTAACAAGTCCCTAGGCAATGCTGATGCTTCTTATCCAGTTACCACCCTTTGCAAACCACTTGGCTTAAAACATTAGGGCAAACACTTTTCCCTATGGTGCCTTTCATTACCTTGATCTGGCTCCAAGGAGAGTGTTCCAAGAAGCTGACATCCAATAATGACAATATCCATTGGAAAGAGAGAGAGTCTTCCTGTTCCTTAGATCCTGTGGAAGTTTCCTGGGTTCTGATCCTTGTTCTTATATTTTCTAAGAGAATAGACCAGACTTTGGAATGGGTATCTAGTAAAGTGGAACTAGATATAGCTTCTGCTGTAGTTTCTGGCCTTGCTTCTCTCTTTTATGTGTCCTGTCAACACCCAGAAGGCACCTGAGTGAGTGTACATGCTTTCCAGTTTCATGAAGAGGGTGGGCTCTGGTTTACAGCCAAGGCTGAAAGCCCCTCTAGACTCTGCAACCTTGTAGCTTGAGGACCAGGTTGAGTGTGGAGTGTGTGTGTGTCTGTAAAAGTATGGTGTCTTTGGGACCCAATAAGAGGGCAATTCTAGAACCTGTCAAGACTGGCAAGAGCAACACCAGGCAGGGAAGAGTGTCCCCTGGGCTGCACAGATCCTTCTGTGTGGGAGAAGAGGCAGAAGGAGCCATGGTGCCCACTGATCACGCTCCAGGGCTCTCTCTGAGCAGCATCTGGAAGCAGGTCTGATGCTTTAGTTCCAGAGAAGGAAATCCTAGACCATGTCAGACAACTGGGGGTGGTGGAGGCCCCAGTGAGGAACTCCGATATCCCTTGGCATGTGGGTTATCAAAGGAATATGATTTATAACTTTGCTTTTTCCCAAGCAGAGGAAAGTAGTCATGCCAGTTGCATGTACATGAGACAAGAACAAGCCTTTCATTAATATTCTTCCTGCTGAACAGTGATCATAAAACACTATGAAATCTCACCTGTGAAATCTCGTTTGGCCTTCTTAGAACTGTAAGATAGATGATTCAGTTGATGCAAATCATGTCATACACTCAGGACGAGGAAACAAAGACACAGAGAGGTCACACGATTAACTTAGTGCCAGAACTAGGGCTGAATTTCCCAGTACCCACTCCATGTTGAGGGGTAAGGGGGAGGGACCTCAGGCACTGCCTTGGAGGTCAGAGCAAGATGGGTGTGCAAAGCCCTTCCTCCTCTCTGGCCTAAGAAACCTCCTTAGTTCTGTAGATACCCCATGTTTCTATCTAAGGTTTTATTTCAAAGATTTTTGATGGAACTTCCAGAACTCTGTACTTGCAAACTGCATATCACCCCTCCAGAGCTCCTCTTGCAAAGAACAGGGGCATTGAAGGAGCTCTTCTAAGATGGTTCTCACAGACCCCATTTCATTTGAAAGAGCTGCTGAATCAAACTTCAGTGTGCATCAGATTCACCTGGAGGGCTTGTTAAACCATGGATTGCTGGGTCTCATCCCCAGAGTTTCTCATTCAGCAGGTCTAGGGTAGGGCCTGGGAATTTTCGTTTCTAGCAAGTTCCCGAGTGCTGCTGCTGCAGGTCTAGGGACGAATTTTTGAGAAGCGTTACGATAAGACATTGGTCCTCAGCCATGGTTGTGTATTAGAATCACCCAGGGATCTTTGTAAAACTATAAATACCGGAGTCCACCCAGACAAATTAAATCAGACTTTCCACCGGTGAAGGCTGGGCGTTAATGTTTTTAAAATGGTCCCCAGGTACAGCCAAGGTTGAGAACCTCTGCAACAAGGGGAACCCAACAAAGAGTTATAAGGTATTCAGTCCCTTAGGTCAGGACCAGCAGCATCAGCATCACCATGTATCATCCCCCAGAAACTTGTTAGAAATGCAAATACTTAGGCCCCATCCCAGGCCTATAGAATCAGAAATCCTGGGGGTGGGGCCCAGCAATCTGTTTAACAAACTCTCTAGGTAAATCTGAGGTTTGCTAAAGTTTGAGAACTACTACTCTAAGCTCTGGCTTCCCTCCAAATGACCCCCTGAAAGTTGGACTCTTGTCTAGGAGCAGTAATTGAGGCAGGGCCCACAACAGGCCAGATGCACCAGCTGTTCAGTCAGTAACTGGGTTGGTAGAGGCATGAGGAAGGAGATAATTTATCAGGCTGTCAGTGGGCCACCATGACACACTGCTAACACCTTTCCTGGACATCTGGCTTATAAGTTCTTTGAGGTAAGTTCTGCAAATGACTTTGTAATGGGTCTTTCCCCTGAATACCCAAATGCAGGTCCAACTTCAGGCAAAATTGGGATGTAGCTAAAACCCACCTTGGGTCTCCCTCTTTGCTTTTCCTATCCCCCTTCTCCTATGTTCCATCCACTTCCACCAATTCTCCAATGAAGTTGCTGTCGTGGTCTTTCTTGCTATTAGGTTATTCCTGCCCTAGAGGACAGCTCAAACAAAGCAACTAATTATAGTTGCTTATGTCACCACCTCCCAAGGGTATATTCATTCCCAAAGAGGACAACTGGCATGGGCAATGCTTAACACAACAGAATGCATCTTCAAAGATGGAATATTGGACGCTTGACACCTAGTTGGGAAATAGATTGTATCATTTAGATGATCACCTGTTTCTTTGGCATCAAGCTCTCTGTACTCCAGATTTCAAATATCCCTGCCCCCTTTTGCCCTCTGTGTTCTAAATATAAACAATATAATAGATTGAAAAGATGGCCAAAACCTCTTATGCTTCCATCAAGAGGTGGAGTCTATTGTAACATCTCTTGAATCCAGGTTGGCCTTGTGACTTGTTTTGGCTAATGGGACACTAGAAACTATGATGCGGGCAGAGACTTGAACAGCACTTGAGCATTAGAGCTTTATTTCTTGATGAAACCACACGTAAATGAGCCTAAGCTAGCGGCTTGAGAATGAGAGGCTATGTGGAGGGGAAGCAATGCACTCCAGCTGTGACAGAGGCCATCCTAGATCATCCAACCAGCCAACTTACCAAATGACCACAGACGAGAAAGCCCAGCAGAGATCAGCTAAGCTAGCCTGGACAAAAGAACTACCCACCTGACCTCCATAATTTTGAACTAAATAAATTATTGTCTAGAGCCACTAATGTTTGGGTTATTTGTTAGGCAGCAAAAGCTAACTAATACACTTGATCATACTAAAAATTATCTTGATTACATCTAAAGATCACATGGAAAGAGAAATCTTCTTGGAAGTGTTGCCTCCTCTGTGATGTCTTCCCTGAAAATCCCTCCCCCATATGCCCTCTGTTGCTAGGTTGGTGACCCCTTATATGTTCTCCTACAGAATCAGTGTTTACATCTGCCTAATACTTGTCACTGTAATTTCCAGTTATGCTTCTCTGCCTGCTTCTGCCTATTGACTGTGAGACCTTTAAGAGCAGAAACCATATCTCAATTGTTTTTGTATTTTAAGCCCCTAACTCATTTACTTGTTTGTTATGTTGAGCTGAACAAAATGGAATACTTTATTAAGAGGGGTGTGGGAGTGAGGTGGTGAAAGTAGTCGGCAATGATTTGTATTACTCGCAGGCTGGAGCCTAGAATCTCCCCCCAGAACAATCCATATCCACCAAGCTCACAAGATCCAAATGAACTGCTGCTTATCTGGCCCAGGACCCAACAGAACATGGAAGTCTTTGTCTTATGAGCCATGGTCTGTCTGCCTACTTCACTTCACAAGACTTCTCAGGAAAAAAAGTTGTTTTATTCAAACATTCCAAAACCATCGAGTTTACATCATTTTCCCCATTTTACCACCTACGATGCGGCAGGGAGGGGCTCTGTTTACCCATAATGACACATCACAAATCCAGGATTACCATTTTGACTCCTTTCTCCAAAATCCTGTTTCCCTCGGTCACAGCAAAGAGCTGGACAGAACTAATGATACAAAATAGCTCACCCTCAGCCAGCCGTCTTTGGGGTCCAGCATTGTGCTCTGAGCTATACATGCATCACCTTGCCCCGTCCTTACTAAACTCCCTGAGAAGTTATTATGATGCCTATTTAACAGATGAGGGCTCAGAGACACAGAGATGAAAAGATCCATGCACCGGAAGAAGAACCAGATCTTTCTGACTCTAAAATGGTGTTCTTAAAACCATGGTGGTGCTGAAATGGATGATATAGATGCTGTATAGCTATCATTTTGATTCTTGCTTCTCTCATCCACCCATGGAGCTGACTCACTTTGCAAGGGAAAGAGAGAGAGGAAAACTTTGTCAAAGGGTGCACAGCAAGGGAAGGCAGTGGGTCCCTGACTGGGCAATCTTGCATCACAGTTTGGCCTGTTACGAAGATGAGCTGCCTGAAAGGGCCACTGCAAAGCTGCCACCTGAGTACGTTGTTAACAGAAAGGGTCGATGGGCAGTGGCAGGCAGTCAGACAGGGACAGCAAAGAAGAAGATTAAAATAATTACAGCTCTAATTGATCAGCTCTGCTCAAGAGGAGATTAAAAGGGAAAAGGCATATTGAAGAAGGCACTCGACATCCGCCCTGGGCCAGAGTCCATCTGCTGCTGCAGCCAGATCTCCTCCTCTCCCTCCTGGCCCTCGGTCCAGCAGCCCCCACTGCAACACCCCATGTCACAGCCTTGATGAAAGTCATTCTTTGTGGAAGGCATCAGGCTGTGCTCCCGTGAAAAACTGCTATCGCAAACAGCAAGGAGGAAGCGGCTCCAAGCAACAGACAGTGTCCTCCTGTTGGCAAACCCCCAGCATCAGATTGCCAACAGCATGTAGAAAATGGGGAAAGAGATGCCAAGAGCAAGGCCAGCACAGGGCAGGGGACTGGAGCAGCAAAGACAAGCCTGTGCCTTGTCATCTGATAACCTCACCCCAGCAGACGCAGCCTGGGCTCCAAGTGGCATTAGCCCCAATTTCAGCTTAGCACACTTCCTGAGTCAGCTTTTGGCTTCTCGTCATTTGGGAACAGGGCCAGGAAGCAGTTTTGTCTTGTCCCTGGCACCCTTCTGTAGGAATAGTAGAGGAAGGGCAGAAGCAGGGACTGTGGCCAGGGAGGAAATGGGAAGGCAGATTAGGGGGGATAGCAGCAGCCGAAGCATTTGCCAAGTCCATTTGTTTACATGGGGGCTGAGCAAGGTCAAGAGCAGGAGATGGGGGCAGGGAACAGGAAAAAACCTCCAGGTTGCCTTTCCCACGTAGATGGCAGATGACAACACCTAGAGGAAGGATTGGATACTCATTCCTTGTGTTTGGACCCCCTTCTGACTTGTGACACGATGCAAAGAGGACCAGAGTAACCAGGGGCCAGAAACCTCAAGAGTCACTTTGTATGATAGGAGCTGCAGCAGGAATCTGTGCAGGATTCAAAAGAGGAAATGGTGGGTCGAGAGGTCAGGGCAGAGTAATTAGACATTCATCCACCATGGAGGCTGTGGAAGCTGAGGAAAACCAAATCATTCCTCTCTCCTCACTGCCAAGTATAAGCCAGTGCTTCTCATACTGGAATGTCTCATACTGGGGTTACTTTTAAAATGTGGATTATGATGCAGAAGGTCTGGGGTGGAACTTGAGATTCTGCATTTCCAACAAGCGCTCACGTGACACTGATGCTGCTGGTTCATGGATCACAGTTTGAGTAGCAAAACTCTAAGCCATTCTAGAAACAGACAAAAGAACTTAGGTGGAATCAAAGCACTCTTAATAATGCTAATGTGATATTGGAGATCAAGGCTGGACATAAGGCTACAATGGTCTCCATGTCCCTTTCTCCCTTCGCCCCATCAACCAATTGAGGACAGCTGTGCCTTCAGACCAGAGTCATGACTTATCCAGAGTCATAGCAAGAGAAAATGGAAACTACAGAGCTGAGGCTTGACTGGGCCAACCAGGGGCAGACCTTGTTTGGTCTGCTGTATCAGTCAGGATAGGCTAGGTTGTACTGTGGGAACAAACAACCCATAAGTCTCAATAGCTTAGGAAACAAATGTTTCTTTCTCACTCGTGTAAAACCTGCTGTGGGTATGGGCGACTCTCCAAGAACTTTCAGAATTCCAGGTTGGCTTCCATCTTCTGGCACCTCCACAGGAACCTGAGCTCTCATGATCTCCTGGACGATGGGGGAGTGAGCTGTAGAGCCAAACACTGGCAATGAAATGCCTTCATCTGGAAGTGACTCGTGTCACTTTTGCTCACATCTGTGGCCAAAGCAAGCCACAAAGGGAAAAGCAGATGTGGAAGAGGAAAGAAGGACAAAAAGAAATCACTTCCTTCTGGGGGGAGAATGAAGTAGGAGTCCCCTGCCTGCCTTCTGCCACAACAGTTTGTTTTGGGGATGAATCCTATTTTTATAAGAAGCACTTTTTATATAATTGTATTTTTGTATTTTGCATATTCTAATATGATAGTCTCCTTTGGGGGACTAGTATAGTTTTCATATTTAGATTTTTCAATGCTCTTAGGTTCCAATCAGAAGGGCCTAGACCAGAGATCCAGAAGACCTGACTTTTAACTCCAACTCATCCTCTTCTAGTATGTGACATTAGACCATTGACTCATCTTCTTTTTTTCCGTAAAACGGCACTATGTTGAAAGTAGTGTTATTATAAATATACAATAAAATAACAGATGAGGAAACGCTTAAAAATGTTAAAAGTACAAATGTGCTGGGCTATTGTTATATACATGCTTGTCTGAAGACATCTTGGTCTTTCTCTCACCATTTGTTTGAGAACACTAGACTGTCCTCAATTATTTCTGAAATAATTCTGGGTTTCTCAGGAACTATCTTCTGAGTCTTCTAGAGTCTTCAGACATTCCCTGGCTCTATAGCAGTGTCATCGTTTTCCTCTCTCCTTCTAGCTCAGGGATGGAGCAAGAGAAGTGTTGAAACTCAGAAGCTGAATGCAGCAGTCTGTGCTCATAACCCTTGCCACAGCTGAAACTCTAACAGCTTGTTATAGGACCTTTAAAAACACACAGGCTCAAAACTGACCCTGTGTGTTTTTAAAGGATCTATAACATGACATGTTGTCATGTTCTCATGCCTTAATTTGACAAAGGATATTTAATAACAAAGCAAAACTATACCCAAAAGCCATCCAACATCATCCTTGATGGTAAAATGATGAATGCTTCCCCTAGGAGAGGGGAATGCTTCAGAATAAATCTAATAAAAGACGTTTGAGGCTTCTACCCATAAAAGCATGAAATTTCATTGAGAGAAATTAAAGAATACCCAAATAAATGGGTTTGTAAGACAATATTATAAAGATGTAAATTCTCACTAAATTTATGTATAGATTTAATGTAATACTGAACAATATCCCCGCTGTCTATGTGTGTGTCAAAATTCATAAGCTGATTTTAAAATTTTAAACAAATGCAAAACGCCAAAATGCCAAAACAATCTTGAACAAGAGGAATAACGTTGGATGATTTACTCTCCCAGATATCAAAAATTATTACGAGCTACAGTAAATCAGTAAACAAGAATAGACAAATAGAGCAAATGGGGCAGAATGAAGGTGGGAAACAGACCCATGCATAGATGGACACTTGATTTAGGACAAAATTTGCACTACAGAGCAGTAGAAAAAGGACAGATTTTTTCATTAAATGGGAATGGATCAACTGAATATCCACATGGAAGAAAATGAGGCTTTTAGACACAGTATTCATATCCATAGGGAAACAGTGAAAAATGATGTATGAAAATCAATTAATCAGTTCCACATGGATTGTAGATCTGAATGAGAAAAGTAAAGTAATAAAACTTCTCAAAAACACATAAGAGAATATCTTCATGATCCTAGCATAAGCTAAGATTGTTTTAAGAGTATACAAAAAAGCTAACCATACGGAAAAAAATTATTAAATTGAGTACATTAAAATGAGAAATTTTTGTTCACCAAAAGACACCATTAAGAAAGTGAAAAGTCAAATCACAGAGTGGGAGAAGATATTTTCAACACATACAACTGATAAAGGGCTCATGTTCAAACTATATAAAGAGCTCCTTCAAATCATTAAGTAAAAGACAGAAAACCCAATAGAAAAATGAACAAAATATTTGAGTAGGCACACACTTAAGGAGTATATCCAAAATCAGTAAATACACGAAAAAGTAAATGCACATCTAACCTCATTCATCAGCAAGAGATTACAAACCAAAACCACAAAGAGATACCACTACACATTCTCCAGAATGGTCAAAATTGTAAAGACTGGTGCTACCTAGTGTTGGGAAGGTTATGGAGCAACCGGGATCAGTGAGAGTGTAAATTGGTGCAGCCACTTGGGAAGACTGATTACAAATATCCATTAAAGTTGAATATATATTTACCCTACGACCCAGAAATTTCACATGCACCAAAAAATATGTACAAGAATGCTCCACAGCAGCATTATTTGTAATAGCATAAACCTGGTAACAACCCAAATATCCATAAAGAGTGAAATGGATAAGTGATTATGATATACTATACAATAAAATACCAAATACAATTAAAATGAATCTACATATCAATAAGCATGAATCTCACACACATAATGTGTACTGAAAAAAGCCAACCACAAAAAGTATATGTCATATGATACATGATAAAACAGGTAAAACTAATCATGATGTTATAATTCTGGATAATAGTTACCTTTAGGGAGAAAGGAGGAAGAGAAAGTGATGGGATGGGGTATGAAGGGGCTTCCGCAGTACTGATAATGTTCTGTCTTGACCTGGGGGTTGGATATACAAATGTCATCGCTTCGTAATAATTAATTGAGCCAAATATTTACCATTTGTGCACTTTTCTGTAGGCATATTATACTTCAATAAAACATTTATTATTAAACATTTAAAATCAATTTTTAAATGTCATGTTTCCTATTGGACTTAGGAGTGAAAGAAAATCAATTATCTATAAGACAACGTCTCCAAGGAATTTTTCTAATGAAAGGAGAACAAGCATGCAAAATAGTTGGGAAAATAATATTATTTTCTCCAAAAGGAGAAAATATTTTCAAGCTTTTGTGATGATTATTATTTGTGCAAGAATAATAATTATCTTATCCACTGAAAGAAGGTTCACTAAGCCAAAGAATGGGGTTCAATATTCTCCAGCAAAGAAGACTTAGAAAAGTGGGGGCGTCCTTGGATAGTTTTACTTGGAAAGGTTCATGTGAGGATACCTCTGGCCTTGCCAAGAGTCAAATGGATGGGATGAAGAATTGGAATCCCCTAGAAGTCCTATAATTAATTGCTAACTCTGCTGTCTTGGAATTCGGTGTTTCTCAAAGACAACCTTTTTGTCCATCCATCATTTGGCACACGACTCTCGACATTTATTGGTATTGACTAACTTAAAGGGCACCATCACTCACTAACCAGGCTGTGCCCAGGCTGAGATTCCTGCAGAGGAACTGAGCAGGGTCAAGCTGAGAAGCCCTCTGTACTTCTGCCAGTGTTGGTATATCTACGAGTAATACAGAGCGACATGTGTAAGGACATGAGTCCCCTCTCCTCAGGTCCTTGCGTTTCAGAAGCAAACTGTGAGGAATCAGGACCAGAGATGATAAATCTGGCAGAACTGCTCTTGTCTTTCCCAGAAAGTTTCCTCTGCCTATAGTCTTAATAGATGGGGATCACAAATAAGAGCATCTTGATATTGTTTTTGAGAATAATAATGCTTCAAATATTTGGAGCATCATTCCTCTAAAGCTCTCAAAATACTTCCCACTTGATGCTCTCATGAGCGTTTATAGCACTTAGCTCTTCAGGTTTCTCAGACACCAAAGAGTAAGCATTTCAAAGAAACCAACTTAGGGTGAAAATTACTGGTATTGTTAAAGACGCACAATACCCACTCCTGGAACACTTGTCAAACGTTGCCCCACAAGCAACAAAAATCTACTTTCAAACACTCAACAAAAATGAGAGTTCAACAGCAGACTTCAGTCTAATTGTATCAGGGAGAAGCTAACCAAACTCGTACTCTAAAAAGCATAGATGTCTCACTCCATTTCCACTGCCACTGCCTCTTTCAAGGGCCTTCTTGTTTCTCCCTGGACTGCTGCAGTAGCCTCCTAATTTGACCAATACCAATGCCATCCAATAGAACATTCTGTGACTTTGGAAATGTTCTGTATCTGCACAGTACAACATGGAAGCCATGAGCCACATATGTCCAGTGAGCACTAGAAATTGTGGCTCATGTGACTGAGAAATTGAGGCTTTTTAAATTTAATTTAATTTGTAATTTAAATTTAAGCAGGTACATACACTCATGGCTGCCATATTGAACAGCACACGGTAGCTCCTCCACAGTTCTCCCATCTGATGTCCTCAGGAAGATGGCCTACAGCAGTGAGGCAAGGGACAAAATGCACAGAAGTGGGGAACGAGGGTTGTAGAAAACTACAGAAATGCAGCCCGGCAGTTACAGATCTCTGGTTTTTTTCTTAAAGAAAAGTTTGAAATCTGCATTAGTTTTATAATATTAAATCTCTGTCATGAAAAAAAATTATTAAAAACAAAATATCTTGGAACCAAACCAATCCTTCCTGCTGGCCCCATGCAACTTGAAGGCCACCAGTTTGCAATCTCTACTGCAGTTGACTTCTGAAGAGTAGATATACATTTGTTACACCTCTGCTTCAGAACTTGCTCTCCATCACCTATAAATAAAGTCCAGACTCCTAACCTGCCACTGGAAGCCTTCCCCATTGCGCCTTTAACTTCTTCTCTCAGCCTCCCACACACCTGGCCATCCACTTGTGCTGGATTGATCTTGGGGTTAGTTTCTCACTTCACCCTCTCAAAGGGTTTTCCATTTCTCCCAACCCTGAAGTAAAACTCCTCTCTCCTTCTCCTATGATGCTTACCCTCTGGCTTGCCACAGAGCCAGGACTCAGCCCGCATGCCTCTTGGACTAGGTGTTAGCCCCTGGAAACCTTTCCTGTACAGCCCTGGTGTGTGAGCTGAGCCTGGCCAGAAGCAGCTACTTCATGAATGTTTGCCAAAGTCAGCTGGATTGAACAGAGATTTCTTATTTCACCCTTTCATAGCATTTTCCAGAGCTCCCTGGACACCTTGAACACTTAGTTTGTTCTGGAATGAACAGGCAATTCACCCGGGGAAAGACAACAAAGCTAATTTAAGAAGGAGTATATTGTTTGAGTGCTTGGTCACATGGTAACACAATTCTTGGATTTTTATAGTTCAAATAGTTTACAGTTTGGGGCCCAGAAGAAAGAAATCACATCCTAACCAAAGAAGATAACAAAATGACTCAGGTGATATGTGACCACCCCCGAGAAGGTATATAACAATGGTAGTAATTTTTCCAGAGTAAAAGCATAAAGAATAATCCCAAGAGGAGTTATATTCTTCTTGCTTTTTAAACATTTTTAACAAAAATGTATTATAATTATAAAAGTAGGAGTGATTATTGAAGAAAATAATAGAAGTAAAAAATAATCACTCATAGGGGCTGGCCCCGTGGCCGAGTGGTTAAGTTCGCACGCTCCACTGCAGGCGGCCCAGTGTTTCGGTGGTTCGAATCCTGGCGCGGACATGGCACTGCTCATCAAACCATGCTGAGGCAGCGTCCCATATGCCACAACCAGAAGGACCCACAACGAAGAATATACAACTATGTACCGGGGGAGCTTTGGGGAGAAAAAGGAAAAAATAAAATCTTTAAAAAATAATAATAATAATAATCACTCATAATCCCGTTATGCCCAAAAGAACAATATGGATACATTAAGCTTTTATACATCTTTCTATATTTTTTCTTTCTGCCAGTATTTGATAATCCATTTTAAAATTATCATTATAATAGGAAAATTTTTTCTGATTATTATACACATAAACATAATTTCACTTTTCATAACATTCCCTCAAGTGGATGTACTATTACCCACTCCTCTTTTGTTGGCCATTTAATTATTTACATTTTGCATTCCTATGAATAAAGTTTGAGAAATATCATCATGCATGCAACTTTTTCCATAATTAGAATTATTTACTTGGAAAAAATTTTAAGTAGAATTCCTGAGGCAAGGAATCTGAATATTTTAACAGTTCTTATATATAGTACTAAATTCACCACTTTTAGGTTGAGATCTCAAGATGGAAAAAAAAATTTAATGAGAGGAAGGGAAAACGGGCTCTTGATCAGCACAGCCAGTCTTTCTCTGGTCCTTCCTGATCTGCCTGATCTTTTGGCAATACTGCATGCTGTGGTGGATTGCAAACATGGCTACAAATTCTTTCCATGGCTGTTTCCATGTCCCTCAATGTGACTTTGAAGCTACTCTCATTAAGATGTGGAGTCTATTTCTCTTCCCCTTGAATCTGGGCTTAGCCACGCGACCCGGCTTGACCAATGGACATCAGTACACATCACGCAACAGAGGCTCAGGAAGTGCTCACTCATGGAGTCTTGCCCTCTGGCTGCCTTCAGAACTGAGCCATCATGTGAAGAAGTCTGAGATAGAAGACATGGAGCAGGGACAAGTTGTCCCATTTGAGTTCCCCCAAAACCAACCAGCCTGCTGATCTCCAGGCACGAAAGTGAGGCCATCCTAGACCATCTAGCTCCAAACTGGCTATAGATGCATAAAAGATCCCAGCAAATGTCAGTGAAGCCACCCAGCCAACCCAAAGAATCATGATCTGAATAAAATTGTTGTTTTTATGCCACGAAGTTTAAAGGGAGTTTGTTATGCAGCAAAAGCTAATTGATACACATATACAGTCTAAACAGAATGAAATAATTATCAACATACCTGTATCATCAAGAAAGCAAGAAACAATTTCTCCATTTTGACATCTTCAAGACCTCAGTCTCACAAGCAGTAGCACCCAGCTTCTTGCTATGTGATAACACATCTTTGCTAGGTTGCATATACCAACAGTCATTCTAAAGCGGGGTTGAAGCAAATCTGATAACTGCGTCTCCCCTATAAGTGGAATTTTTCCTTCAAAAGCATGACCCTTCATTCTATAAATTTTAGTTTCAGATATAAAAAGGGCTCCATTTTTCTCTCACTTTGTCTTGGAGTCTCCTTGCCTGTGGGAAGAAAGGGAAAAAGATGTGTATAGAATCATAACCTGAACCCAGTCAAGAAAACTCTGGCTCACACCTTGAACACACAGAGCACTCCATCTCCCCACTCCCCCACCTCACACCAACCACCAGACACTATGAGCCAAAGGATGCTATAAAGGGGAAGGGAGAAGTGTGGATTGGGAATGGACACATCTAGGCAACATGCCATATGGCAGAAGTCAACTTGCAGAATTTTTCGTTTTTCAAAATATCATTACAGAGAATGTTATGCCTGCTATTTCCCCCATGAGATCCCAGAAAGCAGCCCCTTTACAACTGGCTTGGCTGAACTTTTAAATGGGTCCGTCTCTCATGGAAAGGGGCCATACCGCTGCATGCCTGTCAACTCTGGCTCCAAAGGAGAGTCTCCTGTCCCTTTGGTCATGTCTTTCATAGTCTGGCATCAAGAGGCCCAGTGCTTTGGCTGATAGTTACAACACCTGTAGCCCAAAGAACAGCCAGTGTCCTCGCTGAAACCTGGCAGCACTCCCAGAGAATAACGGGAGTCCAAGTACCAGCTCTCATTCAAAGGCTTTGTGACCTGGGGCAAGTCATCTAACACCACTGAGTCTCAATCTCCTTAATCATTTCACTGATTTCCCTAGGGGGCTGAGAAAGTGCAGAGTCGATTTCCAAATGCAGAATGTTAAACCAATTTAGCACTAATGAAGACAATTGGCAAAGGGTAGTGTTGAACAGACTCTATGTTTCGAAGTCTTCTGTTAGATTCTAAAAGGCTGTCCAAATTCTTTGCTGTAAGGTTTCGCTGTATGGAAGATTTCAAACTATAATTGCCAGTTTTAGTTGTTGTATGTTGAGGTTTTGCTTTGATGGGATTTTGTTCTGCAACAGTTAGTTGGACCACAAAATACGAGATGTAGCTTCTGGGAAGCTCTGAAGACATATGTATTTTAGAATCCGTGTTAATCAATGGTTCAAAACTGTCAATAGACTATAAAATCACAGAAGACACCAAAATCTGTTCTTATCCTTCTTTTCAGACTTTCATTCCAATTCATCTTTATGTTCTCCTTGAGTGAAGTTTAGGCTGATTATCTATCGATGTGCGTTAATACTTGCAAGGGGGTTTAAAGCAATGCCTGGTACATTGTAAGTGCTCAGTAAGTGTCATATAGCATTGTCATTACATTCATTCTGAGGGAAAATGGTCATAACTGCAATATCCCAAGTAAAACACTTATATTTAAGGACCCTACTTACTATTTTTGATATGTATGCTCTCTTAGACAGAGGTGGGAATGCTTCTTCTTTTTCATCTTAAATAAGGCAGAAGCAAATTATAATTGTATCTCCCTATGAGCCTGTGATTTCCATCCCAAAGAAAGAGGAAGAGAGAGAAGGTGTCGGGGAGGAGATAGAAAGAGAAATATTTTTAGCTTGGTCATCCCTCCACGAACTTGGCTGCAGGCTCTGTATAAGGTCTCTCCCAGCCCCAAACATTGAGCAATGAACAGTTTCTCCAGGGCTTAGGATGGTTCATATAAATGATGGGCTGGGGGCAGCATGGTTAATACGCACATGTTCTTGAAAACATGAATACATAAAGATACATGCACACTATGTTCAACACAACACTGTTCACGATAGCCAAGACTTGGAACCAACTTAGATGACCATCAAGGGATGAATGGATAAAGAAGATGTGGCATATATACACAATGGAATACTAATCAGCCATAAGAAATGATGAAATCTGGCCATTTGTGACAACATGAATGGACCTTGAGGGTATTATGCTAAACAAAATAAGCCAGAGGGAAAAAGTCAAATACCATATGATCTCACTCATAAGTAGAAGACAAAAACAACAGCAAACCATCACGAAGAGACAGAGATTGGATTGGTGGTTACCAGAGGGTAAGGAGGTAGGGACGAGGGCAAGAGGGGTGATTAGGCAAATGTGTGTGGTATGGATGGTGATTAGTCTGTGGGTGGTGAACATGACGTAATCTACACAGAAATCAAAATATATAATGATCCATACCTGAAATTTATATAATGTTAGAAATCAATGTTACCACAACAAAAAAAATTTCTTTAATTATATTCTCTTAGGAAAAAATATGCATATCTTCTTTGGCTTTATCCTTGATGATATACGTGCGAACTGCTGACCATCACTTTCTCTTAGAGTCTTGAATGCCCATTTTGTTGTGATCAAAGGACACAAAAAATGGCCTAGCACAAAGCAAGCGAAAGAACACCCCCACAAGTGTAATGGATTCTTGTGCGAAATCTCTGTTTAACATTCCCAAAACACTATAGAGCACCAGAAATTCTTAAAAAGGAGTGTTATCTGGACTGTTGTCTTTGGTGTGCTGGTAAATAACAATCAGCTTTCCAGGCCTGGGGAGGGGGAAGCAGGGGTGTGGAGGGAGTTCTGATTTGTAGCATTTGCCAATTTCCATGGTGTGAAGTCTTCCAACATGACTAATTTCAAGCAATAATGGCTCACAAAATTCCTTAAAATTTATCAGCTCTCGTGAGACAGAAGGAACTGGCTCACACCACCAATTCTATTCTGGTTTGCCTGTGGCAAAAGAAAATGTAACTGTTGGTTGCCTGAGTATTTTCTCTTCCTTTTTTAATAAACAAAGTGTTCTTTCTTTCACCACAGTCGTTGTGTATGCAAGGGTATGCCCATTGGATTATCCAGTAGAAGCATTTTCTCAGAGCTTAAGCCAGCAGTAGGGTAACCCGTGAAAAGCTTCTCAGACCTTCCTCTTGCTAATTTCTTTTGACTTATTAAAAAAATATGTTGCCCCTATAACCAAGCCAGAATTTGACCTTTAGCTATAGTTTCAAACAGACTCACAAAATTCAAAAAACAAAGTCTCCGTACTTGAGGCTTGTTCTGTCTTCTTTAGTCAGAGGCATACAAAGTAACACTAGAGTATACCTTTGGGATGGAGGGGTGAGGCGCACAGGAGAACATGGTGGGAGGACACAGCCCCAACTCCAGCCTCCACCTTCTGGTTTGTTCATCCTCTTCCTCTTTTCAACTGCTGTGGCAGGACAAGAGACAGAGGGCATCTGGAGAACCTACTATTGTATATAAATAGCCTCTTCGATAATCCTGAGAAAAGAAGAAATTCTGTTCTTCTTTCAAACTGGGAACCAGTATTCTTTTGAATCAATGTTTATTCTCATCTTTCCATTGACAAATGAGGAAATCAAGTTCTCGTGATTAAGCTCTTGCCCAGGTGACTGAATATATTTTTGTCTGCCTTTTTTGTTTTTTTTAAGGGATGACCAACCTGTTCATGACCAATTAACAAGAAAGTTTAAGGAAGGCAGGGCAGTGGCTTCATCTGCACACAGCTTTGATCGGCTGTAGCTCAACCTCTCATCTTCCTCGTGCCTTCTGAGTATTTGTCAATATGGCCTCTCAGTCGTGGGCGCTCAGAGCCGTGATCATCATTAATCCAATACCTAAAATGCCACTTCTGCTCCAGATTACTTTTTATGTGTGTGTTCTTGGACACAGAACATCAGAGCTATAATGAAGTATTAAGGGAATTATTAAGCAAGAGAATATGCCTGACACACTTCCCACACTGACAGTTACACCACAGTGGAGCCAAGCAAAGCTTTGGGTTGTTTCCACAGGGCAGCCAGAATTTGTTTTGAGAAGTCTTGAGTCTGACATATCTGGACCAATTCTCCCCTGGTACATTTTGAAGGAGGTAGAGTAGATGCTCATCTAACATCAACAAAGAGAATGAAGCCCCTCAGCAGAATTCAGGCACAAAAACCTGAAAGCAAAGACAATTTTTTTGGTGAAGAAGATTGACCCTGAGCTAACATCTGTGCCAACCTTCCTCTGTTTTATATATAGGACGCTGCCATGGCTTGATGAGCAGTGCGTGGGTCCACACGTGGGATCCAAACCCGCCAACCCCAGGCCACTAAAGCGGAGCACATGGACTTAACCACTACGCCACCGGGCCGGCCCAAGCAAAGAAAATATTTTGCTATTGACATTTCTTTGGAAACCTCTCAGGAAGTGTAGACTTCGGGAAAGTATCTTAGAAGTTTAATGAGTCCAGAAGTCATCTGAAATGAAAATCAGCAATCTCAGCTTGTCTCTTTGAGACGAAACTCTGTCTTTGAGGATAGGGTCTGAGATCCAGTGAACATCACCTCCTGCTGTCCACACAGTGAGTGCCGTGGTGCTTCTGGCCAGCTTTGCCACTTTCTGATTAATCCCCTAAGAAAAGAAAATCTCTCTCCTTGGTACAGCTTTGTCGTCGCCTTCCCTTTTGAAGGTTTTATCAAAGCAAACAAAACAAAGCCCCTTTTGATTCATCACACTGATGGTGACCTGAACAAGAAAGAGTAAACTTCATAGGTTTGACTATTACAGGCCCTCCTAAAGGACCCCACTCTTCCTGTGTACCCTTATCCCCACTGTGGCCAACCTGGGCACTTTGCTCCAACTAGGCCAGTCTTCTCGATTCCTCTGAACACCCCTGCAATTCCAGCCAGAGTTTATACTGCTCCCTTCCCAAATGGTCTTCTTCTGAGCTGGTTTTTAACTAATACCTCCCTCACCTTTGAGGCTGATCTTCCACGATTCATGCAGCCCTGCTTCATCTCCTCCTTCTCTGAACATCTCCCCATCCCACACAGTTCTTTTCCTTCCAGAATTTCACCTGTGGCCATTTCCCCCTCAGTTTCCCAGCCATGCTACAAGAATCCCCAGGGCAAGCAGCAGATCTTAATTTAACTATATTTTTATCTTCCCGAGAACCTAGCAAAAAGTGGAGTTTGTAAGTGCTTGGTAAATGTTCCCGCGGTAGGGAGATGAAAACACCAAGGATCAGAGAAGTTAAAAAGTTTGTCCAAGGACAGAAGTTAATAAATAACAGAGCCACTATTCAAATCCATATTCTCCATATGTACAAATATATATATACATTTGTATAACATTTTCTTTATACATTCACCCATCAATGGACACTTAGATTGTTTCCATATTTTGAGTGGCTATTTTGAGTAATTCTGCAAGGAACGTAGAAGTGCAGATACCTCTTTGAGATGCCGATTTCCTTTCCTTTGGGTATATACCCAGAAGTGGAATAGCTGGATCATATGGTAGTTCCATTTTCAATTGTTTGAGAAACTTCCATACTATTTCCCGTAATGGCTGCACCAATTTACATTCCCACCCACAGTGCACAAGGAGCACAAGGGTTCCCTTTTCTCCACACCCTTGTCAACACATATCTTTTCTCTTTTTGCTGATACCATTCTAATAAGTGTGAGGTGATGTCTCGTTGTGGTTTTGATAGCATTTCTCTAATTACTAGTGATGTTGAGCACTTTTCCATAGACCTGGTGGCCATTTGTCTTAAGAACCATGTATCTGACCCGCTCCAGTCATGACTGGCTTAGCTCCCGGTTACACATGGGAGTCCCCTAGGTTACAGAAAGGATGATATTCCCAAGAGTTTTGAATTCCTTCTGAACTTAGCTAGAGTTCACTTTGTTATACTTATTTTACAGACTATATCAAATAGTTGAGACTTTTACTTGACAATCAGGTTAAGGATAGAAACAAGATTAGAAGCAGGCAGGGTAGCTAACAAATGCTTACAGAATGAATGCATGAGTGAATGATGAAAGGATGCTTTAAAGAAGAAGGACCATTGATGAGCCTCCAAATCACACTGCCTAAGCTGCCGTCTTCTGTTTTCCCATGAGAGCAGTGTGAATGGAATTTTCATGCCCACTGAGAGCAGAATCAAAGAAAATAGTCTTAGATATTTGGGCTAACAATGCAGAGGAACCTCTTACCCCAGCAAAGGGAGGATCTGTAATATTCTCTTTGAACATCTGAATTGTCTCTGCTCATCAGATTCAGAGCAGTGCACATTACGAAGATAAGATGCTCTTGATTTAGCCTTAGTTGGAGATAGAAGCTGTACCCCATGACCTGTGGCAGCATTGCTGGGCCTGCCTGGCTTATTGCAAGAGGAAGTGGGGTATAGTGTGGAGGTCATGAGCCTCCTGGGTTTGAACCTCACTGGTTGTGAACCTTGAGTGAGTTATTAAACATCACTGGGCAATGAGTCCCCTCTGTAAGTGGGGAGTGAGAATAACACCTGCTGCGTTGTAACGATTAGAGATGTTATTCATAAAGTGACTAATCATAGACCTGTTCAATAATTGGTGGTGGTTATTAGTACTGCTTGTTAACACTATGAAGATAAAACATCATTGCTCCCAGCCTCCTGCCAAGCCTGGGCAAGAAAGAGTTGACTGGAGTTAGCACATGCACAGATTTCCCTCCTCTCCTATAGGCTTTGTTCTGGTCACAATAGTCAGAAAATATGTTATATGATCCACACAAATAATCCTACAGGGCAGGTAATTTTGTGACCACTTCACAGAGAAGGGAAATAAGGCTCAAACAGGGAAGTGACTAGTCCAAGGTTGCCTCTGTACCATAAATGGTAGAAATGAGATTTGAACCCAGTTTCATCTGAGGCCAATTTTCAAGCTCTTAACAATCTATTTTACAACTACCCCTCCCCATAAACCACTGAATGTTTTTTAAAACAGTTTAGCAGATCCCTTTTCAATTATGAGGCATCAAATAATTTGCTAAAGCGGAAGGTAATTACTATGCATACATTGCCACAGGCAGATGTGTCTGCTTCCAGAAGTCACTTCCTCAAGGACCAGGGAAGCCAAATGGTGAAGACAATAAAAAGACCCAGCTCTGCCTTCAGGCCTCTTCTGAAATGGGGCAGGTGAGCACCTGGGAACAGCGGAGGCCAACATCTGTAGGTCCTGCAGTGGCATTCGTGGCTGCTGGGGGCCTGCCTGAGGGTATGACAAGACACTCCAAAGACAGAAAAGAGAAAAGAGAGTCATTCTCTCACTTTCCAAGATGTCAAAGTCAGCCTTCTAAAGTTTTCTTGCCTCACAGAGAACTTTGGAAAACTAACCATGATTGGCAAAGAGCTTGGACGGTGAAAATGCCCTAGGACTGCTCAGGGCTCTCAGATAAGACCCCTAAAGATAAGAATCTCCGATTCTTACTGCCTGGTTCCATCCACAGAAAGGAAGCCACTGTTGCGTCAGTGCCTCCCTCTAAGGGGAGCCCTTGGAGTCTCCCCTCTTCGCCCTCCCTCTTCCAGCCTTGTGCTAGCAGTGGCCTGCAGAATTACAAGCTGCCACTTTTTAAGAAAAGTCTGAAAAACCAGATGGGCTGGATCTGTGGGAAATGAGCAGGCGCTGGAAGCAGAACAAGTTTGCTGCCCTTTTTCATTACACTGACAAGGAGACTGATTAGAGCGCTGCAGCATGTAAGGTGTTTGACTTACAGAGTCTTATTATACTTTTATTACAGCCCTGGAAGGAAGGTCGGGAAGGGACAATCAGCTAGATTTGCAGATGAAGGCACTAATCTCACTAAACTCAGCGGATATCTTGCCCAGGATAACTCAATGACTGGGTGGCTTGGATAGGAGCCACAACCAGGTCTTCCAGCACCATGGTTTATGTTTTATCTTACTTTAAATTTTCTTTTGTGGTTGGCCTTATTTCGATGCCCTTGATTCTTAAATAGTTGGAGGAGATGCTTGTTTCTGTAACTCTAAGTGAGGCATCATCTGCCTCCCTAGTTCAGTTCTCGCAGCCACAAATAAGACCCTAAAACCAATTCCTGCTGTGGCTTATGGCACCGATCTGGAACATATGAGAATCAACACAGTAGCCACTACTTGCTTCTATTTTCAAGTAATTTCAACAATATTTGTGGATACCTCTCAAAGAACAAATTGCTGAGCCAATTGGCCTGAAGAAGTGATTCGATAAGTGTTTAGGGTCTCACTGACTTATTTCCAAGGCTCGAAAGTCCTGTGGCTTGAAAACTTCTGGTCATCTTCCTGTGCATATAGGACAACTGCCATGTTTGTCAGCATGGTCCACAAGATCTGCCACCATTTATCATGCACTTTTATTCATTTTCCCCACATCCTCAGCTTTGACCAACTACCCCCACCCCACCCCACCCCCGCCCCCCCACCCGCAGAGGTCTCCCCAGTTCCCCTTTGTATGAGATGGACTTCCGTTTAGAATTCTCTCCATCCCCTTCTTAGGGAAATCCTGCGCATCCTCACAGTATAGCTAACAACAAAACCTCCTCCTTCCAGTCTACAGCAATCAATGGCAACCGTATTGGTTTTGTGGCTCAGGCAAAAGACCCTAAAATCATCCTTGATTCTTTTTCTTTACATTCCACATTCGGTCCATCAGCAAGCTCTGTTGGCTCTACCCAGTGGCTCAGCCATTTTCCTTGCTCCCATTACACTGTGGCTGGTCCAAACACGAAGACTCTTCAGTGTTTATTATTTGATGTGATCACTTACTACACTTTTTTGTAGTTATTTTTACTACATCGGATACTTTTTGAGGACAAAAACCATGATTTATATATCTTTGTATAATGATGCCACCACCTTATGTGTGAATGGCAATGTATAGTTCGCAAGCATTTTTATTCTCAAATACTGCCCCTCCCCCCCATTTCATAGGTGAGGTAAGAGGTTCAGAGGGGTTACCTGTCGCAGCCAAAGGCGCAGATCTCCCAAGAGGGAGAGCCCGATCTTTGGGTCCCAATCCATTGCTTTGTGCCCAGCAGGAACTCATTAAATTGTCAGTGAAAATGTGTCTTTGCCCTTTCAAAACAAGAGTATTGGGAAGGTGGAAGGGCCCATAATGTAAGCAGACTTGAACCCTGCATCTATTCAGATATATATTCTCAAAGTACGCACTAGGGAAATTCATCAATTTAATTAACATGGTGACCAGTCAAGATATTATCCAGGGTTTTGTTTGCCTTTTTATAAACTCCTCAAAAGGAACTGAAGAATTTCTTTCACCCCAGGAGTATTTATAATACTAAAGAAATTTACAATTTGTAGTACTAAACAATTATAAATTTTAGTATTCCTAATAGCCCGAAACAATCCAAATTTCCATCAACAGGAGAACAGATAAATTGTAATACAGTCACACAATGGAACCCTACCAAGCAACTATAACAAATATAAATGAACTGCTGCTAAATGCAACAACATGCATGAATCATATATACACGATGTTGAATGAAAAAGCCAAGACACAAAGAATACGTACTGTATGATTCCATTCACATGAAGTCCAAGAACAGGAAAAGCTAAAACATTGTGACAGATGTCAAAATTGTAGCTTTCTCTGGATGAGTGGAGAGGGTTACCATTGATTATGAAAAGGAAAAGGGAGCATTCTGAGGTGAATATTCCATGTCAGAGAATATTCCATATCAACATTCAGCAAGCTATAGCCATGGGCCAAACCTGACCCACTGCCTGATTTTGTAAATAAAGTTTTCTTGGAACTCAGCCACACCCATTGACTCACATATGGCCAAGGCTGCGTTCTCACTGCAATGGAAGAGTTGAGCATTGTAACAGAGACTGTACGGCCAGCAAAGCCTAAATTGTTTACTGTCTGACTCTCTACAGAAAAGTCTGCTGACTTCTCTCCTACAGCATCATCTACATAGTGGTTACACGCACGTTTATGAGTGAAAAATTTCATCAAGCTATATACTTTCCATTACAATACTGAACACTGTAGAAGTAAGACAGGGCAGGGAGGAGGGAGAAATACAAATTTAAAATACAGAAATATGTCCTAGAGCAAGTCATTTGTAAAGGTCATGTCGTGTAGCACACAAGTGCATGGGAGTAGATACAACCACTTTGTGAGTGAGACCCACGTCTTGAGCCACCAGGAAGAAGGAAGTAATGCTATTTTCTAAATGGCCTCATTCAGACAAGGCATCATAAGGTTTTTGGGTGACAGACACTCCTGTGGTAGAAACTGAGCTTGAAGACTTGCTCTCCCACTTCTTCAACATGTCACCTTAAACAAGTCACTTTCCGTCTCCAGCCTTCAATTTCTTCACCTGTAAAATGATTATGGTATTAATACCTACCTCACTGGGTTATAATAAGAATTAAATGGCATAAATGTATGTTAAGTGCTTAGGACAGCACCTGGAAAAAAATCTTGGCAACTGTCAATTAGAGAATATAATGAAAACTACAGATGCTCTTGCCAGAAAAATAAACTCGTTCACATTCACACACTTTGAAACAGAATAATAAGCAGAGTCGGGGCTGTCCCTAAAGCCCCCCGTGGGCCCTAGTTCTTGCTGTTAAGGCATCACAAAGGGATGGCAGGCCCTGTGCTGCCTCCAAAGCCCCGAGAACGCTCAGGGCTGACACGCAGCATCCCTTCTCATCGCAGACAACCATCCACAGCCCTGAGGGGGCCCATGCCAGCCTGGTGGCAAACTGACATCTAATTGTACTGGCTTCAACGCTAACTTGCCAGGTGAGCAATGCAGGGAAAGCACTGCATGGCACCTGCCGTGGGATGAAGCCAGCCCCCCACCTGGAGCTGTGCCTGCAAGCGTGGAGATGCAGACAGTAGAGCCTATGGCAGCAACACTGAGACTAGAGCAGCCGGGATAATGACTACTCAAATTCGTTCATCTTCAGAGGCAATTTGTCATTTGCTGGAGCACAGCTGGCCTCCCCAGAGGTACATTGTTTGTGAGAACCAGGGGCAGTCATGTGCCAGCCAGCTGGAGAGGCCCAGCCTCCGCCAGACAGGTGTAGTGCTGTATTCCTTGGTGTGGGTGCACAGACTTTCTCCACACCCACCTTGGGGAAGGCAAGAGCAGGTGCCTGCTGGCGCTCACACTGCTGGGAGATGTGCATTTGATATTCCCTGGCACTGTGGGGAATCAGGTGGGGGATGGGGCCACTTGCTTCTCCTGTAGCCAGGCCTCACTGGCATCTGCCTGAGGGCCCTCCATCAGGTGCGGTGGAAGGACTAGGAATCAGACAAATTGCAGCCCAAGCACAGGGAAAGGGTGCAGGAAGCTTTGTGATTCCTCTGTGAAGGACAAGATAGTCTCTTATCTTCCCACTGTTTCTCCAGCAGGAAGACAGCCTAGATTCCTTACTGTTTTCTGACACCTTTGTGTTTGAGCAGTGGCAATCAGACAATCTCACCATCTCAAAACCTTTTTTTCTAAGTAGAGATTATCTTTCTGTTCTATTTGGCTTTTGGTATTCTTGTAAGAGTCATTGGCTGCTCATGGATCTGCTTCCAAATTCACTCAAGTTGTTGACAGAATTCATTTCCTTGCAGTCACAAAACAAAGCTGTTGGCCAAAAGCCACCCTCAGCTTCTAGAAGCCTCCCACAGTTCCTTGTCATGTGGCCCTTCCCACAGGCCATGTCGCACAACATGGAAACTTGCTTCTGCAAAGCCAGCAAAAGACAAAAAGAGCAAGTCTAACAGCAAGATAGAGTGGTACATAACATAATATCACAGGGGCAACATTTTATTACTTTGTCATATTCTCTTGGTTAGAAGAATGTCACAGGTCCCACCCACATTCAAAGGGAGATCATTATCCAAAGGCAGGAATTCCAGGAGGCAGGAATCATGGGGCCACCTTAAAATCAATTCATCACAGAGAGCAAAAAGAGAAGTCCCAACTTGAGGAGCTATGGGGATCAAGAGGATATGATCAGATATTTGGGGTCTTGAGATCCAGAAGAAAAGATAAATACCCATGGGCATTACTGAACTGCTCTTTGAAGTGTAGGGTTAGAAAAAGAAATATCTTGTATATGCAAAGCTCTTAGAGTTTCCATTGCAATCTCATATGTCATTTAATAGTCCCACATATCCTGCAATGGAGCTTGTTTTGACAGGAGAAAAAGCTGAGATTTTGAGAGGTTAAGTAACTTCCCCAAGGTCACCAGCTGAGAGATGATTAAGCCAGAATTATTCTGCAGGATTTATAATCTCAAAGCCTGTGTACTTCTGTGGTCAGGTTGAAAAGGTGGATGAACCGACAGTGGCTTCAGCAGGAATGGAGTAATGACTTCTGAAAATCCTCTCTTCCATAAAAGCCATAAGAATATTAGCCAAAAAGTAAAAACAAAAAAAAATTGTCAAAATAAACTTTTAAGATCTCTGAAAATTAACCAAAGTCTTGCAACAATGTGCAGAGTGTTTATTTAAGAAAAATATCTGAATCTCGGTAAGAACAGAGAGATTTGTGGTGCTTTAACTTGTCCTGTACCCATCTCCCTCTTCCCAGCTCCATAGCAGCCTAGAAAACTAACAGCCACAATCACAGTGAAAACCAGCAACTTAGGCGCCGCTGTAGGGCAATACTCCCTAGACTGATGTACAAAATCAATATAATCTCTATCAAAATCCCAGCTGACTTTCTAAAAAAAATTAACAAAGTTATCCTAAAATTTTTATGGAAATGCAAAGGACCCAGAAAAACCAAAACAATCTTGAAAAAGAACAAAGTTGGAGGAGTCACACTTCCTCATTTCAAAACTTAGTATAAAGTTACAGGAATCAAGACCATGTGGTACTAGCATAAGGATAGGCACATAGATCAATGGAACAGAAGTGAGATTCCAAAAATAATTGCTTATATTTATAGTCAATTGATTTTCAACAAGGATGCCAAGACAATTTAATGGGGAAAGAACAGTCTTTTCAAAAAATCGTATTTAGACAATTGGATATCCACATGCAAAAGAAGGAAGTTGGATCCCTACTTCACATCATATAAACATATTAACTCAAAATAGATCAAAGACATAAATATGAGCTAAAACTTTTAAGAAGAAACCTTAAGCATACATCTTATGACTTTGGCTTAGGTAATAGTTTCTTAGATATGGCACAAAAAGCACAAACAACAAAAGAAAAAACAGATAAGTTGTGCTTCATCAAAATTAAAAACTTGTGCTTTAAAGGACATTGTTAAGAAAGTGAAAAGACAACCCACAGGATGGGAGAAAATATTTGTAAATCATATGTCTGAGAAGGGACTTGTACTCATAATACATAAAGAACTCTTACAACTCAATGATAAAAAGAAAAAAATCCAATTTTTAAAAATGGGGAAAAGATTTGAGTAGGCATATATACGAATGACCAATAAGCACATGAAATGATGCTCAACATCATTAGTTGTTAGGGAAATTCAAATCAAATCCACAATGAGACACAACCTTGCACCCCCTCAGATAGCTTCAGTCAAAAAGACAGATAATAACAAGTGTTGGAAAGAATGTGGAAAAATTGGAACCCTCACACATTGCTGGTGTGAATGTAAGATGATGCAGCTATGGAACACTGTCTGGCAGTTCCTCGAATGGTTAAAGACCATATAGCCCAACAATTTCACTCAAAAATATATACAAGAAAATTGAGAATATATGTCCACACATAAACTTGTACACAAATGTCTGAAGCAGTATTATTCATAACAGCCAAAAAATGGAAACAATCCAAATGTACATTAATTGATGAGCAGAGAAACAAAATTTGGTATATTCAGACAAATGAGTATCATTGAGCCATATAAATAAATGAAGTACTGACATTCTGCAACATGGATGAACCTTGAAATCATTACACTAAGTGAAAAAAGCCAGATCCAAAAGGCCACATATTATGTGATTCCACCTATAGGAAATGTCCAAGGTAGGCAAATCCATAGAAACATAAAATTGATTAGTAGTTGCTGTGGACTCAGGGAAGGGCAGAATGGGAAGTGACTGCCAACAGGTACAGGGTTTCCTTTTGGGATGATGAAAATGTTCTGGAATTAGATGGTAGTGAAGGTTGTACAACTTTGGTATTGTGCTGAAAACCACTGTCTTAAGCACGTTTAAACGGGTGGATTTTATGGTATATAATTATATCTCAATGTTTTAAAAGACC
Source organism: Equus asinus (assembly GCF_041296235.1). Taxonomy (NCBI): domain Eukaryota; kingdom Metazoa; phylum Chordata; class Mammalia; order Perissodactyla; family Equidae; genus Equus; species Equus asinus. The sequence goes on along the minus strand of NC_091804.1, from coordinate 8,662,769 downwards.
AATGAGCTAATGAATGGAAAAGAAAGTTGAATTGTGAGAACTATATAATCAGACAAATTCACATGCTTATTATTAGCATTTGGATCTTTTCCAAGATTGCTACTTAAATATTTGCCTGAATAGACCATAAGTATACAGAACTTTATCCACAAATGCTTAGAGCATCTTAAACAGTGTGTCTGAGTGGGATGAGAGGGCAGACATCTCTAATTTTAGAAAGCTACTCAAGAAGCACATACATTTCTGGTTGGAGTATAAAGTGGTATAATCGTTGTTTGGCAGCTTCTTATAAAATTAAACAATATATATTTACCCTACGATCCAGCAATTTCATTCTTAAATATTTACCCAAGAGCAATGAAAGAATATGTCTACAAAAAGACTTGTACAAGAATGTTCATAAAAGCCTAATAAAAATAACTCCAAACTGGAAAATAATCCAAATGTCATCAATAGGAGGCTAAATAAATTGTGGTATATTCATGCAGTGGAATACCACTCAGCAATAAAAACTGAATGAATCTCTCACAACAATAAAAATTGAACTTCATCAACATTATACTGAGCAAAAGAAGCCAGCCTCAAGACAGTATACTCCGTATGGGAACAAGCTAAATTAATTTATGTAATAGAACTCAGAAAGTGATGGTCTCGAGGGGAGAAGAGAATTGACTGGAAAGAAGCACAAGGCAACCTTCTGGAGTAACAAAAAGGTTCTTTATCATATTTTGGCTAGTGGAAATGTGATTGTCTAGAATAATCCAAACTCATCAACTGAACACTTACAATCTGACACATTTTATTATATGTAATTTATGTCTCAAAACAAAAAGGTTATATGATTGTAAATTCGTTTTTAAATCTTGGATAATTCTGATGTGCAACCACATTTAGGAGACACTGATTTAATCTAAGAACTCTTCTTTTTCTTAAGTTTCAGGAATAGCCTGTACAGAAATTTCTATTCACCAGCATTTTTTGTACTCCCAATGGTCTCTCAAGAGAATCAGCCTCAACAGCATAAGGAATCAGTGTTTTAAGGAATTAAATGGTACATTAACTTATTTTATAATTACAAATCCAGCTTTCTTCCAAGCCTTTAGTTTCAATCATCTGTCACCTCAGGCCAGAGCCTGGCTAAATTTTGTGCCTATGTTATTTCCCTGAAATTCCTAATGGGGACAGAGAATATAGTCCCAAGACATAACTGATATTTTAGAGAGCACACTGTCACAGTCTCTGTCATGGCTGTTGTAGGTGCACCTAGAATGGAATGCGAGGTTTGTGTTTACAAGCTTGGCAAAAGAGAACATCAAAGTGTCTCAGCTACAGCTTTGGTCACATTTATTTTATGGAGAGAGAAGTTGGCGGGAGAGTCTGTGTACAGAAAATGCCACACCACATCAGAAAGTCCTGCGTCTAGTGCAAGAGGTGCCTTTGTCAACAGAGGCTCGCCAGTGACCTCCCACCCCCCAGAGCTCCTCTCGGCGGGGGAAAGATTAAATAAGCACTGGAGGTGAAACGCATCCAGAGATTACCGGGACTGCACACCAAGAAAATCCAAAACCATCTCCAGAGCTCAAGGCGACGACTTTGACCAAGCACACTGAACAACCGGGATGCAGAACCCCTAAAGTTAAGGAAGAATGTTCAATGCTCCCATAAATATGAACATTGACACTAACCCCGGAAGCATCAACCACACATTTTCACTTTTGATTTCCCCCCAGGTGAAAAAAAAGAAACGAAAACAGTGTTCAAGTATGAGCCTTGCAATGCAGTAACGTCTGAGTTACGTAAATAAGTGAAGCTTGGAAAGATTCTGGTTAGCTCGTATTTTCTAATTAAAATATTAATAACTTTAATTGAGGGCATGTATGACAGGTACTGTTTCAAGTCTTTAAATGTAGTAAGTTATTTATTTCCTCAAAACAACCCTATGCGTTCAGTAATAATATCATCAACATTCTGTAGTTGAGGAAACTGAGGCCCACAATGGAATTTAGGGATTCCCAACATCAGGCAGCATGTAAGTGTCCCAGCTAGGTTCTTGGAGGTTTCCTGGGAGTTTTCTGATTTATAACAGCATAAATCGTGGCATGGTCTGGCAAATTTGGCTGTGATTTGAAATCTCCTGGGGAAATTTATAAATTCTGATGCCCGGGACAAACCCCCAGAGATTCTGATCGAGCTGGTCCAGGGTGCAGCCTGGGCAGCAATTTTTTAAATCTCTCCAGGTGACTCTGATGAGCAACCCGAGTCAAGAACCAGTGGTCTGAACTCCTTGTATTTCACACCTCTGATCCAGTGCCTTCTCCGAATCAATTGACTCAAATTCTCCTAAAGCAGGTCTTCTTAACCCAGGATTTATGGACACCCAGGCTGCAAATGTATCTAAAATTTGATACTTGGGCCTGTACAATTTCCTCAGTAAGATCATCTCATCAGACTCTCTGTAATAACCTTGACTCAAAAAAAGGTTAAGAACTATTCCAAAGGGTAATAAAAATCGCAGTGCATTATAGCAAATGCCTCAGCGAATATTTCATTTGTTTTCAGGGGTTTTAAAAAATTTCTCTATTTTGGCGACAGAGGAGCCAGAAAGTCACTTAGCTGTTTTCAGAAGTAAATCACAGCAGAACCACAAAGATGTCCCTTTCCCCTCAGAAGGAAGTAGAAGCCCCGGAAGCAATCAGTGTAGCTCTGTGGTCTAGAAAAAGGAGTGAAATGAGAGTTTATTGTGCTTGAGGGAGGAGAAGCTGCCATTCCCCTGAGAGGGAATGGTGTCAAGAGGCAGGAGGCCCATGATGGCTGACAACCAATATACCTGCTGACTTCCTAGGGGTCCTCGTTATATTTAGGACTGATAAGTTCAGCACTTGAAAACCAAAAACAGGTATGCTTGGTGCAGCTGGCCCTGATCGAATAGGTGGCTTCCCCAGGACCCCTCGCAGCTTGGGCCAGCATTGCCCAGCAGATGTTGCCACAGAGACCATGAAACGCCTCAGGTCTTTTAGAGGATCTGTAAACAAATAAAATAGTTTTCCTTGGTGGTGCACCCAACTGCCAACTGCCACTTTGCTGGCTGGAAGTCAATCAGCCTCTTACTCGAAAAGAGAAACAAGGAGGACAAGGTTTCTTGGGAATTTTCTGATTTATGAGAGCATAAGGATCAAGGAGGGCTTCCTCTGCAGAGTAAGATAAATCCAAAATTGAACGTCCTTTCTGCCATTGACAAGTGATGTTGCTTTGAAAAAACTCTTAGTCTCTCCAAGCTCTTATCTGGGAAATGGGGATAATAATGTTATTTACCTCCTGGGGTTGTTAGGAACAGCAATGAGATACGCATATAGAGTGTTGACAGTGTCCCACACACAGCAGGCCCTCAAGAAATACTAGCTATTATCCTTGAAAGGTGTTTGTTGTGGTGTGTAGTTGGTGCTCAGTCAACGTTTCTTTCCTTCACTTCTTTTCTTTCTTCCCTTCCCCTCCTGTGATAGATTAAAATGGCCACAGAGTCTCTGCAGCTATTCCCATTAAATGATGGAGTCAGTTCCCTCATAACTTGACTCTGGGCTGGCCTTTTAACTTGCTTTGATGTCATGCAAATTCTGAGTTTAGGCCTCAAGTGGTCTTTCAGTGTCTGCTCTTGCCTGTTGGAATGCTGCTGCCATGTGAAGAAGCCTGAGCTGGCCTGCTGGGAATGGGTGGCCCAGCTGCAAGCCAGAACCAACCTCAGACCTGGGAAGGAGGTCATCTCAGAACTTCCAGCCCCAGAGGAGCCTCCAGATGACTGCAGCCACAGAGTGACCTCAGGCAAGACCAGCAGAAGAACCACCTGGACATGCCTAACCCAGATGGCTGACCCACAGAATCACAAACAAATACAATAATTGTTGTTTTAGGCCACTAAATTTTGGGGTGTTTTGTTATACAGCAATGGATAACTGACACATCTTCCTCCTTCCTTGTTCAATACCAGTGAATCTCCAGATGATTCAAATTCATTAGAAAGAGTTGAGAACCAAGGGTTAGAGGACAATAGGAGGAGCCAGAATTTTCCAATAGAAGGGACTCAAATGCTCCCTGGCAGTGGCAGTAGGGCTGCTTCCACTGGAGCAATGGATGGATGTGTTTGCTTCATTGTCTTAAGTACGCTCAGTAACTGCCATCGATATCTCTGCAATTGCCTATTATCCCAGCTGTAAAGTAAAATGCAGAACTGAAGGGAAAACAATCAATTTAATTGCACTATATGGACATAACCTATAGATAACAGCAGCTTAAAGAGCAAAATGCCAACCCCAGAAATGTGCACCGCAGAAAATGTGCACCATGCAATTTTTATGTTAACTGGTTAAAAACTCAAGCCCAGTTAAGCCTATATCACTCGGTTGCCAATATAATATAAACAGTCTCATTTATCAAGAGCTTTGCATGAGATGCTACCTAAATGCTTTATTTGTGATTAGTCCTCTCAACTAACCATAAAATGGAGGTACTGTTTTGTCCATTTTACAGACTAGAAAACTATGCTATGCCTCATTTAACTGACTTCCCATGCTCTCACAACTAATCACTGGCTTAAGTAAAATACAAACTATCAGATTCTTTAATTAGAGCTCTTGATCACCTCTAAATGCTTCAACCTATAGGTCCAAAATTGAGGCTTTCAGGTTATTTGGCAATAAAAACAAAAATGTTTAGAGCACACCCTCTATAGATGGGCTTGGAAATGTACTCAAGGGCAGCTTTTCTACCTCTGTCATTCTGTCTGGAGACAAAACCATACAAACATCACTATAAAACGGGTTGTTGGTAAAGTCTGCCTGCAATGTTCCTAACCTGCCTTGAGAGTCAGAGGCTGGAATATGAAGGAAGGGGTGCTCAGAAAACCAGTGTGCAAGCTCACAGGAGATCTGCTTTCTGAGATGAGACCCAAATCTACCCAGTGCCTGGCCCCGGAAACTAAGTAAGTGATGATTTTCCTTGGGCTCTGGTTCTTTAAGGACTTGAAGGCCTCACCTTCCAGAGAAGTGGTTCTTAATCTTCACTGAACTTTAGAACTACCTGGGGATTAAACTGAGTCATTTTTTTCAACAATTCCTAATTAACCTGTTCAACTTTCCACTCCTGGTAATGTCGTAGGTCACGGTCAGTCTACGGATTGGCTGCCCATTGATAGAGAATCTACTCTTGGGGTAATAAGTTCTGCTCTTAGAAGTGAGGGGAAAACATGGCAGAAAACATGGCTATTCTTTTAGACACGCTGTGTCCTGGGAGAGATGCACATTTCCTTAGGAGTAACCATGGACTTATCAAGCAATGTACTACAAAGACTGGACAGATCCATCTTCTTACTTCTCAGCCTGCAGCTTTATATAATGTGTGCCTGGTTTGAAGAAGAAAAATTCTTGTATTCTGAAAGGAACGTGAAATTCATGAGTTCCACTAAGGATTGATGGCTGTTTTGTAAACTATATCCAGATAATGCTGTCTGGATCTAGCTCTAACTAGATCTCCTGACATGGCTCCTCAACCTCCAGGAACACTTTGCTCCAGACCAGATACAAGTTCTGCCTTCAGCCATCCCCCAGTTCCAAAAATAAAGCCGCACAATTGTGTAAGCACCAATACATAGTTGGGCAAGTCTCCATATCGCCCGCACATCTTAATTCATCATGGTAGACATCTAAGCTCCAAGTAAGGAACACTGAAGCTGCAGCCAAAACCCATTGCCCTACAGTCATTGTCCTTGTTCAGATCTCTCCGCCTGGTGTCCTAACATATCTAATGCCTGAGATTTAGGATGGTACATGGCATTTTAGGGCCACTTGTGATATCATAAACCAGAGTATTTTCTCCACCTGTCACCCTATCACAAGGTGCCCAGAGCAACATACTCCATAAATATTTATTGAATTAGATACTATTGAGTGACCACACCACTGACCACTTCACAAGCCAAAATTATGCTGCAATCACTATGGTCCTGAAACAGGCATGAAACAACCCAGATACTTGATAGAAGCACCCAGCCCTACCTAGAATTCAACCAGGCTCGAGCCTCCACAGACTCCCAGATGAGATTATTTCAGACTATGAGCCCCTAATTCATATTGCAATTTTACTAAAACTTCTTTTTGTTTTTCAAAGTCCAATACCAACACTACCTCCATCTCTTCACAGGGAAACCAAGCGAATAAATCATACCTTACAATGTGCCTTCATGATTGTACTACTCACCACAGACTATTCATGCCATCCCCTAGAATCATCCACTTACCAGCTTGCTCTTGGTCTTCCCAACACAGATCAATTGTCAGTGTAGATTTTTCTAGCCTATGAGGTTCCACTATCTCTATTTTTAAAAGGTATTCAAAGATGTTGAGGACATTTCCCAAGACCACCCTGCTAATCTGCAAGAGGATAAGATCTAGAAACAAGGTGTTTTGACTCCTGGTCCAAAGATTCTTTTACCAATATCATAATTTAATGATCACTTGGAAAGTGGTAAAATTTAGAATATATGAGGGGGGGAAAGCCACACATAAGGTGGATTCAGTTGTTATCTCTCCCTCTATCCTAGAAGAACATTTTATTATTATATTATTATTATTTTGGTGAATTTTACCAAGCTTTTATTTTTTTAGTTTTTTTTAAATTGAGATAACACTGGTTTATAACATTATATAAATTTAAGGTGTACATTATTATATTTCGATTTCTGTATAGACTACATCAAGTTCACCACCCAAAGACTAATTACCATCTGTCACCGTACATATGTGCCCTAGAAGAACGTTATTAAGTATTAGTTTTCTTAAGTATGCCAAGAAAGTGAGCCATCCAATAATTGCTTTTCTTGTATAAAGGAGAAATGAATGCCAACTCAAGTATCTAGCTTGAGTACAGGAGAATAAAGGAGTCCAATACAGAAATGATCCATTTGATCAAGGAGTTTCACCAGGGAGAGCCTTCTTTTTTCTCTATTTCACTGGAAAATAAAAAGAGTTACTATCTATTGAGTGCCTAACCTGTGCCAGCCCTGTTATGAGTATTTTAGACATACATACTCAGTTCTCACTTTATCCTCAAAATAACTAACGCAGTGGTTGCCATCATTATCTCAATCCTATATATGAGGAAACTGAGGCATGGCATAGATTGTTTACCTAAATTAACAAAAGCCATGCTGCAAGTTAGTAGTGAAATTTGGATTCAAATTCAGGCTGTCTGGGTCCAGAGTGATGCCCTATGCTGATACTACTTCATCATGTGATAGGCAATATTAAGGCCAAGGCAGATGAATTTTTAGGGATAAGTCATGTTGTTTCTCCTGGATGTATTTCGTTCTGCTAACAGTCAAATATGGGATTTCCAAAGTCTCATAGCCTTAAGATATGAATCATGGTGGCTTCCATCTGACAGAGCAGATTGCACTGTCTTCCAGAAATATAGTCTGTAACAGGTTTCCTGGAGAGCAGGATAGAAACCACAGATGCCCCCATCCTCTTCCTGCTGCCCACTTAGGATAAATTCAGCTGGTGCCATCTTGTCCTGTGAACTTTTCCAGCTCGGACTAGAACTAGGTGCCCACTCATAGAATCAGTCTTAGATACTACCAGGCACACACAGGCCTTCCTTTTATTCATTCCTTGTCACTTTTTTTTTTTTTTTTTTTTTTTTTTTTTTTTTAAATTTTTTTTTTTTTTATTAATGTTATGATGGATTACAGGCTTGTGAAATTTCAGTTGTACATTTTTGTTAGTCATGTTGTGGGTACACCACTACCCCCTCCGTGCCCTCCCCCCACCCCCCCTTTTCCCTGGTAACCACCGATCAGATCTCCTTCTCAATATACTAATTTCCACCTATGAGTGGAGTCATATAGAGTTCGTCTTTCTCTGACTGACTTATTTCGCTTAACATAATGCCCTCGAGGTCCATCCACATTGTTGTGAATGGGCCAATTTCGTCTTTTTTTATGGCTGAGTAGTATTCCATTGTGTATATATACCACATCTTCTTTATCCAATCATCAGTTTCTGGGCATGTAGGCTGGTTCCACGTCTTGGCTATTGTAAATAATGCTGCGATGAACATAGGGGTGCAACGGACTCTTGAGATATCTGATATCAGGTTCTTAGGATAGATACCCAGTAATGGGATGGCTGGGTCATAGGGTATTTCTATTTTTAACTTTTTGAGAAATCTCCATACTGTTTTCCATAATGGCTGTACCAGTTTGCATTCCCACCAACAGTGTATGAGGGTTCCTCTTTCTCCACAACCTCTCCAACATTTGTCGTTCTTGGTATTCCTTGTCACTTTTAAGCTTCACAGCTGAAGCCAGGGTTAGTTCTTTTATTGGTTGTTGAATATATTGGCGACAAAGCCAAGCAGGAAAATGGCGTCTTTCTAAAGGGCAATCCTGTAGAATAACTTGGGGATTGTCTTGAGAAATCACGGCTTACACACGGTGGGGCAAATTGAAAAAATGACCAGAATTTTGCAATTCCTCCAATCAAGGGGCGGAATCTACGTTTCTACCCCTTTAATCTTGGTTATCCATGTAACATGCTTGAGAACGTTGGCAAATGTGACACAAATTGAAGATTAGAGTGTGTATTGAGGCTTGTCTTCTCTAGTTGTGCTTGAGACCACCATACAAATGAGTCCTAACCAGCCTGATGAAAATGAAGAACCAAATGGAGGAAAACCTAGCCAGCCCAGTCACTAGCCACCAAACCATCAGACATGTGATGCCCTCTTAGATCTACCAGCTGTCACAGGGTCCACCAGTTGACCACAAATGCACGATGAAGCCCAGTAGAAACCAGATCAGCTGGCCCAGTCCAGAAGACCCTCCCAGCCAACCCACAGGATTATAAAATAGATAAAATGGTTGATATTTTAAGCCTCTAAGTTCTGCAGTAGTTTGTTACATAGCAAAAGCTGATCCACACAGCTAGCTTTGCTAAACTAGTTTGAAAAACGAAAGCACACAGTTCAAATCACACCAATTTAAAAGACAAGTAAGAAATGAGAATGCAGTGAATTTTGTTTCTGTATACCTGCAGCTAATTAAAGAGCAGATGTTACACTTTCCAAAGCAGAATTATGAAATGATAGGAAATTTTAGAAAACAGAGCTTTGGTTAAAAGAACCAGTGGTCTCTTCTAGATTAAAGAGAGCATCTTGCGGATTGTCAAAAGGTCACCTGAGATATTTTAAACAACACTACGCAACACTTGTGACCCATTGGACCTTGTCCATGTGCAGTATAGAAGAAAATGGTTCTGTTTAACCGTTGAAACCTTGCATATTCTGTTTAGCAGTTCTATCAAAAAGATTCCACCTTCGTTCACGTAATCATTCCACACATATGTGTCAACATGTATTGTGTGTTAAAGCACTGGGCTTGATTCTAGAGCAAAACCCGTCAGGGATGGAGCTTACTCATCAGGGAGGTTGTGGAAGCCTTCCCTTTGGAAATAATACTTGAGCTGATGTCTCAAGGATGAATAACATTTAGCACACAATCTGAGGAGTGAAGACTTATCTGAGAAGAGTGATCAACAGATGCAAAGCCCTACATTGGGGAAGAGGAAATGAGCAAAGGATGAGAGATTGGAAAAAAAGATCAGGATGCCTGTGTCAGTGAGTGATGAAGGCCACAACTCAATAGAAGCTTATAGTAGTATTGACCTTCAACCTAGCTAAGAGAGGCCCCAGGCTTTAGAAGGACCCATCTTTAGAAGACTGGTTTAATCCAGCCCAACGTTTCCTCACAGGGCAAGGAGCTTCTGGAGCTGAGGAGATGTTGCTTTCCCAGAGTCCATGCTCTCCTTTTTCTAGATGGTTCTTCAGGTAGAGGACGCACAGAATTCTGAATTCCTTCTTCAAAGAAACTCCACCCTGCTTGCTAGGCCTACGTGACCTCTCTCCTGGGTTCATACTTCTAAGGGTGGACCATGTTGTTGACAAGTTACCTCTAGGCCTGAAAAGTGGCCACAGTACAACTGTTGGTGAGGCTATGGACAGATGTTGGATAGGTAGGTGGGATGTCCATTCACGTTCAAGACTTCTTTGGTATGTGATGGCATAGAAAAACAAAAGAGTCCAGGAATTTTAAAGGAAACGTGGCTTTCTAGATGATTATGAAGGCATGGTTGTCAAGATAGACAGATAGAAGATATTTTATTTAACAGCTACCTTGATTTATTATTTTTAAATATTTAAGCATAGGCTCATGTTCCTCCATTTCCACTCTTGCCCAGGGACCCACAAATGTTAGGTGGTTTGCTCAATAGGTAGATAGTGGCCAAAGAACACAAAACCTTGCAGGTCAGGGCCTCTTAAACTTGAATGTACCTGGGAATTATCCAGGGATCTTGTGAAAATGCAGGCCCCGATTCTGCATCTCTAAGAGGCTCTCAAGAGATGCTCGCATTGCTGGTATAGGGAACGCACTTTCAGCAGCAAGGTGGTACAACATACTAAGAAGTTTTATTTCTATTTTATTTGTATCCGAAGAGTTATTACAAGTTCTTAAGGAATTTCAGGCAACAGATTTTCACTCTGAAAAAAGAACAATAGCTGGGAGGTGAAGAACAGATTAAAGGGCAGAGGAATGTGCTGACTACATGGGGCAGGAGAGGAAGTAAACACACTCAGTAGGTAAGATCAGCAAGACTTGTTGAATTGGATAATGGAGGAAGAAAGTGGTATGACCTCAGGAAGGACCAAGTTCAAAAGAGTGAATGAATAAATAAATGAACTGATGAATTACCTCTCTGTCATTCTCCCAACAAAGGTTTCAGGATGGCAGGACTTAGGATAGTTAGTTGTGTCTGATTTCAGAGAATTGAGGGGCATTTTTTCTGTCCCCTAGTAGATAGTTGGAAGCTGTTTTCACCCAAATTACCTTTAACCTTCTTTTTTTTTTCTCAGAGAGCTAAAATAATAGAAATGATAGCAATTATAATTATAACCATAGCCATCTTCTTTCATCTGCATTCCTTCCGCATTTAGTAAGGCCATCTGAGCAGTTTCTTCCTTTAACTGAGTGGTTGTAACAGCCACACACTCTCCTCTAAGTGATTTCTCCAGAGCCCAGTGATTAAATGCAGAACTCGGCTCACGCTACCTTATTTGGAGAGACACTCTGGACCCCCATGAGCCCAATCATCCTACAGGAAGATGCTCTGTCCCTGGGGGCAGCCCTCCCAGGAGAGGCTTGCTTGCATCCAGGCTGGGCTCTTGGGAACGTTTCCTGACTTCAGAGGAAGCTTCACTTTGTTTGGGATGTAGGAATCGGATCCAAGGTCTTGATGGGTTAAACTCAGCTGCACCAGCTGCAGAAGCACGCGGTCCCAGAGGAGCCGGTGGGCTTCAGAAGCTGTGATTATCTCCAGCAGCACATGGCATCCTGGGGTATGATGCCTACAATGGTCTGCTGCTCTGCTAATCTGCACCCCTCCCCGCAACTTTCTGCTGTGACTCACAAAAGGCGTAAGAGGTAACACTTGGAGGAGCTTCTAGGCTAAATTCAGGGAAGTGTCTTAGCTTTCTCACAAATATCCAAGGAAAAAATTAAATTTAATGTACAGCACTCTCAGCCTTGTGTATTTCCCATTCTCATACTGTTAATAATCCCAAAGATGGCTGGCTTGCTTTGCATACATTTCAAATGCATCTTTAGCTTTTTTATCTTTATCAGCCTCTCCCTGTCCTACTTGCTGCTTTAGAACTCTATCAAGTTTTTATATGCGTTTGCTTCTTGGCTTTAACCCATTTCATTATTCCCTTCTATGGAGCTTTATACTTTATGAAACCTACTGCTTCCCACAACCCCCATGCACACCCTCTGCCTTCTTCCTCCACAGTCACCGTGTGAAGTTGCCACCTTGAGCTTAATTCACGGAGTCCCTGTTTCTCCCTCTCTCTATAATACCGTTAGAAGAAAACATTTGGGAGATGTGCTCCACCCTTAGCATTTCTTTTGCCAGGTCATGAATATTAATAGAGAGACCCAGGTGCCTGGAGCTCACAGCTCCTAATAGAATATGGGGCCTGGGTGGGCAGGGGATCAAGAACGACATGGGCCTGGCAGGCTTAGTAAGGAGTGCTGGGGCTTGCGGCAAGCTGAAGAGCACACATCCCACTGGAAGGGGACAGCCACTGCTCAGGTCCAGACAGTAATGTCACATGGAAAGTTATTCTCATACCTTTCAGTTTTATACCAGAAATTGGAAGTTCAATTTTAATATGGAACCTTCAGACTTTTGTCTTCTGGCTCAATTAAATAAGAAATAATGAAATAGCATATCTACAGGCCAGCAGTTTATTTCCCCTAGTCTGTAGTTCTTGGGGCTTAAAGCACCCCATAAACACATCCCCACTCCCAGGGATTTGGAAATACATTGTATTAGCTCACCTGGAACTTCTTACTCACAGTGCCCTGGACATTGAAAAGAAGATTCATTCAAAGAGCTCAAAATGTTAGCCTACGTCTCCCAACACATCTTCTATCAGATTGTAACCTGAACAGAGCTGGGCAACTTTGAGGCCCTTCTTTGCTTGTCAGTGCATTTAACAACAATAAAATCTGCTTTTAGAAGCTTGGGAAATGACATTTGTCTTTATTCTAGACTTTCTTAAAGGGGTAGCACAAGAGCGTTACCAAGATCATGGAATTCCTCTTAAAACTAATCTTTAGTTCTCTCCTTTGCTGCCCAGAGTTTCCCACTCTGCAGCTGTCAAGCATCTCCCCATCTCTCATCCTGCCTGTATGTAATCCCCAAACATTCATTTCCCACTTTTAGTACTTTTCTGCTCAGCTCTCAAATCTCCCATTTTGGGGAGAATACACTGCTTTTTTCCTCAAATGGATCAGCCCTCCTGCCCTGGAATTGTGGCAAGAAAAGTCGTCCCCCTAGTATATATAGAAGGGTTATCTTCATTATTTGAATATTCTGATAGTCCTCCACACAACCATGTGAGCTCTAAAGAGTTTGTCTTGCAAGGTTCCAGCATCACTCAAAATCCTGGGAGCATTAGCCATGATCACTCACAGCTCCCGGGGAATGTTTTTGATCTTGAGCTAATTGTCCTTAAAGCTAATTTGCTTAATGATTAGTCATCTAAGGATCAAGTTACTTAATATTTAATCCCTCTGTGAATTCCTTCCAGTATCTATCCTTTTTTGAAATCTATTTGACTTTTTAATCATTTTTAAGCAAATTTACCTATGGGCACTTCTGAATTATTCTTATGCTTTAAGTACCAAACTCGCACTGACCTTTGGGTGCCTCTTGCTATTTTCTGTGCAATTCAACAATTTAAGAATATTTTAGCCAACTATCTAAAGAACTTATTTTTGTATCTTATTGACATTTTATGTTTAAGATCAAAAACATTTGGATTCTGGATAATCTCTAGGTGAAGTGATATGCAGTGGAACTTTCTCCACTGCCAGGGGCAGAGCGACTGCACTGCTGTGTGCGCCCTCTCCTCAATACCGGTTCTACCCAGGGATGCCTTCCCGGGCTGGCCCCTGCAGTCATAGGTCACCCAAGCGTCTCTCTGTTGGAGAGGATTTCTTGTCTCTTCTGGAGAGACAGTGACCCTGAATCTGCATCACCCAAAACTCTTCCTGGAGAACTTTATATCTGCTCCAGGGAGCCCAACACTAACTACCAAAAGTAGTCAGGTTTCCCACCCCCAAGACACAAAACCTCCCAATACAGCATGGATTTGATGCCCACCTCAATAATTTAGTAGGTGGGGGCTTTGAGCAAGTAACTAACCTCTATGGACCTCTAGTCTAGAGGTCCTTTCATCTTTAAATGAGAAGAATCCTAACTACCCTCATAAAGTTCTTGTGAGAATTTTTAAAAATCTATGTAACATGTGGGATAAATGGGAGGCGCTCAATGCGGGAGGAGGAGGAGCAAGAAGAGGCGGTATCGTTATTATTCTACACAAAAGAGCATCTGAAATAGACCCCACAGAGGAACACGGTCTAATTAAGGAAAACTGCTCATATCCTTTGGATTTATGACCTGATGAAAAAAAAAATCATTCTTTGACATATTCTCTGGAAATAGCCAGAAAAAACTATGAAAACAATCCATAAAATGTTACTTCTAGTTAAATTAAAATTGTGGGGAAAATTAATCATAGTAGTATAACTCTTTGCTCCACAGTTTGTGACCTTGGAAGTATTTTGGGCCTTGGCCTTGCCCGGGAAACCCTCTGAATTACTGAGCCCAGGTGATGAGTGTTTGTTCTCTCCTGGTTCCTTCAGCCAACCTCACCCTCTCGCCCAACGATCACCTTTCCATCTGCACTGCCTCAGGCAACTTCTCTTTATTAACAGGTTAACAGGTGACAAGAGAAGGTATGAAAGGCCAGAAACACCTATACGTGGCTTTTTCCCTAACAGCATGAAACTTGAAAGTGAAAATAGAGACTTTTTTTTTCAAGCAAACTTACTGAGATTATAATGGTTTATAACATTGTCTAATTTTGGGTGCACATTATTGTTTATCAATTTCTGAATACACTTCATGCTCACCCCCCGTAGTCTAATTTTTATCCGTCACCTTACATACGTGCCCCTTTATCCCTTTCGCCCACCCCCCCAACCCTCTTCCCTGTGGTAACCACTAATCTGTTCTCTTTATCCATATATTAGTTATCTTCCACATATGAATGAAATCATGCAGTATTTGTCTTTGCCTGGCTCATTTCACTTAACATCATACCCTCAAGGTCCATCCATGTTGTTGCAAATGGACAATTTGTCTTTTTTGTGGCTGAGTAGTATTCCATTGTGTATATATATATATATATATATATATATATATATACCATATCATCTTTATTCATTCATCTGTAGAAGGGTACTTGGATTGCTTCCACGTCTTGGCTATTGTAAATAATGCTGCAATGAACATAGCAGTGCATAAATCTCTTTGGATCATTGATTTCAAGTTCTTTGGATAAATACCCATTAGTGGGATAGCTGGATCATATGGCATTTCTATTTTTAATTTTTTGAGAAATCTCCATACTGTTTTCTACAGTGGCTGCACCAGTTTGCATTCCCACCAGCAGTGTATGAGCATTCCCTTTTCTCAACATCCTCTCCAACATTTGTTATTTTTTGTCTTGGTAATTATAGCTGTTCTGACTGGTGTAAGGTGATATCTCATGGTAGTTTTTATTTGCATTTCCCTCATAATTAGTGATGTTGAGCATCGTTTCATGTGTCTATTAGCCATCTGTGTATCTTCCTTGAAAAAATGTCTTTTCATGTCCTCTGCCCATTTTTTGATCAGGTTGTTTGTTTTTTTGTTGTTGAGTTGTATGAGTTCTTTATATATTTTGGAGATAAATCCCTTGTCTGAGAAACGATTTGTAAATATTTTCTCCCTGTTGGTGGTTAGCATTTCCATTTTGCTCATGGTTTCCTTGGCTTTGCAGAAGCTTTCTAGTCTGATGTAGTCCCATTTGTTAACTTTTTCTTCTGTTTCCCTTGCCCCAGCAGACATGGTATTCAAAAAGATGTTGCTAAGACCAATGTCAAGGAGTGTGCTGCCTATATTTTCTTGTAGGAGTTTTATGGTTTCAGGTCTTACATTCAAATCTTTAATCAATTTAGAGTTGTTTTTTATGTATGGGGCAAGGTAATGGTCTACATTCATACTTTTGCATGTTGCTGTCCAGTTTTCCCAACACCACTTATTAAAGAGACTTTCCTTTCTCCATTGCATGTTCTTGGCTCCTTTGTCAAAGATTAACTGTGCATAGACGTGTGGTTTTATTTCTGGGTTTTCAATTCTGATCCATCAATCTGTTTGTCTGTTTTCGTGCCACAACCATGCTGTTTTGATTACTGTAGCTTTGTAGTATGTTTTTAAGTCAGGGATTGTGATGCCTCCAGCTTTGTTCTTTTCCTCAGATTTTCTTTGGCTATTTGCGGTCTTTTATTGTTCCATACAAATTTTTGGATTCTTTATTCTATTTCTGTGAAGAGCATCATTGGGATTCTGATTGGGATTGCATTGAATCTGTAGATTTCTTTAGGTACTCTGGCCATTTTAACAGTGTTTATTCTTTCAACCCATAAACATGAAATATCTTTCCATTACTTTATGTCTTCTTCAATTTCTTTCAATAATGTCTTATAGTTTTCAGTGTGTAGGTCTTTCACCTCTTTGGTTAAGTTTATTCCTAGATATTTTATTCTTTTTGTTGTGATTGTAAATGGGATTGTATTCTTGACTTCTCTTTCTGCTAGTTCATTGTTAGTGTATAGGAATGCAACTGATTTTTTTAAATTGATTTTGTACCCTGAAACTTTGGCAAAATGCTTATATCTTGCACTCTGTTTCCAGGGATCTGTAGAACATGTGTCTCATAATACAAAGGGAGAATATGTTAGAGACGGAGAAGATACGTTCTTTCTGAGCTGCTTTTAGATGCACCAACACCATCTGGCCCCCTAGAAAGCTGTGGAAATGGAATATCTGAAGTGTGGGGTTCCTTCTCTGCTAAAGCTTGATCTTTCTCATTTTCCCCTCGGTGGAGGAAGCTCACTGTCATTAAACTTTTTCCCATTCCTCACTCTCAAGTTCAGCCTCTTATAGAATAAAATTGTCACCTGTCATTGGATATGACCAACGACTGGTAAGTTTATGGCAACAAACAGTCCAATTTCCTTAAAATCACACTCAGCTTTCCTAAACCAGAATCATCCAGGAGTCCTCAATAGACACAGTGCTGCAGGCAAGATGCCCACTGGGAGTGGAAGTGTGCCAGTCCATGTAAGGTGCAGGCAGCTGCTGCTTGTCAGTTCACAACCAATGGCAGCATGTGGAGGAGAAATCGTCCTGGTCGGGGATTAAGAGGCCTGTGCTCCCTGCCAGGCCCTGCCACTAACAGCCCTTTGGCCTTGCATAAGTCTCTCCCCATCCGACTTCCTCCTCCCCAAAGCTAGAGACTGCGCATGATGATTTGAAGGTTCCCTCCAGCTTCACATTTCTCCTCCATCTGCTCAACCTCCCAAGGCCCCTAGACCCCAGAAGTTCAGCTCCCAGCACACACATGCAGTAACAATAGCTTGGCCCCAAACATTTTCTTGGTCTTTTGAAATTAATACAGATGTACCTTTCCAAATCCCTCCTTCTTTCTATCTGATTAATTTTTTCCTTATTACAAAAGCAGTATATGTTTACTATAAAAATATTCACACATATAGATAAGCAGAAGAGAAGAGAAATCATCCATAATGCCAAATTATTTCAATCTGTGATGTGTAGGTAGAGGTTCTATACACTATTTGTAGCATTTTTCAACTTAACCATACATTGACATATTTCTCCTTATATTTTTATATCATTTGAAAACATCATTTTAATGGCTACAATTGCTGTATCATAAGATTGTACCATGACTCAATTTACCAATTTGGATTTTTTCTTTTGCTCTTCTTTGGGTTGCCCTGTCCTCTCTTTGAATGATACACCTAGTTGTTCTAAAGAATATTAATACATGAGCGAAGAGCTCTTTACTCATTTGTGGCAGTGTTTTGAATAGCTGGAAATTCTTTGAAACTCCTCTAATGGAAAGGAAGAATGTAATCCCACTCCTCTTTAATCTTGGCTGGTTTATTACTCACTTGTACCTAAGAGAACAAGGCAGAAATGATGCTGTGTGACTACTAAGTCTTGATTAGAATAGGCCATGAAGCTCCCATCTGAGTATCTTGGAAGATCTGCTGTAAGACTGCTCACTCTCAACATACTTTCTTGGAACCTAGCTTCCATGTTGTGAGGAAGCCCAAGCCATGTGGAGAGCCCATGTGTAGGTGTTCTGGTTGACAGCCTGTCCCTCAGCCCAAGCATCATACATGTGAGTAGGGAAACCAATGGTGGAAACTAATCCTCCAGCCTCAGCTCTCCAACCTCCAGATGTTCAAGTCACCCCCAGCCAATCAAGTCTTTCCAGCTGAGTTCTCAGTCATCATGGACCAGGGAAGAGTCTTCCACCTTGCCAAGTTTTAATTCCTGGCCCACAGAATCTGTGAGCAAATAACAGTTGTTAATTTACACCACCAAGTTCAGGTGCTACTATTACTGTTAGAGTTTTTCCAGCCTAGCCGAGGAGGAAGGATGATTGTTTTGTTGGAGAAAGAGAAAACACAATAATGAATATATTATTGCATCTGTGACTTGAAGGCCTCTTTTATTATTCTTTTTTTTTTTTTTTGAGATTGGCACCTGAGCTAACAACTCTTGCCAATATTCTTTTCCTTCTTTTTTTTTTCTTCCTGCTTTTTCTCCCCGAGTCCCCCTAGTACATAGCTGCATATTTCAGTTGTGAGTCCTCCAGTTGTTGCATGTGGGACACTGCCTCAGCATGGCCTGATGAGTGGTGCCAAGTCTACGCCCAGGATCCGAACCAGTGAAACCCTGGGCCACCAAAGCTGAGCATGTGAACTTAACCACTCGGCCATGGAGCCAGCCCCTTCTTTCATTATTCCAGTCACTGCAGTAAGGGAGAGAGTTTACAGAGTAAAGGGGAAGACAGAGACAGAGTGGGATGGTTGAATGAAAAAGGGAGAAAGGATAATGTTCAGTCCGTGTGGACTACCAGGGTAGAGTCCCAAGGGATTTATATTTAAGTCAGAAAACCAAAGGCCTTGAGTATATTCCCTTTCTTTACTTCATTGGTTGGGGTTAAAGTTCACTCGCTCAATTGCTCATTCATTTAGCAGGTGCTTACTAAGTATCAGTATATGTTGGGATCCTGGGTAGGCCGTGACAATACAGAAGAATTAATAATAAACAGGACTCAGTGCTGTGTAAGCCCTCCTTGTTCACAGGTACTGTGAGGTGAGACTCTAACAACTACAACATGCCCTTGAGGGGAAAAAAGGGAAGAAAAACAACTACAAAAGTTCAAATAGAATCTAATGCTTTACAAAACCCTACATTCACATTCTACATTCACATTTACCATATCAACTAGTCCTCTGAACAACCCTGAGAATAGATATTACTATTATAATACCCGTTTCACAGATGAGAAAACCGAGACAAAAAGGATAGAAGGAGTGTCCAAGGTCACAGAGCAAGTAAGCAAAAGAGCTGGACAGTGGACTCTATCTCCTCCATCTGTGCTGGGCCAACGTGCGTGTGGTATCACTGGAGCTCCATCAGCTGCACGGCTTTGCTGCACTGTGACAAAGGCAGTAATCCGTCACTGAAGGCTGCCTGTGCTTTGAAGCCTCCCTTGCAGTCAGTTTGGGCCACGTGACTAGGATTTTGAGCTAAAGCAACATGAGCACTTCCGGGTTAAAGCAGTTCAGAACCAGCATGCCTCCTCCATGGCTCTCTTCCTCTTGGGAAGGTACTGTGAAGACCGCATGTTGAAATGGCAGAGCCTCTAGCAGAAGGAGCATGGATATCTGAGTGTCTGTTACAAGGAGAGCCTCTGCCAGAACATCTCAGATCTTGCACAAGGGAGAAATTGCTCCTTGTTGTGTGAAGCCTCTGAGATTTCAGGGCTTATTTGTTATGCAGCAGGTGTTCTCCTACCTGACAAATACAATACCCCATAATCCTGTATCTGGCATCATACTGGGTGCTGAGGGTAAATGGAATTCTAAGACGTTCTCTGCCTTCAAGGAACTGATAAAGTTGCTGAGCCATTACTCAAAGTGAAGGGTTTTCTGAACAGATGGTCAGGCTGAGTCAGCAACTTAAGACCTGTAAATACCATTGACAGGTCCTGTCACCACATTTGAGAAGAGTAGTTATGGAGCACTGTTAGGTGGTGGCTGCCATTTTTAAGATGTTACTGCAGTGTGAGCTGGAAGACCAGCACTGAACCTGGGTTCTTAGAATAACCCAAGGTGCCTATGTCTCCTCCTGGAGCCTCCACATTTATTTTGCTTCATCTCAGGTCTGTGGTTGTGGCATCTCTCTAGGCATCTTTTGCCCAGGCACCTGGTCAATGGCCTTGGCTTCATTTCCCTACTTGGTTCTTGCCTCTTGTCTTGGAGCTGAAGATTTCCCATGATGGCTTGTTTCAATCGTGCTGTAAGCCCTCTCTTGGCAGCCAAGGAAAGGCACTATGCTCAACATCCTGTTGCCTAAGTAGCTGGTCACCTCAGTGAGGAGGAAAGGTCTGTCTCACCTCAGCCAGTGCCTTGCATGTAAACTTTACAAGTCGGTTAACTGCTCTGGGACTCAGTCTGCTCATTTGCAAAGTGAGAGAGTTGGCCAAGATATGCCTTCTGGTTGAAACACTAATCCCCAAGGTCACATAACTAGTCAGAGCCAGAGAAGAAAGTAGAACCAGAATTTTGGCCCTTTGTCCTTTTGCATCTGACACATGTAGGGTTCAATGATTAAATTTCATTTGACACAGGGAATTTCTCAGGATGGCCACCCAGAAGCTGGGACAATTCTTATTCCTTTCACAAGTGGTGAGTGTTTTAAAATCCTGGTTATTGGTTCAGAAAGCGTGCCCCCATAGCATTGCCTTTTAACCCCTGTCTCTTGTTTTCTCTCCACTCTGTGAGAATTTGCTCCTTGTTCATTCCCTTAATAAACATTTATTGAGCATCCACACCATTCCAGTGCTGTGTTAGAGCTGGAGATACAAAGATAAAGAAAATGTGAATCCTGTTCAGAGAACCAAAGGATTTTTTCAGAAGACAGGTCCATAATCGGGGGGATTATGGAAGTTGTAAGATTGGGTCTCCAACTCAGGGTCACTTAGAAAGGGATTTTGAAGTTAAATCTTAAAGCATTAGTAAGAGTTTGCCAACTCTCATATTTTTGTGAAGATTGTGCCCAAATTTACCTTTCAAGGATAAACTGTCAGGTCTCCAAAGGAGAAATAACAAACAGCATATTCCTTTCCTTTCTCAACTGCCTGGCTCTTTCACTTGACTTTTAAGACTCTTGTCTCACCATAAACTCAATAGCACCTATTTAGAATCCCAAAAGCCAATAACTCAACCTTTGGTTTCCTCTGAGTAGTTTTGTACCCTCCTTTTTCTGGGGCAATCAAACTCAGCTTCTCTAGTTTCAAAGGCGCAAACCCTATAGGGAAAATGATTTCCAAAAAGAGTAATTTCAAAGGACAATATTTCAAAATATTATCCCCATTACAGAGTTAGGCCCAAATATCCATGAGGTAGCAACGTGGTCTTCTTCTGAGCCAAGGAATCCAATCCTACATACTATGGAACTGGTACAAGGCCAAAAATTTGAATCTCACTTGCTGTATGGCTGTTATGCAAGGAAAGGTCCCTCAGTGAGAGAGGCATGACCAGGCCTCCAGACATGTCACGGGTGGGCTTTGTGCTTCTCTTGTCTTCATATAAGCGCTAATCCCCTTTAAGGGTCTGAAGCAGCCTTTTACATTTTCAGTAATGTATTGATTTCTCAGGGAATAGCTCTCAGAGAAACTGTCCTCACCTCCCTGACCCTCTCACATACAGCATCAAATGCTCCTCTGCAATAGAGCGCATGCCCTTGTGAGTCCTTGATTCTGAATTAATTTAGCAAAGGGATCTCTGCTTTTGCTCACTATTGAGTTCTCATGCTTGAAGAACAGTGACTAGAACATAGTAGGGACTCAAAAAACTATGTTTTTGAGTGAATAATATTTGCAAATAGAAGGATTTACAAAATCTTTAAGGAGAGTCTACAGTTTGCTTCCCTTATTAGCCTGCCACTTGATTCTGTCCTTGGGGAGATACTTGAAATGAAAACTCCTGCCAAAATGCAGATATGTTTTCTGAGAAGGTTAAGAAAGGAAGTTATGTCAAACCCAAGTCATTATGGCAAATACCTAAGATTGTCTACATCCAAAATGAACCCCAGAGAGTCCCAAGGAGCATATGGGATCTCACCTACTCTTCATAAGGAGAGCCAGGGATGGGCTGGGTAATACCCAAGGAGTCATACCCATGATTCTGGGGATAGGAACACAGCCCCTCAGTCAAAACAAGGGGAAGGAAGAGGGGGACAAAGAGGAGAAATAAGTCAGAAACAAATTCTGGAGGTCAATGTGGAAAGCATCAGGAGAGTTATTAAATCCCAGAGTAGAAGTCTGAGTTATACACTAAAGTCTGGCCACAAATCCAAGAGTCGGTTCTGGGAGGTGAGTCCATCACAGCTAGGTAAGCGTTGTGTAGGAGCGAGTGGGACTGGGAGTGAAAGGAGAGAGCAATCTTAGAACATTATCACTGTGAGACCATTACACCAAGACGACCAGGGCTGCTGCCCTGGGCCCCATTCTTTAGTGCAGCACTTTCTGAGAGAGCTATAAATGCAAGCCATGTAGGTAATTAAAATTTTTCTATAACCACACAAGAAAAAGAAAAAAGAAACAATTGAAATACACTTAATGAGATATTTTGCATTCTCTTTTTTTTCCTTTATACTGTTTTCAAAATCTGATATTCCCTTTATAATCAACTTGTTCAGCACATCTCAATTCGGACTAGCCACACTGCAAGTACTCAAAAGCCACATGTGGTTAGTGACTATCATATTGGGTAGCACAGCCCTAAGGGGCTCCACTCTGGTCCTCTTCTGGCTATACCCCTGACTGTGGGGTGAGAAATCTGTGCAGCCAAAACTACCTGCCCACCTACAGCCCCCACACCTCATTCTAGATCATACATTAGGTCTCTGAGACTTTCACATTCCCTGCCCAAACGGTCCACAGCCCACTTCCAGGGTTTTCATGGACCCTTTCCCTGGGTCCATCACAGGGGAGGTCTACTCTTCTGAGGGTGAACTATCCTGCTGCTCTGTGCACTTGTGGATTTGAGATGGTCTGAAGGGATGCCTGCTTATGGGGAGGTATGGACAGAGCATGGACACGTGGGTTGAGATTCCTGTGCAGGACAGAGTTGCAAGTGGGAAAAGAAGAGGGACAGGTCATTCACCGGCACAGGGAGCCTGGCCATCTCTCTCCACGCTGCCCGATGCCAGTAGAGAACTCTGAGGTGTCTGAAAATTCTACATTCAAAGCTAAATTTGACAAGTAATTTGAAAATAAAAGATACTTTATTTAAGAGTTTATTAGCCTAATTTATAACTTTAAAATGTTTAGCCATAGGATGTGAGCCTCCATTTTAACTCCTGCCCATGACCCCACAAATGCGGGAAGCAAACCTGATCCTCAGATTTATTATTTACTGTGGTATCCATTATTTATTTATTTATTTACTAAATAACTTATTTAAATTTAATAAATTTATTAAATTATTATTTGTCTTTAGGAAAAGTGTGAGGAAATTGGGCCGTCTTAAAGATCAGAGGTACAATGAACTCTATGCAACACACGAGGAGAAATAAATTATTTGGCGTAAGGGTTCCAGTCTCAATTCTACTGAAGGTGATCTCAAAGAGATGAAGTTATATCACTTCTACTGTGACAGCCCCCCAATTCCAATTAGCATAATTAATCACTCCTTTCTTTTTGTTCCAACAGAGTGCCTTATTCAAAATTTCTTTTGTAGAATATATTATGCATCTATATTTTCTTCTGAAAGACTCGTTCTTTATTTTTGGGAATCAAAGATCCTTTAGAGAATAGTACAGTGAAAGCCATGAGTCCTCTCACCAGGAAAAAATGTGACATTTGCACAATTGGGAATATGATTTCAAGAAGTTTGTGGACTTGAGGTTAAAACCCCTGAATCTGGGGACTGGCCCCGTGGCTGAGTGGTTAAGTTCACGCACTCCGCTGTAGGTGGCCCAGTGTTTCGTTGGTTTGAATCCTGGGCGCGGACACGGCACTGCTCATCAAACCACGCTGAGGCAGCGTCCCACATGCCACAACTAGAAGGACCCACAACAAAGAATATACAACTATGTACCAGGGGGCTTTGGGGAGAAAAAGGAAAAAAATAAAATCTTTAAAAAAAAAAAAAAAAAAAAACCCTGAATCTGAGTAGACTACATAAGGGAAGGCACTGATTCCATTCTGTGCTATTGAAAACACAGTAAGTGCCCAAATCAGATAGGATGAGTAAGCAGCATGTTTTAGGTATCTATGCTGTGTAACAAACAATCCCAAAACTTGTGGCTTAAAAGAAGAGTGTTATTGGTCAGGATTCTACAATTCAGGCAGGACATAGTAGGGACGGCTCTGCCCCACATACCGCTGGCTAGGGCGGCTTGACTGAGGAATGGCAGAGCCAAGATGTCTTCACTCACACTTCTGGTGCCTTGGCCGGAACCAAGGGGGGCTAGCTGGACTTCATTCTTTCTATCTCTCTCTCACTTTCCCTATAGCCTCATAGCTTCCAGGGATCTTTGCATATGAACTCTCTGTCAGGACTAGTCAAACTTCTTCATGGTGATCCAAGGCTTCAAGAGGGAGCCTCTGCTTGTTTCTTTAGCCAAAACCAGTCACATGACCACGCCCAGAGTCAGTGTGAGAGGGAATTATGCAAAAGTATGAATACCAGGATACATGGTTTATCGAGGGGCACCAAGTAAGCAGTCTACAACATAGCTTTCCTGAAAAACAAAAAAGGGCAATTATTGAAAGAGCAAATAATCCCTTAAAGATACTCCACAGTGGGGTGGGGTTTCTAACTAATTCCTCCCATTGTTTAGGCCTCAGACAAAAAAAACCTCTTTCTTAGGGCACGTGCCTAGAGCACATCTTCTTCTTGGGCACCATCCAAGAACCCCACACCTTTCTTGATATGTGATAGATACATATCATAGCTCTTAATGATGTATTAGGGTGACTGTCTGATTTCCTATCGCCCAGACTAAATTATGTACTCTGTGAGGACAGACACCATAGCTATTTTGCTGACCATTACATCTCAGCTCCTGGCACAGGATCAGCCACGTGGTAGACTTCCATAAATATCTGAAGAAAGAAGGGAAGAAGGGAAGAAAGAAGGAAAGAATGAAAAGATAAAGGGAGGAAGAAGGGAAGGAAAAGGATTCCATATGATGTAAGTTACAGGAATTCAAGATATGATTTGATTAACAGTAACATTCATTGGATAGTAGTTATGTGCCAGATATGATGCTAAGGCTAACATTTCATTTAATCTCCAACAACCCTGTGAGAGAATTAATATTATTCATTCCATTTTATGGATGAGAAGCCTGAGGTTTACAGTGGTTATGTGATTTGCCCACGGCTAAAGAGCGGGCAAGTGGTAGAGATGGCATCTGACTCTGAGCAGTCTGACCTCAGAGCCCACACTCTTAATCACTCAACCAGTAGATGACCTCGAAGGACAAATTAGTGTTTAGAAGCAAAGAAGAACACTTACTTGAGTGCCCTCTCAAGGACTTTCAGAAAAAAGATGAACACATAGTAGAAAAAGAAAGAAATGCTTATTGCTTTGTGGGGGAAGAAAAGGTTTCAAAAGAACAGTAGAGATCAAGCAGAAAAATGGAGTGAAAAATGAAAGCATCAGGGAGATAATGAGGCAGAAAGGAATGATGGGGTGGGATGTCTGGGTGGGTGGACCCACATTTTATAAGAAAGGGGGTGATGCAAACACCTCCCAGGAGGTGGGAAGGAGAATTAGCTAGTTAAAGCACTCAAATTGGCTTAGCAAAAGGCAGCTCCTAAGATGAGTCATAGTTTCAAAGAATTATGGACAAAAAATGTGCAAAATAGAAAATTTTATAGCAGGTACAAATTTTTATTAATCACAAAACTCTCATATGAGACTTGTGGTTTTCTGCTGCAAACAGATAAAATGCATAAATCTTTCTCTATAGAAAAGTTAAAAAGGCATAGCCTACACCCACCAGAATACCTAAAATGAGAAAAGATGAATAAAATCAAGCATTAGTGAAGACGTTGAACAATGGAACTCTCATACTCTGTTGGTACAAGCATAACACCACTAAAGAAAACTGTCAGCATCTACTCAAGCTGAACAGTCACATGTGTTCTATGACCCAACAATGTCACTCCTGAGCATGTTCCCAACAGAAATGCATCCATGTATTCATCAAAAGATGTACTAGAATGCTCATAGCAGCACTATTCATAATGCACTCCAACTAGAAACCATCCAATTGTCCAGTAACCATAGAGCAGATAGATTGACCATGGTTATTCATACACTGGAATACCACACAATAATGACCATGAACAATGCACAATTATGTACAAAACTCTGGATGAAAATCACCAACACTAACATTTAAAGTAAAGAAAAAAAAGAGGCAAACCACCCTACAGGAAGTCCAGATAGTGATTCTCCTTGTGGGGAGATGGAGTTGTGCCTGGAAGGGGCCTGAGGGAGACTCTTGGGCGACACATGCACTTCTCTGTATGGATATTATGCTTCAATAAAAACTTTCAAAGAAGTTATAGCCATGTTCAAAAACAAGATAAACATCTGCAAGAACTCAAAACTGAAGAGAAACACAAAGAGATAAGAAGAGAAGTAGTGGGCAGGAAAAAAGTCAACAGGAGTCATGTAGCAATTTCCTGTTCACAGTCTGTTTAGGGGTCATGGGGGAGCATTCTGGAGGCTCTGGAGGAATCCTCAGGCTGGAGATCTTGGAAGAGTTCACATCCCTCTCTTGTGATGTTGTTGTTTTAAGTCAATTTTAAGAAACAGGAAGTACGGCTCTTATCTTTTTTCCCCAGCTCCTAAATTGTGCCGTACACATGGTGGGTTCGAGTAAAAGTATGATGAACAAGCAATGAATAAACAGAAGTAAGTGTCTCTTTTTCAAAAGTGTGTCTTGCTTCAGTTGAATTTCTCTAGCCACAGACCATGACACAAGGAATGTATGAGTTTATGTGGGTGATGCCCTCAGGAAGTACCTGTAATGGAATGGGGAAGTGAGACAGAGAAGGGAAGAAGACAACACCAGGTGAGTTAATCAATAGATTTCTACCCTGGTCACCTGGGGCTCAATCCCACTGAGGAGCTCACAGTACGAAACATACCTCAGAGTGGTCCCACCCAAGGTGTGAGGAAGCTGGAGTATTGATCCTCCAGCTTGCATTTGTCCATGGCTAAAGGCTGTGCTCAGAAGGTTAACTCCCTGGCGTGTCTTGAGAGTCACAAGTGCTTCCACAGAATATCTTGTAATGCGAGGCACTGAGGGAAAGAGGGAGGGGCACTAAAAACACTTGCTACAGGTGGTCATGAGAAATCCTCATTGGAAACATAATTTTGTTTTCCTCTGGTGATGGATATGGGCCATGACTGAGGACCAGAAAGATAGAATTGGGGTTCAAGAGCTAAAAATGAAAATCATAAAAATCTCAGTAGGAAACAACCTTCAGATCCTCTTCCCTGGCCACTATTTGATGTTTAAATCCCTT
Source organism: Equus asinus (assembly GCF_041296235.1). Lineage (NCBI taxonomy): Eukaryota > Metazoa > Chordata > Mammalia > Perissodactyla > Equidae > Equus > Equus asinus. Next base: position 8,635,394 of record NC_091804.1, on the reverse strand, counting down.
CCTCACACTGTTCATTCAATGAAAACCCCTGAAGCAACCTACCCGAGAAGCTTTAAGAAAAACAACAACTGAACACCACATGTTTCGTGTGCCTCTTTCCATCTGTCTGGAGCCCCACACTTTTAAATAGTTCACTCCGAGAAAGGATATAGCCTGCTTGGTCCATCTTCCTATTGCAACTTACATGAGCTACCATAGTTTTCAACAATGAGGCATGGTACTAATTGGCTTTCTCTCTTCTGTTTCCATTCCAGGATCAATTAGAGGCTGGAAAGAACACAAGATTCATTTGAAATCTCCAGGAAAGGCATTTGGATGCCAAAATTTAGTATCAGTGTTTAGAAGATCTAAGCCTCAGCTACTTTGGAAGAAAAGATACTCTTGCCCTGCTCTCATGCAACCCCATCCATCTCATTAGAATTCTCCCCCACCATGGGTGTTAATACTAATTCCATAATGACAGGGGAGCATTGACGTAAAATTTAACAATGCCTCAGTTAATCATTGAAATTAGCTTATTATGGTAAAGAGGGGATCTTCTACTTTTTCAGTGCCAAGTAATTTCAGATAATAAGCAAGATGATGAAATAAGATTTTAATGTATTATAACCGCACAGAAGGCATTGAGATTGCTTGCACAGAAGTTTTGAAATGCCCAAAAAACCTACAAAACCTAGCCCTGAGCGAAGGCTATTTGACTACGGTTTCCAAAGGGGAAGTCATCCAGGGCCTGACGATTTGACGAGGAAAGGTCATTTAGAGATGCTCGTTCAGAACCGCTCCTTGGAAAAAAGCAAAATCCTTGAACTGCTTTCTGGTTTGTGATATGGTGAGAACTTAAAGCCACCGAAGCTAAGACCAGGTCTCTATTTTGAAACGACTGATGACTGATTGTGAATCTAAAACAATTTACAGCACAAGGAATACTTGCACGTTGAGAGTTATTATCAGCTTCTTAAAGGGACTGACCGTACCTGAGTAACAACAAGTATTATTGTTTATTAACCTGCAATGGCATCCAGCCCAGTAGTGAATACATAATAGGTTCTCAATAAACTACTGATTGGAATAAATATTTTAAGGTGGTTTCCATGGAGCTGCATTTAAAAAAATTTTTATCTAGAAATAATTTTCAAACCTACAAAATTCACAAAATGAGCTATAGCTTTTAAAAAATTGAAATCATCTAGTATACCTGGGAAACAGCTGCAAAACCCAGAAACACATTTATAAGGGCACTGGTAAGAGCTGCTTTCTCGTCCTAGAGTAGGAGCATCTTGTGGTGGGAAGGAACTGGTTTAGAAGACACGACTTGCCCTCACAGCCTACTTCTGTTTCTTTGCCTTGGTGCCTCATCTTGTGGGAAACTGCAAATGAGAGCATTTAAACTGTGAGCAACAGCCCCTCTCTTTTATTTTCCGTTTCTATTTAGCTTTTGCACTAGTTGAACAACATTTCCCCAGTGTCTATAATCCCAGGGTTTCTAGAAGTTGTATAGACATTAAATCAGTTGCACACAAAAGATCTGAAAAATATGTGAGATAATGATGTGTACAAGGTGAGTTCGATCTGGGCAGCGCCTCTCAGCTTCCTTCCTTCTCATGGGAGTTGAATTCAAGACTATTCTGATTAATGATTTTTTGGGCTGTTGTTTTCTTTAACCCGCTGTTCTCCCAGACTTCTGAATTTCCTTGTCTATTAAACAGAGCAGAACTACTCAGTGACCAGCTAAAACCTCTTTGGTCTTGGACAATTGTTTTCATCTTTGCCACTGGCTTTCATTCTGGGCTTTTGGGTTTAACTTTGCTTTGTAAATGACCTGTAGCTGGACATTGATGGAGGCAGGTAGTTGGGGAAAAGGACCCAAAGGATAACACTGTGTCAATTCTATTAATGTCAGGGAAACATGGATCAAGAAATAGGTCTAAGATTAAGTCAGAGATTTTGCCTTTGCCATCTGCAGCAGATCCTATTTCTAATGATAGCCACAATGATATCTCCCATCCACTTCTCTTTGTAACACGTGACTGACACTCCTCCCATTGAGATGTGAGGTCTATACCCTCTCCCCTTGAGTTGAGGCTTGTGACTAAGGCAGAAGTAATGCTATGTGACTTCTAAGGATAAGTTATAAAAGGCCAGATAGTGTTCTCCTGGGACACTGACTTGGAGTCTTAAGCTGCCATGTAAGCAGTCTGACTGTCCTGAGGCAGCCATGATGTGAGGAAGCCCAAAATAGACCAAGCAGAAACCACATTGAGAGGCTCTGAGAGCACACAAAGGGAGAGAGAGGTCTGACAGCCGCCAGCTTCAACAGCCCTATAGGTGCGTGGCTGCAACCACTGGAAACCGGAACCAGAACCACCCCACCAGGCCCTTCCTGAATTCCTGACCCTCAGGAACCGTGAAAGACAACAAAATGCCTGTTGTTGTTTCGAGTCACTACGTTTTGGAGTGATTTGTTACCCAGCAATGGATATCCAGAACACCATCCATATCTGAAAAAGTTTAACAATATCAGGAAGAAATAGTAATCAGATGAGACTCCATTGATGTTATATTATTTTCTTAATGATAATTGGTGTAACACATTTTTGAAAACCTGAATATGGATCAGCAATCATGTGATGTTAGTACTTCTCAACTAATTTATCTGTTTCCAAACCCTTGGTTTACAAGACCATTTTAGGAATGTAAACCTAACCAGGTAGACTCAACAAACCAAGTTATGATCTTGGCGTGTAGGGAGGAAATTATTTTTATTCAGTCTGCCAGATATTCTTGAAAATTGTAACATGTTATATAATTGGTTTTGAACAGGAATTATCCCCATTATTGATAGTCTGATCTTACAAAAGGTTAACTCAATAGAAACTTGGTTTACTTGATCTGCATTGTGTAAGGTGAGAGAGCAGAGCTAAGATGTGTGCTGAATATTAATTTATCATTGAAAGGGGACTTAGTGATGTCCCTGATAACTAAATTCTTGGAAGCTCAGTCCTTCAGCACATGAACTTTTCACATTATTCAGTCTTCTTGACATTAAATGTACCCCATTTGGGTAAGCTGCCACATACTTTGAGAAGAAAGGAGTGCACCAGTCAGCTTTGGCTGTGTAGCAAACCATCCCAAAACTTAGTTGCTTAGGACAATAAGATTTTATTTAGGGGGCCAGCGCTGTGGCTGAGTGGTTAAGTTCGCGCACTCCGCTGCAGCAGCCCAGGGTTAGGATCCTGGGCACAGACATGGCACTGCTCGTCAGGCCACATTGAGGCGGTGTCCCACATCCCACAACTAGAAGGACCTGCAACTGAGATATACAACTGTGTACGGGGCGGGGTGGGGGGGGGGGTGGGGTGTTGGGGAGATAAAGCAGAAAAAAAAAAAGATTGGCAACTGTTGTTAGCCCAGGTGCCAATCTTTAAAAAAAAAAAAAAGATTTTATTTAGCTCATGATTCTGTGGGCAGTTCTTCTGGTCTGGATTGTCTCAGTTTATTTCTATTGGACTCATGTATCTATGCTCAGTCAGCAGGTTAGCTGGATGATCTAGGATGGCCTCACTCACATGCTTGACAGTTGGCAGGCTCTCAGTCAACTAGGGTTCTTGAGCTCTTCTCTTCATGTTCTCTCATCCTCTGGCAGGATAGCTCAGGCTGGGTGACATAAGGGTCTTAAGTTTCCAGGTGCAGCAAGAGAGAGGAAACCCCAAAGCAGAAATGTCCTTCAAACCTCTGCTAACATCCCACGGGACAAAACAGATTGTCTAAGGCTAGATTCAAGGTGTGGAGTACAGGCTCCACCTCTAGAGGAGAAGAGTGACCAAGTTACACTGCAAAGAAGTGTGCGTTCAGGGAAGGGAGGAATCCGGGGCCATTTTTGCAATCTGCCATTGGGAATGCTCATGGTCATACCGTAAACCTACAGCAAAAGTCTGAGAACCGCAGCTTTCACCTCATTTCTCAGCTCCTGCCAAGAGGACCCCAGAAACAAACAAACAAACAAACCCCCACCCTTTCCAGATTTCTAACAGCCTGTCATCTCCTAAGAAAAGGGGCTAGAATATTCGGTTCTGGAGAGTTAGCTCTGAGACACAGAGCATAATATTTTTTTAAACACATAATGATACTGATTCAATGTAACAGCCGTGAAAAGATCGTAAAAGGAGAAGTTAGTGAGAGGTTCATAGGAAATAAGATTAGAGATGCTGTTTCAGCTCCGTGGCTTGCACTGGGCCCTGGGAAAAGAAACAGAAAAAAAGGTTAGTTAACTTTCTCCCTCCTAATGAACATTATGAGGACAAATATTCTGTTCACATGTACCCCTTCAGCAGCCTGGTTAATTTGTCAAGCCCAACTGGACACGTAAAGAGAGCCCCTTTATCTTCATTAAACCCTATGAGAATGAATGGCAAACAATCATTAGTCTGGCCTGATTGGTTTCATCAAGGGCCTGGAAAGCTCTTAAAAACCCAGATGCCTTTAGGGTTGACTGGCTTGGGACTTGTTCATCTCTTGTAACAAACATTGGCTGTTCTTACCTCAATCCATAGACTCAGATAAGCCATAATCAGCTTCCAAGTGCATGCAGCAGAGAAAAGCATGGGTACACAAGCACACGTGATTGTGTGCACACACACATACACAGATTGATCAACCAGCATAACTGAGATGGAGATGTGAGAGACACAAGGAAGACAGAGGAGGTAGTGTGGTCTCTGTCCTCTCCCGGCCACATTGACTAGATATGAGCCCATAAGGAACCATCAGAGACAGGGGTTAAAAGCATGGACTTTTGAGCAGACTGCCTAGATGTGAATCCTGGCTCTACCACTTTCTAGCTGGGTGACCCTGGGAAAGTTACTTAGCTTCACTGTGCCTCAGTATCCTCATCTTTTAAAACAAGGTAACAAGGAAACTCATGAGGTTATTATAAAGGTTAAGTAAGTTAATACTGTTAAAGTGCTTATAATAGTGTTTGCCCTGTAATAAGCACTATGTGAGTGTTGCTGAAGAAGTATGGCTACCAGGGCCAGCATGAAACTGTTGAGGAGTGGCTTTGTAACACTCTGAGATGCTTTGGAGCCCAAGTGACAAAGTGTGACTGAAAATTGGAGACATAGTTCTCTTCCTGCCCCAACACTGAGTCTTCACCAGCCTTGGAATGTACTGAAAGTCTCGGAATCATTCTTCTTTAACAGGGACGTGGAAATGAGAGTTGGGGGAAGGGCAAAGGCAGGGATGGGGAATCTCCAGGCAGAGTCACAAACAGGAGAAGAAAGGCAATGACAATGATGGATCATGTGACAACAGCTGAGACAGCAGACAGACTGCTTTGTAGATGTCTGTGAGAGACCCTTTGTGGACCTCCCAGAAATACCATGCTGGGAATGACTTGACGGTTGGGGTTTGGGATCCTCTGGAGGTATCTTCATCTATTATCTGGGAATTGATGCTGACTTTCACCTAGGATCTTCTCTTGAAGTATCCATTGGAGCACCCACATATGGCCTCTCCCTTGGCCTGAGCTTCCCCACAGCGTGGTGGCCTCAGGGGAATCAAATTTCCTCTGTGGCAGGCCAGGGCTCCCAAATAAAGTGTCCCAGCTAGCAAGGTCAAGGCAGCATTGTTTTTATGACCTAGCCTCAGAAGTCACACAGCATTACTTCTGTCACCTTCTATTCATTACTAATGAGATACGAGCTTGCCCAGCTCTGAAGGAAGGGAACAGAGACTGCACATCTTGGCGGATGAAGTATCAAGATCACATTGCAGAAGAATATACAGAATAGGAGATATTGTTACAGCTAAAATGCAATCAGCAGAAGGGGATATTAGGCCAGAAGACATTTGCATTACATATTTTTCATTTAATTTCATTTAACTTTATCTGGATGAGTAAATTATCCACTTAGCCTACACAATTTTTATCTTTCTCTATGACAGTATTACAAAGGTTCACAGAAGTCAAAGGAAGACCTACACAGCTCAGGACCTCCAGGACAATAACCGGGGTCTCAGTCCGACCAGAAACTCTCTGCCATCTCTTTTTGTATGTTGTCCTTGTTGTCTCCTACCAAACCCGGGGAACCTTCTCCAGGAGGCTGGGAAAATGACCAACCAGTAACCACATAGTAAGACAGAGCTTCTTTGTTCCAGTGTCAATATATCGGTTCCAGGGAAAGACACTGATTGCTCTGCTTGGGTCACAAGAACTTGCCTTGGAATTGTTCTTGCTGGAGAATGATGCTCTATACTTAGCCAGGGGGCCACACATTTACTCCTTCACCTAGGGGTCAGGATCAGTTGCATCTACTGAGTACATTTCTTTATCTAAACATATGTGTGTGTGTGCATGCTTGGTCATGAAAATAAATAGTAACTCAAAGCCCTTATTTGCACATATTCTAATGTATTCTATTTTTCCATAGGAAACTTGGTTGGGAGAAATAGTTGACTGTCTGAGCTGTAAGAGCAGACCAGTTTTTCTGTCCAGCAAGGACTTGAAAATACCTACGAACATTACTTGGGGCTGGCTAGAATTCACAGGCAAAGGAATTAGATGGTGCATAGTCCTCAATGCTAGTACGTCGAATCTTGGAGGGTCTCTCACCATTTGGAAAGTTGATTTTGGGTGTTATGTCATCCTATCCTTCTAGAAACATGGGTAGCTCCTGGTCCCAGCTAGCTTGTTGCTAAGCAACCATGGAAGAGCTCCCGGGATCATTCACTGGCAATGAGAGGGGGTGATCCTGGAAAATGATGGCAAGGATGAAATAAACATTTTAGCAGCCTAATGGAACCCAAAAATAAGGTTTTTATAAAGGACACAAGGTTTGTCCAACACAAGGTGATGAAGAAATGTCTCAAAATTAACTAGCCAGCTAGACAGCTCCCTAGAGTCCCTCCAGAAGATATTAGGGGACTGACTTCAGCTCCATATTGTTTAGCTCAATAACGTAAATTCAGTTTTAATCAGTCACCTCTTTGAAAGATATCTTTAAACCAGCTGACAGACAGATGACTGTGGAAGCCAGATCATCAGTGAGGACCTTGACTACTCTGTAGTATCACCTTGCTAGCATGTTGGCTTATCTGGTGTCCATACCACATGTGATGGCCAAACTTTGGACAGTGGTGCTGATGGAAAGAGACAACATACCTCAGCTGTTTCTCTAACTATAGTGCTCAGGGATAAAAGGGCATGGCACTGACTTCCAAAGCTGATTGAACATTCAAAAGTGATTATAGCATCACCATCCGTGGTAGATTGTCTCCTAAGATGACCAAATCAATCCTTCCCATCCTCATGCTCTTGGCGGTGTGAATTTGCTGCTCTCCCCACCAAAAGGTGAAGTCTATTTTCCCCTCTCCTTGAGCCTCAGCTATCCTGTGACCTGCATTCACCAAAAGAATGTGGCAGAAGGGAGGCTGTGGGACATCTGAGTCCAGGCCTGAAGGCACGGCAGCTTCCTTTTTTGTCCTCTTGCCATTTGAAGAAGACCAGTAACCTGGCAGAGTGGGAGGCCGTGGGGAGCAAAAAGCCCTGAAGGAGAGAAACCATACAGAGGAGAACCCAGTTGCTCCAGTTGACAGCCATTATCAAAGCCCCAGCTGGGTGAGTGGGGGCATCTTGGCTCCTCCATCACCAGTGGAGATGCCCAGCTGGCACCATGTGGAGCAGAGATGAGCCATCACCCTTCCCCTACTGTCCTTGCTGAAATCATTGACCCTCAGAGTAGTGAGCAATAAAATAGCTGTTGTTTCAGCCACTGAATTGTGGAGTGACTGCACGTCAACAGGAAACTCACCCACCCTCTTGTTCCATTTGGAGGAATTGGTTCCCCAAACTGGGGAGGCCTGCCAAAGCGGGCTGTTAAAAGGATCATAATATGCTTCATGTCATTATCACTGTCATTATCACTGGGTACAGAGCATGTCTCTCAAAAGGCTAAAACCAAAACTAAATGAGCTGCTTTTCTGCAGGGCCAGGCCGTGCCATTCAACTCCAACCATCTTATTTAGTCCTAAAAACGTTTCCAGTGACCCTCGTAGGGTCAGCGAGCATCCTCAGTTTTCTGAGCACCACTGTGTGCCATTTTAGCAACCCTGAATCTCTTCAACCTTTATGACTCTTCTCATTGTGCTTGACAAATGGCTGTTGACAGAAAATTGTTAGAATATGAGATTTGATCTCTCACGGGTGTAACTCTGCAGCAAAGCTTCTATTGGATATCAATGGGGACGTTCAGGCTGCTGGACTAGTTGTTTCCCATGTTAACACCTAGATCCTGAAAACTATCAATTCTGCCCATTGGTCTCCATGGACTGAGGAAAACTTTCCAGCGCCTTAGGCAGGTCCCCTCACTATCAGGTGGTCAATAAATCATTTGCCTAGCTGCCTTTTATGGCTGCCCAACACATTAGCATAATAAAAGTTTGAATTAGGTAATGCTCCTTTTTATTGTCAGCAATGAATTACCTCATGGGGCCAGCAGATGCACAAATCCAGTGTGCCCTTCCACATAGCGGAAGGCTTCTGACAAACGCAGAAGGTAAAAACAAAATAACAACATTCCAAGATTGCTCAGCATCAATATTATAGGTTTGTTTTACTAGATTCATTTTTGCTCTTCATTCAATAATAAACACTATCATAATTTCCAGAACAACCATGGCATACCATCGGGGCAACATTATACACAAACTTCCAATGGTTTTTCTGAGCCCAGAATGAGAGGCTTTCTGCGGGGTGTGGTGAAATCTTCATGCTGGAGAAAAGTTCCATTTCTGTTCCAGTCGACCCCAGAATGAGGGTAAAACAGCACATTCTGCTAATAAATATATGTAATAACACTAGCATCCATGTTTGCCATAGAAGGGAATATCATACTTAGATATCTAAATGGTGACATAGTGCTGTGACTTTGAAAGTTATGCTACGTTTTTAACTTTTAAGCAAAATTCATCACATAATGATTAAACGCTTACTGTATACAATGAATGGTCCCTTGATTTTCTCACTCTTTGAAGCCCACAGACTAGAACCAGGACACTTGGATATCCAGTCTGTTGGCTCCTCGAGGGTGAAGCCCGAGTCTTCATCTCTGCTCTATCACTAACATCTGGCATACAGTAGGCACTCAATAAATGCTTACAACTGAACAAATACTTCGGCAATGAGAGTGCGGGAAGGTTTCCCGGAATGAGAGACCCACAAATTGAATCTTAAAGGATAAGTAGAGTTTGGCCCAGTAAGGAAAATAGGAGAAGGACATCCCAGAGAGAAACAATAGGAAGGAGGCATGGACAGAAGAAACAGGAGGTTGTGGACTCTGAGGATCTCAGAGCGCTACAGCTCTGGTAGGCTGAGGGCAGAAACGAAGCCAGCGAGGGAGGCACCAGCCAGGTCACGGAGCACCATAGAGCACCGGCTTGAGTCTATGCATCATGGGGAATATTGAGGGATAGGAAGAAGAGACAGGTCTCACTCGTGTTTCTGATTTAGAAAGATTCTTCAGGCTTCTGTATGGAGATGCCTACCCGGGAGGTACAGCTAAAGAGAAGGAGACAACCTGGGAGGCCAGTAGAGTTTTGGCCATCCTGACAACCCTTCACTGCCCCCACGGGTGCATAGCACAGGCTGGTTCTGGCACTCTTTTCATCTCAAGGCCACCTGAGACTCTCAACAACGTCAAACAAAGTAGCTCAGGGTCCCAGTTCTTTAGGCATCTCAAGTCCTGCTTGCTGTGTTTCAGGGGAGTGCTTTGTTCTCAGTTAGAATGCTGCCCTTCCTCCTCACCCCTTCTCTCCACCCGACCCCCTTCTCATCCTCCCATTAGCGGGCACAGCCAGGAGGATGGGCAGAGTAGAGAAGGCGGACAAAGCGTCATCATCTCTTTCCCAATTTCAACATTTCTGAGGAAATCTTCCCTTGCGGGACAAAGAATCCTCCAGGTCTTGAGTTGGCATTGGGAGGACAAATCTTAAATAGCTACATTTGCCAACAGAGAGCTTTCCACCAGACTGGGGGAGGAAGCCACTTTTTATTCCCTGATGATTGCCATCAGAAACAGATCGAAAATTGTAGGTATTCAGGTTCACAGGCCTTTCCAGACCAGAGCACACCGTGAACCCATTTGAGCAGCAGGCATTGTTTTCAAGAACACTATGGGTTTTGGAAGAGAAAAGGCCAAACCTTGTACTATTTTGTAAAGATCAGAAACTGCCCACCTAATGTGGGCCCTTTTCAGATTAGTCTGTGAAAATAGTAAGTTTCTGAGGAAATATTCAAGACATCAAAATTACTCACAGTAGATGAGAAAAATGTCAGCAAATCCTTCGAAGGCAGGTTACTGTTTCTCATGGCAAAGGGAGCCTAACTGGTTTGCCAGACAAGGCGACAGGCTTGCTTTGCAGCAGAGGGATTTCGTTTGAACAGAGAGAAAAAATTACTGATAGGAGAGGCTGTTCGGAACTGCAATGGATTGTAAAGAAAATCCCTTCAAATTCGTTCCTCCTACAAATATTTATTGAGCACCCACTATGTGCTGAGCACTGCTCTGTGTTAAGGGAACTTATTTGTGAGTACAACAAAGATTCCTGCCCACGTGGAACTTATATTCCAGCACAGGGTCTAAGAGAGACCAGACCAATGAGGCTCAGAGAGACTGAGAGCTGCCATACACCTGAGCCCAGTGTGGGACAGGCCAGTGTGGGACAGTGGGGACAGTTCAGTTTGGGTATAGTCCAGTATGGCACAGTCCGGTATGGTACAGTCCAGGGTGGGGACAGTCCAGTGTGGGACAGTGGGGACAGTTCAGTGAGGGGACAGTCCAGTGTGATACAGTCCAGTAGGGTACAGCCCAGCGTGGAAGAGTACAGCGTGGTGTAGCCAAATGAAAGTACAGTCCAGTGAGAGTTCAGCCCAGTGTGGTATACCTCAGTGAGGGTACGGTCAAGTGTGTGGTACAGTCCAGTGTGGGACAGTGCAGGGGGCACAGCCCGGCATGGTAGAGTGTACTCTGGTACAGTCCAGTGTGGGGACAGTCCAGCGTGATACAGCCCAGTGAGGGGACAGTCCAGAGTGTGGAAAATCCACTATGGTAGTCCAGTGTGTGGTACAGGTCTGTGTGGTACAGTCCAGTGTGGGGACAGTCCAGTGTGATACAGCCCCATAAGGTTACAGTCAAGAGTGTAGACCAGTCCACTGTGGTATAGTCCAGAGTATGGTACAGTCCAGTGTGTGGTACAAGCCAGTGTGGGGACAGTCCAGTGTGATACAGTCCATTGTGGGGATGGTGTGTACAGCCAAGTACAGTGATCTGAAGGACATGGCTTACCTCCAGGAGAAACCAGGACATGAATAAAGTATTTGGATGGGCTAAGAGGCAGGGAGTGAGGGTGAACCTAGAAATGTGTTTTCGAGTTTAGACAAGGGCAGAACATGAAGTTCCTAGGCCATGCTAAGGAATTTGGGCTGCCTCCTGGAGAGAAAAGCAATTGCGGCAAGGTGGGAGGTGAGAGCTGACCTAATGAGATGAGTAGAGGAAGCAAGGAGAACAGCAGGGTCCAGAGCAGGAGATCAGTCAGGCCACTTTAGTGACGACATAAGTGAGAAATGATGAGACCCTGAGTGAATGGCTCAAAGGATAGGATTCAGTGGTCATTGGGATGGAAGCTGGGAGAAGCAGTGGCCTTTGAAAAAGTGGCCAGGCCTTGCACTGAGGTGACAGGATGTCAGGTGGTGCCATGGACACACACGGGCAAAGAGTGCAGGAGTGCTGAGCCAAGTTCAGATTGACTCTGAAGTACCTCCTGGGACGTGTGGGCAGACACACTCCAGCATGAGTCTGCACCAGGAGAGATGACTCAGGGAAATTCCCTTCTGGGGTTATCTGGATGTGCTATGCATGACCCCTGGTCTGGTGGCTCAACGTATATGAGGACGGTGGATGTGGGTAAATGAGATGACGTGGCCTCGGAAGAGAGCAACACAAGCCTTCTTCAGGTAGACGGTGGGTGAATCAGCAAAATGCAAAATTCTCACTGCCTGCCCTTTGCCGAGGCCAGCTCTAGCCTGGGGTAGAGGCTCTTTTACTGATCAGAGCCCTTTAGAAATGCGCTCTCCAAACCCCTCACCTACAGTACGACTCAAACCTCCAGGCTCTGACTTTCCCTGGGTGTCTGACAATTGATTCAGTCCTGGTCCTCAGAGAGCTCAGAGGGGACCTATCTGAACAGGGACAGCTTATCCACCTCGCTGCTAAGCCACCCTGCAACTGACTGGACTTAGCCCTCTTGACATCCAGACTCTCAAAACAGATGCCTAGTTTGAGGGGCACAGTGACTAAAAGAGAAGCACAGCATGCCTTATAAGTTCTCCAGACCCTGGTCCTCAGTCCTAAAGGTAACGTGATCTACAGCCAGGGTTCCCTGCTCTGTGGTCCCCTTGGAGGAGAAGCAGCGGCTATGCTAGAGTGAGTCCTTCTCCACCTCGCCCTGGCAGCCTGACCACTGCAGGACTTCACAGTTGCTTGTGCTGCAGGAGGACAACAGAGCGGCTGGATCTCTACTGATGTGTCCAACAGTGGTCAAGACACAGCTGCATTTGCCCATCCCCCTGGCTTGGCTCTGCGACACTGTGGTTTTGATTTTTTGTTTCTTGACGTCAGAGGTTCAGGAACAGTCCCAGGCAGGTCAGCAATTCTATTATTCATAATCAGAAAATCTCCTCCTATTCTTCACAGACTCCTAATAAGGACCTGTGGGGTGTCATTGTGGTCCTCTCATATCTATCCACCCAACATGAGACATCCCAAGGCATAACTCCCCATGAGATGCTTAAGGAACTTTTCACAGCAACAAGGACACGATCCTGTTGGAAACACCATGTAATTTCCAATAATAGCAGGCACCAAAAGATGACATACAGAACGCAACAATGAGACACTTTGGACACCTTCATCCTCTTACAAAGGGACAATCAGAGCCACAAGTATGAGCAGAAGAGCACAAGGGTCCGTAAACTCCCTCTAGAAAGGGGCAGAGAGTAAATATTTCAGGCTTTGTGGACCAGAAGGCCTCTGTCGAAACTGTTCTACTCTGCCGTTACAGCAGCCATTGACAACACAGCAACAATTGGATGCGGTTGTGTTTGTGTAACACTTCATTTACAAAGCAGGCAGTGGGCCACATGTGGCCTGCGAGCAGCAGGCAGTAGTTTGACGTAGAACAAAGACATGGAACAGGAGAAAAGAGAGGACAAAGCCTTCAGTGACGGCAAAATGTAAAGGATGGGCAAGTGGAGAAGGGGTGAAAGCCAGGTTACAGTGGGGTAAAGAGTCACGATTACGCATGTATGTATGCATCTACACACGTCTACACACATATAAAATACTTGCATGCATACATATAAGTATAGATATCTATATGTTTATGGGCACACATATTTCTCGTGTGTGTGTATATCACACACATATGCTTGAGGATTTTTGTTTCTGGCATTTTAGAAAATTGGATATACTGAATAAGCTGCCTATTGGAAAAGCAATTCTGAATAAAATAATACATCCCTGATCTGGATTGGGAGTAAGGAATCCTCCAAAGAATCCAGAAACAGAGTGAAAGGAGGAGCCCTGTGTGTTTGCAGCAAACCGTGAAAAACATTGAGCTCCCTCTTTGTCAGCTGCATGGGGCCCCAGGGAAAGATCTTGAGATGTCACCCAAGCAAGGCAGGGAAGCTGATAGGAGCCCCTCAGTGTGTTTACTACACCCCCGTCACCGTAGGTGTTCCCCTGCTGCAAGGCCTCCCCAGACTCAGCTGATACTCACAGAATAGCTGACAAGGAATTCAGCGCAGCAGCAGCAGGACATGCTCGGAAAGGGATCAGGAGACCGAAGGCCATGGCTTCTTTGTCCTCTCGTGGCTGGGCCTCATTGGAGAGCTTTGTTTCCAGATCTCTAACAAGCACTGGTGTGTGCGCACATGTGTGCGTGTGTGCACATGCATCTGTAAGTGCGTGTGTGTGTGTGTGTGTGCTTGGGGTGGGGAGGCAGATGAGCGAAGCACCTGGGTACCTTGGTACCAGGTAACCTGTTCATGGTGGGGTTCTCTTACAGACACATTCTAGCTACATAGCCAGCCTCAACCACTGAAACCCAGCCCCTCTCTCCAGCCTCCACCAAAACCAGAACAAGGCATAGGTCCAAATATTGTTACTAAACAATGCTGACAGGTTGCCCCCTTCTGCTGTGAAACAACTCACTGTCCAAGATTACAGAGCACTTTTTATTGTTAGTGAACAGATGCCAGAGGCTTGGCCAAGGGTCAGTAGCTCGGGAGATGAGCATGTGTCAGTACAGTCCAGTGGAGGCGACCCCATGCTATGCCCCACTTCCAGCCAGGACTCCTTAGTGTCAGGAATACCTCTGTGGTCCAAGAAACCTGAAGAGAGAGTTTGACTTACAATGGTCCCGAGTTGGTACTGACCTAGGTAATAGACAGGAACAGATACAAATCTTTTGTGGAGAAACTCAACTTCATCCAGAGCCTCAAAGAACTCACATGGGTCAAGTTTCAGGGAAAATGGGCAGCTCATAAACAGGAACCACCCATGAGTGAGCAGGAATAATACCCATGAGTGAGCAGGAACAACATAAGGCAGGAACAGAATCACAATGTCTTCAGATATTGGAGTCATCAGGCTCATGGTGTAAAATGACTATTTTTCATATTCTTAAAGAAATAAAAGAGAAATTTGAACATATGAAAAAAGAATCGGATACTCCAAGGACTGGTCAAAAAAACTGAAAAAGAGCCAGATAAAATTTCTCAAAATGAAAACTATAATAATTGAATTTTTTTTTAAATGAATTAAACAAAATATTTGACACACATAAAAAGAGAATAAATGAAAATGACAGAATAAAATTATTCATTATTTAATCCAAAGGTACAAAGGAATGGACCAAGTGAAAGAAAGAGGCGTGGTGGGCCCTCTGCAAGGAACAGTCGAGACTCCCTGCAGGCATTGCCGCCAGTTAGCCCAATTTGCTAGGTTGTCTCTTTTGTTTCTTTTAGGGTGTTAATGAGAAAAAATAATGACTTTTTTGTGACATCTCCTGATCTTTAAATGCTGCATACTAATTCAATGAAAACAAAACAGGTCTGTAAAACAAAACATTGCTGCAAATTTGTGGCCAAGGTGTGACTTGTTGACAGGTCTGATGATAGCAAGAAAGTGGAACTCTAGGAGAGGAGAGAGGGAACCAATGGTGAGAGGTCATTAGGGGCCAGGAGGGATGTGGTCTCGGGAACGGAAGGGGATTGAGCCGTGGGCATTTAGGGTAGCTGCTTTTCCTCCTAGACAGGAGGGACAGAGCTGCACATGGATGTGTGTTAGGCTTACTACATCCTGACCAGCTTGAGGAGTTTAACCTAAGACCCTGGTAGTCCGTGAACAAACTGCTCTTGACCTTTACCTAAGGTCATTCAAGTCAGGGAGTTTCTATAGAACCAAACTGAACCTTCATGTCATACATAGCACTGGGACGGTAAACATCCTAAGTGAATAAAACACTGGGGCACTGGATCTTACATAGGCTATGATCACAGCTGAATCGTCAGAAAGAATCATGAAAACGGTCTCTCTTGCTGCCACGCAAGATGACAGAAATTTCCTACAGGCAAATAATCCTTAAATATTCACCAGAGGATTAATGGGAATCCTGGAACAACGTAATAAGGAAATAGCTTTTCTGATGCTGATTTCTAAAGGCAGACTATCTATAGTTTAAGAATCCAGGGAACAAAGAGGTGACAAGCAAGGTAAGATGAAGAAGGGAAGAGAACGGATAAAATACCATCCTGATGTTCTGAAAAGCACTAAAAAGTGGCAAGGTGGATTCTGGGCCTCAAGTAAAAAAATGACATTGTTCACTGAGGTCCTCAAGAACTTCCAGATGACCTGGCATCACAGAGAAAGCAAAGAGGTCTGGGTTCACATCCACCTCCACTCCACAGGAAAGGAGCTTCCCTTCAAAGACCCAGTCAGCTTGCCACCCCCTGTATTTGGAGCACCCAGCATGGGAGCCAGCAAATAAAAATGCTCAATAAAGGCAAAAGGCAATTTCTCTTTTCAGCCTAGACATCCCCGTATGTGGGTGGTTATTTTTTTGTGTGCTCATTCTCAGCAGCTACTGACCTCTCTTTTCTGCTATTTCAAATAACCAACACTCCATGTACAAAGGCTGTGTGCTGTGCCAAAGTCTTCAGCTTAGCATGGGAAGGCATATTTAATCAAGATCTATGTAAATTCCACCCACCAAGACAGTGAATATTTTCCTTTGCTTTGAAAATACAGTTCACCTCTGTCTGTATTTGTGTTTCCACAAGCGGCAAAGCCTTCATTTATTGTTTTCAATCTCCCTTTTATATTCAACCTCTCCCATTTTAAATTCCTTCTTAAAAAAGTAATGTCTGCCCCAATAGATACAGGTCTTTACACACAAAAAAATCACAAAATAATTTTTTTCTCCCTTGTGTCCTTTATATTAGATGCTTTCAAGAGTATTACTAAGCCAAACACAGCCCAATGCTTGCCATTTATCTTACTATTATCTTGGCTACAATTTCAAATCACATTTTGCCAGCAAAATGATTAGGCAGCCTTTCCTAAAGCCCAAACACATCCTTTTATTTTAGGTATTTAAGTAGTATTTTTTAACACATTAAAAATGTGTAATAACATGGGAGTCATTTTCACTTTAAGACAAAAAATATAGATTGCCTTTTTTCCCTCCGCTAGAAAGCCTTGTTACTAGATTGTCCAGAGGGGCAATAAGAACTGTGTGGGCCTTTTGTTAAAATGCAAGGTCTGATTTGGAAGATCTGGGCGAGAACTAACATTCTGCATTTCCAACAAGCTCCCGGGTAAGGCCGATGCTGCTGATCCAGGACCACATTTGGAGAAGCAAAGTGACCAGAGCAGTAGTTCTCAGCCTTGGCTCCGTATGGGAGTCCCCTGAGGAACTGTAAAAGCACAGCTTCCCTGGTCTCACCCCAGAAAATCCCATCGAAAAGCCTGGAGGGTGGCCTGGCTCTCAGACATACGTGAAAGCACCCTGGGTGACTGTAAAGTGCAGCCTAGGTGGCGAACTGTGATCTAAGGCAGGACCCAGCTGGCGGACATTCCACCTCCTGGACTGCGAGTTCCTGCGGGGCGGAGTCTACAGCTCTGACATCGCCTCCTTCATGAACACTTTATATCTAGCTCATTATGGAAGTACAGCATTGTTCGCAATGTCATCAGTGTGCTTAAAATTAAACATGGGCCCCATGGGGGGAATGATCAGGTTCCCTTTACCATTTACATTGAGAACCAGCACAGTTGGGTCAGTGGCCCCCATGGACACCATCTGAGTGGTCTAATGTGAGAGGTTTCGGAGTCTTGTATCGTTGATCTCATTTAAGCACCACATACAAAAACTCTGGGAGGAAGACAGTCTTCTCCATTCTCCAGATTAGAAGACTGAGGCCAACCTAAACGGAATACTTAAATAATTAGGGGCTAGTCTAAGGCTGTATTTCCTAAAGAGAAATATTATTCTGTCTCCTCCTTGAACAACATAAGCACACTAAAGACCTTGACAAAGACTTAAGGTAAGGAAGTTGTGTGCTGAGGGCTCCACGGACTGCTTGCAATTTCTCAAAGATCCCCAGGCTTTGGCCCAGCTGATATTGAAGACAAGCAGTCTCAGGTCCCTGCCTGGCTTAATGATCCAGCAGGGTGTCCTCACATCTTCAGAGACCCACCTGTAAAGATCTGTACTGTGTGACTATCAAGTTCCCAACATATGATGAAATGGACACAAATGCAATAAAAGAAATGCATTGTGAAAGACAGATCTGGCTGAGGACACAGGTATAGAAGAGATGCTACATTCAGAGGATTCCTCGGGCAAATTTAAAAAGCCTCAGGCATCTACTCCCTGGTTTGGAATTGATGATAGTGATACTCCTCCACTGACTCACTTTTGGAAACCCATCTTAGCTCTACAGTTAGAACTCATCACATTACTATCTATTGGCAATGGGAGTCTGGGTTCTGGTGAATTTTTCTAATATAGTTGAACTTCTGTATGAAAGGTCATCATTTCCTCCATTTACTTTTATTTCCTCTCTATGACCTCTAGAAAACAATCCATAAACACTATTGAATAATGAGATGACATTGAGGACACCAGATGAACACTCCAGTGACCAGTTCTGCTGGGTCAGAAAGGATTCAGGGGTTCACTTATGGCAAGCTTCCTACTACACACATCATACTCTGCCACATTGCTGTTGGTAAAACAAACCACTGCAAAAGGATTGTTTCAATGGAGAGTCCAAGTCCAGGACTCATGGTGAAGGCCAAGTATAAGCAATCATCACTGGTATGTGAGTGCAGATGAGGATCACAAGGTCAGAGTGACCGTTAGCTTACATTCAGACTTCAGTAAATCTGTTCCATTTTCTGAGTCTCCCAAGGTAGGGTTCTGATATGTGTTCAAAAGTCTCAAGTGGCATGGCTGCTGTCCTGCCAGGTCCCACTCCCCTCTGACATCGAGCCAATAAGTACTGTTGGTCTGTAATCTTGCCCACAGGGCACCAAGTTAATACACATTAGAGGGCTCCCCAAGAAGGTCTGCTTGTATCCCAGCACGTTCCAGTATTTCAGACTGTATCTAGAACCCTGGTATCCTTGAGTCTCTCTAAAACAAACCAAATTTGAGTCTTAGCCACCACATCTATTCACAATGTATATTCCCCTCCTGCGTCATCGAAGGACTCTTCCTAAAGCCCTTCTTATGATGAGTTTTCTTCCAGGAGACCCCAAGCAGACAAATGTCAGTTGGGTTCTCCCACCAGCCAACTAGTCACATCCAAACCTTCTGGACACAAGCAGTGGGCACAACCGAGACTGAGACAAAAATCAGTAAATGCAAAACGGTGTTCGGCCATAGATCCAAGGAAATGAAGGGAGGAAATGCCATTTTTACTTAAGGCTCCTTTTTCAAAGACAACAAACACATGTTTAGGCTGACAAATGGTGGGCTGTTTGCTGCATCTGACATTTGAAATGAAGCCCAAAATTTCCAGAACAATAGGAATCTACCATGTCATCTCGTAATAGATTTTACTAGGATCAGAATAAACTTGCCAAATGGGAAAACCCAAATCAAATTATTATTCAAGCAAACAAATTGAAAATGAAGGCATTCCCGGATGCTTTTGACAAGGGGCAAATGGACTAGTAAATCAAACATTTCATAAATAAATTAGCAAAACGCATTAAGTAACACTAACATTAATGTCACATCCCAGACTGTCAAGGTTCTTAATCAAATCTTTTCAATCTAGGCCCTGATATTGTGAAAGGGTCAGTTCTTACAGGTAGCTCACAACACAAAGCAAGTCACTCCAATGACATTTCTGCCATCACCAAATGTTTTTCTTCTGATCTGTCTTCAGGTCTGACATTTCTGCAAATTAAACTGGATTACATTATCCAAGATGGCTTAAATTCAATTATCCAAATACTAACCAGCCAGCTCCATGACTAAATTCTCCACCTGCTGCCTGAGCTTTTTGGGCTTGACATCATGCTGGTTTCATTTCTGTTTTGAAATGGACAAGTAGACCTGGATTTCCCCTGGAAAAGAACCTGGACATTGTCTTTCCTTTTCAAATTACTTCAAGGATCATGGTGAGATTCTCACTGTAAAGGATTCAACAACGCAGAAGTGCTCTCAAGCAAGGGCTCAATGTTCTTCATCTCCTCCCTTCCCCTCTCTTCCCAATCTTATTCCCCGGTCTGCTTTCTTGGCCATTTATTTAGACTTCCAATTTTACACAATTTCAAACGATGTCAGAATAGACATCTCTACCTTTGTGCACTTCTCTAGGTGAAAGGGAAGTCATGTTCATTATTTATGAAAAGACTGTCATGTTGCCTTTCCATAAAAGACTCTGTAGGTTTGTATTCCCTGGAACTGTGTATCAAAGTGCACATTTCCCTTCAGGCTCATCAACACTTCATATTACACATCTTTTCATCTTTGCCATATGACAGGCCAGAACAACGCATTCCTTGTACTTACAGTCCCATGGTTACTTGAGATTGTACATCTTTTCAGCTTTATTGGTCTCTTTTACACATAGTTTTTAAACCTGGCATAGAAAGTTAGAACAGTCTTTTAAATCTGTGGCAAACGTCACCACCTGGGTACCCCAGCAGCACGGCTTCCATTGCCAAGTCTCTTGTGAAAATGGTTTCTCCTGCTCCTCAAGAGTCTTGGGAGGAGCTGGGTGACATGTAAGGATCCCTTCTAATGTCTCTCTTCTCTCCTTAGTAGGGGAAAAAAATCAGGCAAATTGACACCCAGTAGGTCATAGCTCATCAGATACGTTCAGAGGGGTCTGATTCTCATGTATATATGCATACACACTCACACATATGTATGCATGTATAAATGTGTACATATATATGTGTGGACACATATATATGAGAGACAGACACACACAGGAGAAAACAAATAATCCACTTTTCTCCCAAGGAGTTCAAAATACTGTTTTTATTACATTATTTATCATAAATAGGTAGACTTATTAGTCTCATTTGCCAGACAACAAATAGTGTCGTTTGCCAGATTGCAACACTTCAACCTGAGAATAAATCTTTCTCTCAAGCTCTTCGGGACAACTGCAGCCATCAACCGTGGCACAAGGCAGTCTTGACTGGAAATGGACGGTCATTAGCTCTACCCAAAGAGTTTATGTCTAAGGAGACAACCTACACTACACGCTATGCTCTAAGGAAGCTTAGACCTTTGGTGAGATGCCTCCACTTTAGAATCCTTCCCTATGGCCTTCTCCAAGTGGAGGGAGGAAAAAGCCTATTCCCCAGGAACAACAGAGCACACAGGGCTGTGGCTAGTTGTTGGCTTCCTATTAAACATTAACATCCCCAAAGACGGCATATGTTTCAACGTAGCAGCACTGCTAGGACTTTCTGTCTGGGGACGAACCTGAAGACTTGAGCGCTGTGGTCAGGAATTTACTGTGATCTCTGCCCTACTATGTACACTAGGATAAAAAACTAAGTAAGATGGTATTTTTACAGCAGAAATGATTTTATCCAAAATGTTAAGATAATGGAGCTGTGTTTTAATCAACTCAGAATCCTGGGAAATTAAGATATCATGTAGAACCACTGATGGGGCTTTCAAGTTTACCTAACCCAATGCCTCATTTCACAGAAAGTAAAACTCAACAAGAGGCAACGACTTGCTCAAGGGCATGCAGCTAGTTCATGTCAAAGCTGGGTCACCAAACTCCCTGTGACTCCGCTGCCCTCTGTGCTCTGCTACCTTTCTGTCACTCGCAGGTTCCTGATATTGAAAGAATGAAATCAACAGGCTTCTGGTTCAAGATGTCACATGGAGTACACTCTTGTAAATCCGCCTCCTTCCCAAGCTCCACTGAGGCAACAGTAAGGAAATAAAAGAAGGCATAGAAACAAAGTGTTGGAATCTCAGAAGCAGATGGATCAGTGTTAGTTAACTCCAGAAATCTGAATCCTTAGCCAAAAAGAACCTAAAATACATCAAAGAACTCCCCAAAGTTTCAGGAATCATTTGCACCAAGGACCTCTGGAATGGCGAGGTGTTGGTGGAGTGTGTAAAAGGAGAATTGGTAGAAAGTCTGCTTATGAGGCAGTTAAAACCCAGATCTCTTCCATATGTCCGTGCCGCAAAGTCACTGGCCCTCCCTCACTGCAGTGGAAGAATGGGAGCTGATAAGTGAGATCTAGTTTGTAGGCAGTTTGTAGATGTTGAATAACAGTCTTGACTGCAGAACCAAGGGCTGATGAGTCTGACAAGATCAGGTACCCAGTACCCATCACTAATAGTACTAACAATTGTTTCCTTAAATATTTGCCAAGGATCAACTCCCAAATTAAACACAAAACATAAACGGTGAAGACCAGAGCTACTCCTGCTGTAGATTGACACTGGGTATGACACCAAAAACTGCCAAGGTCATTCCCTCTTCTGGAGACTTTGAGTTAATCAAAAGGAAGTTGCCCTGGCTCGACCTGACTTAATCAGAGGAGCCTTATAAGAAGGTGAAGCATCAGAGAGACATTCTCCTGCTGAACTGAAAGTAGAGAGCCATGCTGTGAACTGCATAGGGTGCCATGGGGCAAGGAACCGCAAGTGGACCCTGGAGCAGTCCCAGATGATAGCTAGCAGGAAGGGGGCCTTTTTTCTATAACCGCATAGTGAATTCTGCCAATAATCAGTGACAGAGAACCCTGAGCCTCAGATGAGAATCACAACTGTGGCCAACACCTTGATCTCAGCCCAAAAAAACTCTGACCAGAGAAGCCAGCCAACCAATACCAGACTCTTGAACCATGGAAATTGAGAAAGTGAATTTGTGTCACTTTAAGTCACTATGTTTGTGGTCATTTGCTATGCAGCAATAGAAAACCGATACCTCTGGGTAGTATCTGTGGAAAAAAATGGCCGTGAAAGAATAAGGCAGAAGTAGGCCACAGGCCAAGTCCACTGTTTCTTCAGCAGGAGTGAATTTTTAATCGTATATTCTCTACATTTTCCTCCCACTTCTAACTGGAAAGCGGACGATGTTTCTCATTTCCCTGACTCAAATGGAAACAAGCTTTCAAACTTACTCCTCTCAATGGAGGTAACGGAGAGCCCAGATCAGGATCTCACCACATTGACTCCTGAGCAGGGGCGGGCTCATTCAAAAGTGACCAGACTGAAGGCAGAGGGCTCTGAACAATATCATCCCAAGGTGAAGGTGGCTGCAAACGTGAGTCAGAATCCACAGCCCAAGAGAGAAAAGGCAAAGGCAGAAAGAACAAAACCTGGAGCTCTGATTACAGCTGGAAACAGAGATCCAAAGCAAAGGAGGCCCTGTGCCATTTCTGGGAAAAGCCACGGCGCAGCGGGCACCTGGGAGGTCAGCAGGTGAGTGGTGTGGGGGTTCCAGGATAGCAAAAAAGTATACAGCTAGGAGATGCACCCTTCCTGGGGGCCTTCACCAAGCGCTAGCCCCCAGTTTGGGAAGCCTCCGTGGCAAGCCCTCATTAGCTTCTCCAGAAAGCTTCTACACATCTACTGTGGAATCTGTGTATGAGGAAGTAAGCCAAAAAAACCCACATGCCATGGCTGGAATCAGCTGTGTATAGGAAACTTCCCCCTGGAAGCCACTCAGCTTAAGGCAGGCCTTGCTGGGAACATGCTGATGGAAGTCTCAATGGGTCTCTAATGGATGTCTCAGAAGGAATCATCATTAGGACAATTCGTAATCTCAGACGTGCCTCGTGTGGTAAGTCAATTTGTTCTATCATAGAACAGTAAAACAGAAGACCCAGAACATTTTGGCACTGGCTCACCCTTTCATAGCCCACCGTGGAATCTAAAAGTTGGGAGGTCCCTTAGTGAGCACTGGCCTCAATCTCCCTATACAGGTAGGGAAAGTTCAAAGAGAGGATGTGACTCCAGAAGAATCCAATACTTATTTTCAAATATCCAAACACTGCTACAGGACAGAGTGACAAAGAAAGGACTGGGTTGGCATCCCAACTCTGCATCACGAGTGGTGTGACCTCAGGCAAGTCACTTCACTTCTTTGAACTTGAGTTCTGCAGAAATGGATATAATAAATACACGCATAGGATTGCTATGAAAATTGCACAAAGCAATCATGGAGAAACCCACAGCATAGTGCATAGCATATAAATTTTCTATCCATTTCCTTGTGGGTCTTAGGACAAACTCTTCTTTCCTCTCTACTCTTTGGACCCATTCCCCAGAATCATCTTGGAAGAAACCAAAAATCCTGAGTTTCTGAATCTGTAGTCGTAAACCCTGAATCTTAGAACAAACCCATCACACTCTCGAGACCCAGAATAAAATATCGCTGATACTCTCAGCCTCCCACAACAGCCTCCTGACCTTGTAAGAAAATTCGTAGCATGGTCCACAGAGAAAAGGCAGGAAAGATCAAAGCCCCGAGTCCCAGTCCTGAACACAGGGAAAGACAAGCTGTCTTGAAGGGATCAGCTTGCTCAATTGTAGATGCTTCCAGCATGTTAAACAGAAACTGAACAGCAACAATGGAAACAAGACTCAGGGCAACAAAAGTGCAAGCATTAAATTTTCATGATTTCAGAGCTTACGACATGCATGTTCATCACTATGGCACTTTTTATGTCAGTGAATTTATAACAAACATAGCTGTTGAAAATCAGCGTTATTCATGGCAATAGCTTAGCACATAATGCTGGCATTTTAGAAATTGTTATCAAAACTATTTGACTATAAAAACTAAGGAAACCTTTAATAAGTAAAGGAATGTAAATGCCCCAACACCACTACCATTTTTAAATAGGCTAAAAATGGTTCACTGCTGCCAGCTAATGCTCTCCTATCCTGGCACCTTGGTGAGGTCAGCTGGGCACATTTTTTTCAGAAAGGAAATCGATACAGAAAGTTTAGCATTTGTTTAATTCATAGGTACTGAAATCTAGCTGGTTTCTAGGTCACATCCCCCATTCCAGAGTTGTTTTCACAATATTTCAATCCCCAACCCACCACACACACACACACACACACACACACACACACACATACACACATTGAGTAAGAGGAATTCCTCAAGGGGCCAATTTGTGTTTTGAAGTTTTCACTGCCTCTTATATCCTAGGAGCATCACTCCAACTTGCTACCTAGTAACTCCACAGTTTGAGGACCATCTTTTTAGGCTGGGTTCTCCTAGACAACAGACCCTGAGACAAGGATTTGAGCATAAACGGCTTATTGGGAGAAAAGGGTGACCTCAGGAAGCACCATAGGGAGTGGGGAATGAGACAGATGGGAAGGCAGCCAACATAGGCTGTGTTGATGAGCAGGTCACCCCTGTGGACAATTGGGCTCCATCCCACAGGGACCACTGGGAGACCGTGTAGAGCACACCTCACAGGAGGTCCCCCTCCAAGGGGTGAAAGAGCTGAGGTATTTATCCACCAATTTCTTTTTGTCATTGGTTCAAGGCTGCTCCAGGTAAACTCCTCTGCGCTTCTGGCCCGCCCCACACACAGACCAAGCACAGTCCTGCAGCTAGCAAAAGCCCTCAGGTTTTTTTCAGGTGCTAGCAATGGGAAGCCATCAGCACAGCACACACAGAAATGCGGAGCGGCAAGTGAACATAGGCAGCACACCGACAATGTCTGCTTCATGCTATATACAAACCTCCTCAATTCCAGAATCTCCTAAGTCGCCCTTTACCACTTGTCTTCTCTCTCCTAACAGTCAGGCCACTCAGAGATGGCCCCTGGAAGCTCCCTCTCTAGAGGATTCTACCTGTGACTTGCCCTCGTACACAGTCCTGACCAGGATCAACACTGGCAAAATAAGAGGGGCAGATGCAGACAGGCACCCAAAGAGAGGCAGTATATGTAGTGGTTAAGAGCATGGATGCTAGTGCCCCACAGCCTGGGACTGGATGCAGATCTCTTATTTCTCATTCCAAAGTTGTTTCAACACTGGACCATGATCTTTTCCATGAGCCAACCCCATCAGCCAGATTTCTAAAAGACCCTCCAAAAAGCAACAATGAAGATGTGTCAGATTAGTACCAGACCTATACAAACACCACCACACACCTGGCCGCAGGGGCTTAGTGCTTGGAGAGCTGAGCCATGGAGCAAGAAAAGGCCATTGTTTTCTGGAAGAGTCTGAAGACATTCTGGGAAGGAGCTGTAAGGGATAAGTTCCAGCTTGGCAAGTGAAAAGCAATGGCAGAGACTCACAGATTCATTGCAATCTCACAGACCACCAGCCAGGCAAGGAGAGCCGTGTGGAAGTGATTGGGCATAAGAAAGACCCAGAAGATTTTAATTTAAAAACAATTTAATTATACAAAGAAAAGAAGTAGATCCTGAAGGGACAAAAAAGGTGGAGGATGCATGGGAGGAAAATTCTTGCGTATGTATATCTCTGAAAAGAAAAAGAGAAAAGCACAGAAATAAATAGACAGAGAACTAAGTTGGGGAGAGAACGAATGAGAGAAAAAATTAAGGAGGGGACAAGGAGGGAAATAATTTGCCAGTTGAGATTTTTAGTTCTAAACAACAGAAAATAATTCTGATTGATTCAAATCTAAAACTACCTATTGGTGGGGGCTGGCCCCGTGGCCGAGTGGTTAAGTTCGTCGTGCTCTGCTTCGGGGCCCAGGGTTTCGCCGGTTGGGATCCTGGGCGCGGACGTGGTACTGCTCATCAAGCCACGCTGAGGCGATGTCCCACATGCCACAACTAGAAGGACCCACAACTAAAAATACACAACTATGTACCAAGGGGCTTTGGGGAGAAAAAGGAAAAAATAAAACCTTTAAAAATAAATAAAATTACCTATTGGAAGAATAGTTCAGAAACCAGGTGGTAGCTGGGGGGAATTAAATAAGCAGGCCTCAGGACAGAATGAGGCAGCTTCCCAGATTTAGGGAGCAGGAAGAAATGGGTCATCTCTTCAAGTGTCTGCACTCAGTACTCACCATTTTCTATCAATACTCCACTGAAGACTCAAATTCCCTGGAGAAAGATTCTGGGTCTATTTTTGATCACATGACCTGCCTTTAGCTGTGGGTTTGGGCGACGGGTCATGATTGACAGTCTCACACAGATCACAAAGAATGGGGGAGGGGCGTCTCCATGACAGCACTAAAACAAAGAGCAAGAGATGCCAGGCAGGCACAAGCAACAGCTGTCTACTACAAACGGAACTCAAAAGAGATGAAGGCAGTGGGACTCAGGGGCTTTGGGGAGGACCAGTTACAAACCTTGGAAAAAGTTGGATATAGGAAGGGGAAGAGACAGACAAAGAGAAAAAAGATAAAAAAAAAAGATACATAGGAAAAGGATACAGAGGAGAGAAGCTAGATAAAAAACGAAGAAAACTAGCTTCTGTTGGGGAAATAGAAGGCAAACAAGGGGAAGGGAGAGAAGAAACTGATATGGGAATGGAGATGAGGGCAGGGAATCATGTAAGGCTCGCTCATGACTTCACGGGTCTGTGATGATATTAACTACAGGCACACTACCTCTTGTGCCCGTGAAGTGGATGGCAAGTAGGAGGGGTCCCAGGCTACCCCAAGAGAATGACATTTGGCATCCCCTCCTCTCAGCATGGACATCCACTAAGCGATTTGGTATCCACAATTGGTATTGTTCCAGTCCTCTACTGCTGTGCACCAAACCACCCCAAACTTAGCTTGAAACCAATTATTCTTCTCTCTCATGATTCTTTGGTTTGACTGGACTCAGCTAAGCAGTTTTCACTTGGTGTGTCTCATGCAATATGGCCAGGTGTCAGCTGGGGCTGCAATTATCTGAAGGCTCAACTGGGCTGGAATGTTCAAGCTGAGTGTTCACATGACTGGCAGTTGATACTGCAGCTCAGCTAAGGCTGTCAACTGAAATACCTCCATGTGGCTTAGGAGTTTCACAGCATGGCAGTTGGTTTAGGAGAGAGGGTGTCCCCAGACTGAACGTTCCAAGAAGCAGAAAGATGGAGCTGTCAATCAAGTAAAGCTAAGCCTGAAACTGGCACAGCATGACGTCTGCCGTATGCTATTGATCAAGGCAGTCATGAGGCACACCCAGACTCAAGGGAGTGGAAAACAGATTCCTCCCCTTGATGGAGGGTTTGGCAAAGTTATACCACAGAGGAGGATGTGGGATGAATGGCTATCTTTAGAAAATATGATCTGCCATCAGTACCTAGCCTCTTGACAATGAAGAATGATTTATTGTCTCTTTACACCTTTCTGAGCTGTTAGTTGCAAATTGAGCACATAAATTATGAACTTCCAATACCATGCCACCCTCCAGAATGGCCTCATTTCAATGCAAGTTGATTGGTCAGAGAAAATGCTATCATTTCTAAGAATCTAACTGCCACATTCTTCTTGAATGTAATTGTCCAGTTGAGGGCACACTTAGTCTGTACAGAGCCCACATAAGACAGGTGTTTGCAGTAATATCTTCTCATTCATTCCACAAATGCTTTAGTCCTAGGCACCACGGTAAGTACTGAGGATGCAGAGATTGGGGATATAGAGGCATAGTCTCTACCCTCATGTATATCTCATCTTATAAAAGCCCTGAGGGGGTTAGAGTTTAAATTCAGCAAATAAGCTTAAAATTGCATATCATCAAAATCACTCTTAAAAATCCCTTAGGAAGTCATCACTTTGTATATTCTCTTGAAACAAGCCCACCACAGATGTTTTTCATCCATTGTTGGAAACTGATCATTATTTTATTTTGTTGAACATCAAATAAAATAGCTGCTTTCCATTTAGGAACCACTTTTCCTTTCCTCCACTCTTACAATCCTAGTCTTCCAGACTGAAATGGCCTCTCAGTTGCTCTCCCTGCTTACACCCTTGCCCAACTATAGCCCAAGTAATCCTGCTTAAGCTGAAGTCAGAACACATCACTCCTTTGCTCAAAATAATCTAATGATGGCCATCTCACTCAAAATATTATCCAAGGTCTTCTCCGGACATCACAGCCCTACCTGATGAGGCTCCTCTGTACCTCTCCAACGTCATTTCTCACAGCATTCTCCTTCACACCCTGCACTCCAGCCACATAGACTACTTCCTCCTTCATGGGAAACTCACTTATGTCTCAGGACCTTTGAACTTACTGTTCTTTCTGCCTGGAACATTCTTTCCTGAATTAACTCTGTTAGCTCCTTCACCTCCTTCAGGTCACTGCTTAAAAGGAACCTGGGCAGAAAATTCTTCCCTAAGCACAGTATATAAAATAGCATCCTCTGTAATTTTCTGTCCTCCTTATCTTGCTTTATGCTTCTCCAGAGCATGTATTACTACTTGAAATTGATCATCTGCTCCCTCATTGGAATGCAGCTTCCATGTGGGCAGCCCTGTACACTAGTGTATTCTCCACCCCTAGGATAGTGACTGACACACAGTACTCACTGAATATGTACTGAGTGAATGAAAGGATGGATGGATGGATGGATGGAAGGATATATGAATGAGCAGATAGATAAATAGGTATATGCAGTAGAGGCTGTACCTGATCACTCTTTTAGGACCAAGGCGGCTGTTTCCCCATTGCCAGGAAGATTAGTTGCTATTAGGGCCCAGCTGTTTGCCCAAGGTTGTGCCTCCTCCCTGGGGGCAGCCTGCCTCCACTGCCTGGTTGATTTAGGGTATGTAGGCCTGGCCCCCTTGACTCAATTTGGGACAATTCTAAAGCCTCAGTTGCAATTGCACCACAGTTTAACTTCTCCTTGCGCAATTCTTCTCCCCCAGTCTCTACAGATCTAGGTCCCAAGATCACTCCCCAATAAATCTCCTGACCACAAAATTCCACCTCAGAATCTGTTTCCTGGACACCTGACCTAAGACAAGTGGTACCAAAAACACCCATGTCAAAACACTGGACTCACAAGCAGTTCACATAGGAACTGAGAAAAGCTGAGTCACCAGTAGATGTGAACCTTCTATTTCAATCATATCCCAAGGTATTTGCTCACAAGTAGAAATGCTGACAAAGTCACATGTGCCATTTGAACTCTGGTGCTCCCCTTTCCCCTCCTTCTGTCCCTCTCTTTTTCTCTCTCCATGCAGCTTACGTAGTTGAGTTCAATTATATACAGATAAGGTGCAATTCCACCATGTCCACCTTGACCAAGAAAAGCATCTAACCCAAGGTAGCCAGACTAAAGCTTGTTGTATAGTCTGGAAGAAAAATCTCTCCCCCAAGAGGGGTGAGGTAGATTCTGATATACCTGAAATATGAACTGTTAATTATGGAAAGGTCAGTGAGAACTGAAAAGATGCCCCAACCAGCTGTTAGAAGGGGAGAGCAAGGAAGATACAATCAGAAACATGTAAATGGAGGAGTCCGGTTAACAGGGAAACTCCAGAATAGAGAACCCCAGGCTCCAGCTGCTGACATGCCAGAGTTCCCTTGCATGCTGAGTCACGGTCCAGTTCCGTACTCTGAGACTCAGACATGCCATGGGCCCCCTAGCCCTCACTGCTTGTTGAGCTTTCCCCACTTTCATTACTACTATTGTGGCTGTGATTCCTGTTTTTCTAATTCCCATATGTATTCTTTCAATAGATCCATTACTCGAGGCTTATGGAGTTTTTTAAACCCCGAAATATCTTACTGGCAAATACAATTATTACAAAATAATAACAGCCAATGCTAAAGAATGCTTACTACATACCAGGCATTCTCTATCATAAATTCTCACAATAATTTGAAAGAATGTACAGGTAAAGACACTGTGTTTAGAGAGCACGTCCAATACTAGGGGATCGGTTGAATAAATTATTCAGTCAGCTCAAAGTAGCTGAACTGGCTTCAAAACTAGGTCCACCACATTCTAAATTCCAAATCAGTCTGATTCTTCAACAGCGTCTGCAGTAGCTGAGGTCTCTTCTGCAGTAATATGTACCATCTTCACCACCCATCAAAGAAAGAGACGGAGTTAGGTGGAGAGCTCGACACTGCCATTAGCACCACAGTTTGCTCTTTGGGAAGCCTCAGTGGATCCTAAAGGCCGACATTCAGGAGAGTTTGCCTCCAGTGAACTCCTCATACAAGAGAGGAACAGGAGGCCTGCCATGCAGACCAACCCTAAGGAAGTTCCACTGTGGATTCTTAAAGAGAACCAGGTGAAAGACTGCAAAGGAAAGTCATCCTGCCACTTGATCTACTGGCCATGTGGAAAAGCAGAAACCATCCACAGCAAAGTTCCTCTCTCGCGTAGGTGATCCAAACATCTGTTTACCTAACTGTGCCCCTTTTTATGCACATACATACAGGTATATTTTACAACAGTGCCGTCTGTGTTACCAGAGTTATGGTCCTGTCAGTATTTCCATAAAAATGACAGCAAATCTTTGGTTTTTGAGGTTCAGAAATATCCTATAAAAACCAGGTCTAGGCTGAAACTCATTCCCACCAAGTTCCAGCCAAGAAACTAATAGATTTTGTTGGCAAATTAAACAAATGTCCATTTACTTGGCAGGCTAAAAAAGTACAAAAGTTTACAATTTCCAGAGGCAAATATGTATTCATAATGGAGAAAAAAGTTAAATCCCAGTAAAAACAAGATTATAGACTTAACCTTTATTTTAATAAGTCTGTAGGCCATTCCTCTGATTAATTTAAAATGTTAAAAAGTCAGGTTAGTAGTGTACAATCTACAGATGTTTCCTGATTGCATTTGCTAGAGATTCTTTTGATAACAAGCAGCAGAAATGGTCAATGGCTACCTCAGGCAAGAAGGAAATTCATCAGAGGGCTTTGCAGGCTCTCACAGATTAAGGAGAGGAAGGGGGGTTGCCAAAGAACCAAGGCTGAAATCGATGGAAACATATCCAAGCGGTCTTGGTAGCATCAACTGCTTGGTAGCACCATGTCTAGAATGAAGACACTCTAACACTTTCATCCTTCTCTGTCTCATTTCAGTCTAGATTCAAAATCCCAGGAAAGAGTATGGTTAGTCAAGCCTGTCATGTGGCTGCCCCTTGTTTCTACTGCATCTGTTCCTTGGGGCTATCACAGTGGTGGAAGAAGCATCCAGCAGCAGCATTTATGACTTCCAAGAAAAAGAGAGAGACAAAAAAGAAGAAGAGGAAAGACAAAAAAAGGGGAGAAGGAGGGAGAGAAAGAAAGAGAGAGAGAAAGAGGGGGAAAAAAGAAAGAAAGAAGGAAAGAAAGAGAGAGAAAGACAGACAGAAAGAAAAACAGAAAGAGAGAGAAAACCACATGAATGTCCAATACTAGGGAATTGGTTGGATAAATTATGCCATAAATGCACAATGGGATAGTAGGTAATCATTAAAAGTTATAGGAAAAATATTTAATGACTTGGAAAACTGTGGTAAATATAGTGTTAAGTAATAAAGAGGGTTCCCAAACAGTATGCCCAATATAATCCCAATTTAGGAAGGAAGGAAGGAGAGAAGCAAGGAAGGAAATAATAAATAAGAAAGCATGAATGCATGAAAAAAATTGGTAACAGGATTTCAAGTTATTCTTAGTTTCTTATTTTAGGTAATTTCTGTGATCTAAGTTTTTAAAAATAAATGTATATTGCTTTTGAAAGGATGATAAAAAACAAAAGTACTTTTTAGGTTTCAAAACCTCCTCCTACCTGTACCCCCATGTTCACTGCAGCATTATTCACAATAGCCAAGACATGGAAACAACCAATGTTCATCGATGGATGAATGGATAAAGAAGATGTGGCATATACATACAAAAAAATATATATACATACGCAAAATGGAATATTATTCAGCCATAAAAAAGAAGGAATTCCTACCATTTGCGACAGCAGTGGATGGACCTCGAGGACATTATGCTAAGTGACATAAGTTAGACGGAGAAAGACAAATACTCTATGATCTCACTTATGTGTAGAATCTAAAAAAAAAAATCAAATTCATGGATAGAACAGATTGGTGGTTGCCAGAGATGGGAGGTGGGGAGTAAGGGAAATGGGTAAAGGGGGTCAAAAGGTACAAGCTTCCAGTTATAAGATAAATAAGTCCTGGGCATGTAATGTAAAAAACAAGTAAACAAAAAACACCTCCATATGAATCTCTGAGGTAAATACAACAAATAGCATTATTACTCCATTCCATAGTTGGAGAAGTTGAGGTCCAGAGAAGATCTGCTCAGGAAGAATCACAAAGCAGAGCTGAGAAAGGAATCTAGAGCCTTAGTCTCAGTCTTGGCTCTCTTTTCCTCTCTCTTCTTGGAGGGCTGGAGTCACCTGGATATGACCTCTGACAAAGGGAGTGAAAACTGACAGTCAACACCCTTCTTGTGAACCAGTCAGCCTCACTTGCTTTCTTCAGCTTTGAAAGCTGCCTTTGAAGCATATCAAGCTTGGGTTTTTTCTCCTTCTTTGCAAGAGAAGGTCATTAAAGTGAGATTGGAAATTCTGCATGTTGTATTGGAATTGCTGAATGTTATCTTTGACATGCCATTTTAAAATCATCTCTGTGTCTGAAAGGTCACTACCGCTGACTAAACGGCATTGATTTCCAGGCATTTACAGATGTACATGACGACTCCTGAAAGGGGCTTCCATGGATTGAGGAGCTGAGCCAATGGGATGCGAGTGGTAAATATCTCCTTGGAACAGACTCATTATAAGAGAAACTAAACCTGGAGGCAGGTGTCACCAGCTGGCTTGAAATGGAGCCATGCTTTCCTGAGATGACAGCTTTCGCTGTAACATCCTCATAGCCCAGCCTACCATGGCCAAGGCTATGATGCCCAAGAGCTCATTTGCAGCTCCTCCCTCCACGTACCCAAGTGACTGATATTCCAGAAAAGAAACTCAAGCTAGGCTTAATGGTCTGCAGGGAGTGGGGCTGAGGCACAGGGTCTATGGATGCTTCTTTTCACTGGGAATTCTGAAAGCTCTTAGAAAGAGCAGTCAGATTTCATTTAAATGCTTTTAATTTGAGATACTTTTGTCATTGCTGAGGGCTCATGGTAATTTCTGATTTCGGGAAGTCAATTGAACCAAGACCTACCATTTTTTAGCATCAAATGCAATGGCCGAAAGTCAGCAATGGGTCTGCCTCATGTGCCTTTGTTGGGTGGCTTCTCCTTACACCCCACAGACTAGCCTTCAGACTAGCCTGTGTGTGGGGAGACACGAGAATTTCATCCCAGGGAAGAGATCAGACTGAAAGATTAGCAAGTTAGTTTGCTAATCCTCCAAATCAATACACATGCCAAACCAATCCAAAGAAATCTGTATTGCAGTAGAGATGACTCCTGCCTACTGTGTGGGTTTCTATTGCTTGCGCTTTTCCTAGGCATTTAGGTAAAGATTCTTGATTCTTTCCTGTATGGTGTCCAGTTTTTGATAAGGGTAACAGGAACATTGGATTTAGCAGCAGACCTGGACTGAAATACTAGCTTTACACTTCCCAACCACATCACCTCAGAAAAGTTATCTAATCCAGCGGTTCTCAAAGTATGGTCCAGGATCCCCTGAAGGTCTGTGAGACCTTTCAGGGCTATGCAAAGTCAAAACTACGTTCAAAAAAATACTACGATTTTATTAGTCTTTTTCACTCTCATTCTCTCACAAGAGTACAATGGAGTTTTCCAGAGACTATAAGACACATGATGTGGTTATCCCACTGATGGCTAATAGAATGTGCGTTTGTATATACTTTTGTCTTAAATTTTTGTTTTAATTTCTAATAATTACTGATAGAAATAATCCACATAACAAAAATCTCTTTTAGATCCTTAGCAAATTTTAAGAGTATTTGAGA
The DNA here is from genome assembly GCF_041296235.1 of Equus asinus. NCBI lineage: Eukaryota > Metazoa > Chordata > Mammalia > Perissodactyla > Equidae > Equus > Equus asinus. The sequence continues at coordinate 8,600,956 of NC_091804.1, read as the reverse complement.
ATCGCTAATCTAATCTCTTTGTGCCTCTGCCCCCCAGTGTATCAATAGGCTGTTGGGAAGATTAAATTAGATGAAGTACATGACATTGGGAGCAACACGCCAAAATCTCTCCTTCCCTGGTCAAATACAGGCATTGTTCCAGCTTGCTCTCAGCACTCAACTTCACCCTCTATGGGAATGAGTTTCGTGCCTGCTTAGAAACACCTATTGCCCTCTCTCCATAATGCCGGACCCTTGACAGTCTCAGATTCAGTGCTCCTGGGGCCTTCCTCTTGGATCCAATTTCCTGCCTCAACTTCTCACCCCTGGCTTCTCTGTGTGTCATTTCTATAGATATTAGGTGCACTGCACCTTATTCAACTATATCCTGTAGATACTATGAGACCACACCTCTGTGGGATGGGGGCAAGGTCTTTCTTAAAATGAGTGGTCATCTCTGGTGTCAACCATTCCATTAAGTAAAGTGTTGTAAGATAGCACCCAGAGCTTGGAGAGGAACACTTCAACAGTGTCGCTCAAGGTCTCATTCTTGGGCCAGGATTGTGAGGAATGTAAGTGGATTTGTGGTGGCTCCTGAAAGTAGAGGAAAAATGGCCTCTGGCACTTGGAGCTTGGCAAAAAGGATGGTCACATTGGCAGGTTTCTGCACACAAGTTAATTCCCAAATCCTCTGTATTAACTTCTCATTGGTTCTTCAGAAAAATACAACCCCCTCATTTCCTCATCTTGTTATATCTGAGATCCTGGCATACCCATTTCATCTATAAGAGGTTGACTCTGGCATTCTGTGTCAGATGAAATAGAGCAGGAAAAGTTTTGTGGCAGGAGAACCCAGCAGAGGCAGTGGGGACAGAAAGGAAATTTGGACTGAATAGATATTTCTCAAGTAAGATATAAGGATTTGTGATTGATTAGATGGGAGGAGTCAGAGGGAGAAACTGAGGTAACATCAAGGATTCCGGCTTGGAATACTGATGGAAGAGAGGTCATTAATTGAGACAGAGAGTAGTGCAAAGAGAGATGGATTGGGAGGGAAGGACAGTAGTTAGAAATTCTGGCCTAAAGCTTAGACTAGAGGTCAGCCTGAAGGTCACAAAATGGCAGCTGAATCCCACAGGGACCGTGCTATGCCTCTGAGACATTTCTGAAGCAAGCATACCTGAATTTGCAGCTGGAACAACAGGGCTGGCAGAAAAGCCACAATCTGTTTTCTAAGATTCTCCAGAGTCCCTATTGCTGATTCTTATTGTTAACTGCCTTTCCTGCCTACACTTCTGGTCCCTGACTGGATTTCCCACCTTGGGCTTCAGATCTGCTTTTGTACTCCAAAGTCTTGGCTCTCCTTCTACTCCTCATATCATCCCTCTTTGCATACTTTGCCCTCCTGAATTTACCTAGAATGCTTAGAACAAACAAGGCAAACTCCCCATGGTGAGTCCTGCTGCTTAGTTCAGCACACACTCTCATATTTTGCACGTTCGCAAGACCAGGCAAGGAAATCCTTCATTCTTCCTTTGCTGAGTCCCTTTATTAGAAGCTAAGGGAGGGGTGAGATCACAAAGGAAGAACGTGAAGAGCAAGAAGACAGAAGGATCCCAGGAGTATAGGAACAATAAAGTACCCATTAGCAAACTTGAAAAACTCTTTTTTTTCTGTGGAGTGCATTTCCAAGTCCTGCTTTCAAGGGAATTATTTTAAATGGCTAACCAGGAGAACTCATGTCATTTTGGTAAATTTGGATTCGAGTCAGTTCTCTTCCCCTAAAAATGATTCAATTCATTGTAGCAAACGTTATTCCATTCAAACATCATATGTAACAACAGAAACAATAACAACAAAAATATCTGTCAACTGTGCAGTGGTTTGTTGGTTTCTAACAATTGTTTATACAAGTAATCTCTTAAATTTTAAGAATATAAACTGTCCCTTATAATTCATTTTTGAATGAAATTGATTGTTTACTAAATATTTTGCAGGAAGATGAAAAACGATACTAGCTGGGGTCAAAAGTTTGTTTAGTTTGGATCACTTACAAGTTTTTGCTCAGTGATGAGTAAACTAAAGCTCTATCATGGCTAAGTTTCTTCTTAGGTCGTGTTACAGTGTCAGAGGTATGGTTTATCTGTCAATTTTGACCTAAGTAACAATCAACAAATTCCCCAAAATGCTACTTGTCAATAATCGACTTGAAATGGATGAAGAAAGTTGTACTAGTCAGGATAGGCTAGGTTATGCTGCAGTGACAAACAATCCCCAGATCTCAGTGGTTTAAACAGCAAAGATTTATTTATGATATATGTCCATTACTTGTAGATGAAGGGGTTTGCTCCACATCATCTTCACTTGGAGACCCAGGCTAGTCACAGTCGCAGGAGGGAGCGGGAGAATGAAGAATCATCATTCACTCTTAATCCTAGAAGTGACATATGTCATTCTGCTCATACTGTTTTAATCCACAAGTCATACGAGTTGGCCTAAAGTCAAAGGGGAATTGAAAACAGAAAATCAATTATATATTAATAAGTGTAAAACTTAACAGAACATGAATAAAGACATCTTCATTTTTAAACTCTAAGCTCATCAGCAAGACATTCTGCACAAAGACAAAAGCAAAGAGAGTAAAAAAAGTAATGACCCCAGAACATATGTTGAGAATTTGAATTGTTTCAAATTATTTCCTAATGTTAGGAGCAACATATTTGGGGAAAATAGATCATATCATTCATGTTTTACTTTATTGATGAGATTCAAGCACTTTAAGTGACTTGTCCAAGAGCACACACCTAGTTTGCAGTGGCCACTCACTTTCTAGTAGTCTTTGAAGTGGGAGCCCTGCAAAGGCTGAATTTAAAACCCACAATGGTAATAAAGGCACACCTTGCATTAGAACTTTTTCATGCTAAAAATCATTGAATACTTCTGTATTCTATTTGTAAGGAGCTAATTGCCACTTATTCCAATGGGAATAAAATTAAATCACCACTCAGAGACCCCATGTGCTCTGCTGTAAACCTGGACAATCTAGACAGATAAGCAGTTGCTTGTTACTTTCTCTATGAGCTTATGTTTCAGTAAAACCTCAGGGTAAACTCTGAACATATGCTTAAGCATGTCATTTGAAGTCAAGTAGAAGGACTGGCAAATATTAAAGAGACCTGAGAGAGCTTGATTCACCCCAAACAGAGTTCTCCAATAACCATATGCTGTTAATATTCCACAGAGGAAATGAAAGATATGGGAAATTAATTGCAGAAAAAAATATCTTGACCATAACTTAGGCAAATTAATTTTCCTTCTGAGCTTGCTTAACAATCAAAAATGGAAACTTCAAGTTGGCATGCCTTCCTTTCTTATAAGACATTTTTTGTTGGAATCAAAGACTTGTCTCTAAGAATTACAGAGAAACATAAAAACAAAAATAATAAAGCAATTTCATGATAAGAAATGATACCTCTACCATGAGGTCTGATTCCACTATTCTTTCAAGTACTTAAAAGCAGCTTCATGTTCAAAATTTCAAAATACAAAATACAAAATACAAAATTTAATAAAACAAAGAGCTTCCTACTAAGAACATTATGGATACCTCAAGTGTGTCAGGGTATTAAGTAGCCAAACCATGAGTCTGTGCTCTGTTTCCTATAGAGAGTGTGTCCTCTGAGGTCACATATGCTGTCAGATGTCAGAAGCTGACACTACCTCGCTGACTGTGTTTTCTGGGTGAGGATTTCTGAAAAGAGAAAAGGTAAATTGAGGAAAGCTGAGACCCTAAGGGCACAACTCTTAATAGAAGAACTTTAAACTCCTGTATATTGGGAGTGAAAGTTACTCTGCCATCACAATGATCAGGAAGCTTTTTGCCATGTTGTTGTTGTTTGTACTGCGGCTCTTTTGGTTATATTTGAGGGGGTGAGAGAGCTTACCACTACAGGGACACAAGCACATTGTTTCTTGTTTAGCTTTTATTTAATCATCACAAAATTAAATGTGAAATTCATCTAGACTTGGAAGGAGGTAAGGAAGATACGAAGCCAAACAACTACAGCAAATGATTACAGCCCAAAGATTATAGGATATGAGAACAAACTAGGGATGGAGGGTGTTCTCTTCTGCTAAAGAAGGAATTTTTTGGTGGTTAAGATAAAAATGCAAAATCAAATCTATGAAAGTTGCCTACACTTAATAGCAATCTTCCTGCTGTGTAGCCAATCTTAGATCTAATGCATTCCATAGATTCCACAATATTCATATCAAAGACCATATGCTTGCCATCCAGCCATTCAATCTTAACAGTGTAGATAAAAAACCAGGAACAATTTGTGTTGTGTCCATCATTTGTCATGGATAAAATCTCAAAATTCATATGATTTGGTATGGAGTACTCACCAGGAAATTTCTTCCCATAGATGGACTTGCTACCAGCCCATTATGGCAGGTGAAGTCTCCACCCTGGCACTAAATTGTAGAATAATTCTGTTAAAGCATAATCCTTAAAACCATATCTGTTTTCTCCAGTGCTGAAAGCACTGACATTTTCTGCTGTCCTCTGGAACTGGGACTGAAAACAGTTTGAGAGGCTATAACCTAGGCTCTCCCTCAATGTTGATGTGTTGAATAATACAAGTGGGTTGACCATGGCTGGGACTAAAAGCAGAAAGGGCTCATAGTTAACTGGCAAGATTGTGGCTCTGAGTGATGTCATCTGCAAATCAGGGACCCAAACATTTTTAAAAGAACAAAACTTTAGAAGAATGTTAGCACATTTATGATTTCAATAGCATCCCTTACGTGAGTACAGGATGAATTATACAACAGTATTTAGAATATGCTAGAACAGAATTAAGAGTTGAATGTATAGAGCATCTTACCATCTCAGTAACGTCATTGCCTTACAGAATGCCTTTGCTAAATAGGAGCTGCTAATCTGAACTTTGTCCATGTCACAAGCAAGTAAATTGAAGCACAAAATATTGACCACCCTTCTTGATCTCTCAGCCACACTCAAAACGATTGACCTGACCCCCTCCTTGAAATATTCTCTTAGCATGAGTGGGGCCCCATGAAAACCATACAATCTCAATCCTTGTACGTACTTAACCACAAGCACTGCTTCTGTCTGGGGAGACCTGTTGTTGAGCTTCACCCTCTGGAGAGACACCAGATGATAGAGAGCCAGGTCTTTGACTTTTATGACTCAACAGTGTTTTGGTTTTATTCCCACTTCTCTGGCCCTTCTCTATCTCTACTATAGGCCCGCCCTCCTCTCTCTAGCCATTTAAAGTTGGAGCTCCCAAAAGTTTGGTCATTAACTCTTTTTTCTTCTCTCTCTGTACTCTCTTTATTATAATCTGTTAAACTGAGCATTCTATGGTAATTCACAGCAGTGTGGTACTGTAGTCACCCATTCCCACTGGTTCTCTGAGACTAGATTGGCTCTAGATCCAAACATGATAAATGCCCTGTGGTGAACCATGGCATCCCAATCCTTGCACCTGCCTGACCACAAGCACTGTTTTTGTCTGGGAAGGCGTACTGTTGAGTTACACCCTTTCGAGAGACACCAGGGGATAGAGAGCCAGACCTTTCCACATACCCATAGAAATTGTGATTCTGACTGACAATCCCTCCCGGAGCATCCTATCCCCACACACGAGTGATCCACGAGTCTGAATATCATCTGCACCAGCTTACTTCTCCCTCCTGCCAGGCTGCTATTGGGCCTGAGGGGAGTTGAGACACAAAATTCATCTTCCTTGAGATTGGTTTTCATTTAATGTCTTTGCTACTGAGTGTAAGTCATGTTTTCCTGTTTCTTTGTATGTCTAGTAATTTTAGATTGTATTCTGAGCATTGTGAGTGTTATGTCATAGAGACGCTGGATTCTGTTATGTTCCTCCAAAGAGTTTTGTTTTTATTGTTGTTTTTGTCTTGTTTTGTTTTAGTAAGCATTTAACTTGGCTGTATTCAGACTCAAAGCCCTATGCTCCTTGCAGTAGGTGGCAGTTCAAATCTCAGATCAGTTCTTTTAGCCTTAACTGGGATACTTGGATTCTGCCCCATGCACCCACTGTTGAGGGCTCAGCAAGAGAACTGGGTGAGTTTTTACATAGAATTTGGATCTTCTCCTTTGTGATCCTTATCTTTTTAAGATTCTCTCTCTTTTCAGTAACTGGGTAGTCCTGGACTCTGTCCTCTGGTTCCTCAAACCAGATAAAAGCCTGTGGGTTTTATTGAGTTTTAGCCTACTCACATGGTGCTGAGTGAGGCCTTTCCTTGTGTTAAAAGTTGTAAAGTATGGGAACATCACCCAATGCTGGTCCCTTCTTCCAAGGGTAAAACCCATTCCAGTTTCTGCTTGATCTTGGTCACTTTCCATTGCCTACAGTATATATGTTGTCCAAAGTTGCTTCATTCGTATTACTTTTCCTTAGAACCAGCTTCAAGGCAACTCCAGGGTTTGAATCTTCAATTCACTAGTTGCATTAGTTGTGTGACTCTGGGACAGTTTTCTAAAATATAAAATAAATATAATGATCTCTATCTTATAAAATCATTTTGAAAATAAGAGAGAGAATGCATCAGTCACACAATAAATTCTGGTTTATTCTCCCCACCTCAGCCCCAAAAGGAGCTCATAGTTAATCATCAAATATAGACTACTGAGTCTATCACAATCACATGAGAGGTTTTTTGTTTGTTTTTTTAATGGAGCATTGCAAGATGCTGAAACTTCAGGGAAGGGGTTTGTATTTTGAAAGATCTTCCCATGGACTATTTCTTAGACAGCTAAGCTATTTTTCCAATCAAATTGATTATGATATGTTTTCTTTCCTTTGCTGAAAATATTCAAGAATTTCCTGAGCAACAGTTATATTCTATGACCGAGCAATTTGCTACAGAATTTCCAGTGTCTATTTAAGGAAGAGAAATAAAAACAGTATCATAAAACTATTCATAATAACACCAATAAATGCAGTAGCACATAATTTATTTTCTTAACTTTCCCACAAGACTGAAATGCAAAGCCATAATAATATGTACAAAAATAACATGAAGTTTGGAGTACATACACAGAGGTTTATTAACAGGAAACCAAACTAATGTACAATTGAGTATGAGAATCAAATTATAAATAGATCAATAATTTTTAAATTTCATTTGCTTATCAAAAACTACCTATATCATGTACATAACCCCCTAATGAAGACACAGCCATGAGTTAGGCAAAGTAGAATGGATTAACCCTGGGGTTGCTTGGTAGTCATTGGCCATGAGGGATATATAGAAGACAGTGCCTGTTCCAAGAATGGGCATTTCCTGGAAATGGTCTCCCTCTTATGTCTATTCTCTTGAAAGTCCTATTACTATCTACATACCTTGACCACCAATGAGTGGATTAGTGGTGCCTTTCAAAGTAGATGGTGTTCCCTATACACTTAATTAAAGTGGACCTCATTCCATCATCCTTAAGAGCAATATTATGCAGAAAAATCCCTATGTGCAGACATTGACTACAAATTTGTCTCCCACTTCAGTCCTTAAAGTGATCCAGTTGGCCAAAGAGTTCTGCATTTCTGGAATAACATATAAGTTCAATGCTTTTTCTCCTGAGAATTTCCTTCCATGAACGGAAAGGAAGTAGGGATGGTTATGTTCCTGACATGATGTGAATCTCACACTTTCTAATAAGGTCCCACTTGCAAGTCATTTTGTTAAATGGTAAAAATATTAATGTCCTCCTCACGTTGATAAACTTGCAAAGGGAGAAGTCAAATCAGGATGTTTCTCTGGCTCACAGATGGACTCAGGTCATTATGCACCTTCTCATCAGACAGTACCATCTCAGGCCTTGTGTGCCATAAACATCAAAAGAAATTATCTCACAGATGGGCTGGTAGCTTTGGTCTGCAGGCTCTGGTCTGCAGCTGTGTTGCCATTTTTTCTCACAATAGCAAATATTTCAGCCCTGAGACATTTTATGACTAAAAACGCACTTATTACTTGACTTTTCACAAGGACCCTAACAAATGACCACAAAAACTCCTACCCCAGTGGTTTGCAATTATGGCTACCCATTAGAATCACTTAGGAATCATTTTAAAAATTGCATACCTGAGCCTCACTCTCAGAAATTCTAATTCAACTAGTCTCGAGTGGGGCCCAGGCATAGCACTTTTTAAAAGCACCCAAGATAATTTTGCAGACAAAGTGGAGAGTCAAGGTGGAGAACTGCTGCTCTCTCCAAGTCTCTCTCTGTCTAGGGCTTGCAAAAGTAGCCTTTGTGGATTCCAAAAAGAGAACAATATTTCTTTCTTGCCTTTTTGGTTAATTTCCCAAATAATATTTTTATTTAGACTAAAGAGAATATCCATCTCTTGCATCTGACTTTCCCTCTATTGTTTGGCTTTCAAAATGGTGATGGACAATGGGGAAGGGAGCAGAGGGGCAGAGCACTTGGGAGGGGAGTCTAGGCTCATCTCATTCCTGCTGCTCTTTGAGGTGTACATAGACATCAAGATAATGACAGGGGACGGAGACGACAGTAATGCAGAATGCTACTGTCCTACTGGGCATCAGAGGAGATCATAAGTGGTTTGTGGGCTGGTGGAAGGCTAGTTGGGAGGGAAAAAATCAAACAATAAAGAATGATCAAGTGGAATATCTATGGTTGTGGACATTGCTGACCATAGCCACTGTGTGGACCAAGTGACCAAGGGACTCTCCCAAGAGCTGTCTCTAACTTGTTGCTTCTTTGGTTGTAACAGAGTCGGCAAAGCCTCAGGGCATTTCCTTTCTCCCCCAGCTTCATAGGTCCGTGTTTTAAGATACCATTTTGCCAAGTCTGTTTCTCTTTATCATGTGCTTATCTCTCACACACATACAAAATCTTCACCCTAGTGATTGGATTGGGTTTTACAGATGCTTCCTCAGTGATCCACAAAAATGATGTAATGGCAATGCCTTATCTGTGAGGGCACCTGAGAAAGGACAAAATAACACAAATGAGACTCGACTTGAACCACTGATGATACCAAGTTCTAAATTTACTTCTGATTCAAAATTTACCAGAAATAACAAGACAGCCAAGCAGCATTCCCTCAGAAGGATCCCAAACTGTCAAGCCAGCTCTCCACGTGTCTGTTCTCTCCTGCACTAGGACTGATCTGGCTCTGGTTTCACGTGTGAGGTGTAAGCGCTGCGTGTTCTACATTGCTTGAACAGAGGGGCCATTTCCATCGTGAAACATCTCCTTTTTATCCCTATACCTCTGATGGCAGCTGACGTAACACAGATAATGCAAATGAGATCCAACATGAAGCACTGATCAGATCTAGTACCAAGTTTTCTTCTGATTCAGTTTATAAACAATAGCAAGATACAGTAATTAGCAAATAAATTATATAGCTTATGCAACATTTTCCACTGAGCCATGTTCCGTAAATCCATAAATTTCAGGTTTATTTACAATAAGCAACTGACATAGACTAGGTATATCCTGATAAAAGTAGCTCATAGACAAGGATTCTCCTTTATCTTTCTGCTGATAAATGCCATGTGTGTGTTTTCCAGGAAATCTGGTTACCAGTGAGTCTGCAAGGGAATTTGTCTGGTTCATCTCTTTCTTTCCCAGGTGTCCCAAGATAAGGCCAAAAATAGGTGGCAGGCCTACTGCTAACCTTTTTCTTTTTAACACTTATAAATTTTTTAAAATGGTTCCATACTCATTGCCATCTTGACTTCCCAAGAAACCTCTGGAGCAGACAGATCAAGATTCTTCTTTCGTGAGTAGAGCAGAAGAAATTCAAACACAGAAAAATTGAGTGAGTCATCCAGTACCTTAAAGCAAGTTGGGAATGAAGCAGCTTAAAAAATTCAGCCCTTGCTTTTTAATATTTTGTCTTATACTTTCCCTCATGGGTCATGATTCTTCATCAAGAACAATACGTGAGTCACCCTTGAAACTCTCATATATATAAAGGCAGAAAAAAAATCAGAAGCACTGTTTTAAACAATGACCATTGGATAATGTAGCATGCGCTATTGCAACTACTGAGAGCAATAAATCCTAGAGCTCTAAGCTGTGTGGGTGATGGAGGTGCCAACAGACGTCTTTCCAGCCATTGCTTCCAAGGAGAATGGAGCAGGCCTGGAGGTTATAATAACAATGATCCATTTTTTTATGTATACCTAATATTCCATCTTTTAGCATACAAAGCATGTTCTTGCCATATTCATCTTTGAATCTCTGGTGCCTGACATAATGTACCTTACACATAGTGGGTGCACAGTAAAATTTTTTGTTGGACTAAATCACCTATATTTGGAAACTCACAATAAGCTTTCAAAGCAGGCATTTCAGAAATAATTATCTTTACTTTGCAAAGGAGGGAAACAATGCTTAAGGAAATTAAATGGCATTTTCAAGTTTACAGCTGGTAAGTACCCAAATCAGGGCTTACCCCCAGATCTCCATGAACCCAAAGAAGATTCTCCCCCCGATGTCGGGTTATGTGAATACTATGGCAGTGACTTCTTGTCTCTTTTCACAACCAAGGTCAGCATTGATATTCAACAATCTATTCATTGATTATGTGACATTTGCCCCTAACAAACTCCAGTGCAATTTTGTTATTCAAAATGCAGATGCTGAAAACCTTCTGGAATCTTGTAGTCAACGAGGCTTCACAGTGAGGAATAACAACTGGGCACTTAGTGCAAAGGTCTTTGGCACTAAATACCCATGTGCCTTGAGCAAGTCCCTTAAGCTAACAAGCCTCTGTTTGCTTAACTGTAAAAGAAAAGGCTTAGAAGAGTTTGTCACTATGTCTGCTTTGATTTCTAAACTCTCTGCTAACTCTCCACTTTTTATTTTTATTTCATTTTATTCCTACATTATGCACCTATTTAGGTGGGTCTGAAGAAACTGGAATTATGTTTTCTTTTACTTCCTATTCTTATGATGAGGCAGTTTAATTTCACTACCTGTAAGGTCCCCCAGGTGAGATGCCTGGCCACCATCTTCAAGCACCTTCTGGATTAATCCAGAGTAGAGCAATGAACCTCATCCTGACTCAGGGGTGATTGACTCAGTGCTGAGTCACTTTTGTGCCTTTTAGATATGTCTCTTTCAATCTAGAAATTGTGGGGGACTGGAAGACACATTTAATACAACTTTCACTCCAGAATAAGCCAGAATAACCCGGAGCTCCCGTTGACTAATGAAACCCTGTTTAAGGTTTACTGAAGAGATAAAATAAATATCAAAGCATCACAAAAGAAAAAAGGACAAAGAGGGAGAGGAATAAGAAAGGGGGCAAGAGAAAAGAGAAAGAAGCAAGGAAAGAAAGCGAAAGTAGCTGAGTTCACGCAGAGCTAACCCTGGGCTGGGCATCGTATCCACGTTGTTGCGTTAGATTCTCACCACGACCCTGTGGAGCAGGCCTCATTCACGCTTGGCAGCTGAGAAGAATGAGGCTGAGGGTGGCTACAGGCGTACATCACTCCAAGAACAGTCAGATAACAGACACCAGTCAAGTGGGCAACAGGCAGTTGAGGCGACAGTGAGAGTGGGAGGGGGAGGTGAGCTGGAGAGGGCTTGTCACACTGAAAAGAGAAAATCTCACACTCCTACCAGCTAAATCAAATATGTCCGCCGGCCAAATTCAGCCGTGGACTGCCAGCTTTCAACTTCTGGTAAAACAAAGCTGCTATATAGGGGAACCACACTTCAGACCTGTGCTTTGGGCACACAGTGCCGGATTTTCCATCAGTGGAGGCCAGGATCAATTTTGTCAAGGCTTATTTTATTTCTGTCCCTGTTCCTGGCAGCCCAGCAGAGTCAGCATTTCCAGATCCTGCAAGTCCTGCATCACGAACTTTCCCCAACACTCAGTAAGCGATGGGGGACATGCAAGCTCAAGTATTACTTTTGAGGACCTGTAAGCACTGGATCAAACATAGCTAGTATAAGAAACCCAGAAGCCTTTTAGGGATCCTCCGTCAGCCCACTTATCTCCATCCTTAGTGGGGCAGGGGGTGGTTCTACCAGGAAGGCCATCGCTTACAGTGATGATTGCTTCTCCTAGCTACCATGGCTCCACATGTTTGGAAAGGAGGGAGGATGACACAGCCAAAGCCCAGACCTTTACCCAGACACACCTCAGTCAACCCATGACGCCTCCCAGGTGCACATCTTCGTTGGCCAAGAGCACTGGAGCCCGGTGACATGCCCGCCACTGGTTTAATTTTTCAAAAATGCATGCAACTCAGCGATACGTATTTACAGGAACGCTTTGTTTAGCTAAAAGCCAAACAAGAGCCACTTTCTGATAATTCAAGTGAGAAAAACCTGTTTAAGAAACCTTACAGAGCTCATGAAATTGTGATTTTATCCCAAAATTCTAGTCATACAAGAATCTGGGAGGAACTCCCCAAACTTAGTCACAGTAATGACTACCTACCTAGAGGTATCATTTATGTATAATTAATTCATGATATGCTGAAATACATTTGTGTATTTTTCTTATCTTTTTACTTATAACCATCAGCAAGTCAGGGTAGAGGAGAGAGACCTTTGGGTGTCCTTTGGGATAATTTCAGTGTTCTTTGCCCCAACTGCACAGCTGATGCTCAGAGCATCAGTGTTAATACTCTTATCTCTCTCTGATGCTGTCTTTTGTCCTAATTCTGGGTCCAGTGTGAAGTCTTATTACTCTTATGTGATAGATTTGATTATTGTTACACTCCTTCATTCCCCCTCCCACTATAAAATTATACATCCACACGCTTTGTCGTGGGACTTTGGAAAAGCTCCCTCTACACGAGACAGAGTACATTGCCCCACCTACTTGGTGTTGGGCTTGGCCCAATGATTGCTTTGGCTAACGTAATCTCAGCAGATGTGAAACAAGCAGAGGCTTTCAATGTGCTGGCATGGTTTGGCCTGTGACCCACCGCCATGAGCAGGGCAGACACAGGAAGCCGCCTCCTTTGAAGAGCCTGGGCCCCAGAATGAAGATACCTGAGCAGCCCTGAACCCAGCCCGTAGCTTCAAGCAGAGCCATCCATTCGACCTGAAGTCACACAAGCAAGAAAAGAAACCTCTGTTGTTGTAAGCAATTGACGTTTTGATGGTTTTTGTGCAGCATTATTTTAGTCATAGTGATTAAGGCACATCTCCAATAGACATCCCATGAATCTGAACATTGTGAGGCCTCTGTTAAAGATTACAACCAAGAGCAATTGTTGCCTAGAAGACAAGGCCAATTAGATACACGTAGAAAATAAATATGAGTGGCCCTCAAACCAGCAGCCAATCAGTTTCTGCCTAAACATTAACTATTTGCCTGTAAATCTGTAGGTTACAGAGCCCCTCCAGAATATAAAAGTTCACATTCGTGGGCTCCATATTTTGTGCTGTCATCATTGAACAGGATGTGAAAGGCACAACTCCTATAAGAAAACGGAGCTTTTAGAATACAGGTCTTCCCTTCACCCGCTCCTGATTACAGGCACAGAAGAAGAACTGCTTAGGGGACAGGCAGTTTGCTAGAGTTCAAGTGTACACTGATGTACATGGATACACCAGCTAGATTTTATACAATCTCCTGACCATTCCCTCCTGCTTAACATAGGCAAAACTTATTTGCAATTAAACTATTAATTACAAATCAGGTACCATTATTGAATACTTGCCACATACCAAACCTTTCATCAAATCCTTTGTGAGCATTATTTCATTCAAAAGTCACAGCAATTCTATAAACTTGGGACAATTAGAATTCCCATCTTGCAGATGAGGACATGAGGCTTAGAGGGTTAAGTAATTTGTCTGAAACTACACATCTAACTTATAAGCCAGAATTTCAGTCCAGTCTTTCTGAGTCCAAAGCAATCCCTTTCTCTAGCATTTGCCCATCTTTTTGCCATCACTCTTCTCCTCTCTCCAATTTTAGGAAATTTCTCAAGCACCAAAGGCCAGGGCTTGAGCTCTCTCAGGCTCCCAAAGGTTCCCTATCCCTGGGCTCAACCAGTTGTTTTGCAGGCAGATAACAATGACAGGATCATGACAGTGGTTGCCTGACCTCTGGCTTTCAAAGAAAATAAACACAAAACAATCATGCCTCACTGTGATACATCCCATATGCCAGTGCCATGTTGGCATGGAAGATAATTTGGGCATCGAAGAAGCTATAAATCCACTTATAAGGAAGGTGTCTTTTGGGATAATTCTACCGTAGAAAAATCCATTGACCCTTGCATTCAAATTTTAGCAAAAACCAAATGAAATACACCTTCTGAGAAATCCTAACAAGAAGATTGCATTCTTCCCAAGAGTTGCTGCTGAAGGTGTCTTGACTTTGACCAACTCTTGGTCCCCCAAGCAGAAATACTCTTAAAAGGGAACAAAAATATTACAATAAGCATGAGCTTTTCTCCGTGTTTTCCATACACAAATCCTTCCTCTTGGGAAATAGGTTCTGCAGGTGATATAAAAGAAACTCTGGAGTCAGATAGGACTCGTAAATCCCAGCTCAGCCATTTACCTGTGTGACCTTGGGTAAGCGAGTGACTTCATTTCACTATAAGTTTCAGTTTTCTAACTTACAAATCAGGGATAATGTCTTAAGTTAGGTTTCCCAGAAGCAGATCCCAAGATAAGGATTTGAATTATTAAAGAGCGCTCCCAGGGGAAACTGGAAATTGAATAGGGGAAGCAGGAGAGAAAGGTGGAGGAAGCCAAGCAAGAGTGCAATCTCGGGCTAAAGTCCTGCAAACGGCAGCTTCAGGCTAACCCTGAAGGGCACTCGGGGCTGCATATTCTGCCTCAGAATTGGCTCCACACAAAGGTGCTTTCAGATCTCTGCCCCCATTAGTCATTGGTCAAGGGCTGTGGGAAGGAGGGTGGACGTAAATTCTGAGGCACTTCTAGATCTGCCAAGCCAGCTCCACTAGCCCAAGAGAAATCTTAGGAAGAACAGCCAAAGTGCTCTCTGCTGGAAGCAAACACACACCCAAGCCTGGGAGTGCACAGAGTACAAAACGGGTGAAAAGGGACCGAAGGTGATCTGGGTGGAGCACCAACATTTTTTGCCAGAAGCAATAATACCTCTCTTGCTTCTGTATTTATCTCTCTCTCCAGACACACAGAACACACTTTATAAATAACATGTTAATGCTGTTATTATTATTATTGCACTAATCTTGCCCATAAAAGCTTCCTCTCCATAAAAGATGGCCTCTCCAGGTGGCAGCCGGAGGTCCATTTACTGTGCATTGCGATGCTCATGTGTTCCATTGGCCAGCCAGGTTGACGCCTAAATGCTGATTTCATGTCATTGGCTTCCTCCAGTTGGCACCATGCTTGTCGCCCAGTCTCATGACCACTGTCTTTTTGGGGTCTCCTCTACTAGGGTCAGAAAGGCCCCACTTCCTGCTAGGTGGGATGTTTGAGAGGGAGGCAGGTGGCCGAGGGCTCTGGCGTGAGTGCTGCTTTCTCTCTCGGCAATGCCATAGGCCCCCAGCAGAACTTCCCAGCCCCAGCTCCTCCTCGCTCATTACATAAACCCTTGGCCCTTTTAAGTTTCGCCTATTCATCTTCCCCTGAAGGGCTATGGATTTCTTGGAATGATCCACAGTCCACAAAAGGGCTTCCTTGCCCTTTATGCCTAAGATCCTATCCCAAAAGACCTGGTGCAGCCCTTTCACCCCTAGGGAGCCTGGGACTCCTACAGGAACAATGCAGCCTGCACTTTATTTAATTAATCTTCCTTTACAATCAGCTTTTTCCATGTGGCAGCCAGGCAAGCTCATCTATGAAGCAGCCTCCCCTCCATGACTAATCTTCTATGTGAAAAGATTGTGCTTTGCTCCAAAGCCACCCTTTACATACATCAGCTCACAAGAGTCGCATCTTCTCACAGTGCCAGACAGCCTCCTTGGCCATGCTACCCTGAGGCCTCATTTTTTGGGCTGTCATGATGCCTGAAATTAATCTAAGAGGGACCTCTCTTACAAGAGTGGCATCAAACATCCAATTCAATTTGCTATCACCCAAGATTTCCCAGGAGTCACGCCGAATGAGATAATCAACGATGATTACAGGCCTTGGCCTGCCTCGCTGAGCCAAAGTGTTAAAAGGAGGGAGAATTTCTGCTTCGGTGCTCACCCAAGTCAGGTGCTAATTCGGGCAGATCCATTACTTTTCTCAGCGGCTCTAAACCCTACGGGCTGCAGTAATCATGCAGGGTGGGTAGAGGAGATGGGCCCTCCCACCTAAGAAAAGAGAATTCATTTTTGCTTCTCCTCCCACCCCAGAACAACAACAACAAAAATGTATAGAGCATCTGGAGCAAAAATAAGTAGGCTATTCGAACAAATGATGCCAAAGAGATTTAATTTAGACGGCTAACTTTGCTTGTCTCAGCTAGAGACTAGTCAACACGTTTGCTACTAATCCAATCACAGGAAAGTATTAAATTACTTGTTGCTACCATCCTAACCCTGCCAGGACTGTTTTCTGCTTGGCTGATGGTTCTGAAAGACCACAACCCCCAGGGAAGGCAAGTACACAAATGGCTGGAGGAGGCCAAAGAAATCCTCCACATCCCACGCCCTCCCATCACTCTGCTCTTTCTTGCCTCAGCCAGTCTTGTACTCACCATCTGGGGGTGGGGGGTCCTGGGCTCTGCACATTTGTACAAAGGCTATGCCCTAAAGTGGAGAGGTAATTGTGTATTAGTTACCTATTGCTGTGTAACAAATGACCCCAAACGTAGCAGATGGCAACAATAAACATGTACAGTCTCACAGTTCCTGGGGGTCTGGAACCTAGGAACGTCTCAGTGGCATGGTTCTGCCTCGAGGGTCTCTCACAAGGCTGCTCTCAGGGTGTCAGCCAGGGTTGCAGTCATGCCAAGGGTCAGCTTGGGGAGGATCAGCTCTGAGCTCACTCATTCACACAGCTGTTGGCGGGAGGCCTCAGAAGATCATCTAAGCATGAAAATGGAAAGGTGTTGTATTGTTAGGCCCTGAGTTCATGCGTGAGGCAAAGCCCAGTGGTGGCTGCATGTCTGTGGTGCAGAGTGTTCTCTCTGACTCCATAGAAAGAAGAAGGGGTGTCTGCATGTCTACAGAATTGGTCCAGATGCACAAGCTCAGAACCAGAGCTGGAAGTAGGGCCTGCCCTCCCGAAAACTTCACCAAGGGCAATGGGCGAAGGATGTGCATGCTGGCCTGGGAGTTGCCCGGGTCCATTGTCTAGCGCCAATCGTCAGCAGCACACAAAGGACTGCAGGTACGAACTGCAGACGTCAAAAGGTAGAAGAGGAGAGACAGGACCTTGCTAGGGAGGTCTGGTTGTTGATCTCCTGTCTCCTTTTGTGCAAGACGGTTACAGTCACGGTCTGATGAATCTCACCTCCCATTAGCCACACCTCTGGGCGTTGTTCCCCTCCCACACTGGCTCAGGGCTTATCTATGAGCCCTGCTTTGGCCAAGTCAACCGGATGTAAGCACTTGGTACGGGCTATGAATTGGGGTTTGTTCTCTGGAAATGCTGCCCTAAAACCATGATGCCATGAAGACTCTTACTGAGAAGAAAGCAGGATATAGACCCCATGGCAGGAAGTTCCAGACATCCTTGCTGAGCCCAGACCCAGCCAACCTGCCCCTCCAGCTGGGTGCAGTCTCATGAATGATCCCAGACAAAACTGACAGAGGATCAATCCAGGAAACTCTCAGAATTGTGAGAAGTGATCAATTGTTACTGTTTCAGGCCACTAAGGTGAGGGGTGATTTGTTACACAGAAATAGTTAATCGATACACTCTCACCACCACCAGAACTGTCAAACCTACCCAGGGAGGCAATGGTGGAATTTGGAACAATCCTCTGGTCCAGAGGCTCCCAAGCCAGAAAGCAGCCCCTGCCCAATGGCTGCTCTCTCTCTCTCGGTTCTGTCATGGAAGTTGTTAACAAACGTCATTGGACTCAGCCCAAACAGCTGAATTCCACCACAGACAACGTGATGCAAAGGAGATTACCCTAAGAAATCACAAAGCAGAGGCCTTTGCCAAGCCAGTGCTTCCGGAGAGTGCAGGGGGTCGGACCAGGCCCACACTGTGCTCCGAAGAGGCCTCGTGGAAAACAAGGCCTCCACACATCCCAGCGTGTGATTCCTCAGGACAGTGCTCAGCACAGCAGCCATAGCGCCACAACGTCACCCAGCCAGGTTGTTTCTCAGGGGAAAATGTTTTTCATTTCACCAGCAGGAGAGCAGACTGGACCACTCGGGTGACGCGAAATGTCCTGGGATGCAATCAGGCCATCCTTCTGCCTATTGAGAAGGACGTGCTGTCTGGGCAACATGGTACCACAAACACGGACAATTCCTTCTCCATATTACCTTGGGACCAAGTCTGTCCCCTGAATCAGTCTGCAGAGTGAAACTGCTGGATGTGAGGGACAGCTCTGCCACCCTGCTCCTCTGCCTGATAAAATTCCACTCGCTTGTTCAGATCCAGGCCCAGGGTCGCCTGCTTGGGAAACATCACTTGCTTTAATCCACTCCGCCGCCTGGCAGAACAAGACCCCCTAGGGCGGCATCCTTTCCACTGCTGTGCAGCATTACCCAATCACTAGGGTTGGCTGTGCCTCCATCCCAAGGACTCCGGGTCACTTTAAGAGGAAGGATCTTGCTGTGATCATCTTGATACACTTCATACGCATCTGACACATGGGAGACATTTGGTGAATAGCTGCTGAATTCATTCATTCAGTAAATATTTATCAAATTCCTACTTTGTGCCATATTCTGGCTCTGAGGTCACAACAAGTAACACAGCACACAAATTCCCACCTTCAGAGAGCTTACATTCCACTCAGAGGAGACAAGCAATAGGCAGAAAATAATAGGTAAAATATGGAGCATATGAGAAGGTAATAGGTGCTACACAGAAAAATAAAACAGGAAAGAGGAACGAGGAGCAGCAGTAACAGTAGTAGTAGTAACAGAAGCTGACGTTTGAGCAAAGGCTTGAAGGCAGAGAAGGATTTAGCCAAGTGGATCTGGGGGAGGAGCGTTCTAGGCACAGGAAACAGCTAGTGCAAAAGCCCTGAGGCAGGGGGATGCCTGGATCATCTGAGGAACAGCAAGGAGGCCAGGGTGGCTGTACCTGTCTGAACAGGGAGCACCTTTTAGAAGATGAGATTGAACTAGTAGTGGCAGGGCCGGGGATGGGGGAGGGCGGTGCAGATCCTGAAGAGCTTCGCAGGACAGAGTAAGAATTTCAGCTTTTACTCTGAGTGAGATGGGAAACTACTATGGGAGTTTTGAGCAGAGGAGTGACATGATCTGACTCAGGCTTTAAGAGGAATGACTTTGTTCAATTCAGTGAAAGAAGGGCTGTGGGAAGGTACGAGCGGAAGCAGTCTGGAGGTAATAATAATGACCCCAGGGAGAGACGATGGGGGCCCAGAACAGGTGGTGAGAAGAGGTCAGACTCCGGATGTATTCTGAATAGTATTTTCTAACAGACTGGATGTGATGTGTGAAAGAAGAAGATGTGAGGAGTCACGAGTAATTTCAAGATGTGGGGATCTGAGCAACTGGCAGAGAAGACCTGCTGTTGGCTGGAGTGGGAGACAGAGGGCGGCTCTTGTTTGGGAGAGACAGGGGCCCTGCCCGGCCATGGCGAGTTTCATATTTCTGTTAGTGGAGATGTTAGGAAGCAGCAGGATATTCAAGTCTGAAACCCTGGAGGAGGTGCAGGCTGGAGACATGAATTTGAACGAACTAATAAACTTAGGTGCCTCATTTTATTTTGATTTTTCTTTCCTCAACAGTAACCTGGGGAAGAAGGAGAGGATATTAGGTGAGATTTTAGCCTAGATGATTATCTACAATCCTTTCCCGTGCTAACACTAGTCAGTCATCTAAACCACAATTCAGCATCCTACCCTGTTCACCTCTTTGGCATTCTGCCCTGGCTGGCCTCTGCATTTCTGATCCACTTTTTGGGCGCCTGCAAGACATCCCTCTTTCAAACAGAGAGCCAGTCTGTGGCCATTGGTGAGCAGCCCAGCTCTCGGGGACCCCAGGCTTCTGGGTGAAGAGAGGGCAAAGCCAGCAAAGGGAGGCACAACTGTCCCATCGCTGGACAGCAGTGGCTGCAGAGGACAGGCTTGCGGCTGCCCACCTTGTACAAGAAGCCAGTGCTGCCCACTGGGCAGGGACACAGATGACTTCATTCCTTCTAACACGGAGCAGGAGGCTCTTGGCAAGACTGCCTTAGAAGGCGGGTGAATTTGTGTCCTGCTTTGCCCAGGACAGCCCAGGCTGGTGTCTTTTATTCCAGAATAATTATTAATAGCATCTCCTTTCACTCTCAAAATTACTACCTCAAAATTACTCTCAAAATTGCATGGTCACCCATCTTGTAAGCTTGCCTCTAGACACGTTTAACTCAAAAAGCCCCCAGCCTTTCCATGATGACCCAGAACTTTGTGACTTTTGAGCGGTTATGAATTAATTTGATCTTTGTGGACCAACCCTGGAAACTAGGCAAAAGCACTAAATTCTCCTCTTCTTGAGCCCCCATTGGAGACGGAAGGACAAGGACGCAGGCAGCAATCTCCTATGACCCCCACTTAGGAATCACTGGGGTCACTGTAGCTTTCAAAGTCCCTGGACTTACTTTCTTTGAGTCCAATGCTCCTAAGTGTTCTGTGGCCAACAGTGACAGTGTAAACGGCTCAGGTCACCTATGCAGCGGGGGCAGAGAACACACTCCCTGGTTCTAGATCCATTCATATAATTGATCGTTAATACCCTTCTCTATCCTCTCAAGGCAACAAGTGTTTATCAGAAGTCTTCATCTATGCAAGGCATAACGTTGTTGTTGTTAGTGTTGTCCAGTCAATTCCGACTCCCAGAACCCTAGGGACCGCAGAGCAGAACGATGCCGGGTCTCCTTGCACCTTCCTCTCACCTTCCAGAGCTGCTATTCACAGGGTTTTCAGGGCTGACTTTTTCAGAAGTGGTGGCCAGGTCCCTCTTCCTAGTCTAGTCTGGAAGCTCTGCTGAACCCTGTCCACCATGGGTGACCCTGCTGGTATTTGAAATCCCAGTGGCATAGCTTTCAGCATCACAGCAACACACAGCCACCACAGTATGACAACCAACAGATGGATGGTATGGTTCCCTGACCAGGAAATGAACCGGGGCCACAGCGCTGCAATCTTATCCACTAGAGCACCAGGGCTGGTACAGGCATAATGATGGATTCGGAAAAGATTCATACATTAACCTCACACTTGGACTGGATCTAGCACAGAACATAAATATGTACAGAAATCATGAAGACCTGATGTACAAAGTGAAATGACAAGAAAAATCCAGCTGATCAGAAGGCAGTCTGATGATATAAAATCCTCCTGTCCTTCAACCAACATTTTGTGCATTGATTATTCACTCTACAAACATTTGTTGAAGTGTCATTTATCTAGTGCCAGCCCCTTGACATACTTTATCTCATTTAATCTTCACAGCCCTCCTGAGGTCAATGTAATTATTTCAGCTTTGCAGATGGGTAGCATGAGGCTCAGAGAACTTAGACAACTTGCTGAAGGTCACATGATTGTGGAACAAGAATTGGAACCAAGGTCTGTATGTGTGCTCTTTCCAGATGCCAACTCCCCACAAGGTGCTGGCGAACCCTTCTTCCCTGACTCTGCTAAATGTCACAGTCATTTCCTTGGAACACACAGCTAAGCCTTTGTGGGAGGACCCACACCCACTTCCTCTCTGGCTGAAGGCCAGAGCCGGGACTAAGGTGAAGAGGTGGGGCACCCGCCTCCGGGTTGAGACTTAAGGGGGGGTACCAAAACCCTTAATAATAATCAAGATAAATAATATATTAATGCAATATTTTTTTTAAAAACAATCAAACTGACAAACTACAGCGCTTGGGCTGGCTGCCTGTTTTTATAAATAAGGTTTTGCTACACTTCACATGCTAAGACAGACCACATCCATGGCCCCGTGTGCCTGGTTTCATGTGTGGAAAAGAGACTTTCTTTGCCTTTTTAGCCTGGAGCGCTTGTCTGTAAATAAAGCCCACAAGGTCCTGGACAATCACAAAGAGTGACCCCGGGAGGTGGGGTGCTCTCTGCTTCCCCCTCAGAGCCGGGGCCACCCGGACGCGATTTTCACACTTGGAGAGCTCGGGAGAGTAACCGGAAGGGCCGAGGGCTGCGTGGACAGATGCTCAAGTCCCGATGCCCGGGAGGGGTTAACTTGGCGTGCGGTGGGCACGTAGAGGGGCTCCGTGCGCGTCTCCACGCCGTAAATGGGATGGGAGCTGGAGTCACTTAACACACATTCCCTGCAGCTGCGTCGGCTCGACCGCACACATGCAGGGACTCCAGCACCAGCGCCGAGTAATTATTAGTGGGAAAAAAGAGTGCTGGAGCCCCCAACAGCCATTTTTAACTGTGGACATTATTGCTTGATTTTGAGCTACACCCAGGGACTCGTAAGAGGAAGACATAATGCTTGTTTGTGGAAATTTTATAGCTAATTGACATTTTTCCAGTGCTCCCCCGACGGCTGTAGTTACTCCTGATTAGAGGGGCCGCGGAAAGCATCAAGTTGTACACTATTTCCAGACGGGGCCATATTTCTGATATACCACTGGAAAAAAAAGAATAAATAAAAAGCTGTCAAAATAAAAACACTCAAAAGTGATAAAGTGGAGCTGAAGTGATTGGCAAAAGCAGTTCTCTTTGTGCAGAAATAATGCATGCTATTTTCATATTAACTGAGGATGTTTTACTATCTGGGGCTGTCAGATTTCCTCCCTTCTTGAGAATATTCTCTTCCTTTTTATGTCTGCTGTTTGCTCTCCTGAGAAAGGAGAACATGGAAGCAAATTTCTTCTTTCCCAATCTGTGCACCTCTTCCCACTTATAGGGTCCCAGACTCTGTCCTTGGTGCTAGCAGTAGAAGTCAGTGCATCACATTCTGCCTGCTCTAAGTCAAGTCCATGAGAAAACACGATTAGAAGTCAAACTAATGCTAGAAATTCCACTTTCGTCTCTGGCCATATTCACATACAGATTATCCAGGAAGATTAGTAATTAGGATAGCACAAGATACAGCAATAGAAGTGAGGAATCACTTGGCATAAATGCCAGTTTGGGTTTGTAGAAACTAATGAGTGTATGTATGGATCTATTTACTCTAGGTTTCATTCTAATTTTCTTGGCTTGAAAAAGTCACTGCTTCATGTGGAATGAGTTCATATGAGAACATTATTTCCAAGATGGAACAGTATTCCAGATGGAGACCAGCCCATATCAACCAAGTTTTCTGGTTGCATGGTTGAATATCACATTCACCCATATGGAGGTCTCCTAGCCCACACATTTCTTGATTAAAAACATATCTCACGACAAATATAAAAATCATAAAATGCAATTGAATAGCCATATTTAATATCTAACGTCTGTATATCAAAAACATATGCACTTAAGGCATAGCAGAGTCAAGTGTTTGCTTAAAACCTGTGTTCATGTAGTTTACACACAATTCACATAAACTCAGAAATCAGATTTCTAAGTCAAAGTGGCAGTGAAGGAGGAAG
Organism: Equus asinus; assembly: GCF_041296235.1. Taxonomy (NCBI): domain Eukaryota; kingdom Metazoa; phylum Chordata; class Mammalia; order Perissodactyla; family Equidae; genus Equus; species Equus asinus. The sequence goes on along the minus strand of NC_091804.1, from coordinate 8,577,312 downwards.
AGAGAGATTGCTACAAGCAATCACAGCGACGGCAGAGAAGAAAAGCCTGGCAGCAATGGGAAAGATTTTTAATTCAAAGCAATTAGACATGAGAATTCAGTGAGCCCTATATACCAAGTCTACTGAATGCAGATGCAAGGGCCCGAGGTAGCCCTGTGGGCACTAGTGTAAAATGCCAGACAGTGTGACAAGGAATGTCCTGGAGCCATTCAGGAAAAAGTCATGTTCTGGAGCTCTGTTTAAGAAGTAGGAAAGGATATATTTTGGAAAAAAATTCTAATTCTAAATGTTCATTATTATTGTTATTATTATTAATTGAAGGCAATTAAAGAGTAAACTCTGTATCAGGTAGGACTCTTTTGGTGTCAATTAAGAGAAACCCAATCAAATTAATTTAAGCAAACAGAATTTATGAATTCGAGTGAAACTTGATAGTTCAGAAACAGCTGGATTCAGGTGGTTAAATGATGTCATCAAGCATTTCCATCTTTTCATCCCGCTTTCCTCTGAAATTTGCTCTCCTCCAGTCAGTTCAGTATCCAGGACAAAGAGGGTTTCTTTGTGTCAATGGCTGAAGCCCAAGCCCTGGGAAGGGTTCTTATCGGCCCAGCTCAGGTCACGTGCCATCCCCCAACCAATCGCTGTGCCCAGGGCAATGCAGAGTTCTGATTGGCCAGGCCTGGGTCACAGACACAGGAGGCTGGAGAGGGGTGGGCTCAGTTCCGTTGCAGCGTGGGCTGAGAGGAGGGGTCCTCCGGATACCCAGAGGAAAATCTGCAGGCTGAGACAGGAAGAAGGAGTAAAACAAATAAAACAAATGGTGTTCGTTGCACCATTAGCTATCATAAAATCAGTTTTCTAGAATGACTCAGTGTCACAGAGTTTTAGAATCCTGGATCCCAAAGAAACAGAGTCTGAGAGGGAGAATTAGGTGCAGGTAGATTGTTGCAGAGGACTCCTGGGACAGCATCAGGGAGGGAGGGAGGGAAGCTGGACCGGGCAGAGAGAGGAGTTGAGCTGTTATGAAGCAGCAACAGCAGCCTCAGCCCATCCCACGAAATTGGTAGAGTTTGCGCAGCCCTTCCAAGTTACTCTGAACTGAGGCGCGGGGCCGGCCCTTTGCACTTCCCGCACTGAGCAGTCATCGGATGTGGACTGCCCCTAGGGAAGGGTCCTAGTCTTGAGGGAGGACGCTCCCTTCAGGCAAGTGCAATTCTTGGGGGAGGGACTCAGCGGAGAGCCATCACCAGGCAACATTCCCAGCCTCCAGAGAAACGGTGCCCTAAGCTGAAGGGCAGATTTGGGAGGAGCACCAGAAAGAAGAGTGCCCACGTAGGAGGCAGTGTAGTGAGGGGAGTGAGAGCAACACTCCTGAGTGTGAGGCCGTGGGCTTCAGATTCTATCTACCCTGATGCCAGTGACCAGCGCCACCTGAGTACACCGACCTCAGAAAAGGAGGTGGGCGCTAGTGCAGACGGGCAGAGGCAACGCAGCAGGCTGGCGCCCTTTGTGCTGAAATGATGGGAAAAGGAAAGACATTATCCTTTATTGAACACCTACTATGTGCTAGTTCCATGTAGGCTCTTTCTATCACACAAGGGATTCTGTGAGTATCAGACGACGAGAATGAAGAGTCTCTGTAGTTAATAATCTATAATTAAGAAAAAAAGCACAAGGAAATTAAATGCTAGTTCTTGGGGCTTCATTTTAAGAAAAATCTTTCCAAGTTTGGATTACAGAAACCATACCAACAGAAAAGGAAAGAGGGACACAAGGTTTATACAAAATCAATTCAAAGATAAGGAAAAGAATAATTATTCAAAAGTGAGCCCCAGAGGTAAACAAAAGTGTATTTCTAAAAGCATGTCAGGGAAAGCAATTCCCAAGAAGAGGTAGGAAATTAAGGGAAAGTTTTAACAAGTGTAATCACAAAATTAGCCTAATTTCTGAAGGTTTCTTTTTAAAGGAGAATCACAAAGAAATCCAGAACATTAGGTAAAAAGAAGGATGGGTGTTCTAAAAAAAGAACAATCAGATAAATATGGTGGGACATGACCAATACGTACAGTATCTAAGAGGGAAAGATGTGAGAAAAAAGATCCTCCCATTTGCCCTCCATTGTTCACAGTTTTTTCTTTTTGTACAGGAGTTATCAACCTGGAGTTTGTAACTGAACTGAAGAGGTCCGCGGATCCCCCGAAATTGAATATAAGCTTATGTGTGTGGACACGTGTACATTCTTTTGAGGAGACGTTCCGTGGATTTCAGCAGACTTAAAAGCAACCATAATTCCCAAAATGTTTAAGGACCAATGTCCCAGCCCAAATAGTGACTCTCGTGGGTAAACAGTTGCAACAGGAAGAGGAAAAGATTTAGGAAATACCTTTCTTCCCTTTTTTCATAGACTTCTCATTTTCAGGCTTCAAAATTAGAAATAATGAATATTCAGTGAAAGGTTTCCCACCTTCCCCTGCCCACATCCACCTAATTTTCCTCCACACAGCAAATAAAGTTATCTACCATGTTTTGTGCAGCTTCCCAAATGTATTCTCTATATATTTGTGTGTGTGTGTTCTATAAGCATATATTATTATATGGGCAAATTTATAAAATACACAATAATATGTATATAGTATATGGGCATATATATGTATATATAATAAAATTATACCATAATATATGTGTGTGCATTCTTTTATCTATGTATGTTTTTACCCAAAGAGTAGTGTATTATAGACACTATCCTCTACTTTCTTTCTTTCACTTAGTGTATCTCTATCTGGACATAAAGATCTTATTATTTTTTTAAGGCTCTTAGTATTCCTATTCATGGATGTATCGTAATTTATTTAACCAGTCTCGATGATAAACATCTTGGTTATATAAAAATATTTTACTAGTATGGAAACTGCAATAAGTAAGCTTGACAATGCATAAATTTGTGTGTGAAAATATCTGTAAGATAAGCTCCTATAACTGAATTGCTGGACAAAATGGTAAGTGCATTTGTAATTTTGATAAATATTGCCAAATTGCTCTTTGAGCTTGTACCCATTTGACCTCCCTCCGGCAATTATATGAGGGTGCCCACTTCCTCACGCTCTTGCCAACAGAGTGTGTCAACATACTCTTTATCTTTTCCAGGATAATAACTGCGAAAAGTATCTCAATGAAATTTCACATTTCTCTTATTTTGAGAAAAGTAGCACCTTTTCGTACTAGTACTATTTGTATTTACTTTTCTGTGAACCATCTATGTATATGCCTTTCCCATTTTTCTATTAATTTGCAGGAAATCTTTATATATTAAGGTAATCATCTCTTTGAGATATGCTTCAGAACGGGGTTTAAGTGATTGTCAGATGTATAAAAAGAAAAAGAAGCTCAACTGTAAATATGTTCCAAGAGAAGTGGAAAGATACAAAAAAAGGCAGAAAGAATTAGAAGGAATTAGGATAACTAAGCTGAAAGCGACTAAAGGCAAAGGATTCCTGAGAGTTAAAATTTAAATCTTAGAAGAGAGACAGATCTCCCATGGAATAGGAAACAAGGGAAATGTACTAGTTCAGACAGGCTCAACAACTGCAACAAGTATGCCCTACAATGCAACAAATTAAATGTAGTAACAATTGATTTGTTGCCCAGTAACTCTCTGCGCCTGGTGGCTCTCCTCAGTATGTCGATTGTAGGGCACACATCCACCACCTAGGGTCTTGTCATGGTTTGTAGCCACTTGTGGAAAGAAAAGAAAGTATAAGCAGGTACAGGCACTTCTTAAAAGCATTGGCCTTGAACTGGTTCACATCACCTCCACGTATATTCCATTGGTTAGAAGCAATCACAGCCCATACCTAGGTGGGATATAAAGAGCCTGGCTGGGTAGCTACTTCCTAGCTACAACTCTGTTACTATGGAAGCAGGGAACAAATTTTCATAGTCAGCTAGCCATCTCCATTACAACTGGTAAGAGACGCAAAGGGTCTGATACCCACAACTCTGGGAAATGGGGACAAAAGTCATTCTTAGTGAGCAGAAGACCTTATCCAGCTTAGTGGTCAGATGCTCATGGCCTGCCCTGCTGTCTGCTCTTTTCCCTGTTATCTCATCCGTGTCTAGAAGAGTACCCAACACATTGCAGGTGCTCAGTAAAGATCTGTCAAATAAACATTTTATACCAAAGAGGAACAGAAGCTGAGGCTAGAGGGTGGGAAGCTGGCCTTGCGGGGAGCGTCAGAAAGCAGCTCACGGAAGCTCAAGCCCCACCTGGTTTTTCCAAGCGCCTCCTTACTCTCGGCCCCAGGATCTTCATGTGTCACTTGGGGGACTTCTGAGCATCCGAGCCTGGCCTCCATATTTCCAAAGAAGCTCAAAGTGGTTTGTCATCAACCCTCAAACTCCTAAGGGCTTCTCTCTAAAAGTCTTCATTTTTAGTACGAACAATAAATATTTTAGTATGAACAAGAGCAAAAATAATAATATTTGATTATTTTTTATTACTTTCCATACATTCAGCTACTCCTCCCGATTTTCTGCTCCTCCTCCTATCCCCAACCCTCAAAGAACACAAGACACAGAAGAGACTGGGCCACTGCCATTCCTATTCCTTCCCCCAAAACAATTGGGTCCCTTTAACCAGCATTATAGACTGGGGCGATTTTTTAATCAGAAATCAGGTTCCAATTGATACATTCATAAATATTTCAGCCTCAGGACCTACAATTGCAGGCTTAGAGTCATAACACTTGTAACAACCCCACTAGCTGCAGGCACCGTCCCTGACAGGATGGTGTGTTCCAATGCCATGGCCGCCAATGGAGGGTGCCGCTCTCTTGTCAGGAGATCTGCCTCTGAATTTTTAATTTTTTAATTTGAAACGGTATGTTTTACACAATGGAAGTCATTAAAGCTGTATGAAGCAAAACAAAACAAGCCCAGGCATAGCTTGTTGTGGCAGAATTGATGTATGCGGTAGTTCGGGCAGGGTTTCTGCAGGGGGAGGAACAGATACAGACATGATCTTGGCTTCTGTTTACTGCCCTCCTGATTTGAGACAGGTCAGGCTCAGGAGCCACCAAGCACTGATGCTGACCAGGTGGGCCTGGTGGGGACAGGCCAGCAGACAGTGGGAAGAGAGCAGAGGACATTTTGAAGCGTGTACTGTGTCTAGAAGTGCGGTGGGTTTCTGATGTGTATTATCTTATTTAACCAGTAAAACAAACCTGGGAAGCCCTCTCCCTATTTCATAGGCAAGGAAGTAAGAGGACCTGGTATGAATGGCTCTACAAAATGTGCATGTAAAACAGGTCTACAATCCTTATCAAAATCCCTTCAAGCCAGCTGAATTCAGAATGTTCCAGATTTGGAAAAGGTGATGTGGGGCAGCGATCCCAGATTCTGTGACACCCCAGCAGGGGCTGAGGGGAAGCCCCATCATCTAAGAGGAATACTTCTGCAGCAAAACACAGGAATATTCTCACCGAGAGGGATCAATGAAGAATACAAATACCCTTATGTCACTTCCGGTCAAGTTTTGCTAGCTAATGAGACTGCATCAAACCTGCGGGGAAACAACTTTCTGCTTTCCTAGCATTCTTGAGTTTGGAATCATGAATTATAAATGATGGACCTTATTTATCTTCTCCCCTACGTCGTTTCCCACTTTCCTTCTTTGTTTCATTTCTCCCTCCGGCTCTTCTTTCCCTCCATCCTTTAGTCCATCCATCTCATAATCACTAGAGTGTGTTCTGTGAGGTAATAATAGGTCCTACTTCAACCAACCTCCCCTCCCATCCTAAATAAACAAATCAACAAACAAAAAGATTCCATACTCCAACGATTTGGGAAATGTTGGATAAAAATGTTTCTTACTGCCTCAATTACAGAAAATCTCAACATTATAAAATGTGGTGTAAGTTTCCAAAAAAGAAGATATGGTGCGTATTTGACCCTGGACAGCCCTGTAGGCTTTTAAAGAGAGGACTCCTCTCGAAGGATCCATGCTGTGAGTCCCCTACACTCCTGGGCCTTTCTTATCCATCTCCCAAACTTCAGCTAGTCCCATGTATTAGCTCGGGAAAAATTAGCTGAGACTTCTAAGGATCTCTGTTGCAATGCTGAAAACTAACCCTTAAGTTTGTCTAGAAAGATGCCACACTTTAGGGATCTTTTAGTGCTAATATTATAAATATCTTAATAGTATATAGTAAAGCAGAAGTTCTTTATTAAGATAAAAACTGATTTTTGTCTACCTCTTTTCTGTATTTTATGCATCACAAATGACTCTATGATTTTTTAAAAATGCTGTCACATTTCCATAAGCAATTTGTCACCAGATTTAGGGGAGATGAGACATTCTAATACATCTAGCAGATTCCAGTGGAAAGTACAGATTTGCTCAATGCTTTGGTAAGTAGCATGTTCAAATCAACAATATTGGAGCTCAGTCTCGATCGTGGGCTCCCCAGTTTTGGATCAGCAGCATCCTATGTGAGGAACACAGACACACAGAATCTAGGGAAACTCTTCATAAACACAGCCAAAGCAAATTATCAAGAAGTGTGGAAAACAAAATGCTTTCTGGTTGGCTTCTTAAAATTTAGAAATGGGCATAAAAAGTCAAATATATAGCCCACTATAAAAATTCTGAAAATAGAAAAAAGAATAAAGAGAAAATAAAATGTCCGCTAACTCCACCATCTTGTGTGTGTGTGTGTGTGTGTATATACTTTATATATGTGTGTATATTATATATGTTTTAGGTATATATGTAAAGGTATATATTTTTGTAATAAAATAGTTTTATTTTTTACTTATTAATAGTATACATTATATAATATAATAAACTAATAATTATATTATATTAATAAACATATATTTTAACAATGGGATCATGATCATAATGGTAGTTACTGCTAATTGAGCTTCTACTATGAGTTAAATTTATACATACTATTAATAAGCTGTTTACTTAATTAACTCCTTTAATTCTCTTAAATTTCGGACAGGTGCTGTGATGAATCTCCATTTTCCAGATGAGAAAACTGAGAGATCAGAAAGGTCAAGTGCCTTTCCCCAGGTCACACAGCAGGGTGGTGGTGGAGACTACTGTGCAAACTCAGTCTGGCTCTGCAGCCTCCACGTTCCATCACTAGGCTAGTCACACTCTCCTATAATCTGCTTTTATCATGTAACTGATCACATTTATATTTCCATGTCAATAAATATGGACTGCATTCTCATTTTTAATGGCTGCCTTGCATTGCACTATAATAGAGGCACCACAATTTATTAAGCGATTCCTCTATTTACAGGCTTCACGTCAGCTCTGTCCCAGTATTTTTGTTATCACAGAACTGCAATAAGTGTTCCTGTACCTTCTTGTGCATTTGTCTGATTATTTTTATAGAATTCTAAATATATGTGTCAGGTGTCTATTGCTCTGTAACAAACCATCCTAAAACAAGACACTTTCTAAAAGCACCAATGTATTACTTCTCATTCTTGTGTGGGCTGGCCGGGCTCAGCGGGGCAGTTCTCCTGCTCCGTGAGATGCTGGCTGGGATCACTGCCACGGCTGCAGCATCTGGAGGGGCAGCTGGAGCTAGAACATGTATGTTGGTATCCCTGTCACATCTCTACCAGCCAGAGCCTCGGTCTCCAAGTGGTCTCCCCAGTTGAACAGCCTGACTTTGTCACATGGTGGCTCAGGTTCCAAAGCGGCAAAAACGGAAACTGTGGACTCGTTAATGGCAAGCTTCTGAAGTTGTACACTTCACTTCTGCTGCCTTCTACTGGTCAAAGCAAGTCTCCAGGCGAGCCCAGATATCCGATGGGAGAACAGCAAATCACGCTGCCGTGGGCATCTGGGATGGGAGGAATTGTGCTTTACAATCTATGGACAAGTTAAAGCACACGAAAATTATTAAGGCTTTTGACAAACTCTGTCCCCTAGCAAAAGAACACAGGCAACTCCCCTACAGCAGAGAGTCTGAGCCTCTGTCCCTCCTTCCGTTCACTAGCAGGGGACCAGAAGCCTTTTTTTCTTTTTCACCTTTTATTAAGATTATGATAGTTTACAACCTTGTGAAATTACAGTTGTGCATTATTATTATTCATGTTGTAGGTGCACCACTTCACCCTTTGTGCCCTCCCCTGACCTCCCCCCTTCCCCCTGGTAACCACCGGTCAGTTCTCTTTGTCTATATGTTAACTACCAACTATGAGTGGAGTCATACAGAGTTCGTCTTTCTCTATCTGGCTTATTTCACTTAACATAATTCCCTCAAGGTCCATCCATGTTGTTGTGAATGGGACGATTTTATCCTTTTTTATGGCTGAGTAGTATTCCATTGTATATATATACCATATCTTCTTTATCCAATCCTCAGTTGATGGGCACTTAGGTTGCTTCCATGTCTTGGCTGTTGTAAATAATGCTGCAATGAACATAGGGGTGCATGGGACTTTTGGAATTGCTGATTTCAAGTTGTTTGGATAGATACCCAGTAGTGGGATGGCTGGGTCATATGGTATTTCTATTTTTAATTTTTTGACAAATCTCTGTACTGTTTTCCATACTGCCTGCACCAGTTTGCATTCCCACCAGCAGTGTATGAGGGTTCCTTTTTCTCTGCAACCTCTCCAACATTTGTCACTTTTTGTTTTGGTTATTTTTGCCATTCTAACAGGTGTAAGGTGATATCTTAGTGTAGTTTTGATTTGCATTTCCCTGATGATTAGTGATGATGAGCATCTTTTCATGTGTCTATTGGCCATCTGTATATCTTCTTTGGAGAAATGTCTGTTCATGTCCCCTGCCCATTTTTTGATTGGGTTATTTGATTTTTTGTTGTTGAGCTGTGTGAGTTCTTTATAAATTATGGAGATTAACCCTTTGTCAGATATATAACTTGTAAATATTTTTTCCCAATTAGTGGGTTGTTTTTTGTTTCAATCCTGTTTTCCCTTGCCTTGAAGAAGCTCTTTAGTCTGATGAAGTCCCATTTGTTTATTCTTTCTATTGTTTCCCTTGCCTGAGAAGACATGGTGTCCGAAAAGATCCTTTTGATACTGATGTTAAAGAATGTACTGCCTATATTTCCTTCTAGAAGCCTTATGGTTTTAGGTCTAATCTTTACGTCTTTGATACATTTTGAGTTTATTTTGTGAAGGGTGAAAAAGAATGGTCAATTTTCATTCTTTTACATGTGGCTGTCCAGTTTTCCCAGCACCATTTGTTGAAGAGACTTTCTTTTCTCCATTGTATGACCTCAGCTCCTTTGTCGAAGATAAGCTGTCCACAGATGTGTGGTTTTATTTCTGGGCTTTCAATTCTGTTCCATTGATCTGTGTACCTGTTTTTGTATCAGTACCATGCTGTTTTGATTACTGTAGCTTTGTAGTATGCTTTGAAGTCAGGGATTGTGATGCCTCCAGCTTTGTTCTTCTTTCTCAGGATTGCTTTAGCAATTCGGGGTCTTTTATTACCCCATATGAATTTTAGGATTCTTTGTTCTATTTCTGTAAAGAATGTCATTGGGATTCTGATTGGGATAGCGTTGAATCTGTAGATTGCTTTAGGTAGTACGGACATTTTAACTATGTTTATTCTTCTAATCCATGTGCATGGAATGTCTTTCCACCTCTTTATGTCATCATCAATTTCTTTCAGGAAAGTCTTGTAGTTTTCGTTGTACAGGTTTTTCACTTCCTTGGTTAAATTTACCCCAAGGTATTTTATTCTTTTTGTTGCGATTGTGAATGGGATTGTGTTGTTGAGTTCTTTTTCTGTTAGTTCGTTGTTAGAGTATAGAAATGCTACTGATTTATGTATGTTGGTTTTATACCCTGCAACTTTGCTGTAGTTGTTGGTTATTTCTAATAGTTTTCCAACGGATTCTTTAGGGTTTTCTCTATATAAGATCATGTTGTCTGCAAACAGCAAGAGTTTCACTTCTTCATTGCCTATTTGGATTCCTTTTATTTCTTTTTCCTGCCAGATTGCTCTGGCCAAAACCTCCAGTACTATGTTGAATAAGAGTGGTGAGAGTGGACACACTTGTCTTGTTCCTATTCTCAGAGGGGTGGTTTTCAGTTTCTGTCCATTGAGTATGATGTTGGCTGTGGCTGTGTCATATACGGCCTTTATTATGCTGAGGTACTTTCCTTCTATATGCATTTTATTGAGGGTTTTTATCATAAATGGATGTTGGATCTTGTCGAATGCTTTCTCTGCATCTATGGAGATGATCATGAGGTTTTTGTTTCTCATTTTGTTAATGTGGTATCACGTTCATTGACTTGTGGATGTTGAACCATCCATGTGTCCCTAGTATAAATCCCACTTGATCATGGTATATAATCTTTTTAATGTATTTCTGTATTCAGTTTACCAAAATTTTGTTGGGGATTTTTGCATCTATGTTCATCAGTGATATTGGCCTGTAGTTTTCCTTCTTTGCGTTGTCCTTGTCTGGTTTTGGGATCAGGGTGATGTTGGCTTCATAGAATGTGTTAGGAAGTGCTCCACCTTCCTTAATTTTCTGGAATAGTTTGAGAAAGATAGGTATTAAACCTTCTTTGAATGTTTGGTAGAATTCTCCAGAGAAGCTGTCTGGTCCTGGACTTTTATTTTTTGGGGGGGTTTTGATTACTGATTCAATTTCTTTACTTGTGATTGGTCTATTCAGATGCTCTATTTCTTCCTGCTTCAGTTTTGGGAGGCTGTAAGAGTCTAACAATTTATCCATTTCTTCTAGGTTGTCCAACTTGTTGGCATATAGTTTTTCACAGTATTCTCTTATGATCTTTTGTATTTCTGTGGTATCTGTTATGATTCCTCCTCTCTCATTTCTAATTTTATTGATTTGAGTCTTCTCTCTTTTTTTCTTAGTGAGCCTGGCTAAGGGTTTCTCAATTTTGTTTACTTTTTTAAAGAACCAACTCTTTGTTTCATTGATCCTTTCTACTGTCTTTTTTGTTTCAATTTCATTTATTTCTGCTCTAATTTTTATTATTTCCCTCCTTCTACTGACTTTGGCCTTTGTTTGTTCTTCTTTTTCTAATTCTATTAGGTGTCGTTTAGATTGCTTATCTGAGATTTTTCTTGTTTATTAAGGTGAGCCTGTATTACAATGAATTTCCCTCTTAGGACCGCTTTTGCTGCGTCCCAAATGAGTTGGTATGGCATGTTTTCATTTTCATTTGTCTCCAGATAATATTTGATTTCTTCTTTACTTTCTTCAATGATGCATTGTTTCTTCAGTAGCATGTTGTTTAGTCTCCACATTTTTGCCCCTTTCCCAGCTTTATTCTTGTAGTTGACTTCTAGTTTCATAGCATTATGGTCAGAAAAGAAGCTTGATATTATTTCTACCCTCTTGAATTTGTTGAGGCTTGCTTTGTTTCCCAAGGTATGGGCTATCCTTGAGAATGTTCCATGCACACTTGAGAAGAATGTGTAACCTGCTGTTTTGGGATAGAGTGTTCTACATATATCTATTAAGTCCATCTGGTCTAGTTTTTCATTTAATTCTATAATTTCCTTGTTGACTTTCTGTCTGGATGATCTATCCATTGGTGTTAGTGGGGTGTTGAGGTCCCCTACTATTATTGTATTGTTGTTGATGTCTCCTTTTAGTTTTGTTAATAGTTGCTTTACATACTTTTATGCACCTATGTTGGATGTGTATATATTTATAAGTGTTATGTCATCTTGGTGGAGTGTCCCTTTTATCATTATAAACTGCCCGTCTTTGTCTTTCTTTATCTGTTTTGCTTTGAAGTCTACTTTGTCTGATATACGTATGGTGACACCTGCTTTCCTATGTTCATTATTAGCTTGGAGTATTGTCTTCTATCCCTTCACTCTGAGTCTGTGTTTGCCTGTGGGGCTGAGGTGTGTTTCCTGGAGGCAGCATATTGTTGGGTCTTGTTCTTTAATCCATCCTGCCACTCTGTGTCTTTTGATTGGAGAGTTCAACCCATTTACATTTAGAGTGATTATTGAAATTTGGGGGCTAATGCTGCCATTTTATTGCTTGTTTTCCAGTTCTCTTGCATTTCCTTTGTTTCTCGTCCCATGATTTTTGGACTACCAATTCAGGTAGGTAGTTTTCTATATTGTCTTTCTTCTTGTTTGTAATTTGTGTCTTTATTCTTGTTATTTGTTTAGTGGTTACCACGTGATTTGTATAAAACATCTCATAGAGAAGATAGTCCACTTTCTCGTAGCCTCTTATTTCCTTAGATTAAGCCATTCCATCCCTTTACTCTTCCCCTTCTAGGTTGTTGATTTTTTTTCTTCCTTCTTGTGTTGTGAGTTTGTGGTTAAAATGACAAGATTATATTTATTCTTGGTGTTTCCCTTCCTTTTATCGTTAATGCTATACTTAGCCTTTGCTAACCTGTTCTGATGGAGAGCTGTAACTATCTGATTTTGTCTTTTGTGGCTGGTTCCGTGGCCGAGTGGTTAAGTTCGAGTGCTCTGCTGCAGTGGCCCAGGTTTCGGATCCTGGGCAGGGACATGGCACTGCTCGTCAGGCCACATTGAGGCTGTGTCCCACATCCCACAACTAGAACGACCTGCAACTAAGATATACAACTATGTACGGGGTGGGGGGGGGGGGCGGTGGGCAGTGGGTTTGGGAAATAAAGCAGAAAGAAAAAAAGGAAGATTGATTTTGTCTTTCTACTTACCTCCTTTGCTCTGGGTTTTGGAACCCCTTTCCTTTTATTGTTTTTTCAGGTATGAGGGTATTCCTGAGCCTTTCTTGTAGGGGAGGTCTTGTGGTGATGAACTCCCTTAACTTTTGTTTATCTGGGAAAGATTTTATTTCTCCAGCATATTTGAAGGATGTTTTCGCTGGATAGAGTATTCTTGGCTGCAAGTTTTTGTCCTTCAGAGTTTTGAATATATCATTTCACTCTCTTCTAGCCTGTAAGGTATCTGCTGACAGCCTTATGGGGGTCCCTTTGTAGGTTATTTTCTTCTGCCTTGCTGCCCTTAGTATTTTCTCTTTGTCATTGACTTTTGCAAGTTTCACTACTATATGCCTTGGGGTTGGTCTTTTTACATTGATAAAGTTTGGAGATATATTAGCTTCTGTCACATGGAGCTCCATCTCTCTCCCCAGGTTTGGAAAGTTCTCAGCCATTACTTCTTTGAACAGAATTTCTGCCCCCTTCTGCTCTTCTCCCTCTTGGATACCTATAATCCTTATGTTCCATTTCCTAATTGAGTTGGATATTTCTTGGAGAGTTTCTTCATTTCTTTTTAGTCTTATTTCTCTCTCCTCCTCTATCTGCAGCATTTCTATATTCCTATCCTCCAAAGTGTTAATCCTGTATTCCATTTATTGACCCTATTGTTCAGAGAGTCCAGATTTTTCTTAACCTCCTCCATTGAGTTCTTCATCTCCAACATTTCTGATTGGTTCTTCTTTATAATTTCAAGCTCTTTTGTGACATAGCTCCTGAACTCGTTGAGTTGTCTATCTGTATTCTCTTTTAACTCCTTGAGTTTTATAATGATGGCTATTTTAAATTTGTTGTCATTTAGGTTATAGATTTCAGTGTCTTCGGGATTGTTTTCTGGGTACTTGTCATTTTCCTTCTGTTCTGGAGATTTAATATAGTTTTTCATACTGCTCAATGGTGTGGATTTGTGGCTCTGCACAGAGATAGAATTTAGTTACTGCTTCCACTTGCTTCTACTGGGGCAGAGGGAGCAGCAGCTGTGTAATCTGCACCTACCAGAATCCCTGTCAGCTGTTGCTGACCAGACCTGGGCCCCTCCTTGTGATCAGACTGGCCCTGTGGGGTCTCTCGTCAGCTGTGGGGACAATCGCAAGGGGACATCAGGTTGCTGGTGCCTACTGTCACAGACCACCTAGACAAGCTCCCTCCTTAGAGTCTGCAGCAGTGTTATGGGCTTTCACAGCAGCCGGGAGCAGGTTCACCTAGACTTGCAGCTCTGCCACCATCAAGGCCCGCAAGATCTCACTTGTCCACTGTGGGCCACAGCAGAGCTATGGGTATCTAATGCAGTCATGATATGGAGCTCATGGGTATCTAATGCTTGTAAAGATGCCTGGAGACCATCAGCTTCCCCTCGCCAGCATCAGAGCCCAGCCTGGGGCACCTCAGAAGAATGTCAATTGGCCTATGGAATAAATTAGACTTCGTAGCACTTTTCCAGGTTTAGAGTGGATTGAGCAACAGGTTGCTGGGCCTGAAAGCTCTGAACTGAGAGCCAGGCCTCTGGGATGAGTTTTTGACAGTGAGGTTCCAGTCTCCAATTATTAAATCAAATACTAACCTAGGTGTTGCTGTGAAAGTATTTTGCTGATATAAGTAAAACACCTAATCAGCTGACTTTAAGTAAGGCAATTGTCTTGGATAATTTGGGTGGTCAGGACTGAATTCATCGGAAGGCTTAAAAACAGGACCGAGATTTTCAAGACAGAGAGGGAAGAAATTCCACTTGTGGATGACAGCTTCTGTCCACGCCTGTGGAGTTGCACTCCATGCACGGTCAGTCTTCCCTTCATTAACGCTGCCCTATGGATCTCAGACTTGCCTTCCAGCCCATAATTGCACAAGCATCCTTTTTGGGTGAGGATCTGAGCTCACTGAAACCACTGCAATGACCAGAATGCCTTAGCTAGTCCTGTACTTGGGGACTCCAGGCCTGGGTTTTAAATTTTGCCCCTGGATGGAACAGTGGAGAGAAAGGGTAGAAAGGAGGGAAGAAGTGTGAGCAAGTGTGCTTCAGAGCCTGGGCCAAACCTAAACCTGCTGAGGACAGAAGAGAAAGAGAAGGAAGACTGGCAGATTCACTACAGTGTTTGATGGTGGGTCATACAAGACAGGACAACTGAGTGTCCGAGTTGACCTGGAGCCGTGGGGAGACTGCACTAGGGCACTCCAGAGCATGCCTTCCCTCCCCTCACAGCTGACTTGTTGTTTGTAAAGCTAGGCCGTCTCTGCCTGGGATCCCACACAAACCTCTGGCTGCGAATCCACCCTGCCAGGCCTCTGCCAAACCACGCCCTCCTCTCCCTCCGAAATCTGATTTCATGCTCCAGTGTACCATGACGTTTCCCCAGGTTGGGGCCATCTGGCTGCAGTTTGCTGTTTCCAGACTTCCTAGAAACCCAAGTTTCTCCCTTCTTCCATGTCCCACAGACACACACAGGCATCCGTTGCACCTGGAATGTCTGTGAGCCTCCGGTTATAAACCTTCCCTTTGCTTGCTATCCGCTTGAGCCTTGTACTAAAACAAGAAATAACAACACGTTTAGAAGCCTGGAAGAAGCTCTCCATCTTGGGGTTTTGGGGCAGCACCTCCAGTTTGCTCATGCTGAAGCAAGGAAGGTCAATCAACCCAAAACTTGACTTTTCCTTTCCTCTCAACACTAAAAGGCTCAGGGATTTGGGCCAGAACAGTTTTAGAAAGCCGTAATCCTTTTCATCAGCTTTGGGGGTTTTTTTTGTCCCCAAAGCCCCAGTACATAGTTGTATATCCTAGTTGCAAGTCATTCTAGTTCCTCTATGTGGGATGCTGCCACAGCATGGCTTGATGAGAGGTGCATTATGTCTGTGCCAAGGATCCGAACTGGGGAACCCCGGGCCGCTGAAGCGGAGCATGTGAACTTAACCACTCAGGCCCTGGGTCGGCCCCTATCACCTTTGTTTTGGAATCACATTTGATGCCCATCCATCAAATTTTGTTGGTCACACCTCTGTGGGCACTGT
The DNA here is from genome assembly GCF_041296235.1 of Equus asinus. Lineage (NCBI taxonomy): Eukaryota > Metazoa > Chordata > Mammalia > Perissodactyla > Equidae > Equus > Equus asinus. Next base: position 8,561,556 of record NC_091804.1, on the reverse strand, counting down.
CTTTCTATCTCCACAAAGGCTGCCCCAGCTGAGGCTCCCATCACCTGTGGCACCCTAACTTGTCTCACTCCTTCCACTTTGGGCCCCCAGTCCATTTCCCAGCAATAGCCTGAGGGATATTTTTAGAATCTTAGTCATTGTGGGGGGTCAGAATTGGCCACCCCAAAATGTGTCTCTTTGGCTTGCTTAAAAACAAAAGATTCTGAAAGAAACTTTGACCTCCCCCCCAACAGACTAAAAGAAACTTAAGATAAAAGGCCTGTCCCAGGCTGGTGACAGGCCATCATCATAGATAACTCTGGGTATCCTAGCCTGGGAGGATCCTTGCTAAGTCCATTCTTATCAAAGTTCTATCTACCAAACCTTTGCTTTTCCATCTCCTTGTAAATTTCCTTCTTCCCCGTTGAAGGCCCAAATCACTACCCCAACATCCTCCTTTGTCTTTAGCTAAAGATGCTATTTAAGGTGACAGCTTTGGCCCTTCTGGCAAGTTAAAAAGTTTTCCTGGGTTTCTCTCAAGTGTACATGTTGTAAAGCTTTGTTTGATTTTCTCCTGTTATTCTGTCTCATGTCAATTTAATTCATAGACCAGCCAGAAGGACCTAGAATGGGTAGGTAGAATTCTCATCCTGCCCTACTTCATCATTAACCCCAAGACCCTAGCCAAAAACACACATACCAGTTCAACTTAATAACCATGGAACATGCTTGGCACTGAACTAGGGGAACTGATGATGAACAGAAGAATACGGTCCTCCCAGAACTCACCATGTAGAAGGGAGTCAGACAGGGAACCTGAAGCCTTCCAGACAGTTGTTAAATGTCCTGTATTTCCTACTGAACTTGGGATTAAGTCTAACCTCTCACTGGGGGCTTTTCTAACACGGCCCTAGCAGCCTCAGCGTTCACCCTACCTCTCCATGAAGACTTACCACACTGGGTCCCCGCAGGCCCCTAACACACTGAGGTCATCCTTGTCTTCCACTCCTGCATGCAAGCTGCTCCATATGTTTGGAGAGCCTCTGTCACTTCCCCGGTAAAATACTGGTGTTTCAGGTGAGTTCTGATATCGTACCTCTGGGAGTTCTCCTAGAGACTTGTAGAGCTGGGAAGAAATCCCTCTGGGTCCCTTTCCTGTAAGAATCACCCTGACCTAATCTAGGCCAATGGTCTTTTAGCTGCAAGATGGTGGAAACACTTTAGTAGGGATGGGGCTGGGGAAGGAACTGAAAGGGAGGGGAAAGGTGGAGAGGGAGAGAGGGAAGAAGGAAGAGAGAGAAAGAAGGGAGTGTGGTGGGAGAGGGAAGAGAGCTGCATAGCTGGCTTGGTCAATGGACCACCATCCCTATCATCTATTCCACAACTTTTATTGAGCACCTGCTGTCTGTGGAATGAGCAGTGGAATGGTCCCTGCCATCTGCATGCTGATAGGCTAGTGGGAGGAGACAGATTTGCAAACAAGCCCATGCCCCCACCCCAGACAGGCCCTGGGGCGCAAGCTCACAACTGGAGTGTGGAGGCTGAAGTTCTGTTTTTATTTTTCTCCCACAGGACTGTTGGCTGTCTGATACAAAAGAAAAAGAAACAGGCATGGTATGGAATAGAGTCACCAGGGCAATACCCTTTACTGACTAAATTACTGAATATATATAAGGTACAATTTAAATATAGTCAAATTCACCCTTTGCAATGTATGGTTCTATGAGCTTCCACAAATACATATGGTGTGCACCCACCCCCACAATCAAGATACAGAACAGTCCCCTCACCTCAAACATTCTCCCCGGCGCTGCCCCTCCATGGTGAGCCCTCCCCCACCTCACCCCAGACACCGGCCACCACAAATCTGTCTCCTTTCCCTGTAGTTTTGCCTTTCCAAGATTGCTATATAAAAGGAATCTTACAGTAATTATATTAAAGAATCATTATTGATTTATAGCTTGGCCCAGTTCTATGACTGGTTTCCCACTTTCTTTTGCTGCATTATCTTTGATCACCTCTGCATCAGACCATGATGTAACATCATCTTTAGAGAGAATAGAAAGACAGTCAGGCTTTCCTTGGCGTCACAACTTGTTACTGGCAATGCCACATCTTGTGGGCAGTGCTTCTTGCCTAAGGGCAGGTCCTGGGAGAGCACTAGCTCCTCCAGCTCACTAGCGCCAGCCCCTCAGGCCTTGGCCTTGGCACTGCTGGTCCAGCTCAGCCAGATCCATCCCCTCCCCCACCCACACCACTCTGCAGCTGCTCTAGGTGATGGAGGGAGCCTGTGGGTCCCACCGCAGTGCCGCCAGGACTACCAGGTATGGGGAGTGATCCTCAAGAGGGGGCAGAGCTCTCACACCCCCAGCCCCTCCCACAAATGGCGGGGCTGCTGCTCCCTCCTTAGGTCTTCACAGGAGAACCCACGGACCTTAGAAGGAGCTCAAGCATGTGAGATGCTTAAGCTTAAACAACTTCACAGGAAGTCTGCCTCTGCCTTTGAATTTCCCTCAGGAAAGCAGGGGATTTTCAGGAAGCAGCAATTCCCCTGAGCTTCAAAAGATGTATACCACTGTTCATGACTCTTCGACACTGGGGTGCAGAGATGGCGCACGAGGCCGTTCTGTGTGTGCCCTCCAGGCCTCCGGAGGCCTCTCTTCCAGCTCTCAGAAAAGGAAAAGGGGCACAACTCAAATTAGTAGATTCTGACCTAGAGATTTTATGTTACAAGGAAGAGGAAGACAAACCTAAGCACTTGAACAAATTTTCTGAATTACCTGTATTCTGCCATTTTCCTCTTTACTAAGTGGATGATGGCTAAGTATCAAGATTGCTTAAAACATGTTTTATCTATTCAGACTTCCCCTTCTGAAAAATCTCACTTTTAATTGAGTTCCCTTGAATTCATAGGTCTGGTTTTGGCTTGTCTTCACTGATGAGCCCAGTGACAGCGTATTTCTCAGATGGCAAACAGAGGCTGTCACAGCTCATGCTCCTGGCACCTTCACAAGACAAAGCTCTTTGTGATCAGATGTCCTCTCAGCCACTTGTCATCCCCTATGCCAATGAGCTGATCGTCTGTCATTGATACCAGCAAATTTAATGAAAATAAATGAAGTTCTTTGAGCTTCCTGGACAGCATCCATTTCAAGAGGAAGACAGACAAACACTAGCCCAGCCATTGTGGGCTGGCTGGAGGGGTGAGAGACGAAAGTAACCACGTATTAGAGGTTCATTTCACTTCTTGAGGATTTAATTATGTATTTACATATTTTTGAGCCCCAGAGCCAGAAGGCTTTTCTATGCCATTGGAGTTATTTCTCGTGATCCTGGAAGCTTTGGTCAGTTCTCTTCCAGCACTCCTTTCCTTCATGACTCCTCTACTACCCAACCCCGCCCATTCCCCTTTGACTTACCTCCTGGCATAGGTAAGAAGGAAAGCCCAGATGGGAAGACTAGTCTTGGAATCCATGGCTTAGCAGAACTGGCCTCCTCATGAGAAAGGCAGTCATGTGGAAAGGACAACTAGAGACTGGGAAACACAAGACTAAGACTACACCACCCATGCCTTTGCTCATGGGATGTTAAATGTCTTCAGGAAATAGCTATTCCCAAGTTCTGAAGTTCAGAACAGCCAGGAAAATAGCCGTCTCAGGTCTCTGAAGGTCAATGTCATGATTCAGTGCCAGGAATGTTATGGCTGATCATGTGGATAAATAGAGAAGTCATTTCTCAGGTGAGTAGCACTTCAAATTGCTCAGGCAGAAGAGATGAAGCTGCCTAAATTGAATGGAGGGTCCAAGGGGAATAGAGGCAATTCCAATACAGATTAGTAAGGGCACTATTGCCAGCTGCAAACAGACCACTAGAAACCACTGCATCTAGTCCACAGCACGGAAACTCTGGGTTCTCCAAGCCTTTGACCATAAAGCTTACTCTCCTGCCAGATGCTCTAGAAACATCCTCATCTATGCCTGTAGGGCCTACACAGACTGTAGCTCAGCCTTACACAGCCATGGAATTAGAGCAAATCTTCCCAAATCTATTGTCTTAGTTACCAAAGTAACTTTCTTGGTCACATAAAGGAAGAAGAACCAAAAACCAACTATCGTTTTGGTCCAGGGATAGGTATCCTAAGATGTTTTGGTTCCTTGCCTTTTATTTTATTTTTTTGTAAGGAAGATTGTCCCTGAGCTCACATCTGTGCTCACCTCCCTCTATTTTGTATGTGGGACGCCACCATAGCATGGTTTGATGAGCAGTGTGTAGGTCCACACTTGAGATCTGAACCCGCAAATCCTGGACCGTCAAAGCAGAATGTGTAACCTTAACCACTATGCACCAGGGCCAGTCCCAGTTCCTTGCATTTTAAAGCAGTCTTTGAACAATTCTTTCCATTTGAAAGGTCTGGGAGAGGCAGAAGATGCTCATGGTATCATTTCCTGCATGATGAGCATTGCACCATGCAGGCACCACATGGCCACGGCTGCTTCAAGAGAGAAAAGTGTCCAGTGTATTAGGCCACCTGATAAAGGTTTCGGAACAAATTTTACCTTTGCAGGTAAGCTTCCAGAAAGCAGAGGCCATGCAGATTAACTCCCAGGCTAGAATGTTCCTTGCCCAGCAACTGGTGTAGACAGCAACTCAAGGATGCCTGGTGATGGGTTGTTGTGGGGGACTGGAGGACATAGATTCCGGATTGTTCTCCCAGAATCAATTGATAGTTGATGAGTGTTAGTTAGGTTAAGGCTTCAACTGGAGCGAAATCTCAGAGTGCCAGTTAGTGAACACTCATCTCCCAGCTCCAAGCCTATCCTTCTCTACTCCACTCTGGGACACTGGCGCTGGGACTCTGCAAAACTTACTTCTGCTTTGCCAGCTGCTCCTGTTAGGCTCTGCCAAGACAGGGTACCAGAGGGAGACCACAAGGCTGGAGGAGAGAGAAGGGAATTGCTCCTTTTGCTTTCTGTTCCTGTGAACATCATCCCAGCAACACTTCCTGTCTGCTTTCTGTTTCTGATTAGATTACTTCCTGTTCTTATCAGTGTTACCTCAGCCTCACTCCTGCCCCCCAGCAGCAGCAGCTGAATCCAGTTTTCAGTTTTCCCAGCATTTGCCAACAAGCCTCATTTTGGCCTGACCCTCAGAGAATGCCAGCACCCCCTCCTCAGGGGCCAGGGTCCCTGTCCCACAGGAACTTGCCCCCGGCTCAGAACCCAGCACCAGCACCGGGGCCCCCTCCTCTTTGGGGGGGTCACAGTTTCAGCTCCATGGGGCCTTTCCTCAATGCTTCTAAGTTTTAATAATTCCAACCTCCTTCTTATGTTCCCCCAGCCCTCAGGGTGGCAGCTGCTTCCTGTGGTTACTACTCCCTGATACCTTGGAGTTCTCTTGTTTTGACCTTTTCAGTTAACCATAATTATTTTAAATTCTCTTTATGAAAATACTGCCGTGATCTCTATCTCTTGATGCCCCCATGACTGATGCACTCAGGGTTTTCATCTAACCCGGGCAGTGGCAGGGGACCTGGAGTTAACACAGGACATTGAGACACAGGTCCCAATTAGCTCTGTGACTTGAGTGAGCCACAACCTCCTTCGAGCTGCTTTACCTTTAGTAAAATTAAGAGATCGATTTCAAGCAGAGATTGCAAATGGTAACCATGGGCAGAGCGCAGCCTCATGAGAGAGGTTCGCCTGGCGCCTGTGAGTGCGCCTCTATGACACAGTCTGAACTTCCTTCGGTGGAGCATGCCCTCTCCACTCACATCTGTATTGTCTAGCTCCTGCATGGAGGCTGGATCCAGACTGTTTCCAAGGCTCCTTCCAGCTCTGACATCCTTTCATCGCTGGCCAGGAGCAATGCTGTCCTGCTCATGACTTGAGGTTTTGCTGGGAGCTTGGAGAATGTCCCACAGGCAGTCCAACTGATGGAATTTCTGTCCAGTTACAGGCACAGGAAAAAATGCAAGAAATAACTGGCCCCTCTGTGCCAGCTGCTCTGGGCAACACAGACGCCCCACAGATATTAAAAGTGTGCTAAAGTTGTGCTCTTTTGAGTCCACGTGGATTGTAACCATTCCTCATGCACAATGATTGCTGCCTACTGGCAGGTTTGCTGGAACAGATGGAGACTTTGCTTCCATGCTTTGAATGCTTTGCCTGGCTCAAAGATGCAGCAAGAGTTTGGCCGCTGGTGGCAGAATGTTTTTGGTTTTCTGGGACACTAACAGGGCTCCTGCCATCCCCAAGGGTCTCTGAGCCTCTCAGGTGGGAGCCCTGCACTGCTCACTGAGGTCACAGCCACATGTGTCAGGAGGTGGCACACTGACATGGCATGGCACTCGGCAGAGGCAGCAGGAAGCCAACTTACCTGATATTGAAAAGACGCCTCCTGTGAAGCCGGAAGGCCCTAGAGGACCCGTCTTCTTTCACCTGCAACAGATTCGTCCCTGGACAGGGGCTACTAGGGAGACTGCCTTTGAAGGGTTCCCGCCTCCACCGCCACCAAAATTAACTCTTGCCTTCACACATACACACACCCTGACTCTGAGAAAGGTGGCCTTTGAGCCAGCACAGCTGAGGAGTATTGTCCCCTTAAAGAGAAGGCCTGTGGGCCTGGCTGTTTGAGATACATGGGGGCCGCTCTGCAGCTCGGGCCCCCTTGTCAGGCTGAGCACAGCCCGTCCCCCTCCATTCCTGCAGCACCGTCTCCTCACCCGAGATGTGTCCTGGGCCCCACGGCCTCTTGCTTTTGTGGGAAGTATCACTAACTTGGCCATAGCCAATGGCAGTCTGTCCCCTATTGGTGACGCAGGTGTTGCTGGGGGGCCAAGGAGGACCCTTTCTGCTTGTATCCAGTGAAGAAGCTAGTCCACTAAATAGCCTGATGAATTAATGCATGAAGAGCAATAGTTGTTTTGAATGACAGCACTGAATTCATGTGAACGAGACCTCACTGAGACTTTTTGGAGGCTCCGGGTTCGGGGTATCAGTCTATGAGCCACCTGATAGATAGAAACCGACCTGCTTCACTGACCCACAGTCTCGGCGGCTGAGAGGCTTCTGTTTTCTATTCTAGGAAAGGGGCTTCTCTGAATATCCAAGGGATGGGTTATAGGCTCTCTGTTTAATCTAAAAGCAATCTTTTCTCTTATGGGGGAGGTTGGGATGATTATGTTCAGGCCCAGAAGGTAGAGAGATGACTTGATGTCAGGGTGGGGCTGCAGGTCCCAGCATCCCCAGGCTTAATGAGGACATAGTGCTCCTGTGAAATTGCTGGCCTAAGTCATAAACTGAGCCCCACAACCAGCACGTAGCTTATGGACAGCTGCGCCTGCATGGGGCTCCCTGCGCTTCCATTTACAAAGTAAGGATTGGGTTGGAGCCCAGAGACAGGACAGGAACTATCCGTGGGCTGCTGGCTACTGCAGTACAAGGTTTAGACACACCCCAGCTGGGCATCTGAGGGTGTGGGGAGAGCCTCATGCTTCTCAATGGCAAGAACCTCTGACATCTCCGAAGCCCAAACACACCCAAGGTCAAAGTACAGGAGGAGAACAGCTGGCCTCTGGGTGGCACTGGACAGGACGCTGGGTGCTGAACTTGTCCCATGGTTGTTCATGTGCCTTTCATCAGGAAGGTCGTTTCTCTCCATTATATGTGATTTTAAAGGATGCGGCCTTGTTGCACAAGCTCTTACCTTCCTCCCCTGGGAATATCCTTTCGAAATGGTGGAGCTGATGGGAAACTCGATTCCACTTACTAAGTTCTGCTCTGCAAGTTTCCAGGTGCCCTTTCAGCTGCCTCTGTGTCCCTCCCCAGTCTGTCACTCTCTCTGAGGTTCTCTTCATGTTAAAACTACGATGGGTTTCTTCCCTCCTGCGTGCTCTTTCCTCAATTTGGGGCAGTCTCTGCCAACTCGGCACTCACTGCTCCTCATTGCTCAGGTCCTTGCTCAAACGTCACCTGCTCCAAGAAACCTCGGAGCCTCCCAGATTAAATCATTTCTCCAGTACGTTCTCTCCCACACCCTCTACTCTTCCTTCGTAACAATTATCACATTTTGTAGTCATGTAATTATGCAATTATTGGTCTGAGTGGAATGACAGCGTTCCGAGGACAAGCCCTCGGCCACCCTGCTCACCACTGTGCGGGAGGCCTGGTCCCATGCCCAGACATAAGAGGCTCATGGGTATGTGTTGAATGACTGAATGGTGAAGTGTGGGGTACCGCTGATAAGCAGGCTAGTTCTCTAACAACCAGGAATATGGAGAACACAGCCAGTTTGCTCTACACTTTCTGTGCCATGCTCTTTCTCAGCGAGGAACTTGACTCTTAGCATGAGGCCAGTGGAGTCACAGGAATGGCCAGAGTTTGGTCTGACCCTCCCTGCTGCAACCCCATTGTATAAGGGGCTGGGGCAGTGGCCGGGATACGAGTCTACATAGGCGGCTTCAAGTAGGGCAAGGGTCATCCATACCTTATGAACTTTGTTGAGGCTCACCTCACTGTGCTTGTCCCTCCCTCTCCCAGCCCCCCAGGGGTACACAGCAGGAGAGGGGTCAGTGCAGTGTGAAAGGCAGGGCGAATGGCTTACACTGGGTGCTAACAAGGTAGGGAGCCTCGTGCTGGGGGCCAGGCGGTGGTGTCTGCAGTGGGGGCCGGGCCAGCCAGCACCAGTTTTCTGATCAGATTTGCACACATGGGTGACATGTCCAACAGACAGCGAGCCCATGGACCGCAAGTTGTTCAGATGAGGAGTCACCCAAGGACACTCCACGCTCCACACCCCGAGGGGAGCGCTGCCCTCTTTGGTCACGAATTCTTTACTCAAAAATAGCCTACATGCGGGTACACCGAGGCTGCTGTTCTTGTATCAGAAGGCATGGAAAATCTTTTATAAATGCAAACATGATCTTCCTCATCCGCTTATAAAGGATAAATAGCCAGTATTTTAATACTACTCTGCAACCGAAGGCTTGCACCCTCTGTGAATCAACTTTATTACATTCATGGAAATTAGGGCTTAAAACATCATAAATTTTAAAAAGTCATTTATGATTGCCTCATCTCCTCTCCTTTTCCATGGCTTCCACCTTGTTTTCAGGAGAAAAGCTGACAGAGTTTAGAATCAGCCCAAGTGCGACCATTAATGAAGCTCTTCCTCACCACAACTGGCATTAGGTCCGCAGTGGTTCTGCTCTGGGAAGCTGCTCCCCGGCAGCTTTGAGGCTGCAGCTGCAGCCTCCCGCCCTCCTCCGGGCCCTTCCTGGCAGCTGAGAGGGAGGAAGGAGCCTCGGGGACAGCAGCCGCTCAGGCTGTTCTCTGGTGAGAAGTGCTCAGGCACAACTTGAAGTGCTACTGGAAAGACACAAACACTTCTGCCAACATTCACTGGGCATAAGGATTCGTGACACTTGGAGGAAAATAACTCTGCTTTCATATATTTTTCACATATGTTTTTCTTCCAGATTTAAATTCTGGAGGAAGGTCTCTCTCTCTGGTGACCTGCTTTAATGGTGGCAAGCAGCTCTGTTGCTAACCCTAAGCGGCTTTTCGCATTCTAGCGATGCATCTTCCTCTGTGCATTCCCAGTTTTGTGCCTCACGTACCTCCCTGTCTTCAAGTGCTTAAACAGAGATGGCTTGTGCATCTTTTTGCAAAGACATCTATTTGTCTCTCTCCGAAAGGGGAAGATTCTGCCTTTCCAGCAACGCAGAAGGAGCAAAACCAAACTGATGACTCTCAAATTCTCACAGAAGAGGTAGTTTTTGGAGAGGTAACCCCTAGGAAAAAAGCCTCATTATTTAATTTTCAAATAAAGGGGTATCACATGAGTATAGTAAAAGAAAAGACGTTTTGTATTTAGTCATTTTGCAAGAGATGCACAAAAGGGAGAACCTTCTAGAAAGTCATGGGGTAACCTTAGGAGATACTAGCTTAGTGCCTGGAATTCTGCAGTGTAAGTGTGCACAAATACTATCTGCAGGGAACAAGGACAAGCTCATATCCTTCAACCCCTTCAGCTCAGTCAACTGCCTTTTTGTCTCTCCCACCATTCTAAAATGTAACAGGTTTCTACTGGGTTCCCAAACGAGGGGCCTCCTGAAGGGAACAGTCTGGCCAAGACCAACATGGCCCCAACAACTCTCAGGTACCACTGTAGGATCAATGTGAAACATGAGGCTTTAGAAATTTATAGTAAGAAATGGGTGGATTTGTTACAACTTGGAAATAATTCTGTATGTGCGAAATTCAAACATTTGAGCAGCACAGAATCGTTATCAATATAATGTGTTATCATCAGAAAAAGCACCCTAAACAACAGGGAAAAAAGTCAATAGTCCGGTGCTCTTCTTGCACATGGAAAGAGCCCTGCCAGTAAAGGGGGGCTACGCAGGCTTCATTTGCCAAGAATGAGTCTCCTTAGATTAATGGCCTTTAATTAGTTTTCCCAAAACATAGATCACCTGTCATGCTAATTTAAACTGAAGCAGTTGATTGTGCCATGGAGTTATTTCACCTAAATTTCCTTACTCCTCTTATTCAAAAACAAATAAAGACCTTTCCAGTGACAAAGTCCGATCTGAAACACCCCTGCACGTGTGTGCAGGAATATGGGAGGACAGGGGCCTCACGTGGTAGAAATGTCCAACGCGGACTAACGACACCTTGAGGCATCATTTCCAGCATTTGTGAAAGAGACTGCCTCTTTCCAACACCACTGTTTGGAAGCAGGACGTCATGTCAGGCTTGAGTTATTACCGCACTCCTCTGGGGGGCTGAGGCTTGCCTTGTGGTGGGCTCGGCAGGAGCAATAAGGAGCCAGGTCACAATATAGCACTGCTCTCCGCCTTTGAGAGCACATTTGAGGACATGGGGGGGGGGGCATGGATGGGATTGTGTGCTGGAGGAGATGTGTCCAGGGGGAGAAAGTCTTGTCTTTAAAAGTTGAACCCAATACACTAACGTGCCCCAGCTCTCAGGTTGGGGACTGCAGCCTCATAGCAGCTACACTTGCAAGTTCCCGAAAATTCTAATCTGTGAGAGCTTCTGGTTGCTTCTGCCCAGACTTCCAAGCATCTACTGTCTAAAGCAGTGAGCGGGTAGATAGGGACCCAGTGAGCAGAACTAGCTCTTTCTGCATACGAGTGTAACAAGAAGTGGTCCCAGGGCCTGGGTATCCTGTTCATGAATCGTCAAAGCATCTCCACATTATGGGCCAGAGAGTCTTCCAGATGTCCCTCGTTAGGAAGCCAGCATGATTGGTTACTCCCTACTCACATGCCAAAATCAATCACAGGGTTGAATTTGAATCTTTTTAATTCAGAAACAGCAAAGTCTGGGTGGGAGCGAGGCTGAAGGTGATCATACTACTTGTGATTATAAACAAGTTTGGTGCACATATTTTATTAGAAGCAAGACCTAGCGTGCTAATACTAAAGAATTCTGTTTAAGCTCCTTAGATTTGTCAAACTGACTACGAAAATATTTCTACGTTGCTGGCGCCTCCATGTGAACCGCCCGAAGTGCGCAGGGTGGTGTTACCTTGTTGTTTGATGCACTTGAAAGGAAGAAAATAAATGTGCTAATTTCCTCTCACTCCTTTGAATTAGTTCAAATTAACGAAGCTTCAGCGTTGTCATCCGGACTGTCATCTGTCTTATCTTCACTCCAGAGAGGGATTCCACTGTTTGTTTGGACAAGACTTCCCAGCGCCTTTTCACCATCCCCTCATTTTATTCAAATCAAGCTGCCTTTGAGTCCGATTAGAAGTTTGTATTTCACATCCACACACCAAGGACTTCACTGGTCCAGCTGAAGCAGTTAGTCCTCTGCTTGTTACCTAACCGTGGGCTAGGACGGAACCGAGAGAGCATCCTGTGTGACGGCTTCAGATGAGAGACTCAGGCTCAGAGAGGTGAAAGGACTCCCTCACGTTACAGCGGTGAGAGCCAGAGCCAGCGGGTGCTTGATCCACGCTCAACGCTGATTCCTTCAGATGGGGATCGGACACAAACATCTTCTGAGTCCTGCACCTCTGACAAATACGTGCCCAATTATTCTCGCCAAGTTATTACTGCATCTGTGTGACTTCACTGAAACACTTGCCATGAGCCTAGCCTCCGACACGGGTCCAAAGGGCAGGAGACAGATTATCTGGTAAGTTGAAAACCATTTAGTTTACTCAGCAAATGAGGGACAATCTTCCTCGACTCCTTTGAAATGAAGGACCTCCGGTTAATTATTATCTCCTGCCTTTTATCCTTTAATCCCTGCTAGGAATTGCCCCTACATGTGTCTGCAGTCCTTACTGCAGACAAAAGCAAGTCTTTCGGTAGCAATTTTTAAAAGTCCTCATTTTTCTCATGCTGAACTGTGATATCTAATTAGTGCAAGCACAGTTTTTCCTCTTACTGGGACAACTGCATCTTTAAACTATTTTTCAGGTTGTACGGCTCTGTTGTGCAGGCATATTCTAGAAGCCTGAAGGCAAACATGTTTTGTTAGCCATTCACTTGTGACTTCAATCACTACTATGACTGTGTCTTCTGCAACACAAATGCTAAATTATACATTGTGTATCTTTCCAAGCACATTAGATAAACTTTTAAACAGACCAGTAAGAATGAGCACGTTGAAAGCTTAAAATCAACTGAACTACAGAGTAGATTCCATAACTTCATTTAATACTGATAGCAGCTCAACTTAAATTTTGAAAAAGCAAATACCTTTAATAAATTTGGTGTGAATGATTATATATTTCGATACAATTGTACAGGGCTGTGTACATGTATAATCTGTAGGTAGAATTATATGCATGTCAATGTATACCCCATATATATTTTTTCTACTCACATTTTTCTGTAGTGAAAGAAAGCCATTTTACTGCACACAGATGTGCGGTGCTACATGAAGTCCTGAGTAATTTAAGGGATCATTAATAAACCACTGTAAGTTCTAGTGTTTCAGCTAAAGATGCAGTAGATTCTGTAACCAGAATGTGAACGAAATAATGTTTAAAAATATGCATTCAGCTATGCGCTCATTTTGTGCTTAGCAGGGAAAGCTGGAGAATGCACAGCAGCCATTTACATCTGGGGAAATTTTCTTGAATTTCAAGATTAAACAAGCATCTTATTTGTATCGATTTATAGAAGTTTTAAGTGATGTCACCTACATCCAATGTGTCAAGCACGGAAGACTCCAGTCACAATTGGACTGAAAATCCCTTTTGCAGAATATGAAATTCTGTGTAAACATCAGTATTTAGGTCTTATACAAAAGTTCTGACTCAAACAAGGGGGAAAAGAAAAAATCCAATGAAATAATTTAAAATGCTTTTCTTGGGATATAGCCAGCCAGGTGGAAGGAATATAAAAAATAAGAGTATATTTTGGTGAAAGAGGAAACCAGATGAAAGTCACCAAAGGGAGGTCTGCTAAGCCACCCACTTTGGGAGGTTCCAGGTTGACCTGGCTCGAGGAGCCCAAGATAGTCAAGCCACATCCACCTTTCCACAGAGGATGGACTCCACTGTGCAATGAGAAGGAAGCCCTGTGGGGAAAAGGCCACATTCAACCGCAACGGAACAGCAACAGCTGCCCGTGAGGGTCACTATCTGCAAGCAAAGCATCCCAGGCCCAAACCCAAGCACTAGGTATGAACTCGTGAGGGGGCTGGGCCAGCCACGGGCATCTGCCGGCACCACGTGGAGGCCGGCCCGGACCTCGTGTGGAGGCTCCCTGCACAGGGGGCCTGCTTCGACGATGAGAAGGCACTGCGTTGGTGGTTCCTCCGTCACTCCCAGCTCTACCCGGTCCCGTGGCTGCTGTAGTCAAAGACTCCTTTCTTGAAGAATGGCGAGAACTCACAAATGGTGTGTTTCGAAAGAGTCAGCCCCACTTTGCTGATGTGAAGGGGAGACGTGGCAGACTGGAGCATCACACTGAAAAAGTCCCTGAGGTATTTCTGGGGGAGAGACAAGAGTTAAAAACATGGTCAAGACACTACTGGGTGGAGTCAAGGAGAAGAGATGTCCAGAAACAACTTCCCGTGCCCCTGGAACTGCTGTGACTGTCATTAGAAATGGCACACAGGGAGTCTCCTCAACTCCTCCGCTATCACCAGACCAGCTTAGGACAGACAGCCACGATATCCATGACACACACAGGTGACATCTCTTTGGCTCAGAGCTCTGATTCATGGCAACATGGCCTCGGGCCTATGTGCAGACAACGTCCAGAGAAACGCCAATGCCGGGCACAGGGGGTCTGCTTTTCAGCATCAGTGTCACTAGTTAATATCCTATTTTTTTTAAGTTATTTTTCCTCTAACTTACTCATTAAATAGAAAGATGATTAAAAGGGGGATATAAAGGCTAGCCACCTGTATAGTGCTGAACGTGCTGTGGACTGGCACAGTCACTATCTGCTTTGGATCCTTCTTATAAACTAAAGGAAAAGGAAGAGGCTGGACAAGAGCAGCAGTGCTGAGTACCAACATTTACAGATCATTTTGCAAATCCTATAATCATCAATGAAAAGAAATTCTTACTAAGAGCACTTGCTCAGGACCCCCTCTCCCCGCCGCCGCCACCCAACGCCTCCCCCGCCTCCGCTGCACGTGTCTGTCACTGCATCCTTAGCCTTTTCCGGCACTCAAGAAGCAAAGCATGTCTGGGACTAGGGTCAGAGATGCTGGAGATGAGATCAGACATGGCTGCTGGCAGGATGTATTAAGGGAAAAGAGGACACACAAGAATAGTTAATATATTTCAGGTCAGGCCAATCTCATCTATACCAGAAAATGGGGTGCATGGGGGCGGTTTTAAGCCTAACTCACTATTACCATTTCAGCTTGTTTAAAAAATATAAATGATCCTGTCACAAACTTAGAAATTAAATATAATTTTGGACCCCGAGTAACAAAAAAAATTGTCTAAGAAACATGGCCTAGGCCTAGAGCAGTGCCTCCTAACCAGGGGTGACTTGCCCCATAGAATATATTCAGAAATGTCTGGAGACATTTTTGATTGTCACTCTCGGGGGGAAGGTACATCTAGTGAGTGGAAGCCAGAGATGTGGCTTACATCCTACAGTGCACAGGACAACCCCGATGACAAAGAATGATTTGGCTCCAGATGTCAACAGCGCCACAGAGGAGAAACCTTGCCCTAAAGGAAGCAGACTTCACCTACGTCTATGAATTGCCAACCTGAAATTTACCTCTGAAAGAGGACACTCAGCTCAAGGAAAATTTGTCAGGTTTCTTAAAAATAGTAACAAGGATTATTAATAATTAACATTTGTACAGTAAGTTATAGTTTCTAAAAATCTAATTTTTTATGCTTTATGACAATACAACTGATGCCTAATAACTGCATATTCTTCAAATGTACAATCTTATGAGGCTTAACACATGGATACACCTGTGAAACCATCAGCAAAGCAAGATAAACATATGCACTGCCCCCAAAAGTTTCCCAAGTCACCTGATTTTATGTTATCATCATACTCTGCGTAGAATTACCTCTTTTTATTACTGTCATACCCATTTTCAGGTGAGGAAACTTGCAGGAAATGTGAGCAACACCAGTAATCAAGAGAGGAGACTTGAAAACAAGTGTTTTTAATTCAGACTCTGTTTCCCCTGTTCAGTATTCCTAACTTACTGGCCTCATGGCAATCTCTTATGAAAAGATCTTGAAACGGAAATCAGGTCGAAGTAAGAAGGCGCCAAAACCAACTGCTGAAAAACGAAGATCTTGGCCCAGGGCTTCCTTGCATCAGAGCGGCAAAGGGGAAGCTAACTGCCACTTTTCTGGGGGAAGGGAAGCTGAGTATCACCTTTAGAGGGACCTGCATTCCATCAGACATGGTTACTAGTCAATATTGTGGACCACACCTGACCAGCCACGGCTCCCAGTGAAACTCAGGTGCACAACTAATTGTTTTTGGAAGATCAAGTGTGAAACGATTTAGAGTGGGGAAGACAAGGAGCTCATCCACTTGGGCATGCAGCTGCCACCCTTCACAGCGTAAAGCGTGGACAGAGCTGGGCCGGCTGCGCAGACGTCACCTCAGCAGCCTTGGCAGCTCCTGCTTCAGGTCTCCCACAGGCTGCAACAACCTGCAGACTAATGCTCACGACACACCTGCCTTCAAGATGGATTCTGACAGAAGAGAAGGTATTTAAATAGGAGGAACAGATGTTGTATCAGCATTTGTCATAATTAGTTCACAAAGCAGAAGCCCTTTAAAGGGCCAACAAAGCCTGAAGGGTATAATGAAGAGAGAAGTGAAAGTTAAAAATATAAATAAAAGAAAAAGAGAAAGTCTTTGAGACGTCTTCCCTGCCAGAGCACCACCATAAAAAGAGAACAGTATATTAGCTGCAGGTAATGCCTTTTTCTTTAAATGAACTCATTAGCATGTCTTGATGAAAACTCAAGATAGATCTGATTTGACTAATTATAAACATTACAGAAGAGTTTTTCTTTGCAAAACAAATCTCTGCTTAGCAGAATTGGGCAGCTTCAGCTTTCTTTACACAGACTGCTTCCTTGGTGCAAAGAAACGCTTTGAGGAGGAAGTGTTCTTCGCAGTGAACTCAAGTGCTCTACAGCATACGAGGGGAGGCACGAACACAGCGGCTGCGTCCAGAGCCACGGGCTGGAAGTGGGCTGGGCACATTCTTCCTCATGAATGACAAAACCAAAGGACTAGGGCTAGGGCTGGGGACAGAAGACAGAACTAAAATTCCAGAAAGTTCTTGAGGTCACAGACAGCATCTCACTCTTGGCACACTGCCAAGCTTGTGACAAAATGCTTAGATGAAACTGTGATGATTGATTTTGATGAGTTCATTTTTACAAAATTGAAGCATACACAGAGAAAACAGCACACATCATAAGTGTACAGCTTAATGAATTTTCAAAAAGTGAACATACGTGTGTGATCAGCATCTAGATAAAAATAACACAATGTCTCTAGCACCCAGGCAGCCTGCCTCACACTCCCTCACAACCTTCCCCTCAAGGGTAACCACTATCTTGACTTCTCCCACTAGGGATGAGTTGTGCCAGTTTTTGAACTTCATATTAATGGAATCACACAGGATATACTCTTTTGTATCTGGTATTCACTGCTTAACACAACACTTGGGAGATTCATGCACCCTGTTGGATCATGATCACTGCTATATAGTATTCCATGTGTGAACGTACCCGCTGACTGACTTGAGCGGAGCGGCGTGCAATGGCGATGGGTTTGGGTCTTTCGTCTGAGCTCTTCCTCAATAATGAAATCTGCTTCCACATGACGGTGTCTGGTGCATCAAGTTTACTATTACTATTCCTCCAATAAACAAGTTTCTCCTCAGGGTTTTAGGCTCAATCCAAGATCAGCTAATTACTTGAACTCTGCTATCATATATATTTAAGATACATTATAATTATATATAAAATACATACTTAAATGCACACATTTATGTTAGTAATTTTTGGCACCTGTGCTCACAATGTTTTCTACAGCATCTGTGGCTGAAGGGAGAAAATTAAAGTTCTTCCCGTCAAAGCTATCCCTTTACTGCTGAGCCAAAGACATCCTAGCCCTCCCTGGGATGTGAAAAATAAGTCCAGGAGCTGAGCTGCATCCCCAGGGCGGTATACTTTATAAAAGAGTATTACAAAAATGGAAGGACATTAGGAGTTTAAGTGGCTTATCAGGGTCAGAAGGGCAAAGGAGGAAAAGGATTTGTGAAATCCAATATCCAATTTCTGTTTCTTTCACGTGGCACTTTCTCCATTAAAAAAAGAAATAGAAGCAGACATATTTAAATCTCTGTAGCCATTAGAGACCAGAGAAGGCCTGAAACCCTTGTCCACCCAGGCGGGGGGTGTCACACCTGAGTCTTTGCTTTGTTAAACACCCTAGATTGGGGCTCCCAGGAACAGAAGCCGCACCCCTGGGGTTGTGCAATGTTTCAGCCCTGCCGTGGGTCCTGGGAAGATGAAAGTCAGATTAAACCAAATCCTCTTTCAATAAGACTGCAAACCGGGAAACGGAGAGGCAGAGTGAGAGGGGGTCTGGAAAAGGTCTGTCTTAGAGTGAGCGATGGAGGGGAGGGGAAGGGGCCGAGAGGAGAAGGGGGCCAGAGAGAGATGGAGGGGCTGGCTGGGGGAGGGCAGGAGAGGAAGGGCTGGGAGAGGGGGAGAAGAGAAGAGGCGCGGAGAGAAGGGAAACAGCACAACAACGTTGGAGATGAACGTCATTGTTTCCCAAGTTGGCAAAAAGATTTAAGAATAGGAAATATATTAGACGTTTATCTAGGTTTTCACTTTTTGCTACTTGGACCAACACTAAAGTATAAGGAGTTTTCCTATCACTACTTTCAGAAGGTCGAACTTAGATGGCTAACCTTTAAGGGTCTTTCGGTACTGACAGAGCCTTGACTTCACGAAGAGCCTTTCTTCTGCAGGTGGTGGGCGTATTTTATTGTTTTTAAAGTCAGTCTATGGAGGCGCAGTGAACAGGGTGTAGAAGTAACTGGGAGAGATGGGCCCCCAGGGGTCAGTTGCAAAAAAAGTGTTGAATTGGCACAAGCTTTTAAAATCCCCCCAAAACAAAGACAAAATCCGCAGAGGGCCTGAGAGCTTTTAAAGGGGAGGCCAAGAGACACCAAGGGAAGGTGTCAGAGACGCCCCACGCCAGGCTCCTGACCCCTTCTTTCCAAAGTGGTCCTTTTGTAACTCTACCCTGCCAAGACCCCTCCGAGAATTTCCTCAGGAGGAACGAGGGCACACACCAGGCTGAGCAGTTCCCATCGCATTACTTTATGGAGGGGCCGTTGATGAAGGGCTTGCAATGTACTGGGCACAGTGAGAACTATTAATGGTCTGTCTCATTTAATCACCACCACAACTTTATGAGGTAGGGACTATTATTATCTTCATTTTCTAGATGTAGAGACTGAGGGCCAGGAAGCTAATATAATGCCCTAACCATCACAGAGCACGGAAGTGGAAGAGCCAGGACTTGCATCCAGATCATCCCACTCCAGAGGCTGGGTCTCCTTCACCAGGCTGCCATCCACAGGGGCTGCCATGCCCTCTTCTCTGGGCACTGCTGTCTCTCACTGGGCAAGGCCATCTACACTGGGCATCTTGGCTGCTTGGGCCAGATAAGCTGCCTTGCCCAGGCCTGAAGGTGCTCTCATAGAGACCAGTGGGCGCTGCGTTCTCTAGAGCTAATGTTCCATACAAGCATGGGGAAAGACCTCTTTCCTGTAAGGCTTAGACTCTTCTACAGGAGTCCCATGCAGCTGTGCTCATGCTCCGATATCTCACTCACAGAGCCTTGGTGGGCACTGGCCATTTTTTGACTGTCTTGACTCCATTTGCCTTCTCAAACAACACTCACATTCCCTCTGAAAAAGCACCTTTCCCTTCTTTGGGGATTGGTTATCTGGCTGACGTAGGGCAGAGAGGCTGGTGAATTTTTCCTATTCACAGCACACCCTAGCGGAACATCCCCAGCCAAGCGTTTACCAGGAAGGCTCCTGCCCCAGACCCTGATATACACACAGGCCAATCTTTAAAATTCCAACACCATTTCGAAAGACAACAACTAAACATTTTAATCTTTTGAACCACAACACAGGGTAATGTGGTCTATTGGCTGTGTTAATGAGTTCTGAGAGGAGAAACATACTCCCTACAGCAATACAGGGCAATTCAGCAAGAATTCAGTCAACTACTTTAGAGCTTTAGCCTGGTACCACAATCAATACACAGCATCACGGAAAAGAAGGAAAGCAGAATGTGCTGCTACATGCTATTTCACTGTAGACGTTCCTGATGAAGATCATTATGTTAACACGATTCACTTGTGACCTACAATACAATTTCAGTCTGAAAGGAAAAGTACTGAAGTTACTGGAACAACTTGGGCATAAGCTGGTCTTTAGACAGCCTCTGCTGGTTTTTTCTTTTCAACTCTGGAGCTTCTGGATGAAATGCTAGTCTGGTCATAGGGACTGACCACGTGCTCTATGGTCCATCTAGGCAAAAACTAGTGACATCAGCAGGGTGTTAAATGGTGTGGCCCCTCTCATCTTGCAGCCATTCCCTTTCAGGTCTGGGATCTAGAAAGAAGGGAAGGTTTGAGACTAGGGAAAAGAGGGACGGTGGGAGGAGTGGTACCCAGGCTCAGCCAACAACGTGAACAAGGGAGCAAGACCAGCAGGTGTAGGGCTCTGTGTGGGAACAGCAGGACTTGAAGGAGAACACAGAGGCCCCTGAATCTGGATTTGGGTCTGCAGGCACATTGTACAAAGCCATTCCCAGTTCATGAGCTCAGATGACCCCCAAGACACACTGAAGAGGAGGAGGACAGGTATACGTATCCTTTGTTTACAGATGAGGAGACTGAGATCCCAAGAGGCAGTGACTTAGCCAAGACCTACAGACTATAAGAAGCTGACAAAATGACTGGCTCTTCAAATTCAGGAGAAACAACAGCAAATATAATCCTTAAGGCGCACTCCTTCAAGGCTGAAATGTAATGTGTAAATGTAAATGTAAATGCAGCCCCTCTCTTTGGGGGCTGTCCATGCCATGTTCACGTAGGCTCTCAGAATTTACTTTGAATTTCAATCAACCACTCTGTGTAGGGTGTGTGTGTGTGTGTGTGTGTGTGTGTAGAAGATATAGGCATGAGGATGGGCCACAGAAGCACTTGGAAGACCTTAACTTCTTATCTTTTGGCTCCTCTATTTTAATTAGCAGGGGGATAAAATCATGACCACTTTATGCAATTAAAAAGTGTCTTTTTTAATAGGGCTCATGACTGTAACCACAGCCTATTGCTTATTTCACGTGCAATATATCACCCCAGCTATGACACTCTGTTTTCTACCCATCTCATTGTTGTGGAGCCCTCTTCATTTTACAATATTTTTACTTAAGTCCACATTTTAAAGTTATTGAAATTATTAAAATTGAAATGTTCTTTAAAATGTAACAGGGCCTTATCCACCTTTTCCATTGTGACATATTAACAGGGAAGATAGTTCAATGGCATCGCTCATTTCTAGAAGTCATCAGCCACAGTGGTTGCTTAAGGCAACATTATGAGTCTAATAAGACTTAGAGGTGTCATCTACCTTGCAGCACTTGGAAAATTCACCATCGACTGATGGGCTCTGAAGATAGAGTAAGCCCAGACGAACACACACTGGGATGGTTCCAGACCGGAGAGAGATCTGATCACCATGGGCCATGTCATGAATCGATCCAGTGGGGTCAATATTATTCACTCAGTCAAGTCTTCCCAGTTCTAAACTCTCATAAATTCTAGTCTGCACATCTCTCTCTGGCTATTTAGGAATCCTAAAATTTGTCTCCATTGGATCAAATATGCTGGGTTCCTTTCCAGACATGCCCCAAATGTCCTCTATACGCTGATGAAATTAGGACAGTCTCATTCAAACAACTCATTCATCCACCACACAGTTACTGCACACCTGCTCTACACGAAGTGTGCCAGACACTGGGTGTCCCGTGTCGAATAAAACACAGTGCCTGGCCTCACAAGGTGCCTGGGCTGCCCTGCACCATCCCTTCAGTGTTCAGAATCGTTCTTACTGGTGCTCTGCTCCCATGATCTAAATTCTACTTATCTTTTAAGGACTGGATCAAGGTTTGTTCTTTGTTGACTCCTCTCTCTTCATGCTTCATTCACACACCCAACAAATATTTATTGAGAGCTTTCTACATGCCAGCGCTGCTGGGGGTTTAGTAGTGAATTAAACAAGACAGTTCCTGTCCTGAATAACTTGCAGGCCTCACAGGGACATGGATAGGTAAAGCAGTAATTAAAATATGGCTACAAGAAAACAGGGATGAGATGCTTTTGGAGCACCTAGAAACAGCACCCAGCCTAGTCCTGGGTATTGGAGACATTTATGCCAAGACCTGAGGGGTGAGTAAGAAGCAAGCAGATGAAGATATTGGGGGAAGATACTGGAGGAAGGCTGTTCCAGGCAGTGGGGAGAGCATGTACACTGTTTCACGGTAAGGAAGCAGAGCTAGGGGCACCACCGATGGTCCAGCAGGACTGGACTGTGTACCATGTGTGGCCCATTCAACCTGGGGGACACACTCCTGGAATGCACTGCTCACCAATCAGCTCTCTACCCATTCTCACACTGGGGGTCCTGCACCGTGTGCTGGTGGTCTCTCTTCTCTCTGACCCACGGAGTCCCACCAGGCCTTCTGGGTGGAACCTGTTACTTGTTTTAACCGAAAGAATGCACCAGAGGTAATGTTGTGAATGAAGAGGCCACCTTGCAGGTTCTGGTGCCCCAGTTGAGCCCAGTCCTTAGCGGACCCATGATCAGAATGTAGCCATACAAGTGGCCTGACCTGACACCTGACACTTGGAAAAGATGAACCACTTGGCTGAGCCCTGCCCAAATTCCAGAACTACAGCACCAAAAGCAATACAAAGGCGGCTGCTTTAAGGCACTAAGTTTCGGGGTAGTTTATTACACAGTGACAGATAACCAAAGTACATGTGTGTGGGAATAAGGTAAGAGATGAAGGAATAAATGAAATTAAGTCAAAGCAGGATAAAAAAAAGTTACTTTGCTTTCTATCTATAAT
Organism: Equus asinus; assembly: GCF_041296235.1. Classification (NCBI taxonomy): domain Eukaryota; kingdom Metazoa; phylum Chordata; class Mammalia; order Perissodactyla; family Equidae; genus Equus; species Equus asinus. The sequence continues at coordinate 8,538,906 of NC_091804.1, read as the reverse complement.
TTATGACCAAGCATAAATTACAGTTCTATTCTACTGAATGCCAACCTCTTCCAACCTTTTTAGTATTTCTAATGAATAATTCTGTCTTAGCAGGTACTTCTTTTCTATCTATCTTAGGCTTTAAAGTAAATACTTGAAATAAGTAGTTATCATTTGAAATATGGCATTTATTTCTTGATGTTATAGAGAATTCTGAGAGCTCCTGGTTAAAATTCATCAGGGTGAAAATGTTAGTCTGTGATTACAGAATCAGAACTATTCATTACAGCTATTCAGAGAATCTTTTTTATGAGTTTAATGACATAAGCATATTGTATTGAATTATTATGGTGCTGCATCAATTGGGCTCATAAATTTAATATACTCAGTCTGGTTCACATATTCTAATAAAATCCAGCAAGCTTTAAAAATTTTATAAGCAATGTGCATTTAAAGTCCATGTGATATTCAATTTTTACAGGTTGACGTGCTTGCTTGGGGTATTAAGTAGCTTTAACGGCCATGATGACCTGGCCGACCAGCAAGCTTAGGGTGATACTCCACGAACAAGCTACCTTAGAAAGCCCAGAATCTGCTTGGACCATGAAGCTGATTGATTTTTTTCTCTAGAGCACAAGTCAACACCAGTCCCATCTTTTTGGATCCTGGAGGGGAAGAGAGGAATTGAGTTTGTCCTGCACCTGTGAGCCAGAAGCACAACATGTGTCAGCTCTAACAAAGTAGGCAAATAGCTTCCAAACAGTCTGGTAGGCCCTACTCTCAGCTTCATTTGGTTGAAGCAAAAAATGGGAGGATGCTGTGGGGGTAGGCCAGTTTCTAGTGCTCACCTGGTGTCTTTGACTTTTGTTTATTGGTATTTTGGATCGAGGTAGGAGATTGCTAACAGGCTAAACATTGATGCATAGCAACCCAACTTCCTCAGCACGGAGTTGGTGGCGAGGCCAGAAGAGAGCCCTGGAGGCTTCCATCGGCCTGTTTAGACTGTACACCTGCTGGAGTCTAACTTCGCACTGCAAGCCGGCTCCTCGGCACTCAGCAACCATGCAGCCACCGTGCTGGGCATGGGCGACATTACAGCACAGGGGTTTGGAGAAGTCCCTGAAGGCCTCTGCACCTCAGCTTCCTCATTTGATTATATTATCTTCTTTTTAAGATTAGAAGATTAAATGAGCTACTGTCTGTAAAGTGGGCAGGGCCCAATTCACCTTATTAGCTACATAGCTTTGTCCTCAGGGAGTTAAAAGGCAAGTATGTTAATTTTCTCCTCTTTTAGATATCTAGAAACACATGGGCTTAAAAGGTGGAAGTATTTAACTTTAATGTTTTCCCCTTCAAAGGAAAGTGGAAGACAGCAAGTATTGGAATGGTTGTTTTCTAAAGTCACCTTATATCAGATATTGGCAGACCCTTTATTTGAAGAATTGCTTTAAAGTAAGCAAGAACTAACATTTTTTCAAAATTGGGAACCATATTAAAAATAATAAAAAAATCTAACCTATACCGGGTAAATTAACGATCCCCCAAAAGCTCATTTTAAGATACATTTTGGATACTGAGATTCCGAAAAGTGCCGTCTGGGGGAAAAAACACAACTATTCTTTTCTTTGTTTCTAAGCTCACGATTCCTTCCTGCATGGAGGAAACCTTCAAAGAGGTTCCTGGCATTCTGAGAGAGAATGAGTGTTCCAAATGACCGATTTGACTGGCAGACTTTCAAATGAGAATCTTGTTGTGTGGTACCTCTCGGCTATAATGTACTTAAATTCAAAGACCCAGGTCCTAAAAAACTCAAGAATCAAGAAGTCGTTGCACATTAATCAGTGGCATCCCCAATTCTCCCTTTTAGTAAAAGCCGAGACCTGGATGCAGAGAGAGGCTTCGGAAACGCTGAACGACCTTCTCGTCCTTTCTGCCAGCTGTGGCTGCAGTTGAGCAGAACAATCCGTGCCTCTAAGGTCTGACCTAAGGTCGTTTGTGTATCCATGGCAAGTTTTCTTTGGCTGGCCTTGGATGGGGCCACCACTGAATAAGACTAAGTCTCTGAATACCAGGAAAAGAGTACGCTTTTCAGACTCAGGGAGGCAAGACCCATTGCCCCTTTTTTATTCTCTGGACCAGGGGCTCCTGATGATCCCTGTGGGACTATTTGCCCTGCAGATTATCCTGCCTGGGGAATTATTCCTCAGTGTCCACACACTGCCCTACGTCCTGGGGGAGCCATGGTCATACCCCAGGTGTGATGAGGACTGTGGCCCTGAGCGGTGGGCCTGTGACCCCACCCCACATAGAGGATTAGCTGGGGATTTGGATTATCTGCACCAATGATCCCCTTCACTGCGACAATGACCGAGGCTTTATGTCAGGGAAGGTGAAGGCAGGGAGAACAGCCAGATTGAAAATTCTCTAACAGAACATTTCTCATTCTAAAACAGGATGGAATAGGTATATACTTGATACATGGAAATGAAAATAAATTTCTTTACCAAATAGATATTATCTACAGAATTTAGCATCTAAGTTAAAATAGATAGACACTGAACACATGTACTTCCTGCACAGGACTTTGCTCATGAGACACTGTCCATTAGATGACCAATGGGTTAATGGCTCTTAGGGAATGTTAATAAATCTTGATAAACAATGCGAAGTTCACTTCCTTAGGAGCTTACCTTGCAGCAAAACTTCATAGAAAGCAAAACTTTCTCTTGAACAAAGGTTATTTACTAAATTACTATAGAGAAGGAAGCCTATCAAAGAATTTATGCTTCAAAGCCAAACTTAAAAACTTAAAACTATCCTGGACATCTGTCAAAGTCTAAGAAGCTGCTGCGGAAGAGAAGTGAAGAACGCTGCCGGCTGGGCAGGTGACTAAACGTGAGCTTCCTCGGACCCTCGCGTCTGCTGCGCTCAGCACCCAAGAAGCCTGAAAACCGTGCAAGCAGCAGGCCTTCAGGTGACAAGACTTCCAGCATCTGTGGCTGTTCTCAACTGAAAGGCTGTGCAAGTAGTGCAGTGAAAGGCAAAAAGAAGTACTGGCAAATGTGGATGGAAAGAAAGTCTTACAGATCACAAGGAAATCTCACTAGCTAGGGGATCTTGCAGAAAACTATGGGGCCATTTAATGTAAAAAATAATGGGCTAATTTTACTTAATTTGACATCCACAGATTCTGCCACAAGGAAACTTGCCTTTCAAAGTAAGAACTGACAGTTTATACTGACTGACCTATTACTTGAACTTGCCCAGATTCTTTCAAATAAGAAACTGCAAATCAATGCAGTTTTGTGAACTGGAAGACAAGCACTATAAACAGAAAAGGAAAGATGAATTGGCAACAACATGTACCAAGAAGTGCAAATAGCCCAGACCATGGAAACAGTAAGAGCAGACAGGGTCCTCGGCGGCTCAGGACACTCAGCTAAAGCCCTGCGATCCCCTGGGGATCTGATCCCAGCCGGCTACAGAAACCCATGGAGCAAAAGGCGACGCCTTCATTTACTACCATTTGTAACTTTGATTAGCAAAAGCTTTCTTAATTTCAATACCAGTTTCTTAATATTACTTATAAATAATATGAAACAGGTGATCGCAATTAGAAAACAGATTAGAGAAACAATTTTTTTTTTGGTTGACTGGAATGAATACTCTATATGTAAATGTAAATGCATTGCAGTGAATTGCTGGGAATAGAAATAAGTCCATCTAAAACTGGAGGGGAGCTTAACATGGGCAAACAATGAAGATAAAAAGTTACAAGGAATTGGAACAAACTGATGTTCTATCCACTTGTTTCCCCCAAATATTGTCCCAAAGGGCTGCAACATATGCTGTGATTCATTAACACACGTATGGAAGAAAAAAAGATTGCCAAGGGAAAAAACCAACTAGCTGAATTCTAAAATAAAGATGCACTTTACAAAGGTAACAAAAAACAGGCTGTAGGTTCACTGGCACAGGCCATGGTGAGCACCTTTCATCTGAGAAAAGCACAATTTATTTGGGAAACAAAACTGAATAAATGGAGTTAAGGCGAACTAAGCATCTTCAAGAAAGCCAAATGCAAATGGGGCAAGGCTTTATAAAAGAGAAAAGGTGATTTCCAAATGTATATATAAACAGTGAGTAGAGAACTTAGTGGAGACAGGACCGAGACAGCAGTTCTTAAAATAAATGAATGTGCAGGAAGAATTTTGAGCACGTCTTTTGGCCAGATGCAACAAAGGAAATGTATAAAGAGGAACTGTGCAGACATCAGTGGAAATAAACAAAATTGACTATTTCAGGGAGCAAGAAGCTTGGCCTTCAGGTTTATAACAACACTAGAAGATACAATAGAAAGTGGAATGTTACAACAAGCGAAGAAGGAGTGGGGTGGACCACAAAGCTCCAGGCTTCTCAAACAATCTGTGGAGATGGACCAACAGAAACAGAAATGGCAAATAGAGGAGAGAGGAAAATGAGAGGAGGACCAGGCCAGCAGGTTCAACACAAACAAACGGGATTTCAGAAAGAAACAAAAGAAAAAACTTTAAGAGAGGAAGTCATCACAAAAACCTCCCAGAGATGAAGGACGTGAGAGAGATGAGGGCCACGCAGGTAAGTGCAGCAGAAGTGATGGAGTGCTTACCAAAGCACAACTGTGAAAGCTCAGAACACGGGAGATGGAGGAAAGGCCCTACAAGCTTCTGGTAGGGGAGAGAGAAGGATCATATCACAAACAAAGGATCAAGAATCAAAATGGCTTTAACTGCTAAACAGCAGAGAGTTAGAAGATAATGAAGCAAGCCCTTTGAAATTCTCAAAGAAAATGGTTTCCAGCTAATATATCTAGCTAGTGTGTTGGTGAGGAAAGTTACTTTCAGACATCTCTCTAGAAATTTACTTCTTCTACATCCTTTCTCAGGAAGCTACTAGAGATGTGCTCCAACAGAATGAAGGAGCAAATCAAGAAAGGGGGAAAAACCCAGGGCACAGAAAGCAGGGGCAACAATTCAAGAGAGAGCAAAGGATGATGGAGAAGGGAGATAAGAGCAGATGTGACTCCGTTTGACTCCAACAGGCATGAAGTTTCCAGGATAGACTTCTTCAAGGAGGCTGTATTCATGAAATACCTGATGGTCAATGTCTTCAGAAGAGATTCGTACAAATGACCAGGCATTTGAAGTTGAATTAGTGGTCAGGACACAATAAACGAAGCAAGCAAATAAGCTGCTCGCGTGTACTCCTGACACACTGTGTGGAAAGGCTGAGCAGGGAATGGCAAGTGCTCTGCCTGTTTAAGGACATCGGGGTTTGGGGTGCATGTTAGGGAACCACCGTCCACAGTGGGACGTCAATAGATAAGACCTCAGATTAAAACAAAAATCAAGAAGCAACAGAAATGCGATTTTAGTTTGGAGGAAAATACCAAAAAGTATTGAAAGGTTGCTGCTGGGGAGAGAGAAGGGGGCGTCAAACAGAGGGCAGAGAGTGCTCTTCAGAGAAGCCCAGAGAACGATTTCAGCAGATCCACAATGACAGTGACTTAAAAAACGTTTTGAAAACTACATATGTACACAACACAGCAATAGGTTCTCTGTCCGTCTCTCTCTCACACTCACACACACATACACACTCATGGAAAAATGGTCAGATGGATATAGGCCCAACCCACAAGAGCAGCTCCCTGTGGGCAAGTGACTCAGTGTGAGATCCTCTCAAAGCAGACCTGAGGTCCTTTACTTAGGGGTGATCCTGGCCGTAGAGCAAAGGGGAGGGAAGGTGAGAGAGGGAAAAGGAGAAAAACCAACACAGGGGGTGTTGTCAGTGGGTTCCTGCTGCAGGTGCCTAGACTCAGGCCTGCTGGGGACGCTGTGAGAAGCATGTGGCATGTGCCTCCGAATGGACCCTGTGAAGGACGGGAGGCAGGCACACCTGTCCAGAGACTTTCAACTCTCACTGCTGGAGAGTCACCTCCAGGACCTGACCTCCCTCCAACCATGGACTGGCCTGGTCACGGCTTGAGGGAGCTGCCTCAGCTTCGGAGAAGGCTCAGAGCCCCAGTGGGATGCTGCCAGCACACAGTGGAACTGTCTGCCATGGTCACAGCCAATACCACGGTATGTGAAGGGGACATGGGGCACACGACATGTGTCAGCTATGAGATGGGAGCGGGGTGGTGGTGATTAATGGGGATCCTGGCTTTAGCTGCTAAGAGGGAGCCCTTCATTTAGTGGAGCCTGCTATCCACCTGGGGGGCCAGGCTGTTGGGGTAGTCGGTCTTTGCTCCTGGCTCCAGCTGCTTTGTTTCCTCCCCAGTGTTCTTACTGTGTCTTTAGCATCTCCTTTTCTGATGAGGACTTTCTGATTTACAGCAAGCTTACTCATTATTTGCCTAAGGGGAAACAAGCAGTTTTAAAGAATTTAAAATGCAAGTTTTATTGCAACGTTAGGTGATAAGAACTCAGGAGAACGTGGCTCATGCACTGGGCCTACCTGTATCTGTCATCAAAATGATTCTAGAGCATTCAGAAGACGAAGAGCCCAACTTGCCCACTGTCTTAGCTAATATCCACTTGGCCGGACCGTGGCGTCTCCACGGGACCAAGTCAGAAGAGCTGCCAGTGCCAAGGTCCCCGGGGGCTGGGCTATGCTGCAATCATTTCCACAAACTCCTGTGTTTTATGTTTTTATGACAAAAGTGGATTCTTATTTTATTCTACTATATAACTCTATTTATCTATATACAATATTGAATTATATCTGTCATTGGCGTCTCTATCACATCTAGAACCTATACAGCTATAATCTACATCTATATTATACATCTATAACTATATTTATAAATTAGAGCTCTATCTATAGACAATCAAATCCATATAATTATATCTTATTATATCATGCTTTATTATTCTAAATTAATAATATGTCACTGTATGTCCCCTCCTCCAATGAGTATTAACAAGATTGTGACTGCATTTAAAACAACAAAATCAGGGGGCTCTAAATGACAATCCGGTCGCATGATGGTGCCAGGAAGGGACTAAGAACCTTACTGATGGGCCATCCCTTCATCCTCACCCAGGATGATGTGTGCACTGGGGGGAAAGAAAAAAAAAAAAGCTCTGGCAGAAATACGCAACTCTAACTGAATAAACAGGAATGCTACTAGAATCAAAATGGTCACTAATTCCAAAACAATAATTCAGGCATAATCAGAAGGTGGTCACTGTTTTTTCTACCATCAATCATCGTATCTCCTGCTATTCTCTTCCCCTACTCTTAGCTCTGTTTCCATCTGACACTTCCCCTGGGGCCTGGGAGCTAATTAAGTGCTTCAGTTTTAAAAACCTTCCCTTCTTGCTCCTGTTGTGCAGCAGCATGACTGTAAGATGTAAGGGGAGGCAGAATGAGAAAATATTAAAATAGTATTTAATTAAGCAGAGTAAACAGTAAGGTCAATAGTAACTTGGAGCTAACATCTGCCTCTGAACAAGGCAGGCAAGCTACCTCCAGGTACGGGCGACAGAGGAGTGAGCTGTGCTGCATGCTCCTTCGTCTGTGCCACTTGCGACAGCTACTTCTGCTTCAGAGGCAATGAGACATTTAATAAAAGAAAACAAACAGTGATGCCTCGCTGGATCTAGGAGCAGGGCAGAACAACCCTCCAGCTGTTTAACACTGCAATGTTCAGGCCTCATTTCTTTTTGCTTTTAAAAGTAACCAGGGAAATAAAAAACGTTCTACACTGAACAGAGCGCAGAGCTCTGAAGCCTGCCGTCTTGAGCTGTGCTGCAGTGCTCTCACCTGATGCTATTTCCATAAATAGGAAGGAGCTGGAGAATCTCTGCTATAGATTTGTTGAGCCCCAAAGACCTTGTAAACGAGCACGGGAGCTGGGGAGATGACAGATGTTGCTGAGTCAATGCTAGGACTGTGCATGAGGTGGGACTGTAATTGGGATTGATATTAGAATCTCAAAAGCTCAACAAACAGGAAAAGTGCCACTGCGGCTGTATCTGGGGGGAACAGAAATGACTTCTGTCGTGGTTAATTTTGTGCCAACTTGACTGGGCTACATGTGCCCAGATATTTGGTGAAACATTATCCTACTGTGTCTGTGAGGGCCTTACTGGATGAGATTAACATTTGAGTCAACAGACTGAGTAAAGCAGATTGCCCTCCCTAATGTGGGTGAGCATCACCAAATCAGTTGAAGGCCTGAAGAGAACAAAAAGGCTGACCCTCCCATGAGTAAAAGGGAACTCCTCCTGCCTGACTGCATTGAACTGGGACATTGGTCTTTTCCTGACATTGGACTTGAATGGAAACATCAGCTCTTCTTGGGTCTCAAAACCGCTGGCTTTTGGAATGGAACTTACACCATCAGCTCCCCTGGTTCTCAGGCCTCTGGACTCCGACTGGAAGGACACCATTTGCTCTCCTTGATCTCCAGCTTGTGGAGAGCAGATCTTGGGACTTCTCACTCTCCATAAACGCGTGGGCCAATTCCTTATAATAAATGACTTTACACACACATATACGTACATTCTATTGCTTCTGTTTCTCTGAAGAATACTGACTAATGCAGTTTCCAAACACTAAATTAGTGGAGTGGCAAAAAGGCACTATTTCAACACCATGGGTTGTGTGTAGAAACGTAAAATTCACAAATATATTTAATACTGGATTTCACTGTCTTGTTAAGATTAACGTCCAGGGTCTTCGGCATTCATACTAATTTCATCATCACCCCCCAGCTCTCATTCAGTTGAATAACAAGCCATGCTAATTGTACCTCCTGTGTATCTCTCTAATATCCCCACTTTTCTTCAGCCCAACTGCCATCACATCCTCCTTCAGGCCACAGTCATATCTTACCTGACAAGAGCAACAGCCTGGTCATTGCCCTTCCTGCCTCCCATCTCCCCTGCTCCCACACATTCTCTCCACAGTAATAAAATCTCATCCTTCCACGTGTCTGCTTAAAACATTCCATTGGCTCCTCACTTTCCTCTGGATCAGGTCCGAAGTCACGGAGATGGCTTTAGGATCTTACTTTTACTTCCCTGTCTACCCCTGTACCAGTCTCATCTTTCCACAATAGGTTCGGATTTCCTGGGTCCCAGCCTAGTCCTGCTATATCAGAATATATTGGAACAAAGTCTGAGAACCTGCATCTTTCAAAAAGCTGCTGGAGATAATTTGAAAGATCAGCTTGACAGGTTTGAGAACCACTGCTTTGGGAAGCACATCCTCTCAAAACCACAAAGGCAGTTCATCACTATCCCCATAGTTACGACAGTGGCCTGTAATCACTTGTTGAGTTGTCTCTGCTCTGACAGGACTGTGAGCTCTTTCAAGACAAGAACCATAGATGACACAAGCAGGGCAGGCTCAATCTGGGCATGTGAAGTAGCCCTGAGCATGGACAATGACTGCCATTGTCACAGAATTGTTTTAATGAAGGCAGCAAACGCTACAAGAGACAGACCACCAGACATCACACGCTTCCTCTGAGATGCAATGGGAACAACATTACCACCTATATAGTGTTCTTGCCAAAAAGAAAAAATCAAACCTGAACTTGATCAAGCCTCTCAATCTAACTACTGGTTTTCAGAAAACGCAGGACTAGAGGAGCATGGTGAATGACACCATGGGGAGGCAGTTAGCAAAGTATGAAATATGAGAATTCAATGGATAAATGACATGGTTTCTCCAACAACAGATGGTGAAGAAAAAAGAGGGAGGGGAAACCTACAGATTATTAGACACTTTAGAGATGGATCAACCAATACTACATGTGGATATAATCTGAGCCTTGATTTATCCATTGGAAAATAAAGAGAGAAAATTGATGTGGCATGAACATTGACTGGATATTTGTTTATGCTGAGAGATTGGTTAATTCCTAGGATGTGTGTATGTGTAATGATAACGACATTGTGGTTATGTTTAAAAAAATAAAGTTTTGCTTTTTAAGAGATACATCCTAAAATTCTTACAGATAAAATAATATGATGTCTGGTATTTGCTCTAAAATAATTGTGTGAGTGTGTGTAGTGGCTAGGGGTATAAATAAAACAAGATTGGTCACATGGTGATTAAATATTGAAGCTGGGTGATATGGGAGGGTACACTCAGGTTCATTACATTATTCTTTCTGGTTTGGATATATTGTCATAAGAAATAAAGTGAAAAAAGAAACTACAGGTTATTGATTTCTATGTCATGATATCTCAAAGTTCCTTTAATGCACTAAAGTTTGGAAAGATATGGTTGTATAACCCTTACATAGAGAGATTTGCTAATATAATAGGATTGCATTCTTTGATTATAGGAATTCTTTTAATATCTAATATTAACAAATCTAACACTCCCAGGTAGAGGCAATTTCTCTTTTGAGTCTGAAGCAGTTGCAAAGGATTGTCAAAGAAGGTCACTCTATACCAAGGAGAACCGGGGCCATGTCCTTAAATGAAGATGTTCTTCTCTTTCCCATGGGAAATTCTAACCACAATTGGATGCTAAAATTAATGCGCTCCAGTCCTTTTGGCTCTTCACATTAGCTTGACAGATTGTTTCAACTTTTTTGTCTGAAAGAACTAAGGGGAATTTAGTTTCAGTACAGTAGAAAGTTAAGAGGCAGAGGAAGGGGCAACCTGTATTGAGATTTCTTAAGTGACTCGAATAAAAAAATCTTTACAAATTATACTGACATTGTAGTTAAATGTAATAATAGGTCACTTAGGATATCCAAAGTACTACTACAAGATAGAAGAAAACAAAGGTCATCTGAACCAAAAATCAGCGTGCAAAAGTCTTTGTAGTAATATATGAAGATTATAGGGAAAAAGGATCTTTACAACTGTTTGTCATTTACACTGGTATTCCACCTGATCTCTAACCTACTTGATGGCTACATGTGATTACAAGAGATTTCCTTCCTGGTTTCTGTGTTCAAATGTTTTAATTTGCAAAGGTGGTCTGCTGAGTGGGCACCTCATTCAATTTGCAGACTCTGAAAAGTATTGATTCATATAGACAGATATCTACTTTGCGTTTGGAAAGAACAAGTGAATAAAAATGGTGCTTGGTAAACACAGATGAAATAGTGACTTTCAAATTTCAGAGTAATAAGAGAGCCACTCTTAATGAAATGTAAATTACCATATGCCAAGCAGTGGAGAAAATATGTAAGAAAAACACAATCTATTTAGAGGAGGATTACCTTCCTTTTAACTATACTTCAACCTTAGACTCTTAAGAAAAATGTGTAAAAGTGTCAAATCCACTCACCTACTCATTCATCCATCCATTCTCCTTCCTTCCTTTTGTTTAACAAAGTAATAAAAGGACAATGGAAAAACAAGAGGATAGAAGGAAGATAGAAATGAAAGAGGAATGAAAAGAGAAAATGAGGAAAGGAAGGCGGTTATAAATGCATGATTGCACAATTATTTATTTTTAAATGTTTTCTTATAGGCTATTTTTAAAAGCAGTTATAGCTTGACAGAAAATTGAGAGCAAGGTACAGAGATTTCCCATATACACCCCTTCTCCCGCATCAGAGGATTGTATTTGTTACAACTGATGAACCTACACTGACACATCATATCACCCAAACTCCATAGTTTACAATAGGGTCCACTCTCGGGGTTGCACCTTCTATGGGCTTTGACAGATGTATATGTTGGGGGAGGTCATCTAAAGGATGTGACTGTTAGTTGACCCCTGAGCTGGACCTGGGCAATCAGAGGCTCCTCACCCCCTTCTCTGTGCCTGGAATGTCTATTCTGCCCACCGTTCCCAGCCATGGAAGCCATTTTCAAGGATGCAGCCTTGACAGAGCAATGTGTTGCTGAGACCATCTGGACAGAATACGTGACTGAACCCTATTAAGTCCTCTATATAAACTTTTTAAGATTCTGGCAGGCGGGTGCAGAGATCTCTAGTCTTGCAGCTGCCCAAGACAAGTCTTGTATGTACTTGCTTATTAAAACTGCCACCTACCAATCTGGGGTGGTCTGCCTCTTTCTTCAGTCTCTCCTTGCCCTCTGTGTATGGAAGCCAGCTTCAGATTTCACCAGAAAGCTCCTGAGGTTTCAAACCAACAGGATAATAGCATGTATCCACCATGATAGGATCACACAGAGTAGTTTCACTGCCCTAAAAACCCCTGGAAACAACTGATCCTTTTATTATCTCCATAGTTTTGCCTTTTCCAGAATGTCATCTAGTTGGAATCATGAGTATATAGTCTTTTCAGATTGCTCATTTCACTTAGTAATATGCAGTACTTTTCATGGCTTGATTACTTGGTTTTTCTAAGTGCTGAATAATACTTCACTGTCTGGATGCACCACAGTTTATTTTTCCATTCACCTACCGAAGGACATCTTGGTTGCTTCCAAGTTTCGGCAATTATGACTAAAGCTGTTATAAACATTCATGTATAGGTTTTTATGTGAACATATGTTTTCAACTCATTTGAGTAAATACCAAGGAGTGCAACTGCTGAATCATGTGGTAAGAGTGTTTAGTTTTGTAAGAAACTTCCAAACTGTCTTCCAAAGTGGCTGTATCATTTTGCATTCCTACCAGCAATGAATGAGAGTTCCTGATGCTTGACATCCTCACCAGCATTTGATGTCCTTAGTGTTTTGGATTTGGGCCATTCTAATAGGTGTACAAAGGTATCTCATTGTTATTTCAATTTGCAGTTCCCTAAAGACACACGATGTTGATGAGCATCATTTTATGCCTATTTGCCTCCTGTATATCTTCTTTGGTGAGGTGTCTGTTAGATCTTTTGCCCATTTTTCAATTGGCTTTTTAATTTTCTTATTGTTGAGTTTTAAAAGTTCACTGTATATTTTGGATAAGAGTCTTTGTTCAGACGTGTCTTTTGCAAATGTTTTTTTCCCAGTCTGTATCTGGTCTTCTCATTCTCTTGGCATTGTCTTTTGTAGAGCAGAAGTTTTCAATTTTAACAAAATCCACCTTATCAATGACTTCTTTCATGGATCATGCCTTTGATATTGTATCTAAAACATCATCAACCTATCCACAGTCATCTACATTTTCTCCTATGTTATCTACTAGGAGTTTTATAGTTTCACGTTTTACATTTAGGTCCATGATCCAGATTGAGTTACTTTTTGTGAAGAGTCTAAGGTCTGTTTCTATATTAATTTTTTTTTTCTGCATGTGGATGTCCAGTTGTTCCAGTACCATTTGTTGAAAAGACTATTTCTGCTCCACTGTATTGCCTTTGCTCCTCTGTTAAAGATCAATTGACTATATTTACTTGGGTCTATTTCTGGATTGCCTAATCTGTTCCATTGATTTGTCTATTCTTTCACCAATAACACACTCTCTTCATTACTGTAGCTTTAAAATAAGTCTTGAAGTTGGGTAGTGTATATCCTCCAATTTTGTTCTTCTCCTTCAATATTGTATTGGCTATTCTTGGTCTTTTGCCTTTCCATATAAATTTTAGACTCAGTTTGTCCATATTCACAAAATGACTTGCTGGGATTTTGATTGGAATTGCATTGAATCTATAGATCAAGTTGAGAAAAACTGATGTCTTGACAATATTGAGTCTTCCTATCCATGAACATGGAATATCTCTTCATTTGTTTAGTTCTTTGATTTCTTTTCTTAGAGCTTTATAGTTTTCCTCATATAGATCTTATTACATATTTTGTTAGAATTTTACCTAATTACTTAATTTTTGGGAGTGCTAATATAAATGGTATTATGTTTTTAATTTCAAATTCCATTTGTTTATTGCTGTTATACAGGAATGTGATTGACTATTGTATATTAACCTTGTATCCTACAATCTTGCCATAATTGCTTATCAATTGCAGAAGAATTTTTTTTGTTAATTATTTTGGATTTTCTACATAGACAATATGTCACCTGCAAAAAAAGACAGTTTTATGTCTTCTTTCTGAATCAGTACACCTTTTATTTCCTTTTCTTGTCTTATTGCATTAATTAGGACTTTAAATGTTTAATTTTAAAAGTATACTGTAAGTCACTGTATGGCAACTGCAGTGTAGCAATATTTTTAAAAATGATTATCATTGCTAGTGTTTGCTGCGTGCTTGGCACTTGTCTAAGTATTTTACATGAATCATCTCATTTAACCCTCACAACAACTCTATGAAGTGGGTATCACTATCCCACATTTATAAACCCCTTTATCCCCATTTTATAGATGAGGAAACTGATTCACAGAGAGGTTAAGTAACTTGTCCAAGGTCACCGAGTCAGAACAGATTCACAACCATGTCTGCTGGACTCTATAGTGTATGCTTTTAATGATTATCCTTTATCAATTTCTTCTATTAGGTGATTTTTACATAACATTCTCATTTGATGCCCTCAATAACTCTGAAAGTTAGCTCTTATTTATCCCTGTTTCACATTGAGATTAATGGAGCTCACAGTGGGTAAGAAACTTACCCAATGGCATATACAAAGTGGCAGAGCTAGGATTTAAACCCACGTTTAAGCACATGCTCTCATTTTAAAATGGTTAGGGGCTGGCCCCATGGCCGAGTGGTTAAGTCCTCACGCTCTGCTTCGGCAGCCCAGGGTTCGGATTCTGGGCACGGACATGGCACTGCTGGTTAGGCCATGTTGAGGCGGCATCCCACATGCCACAACTAGAAGGACCCACAACTAAAATATACAACTACGTACTGGGGGGATTTGAGGAGGAAAAAGTAGGAAAAAAAAAAAAAAAGAAGAAGATTGGCAACAGTTGTTAGCTCAGGTGCCAATCTTCAGAAAAAAAATAAATAAAATGGTTTTTCGTCAGAATAAATATGTGCTATTTGCTGTTCAATACAGCTTTAACTGCGCATTCAGCAAACATTCACTGAGGGCCTGTTAAGGGCCAGATGCTGTTGTAGGCACTGAGGACAAGGCAGTTGGAATCCCCATCCTCAGAGGACTTAGCTTTTAGTAAAACATGAATCACTTAAAAATCAACCAACAAACAAACCCCTCCAACCACTGCTAAGTGCTGTGCCCAAGAAACAAGAGGGGTGCCTGGTGGGGAGGGCAGGGGAGGGTTGCGTCCACTTGAGGGCAGGCATCTCTGAGGAGAAGACTGAGGGAGCTGCTCCAAGCTCAGAGATTCTTTGGCTGACTTAAATTACAACCAATAAGGAAATAAAGGTCGTGATCGCCAGCCTAGAGTTTTAGATTGGGAGCACAACGGTGGAGAACAATTTCTCCACTGTTTGTGTGTTTTCAGTCCCACAATTGTTAGCTATCATCCCATACAGGATGCCATTTGGGGAAGGAGAAGGAGAAAACGGCAGAGAGTAAAACTGTTTGATGACAGTATGATGCGTGCAGCCCTTCCCCCTCCAAGCCTCCATCTGAGTTTGGAAGTTGTTGCCTTCCTTCAAAACATTTGTTTTGATTTTGGTTTCCTCTTAAACCAAGGACTGTTCACGGAAACCAAAGTGAGATTTCTCCCTTTGGTTGGGATACACACTCTTTGATGCGACCATAAAGCACCAACTTATATTGATACTGTAAGGCCTTTTATTGTATAAAATGATTTCTTGACAGGCAGTCTGCCTCTAGAGTTTGCTGTTTCTTATGCTTCCTTCTCTCCCTCTGTGGCACTGCTTACTTCTGCAATATATGCTTTCTCATGTAATTCCAATGATTCTATGGAGTAGATATGATTTCTGCCATTTAATAAGTAAGGAAGTGAAGTTTAGGGAGGAAACTAACTTAGTGAAGTTAGGGAGGGTCACAGATACTAGTGTACGATATCAAAGGGTTTCAAACCCAGGTCTAACTCTAGAATTTTCCACAGTTTTCCAATACCACACTGAGTTCCCCATCCCCTTCCCAAATCTTAACCCCAGGATTACACCATTTTCAGCTTCTCCGACTCCACGAAGCACCAAAATGGACCAGCTGCCACAGTCCAGCTCAATCTCCTCTAAGCATCAACAGCCACTTAACCTCCTTCAAAAAAGCTTTGCTGCTGACAATGGTGATAATAGACTAATAACAGAAAACATCCCCTGCTAACGTGAATAACTAGATAACCAGAAGAAAAAATAAAAACATAAATGAGAAAGAAAATGGTTCTTTCTGTGAGGTGTTTCCTAAATCGCTGCCTATGTTTGATAATGGTTCTATCATCATCAATTTTGTAAGATCAGCAGAGAGTAGATGGGAAGAATGTTAAATTAAGCACAGAATTGCTAGATATCTTTCAGATAGCCAAATGAATGAGAAGATGCAAGGATTTTAGCTCCTGAAATTTACTGTGCAACTGAAAGGGCTCAACCTATAAAATCTCTTAACCAAATGACTCCATTGTTGGAAATTTAAGGTTTGAAAGTAAAATAAAACTAAAGTAAAATGAGAAACTTGTTAGAAAAGCTAGACGGTGTGTGTTGCAGACACCATCAGCCAGAAAAGTGACTCTGGGCAGTGGGGGGAGTGGTAGTGGAGATACATCAGTGCTGACAGCCACTACTAACACCTATGTTTGGCAGATAAGGCATTTGAACTAACGATTTTATTTTGAAAACAACATGTTCATTTAGCTCACTGTTCCCATTAGAAGGGACAATGCCTATCAACCCTGGGCATCCCTTTACTCTAAGAAAAAGATAAGAAAAGCCGCTGGGAGCCAAGCTGGTACTCACAGCTAACCTGCAGTGTTCTTCTGTCAACTGCAGACAATTTCAAAGAATATCAACATGAGTCAAGGCTACTCTGTGACCATGAAGGAGTAAAACAAACAAACAAACAAAAGATCACTTCACAACCACGTCTGAACACAGACAAAAACATGAACATTGTACAACCACAGATACGATCAAATTCCCCCAATTCTGGCTAATATGGGTGACTGCTACTTTTTCATTAATCACAGTTTTAACTTTACTCTGTGCTTCTTGCCTTCTAGATAAAAATCATTAAGACACCTAATCATACAATTCGCCCAGCATCCAATCTAGAGCAAGCCCCACTTTCTTGCACACTCCCCAAAATCACCTAAGCTAAGCCCAAATCCTATCCTAAGTTCTCTGTAATACCTTCTTGCCGAGATGCCCCACCCCACACTTCCCATGGTATTTGTTCCCCCTTAGTGCAGTGAGCTAATAAATCTAACATTGTTAAAAAATAGGTGTATTTCTAGGGATCTCTCACTGAAAGGCAATGACATTTGTCTATTTTTTTCACAGGCAGAAGCTCATGGGATAAATCAGGTGAGTCGAGAACTCCACAGTGGGCTGTCTAGCAGTCAATAACCCAGGAGACATGCAAAGAAAACTAAATAGCTGTGAGTAACAGCTATGTAAATGTGGAGGAACTGTGCTCATTTCATAACGATCTCATGCCTCCAATCTTTTTCACTCTGGACAATAGCTCCATCATGATTATATCATCCGAAAGCCATTTCTGCTTTTCAGATTACAATATTACAGGTTGAAAGAAAGGCTGATATTACAACAAGAGATTCCTGGTATCTTCCAGGTATCACTATGAATAAGAATACTCACATAATTTTAGAGTCTTTGCCCTAAGAAATTGATTGTGCAAGATGTGACAAACTGAGATACTCTCTTGTTACACTTAATGACTGCTGGTGGGGGTGATCTTCTGTCCTTCCTTGGCTCTCAAAGCAGATCTAAGATGTGCCATATCTTAGATCTCGTCATTGTCGTCATCATTACCACCACCACCATCTTCACTGTCATTATCGAACCACCTACCACTTTTGAGTGTTCTTCTCTGTACCAGATTCCACGTTACGTACATGACCCATTTAATCCTCGGTCAACTCTAAGAAGGTGGTATTATCACTATCCTCATTTTACAGATAAGGAAACTGACGCAGTGACATTAAATAACTCCAAAGCGACAGAGCCAGGATTCAAGACTGGGCTGATCCACTCCAAGGCCCACACTCTTAGCTACCACATTATTTTTATCCATCTTGATGTTTTAACTATTGAGATGAAAATGGGGAAGAAAGAAAGAAGTGGCCCTGGGCTGCTGCCTGCTCTAGTACTTTGAAGAAACCTTCCTAGAAGTTTCTCAGGTTCTTACTTCCAAAGGTGGCTGCATTATTCTTGAAAGCTTTATGGTTTTAGAAGGTTTCACTTGTTTTCATTAATTACAGTTACTCCTTGAAATGAGAGACTATTAAGATGATTAGTAGAAATGTTTCCAAGTAGATGATAACATCTCTGAAATTAGTAACCCAAAATGCACCTCTTATCAATCAACAAAAACAAAACAAAAAACTCACCAATTTGGGGCTAATGTGGGTAGATTTTCTGATAATTCAGTGAATAATGCAATGAATGTGAGGCTCGTACGAAATAGCATAGGAGATTAGGAATCTAATTTGATGTCAAGTCTGCTGCCTTCTAACTTGGGAGTACATGAGAAGTTTTGAGACATAAACATATCTTTAGGTACAAGTGAGAAAGTGACAGAAGTCTTAAAAGAAGTAGAAGTGAGGTTTCATGTAGTTTCCAGAAAAGTGGCATGCAAAGTCTGGTTTGTATTTTAGACACATCACAATTTAACAGAGTAATTTTACGCCTGTTGAATCTACATATAGTAAAAAGAGAGCTGGGCTTGTATTTTATACAATCTTTTTGTTTCATTTTTTTCATTTCATTTTTCTAGTAATTAATTCTCACTCATCTTGCAAAAGTACTGATAAAGGATGGAGTGTAAATAACTGGTCCTTTACCACTGCAGTTTTGAGAAGCAGTATATTCTAGAGTCATGTGTTCAACTC
This sequence comes from Equus asinus, assembly GCF_041296235.1. Classification (NCBI taxonomy): domain Eukaryota; kingdom Metazoa; phylum Chordata; class Mammalia; order Perissodactyla; family Equidae; genus Equus; species Equus asinus. The sequence continues at coordinate 8,520,110 of NC_091804.1, read as the reverse complement.
GGGATGTTTAAGGCCTATTGTTAATGAATATCATATCACATTTTAATTATTAGAACTCAATTTGATATCCATTTGGATATCCATGTAATATTTATATGCTATATATTTTTATATAATACATATAATATTTAAAGTCACAAAAATCTCTTTAAAGATATGCTGAGTTTATATTCCTCAGTAATTCAGATAGGAAATAAATCTGCATAGGAAAATGTGACATCTCATATCTTTAAAAATAAAAAAATCTATAAGCACTTGAGATTCAGAACCTTTGATGAGCCATGAAGCAAATCTTAAAAAATTAACGATTGCAATACACATCTTTCCTTAAACAACAACAAAAATACAGCCATCCCTACTGCCAGGGTCAGTTAAGAGATGAGGAAAAGGAGCACCACGTTGCTCGAGAGTGTCTTCAGTTCCAGAACACTGCTTGGCACAGAATAGGTGCTTAATAATTGCTGAATGAATAAAATGGTACTTAAGAATAAATAATTAGGGAACGGATCTTAGTTAATATTTTGGTGATAATGCTGGAAGATGACGTTTCCTCAAAAGAAATACATTTATTTACAGGAAGACCCAACGCCATTTCAAACGTGGAGCGTGTTGATCGTGGAGGGAAGGTGCATGCTCTGAAAGTCACTCTAGCAGGAACTGAGCCTTCACCACTTACTAGCTATATGGTCTTGTTTATCATCCCTAAGACTTCATTTTCTCGCCCGTAAAATGGAGATAATAATAGAACTTGTCTCATAAACCGGTTGGGAGGAGTAAATGACATGATACATTAGCATTTTCCTCATGCCTACTACTTAGTAGACACCTAGTAAATGTGAGGTAGCAGTAGCATTATGCGGGAGCGTACGAAATTGCCAATACTCCACCATTTTTGACTTACAACAAGGGCAGTTTCCAATGGTTCAACCTAATAGTAATGGGTATCTGTCTTCAAATATAGTAAAAATCACATTTCTGCACAAAATAAGTCATCAGGCAGAGTGATGTATACTTTTCCAGTTATTCTACAGCTTTATCTGCCCTACATGTCTCCTGGACTGCTGTCTGGGTTACAAGAAGGGCTGGATGAGCCTGGGAAGCACGTCACACAGAGGGTGTGCTGCCCTCATAATCCTCTGACTGCCTGATGGCAGGGTCTGCCCATGACACGCACACTTCTATTGACCTGGTTCCAGCACGGCTATGGCGGCAGTAATAGGCAGATCCGTCCACCTTGGAAACCTTCAAAGATTCTGCGGCTCTTTCTGAGCAAAAGCGCTGGGAAGCGTTTAAGCATGAGATGCAAAACAATAACAGGCCAGATTCTGGAAAAACTGGCTCCAGGTATAAACCAGAGTTGGCCTGATAACTTTGTGAGGGTGAAGCTGATACAGGTTTATCAGTAAGAGTTAGCACCGGAGGCCAAATGTATACTCCTCCATTTACCAGCATCATGTTCTTTCTTACTCCTTTTATCGTGCAATATATTCAATGTGACCATCCCCAGGCCCCACACTGCTACTACCACCACCGCCACACACACCACTAATACTCCTCTCTCCAAAACATCTCACGACAGAAATTTCTGTTACTACCTATCATTTTGACAAACAATCACTTTAACAGATTTAACTTATATAACTTGGCAAGTGGCAACATGGTGTCTATGTCTTTAACATGAAAACACTTTATATTTTTTGCTGATAAACTCAAACACAAGATCCAAATGTTGGAAATATTTTAATAGCAAGAAAGATCAAAACACAACTGAATGCTTGCTTAAAACACTGCTTTTTACAGCTCAATCAGGGCGAGACTTATAAAGTTGTAATTCTGGCTTTTAAAAATCGTCAGGTAATTCCTTTTCAGCAAACACTATGTAAGTTAGTGTGTATTAGTTCAACAAATGTGTCCTACTGGAATCCACCTTTCTGGATGTGCTTATGTATTTAATATACCTCCAGGTAAAGTTTCATATAGGAATTTAAATACATGCTCTTAGAGGGAAAGAAATGTCTCATTTATCTTTATATTCTATATAATACCTAGCACTGTCTCCAGCATGTATTAGGAACTAAATAAATGTATAACTAAAGTAAATAGAATAGGAAGTTCAGGGAAGATAGTTATGTTAATTTTCACATGAAAATGCACTAAATCAAATAGTGATTTGTTACAATAGTCTTAGGAAATTAACCCAAGAAGCTCAGATTAATTTTCCATCTAAGTGAAGCTGAATTATGCTCACTCCTTGAAAAGAGCAAAGATTTAAAAATCAACATTAGATGACATACATTTAATTTAAAATATAAGTGCCTATTTCCATGAGATATGGAATCCATTCTATAAAGGCTAATACCACACTTGAGTAACAGTCATAGGCAATGGAAGGGATCCTCGTATTGGTAGAGACATTGACACAGAACTCTACTCATCAACAGTTGATGGCTTGGTAGGACTAAGTGATTAAGTAGGTGACACTGAAAGAACAAACATGGGCCCACCCAAAAGTACCAAGAGTGAAAGAGTGCCCTGAACTTTGTTGACTCTGGAAGCTGGAATGGAAAGACGAAAGTCACAAATGTATAGCACACCAAATGCCCCATCTGTTGTGGCACAGCTAGGCACTGTGTGAATTTAATTAGAGTCCTGAGTAGCTAGGAATGACAACAGTCTATTTTCTGTTGGTTTATAAGCGTGTTTTTATATACTATCATTCTCCATGTTTCCATTAAAGACAGTCTAGATAACTGAGGCAGGTAAGAGTTAGGTAAAGGAAACTATCATTAGTTTTATTGTTATTTTTTAATGATGAAATCAACTTTTAAGAGAACTTGATAAAGTAGACTCACCATGGTAATCTTTCTCTTGAAGGCAAATTCTTCAGCTGGGTATTAGGATCATGCTATCTTTTTTTTTTTTTTTTTTTTTTTTAGAGTTAACTGTAAAAGAGCAGCAGAAAACCACTGCCCGTTATGTTTGCAAATGAGTGAGTGAATGAATACTTGTGAACAAACACACACACAAAAGAAATCATAGAATAAATCTTGCATTTCCCACATTCATAGGGAAAATAAATCTTAAAAAAAAGTATTAATTAGCGTTTCTTCTTGTCGGGGTTGAAGAGTCCAGGGCTCTGAGCAGGCACAGCCTTCCGAGCAGGGTTGCAAGCAGCCCTCCGCACGCCAAGTCAGGACTAGGGTGCTGCGAGAGGCCTGGTGGGCTCTGACAGCTCAGTACCTGTGCGAGAACAGAGTGATGCAGGGACTTCTTAACCCACAATGCATGAGGTATATGGAAACGTCCGTCTGTGAAAGAACCACCAGCAGCTAGAGGGACCGGGCAGGGCATTCTCACAGTAACTGCTGATGAAGGATTTCCCACACCATCTTCTTCCGGAAGAGAGGCATCTGGTGCTGAGTAAATGTGATAGGTTTGTCCCTAGAGATATAATCTGCATATTTACAAGTAAACATTCCACAATCACTCCCATTCACCTGTTGAGGAATCTCATGTGGCTTCATGCTGTAGTGGGTCCACTCTAAAAGATCAATATTTCTTTTGGTCTTACTTTCCTCCTGTAAATACTGAAGGAGAATCTCACAGATCCTGTGGCCCTTTTGTCCCATAGAATCCAGATATTTAAGACACTTTTTTCTTAGGTCTATCACCACCAGGCTCCAATGTACCTTCCGATGAATAGGCACCAGAATAAGTTCCTGTTCAAAGAGATTGACCCCTTTGGTCCATCTTTTCACTGCTTGGTAACCCCCAGACTTTAATTTGGGATAGAAGAAAGTACTGAATGCATGAAGTGCTGGATACCCTTGTTTTTTATTTCTTTCCACCAGAAGATTCATGTAAAAATTAATGACTTCGTCATTGAGCCAGTGATAGTTCTTCAAGGTCTGGATATCTCCTCGAGTGATTCGGAGTTTGAAAGCGCTACTTAGAATCTCATCCTGAGGGCCATGGCCTAGGGCATTACTGATTTCCTTTTCCATGTCCTCTGTAAGTTCAAGAAGATCATCTGTCCTCTTATGCCTGTCTCTGCCTGAGCAATTTTTCTCTTTAGTCTCAAGTATTGACATCTTCCTCCTGAGTAAGCCATTGCTTCCACTGCCTAGGCGGAGCCGGGCTGACACTTCTTCAGACAGGTCAGGTTCCAGCTGGTGTCCTCTCCTACCTTCATTTTCGAGTCTGATTCCAACTGTCTTCTCTATATCAGAAATTTTCCCCTTTGAACATCTCTTTTCACTTCTCACAGAACACAGAGGTCCCCTTGTTTCAACAACTCTATATGATTTTGGAACAAACTGAGCTGTTTTGACTCCGTGACTTTGCTCTTCCCCCCAGCCTTTGGTCTTTAATGTGTCCGTGTGACTTCTTTGAGAACTATGATGAGCTGAAGTTACAGGAGGAACAGTGTTTCCATGACCACCTTCTTTAAGTCGCTCCAATAACCTCCGGTACTTCTCTCTTTCTTCTTTTTGAACACCCTCCTCCACTGTACAATGGGGACGCCTCAGACCCTTGCCACCCTCTTCAGAGATCATCTCTGTTACAACCTGCTCTTGAGGTTTCCACGTTAAGGAACTCTCTGGATTGCTTTTGCTATGGCGACGGCCACCGGGTCTTCTATTATAGCCTTCTGAGTTCAAGGTAAAACCAAAGGAAGGCAGGACTCTGCGAGGCTGATCTCGGGTTACTGTCACTCTGATCTTTGGATAGTCACTTATTCCATTAGGAGATTTATTACCCAGTTTCAGCATGTTGTTCCAGGATCCAGAACCTGTCAGTTCACAAGATGAGGAGTTTGAAAATACCTCTTCTGAAGGGGCCACATTCCGTGTTCCATTACAAGCAGCATTTACCATGGGCTTTGTGTTCAGCTGGAATGGGAATCCAAATAAGCCGGCAGCATTGTAGAGACTGGTTTTCACTTGGTGAATAAAACAATCTAATCTTGGTCTTTTGGCTGGTATTTCATCAGTGTCCACTGTAGACGACAGAGTGCTGTTCGAGCGCCACCTCTTCAGGAAGGCCCGGGCAGGGGGCACCGGCCGGTCACAGAGACGGAAAATGGTGCCGAGAATCCTAACCAGCCATTTGTACATACCAGGCCCAAGCAGCAGAAGCGGCCGACACACCCCGAGACGCAAACCCCAGAGCTGTCGCCGCCGCTGCCGCCTTCGCCGCCTCGGCCACCACCGCCAAGGAGGATCATGCTATCTTATAGGATGATTTTTAGAAGCCTGCAATGACCCTGCCAAAGCTCCATCTTAATAGTTTCAGGATCTCTTCAAACATGTAACTCTAAAGTTTAACTCAAATACCGGTAAGCATGGCCACACCCTGAAAACTCGTCTTTCCTCCATATAGAGCAGTTCTATACAGAGGACCTCAAAACTCTAAAATGTCCCCCATGGACCACAATCTCCTAGTCTTCCATTTCTCCATGTCCCCTCCCTCTCTACTTTTCCTCTCACTGGAACCTCCAGCCTCTGGAAGTTTCCCTAATCCTTGGTTCAATGACATTCAGTGGACCCCTTGGGCAGCCATTTCAAACTGGCTGTCACTGGGAACAGGTATGATATCTGATTTTTATGTAGCACTTCACACTTCAGAAAGGGATCTGAGGCCTTCTCTTGTTTGATTTCATTTGCAAAAGATATTATTATTCCTCTTAAAGAAGTAGCAAAGAGGACTTTGAGAAGCCCCCAGAAAGTTTGCTGACATTAGACTGTATTAGGCTATTTGTAATCTTATTCCGTCTGCCTGAGTAGCTCACAACGACAAGAGAGTAGCCAACTGAGGACTCTCTGTGACCAGGCCTCAGTACACAGACTCAGGCTCGTTAGCATCAAATTCCAATCAAATAAGCAACTCTATCCTAAAAAGAAAGACAAACTATACAAAGCAGTGACCAATGTGTATTGGCAGAGAGGTAGTCCGAAAAACAACAGTTGTGTTGAACCAAAGTTCTGCATGCAGCTGGCTCAGAAGATTAAGTTAAAAGAAGTCTAAGAAAACCCAACCATGACTGAAATAGGTACGTGTCTTTTTGCTTCCAACTATCTTGAAAAAGTAACAATGATGCAATACTATAAATCTTTAGTTAATTAATGCAAGTTTTTTGCAGTAAGCTTCATACCCTCATCCCGTATTACATACCATCTGTCTATGGTGAATATTTAGTTCTCACTCGCAACCTGCTTCCTAACCCTTAGAATAAATGTACCTCCTTAAAATCCAGAAAACTGTTTCAATAGACCATAGGGGGATAATGACTTAAATTTTAAATAAACTGCTAACATTACTTTATAATCTACTGCTGCCATCTCCTGTGTTAATGAAGCAGCACCTTCACACTCATGAACAAGAGTCACAGTGTTTAACGGGAATAATTCTCACTGGCCAATCAGATGGCAAATTTTCAATACACAGAGAAAGGAAAGCTTAATTCTGTTACCTCCAAGTGACTTCGCCTCTCAGCAACCACACGTTCATCCTTGTTTCCAAAAAGTTTCTTTGGAGGGAATTCGAGGGTAGCAAGCTGAAATACATATTTTACAAGAGAAGTATTAATAGTATACCTATGATCTTTGGACTGTTATTAATCTATCATTTGGAATCTCTATCATGGGGTAGAAAGAGAAAGAGGTCGGAAGTTTAAAGATGCCAGGTCTTGCTTTGCTTTGTCATCATCCACCTCTGTACCTTGAATAGATCAGGCAAGACTCCACAATGGTCAAATGAGAAGGCAGGATAGGATGATGGGAACTCAAAGAAAGGCTGACCTGAGTCTCAGTATTTTGTCTTCAGCAACATATTAGACTCTTTGCCAGATGGTGTTTTACAATTTTTTTTTTCCAAAATGCGAGTTTGTTCTTCTTTTAGTCCTCTTCTTAAAAGAGAAATCAATTTTTCTGTTGAGGTGAGAATTTGAAAACTCAACTCGCACACTACCTGAACACTCTGTGAAATGGTTCTCAGACCACTTCTAAGGTTCTTTAAACATTCCATATTGCCTTTTCTCAGCTACTACTGCAAATGGACATTTCCCATGTGAAAAGAGGACTTCTCTTTGAAACTTTTCACCTTGTTTCCTAAAGAATAAAGGTTCAGAATTTGTTTTAGCCAAGTCTTGGAATTTCATAGTTATTTTCCTTATGCTTCTCTTCTTAGAGGTGTAAAAACCATGATGAAAACGTAAGCTTTATTATAGACTCTAAGGCAAGAAAGAACTCTATAATCTGGTGAAAACCTGACCAGCCAGTGTTGCTTTGGTTGAATGAATGCTAAGAAGCAATAATTGTTGGTGTTGATGAAATTCACTATTTCCTTCCTTCCTTACCTTGTCAGGTTCAGACAAATTGAGAGACCAATGAAGCATTATCAAGAAAAAATTAACAACATTTCTCCCACAATATAGGTCACAATATGCCACAAAATTCCTATTTTATACATATGCAAATCTCTCAGTTGATTTAAATTTATATTGCCACAGTGAGAGACAAAAATTAAAAGCTAGTATCTGAATATATAGTACTTTAAAAACTTAGTTTTAAAGTAAAATATACACACAGAAAAATGCACATAAGTGAACAACCTGACGAATTTTCAAGTCTGAACACACTGTGACCGCCACCCAGATCAAGAAATAGAACACTGTCGGCACCCCAGAACCCCCAAGTGCTCCATTCCGGTCACTCCCTCCACCCCTTACAAAGGTCAACCCCAGCCTGATGGACTTCTAGTTTGTGCTCTTTTTGAAATTCATGTAAGTAGTATCATACAGCGTGAACTCCTCTGAGTTTGCCTTCATCGCACTGCCTCATGATTGTGAGATCATCCATGTTGTTGGGCATAGCATTAGCTCGCTCATTCTCGTGGTGATAAATTACTCCATTACGTGAACATTCCACCATTTATTTGTTGAGTTTCTTCTTAGTTTCCAGTTTTTGGTCATTAGGAATTGTGCTGCAATGAATATTTTCCTATACGTATGGATTTACCTATAGGAAAATATGTAGAGATTTCTGTTGGTCATACTCTTTAGGAGTAAAAATGCATGGGTGTGCAAGTGTTCAGTTGTATTTGAAATTATGAAACCAAATTTGGTTTTGCAAAGTGGTTTTATTAACTGACATGCCTACTAGCAGTGACGGAGAGACCCAGTTGCTCCAGATCCTCACCAATACTTGGGACTGTGGTTGTTTTCATCTTATCAGTTCCAATGGGTACGCAGTAATTTCTATTGTGGTTCAGATTTGCTTTTTCTAATGACTACTGAGGTTGAGCATCTTTTCACACGCTCGTTGACTATCTGGTTAGTCATTTTGGGGAAGTGTCTGTTCAACTCCTCTGGCCATTTTTTTTATTAGGTATCTGCCTTCTTCTTGATAATTTTCCCCTTTCGTGCTCTTTAAGGTATCTTTGATGACTTTTTTAAAGTTAACTGAAGTCGGAAACGTTCACTTCTTTCACACTCTAGTGCACTTTCTACCAAAACAAAGCAAGCTTCGGGTGGGTGGGACGTAGCACCTCTTCTCCTCGTTTTCACACCAATGTCCCAATTGTGTTGCTGACATTCAATTTTAAAATCAGTTCAAGGTCAAGTGAAAGACCAAGAGCACTGAGGTAAGACAGACCCAGTTTGAATCTCAGCTTGACCGCTAACTAGCTAAACCAGCTATGTTTCTCTGAGCCTGAGTATTCTCTACAGAAAAAAATGCAGACAGTCATACCAAATCCCACCAGGTTTCTGGGGAGATTTAGTGAAGCAATGCTGAATGGACTTAGGCTACTATTATTCTTTGTTATAGATCTAGTAATTACTAAGAAAGCAGGATGCCCCATCCCCTTCATCCTCTCTCCATCCCTGGACCAGTGATGTGGCTTCAAGAAGCGAAGGGTTTTCTGGAATCCTGGCCTCATTGGCACAAACACACTTCCCATATGCTGCCGCTGAGAGAAGACAGGTACACCAGAGCTTGTCTTTTGGGCTTCATCCAGCCTCGATTTCATTTATACAAATGTGTTTCCCCCCACGGCAGAGATGCTGAAAGCTTGGCAAGCATGCTTTCACAGTTGGTTGTTTTGTCATTTTCTTATGAAGCTGATGAGGTGATGTGGTTTCTGTCAGGGGAAATTTATAGTCACACTTGCGCGCTCAATCAGAAATGGCGCACTAAATGGACTTCAGGAAGCTGAAGCAGGTGAGGATCAAGCATTTAAATTTCCTGGTAGTCAACAGTAGTGCTCCATCTTGAGATGGAGGCTAATACTTTGTGCTATTAATATCCACCCTGTGAAATAACTATGTATAAAGTTATAAAGTATAACTATGTATAAAATTATGTGTAATACTGTTGTTCAGATTTTAGGAAAAAAGAAACAGTAACCTTAAACAACTTTTAGGCATATAATCATAGGACTATAGTATTCAACTGTCTAACTTTAGAGATAAACAGGTCTAGAGTTAAATGACTTGGAAAGGTTTATATTTGTGGGGTAGCAGAGTCAAGATGAGGAATCTGGACTGACTCTGGGTTTTCTGTGACAGCGCTATAAAGGGTGTCAGCAGTGTATGGAAGAAACCCTTCTGAAGCCCTTGGGGATCCAGGATTCAGAAGAAAGGAAGCAATTCCTCCTTAAGTGTATTAAACCAGAAAAATGATGTATAGCTGCTAGGCAGTGAACAACAGTGCCAACAAGAGCTGTCAGCAGAACCCCACTGAAGACCTGTATGCACCAATGGAACAGGAAAGTGACAGGAGTCAGGAAAGGCAGTGGAATAACAGGACAGAGGATGAGTCTGGAGGCGGGTTCTCCAGAAGTCCGTCCCAGGACATATAAGATTGACTAGTTCCTATTATTTTACTTCTCCTGTAATAAAAAATAAGAATAATGGTGGCTATCCTTACACATAGTTGAAGTGTTGGAGGGAAGGAAAAAAGGAATAGGAGCAGAAGTTCCAATGTGACTTATGATAGAAATGCACACTTCTGGGGCTTCATGCTCCATTGGTGGGGCTGGGACACAAACAAACTAAAGTAGAAAGGCAAGGTCATGAGGCAAAGTACAAAAAAAAATAGCCTCTATTAAATAATTATAATTTCGTAAGAACAGCTTTACAACTCTCTTCCTTCTGATAGAATGGAAAGGACCTCATTTCTTCTTTTTAGAGAATTGTAACAGTGTTGTTTAGGCCTTGCTATCTATAAGCTCTTAGGTTGAATGAGATGAAATTGCCAATGTTGTAAGTTAAAAATGCTTGAATAGAGCAATTCTAGCTGGTTAAACCCTGTATGAACAGTGATATTTTTAAGTGACCACTAGGGCAGAGACACGTTTCCAGCTGCTTTACATGCCAAGGGTAAACATTCTCATTTGATGGACTGTCAGTTGGTTATAGCTAAACCAACCTTCTTTCAAAAGAATATTTTTCTTAAACCACTCAAAAATAAAACAAAACTAGAAATACATTTAAAAATAGATAACACTGAGGAAACCACGGAGCTGGGACAGCAGGACTGGTGGCACAGGCAGCCATTTGGGGACCAACAGGTGTTGACATAGAACAAATTACAGGGCCCTCCTAAAATCAGCCAATCTTCCAGAAAGGGGGGGAAAAAGACCATCATAGTCTTTACTTGGATAGGGGGAAAGAGGACAGGGGGAATTGCTGCTTCATCCAAAAATAATAATACTATAAAAATTCTTAGAAGAGTTTAGAAAGCTGGGGTAGCAAAGAGGCCTGAATTTCTTCTCTGCACGAGCACGAAGCTCCTTTCTCATTTATTTTAAACAGAACAGCCAAAGCAATCTTTCGGAGCTTTCATTTCTGGATTGTGAATTATTTACACTGTCCAAACGTTTTTCAAAACGGACAATTTACCAAGATCGAAAGAGACACTGGTCTGAACAAATAATGTGCCTGGAGAGCCAAAAAAAAAAAAAAACCCACAAAACCGCTTCCATTTTGCTGAATGCACTGCCGTCTGAAAAGCAGAATTTCCAACAGATGAAGATGACAAGACAGGCTCCGAGAGGGGATTCTGAACCATCCCTGCTTCTCCACCCATGCCCTACATACACCAACATCTTCTGTTTACTTGTTTGGTTTCTCATGTTAAACAGAAAATTTAAAATAAAATAGCAATATTAGCTAGACATTTTCATTTCTTCTCAAGTTCTCAATATTTACAAATTTCCATTTTAGTGCCTCATTTTTAATGCAGCAGACGGTCTGGATTTGACTCCCGTGAGAAATGCTGTCAGGAGCAGTGGGTGGCAATCTGCAGGTGGAGAGGACCCCTCTTTGATTTCCTTTGTTACCTCTGACAAAGGAAACACAGGGTCCCATATTTCTAAAAACTAAAGTTCCTGAAGTTCTATAGTCTTCACAATAACTAAATTCTAAAGGAACTCGGGTAAATATTTCTGATTCACAGAAAAATGATCAAGATGCTTGGGATTCAGTAACAAGGGAAAAGTAATTTTCTTTCTTTCTACAAGATTTCATTTTCATAAAGAGCAAGCACCATCATTTCTGCTTCTAACTTTCATGAAGAGAGTCATGTTGAAAAGTGTGATTGCAATAAAAACAATCTTTCTACAACCCATAAAATCCGATGGAACAGTTCTAGTTAAAGATGGTGGAATAAAGGCTTTATTTGCTCCCTTTGTCTCCTTCAAAAGCACCAAAAACAACGAAAAAGATCAAAAGTAAAGTAAACGCTCTGTCTCCAAACTAGGAAGCCATCAGAGCCCCACAATGCAGGCCAGGCAGCACCCCGGGAAAGCAGTGCGGAGCAGGGACAAGATGAGGGGCTGCTGAGAGACCTCATCACCTCACCTCCAGACGGCTGGCCATGAGCTGTCCACCAAAGTAAGCATCCAAATTCTCAGGCATTCCGTTCCTCAGTGACTAAACAGGCTGCGTCTGGGGACAAGGATAAGGTAGGGGACACCCACAGCAAAGAGGAAGGCAGCGGGAGCTCCGGGACCAAGAGCCTGGAGAGGCTCCTGTCTCTAGTGGCAGAGAGAGAAGAGGCCAGAGGGCAAGTTTTTAGCTTTACTGCCCACAGCCAGTGATCCCACAGCTCTCGTGAATGCCAGAAAATAAGAGAAGACGTATCTCAAAGCAAAGGGAAAAACTGGTGGGAAAAAACTCAGAAAAATTCTAAGCCAAAGTTTGGGCGTGCAGCACCTGCGGCCTTCCTCCTCCCCAATATTGGTTCCCTCCTTCCCCCATGATACAACGGTGTTTTCCCCCAACGATTAGTTCACTTCACTTAATGAGGAGAAATAACTAGAAGAAACCAAAACTGGAACTATGAATAAAAACGGGTGGGGTGAGGAGTTGTTGAATGAAACATAAGCAAAAGGAAGATAAAGAACACACATCACAAGAAGGATTGGCCAGAGATAAACAGGAAGAATTCAGACAAAAAATTATTCATAGTCTTAAAGAACTATAAAAATCAGCTCTAAAAAAGAGATAAAAGAAGTGATACACAGGTTGAAAGAAGAGACTACAAGGGGGAAAAATAGGCTGAAAAGTGAGGCAGCTGTTAGAGAAATGGCTGATTCTAAGACTGGGAAGGGAATATGTAAGATGCGCCTGAAGCATGTTGGAGTGCCAGCAAGTAAAGAAGCACCCAAAACCAAAGCACAATGATGGACTATGTTAAAGGAACAAGAGCTCCTAATGGCCAAAGCTGAAACAATTTGAAAAACAAAACTAAATTAAAAGAAATAGTATTGGCTTATAACCCAAAATATAATGACTGGAGAAACAATTGAGCAAATAAAGAAGGGGAGAGGAACAGACAAGCCTCCCATGTAGAAAAATTCAAAATAATTAATGGAGATACTTCACCATCAAGGAAGTGGAGCACATGTCCCCATTACTAAAATGTGTGCTGTGCAGAGTGACCTCCTTCCACAGTACAGCACAGAAAGGAGGAAAACCGAGTAACTTTCCAGTAGAGAAACCTGGAGAAACCTCAGCCAGGTGATCGACGTCAATTATCAACAGTGCTAACTCATACTAATAGTGTATGTATCCTTTATATGATGTGAAGATAATAGCACTTTATCTCTGTGATTTTCCTCTCCAAAATCCCTAACTCTAGTCTAATCATGAGAAAAGCATCTGACAAATCCCAGCTGGGGAGGTTCTGTAAAGTATCTGAGCAGCATTCCTCAAAAGTGTCAAGGTCATTTAAAACAAGGAAAGTATGAGAAACTGCAATAGCCATGAGTAGCCTAAGGAGACATAAGGACTAAATGGAATGTGGTTTCCTGGATGAGATCCTGGAACAGAAAAGGACATTAGGTAAAAACTAAGAAAATCTCAAAAATATACACTTTAGGTAATAATAATGTATCAATATTGGTTCACTATACTAATATAAGTTGTTAAAAATAGGGGAAAGTGGGTATGGGGTATTTGAAAACTCTCTTTGCTAACTTCACATTTTTTTCTATAAATCTAAAACTATTCAAATAGGACTTTTGGTTTCTGATCTGATACCTAAGGAGATGGAAAGCCACTACTCCTCTCCTCACAACAAGAAAAAAGCTGAACAATCTAAAATTAACAAGTTTTCTTAGATTCATCAGAGAATTCAGGTCACAGGGCAAACTATGGTCTCCAAACTGGAGAGACAGGCGGAGACAGAATCATAGCTTAGAGGGCATAGGGGCCCATGGCTGGAGCCAGTTTTGGTGGGAACAATGTACACTGATGGTAATTGATGAATTGCTGGAGACTCAGTGTAGACTAGTATGAGAGTTAAAAGCTCCGAGAGGGGGCAGTCTTGGCTGGGGTAGGGTCTCCACACTTTCGTGAATTTTACCTCCAGGAGCCCCACCAGATTCTCACTGTGAAGATGGGAGAAAAATCCCCTCTGTTCCATCAGGAAGATGGGAGAAAAATCCCCTCTGTTCCAGCAGGAGGAGAGAAAAAGTAACCATTCTGAAATACACCCAGAGCTCTCTGTTCTCCTTAACAAGGCCTGCCCTCAAGGGAAACTCTTCTACTAGAATCTAACCGCATTGGCTTTTACTGAAGCCAAACCACCGCCCTGGGGAAGTGAAGTGCCCAACTCAGGCTCACTGAAGACGAGACCTGATCACCTGATCACAGGCCCACAGAATGCTGCCATTCCCCCACACCACATCCCCATCCGCAGGCTCCTGCACAACAGCAGGTTGGGGGTGGGGGTGGGGGGGGGCGGGGAGGGACACAGCTAAAAGAGCTGCAAGCCTGTTGAAGAAGTCTCTGGGAAAACCCAGAGACAACAGTGGAGACCAACACAAGGGCTCTAGAGGAGACTTTAGCCTCTGACACCACAACTATCACAAAGAGCAAACACAGCCTGTATGCTGGCCAGAAAAACATACATAAAATCTCATGCTAAAGGCCATCTACCTCAACTCCTTTCACCCAATACTTCATGGCCAGCTTTCAGCAAAAAATTATAAGGCATGCTAAAAGGCAAAAAACACAGTCCAGGGGCTGGCCTGGTGGCCGAATGGTTAAGTTCGCGGGCTCTGCTTCAGTGGCTCAGGGTTTAGCTCGTTTGGATCCCAGGTGCCGACATAGCACCGCTCATCAAGCCACATTGAGGTAGCATCCCACATGCCACAACTACAAGGACCCACAACTAAAATATACAACTATGTACAGGGGGGCTTTGGGGAAAAAGAAGGAAAATTAAAATCTTAAAAAAAAAACAAAACACAGTCTAAAACTATTCTAAGATGAAAAAGGTTGATTGAAAAAGAAAAATCAGTACCACCACACCATCCACCCCTGCCCTTCCCCTTGCCTCCCCCACACCTGCTCAAAAAAAACAAGTCAGCCAGAAGAACTCAAGAAGGAAATGGAAGAAACAAAAACAGTATTGGAATGAAAGCCCCAGCAGAAGGAACAAAAGTAGAACAAACACAATAAAAACACAGATTAGCATACAATACATAGAGGAGGGAAAAAAACAATGGAAAATGAAATGTGCTCAGGGAAAGAAAGAAAACGTGATCCAAGAGGCTTATCCCTAATCAAAGTGTCTGTCAAGCGTACAGGCCACAGACACACCTTCTCGAGCAGATAAGAACTCAGGTAAAACATATTAACGTGAATCTTCCAAAACATATTACACGACCAAAAGTAACCAACCAAGAGACAGCACAACAGAAAGATCTCAGGAATGAAGACACCACGGGAAAGTAAACACTGCCTCTATTTAAACTCCCAACTAAGAGGGAATTATGTATAACATATGTGTAAAAGAATGTGAATATTATATCTTGACAACATAAAAATAATATAATTTTAAAATTTGGGAGATGAGAGGAAACAAAGTGTGTTATTCTTATCTTTGTTAGAAGGGTCAACTGATCTCATCTTTTTTCTTAAAGTTGCATATATTTTAGAGAACTTATAGCTTGTGCTGGAGAGACATTTAATTTGAAGTTCAGCAATTTCTTCAGTTTTACTTCATTTTCTTTCACTTCAGTTAAATTCAAGTAAAATTACTGTTTGTAATTAAAAATAGCATATCTAGAATGAACCCAATGTTATAAAGTTATCTCATTCTTTTTTCTTTTTCTCATTTTAATGTATCAATCTATATATCCATCCTTTTATCTGTGCCTGTTAACTTAAGTACTTAAAATAATGTTCATTAAATGGTAACATTAATTATATTTAGAGAATGATTTTTAGTAATCTGTTGCTTTCTTTTTGTATTATGTGGAATTTTTATAAATGAGCATACATCATTTTTATAGAAACAATAAAAAGTGATTATCCTTTTAACAAATTTAATGGAACTGTTAAATTAACACCATATGTCTTTTTCTTTTAATAACCTGGGATTTGGGGCAATCAGATTTCAAATCTTAGCTGAGCAAAGAGCTGGTTGTGTAATCTTGAGAGATGTCTAAAGCCTCTCTAGTTTCTAGCTTTCTCATCTGCTAAAAGGAAGGAATTGAACTAAGATGTTTAAGTTTCCTTTCAGCTCTGAAATTCTATAACTCAGGTACTGATGAATTAAAATCTCTCTATGCTGAGTTAGAAGTAGTACTTTAGACACTATGGAGATATTTTACCTATTATCTTGGCTTTGCTTTTGAGGAGGGTACCTTACTTTCTGTAAAATCTTTGTAGCATTCTTATTTGAAGTAAGGCAAAGATGTGTAGAGGGAAAATAGAGCCTTATATAATAATGAAACATGTTTCAAGAGCTTGTAGAATAGAAAAAGGACAGGCACAAACGGGAATGCAGTATTCATGAGAAAACCCTTAAAATGGTATCTTTCCTGCTATAGCCATTATCCTTACAGTAGGAGTGGGAAATGATGCAAAAACATTTGAGCTCTTATGGGAAAAACTGTACATTAAAGTTAAATATGACGACTGAGGTCAAATAAATTGGATATTTGTGAGAGACAAGATAGGCCTAGAGAATACTGGAAGAAAATTTAACAACAGCCCAATGGCCTACTTTGTATAATTATGAAATTTGATTATGCAGAGTAAAACATAGGAAACAAACAAAAGGGCACATTTCTTTGGCCTAAGAGAAACATAATGATAAGCTTGTTTTGCAATGCAGTAAATAAAACCTATTTAAAGCCATTAGAAAAATGAAATCAATAATTTTGCGGTCTTACTGATTTCCAATGAAATTTGTCTTTCCCTTCTTCAATGCCTGTGGAGTCTAAAAACCCAAGTTATTAACTTTACTTTGAATGTTCGACCAACAAGCCTCTAATTTTTAGGTTGAACAATAGATCTACATGAAGAATTTTCAACAGTCAGATAAGACAATCAACAGTCCTTATAACTAGCATAGCCACTGTACAGAATTATTTGTGAATCTCAGTTTTGGGAAAATGAAAGCGTTGAGTATCCATTCATCCATCAAGTTAGCTAGCTGTACATATGTGTATATTAGACATGCAGTCAGCATTCTCTGTTGCTTTGTAATATTTCTTACTGCTCTTAATGATCTCAGAGTGAAATTTTCATCTACAAGTTGGTTTTTCCCTCTCTGACTCCCAGCGGACTGACACAGCTCAATTATCTTCTATGAGCCATCATGCTCAAATCCTGACTTCAACGTTTATTACATTATAATAAGATGGGTTGGTCAGTCTGCTGCCATCAAGAAGACAAATTAAATGTAATGGAAAAGTTTGCTTTTATTAGAAGCCTTTCTCTCTTGGCCAAGTTCACTTTTCAGGTTAGCCAGACCCTGCACTGAGTCCAGGTGGGCTTGGAGGCAACAGACAGCATAGGTTTTAATAAACGGCGTCGCTATTTCTTTGGATATAAACAATGGCAGCCCTAATATAGAAAAGAAATTAAAATGAGTAATAAAAAGTCTTGCCCATCTTTTATGACTTTCTAACAATTAAGCAGCTAAAACTCGATTATAAATCACTGAAAGAAAACTGAGAACAACTAATAAAGTGTGGAATCTCTACTAATGAAAGGAAAACACTTGACTTCTGTTACCACCTAATAAAAGTGTACTTTCTTGTCATTCCTCATTTACTAGGCATTTTATTTACTCCTGTAATACTTGGTTTCCTAACAAGTACCCGAATTTTAAAGACTAGAAGGAAAAAATTCTATGTGGCACTCTAGTCGGTCAAAGCAGCTATAACCTATGATAACTGGCAGCATTTGAAACGTCCACACCCTGCAGGTTTGTGGCTGTAAATTTCAGCCACTCCAGCTTTTGAGAAATGGAAATAATGAAAACTCATCAAAGGGCTGCCATAATTCTCACAGCTGACTAGATGAAAGAATTTCTGATGATCCAAAATTAATAGCAGCTCCCAAGGCCTCATAAGAACAGCTGTCACTGAGAAATAGACTCACAAACAAATAAGCAATTCTCCTCCAAGTTTGATTTGTTAGAGGCGTGAGGCAGCAACTTTTCGGGCCAATTTAGATGGATTATTAAAGGAGCAACGAGCTACCTTCAGACCTTTGATAAGGTACCTCGAGCACACCACCCAATATTTACAAGCACCCACTATGTGCCTGCCCCAGAGCTTGGCACATACGAGACTCTCACGAAGTATCTGCTGAGTGAAGGAGCAAGGCAGAATTCCCTGCTGGTGGCCCGTGGAGCAGCGAGCTATTACAACCAGCACATACCACTAACAGAAGCTGCTGTCTATTGTCACTGAAGTGCTAAAACCTGAAGTCATCCTAGGTATAAGATCATAGTTAGAAAAACAGTGAGGGCTGCACTGACTTCATTACAGTTGGTACAAAAATTGTAACTTTTCCACATAAAATCACACTCCTCTCAAAGCCAGTGTCAGTTTTATTTAGGCATAAGCCAGTGAGGATAAATTTGAGGACATTCATCTGTGTTGCAACAATTTCTGAAAGTGAGAAACATTTCAGATCTGTGAGAATTTAATACCGCATTTTTAAGAATAATTATACAGTTGAACTAAGTCGGATGCTTGTATTTTCCGTCTTTGACTGTGATGCTAATTGTCTCTTTCAGGGACTGAGACATGACAGGAACCTGTCATTGTCATGACTTTCGGTAGAAGGAACCCAATTACTAGTTATCATTCATGGGGATTCACTATGCAACAGATTTTTATAGGGAACAGATTTTCTTCTCTTCGATCTCACCTGGAGCACTCTAAAAATTCCTCCTTCTCTAACAAATGTGGTCACGGAGAGGGACACCCAGGACGAGGGACACAGGACCAGGAATCAGGAGACACAAATCTCGCCTATTCCCCAAGTCTTGATGCGACTTTGACAAAACTTTCTCTGGGTATTTGATTCCTTATGTCTAAAATGAAAAACCGGACTACCCAATCTTTCAGGTCCCTTGGAGTACTTCTGTTTCATAATGTGCAAATGGTTCCATGGAAGTTTCCTTGCTGGTTACAGAGGAAAGCTGACACAAGTCTATGTTTCATGTCTTTGATGATCAGAGAGACCATCAACATGTTTTCACTGTCTAGGTTTAAAGTTGCCTGTCATTAATTTTTGACAAGAGTACTTGTCATTGGAAATCACCTTTTAGATTTGGCGATCTATAATAATGAAAAATTAACTAATGCTCCCAAGGTGGATGCAACATCCCCCAACTACATGCTCTCAGTCCCCATGTCAGATTTACTGAATCAGAATTTCCTAGTTTGGGGCCTGGGTCCACATATTTCAGAAAAGCTTCCCAGTTAATTCTGATGCCTTCTGCTCCCCTACCCACACTTGAAAGCAGTGATTTAAGTACTGTTTTTCTATCAGGTGGAGAGAATGGTGATATAAACCATACAGTGTCATACCTGGGCCTCTGATCACATACCAGGTCAGGAAGCTGGCAGCATTCTATTTTTGCCTACATAGCTGTTGGCTGTTTAAAAATTCAAGGAGGATGGGGACTCGGCACAGCTGAATTTATCTAAAGTTTACCGGATGCTCCCTGTGGCTATGGTTGGTAGCATTATAATTTGGTGGTGAGTAGATCTGCAATTTTTATATTAAATTCAGAATGCTGGTTATAAAACTGTTTAGAATGCATTTCAGTGATGGATGGTAAATAGCTGTCCAAGACAAATACAAGGCCAATAGCCAGTTTCTTTTCTTTCCCTTTTTTGGTGCTGCTTTGGGAAAATTACTTAGAAAATAAAGAAGGTGAGAAATGGTTCTATCAGCACAAACTGAAAGTCCATATACAAATTAAATAACCTCTTGCCTAATCGTTTTCTTCCCTCCCATTGGCATTTACTGCTCACCCAGAGACTGCCAGATGTGAGACAGAACAGTCGCTTGAACACAGCAATCTTTCATTTTTACTCGAAAGCTCTGAAAATATTTTTCTCCCTCAGCTCTGTAGGGAGAAGAGAGCCCCCTTGGGGATGCGGCTGATGGAGGCTGATCCTGTCTGACACTCCGGGTCTCTCATGACTCACTGTGATAACTCGGTTATGATGCAGACAGGCAACATGGCCTGTTCCACGTAACTTATGATCTTACCACGCACACACATTGAAAGTTCCCTAAGCATTTATTTTGACTGTACATTTTAATACACAAGATGTCCCATTTACATGGTTCATCCTCTTGCCTCTAGGCAATGCTGTCTCAAAATCACTCCTAGCCAAGATTATAAAAGGGACCCCCAATGATTGATTTCAAAGCTTAACTGCTTCCACTGTAAGACGATTCTCCGCGAGGGAAGGTGTCCATTTGGCTCCAGCACTGGGAAGGGAGGACTCCTTGTTAAACGTACTAAAATAAAGTCCTCTAAAGGTTAGACAGAGGGTGGCATCTCTGAACCTCCTAGAAGGAGCAGTGACCCTCTGATCTTCCAGCCCCACATCCTGCTACTTTAATAAATACACTCAGAGCCCACTAGACCACTTATCCAAAAAGGGGGGCACTGGGAGTGCAGAAGGGACAGTTGGTCTTCACTAGTCATTCTAATGGCTGAAAGCGGATGTGGTTTTAAATAGTCTTTCTTTTCAGCTTCTGGATGAGCTAGCTTCTGTCTGATGGGCTCTCTGACTAGGATCTGGATCCACAGGTAAACATTATGGGCACTAGAAGGAAAGAGTAACTCTGCCTCTTCTGTAGAGAAAAGAGAATGCATAACAAGGCTTTGTTTCTGAGCACATAACTTGACTGATATTTAAAAGTATTACACTGGTATTAATAGAGTAAAAAAACATAGCTTTCATATAGATAAAGAGCACTGCAGAAATGATTTGCATGACAAAATTTCAAAGACATGCTCTCTAGCAGATGCTGCATAATACTTCATAGTTGCTTTCAATAATATATTTTATCTGAGGCTCTCACAGTCTTTTACAAACTAGCTGTGGCATTATCATTTTACAGATGTGGAATTTGAAAACACAGGGTTTAATATGATTAAGATTCCATACAAAGTCAATGAAGGGGAGCAGAGAAGGAAAGCCAGAAGGAGCTATATTATCTTGCACAGTGCATGTCACTATATCAAGATGACAAATTAATTCAAAACAAAAGGGAAACCTATTTAGAATCCAGAAGAAACCGCTAAGATTAAAGAACATGAATAAATAAAAATAAAACAATTTAAAAACCTTGAATAATGCAGCACCTCCAGTGAGAACTCAGCCCACTCATACAGTGAATCTGAAAACAGAATGAGCGCAATGCTTACATATGATCCAAGATCACCCGCAGTCAGTCCATTCCTTTTTAGTATTATACAGGACAAAGAACTTAGTTTTCTGTTTTCATTCTAAAATTTGTCACCATACAAAAATAACGGACTAAATTTTTTTGGATTTCTTCTTTTTTCCCTGCCCTTAATTCCCATGCTCCAGAATTTCATAGAACCCAGTAGCTTCTTGTCCTTTCAGTTCTTAAATTCATTTTGCTTGTAATAACCATAAGTTCCTCCTATTTTCTTCACAGACATATATCTAATAAGCAACAATTCCTTCCTGTTTATCCCTGAGGGGTCTTCAGTCGACCAGCATCATTGTCCTTAAGGGGACATTATAGTAAATAAGTAAGCAAATGAATATGAGTAAACAGGGAGACTGAAAAGACGTAGCTGAATGACGGCTGAGGAATTCTTAAAGCCTCACTAATGGGAGTGAAGGCCCTCAGGGCTCTCAGCCTACCCAATTTCTGTGTGTTCTTTCCTATCTTGGCCTTTGGTAAATCAAGTCTTTAAGAACAGCACCCAGACAGCTGTGTGGACTGCTGCAGACACTGCTGTGATGGCCTCTTCAAGTCTGTCCCTGCCAGGGAGGTAGTGATCTCTGTCTTACATCCCTCCCAGGCCCCCTGAGCCTAAGGCCAGCCTATGGGAGCCCTGTGAATCTGAATGTTGAGTTGGACACAAGAAGACCTTCTAAGGGCACTGCAAATGGTGACCTCTGAGGTTAGATTAAGAGAAACTTTCACATTCTATGTGTATATCTTTGAACAATTGCAATCTTTTACCATAAACATGCAACTTATTTGGAAAAAAAAAGATTACTGAGAGGGGAAAAAAATCTCCATAAAAGGAACTGTCACATCAACTTCCTTTAGAGGTATATCTTCCAGGAGAACACAGCCAGAATTGCAGAAGCAAATGTGAATGAATAGGATGTAATTTTAGACCAAGTTCCAAAAGGTTATAAGCTATAACCAAAACTCAAGTTTTAAGGTGAACAAAGATTCTCAATCTTGGCAAGTATATGACAAATTCTGTATATTTTGAATTCAAGTATGTTTTTTCAGCTTGACTGAAAATTTGGAACCTTCTGTAACTATGTAAATTTAATATGCCTTATTAAAAAAACATTATCATCAACCATTTACTTAGCAAGTAAGCCTATGTGAAGCCAGGCTGCACAAAAGAAAAATCAACTTTATGGAAAAAAAATACAGCTGATATTCAACTTGATATTTAAGCTTCATCTTGAAAGGTTAAATGGACAGTGCTGTTCTCTCACTGAAATAAGATTTATCTAGCTCTAGAATAACATGCTACTGTGTTTTTAGAGATTATGTGGGTTTTTTTCCATTTAATTTTTTATATTACTGTTGGTTTAGAAACAGGAAATAGAGTCAAAACTGCCTGGGCTTCTACACCAGCTTCTGCTCACCAGTTGGGTGACATGAGGCAAGTCTCTTGCTCCAACCACAGGAGATCATGAATCTCAGAAACATAGCACACTGTGACCTGGGGGGGACATGCTAAGCTCTCAGTAAATGGTGAGAAAATCAGTCAGGGCTGTGGCTATTGAAAAGCTCAGAGGCATCAGCAAGCCCCTCCCCAGGATCTGTAATTAGTGCAGTTCCCTTTCTAGATACAGTGCTTGTTCTAGGATCTTACCGCGTAGTTTCAAATCACTACTCACATTATCTCGTCTTTTTCAAATACCTGCATGCATGTGTCTGTGGATTCTCTTTCATAACTAACTCTTTTTTTTGTCCTTATGAGAAAGCAATTACAAGTCACAAAGTTGGACTCAACAAGCAAAAGAAATTTCCACACTTAGTTATCATTTTGATTACAAGTTTGTCTTCAGGTTTCTGTGAGAAGTCATCCAGGAATAGAATGGAAATTCCAGCTGAGTTTCAATGTTCGGACCTTCTTTAATATCATCCCGTGGTTTCCCTTAGCACTAAGAATAAAATTCACAGCCTTACCTGATCAAGGCTCTCCCCACTCCCTGCCCGCATCTCTACTGCACTAGCCACTGTTCACAGGTCTTCCTGTTCTTGCAATGTGCCAAGCTTGGGCCCATCCCAGGGCCTTTGTGTTTGCTGTTCCTTCTACGTAAGATGTGCTCACCTCCAGATTTTCATGCCCAGATCTTTCTCAACATTCAGATCTCAGCTCGGTCTCACTCTTTCAGAAAGCCTCTCCTGGTCCACTCCATCTAAAGTAGCCCCGTGCCCAGTTCTCCTGCCACACTACCACAGTGCCTTGTTTTATTTTCTCCATGGCACTGAACATTTTCTAAAATTATGTTATTTATTTGTTTATTGTTCATTCTCTCTGCTTCTTGACAAGAGGGAATGTGGCTGTCTTGCTCACAACTGTATTCACATTGTGGAGTTGCTGAATATAGATTTATAAATGAAAGAATGAATGAAACCAGCTTGATTTTTTTCATTTGAAGGTCATTTTTTTCATCATATACACAATACACTCTTTTTCCCCTGAAAATAATAATAATAAATAACAATAATTTTATTGTATCTTTAAAGATTACTTCTGTTTGTTCTAAAGTTTTCTTTAAAAATGCTGATTAGAGCTGTGCATTGTGTCTTGCCTCATAGCCTCATATTTCAACTAAAAATACCATTTCATCAGAGATCCCCACCCTGACACGACCTTATACTAAAGTACTCAACCCTTCGACCCCATCACATTTCATTGATATTTTTCCTATAAGGCATGTACCTCACTTAAAATGGGAACTGCCACTTGGCATGCTTACTCTTTAAGTGTTATTATTATACTTTCTTGTTTTTTATCAGTCTGTCCCCATATGAATTTAAAATATATAAGAAAAGACACTTTTGTTCTTGTCTACTACTGTAATACTAGAATCTAGAAAAATATGCCTACTTAGAACAGCTCTGAGCTAATGGCATTGAAAGAACTGATATGAAATAAATCATAGAATGAAAATCCTGGTAAAGTCTGTATCCTGTTTCAAGTAAATTGCTTTCTTCCATCTATTAATGCGGGAATTTAGTATGTTAATATGAAAATCTATACATTATTAAAGTACTTATGTAGTAACTTAAAACCAAGCAGTTAATGAGCTGCAAAGCTCACTTTCAAAACAAGTTGCTCTGCACAGTTAATGTGGACACAATACTTCTACTTTGGATTGTCAATAGTAACTTGGCACACAAAGAGTAAATTGCAGAAACAAACTTAATAACTTGGCTTTGATGTAGTTACTTCTGGAACTGAAGCCTCTTGGGAAAATGGAACTATACTCATACCTGAAGCTTCTTCCATTTTTAATAGAATACTATTATGATAGCTTAACAACAGGATTTCAGAGAGAGCTCAATTTTACCTGGACTCAAGTCTTCTACACATCAAGGAGCCATTCTATTTACAAAAAGGTATTTCTCTTTATATAGTATACAAGAGAAGAAAGAGTGGAAGGCACGGAAGTGTTATGGAAATGTAAGCTATTTAATGAGAACCAAATTAGGGACAATGTCTGGCTAAATTATTTTTTAGGATATCAGAGGAAACTATAAAAATAGAGCTGAAAAACAGTACTTAGGAAAAGCAGGCTAATTAGACAGTGACTGCTGAGTGATTTGCAGTCACTTCAAACCAAAACTCCCAAAGAGCTGTGCCTACACTAGGTTTCCTCTAGCTGAAGTACCAAAAATTAGATAAATAAAATAAAATAATAATAATAATAACACATTCACTTGGAAGAGACACATTAATCTTAGGAATACTTTTCTTCACTTACAAGTATTTTAAAAATTAGTCTTTGTCCAAAAAGGAAAAGATTACTAATATATCGATATGCTCTGGATATCTCATGAGATACATGAAATGCTTCCTTGCTTCTAGATAATTCCATATTTACTACCTCCTCTCCACGTTTGATGGCAAATTAACTTTTAATGACTTTACTTCCCTTTAAGTGGAAGTCTAAGCCTTAATGTAGTCTTTTTTAAGAGAAAAAAGGACAAATCTATACTGAGGAATTTATTAGTATTTCATTTTAATAGGTCTCACAGTTGAGAAGTTGTAAACTGATTAAAATATTTATTTAAAATTCATCGTAAAATGTACGAAAAGGACAGAATTCATTTACTGTCACTTTATCTTGAGTTCAGAAAATGTTTAAATTGCGTAGAATAGAAATGGAATAAAGGACAAAAATTAAAAAGCTATCTTTGACAGATGAGTAATTGAAATAAAACTTGGTGAGACTTGTAAGCTAAGGCCTAAAGAGAGAGAGAGAAGGAGGGCATTGATAACGCAGTCAGCTCATATACCTTACGAAACAAATGTTCTTAATTGGAGATAATTATTTCATAGCTTACCTCTGCATACTTTAACTTCAATGTTTTATGCATTTCTCGAAAACGACTGTAACGCCTGAATACGGTCCATGTCTCATCTAGGACAGTAATCTATTAACCAGGAAAATGAAAATAAATCAGCATTAATTAGAGGGAAAAGTGACTAAAAATTTTTTTAAATAATTTAAAAATTAACAAAAAATGATTAGCATGTAAAATTTCTCCAGAATTGAAAACATTAATCTAGCTGCATAAATAGGACATAAATAATAATTGTACTCTACTTCAGCGTGCATCTCTGGTTCCCAAATCTGGGTATAAGCCACACGTGCTTATCTAAAGTGAGGTACAGACAGATACCTCTTAATGGCTTACAGAAAGTATCCTTTGAACCTCCACTTGGGTTGTAGAAAGGAAGCCTCACAGGGTGACCTTTCTGTTACGGCGATGTGCCCATACCAAGGGTCTACCCATTTTATACAAAATGCCAGTGCAGGCCACCAGATGCCACCACAATAGACAGGAGGAGAAAAACAAGAGAAAGAGGAGAGAAAAAGAAGGAAAAGGAAGAGGAGAAGGAGGGGGAGGAAGGAGGAGAAAGAGGAGGAGGAAGGACAAACAGAAAAATGAGAAAAAATCTGTCTGCATCTTGATTATTAGTATAAAAACACACAATATATTTTGCTTTATTTCAGAGGAAGAATTCTCAATCCAGTCTTGACCCTGCAGTTGAACTTACTGTTCCTGTTGAACGAGATGACTGAGTGGAAACTCTGACACCCATCAGTCACATACTGAGGTCACAGCGACAAGGAGAGGCTGGCAGACACCACTAGCCTTTACAATCACACCTAAAGCACAGGCTAACAAGTCTCAAATTCCTACCCCAGCTCCCACCTTTCTTCCGAGCTCCAGACCTATGTACCCAACTTGGAGACATCTGTCTTTAGATGTCATACAGGAACTTCAAGGTCAACTTGTCCAAAACTGAACTCTATGTAGTCTCTCTAGTCTCCATTCCAGCTCTGCTCTGGTGCATCTTATCTCATTCATTTCACCACCATCCACCAACTAGCCAGCCAGACGCTGCAGCCACCCCTGATCCCCTCCTCCCCACTAATAGGCCCACAGGAGAGCAGGCAGATGTCCTGCTCTCCTTCTACCTCCTCAAATTTCTTAGAGCTCTAGCCTTCCATCCTTCGCCATCACCACCACTTTACTCTAGGCCATCAGGTCTCACGAGGCCTCTGCCAGTTTCCACATCCACACTTACCTGCTCCAATCCGTTTTCTGCACAACTGACAGGGGAGCTTTTAAAAGCTTAAATTTGATAATTCCACATGCCCCCTTAAGACCTCCCAGTAGCATCATGCTGCTCTTAGAAAAAGACCCAAATTTTTAATCTTTAAGACCCTAATTTTTAATTTTTAACCTACTGCCTGCAGCAGCCTCACCTCAAGCCTGTCTCCCCTTCGGTGCCTTCACTCACGCTGCACTCCCTGAATGCACATACTCCCTCCCACCTCAGGGCCTTTGAAAGGACCATGTCCCTGAATGGGACCCCACATATCAGAGAAATGCCCTTCTCAGGCACAGGAATTCAGCCTGATTCACCGGCATGTAAACCACAGGGGATCAGCAGGTAAGCAGAAGCAACAGTGAGGAGGATACCCATGTGGACAGTTTCACGAGGAGGAGCAAGCCTTGTGCTTCAGCCTCTCGCAGGTTCACTCATTTCCCAAAGTGGCAAATACGATGATTTGGGTGTGTACAAGGAAGTACGTTTTTTATTTTCATCATTCTGATTCTGTACTCATTATTTACAATAATTTTTAAATTGTGGCAAGTTTCTTCTTATGAGTTTCCTTTAAAGATATTTCTATAAGGGAAAAAAGGTAAGCATATTTACAAAAATCATTAAGTGAAAACAGCACAGGTGCTCTGCACCTGTAAGTTTTTAAAACCGGTATGCAAGTCTCTCAAGCTTGGGAAGCACGGCTCCCAGCAGCTAAGCAGGGTGGCCTTTCTCTCTGGTTCTCTCCTCCTCAGCAGACCCCACTGAGGCCCGGTAAGCTAGACCAGCACGATCAGCAGGGGCGTGAGGGCTTCCTAAGGGCAAGAGCACAGCAACGCCCTGCCTTGGCTGGACACAAAGCAGGGGTCAAAGTGAGAACTGGAACAGGAGTGAGCATGATGCTGCCTACCTGCCAAGAAAGCTTAGAGAGCTCACGGAACCACACCTGTGACCTGGGAACAGTAAGCTGCGGGATGCTCACAGGCGAGACCATCCCGCGTTGGGACTCTGAATTCCACAGAAAGTCACTGAAGAAGCCTAGCGTGCCCTGGTTGCTCAGACTCTAACGCCCCCGGGCTCTCGTTCCTTCTCCCGAAATCCTTCCACTGAACCACGTGAACTCATGGCCAATCATCAGCAACATCCCCTACATTTCAGCCTCTTCAGGGAACATTTCAGGGAAAACAGCAGGGACTGTTTTCTCCCCACATTCTTCATCCCATTGTGCCAGAAGGTGGGCAGACATTCTTGTTTGCAATCCAACTTCCAAACCATCGTTCCTCTATCCTTTCTAAAATCCCTCCTCTGAGAAGCTCGTGCCTTCAGATCCTGCCACTCTACCCATCTTTCACCTTAGTCACTCACCAATTCCCCAAAACCAAGATTGTAAGTTTTGCTCACTGTCATCTGCTCCAACACTATGGAACTTCTGCCATGATTCTTGGTAATTTCATTAACCAACAGACGATCCCTCCAACACCCTGGCCTCCTGTTCCTTGACCTCCACCCTGGTTCCTTCCTCCCTCAACTTGAAAAACATGGACAGTCAAGACAACCATTCCCTTGCATTCAACCTCAAATCTCTTTGTCCCACTCTTGAAATTCCCTGGACTAAGCTAAACCACAATCCTGGTTCAATCTAACTGTCTGCTTACTCCCAGCCTGTACCTGCCCAGCAGAATGTGGCTGAAGAAAAACACACCACAAATGGAACGACTGGTCTCATTTTAAAGTCATAATCACCACACCTTCAAGGCAGCCTGGATGCCTCCCACCAGTCATACGACATTTCCCAATTCCACTCACTCTTCCATTCTCTTAGACAAAGATACTTAAATAGTTTACTCTTTTTCCTCAAGCCTTCATCACCTCTTTCCCTTACCATCAGCTGATAACCTTAATTCCTATTTCACTGAGAAAATGGAAGTAATCAAAAGAATGTTTCCAAAAACACCCTCAACCGAGTCTACTCATCTGCAGGCATGCGATGTATATCAGTGCTCCTAGTTAAGCCCAACTCCTCTTCTTACTGGATTCCATCCCCTCTTGCCTTCTGAAGGATACTGCAATAAACAATTATCTTCTCTCTCATGCACCAACACAGTCCCACCCCCATTAGATTATTCACATCAGCATCTAAACAAGCTATTAGTTCTCTCATCTTAAACTCCCATCTTGACCGCCCTTTCCCTTCCAACTACCACTCCATCTCTGTCCTTCTCGTTATAGCAAAACTCCTTGAGTTTATTCTTTTTTTTTTAAGATTTTATTTTTTCCTTTATTCCCCCAAAGTCCCCCAGTACATAGTTGTGCATTTTTAGTTGTGGGTCCCTCTAGTTGTGGCATGTGGAACGCCGCCTCAGCATAGCTTGACGAGCAGCACCATGTCCACACCCAGGACTCGAACCGGCGAAACCCTGGGCCGCCGAAGCAGAGTGCGCGAACTTAACCACTCGGCCACGGGGACGGCCCCTCCTTGAGTTTATTCTTGATGTCATAAATTTCTTTCTTCCGATTATCCCTTGAATCCACTCCACTCTACTTACCATTCTACTCAAACTACTCTTACCTACTCTTACCAAGATCATCAACAACCTCCACATTGCTAAATCTACTGGTGAATTCTCGGTCTTGATCTTACTTGATCTATCTCCTTGTAGCACCTTTCTCATTTGGCTTCCAGGTTGCTACACTCTCTTACCTTAGTTTTCTTTGCTGGAATTTCTCCTCATCGCCCTGACCTCTAAGCATCCAAGTGCCCCAGGGCTTAGTCCTTGAACATATTTCATTTTCTACCTACACTCACTCCTTTGGTGATCTCATCCCATGTCACAGCTCAAATTTCTATGCTGATGATTCCCTGGATACTCATATCTCTCCCCTGAACCCAGGCTCATATATTCTACTGGGTACTTGATATGTCTGCCTACTTGGACGTCTAATTACATTCAAGTTTAATGACTAAACTTACCAAAATTAATCTCACCCAAACTCACTCCCCTTCCTGCTTCCCCATCTCAGTAAATGACAATGCCACTCTTCTGCTTGTTCACTCCAAAAACTTTGGCACCATCCTTAATGCTCCTCTTTCTCTTGAACCTCATATCCAATCAGTCAGCAAAACCTTTCCAGCAAACTCCAAAATATAATGAGAATCTGACTGCTTCACACCATCTCCACTGTTAACATCATGCTCTAAGCCACCATTATCTCTTGCCTGGATTATTTTTAACAGCTTCCTAGTTGGTCTGTTTGCTTCTGCTTTTGTTCTCCCTCCCCAAATTTCCTTTCATTTTTTTCCTCAATATGTCAGCCAAAGTGATTTTTTTAAAACATTAAGTCAGATGCAGCCATTTCTTTACTCAAATAGGACATCCTCCCAAGATGTTCCATTTCACTCAGGGTGTAAGTTCAAGTTCTTCCATTGATCGACAAGGATCTGTATGATCTGTCCCCTCCCTTACCTCATCTCTGATCACTCTCTCTGTTGCTCACTCTGGCTTCCTTGCTTATCTAGACTACATCAAACAAGCTACACAGTAAGTATGGCCTCAGGGACTTTGTATGTGATTTTTCCTCTTTCTAGAATGCTCTTTTCACACAACTAGCTCCCTCACTTCCTTCAAGTCTTTGCTCAAAAGTCACTTTCTTGGTGATGCCTTCTCCGGATATCCTATCTAAAGCTGCATTCTCCTTTCCTCAACTCAACACTATTTACGCCTCTTCTCTATTTTTCTAATAAGCACCTCTTATTATCTAACACAGTATATATTTACTTATCTATCTTATCTTTTTGTCTCTCTTCCCTACTAGAATGTAAGCTTCAGGAGAGCTGATTTTTAGCTGTTTTTCACTGTTCCTTACAAGCGTACTTGACACATCATGGACATCCTGAACGAAAAGTTGAAAGATGGAGCTCCAAATGGACTTGTCTTAAATATACTCAGGCTCTTAGTGACAATGAACCAGCAACACCTTTCTTCATCTCTCTGGGCAGAAAAGGTCTTCAAAAGGCCTCAAGAAAAATTAGGATAATTAGGAAAATTAGGACATCTAGCTTGTGGGGCTTCAGCTTGCAGTTTCTTCCTCTTTGTTGGTTTCACAGCTCATTAATGTTGGACCATTTTTTGAAATCTCTGATTAATGAAAGAGCTACTTCAAATCTACCTTGTCATTTTGGGTTTCCTTCCTCTTATTCATACTGGCCCCAGAATACTGCCTTCAAAAGGGATATCAAGTTCTCTAACAACATGCACATACCAAATACTGGGGAGGACATAGCATGGCTAAGTGATTTCCTGGGTAGTAAATATTAAAGGCTCCTGGGTACAAGAAGATAAGACAGCCAGAAGAAGATAAAATCCCTGAGAGAGCCCTCAAAAGCATCCAACACACTTCCTTCTGCTGTCTTGATATCAGCCCCCAGTGCTTATAATGGAACATGGGATGCTACCCAGGTAAGTGTGTGGAGCTGGGAAGGGATGGAGAAAGAGCGCCCAAAGTGAAGAGGGCTGCCCAAAGCTTTGTACATGTATTCCTTTGAAGTGGGTTTAATAAGGTGAGTCAAGGTATCAGAGGGATCTCTGTCTTCACTGAGTTTCCCTGGTGACTCCAAGAGTCTCACCATTAATGAAGAGGGAGGGGACGCTCTAGAACCATTAACGCTGTGTCTATAGGTTCTCTAAAACATTGGATAATTAAGATCATTATTGGCACATTCTGGGTAATGATTTCTTCTGTTACCTCATATTTTACTTGATATTTTAATAAACTCACATTAGTAAACCCACATACAGATTTCAATAACTTCTGCCCTCAGTATTTCAGTCTATCATCTAAACCACTTGTTCTCAAAGTATGATGCCTGACCAGTAGCATCAACTTCACTTGTTAGACATGCAAATTCTGAGGTCTCACCCACACTTACTTGATCAGAAACTCTGGGGTGGGGCCCAGCAATCTGTGTTTTAACAAACATTCCAGGGCATTCTGATGCAGGGTAGAGTCTGAGCAGCCTTCCTGTAAACCACTCTCAGTGATGCTGCTCCAAGATCAGACACGGTAAAGTCCCAGTACCCTCTCACCCCCCTCCTCCCAAGGCCAAAGCCCTCAGCATGGCATTCAGGGCCTTTCCTAGGCTGACCAGTGCTACCCTTTTGAACCCCAGCTCCTAGTGCATTAAAAACCTCAACCTTCAGAAAACTGTCCACACAGACACATGACATATTTGTAGGTCTTCTGAAGGATCTTTGGAGTGGCCCCCTCGGTCGTATATCCCATTCTTCAATTGGAGAGCTCTCGCTCAGCCTCCAGGATGGCATCCAAAACACAATGCCTCCCTTGGCAGCATCCCCACTCCTACTCCTTTCTTCTGGAAGACTCACTCCCTCTTCCATGATTCCTTAGCATTCAGTTCACACTTTGATCAGAGCACACATCACAGGATATTAATTATACGATTAATGTTGTACTGATTAATTTATATAACTGCTATTAATAATATAAATGTCTCTCTACCCTACAAGATTTTAAGCCTTCTAAGGGAATGAGCCTTTGGTAGTAACTGAGGTGAAGGTGGGAGGCCTCTGTCAAAATAAACATTTATTGAGGTACTACTATGTGCTGGGCACCGTATTAGAGGCTGGCAGTTTTCTGAGAGATATACTTAAGATGATTTTGCTTTTCAGATCAGGTAAGGGTTCCAGGCTTGGCCTAGATCAGTCAAAATGGAGAACAAGGCTTGCTGTAATCTTGGCTCCACTTACTCTGTTCTAGTGGTTTCTTTGAGGTTCATCTGAATCAAAGATTTTAATTAGTCACATAATAGTATGACTTTTTTAACTGCACTGATGCATTTAAATGGCGCATTCTCAAAATATATGTAACACAAGTCTATAGTGAGGGATAGAGAGACTTCCAAATTCTTCACCCTTGAGATTTTTTACCTGAATCCAGGTTAAATTCAGGGATTACAAAGGCTTAAGCTTCCTACTTTATGTGTAAAACATTTAGATCTCCCCTTCTCTATGAACATGTAAACAAGATGAAGATAATAACAATGAAGAATGAACACTGCCAGTGACCATCGCAGAAATGGCAAGCAAGCAACCACAGGCATCATCTCTCCATAGGAAAATGGCGAAACTCCTTCTTCATAATGGAGGCACCTTCGCGCCTAGAGCTGGGGAAACGGTGCATGTGAGGTTTGGAAAAACTACACAGACAGAGAAAATATACATTAGATCCTATCTTGCCCCAAATTAAAATTAGGCATGAGATAAAGTATTGATACAGAGGGGAGAAACCAAAGATCACTATAACAATAAATCACATCAAAATACTCATTGTCTTCCTCCGTGTTGTGAATGCAGGGCATCATTACGCATGTCTTTGAGGAGTAAATTCATCACTTCTCTCTCACTGAATGGTTCTGCTGATACAAATCCATCTTTTCTGGGCCATAAAATGATCAAGTGCAACTTAAACACTATAAACATGTCCACAAGATGAAGTGCATTTACTTATAAACAATTCTCAATTGAGTGCTTTCCACAAATTTATGTTATATACACATTTTCCTGGTTTAAGGATTCTCGATTTTAAGATCTGTCATCAGTATATATTTGTTTGTATATATCTAACTGTGTAAGGAGAATCAACAGTATTTCATCCAAAGAAAAATACTCTAACTGGCCCCTGTTTAGACAGTTACTTGTAGAGTTCTCCTCAACAACATTTGTTTTTTTAACAACATTTGCAGGAGCTACCATGAGTACATAAAAATAAAATTCCTTGTATTTAGTAATGGTTTGAAAGAAATGGTCTAAGACTAACGTAATGTATCCCAAAAAAGTTTTGGCAGATTTTTGCAAAATATGGCCTCTATGAACACGTTTGAGGCAACATGAAATACGTAACAAATGTTTGAATCTGTATAATAACAAGCATTAATAGATTAGATTTAATTAAAATCTTTTCAGATAACTGTTGCAAATAGAACTAAACCAGAGGTGGTGAAAGAAGCCAGCACCCCATTCGTCACAGTGCCAGCCTGCAGAGATCACAGCCCGCCATCCAGTAACACCTGGCTCTCGTCCACCTCTGAGACCCCCAGCGTTCTGAGGACAGACAGCACCAGTGCTTTCAGATTTCTGACAGGCACACTCACCTGATGTGTGCTAAATCCGCTGTCCGTCTTCACGGTGAATGCCACCCCCTCTCCTGGTCTCCTAACTCACCTCTTCTCTTCTGATCACTCACTTATAGGCCCAGGCTGGACTCCGGCTCAGTCTTCTTGCCAGTGGAAGGAAGTGGCACCGCTACCTCAAAATCTCCAGCTCCCTAGACCTTCTGGTGGGGCCCCATCAGAACAATCCCCTAAACCAGGCAGCCTGTGGTAGCAGCTTTCTCTCGTGCGTGCTGCCCAGCACTGCTGAGAACAGACCCTGCCCCCCAGGGAAGGGAGAATGCATCTACAGGAAGTGCATGCTATTTCAACGCAGCAGGGTCACTTGTGCTTGGAAATCCTTCCAAATTACATTCTCTGTGATGAGCATTTAAAAATGTTCTCGATTTTCAGTCCTCATGGACAATGACCTTGTTTTATTGAGATGATGAGGGTCACCCAAGACCAGCTCCCTGAGCTCTCTGTCAGCTCTCCTCAAAACGATGCTATTGTGACATTCACTCTCCTCCTCCCTTCAAAACCTTGTCATCTTCACCTCATTTTCCTTATTCGTTTCTACCTGAGAGCCCCTCCCCAACACTGGCCTCAAACTGTACTATTTCTGTTATCAAAATAGCCTTTGTATCTCTCTGCCCTCAGGCCTCAGTCCTCGGCGCCCCCATTGCCTAGAATGGCCCCTCTCTCCTCTCCACTCATTGAAATCCACCCATCTCCCTCAGGGAAACAAAAATGCCGTCCACCTGACTGCCCCTCTATGTGCCCCTTTGCCCTGCACTGTTCTATGTTTCTGCTCGTTTCTCTCCCCTGACTTAGTACTGAACTGATTATTCGTTCACTTTTTCTCTTCCTCAATCTTGATACTTCTGGCGTGGTCTTGTAAAAAATATATTGCAGGTATCAAATAACTATTTGCCAAATAAATGAATGAATGATGGAGACAGTAGGGCCCAGAGTCTCTTTTCAATAAACACTTGTCTACTACATTTTCCAATCCCCTTTCTATCCTGAAATGTGGGCAATAGAATGACTTGTATTTTAGCCCTTTTCTGACTTATCTGTAATTGTTTAAAGTTTTTAGAAAGTAAGCATTATGGGAGATAAGAGAGAGGGTAAAGAATTACAAAACAAAGAAAGAATGCCATTTACCAAATTCCTTTTGGAGAGAGGAGTCTGCTGATTTACAAGAAACAGTGTGATAAACGATTTGGGGTAAGAATGAGTGCAGGTAGGGGTGGGACTCCTAAAAAATACATCAAGAAACAAAAGGTGGTCTCTAAATTGCCTTTAAGGGGACGATCCTATTAACTTCAGAACCTTTTGCTCCGAAGTGTACGGTCCTCTGGGTCTGCAAACTTAGGGATAAAAGCCAAGGAGGTGGGCTGGAGCTGAATCCCTCCACTTAGCGAGGGGGCAACAGCTGGCCCTCCCAAGGGACATCTAGGAAGGAGGAGTGGGAATGCTGGTGGTCTGTGGAGAACTAATTGTCTAATGGGGTATTTTCAGTTATTTGCTTTGATATGTACAAAGTACCCCATCCCCTTCTCTGGTTCCCCTAAGGAACTTCAGGAAAGTTAACACACCTTTCTTTCTGGGGAACCCAAAGGAGTACTGAGCTCTGTAGCCAAGTGGATGTAAAGGAAGACACTGTGTCAGCGACCATCCAGGGGGTACTGGAGGCAAGGGAAGAGCTGCCATTTGAATCATGTCCACAAGCTGCAGAAGGAGTTCCTGAACCAATCAGGCACCCTCCTCCACGGCAGTGGGCCCCAAGAACCAACAGCTCCACCAACTACAGAAATTCTGTCCTAAAGACACCTGAGGGAAGAAGCTGGGTCCCAGCAGGAGGAGGACGGTCTTACAGCCAGTACACTGCGTCAGGAGAGAGGAGTCTAAGTTCCAATCTAGATCTGCCCCTGTCTGTCGGGAACGTGGATGGGAGGCGTTTGGAGAATGAAGATCCCTGAAAGCAGGAGACCCATGCAGATATAAGATTAGAGTGCACAGAAGGAAACTCCCCAGACGTCCTTCTATGCAGGTGAATCACCAACAAGTACAGAAAGTGCCTTGGAGCCTTTGGCTTCACAACCTGGTGTGAATCTGGTGTGCTATTAGGAAAGGGGGCCAGCGCTTGGTCGAGTGCTAAGTTACACCATTCCTACATAACTCTGAAGTGATGCAAAATCAAAGAGGGCTTCCTAGCTGACCAAAACCTCAGCCTTCTCCAGTAACTAGAAATAACGACTTCTTTATGTTTCAATTTCAGTACTTTCAAAGTATGGGTAATATCGTTTATTTTAGTACACTTACTTTATAGAGTAGTTTGAGGGTAAATTTGATAGAATGTACAAAGACCCTAAGATTCTGATAAGATAGATGCCTTTCAAATCAAAGATCATTACTAATAAGTACTTCTCCCTTCCCCTAACACCTCTGTGAAACAGGAAAGGAATAGGGGGAATTATTCTACTTTAAAATTATGGGAATTGTGAGAATGGCAGCCTGAGCAATTTTCCTTGAGAATACCCAGACATTCAGAGGTAAAGCTCAGAATTCAAACTCTCTACCAGTTATCAGTGGAGAATGGAATAATGAAAAGCTCTGGTTTAAGACAGACCTGGATCCTCACTTTAGCCCAGTCACTAATTAGCTGGTGGCTTCCGCTAAATTACATAACTCCGCTAGGCCTTAGTTTCTTCGACCGGAAAGTGGACTCATTGATACCTGACCTGCAACTGAACTCAAAAATGTGAAGCAACTAGCAGAGTGTTTGGGTTCTCAATAAATGGTATCTTCTGGCACTGTGATCACTTCCTAAAGAAAGGACTTTTATTATGCACTATTGAAAGACAAGGGCATCCAGGGACAGCAATTGCTAAAAGGGGAGTTCAAATAATTTTGTGATTTATTTCACAACAAATGTTATTCTAGGAAGAGATATAAAACTCTCAAAATTCTGAAATTAAAGAAGAGGAAATATTAATATATTCTCATAGGGGAAAACCAACTTGAAATGGAAATTCAAGGTAGGACCACCAGGTTCGATGACTCTCCTCTTCTGTGCTTTTCTTCTTTGTCATTTCTCATACGGGCAGCTTTACTTTGTGAAGATATTCACAACTGCCTAAGTAAAAGCAACATAAAAGATCAGTTTCTTTGTGTGAAAACAGGGAAAGGAAAAATGCTTTTTCTTAACTTTTTCAGTGAAAGACAAAGTTCTCAAAGAGATGGGAAGGGTGCTAAAAAAAAAAACCAGGAGGATAAAATACGATTCTTCTAGTCCCAATGTTATTTCTTTCACTTGTTATTTACGTTTGAAAATGGGACCCAAACTGAGCATTTGAATCTAGATGGACCACAGCATATGCAACACTCCATTTGTCTCAGCTATGCTAATATACATGCAGGGAGAGAATCCATCAAGTGACTAATAAGCAGAGATTCA
Source organism: Equus asinus (assembly GCF_041296235.1). Taxonomy (NCBI): domain Eukaryota; kingdom Metazoa; phylum Chordata; class Mammalia; order Perissodactyla; family Equidae; genus Equus; species Equus asinus. Next base: position 8,482,618 of record NC_091804.1, on the reverse strand, counting down.
GATGCCAACACAGAAATCCTTCTGAACATTTATATTCCACCAAGTTGGGAGTGCTTCTAAAAGATGTATGTGTGCATAGTTTATCTAATAGACTGAAATGGCTCTTATTTCTGTTCTGCCAAATAAAGAAAAATTTCTCTGACTGTAAATGTGATTCCTTCAACTCCCAAACTGCAAATTTTCTAGGCATTTCCTCTTCAAGCTCCCTGGCAGGTCTATCCACCATCAAATTCTCCAGGTTTGTCAAAGCATTAGCAATAGCCCCAATTTACTAAGTGCCTGTGACTTGGCCAGAATTCAAGGTAAAAGTTAAAACACACACAAAAATAACACTAAATATCAGCAAATTTTGAAAACAGGCAAGGATTTCGAGACGGCTACCATGTCTAGGGTAACACTAAAAGCGGCCTCAACTTCTAAAGAGTGCAGAAAGAGGTGATATTCGGAAGGTACCTTAAAATAAACAAGCAAGGGAACCAGTGCAGATGCGCCAGAGCAAACTAAACTAAACTAAAAACTCAGAGGACTTAGATCTGACATGGACGTTTGGTCCCTGGATCTACTTACTAGCTGTGTGGTCTTGGGCAAGTCACTCATAATTTCCTACTTCATTAAATGTGAATAATAGCCCCATTTTGGGACATTCCGGCAAAGTGCCTGGGATGAAGAAGGCACCTAATAGATGGTAGTGTCCTCTCGTGAGGAGAGGATGCAAACTCAGTTGTCTACAGGGATTAGTCGAACAAAACTCTGAGGGGCCCCATAAGTGTAAGAGAACAGGGAGCAGTGCGCAAGTCCAGGTATTATTTGAGCCCATTCACTTACACTACAAAGGATGGATGAGCTCCTAAGAGGGCCTAAGCACAGCCAGTAAGTAAGCCAGGAGGTTATGAGGTACAGGCAAATCTCACATAACGTATCAGAACAGATAACGAGTAAGCAAGCAGCTATGAGACACAACAGAATACACAAGACATGCTAACTATTGGCCTACAACCTGTAAGGCATGCCAAAGATAGACAGAATAAATACGATGGAAGAGATAAGATCGTACTTAGAGACAGAGTGTGTTAAGTCATGATCGTGTCCACTTGGGGCCAACAGCCATGTCAGACCTGAACTGATCACTCTTGGTGACATGGGACAGTGAACTCGTCCCATGCTGGCCCCATATATGCTCTACTCAAGAACAGCAAGTGAAACCAGGGATGGTTAGCAGGCCACTGGCCAGACGTGCTGCCATGGAGCAAGCGAGCATTGGCTCCAGGCACCCTGTGTCTGCCGAGGCCCCCTTGTTCAAAACTCTGGTCCTAGTAAGGACTGTGGGAAAGGCCAAGGTGGCAGAGAGAGACAGGACAGGTGAACATGGCGAGACCCTGAAGTCCAGCAGCGTGCTCTTCCCACTGCCTGCCCCTCCCTCCCCCTGCTTCTCTGTGTGTTTAAACTGATTTAACACACTGTGTGACCAGAAACTTAATTTGGTCTGCGAGCCTTTTTCTACTGAGCAGTAGAACCTTTTGTGTACCTGGAGGCTTCTGTTCCACCAGGTCATCTCCTCTGTGACAGGGAGCACGAGGTCTGTGGCAAATGGAGGGCACATGTCCCACCCTGAGAGGAGCTGCAGGTCCACTCCGGCCAGGGCTGCCCTGCAGGAACATCTGCCAGGGTTTCCATATTTTCTGACATTTCATGGAAACTTGGGAAATCTGAATTTCCACAGCAGATCTCCCAAGTTTTAAATGTTGACAACTCATTCAAAAATTTAAAAATCTGTTCAGGCCAAATAAACACATCATCCACTGCCAGTTTGCTCCTGCTGCCCTAATACTGTTCCACAACTGTGTCAGTCCCCGGCCCCGAGGTCCCTGTCATGTGGTCCTTTAGTTGTAAAAGTTCCAACTTGAACTGCCACCCTGAACTTTTGCAGTTTAGCACATCTCACCTTCAGGGTCTCTTCTGTTTCGGGAGGACCCGGCAGACCTGAGAGCTCCCAGCGCTCAGCATCTCCTCGGCTCTAGGGTCACACCCACTGAAGGTAGAAGGGAGGGCTCACATATATGAACTCACATGACTGGAGAGAAAATGCCCACCACTGACCGGCGTGCTCAGGAATTCCTCTAAGGAGGTCTACACGTTCGTGCTGGAAAACTCCCTTAAGGTTATACTTTCTCGCCTTCATTCGTTACTCTTGTTTTGTCTGCTTCTCCCCTCTTTCTCAGGCCACCGACCAAGTGTTAGAGCAAAATAAGGTGGCATTGTGGGGCAAGAGGAGAAGACTGTTACTGTGGTACCTCCAACAAGAAACAGATGAGTAAAGGTAGGACAGGTGTTCGGACAGTGTGTGGTCGAGGTAAAGCATGTAGTCCTGCATCTCTGTGGTCTGCAGGTGGATCGAAGTGATTCTGGACAAAAGAGCTGATCTCCCGCAATCATGTAAGGAAAAGTAGGGACCAGTCCTTTCCTGAACAGTGTGAGGGCAGTGTGACTAGGGTGCCAGAAGGCTCCTTAAAGGAGATGACCCTACAACATGTGCTTCCATGTGCAAGGGGCTGGAGAGTGCTCCGGTGCCCAGGATAACGGCCAGAGGGTAGATATGCAGCAGAAGTCTAGCTCTCTGGGCAGATGCACCAGAACAAAACTAAATTGAACTACTTTCTGGGGCTGTAGACTGCCAGAGGCAGGAGGTGTGTGCACTGGTGTGCTGGAGGGTAGAGTGGAGAAGGCAGGAGGGGAGGCAGGGAGGTAGGAGATATCGGCTTTCTTGGACTCGGACACAACCAAAAAGCTTGATTTGCGGACACTCTCACTGGACGACTAGAGTCAGCCACATCATGAGGAAGACAATGGGCGAGATGGCTAACCAGTGCTGAATCCATTGGCATAGATAGAGCATGAGGAGCCCGTGGGCGCTTTTTACAAAGGGCACATGGCCATGTGACCCCTGAAGCTCTAAAGAGGCTATGCCCAGTGAGAACCCCGTGTGGCCAAGCTTACATGGGTCATATTGCTGAGTAATCTCCACTGGGTGACCTTTACCAGTCAGGTAATGAGGGCTGGGGACTCAGTGCGGCACTGACTGATGAGGGCCAGGGGCTTCCACCTGTGGGAGACGACCAGCAATAAACACGACAGTGACTGCAAAAAGGAAACAATGTGGCTGCGGGCTGTGACATCTGCTGAGAGGGGAGTAAAGCAGGAGAGGTAATGGGATGGAGAATGAGTTGGAGCACTACTGCAGATGTCAACACTCTAGGAAGGAGACAGGAAGACACCCTCTTATAAAGATTACTTCCAGTTTTTACAGGAACAAAAACTCTTAAGAAACAAAATATTAAAAGAATACATGAGGGGTGGCTTCTTTCTTTCTATTACCATGTTAAAAGGCAAGGAATTTAAAACAACGCTGGCAACATCAGCTTATTTCCATGTTCTTATGACATAAGAGTATGACAGTCTCTGTTAGCCTTAACCATAGATTTCCCAGGCCAGTGTTTTGCATTATGCTGAAATGCAATTTTAAAATTAAACTTTACCCACTCTGGCCTAGCTAACTGAAAAAGGCAAATATAATGCAGTGTAATCGATTTCACGTATCAATCACTGAAGCACAGGTGAAACGGGAATTTTTAAGAAGACTGTTGTAGTCCAGTTAATGGTGTTACTTGTGACAGCTGCAGGTTAGTGCAAGCACATATTTCACAGGTACATTCTGCTGACCAGCAGGTGACATTCAGCAATATTCAGCATGGAATGTGCTCTTCTCAAAGAGAAGCCAGACTGGCACACCTTCAACTTCTCTGCCTATCTCTGACGTCAGTTGGCAGGACAGACATCTCTTGACATAAACGTGGATGCAGTCCCAGAAAGATGTATTATTGGGACGTGCTGGATGGGAACTGACTCCCTGACCAAGGGGTTCCCAGGTACGTGTCCTTCAAGGATCAGGAAAATCTAGTGGGGGTAGGGCAACACGAAGATGACAACTTTCCATATTGTCAAATAAGGACATTAAAACAAACACCAATCCACAAATTATGATACAGCCATAAAGTAGAATGCTATTTAACAATAAAAAGAAACAGATTATGGTTATACTTAACTATGTGGGTGGATCTCCAAAACATCATGTTAAGGGGACACAGCTAGACACAGAAGAGTACGCGCTGCCTGGTAGCGTTCACATGGCATGCTAGAACAGATGCAACTCAGCTGTAGTGACAGAAAGCAGATCTGTGCTTGTCTGGAAGCTGGATGAGGGCATTGACTGTTTAGGGGCATAAATAACTTTCTGGAATGATGGAAAAGTTTTAAATCTTGATTGCAGTGCTGGTTACATGGGTGTATACATATGTCAAAACTCATCAAACTACACCTAAAATGTGTAAATTTCATTATATGTAAATTATACCTGAACGAAGTTGAAAAAATTAAATGTGACCAAAAAACAAAACCTATCCACTTACCTATTCTCATACAAGAAAGTTGTTTTTAATCCCTCAAATAAAGAAGATATAAAGACAGTCCTTTTGAATTAAATATATTTTACTTTAATGAAAAGCTCTATTTTTCTCATTTTAAAGCCCAGTGATGGAAACCTCCTCAGGACCCACCAGGGATCAGAAGATGGGCATCTGAGAACCACTGCTGTCTCCCCCTCAATTCCTCTGCCTGTGCCCTACCTGGAACATCCATTTAGCACTCCTGTAACAAGGCTCAGGACTATTTCATTCCACAATGAACAGACCTGGCTGGAGCTACCAGACTGGTGATTATAATGAAAATGGCCAAGAAACACGAATGATTTAAACAACTAATAAATTCCATCTAAGAAAAGAGCAGGAGGTCGAGGGAACAGAACGGGCGAGGGAGAAGTGGAAAGAAGGAGAATGTCAGGGAGCTACACCTCCGCACCCTCGTCTTCTCAGGCTCTCTGGGGCCTGCCAACTCAGCCAGTGGAGAGTGGTACTCAGTGGGCCGTGTGTGTTCACAAGTCAGCTCAGTCCCTTAAACGAACTGGCAGTGACTACCAGCAAGTCAGACAGTCCAACGGGGGGCTAATACTGGGAGGGTGTCAAGACCCTGCCCTGCTGGTCACAGAGGACACGGCAGCTTCCTATGTGCATCAGGACCCCAGAAGACCCTTAGGACTATCATGGGGGAAGGATGGAAAACAAAAGTTGATTTTTTTCTTAAAGAGAAGTAGCAAAGATTTTTCTGAAGTATAAAGTACAATAACATAAAATATCTATATATAAACATCATATTTTCCTTCAAAGAAGATCTAAACCTAAGTAGAACAGACGATTAAAAATACTTGTTACCTTATCCTTCTTAAAGCCAGTAGCTCACCAGGAGAAGAATTTAGTAGTAGCCAAAATACTATGCTGAGTGTGACTATTTGTTCTAGAAAACACTGCATATGCATGAAATAGTCAAATGATGGATGGAAAAGGTTGGCATACTTACTTTTTAAACTCAGAACACTGAGGGGGGCTAAAGAACCAAAACAACAACAAAAAACCCAAACCCCAAAACCCTCATAAAGACACAACTGTACAACAAAAGTCATTAAGGGGATTCCCAAAGGTAAAATCTCACTTATTCTCTATGTCTTTTCATTTTCATTTATTTGGTATTAAACAAACACTTACCCAGCACTTTACATACAGAAGCTCATACATCCCTCACACCAACCCAGATGGGTGGGTTTCATTACTCCCATTTTACAGATGAGACACAGCAAGGCTGTGACTTATCAAGGTTACATGGAGGAGATTGGACAGGACGTTGGTGCACCCAGCACTATTCCCACAGCTACACCCTGGCTGGAGCCCCACCATTTTTGTTTGTTCTATTCACATCATGTTTCTTTCTAGTACTGGGCCCTGACACCTCTGTGATGGGGCATCCCCATGGGCAGGTGAGGCCCTCAACACATCTACCTGTGAATGCATTAGGTGGCCCTTCCTACACAGAGAACTAGGAATTCTCCAGGCAAATGCTAATAGTCCGCTCCTGGTGCTAATTATTACAGCACAAAAGTACAAAAAGGAAGCAGAAAAACGACACGCTTTCAGAACTCGGCTTTGATAAGTTCAAAGAAAGCTAAACTCTTCGGATTTGGATTTTATGTATTTTGAAATGAAAGCTTACCTTCTGAAGGACCCTATATGATTTTCAGTATTTGGTTTCTCCAACTTGCATTTACAGTAGCATCTTCACAATTTTGGCCAGATCTGCATATGGCCTGGACTATTATTTGTTTGCAATTTTTATTTAAATCAACTCAGTTTTTAAAAAAAATTAAATATCTTCTTTATCCATGTCAAGTTCTATGCATGAAATTAATTTAATAGGTATATTTTATTAACATATTTATCTATTAAAATAAATCTGCATACCAACTAAAATCACTGCACGTCCTCCAGTGCTATGAGTTCCACGTTCTGGAGAATTTGAGTTCAGAGATGGTGAAAATCAGTCTTTACCCTCTAATTTAAAAATTGGTTCAGCCACTATGGAAAACTGTATGGAGGTTCCTCAAAAAAGTAAAAATAGAACTACCATATGATCCAGCAATTCCACTTCTGGGTATATACCCAAAGGAAATGAAACAGGAGTTCAAAGAGATACATGTGCTCTCACATTTACTGCAGGATTATTCAGAAGAGCCAAGATACGAAATCAACCTAAGTATCATCAACGGATAAACGGACAGAGAAGTTGTGGTGTACATATACAATGGAATATTATTCAGCCATGAGAAAGAAGGAAATCCTGCAACCACATGGATGGACCTTGAGGGCCTTATGCTAACTGAGATAAGGCGGAGAGAGATTGTGTGATGTTACTCATACGTGGAATCTAAAAATGTCGAACTCGTAAAACCAGAGTAGAATGGTGGTTACCAGAGGCTGAGGGTGGGGGAGCTGGGCATATGTTGTTTAAGGACACAAACTTGGAACTAGTAGATAAATAAGTCCTGGAGAGCTAAGGCACAGCATGGTGATTATAGTCAACAATACTGTATTATAAACTTCAAAGTTGCTGAGAGACTAGATCTCAATTGTTCCCACCACAAAAAAGAAATAATTATGTGACATGACAGAGGTGTTAGCTAATGTTATGACGGTGATCATACTGCAATTTATAAATGTAACAAATCGACATGTTGTATACCTTAAACTTACACAGTGTTCTATGTCAGTTATATTTCAATTTAAAAACATGGAAACAAAACACACCTTCAGAAATTGTTTTCATATATGTATATAACATTATATCTATGTACAAATGGAACTCTACACACACACACAATTTCAAAAGGCCAAGAAAAGGAATTGAGCAGAAATCAGCATTAGGTCGGGGCAGTGGGAAGTACTGGATCAAGGACATGGCATAACATTTTAATACGAAACTACAGAATCTGGCCAGTAAAGTTCCAAACAACACCACCACCACCCAGCCATCATATCTTCTCAACAGAAACCTCAAACATATAAATTAATGCCCAGGTTTTTTAAAAAGAGGAGAACTCAGTATGTAGAAATAACAATCTGAAAACTTGATTGATTAGAAAAGTTATTTGCACTGTTTCCTCAGGAAGACTGAAAGAACATGCATGCCCAAAGGGAGGGATCCCCCAGCGCCCAGGGACTCCCATGAGGTACATGACATGGGGGCGGGGGGGTGTGGTCCCGGTTTCAGGCTCCTTCCACCCTCCTGGCCCTCACAGCAGCTCCATGCTTATCTGCTTTCTACAGTGTCCTTCCTCATAAGATACTCTGAACAAAGCCCTCAGTTAAGAAGAAATTTAGAAACTACTAGCATTGTCCAATTTCCTCATTTATTAATGAGGAAACTGAGGCTCAGAGAAGTTAGTTAAAATACTCAGGGTCACCCAGCAAACCACAGCAGAATCAGAGTATAAAGAACTTAGTGTCCAGATTGCCAGTCCGGTGTTTATCTGACCAAGACCACCTACAAGAACACCCTTACGCAGTCATATACTGGCCACTCCGATAGACGTCATTACATCAATACCTTCACCTACCCTTGAAAATGAAGAAGTCTGATTAATCATTAATTCCTTGAGGAGGAGACAGTTGCCAGCAATATTTAATGAAGTGTTATGAGTCAATGGAAATAAATTAGAAATAAGATGAAGTCATTATTTCGGAAAGTATGATGTAAGGAAACAGGCACATCCCTTCCTGAAAAGTAGTATAAATCAAATAATGCCTAAAACAGATTAGCGAAGCTTTCTAATTAATAATAATAATAATAGAAACAACAATAAAAACAGTAGTAACAATAGCAATAACTATAATTTAGTGCTTATTATGTGCCAGAAACTAGATCCAGCAAATTTATATGCATTGATACCCCTGTGACACAAATATTATTATTCCCTTTTTTAGAGGTAAGAAAGTTGAGTCTAAGCCCATGGGTAAGGTGGCCAACTGTCCTGGTTTGTCTGGCACTTTCAATGCTGAAAAAGCAGGGAAATCCTGGGCAACCTGGGATGGTTGGGCACCCTCCCTGTGGGGCTGTGACAGGAACTGCATGCCTGCCTGACGCGGCAACCACGGCTACCGTCGAAGGACAACTTACCTCCACGTGCTACAGTCCAGACTTGGACACACTGGTTTAAAGAAGGGCGTGGCCAACATCTTACAAAACAAGATATTGACACGCAGCTTCATCTCCTTTCACAAAAAAGACAGAGAAAGCACTGCACAGCCGGAGCCTCCGTTCCTCCAGAAGAAGAAAGAAGGGACACTTACCTTGACCTCAAACTCGAAGTGCTCATCCTTCCCTTGCCCGCAGAGAACATAGCGCGGAATACTAATTTTAATTGGGTCCTTCAGGTCGTCTGGATTTGCTCCCAGAGAGCGAGAAACCATCCGCTATCAAAGGCACATCAGACAGGGAGAACAAAGAGAAACCAACATCACTCCGTGGCAAATACCCTGCTCGGGCGGGCGGGAGAAAATGTGCTTCAAGTAGAGAAAAGAGCATCAAACCAGCAGAGTTTATTTAGAAAAATGATGATTTCCTTTGAAAGAGAAACACTAAGTCTCTCTCATAACAAAAGACCATTTCTTTAGGGAAACTATTTCAAGAAGTTAGGGCGAAAGCACTTCAAAATGTTGTTCGGCTTTGAAGTTCCTTCCAATTTATAAGAACAAGTGGAAAAAAGGACAGATTACATATCCTGACTTTTAAAAGTATCAGCGTAAACCAGATTCTTTTCTGAAAAGTCTTGATCATCTGACAGCTTCTTTTTTCTTCACAGACTATCAGACTGCTGTACATAAAGCTCTAAATGCTAGAGATTTTATTCAAATTTACTTCATTTTTAACTTCTAGGCATTTTTATAACCCACTGTAGTGTGGAAAGCTCTTTAAACTACAATTAAAACAAATGCCAAGTATTTTCTTTAGGCTTCATTTGATTAATAAGCAACTTGGCTCTGACAAATATATTTATGGTCTACATGGTGGGAAGCTAGAGGGGTTTGAGGAAGAGGCATTGTGAAAAAAATAAATCTTCAAAATGAGTTCTCGACTATGAACCAGAGGAAATCTCTGAACAATCCCTATCATTTGCCCTAACTTGAGGCTTTAGAAAACATAAGAAAATATGTTTTTAAAGCAAGAGCAGTAATAAAATAATTACAATCATAATTATAGTTAGCATTTATTGAATACATACTATATACCAAGAACCGCACTAAACAGTTTATATGCATGGTTTCATTTAATCCTTAAAATCCCCCTACACATTAATAACCATTATTAAGCCTACTTATCAGATGAGAGGCCCAAGGCTGAGAATTTAGGTGACTTGATGGAGGTAAGTGGTAGAGTCAGGATTTGGGCTCAGGCTAACCTGGAGCCCACCTATGGTCACCGCTATATTGCTATCATGAAATTTTAAAATAAGTTCACCCATCTGAAATAAACTGAGCTAACGAACACTTCAACATACACAGAATTTAAGAAGACAGAGAGTTCATGATTATGCAATGAAACTCACTTATTTGACTAAAAAGAAACTAGTAGGCAATACGCTCCCATTCCATCAGGCAGAAATGGGTCTTGGACCCTTGGATCCTCAGTCCGGTGTAACAGGGATGGTCCAGCCTAGCTGCGTGTATGTGAAAACTCAGCTTTCTGGATGACACAGAGGCATATGATTTGTCCCAGACTACTGCTGTCAGCTGACAGTGTAAACATTTTGGCCTGATGTGAAATTACCAAAGCCTTTTAGAGCATCTTAACTCTTCCCTGCATCAAAACAAGAACCATGAATTTTATTGTAATGGTGCACCTATTTAGCTGTCCCTAATGTCAAAAACCAGAGCGGAAATTCTTAAAAGAGTTTCTCAGTATGTGCATGGCCAAAGACCTTTCAATTCACTGACAGTATATTTCCAAATTACTGTAAACACAGACATTTCCTGAAACATGGAATATGTTTATCTATTTGAAGGTGAAAAGGCAGAAGAATAATATGGTTGTTTTATTCATTTTCAAAGAACACTTTGACCTACAAAAGCCAGGGTTTAGCCATGAAGGTCTTGCTCTGTTGCCTTAGCTCTGTAACCTTCTATATCATGCTTAACAACTATACTTTTCAAGTAGGACCATAATCTCTTTTCCAGATCTGATACAATCTCTTGAGAAACCACCTTGTTGCAGTGTATGTGTGTCTGGAGACCGGAGAGGAGAGTGGTGGGGTTTGGAAGCACACTGCCATCTAGAACGACCTCAGCAGAGGGGAAGCTGCTCTAGGGATTTTAAGCAAGAACTAACAACAGATAATACTAGTTTACAGGTAAAGACCCACGCACACTACACCTTAGGAGGAACCTGGATCCTCCCTACTGGTTAGACCAAATGTCAATACCGCAGCTGCTTTGGTGAGGAGCTATCTCTGTATAGTTATAGACTCCATCCTAAGAAGCAAGAATGAGGAAAAGGAGGAAGGAAGAAGGGCAATTAAATCTTTCTCCGTCAATCACCTGGAACAGTGCATTACCATGTGCATTATGGGTTCTTAAAAAGGTGGGGATGACAGTATCAACAAGTGTGACACACTTCGTATTAAAACTCCACCATTATCTGCTTCCCTGAAGCAGTCACAAAAAATGGACTTGGGATTCCATGTGGTGTTCACTTCAAAGACCCAGTGAGGAAGAGAAGACTCAGAATCAAATCTTAGTGTTAGGACTTGGTCTCTGAGTGACAGTCACCCACCTTCTCTGCACCTCAGTGTGGTCCTCTGGAAATGAACACGATATTTACCAAATCCCATCTATATGGCAGAAACCCAAGTGTGAACAAGGCAGTGTCCTGCTCCGTGGGATTTCTGGTTGGAGGTAGACTCTGACAAGTAAACTGATAATTACAGCAGGATTAGAAAGTTGTGATGCAGGCACCAACTGAGAAAAACTACGAATAGGGACATTGCTCTCTAAATGTTGTGAATTTTACTGAGGAATAACTGCAGTCAAAACTACCCAGGTATATTGTTAACTAAGCAATGGAGACTTAATCTTAACTTCTAAATGGCTTTTCTTACAGGCACCCCTGTACACAATCAAACTTTGGTATCTTTTATTGAGCACCAACCATATGGCATGCACAGTGCCAGTTCCCGGGAATACAAAGTACCGTTTACAAAGTATACATAATTTCTAAGGCCTTTAATTTTTTTCAATTGCATTAAGTTTGGAACAAAGATTTGGTTTTTTCATTCTAGATGGATTATATTCCAAAGTTAGCAAATGCTACCTTAACTTTAGTTTTTTATAAGTCAACTTTTAAAGTGGGATAAGAAGGTTAACGGAGGGTGTGGTAACTACACAGTTATTTTAAAACTGGAAAATTCTCTATTTCTAAGAACATATAATTGTGAAATCAATTGCTAATGAAAAGAAAGTTGCTTCAGGGGCTGGCCCAGTGGTGTAGTGGTTAAGTTCATGAGCTCCACTTCAGTGGCCCAGGGTTTGCTGGTTCGGAGACCGTGCGTGGATCTACGCACAGCTCATCAAGCCATGCTGTGGTAGGAGTCCCACATGTAAAGTAGAGGAAGATGGGCACAGATGTTAGCTCAGGGCCAAGCTTCCTCAGCAAAAAGAGGAGGATTGGCAGCGGATGTTAACTCAGGGCTAATCATCTTCTTCAAAAAAAAAACAAAACAAAAAACCCCAGGAAACTTGCTTGAAGCTCAGCTCAGGCTCATAAATCTTGCCCAAAAAATCCCTGCCTTCAATAACTTAACTGAGTATATGAATTAAGTAGGGACCAGTTATCTGGGAGGAACTGGATCTGATAATATTTATGTGGCTCACCTACATCTAGGACAGCCCCTTACACACCCGCACCTGCACCTCAAGAAATAGTTCCAGCTGGGATGCAAGAGCACTGCCCCAGTCAGGATCGGAGAGGGAAGGGTCACTGAGTCCTCCCTGAGAAGGATATTCCTCTTCACTATTTTGCATCTTGGGGACTAGAAATGTTGTCAGAGTCCCCTGCTATCATCCGTGGCCACAGTTTACTTCAATCACATTTATTTCATAGTAACTCAATATTAACAAGTGTAGAGGAATAAACAATGGCAGAAATAAATAACTGAAAAATAAGCCAGGGATCTGAAGGCATTTGACAAAAGTATAAGTAGATAGAAAAATCAAAAAAAGTATGTTTCCCTCAAATCATTGCTGCAATGTAATTGTTAGAAATTAGTTCTTGAAGGCAACTTGAGAAACGTAGAATTCTCAGCATACAGCACGAAGGTTCCTGACATTCTCCTAAACCATGTTTACATTGGGCAGGAAGGAAAACTAACATAAATGTCTCCTAAAGTTATTTTTTATTTGGAAGAAGCTACATTTTGAATATCTTGAGTTTTATGCTAGACAAGTAGATCTGTGCTATATCTCATTATTTATGGAAGCTTTTAAATTTCTATGGAATTATTTATTTTGGAATCAGTCAGTTTTTCTACATGTTTCAAAGAAGAATCTTAGAAGAGGAAGTTAGGGACACATTGCAGAAGGAGGAAAAACAACAAGGAAGGCTGCATGTTCAGAAGCACGTCTCCCAGCAGAGCAGATCTGGCATGGATAAACACGTAGGACATTTCAAGGAATTTTAAATGCACTGTGGAATAGTTATTTAGAAATAAAAGGGCAAGGAAAAGAACATAATTAGCAACTTGGATTACATTTCTATAGATAAGAAATATCGTCTTTTAAAATAACAAAGAAATATTTTTCTGATAGCTTTAATGAAATAACGTCCTGTGTCAACAAATACGCTATTTTTCCATTGTTGCGGAAACACTATAGCTGAGTCCTCAGCCAAAAGAAGCAGGCAGAACACAGGCCACATTCTGATTATTCAGATTAGAATCTTCTCTTCATCCTCAAGCTGTCTCCTTCAAAAAGGGCAAATTAAGGAAATTAATAGGAAGTGGCATTAACATCCACTTGGACCACTGCTGGAACTGCAGAGGGCAGGGAATGGACCAATTCTACAGGGAGTCATCAGCATTTCCCCCTAAACACTCTAATTACGTACCAGATGGTTGAATTCAGTATATGCTTTAACCATGACAAGGTCAGAACTAAGGACTGTCGGCTGATCTCCTAGAGGCAAATATCCAAGCTTTGCTTCTCAAGTTCAGGCAAAACTGAGTTTTTATCAGATTAAAAAAAAAATTCTGCTCCTTCCTCTGTTTCTACAGGAGCATATATTTCTAATGCCTCCTTTTTTCAACCACACATACCATGGTGACAGTTTTAATTAGAAATTTTATATATCAAGCTCCTCCTATGTATGACCCAGCAGTTTTAAAGCAGGGGTCTGGGGCAGAGATGGGAAGAAGCTATTACATTCTCAAATATGAGCCATGTTATAAGAAACAGGGAATAGAGGTAACTTGTATGAGCAGGCGCAAATTATGAATATGGTAAAGAGCCAAAATATGTTTATATTCATCCTTGAAGGAACTTTGCACTAATACTATACTATCTTTAAAGACTTAGCACATACAATTGAATTGGATTTTACTAAGACCTGTGGCCACAGGGACACCCTGTGTACATGCTACAGGTACACCCTGACTATCCCTGCCAAGGTCAAGACTTAACAGCAGCCTGACTTGAAGAAACAACACTAACCTTATCTCATCTTAAAGGGAGTTTAGAATACTCACATCAGAGATAAGCGTTTTCACATAAAGAAGTATTTCTTTAATTTTGACGTACGTCATTGGGGATAAATTACCCAGAAAATGACAAACTGTGTTGGACATAAACGCTTGTGGAATATCCTGAGTTTAGGGGCCTTTGGGCAAACCCAATAGGTTTAGTGAACATTTCCAATCCATGATTCTTACTGGAATAGATTATTTCATCCACATAGATCTGAGATGATCAACTTTGTTTCAAGGTTTCAAAATACTGGATGTCTGATGAATGTTTCAACTTGAAACTATTAAAAATGTCACCATCTTTCTCTAGATCATAAAAGACTAGTTTCTTTAATGGTCATTGTCGCTGGATAACTCATCATTAAATGGGTAATTTACAAGAAGACTAACAGGTCTAGTATGACTGACTGAGAACATGGTTCTCATTCTCAACATGACTACAGACAGTTTAGGACCCCAAGGAGGGACAATCATGTGTTCTTCCTTCCAGTTCTACAATGTCTTTGATTAACCATGAAAAGTACCACACATATTCACTCACTGGTTTTTGCTTAGCCCTAAGTTTAATGCAAATTGTGCTGAATTCTAAGGTCCATGAGAAACTGATGTGGGAAGAAGAATTCTCTTTATCAGGTTTCTGTACAGCACATTGTTTAACCTTCCAACTAAAGGAGCAACACTGAGCATACAAGGTTATCTGTACCATATTTAAGCTATGATTATATCCAGGCTTTTCTTCTATAGGAGCTAAACATGCAGAAAGCAAAGGAGAGAGATAGGTCCATACAAGAAAACAATGGAATTGCAAAGAAATTTGTAAGGCAATTCTTGAAAAAAAGACCCAAAATAACTCAGAAAAATAATCTTTAACGTTGACAAATTCCAAGAAAAAACTTACAAGTCAGAAAAGAATCAACTTAATTTTTCCAAATATTCATTTCTATGAAAAAGAAAAAACTAAAAATTTACTCAGACAATGTCAAGAATAACCATGACTAACAGGTGACTTTGGCTTTGTGGAAAGAATATACGTTCTAGAGGAAGAAAGTCTCAGTTTGAGCTCTAATTCTGAATCAAGTGATCCCTTCTGAGTTAAATTCCCAAATATGAAATAGAGATAAATGACAACAATTCCTCCATCCCAGGAGGATCACTATGGGACTCAAAAGGAACAATACATGGGAAAGAACTCTGTCCATTGTAGACCACAGCATACAGGGTGGTTGGGATTGTTACCACTGCAATCCACTGTGACTTCAACAACTAAAGATTTTGACTAGATATTTTTTAAAAAGGCAGAATGAGTAATTTATAATAGAATCTCTTTCCTTCTCACCGACTGGATTATTCAGTTCTATTCCTTATAAAGGAGGCTTTAAAAAATTACAAGGGTGCATCCTTAACAAGAGACCAGAAGGTAGTAGTTTGAAATTGTGTTGTGTAAGAAACAGCAGAGGGTGTTAGAGGTAAAGAAGAAAAATCAGAGAAGGTGAGAGAGATAACTGTCTTCTTCGAAGGCCTGTGATATAATAGAAATTGTGGAACAGATTTGTTCTGCTCTGCTACAGGGGTGTGCCATGGATGGACAGATTCTGCAGATAGAGATCACAACAAGGAAGGTGATCGGAAGAAGGGTCTAACAACGAGAGCAGTTCCCAACAAATCAACTGGTTCAGAAGTAGACAGTGATCAGCCCATCCATAGAGGTGTCAAGCAAAGACTGAATTGGAAATCAAGTTGAACTAGTAATTTTAAAGGTCCTATGATATATGTTCTTCCCAGTACCTGAATACTTCCATTAGGGAGAAGTCTTACAAGTTTTATCCAAATTTTATCTTCAATAGAACCCTGGAAACCCTGACAGAATGCATCCACAGTAGATTGAATTATTGATCTCAGTTCTTCTCTCCCCTGTAGTAGGAGGAGGAGAAGGAAGAGGAGGAGTAGATATTCACAGTCTTGCCATGGCTTCTTGGTAGATGGAGTGTACTTCCTTGTCCCTTGACTTTAGACTTGGACATGTGACTTGAGTTAGCCAATGGGATGTTAGCAGACACAAAGCATGGCTGCCCTTTTGTGCTTCTGTCATCATCATCATGGCCACTGCTCCTTCGGCATAGACCCCAAAATGAGATACGTGGTGCAGACCAACCCTAGTGAGTTGCAGATGACCTGTAGCCTACAGCACAGCCACCTTAATTTACTTATAAAGCATCTGTGAGAAATAAAAGCTTTTTCTTTTTCACATGCCACTGAAATTTTCGAGGTTGATGGATATTTGGCAATAGCCGACTGATATAAAATCCACCACAAAGACACTTTAAGGAATGAAGCAAAATTGTCTAAGATGCCTACTGGGGGCTGTGTAACTAAATTAACAAAATGAGCTCACTAGAAACTGGTCTATCCAGTAAGACTGCTTGACCATTGAAGAAGCATTAATAAAAGTGCTCTAATCTACTTATTCAAAACTTTAACTCACCTAGGAAAAAGAATGTAAGTAAAATTACTGTAATTACTTTTGCTGGAAGGCATAAGCATTCTCTCCAAAGAATGCACATATATTTTTTGAAGAAATGAGAACGGGGAAACAAACTGTTTTGAAATGTTTTTCAACAAAGACTAAGTAAATTCACCCTGCCAACCACAAGTCTGCAAAACAACGCAGCTGTGAGTAAAATGGATTTTAATCAAATTCAGATGAAATCACTTTTTCAAAAGTACTCAAAGAGGTATTGTCTAGAATGCATTAACAAGTCCCACAATGTAAATGTTTATGCTTATATCACAACAATGCAAAATGCAACATAACAAAGCACGTATGAGCCTAATTTTTTTCGGATGCAGGAACTCACCACACTGGAGAAGATGGGGCATTGGGCTGCACGCTGAGACTCTCACGCCTGCTCCACTACAGTAGAGTCCTGGCCTCAGAACCCCCGACAAATGAGCCAGTGGAGCCAGGCGGAGGCCTCTGGGGTTGAAGTCACAGTGGATCATGGCACAAACACTACTCTACTGGCTTCTGCAGGCATTATGACAACCTCAATATGTACTTCATGGATAGTAAATCAAAGTCTCACATCAGACCACAGTTGATCTCAAGGTAAGAAGTACGCTTAGGTGAGAGAAGTGACATGTCAAATCTGAACTGCTGGAGGCTGCTTCTCCTATGTGGTGAGATCTGAACGTAATCCTCATTGTCATCCACTTGGATCATAAAGCAGACTGAAGAAGTCATAATGAATAACACAATTTTTATGCAATACTTATGTTTGCTGCATGCTCCATCTGTAAAGAATATCGAAGACCAAAATTTATATCATAGTAGAATTATGCTTTTTTACTTGTGAGGATAAGCAAGTCTGTCTGTTAAATATATATACCACTCTTAGTTAAAAATTTTATACTACTTATGTATTGTTTCCTTTTGGCCATAGCATCCCTCTGTTGGCATCTTACATTCTACTCCCTCTGCTCTTCATGATCATTAAATCTGTTCTTCTTATCAAGGATATATGAAAAAATACTCATTAGGACAATTAAAAAAAGGTAATTAGCAAAAAGCAAAGTATATTAGCTGAAAAAGTGAAAAAATATGAAAATAAATTAGGAGAAATATTATCAGTAAGACATTAGAAGACTATCATGGTTGATTTTAGAAATTTTTCCCATGGTAGGAGATCTACCAGCTAAGAATGTGACAAACTAACTAATTTTAATGATGTCCTCATCACAGATTCAAAAGCCTTCACACAGAAGGCAACAGGGTGTGTACATGTGTCTGTGTGACCAAGTAAGTGTGTGATAGTGGGGTGTTGTGGAAGTTACAGAAACAGACTCCACCCAAAACATTTGAATCCTATTGCCTCAAAAAGACAAAAAGCAGCCACTTAGCCACTGCAAATAAGGCCATGGCCACCAGTTTGTGGGTCCTAATGCATTATCCAGTTTCCTGCCTTTCCCGTTCACTTCTCCAGAACCTGGGTCGAGGAAAATTAATGACGAAAATGTGGAACAAGTTCAGTAGCTTGTTCTTAGATTTGATGGGGAAAGAGGGAAGATCCGCACTTCCTGGCCAAAGGGAGACGGAACGCTGCTACGTGGGTTAAGCTGCGACACTGTCTATATCATAGATTAGGAACAGAAAGGAAGAGGGGGCTACGACATTATTTTGCACGTTATTCAAAGATGTGACCAGAATAGAAAATGACCCCTTCGTGCCAGGGCTAAAATCAATGGTTTAACAGAATTACTGACTCACTCAGCTGCAAGCTACCGAGGGCCAAGCATGATCCTGGCGGGAGAGGAAGGAGAATGGACGGAGCAATAAAATCCTATGATTCCTCCCTTCTGAGACTTTGGGATTCAGCAGAACACACATAGCTGGGAGACAGGAGAACACAGGCAGAGCAACTCAGGGTCAGATGAAATAAAAACATAAAATGTGTAATCTGATTCCTTACAGGAATGCAGAACAGAGGTGAATACAAAGGAAAGGGTCAATCAGAGGAGAGAGATTCGGAAGAGCAGAGAGGAGGAGGGTAAGTGACTACTAGACGGCACTTTGTGAAGACAGAAGACCTCCGTGAGGATGATGGGCATGAGCTCATCTCAGACGGGAGGCCAGCAAAACACTTCGGTCAGAAGTTACGAGTGATA
This sequence comes from Equus asinus, assembly GCF_041296235.1. Classification (NCBI taxonomy): domain Eukaryota; kingdom Metazoa; phylum Chordata; class Mammalia; order Perissodactyla; family Equidae; genus Equus; species Equus asinus. The sequence goes on along the minus strand of NC_091804.1, from coordinate 8,463,729 downwards.
GGTTAAGTGAGAGGCAAGAGGGAGGGCAGCCAGGGAAAAGTGCTGAATGCCTTCTGCCGTGACCCTATATTGGATCAGACAGCATAAAGAGGGCACTAGAAAAAGTCAGACTTGGGGATGAAGAGCCTTTCTAGGATAGAAATACAAGAACTCAGAGAAAGAGAGAGCATGTGGAATAGCGGGAAGGGTAGTCAAAAATAAACCAAGTAAGGAGCTGAAATCACCTAGGTTGGAAAGGAATAGTCACGAAGTCTGAAAGGAAGAAGGAAAAGGCAATTAACTAAGGAAGAAGATACCGCAGGGCACCCAGGGCTGTCTCCATTGCAGGCATTACAGTGAGAGGAGGGCATTTCAAATCCCTGGGTCCTTCTGGGAAGCCTGATGCATCACTAATGTGCTCTGCTACAGAGCTGTCCTAATCATGGCTAAAACGGAGGATGTCAATGAAGGTCACTGCCAGATCGGGCACCTTTTCAGGCAGCACAAATTAGCCGGAATCCAGCAGGCACACACAGATTCCAAGCCACCATGCTATAAGTGGACGTGACGCAAAACAAAATCAGAAATGCTTTAATCATCTCACAAATAATGAGGTGGGCCCAAATTCACAAGGCTGAGTTTCAAGAAAATGAATCAAGAAGGTGATAAAGACGTTTTATCATTGTTCTGCTTTCAGCTATTTTTTTTTTATTTTAGAGACTTAAAATATTTACATTTTCAATTTTAGAGGTCTGCATTTTTCCAGTTTCAGATCAGTTAGCTACACTGAACTATTCATAGTCCTTGACTGCTTTCATCATGTTCATATTATTAAAGATCTCAAAAAACAGGCAGAGTATTTCTGCAGGCCACCTCCCTAGAGCCTTGTCAAATGTGAGATCAGCCACAGAGCCTCATCCTGAGAGTTGAGGGTCAGTTTCCAGACCTCGGGGGCCACATTCTGACTGCCCTGGAGACACAACGGGCAGGGGACCAACTGGTCATTCTGGGCTTCTTCAGAGTGCTTACATGGACCGTTTCTTGACTCTGGTGGAAGTTCAGGTTTTTGTAAAAAGACAAGTTCAACTGCTGATAATGTTTTCTCTGGAACAACGACGCACCTGAATTCGCTTAAAGCACGGCATTTGATCACGTCAAACTGTGCGCGTGGAGGAGGTCTGCTTAGAGACCGAGTGTGAGGATGAAACACTCGATCTTCCCTCACAAGTGCAATGTGGGTGTTCAGAAGGACTAGTGACTGGCAACAGTCTTGGCCGGAGTCGCCCTCGACTCTGACCGTTGTGTAGAGCAATAACTGAACTTCTGCCAGAGAGGGGATGTTGACTTGCATGTTCCCATGAAGAAAGTAAATCATGTCAACCAAGGTATTCTTGAATTTGGATGACAACCGGACTCCGTTTGCCAAAACTAAATCAGGGATTTCAGCTTTCCAATCAAGAGAAAGCTGGACCAGATCTTCCTGGAGCAAAGGATGCTTAGTGTAGGCAGCAGCCTCAGATGTGGGCATCAGCACACAAAGGAGGTCACGGCATATCTGCTGACAGAGGTTTTTGTTGTAACTAAATACAGTGAGCAGGAGACTCTCTGCAGAGCCCAGGAATCGAATGCTCTGTCCACCAAAGCCGATTTGTATCTCCTGTAGTCCAGAGAGAGGGAGAGCGTGAAAAACGCCCAGAGAGCCTGGACCGTCATCTGACGGAACCAAAGCACACAAAGCTGAAGGAAGCAGGAGCAGACACGCCGGCTGGGGGTCCGGCTCTGCGCAGTTTGCAACAGCAAGCCAGTAAATGCCTCTGACTTCATTCATGTCACCCAGAAGTTCTGGTGGGGAACAAGCCACGTGCTCAAGAAGGTCTTTTACAGGGCCCTCTTGGAGTTCCAGCATGTCGTCTGGGAACCGCACAAGCATCTGCTTGAATGCAGGGCTCCCTCTAGTATCTGCATATTCCAGGCGGAAAACTGAGCAGGGCGAGGACCCTGGGAACTCTGTGGCTGAGAGGGCAGCAGGAGGGCCCGGTGCTCTGTATGGCATGATGCTCTCTGCTGGCCTAATGGCCCTGGCCTCTTTGCTGTCACTGCTGCCAACCTGAGCTTTCTGGGGAAAAGAATGAGATTCTAATGACACCGTGTATGACTTCAAGGGCACATCCAGGGGTAAGTGTTTCAGAATTGGCATTCTTCTGATGAACATTGTCATGTGGGAGGTGAGCCCACTGGGGTCACACAGGCTCCCCACATGCCTGGCTTGGCTGATCACCCTTGTGCCAGCCTGTAGCAGGTGACTGCTGGTATCTTTATAAAGGTCTGAGAACTTGTGGTAAAAATATCCCAATCCACTGTTTCTTTCTGTCTTGATATCAGTCAGCAACTCTGGAGAAGTAACGGTTTCAGCAGCTAACTCATTCTCAGTTTGCTGCACCCTACAATACTTTGAGGCTGGTGCGCTCTGAGGAACACTGTCGGAAACGCTCTCCTTGCTAGAAACACTTTCAGAAAGAACAACGCACAGTAACTTGCTTTGCCTGGTCTGCTTGCTTCCACTATTTATAGACACTTCCTGGGACGTATGTTGCAGCCAAGTCCAGCTGGACTCGATTCCCAAGCTGTGTTCATCTTTATGAGTCATCGACTCACCGAAGTTTTCTGACTTACCCTGCAAATGTTCAGCATCGCTGGTGTTGCTTTCGTTAATAAAAGAAATTTTAGGTAGACTGAAATGTTTTACTTGAAAACCGCCCATGTGCTCAGGACAATCACTGTTCTGCAGCATCTCGTGTATTGAAGGCTGATCCCTTTGCTGGTGGGTTCTCTCTCGTGATGCTGAGGAGGGAGTTGTCACGCCTGAGATGCTCTGTGTCCTTGGATGACTCCGGTGGTTGTTCTGACCCACCTTACTCCTCTCCTCTCTGCTGGAAGTGTCAGTACCATCTCTGGGCGGCAGCAGGGCAAGATACCTTTTCTGTTCAAGATGTCAAAAACAGTTGAAATGGGGATGGGGTAGCACCTTTTGCGATTCTTTCGCACGTGAAGATTCTTGCAGTCATTGGTTCATTGTGTGGATTAATTCAGAGGGTAAAGCAAAAGCCTAAGCCACTTGTACTGATTGATACATGATTTAAGAACAGATGATCTGATTCACACGCAGAACATCAATTTCCATGTCTTATAAATTACCGAGTATTTTGATAGAAACGCGTTGTATCCACAGTATCCATTTCTTGGTCTAAGATTTCATTTACTCTAAAATAAATCCTAAGACCTTTGATGCAATTTTCAAAAGGTCAAATTTAGTTGTGAAAATAAGTCCATGACCATATATCCAAAATGTAAAAGTAATCAGGGCACACTTCATGAAAATCAGATGGCAAGGCCAAAAGAAATTGACGAGTATTCCAACCGTCACGTTTCTCTCACCTCTTGGTTCATTTCATGCGAATCTTTAATTTTATCTGTCCTGGTCAGATTGCCATTACTGTATCTACAAACCAGCACCATGAAAGGCTTACTGCGTGCCTGCTGCAGGCCAGGCACTGTGGACACAAAGCAATGGAAGGCAGTGTCCTGCCCTTCACGAAGTTATCTGCTAAGGAGCTGGATGTCCAGAGGAAGATAATGTCATTACTGACGGACTGGAACTGAAGGCACGGCGATGGCCAAAGTCAGTTAGCCCACTGTGGAACACCCACTCCTACACCTCTGGCTCTCTGCTCAGTAATGTATGGACACCATCGGTTAGATTTCCACCACCTAGTAGTTTTGTCTTTTTTTTTTTAATTTAGGAATGCATGGGAAAGACAAGTCCCTCAGTGGAGGAAAATACAAGTGAAACCTTACAAATCATATGTTTGAATAAACCTTGGTTTGACAATCCACCGGAGAAATTAGCTAATCAACCAACAGTATTTCCTTTGTACTACGGCCAACTCACAGTCTACAAAGTGAGCAGGGTTTTTAAATCATCAAGAAGTATTCAGTCTCATTTCCAAACCCCAGATCTGATTCTGATTATATAACTCTGCCTTTTAAATGCAGACCAAGGGAAAGGATACTGTTACAATGAAAAACTGGGCAAAGAGCCTCCACCACAGCCATATGCCATTCAAATAAAGTCAAAGCCATTTTCAACCTGCAGGATTCCGTTTAATTTTAAGTCCATATAATAGCTTGCCTTCCCTATTAGCCATTAATCTCACTGGGACTTCAAAATTCTAATTATGCAACTAAACATTAAGAAAATTTAATCACACGAGCATGCTATAATTTAAGGCGACCCTATCAATCTGAAAAATCATTACCTACCTCATATTTTAGCTTACGTTGAATGGTGCCATTGTGAAGTTTCTCATTATCCTGAAAAGAAAAGAAAAAGCCCTCTCTATTAAATTACAGCATGTTCATAGAGGGGGAAAACTGATTTGATTAGAAATATTTATGGGAACAAAATTCTAAGGAAACATACTTGTCATTCAACAATGACAACCATTCTATAGAATTTACATTCCCAAGGTAAACATGACTATCGATCCATCTGCCTGTAAGAGAACAGAACCATTTATTTCTAATCTTAAAATTCTAAGAATATTAAAAGTAAGATTCCCTTAGGATACTTCTTAATTTTCAGGTAGAAATGAAATGTCATTATTCTGATAAAAATCAACTTGTCACAAATATGTATCTTCTAAAAGGCTAAACAATATTTCTACTTGGGATAATTTATTAAGCAAATTAAATACTTAAGGAAATTAGCTGTATTTTTTGAGAGAAAAGAAAAACATTACATGCAGAAGTTTTACAAATCAAAGTAATAAAGCATTTTAGAAGACTTTATATTCACTCAAGAATTTCCCCCAAAAGTACAAAGTTTTAAAGTAAAGTTACTCTTGAATTGGCACTCTTTATAAACTGTTAAGCTCCACTCAAGCAACATTTAATCTTTCTAGAACATATCATATCTTAATTTTCTCACTGAGAAACAGTAATAAAAGACCCCACCACCACCACCAATAACTTACTGAAAGGTCATATTAAAAATGAATGACTGTATTCACTCAGCCCTTCACTCACCTTCGTCAGATCTGCAGAGGTATTGCTGTCACTGCCAATCACATGATGCAAATCCTGAAGACGTCTTTGGACTTCTTCTTCAATGTAAGCATTGATCCTGGAAACAATGGAGACAGGGTCTCTGAACCCTTCTAACCAGTCAGGGCATCTGAGATCCTTTCTCACTATGCCCTCCATAACAGGGAACTTCCTCACTCTAAACGCCAAACAATAATTCGGGACCTTAAACATTTTTCTACTTTCTAAGAAATCTAATGCCACGTGTTCACCATCTGTGTTTTCCCCAAATGAGAGAGAACTGGATGAATAACAGCATCCTGGGAACTGAAGGGAGACTAAGTGATTCCGTCCACCTCTCTCCTGGATGTCCTTGGCGGAGGCCCTGCTGCGGGTAGGGGAGAACCTCATGCACGGGTTTCAGACAGCTCCACAGCCTCACAGCATGGGTCTTGGACTTTGAGACCCAACACTTCCTCTCTGAGTCTCGGTTTCCTCACACAGAAATGGAGATAGTTATTTCTCAATCACAAAGTCATTTAAGAGGATTAAAAGAAAACAAAAAGAAAAAGTGGACGCACTCTCTACGAATCGTCAATATTCTGATGGAACTATGTCTTGCATTGTTCCTGCTCTCTCTTCTCTCTCCAGCTAGGTTACCCGCACCTGGCCAGGACACACCACATTTTAAAGGTCTCTACCTTCCAAAATGCCTGGCACAGGGCTAAGACAGCAGAAGCCAGAAACAGCTGACTTTTCAAGTAGCTGTCAACTGAATATCTGGTACCCCATACAACATAGGTGAAATTGTATGAAACATAACCATCCACCCAAAGGAAACAGGGAGACTAGAGAATTTTAGTTCTATCTAAAATCTTTCTAGTGGCTCAAACTGCCCAAATAGAAGTCTTACTCAGTTCTAGGCTCTCCCTCCCCCAGTTCTACAGACACTGATTAGACTGATCAGTTAAAATGAATGGTTTAGCATGTTTACATCTTAGCACACTAAAAGAAAATCTAGTTTCATCTTTCTAAGTACATGTATAAGCCTATAAACATTTCTGTACTACTGACCACAGCTAAATGATTTTCTGAAATGCTAGGTAAAGAAATTAATACTTCAGGTAAAACAGCCCAGAAGAATGGAATTAGGGTAATAAAATACAGTATTTATCTTTCACTATTAAAAATAAAATCATGTGCAACTGAACCTGAGCCAAGGCCACTTACAAATGAATTACCTCCCTGGACCTTTACTTAAATCTTAAACTAGGCCCACAGAAGATGCAGACCTAGATTTAAAGAGCTACACAGGCTCACGCTATTCCAAGTACATTTTGACATCCAAATATGTATCTCCTTATACCCAGGGCTTAGGACTGTCAAATTTGAAATGTCCCCATGATATAGATAGAGTTGAGGAAAACAATTAATTTTCTTATAGGTAAAGGATGATTAATCGACTTATCTGAGAGCTCTAAGCCACAGGGCAATTCACAACACCACCCAAGTTGAGAATCATTTTCCTATAGTAACATCAGATATATATTTCTGCTACTCATGATCACTCTGAATGTACTGGTACAATTTTTGTAACAGAATTCATCTACGTGTAATCAATGACTTCAACAAATTAAGTGTCAGCACAAGACCTTCCTCTTGATTCAATGAACTCTACTTCTTTATTCCTCTCAACCCGGCCTTGCATCACTCCCTTCTGGATAAGCTGGTTTCCCTGGACCTTTTAATTCTACCTTCTGGCACAAACTACTTGCACTAACATTCCTGTATTTGGCTGGCCAGGTCTCAGGTTTTTGGTGCCCTTCAAATGATACTTTACCCCACCATGGGCCAGGCAGCTGCTGATGAAATCAAAGCACATTTCAGGGACACGTACTACTTGTTGCCTTTGACAGATCCTTCCACATGCAAACTGGCCAACATGAAGTACAGTGAGTCATTAAATAACATCAGAAATGGAGCAATGACTTTAGTTTAATGTCCATTACCTGGCGTCCATCAGAGGGACCAGGTGAGATTTTTCAGCACTGGATGGCAAGCGGGAAGAAGCAGCTTTCTCCTCCAAGGTCTCAGAATGCCCTTTTTGAACACCATCAAACTCACAGATCTTCTGCTTCAATTGCTGGATTTCATGTTCTAACCTATAGAGATGGAGTTACATGAATTCATTCACTAACAGTACTTCCTGAGCATCATCATTGGGTGGGACATTGTTCTGGAAACCCTGGGGGATCCAGACAAAAACTCTTTGTGCAAAGATCTTTACCTTCTAGTAGAAAAGGTACCACATACCTGTAAGACAAGGTATAACGTGATAATGGGCCACAAGAGGGGTTCAGAACAAGTGCTGCAGGCATCCAAAAGTCAGAGAGAGCTTTATCATCAAGGGCAAAGATATTCTTACTGTACTCCAAGCCAATCCAAGAGGGAGATATGCAGGTTTCTGAGCCCCCTACCTTTGCTTCAACAAACAGTTGGCTGTTGATCATATATTGAGATCCCACTAAATATTTCTGTTTGACAAAAGAGATCCACGCTTTAGAGAGTTTTTAAAATCACTAATATAGGAGTACCTTCATGGTCAAGGCAGTTCTAAGTTGAGTCTTCAGAGGCCAGTGGGAATTTGGCCATTTGGAGATGATGATAGAAGGTTCTCCAGTGCAGAAAGCAATATTAACAAAGGGGCTAAGCCATGAACACCAGGAATCCACTTTGGCTAAGGCAGACGGTGTGGAAAAGGGAAACAGGTGAGAGAGACCTAGGAAAGCAGGCCAAGTATCCTGAGAAATTAAAATAAACCATAAATTGTGGAACCAAACATTTATTTCTAATAACAAATGATACATCTAATACCAGGTTATGTGTAAGGCCATTCTCCCACTGGCCCAGGCACACTTGAATCCAGGTCATCAGTCTAGACGGACAAGTTTGCCAGTCAATTTGGTCCAGGGAACACAAGACTCAGCTAGGGGCTGTAGCCCTCTCACTGTGTGAACTGGGGCAAGTTAATGAAATCTGGGTCTCAATTTCTTCATATATGAAATGAGAGAGTCAACTAGTTTCTCCAAATTCCTTCAGCACCAAAAATTAGAGATTCTAGCTTCAGAGGCTGACCACCATGACTGCCAGCTCTCTGGTGTCATCAGCAGCGGCTTGACTGCTCTATCCTAAACATGAAAGCCAAGCTCTTCTCTCTCCGAGATGTGATTATGAGGTCGCAGGGGTCAGCACTCATGGCATCCACAGAAGGCAATGCCCTGCTTAACTCAGCCCTTCCTCTGCCTACTGATTAGCAAGCACTCACTAAGCATCAACTTGCAGACCATATAGCATTTTCAACGGAGGAGGGAATAAGCATAAAAGAGTGATATCAGGGGCCATGTGGTGGGCAAAGAACCATGGAACAATATTAAACAGTCCCAGAGATGGGAAGGAAAATGAGAGGGAAGTAGGTAATTGCCAATGTTTATAATTAAGACGACGTTTCCTGGAGCTGTTCAAAGACATCTTTCAGAGCTGAGGCAATGGAGACTCCACAGAGCCAAGGGGTTTGAGTGGGGCTCTGAAGGCTGAGCACGATTTATATGGGTGGCAAAGGACAAACAGGGCATCCCAGGACAGGGTCGCAGCACACATGAAGGACTGGCCCTGCTAGGCAGCAGCTCTGTGGCCAGGAAACAACAGGACAAAGAGTTGAGTGGGACGTAGACTTAGACTTGAGTTGCAGCTCTGCCACTTTCTAACTGCCTGATACTTGTTTCCAGAGATCACATGACCAGTGGGTGGAAAGGAAGCCAGTAAACGGATTAAATCTTGTTCATAAAGCCAGCCCACAGGGAAAGCCAAGCTCAGTGCACCATTGTCCTGTCTGGTTCCACATGCATTTAAAATTTCACACCTGCAGAATTTCATAAGTGGTCAAGTCAGGCAGGAGAACCCAGAGGGATAATAAGACATGAATCCAACACCCACAGAAAGCTGCAGGAGCATCACAGTCAGAGCAAAGGGCTCAGAATTTGTTGGCCTGAATTAGGTCATAGAAAAGTCTACTCCATCAAAACACATGAAGTTAAAAGCCTCTGCGCGGCTTCTGGAGAAATGCTGATGGTGGGAAATCACGTCCGTGGCAATCACAGGACTGTATCTGCTATAATAGAGTATTAATACTAAATGCCCAGGGATTGAAGCCGGTTGACAAAAGCCAGCGACATCAAGCTAAAAGCTCCTGCTGCATTCTTACTGCACACTGCAGGATACAAATTGAGAGCGTGCCCTCTGCTACTTTAAATTTCCTGGGGCTGGAGCTTTGTCCAGCAATTTTATTTACATAACATACCTGCGATCATTTTCTTAAACCTCCGACCTATTTCTCTGAAGTAATAGCATTATTGTTATTTATTGCTGTTATGCCTGAGGGAATTACCAGAGTGATGGTAAATAGAATCCACAGTATAAGCAGATCATTTGAAAGGTTGTCCTGACCTTTTCAGGCAAGATGATGGACAGAGGCTCCAGCCACACCTCACAGTAGGTCTTGCCTTGTCATCAGCATTGATCCCAGCCCACTGCCAATGTCAAACTGGGCCCCTAGAGACACAGCTTCTGCTGCAGCCCCTCAAGAGGTGCTATGGGGGAGAGGAACGCTGGGGAGACGCAGTGTTCCAGGCCTCCCACCTGCGCTGCAGTTAGGATCTCAACTGACCAAAGGATCCAGAGCTAAGGAAGTGCACAGACACCTGATCTCACCCGCCCCTTCCTGGCAGGTGAGTACACTGCGGCCCAGAGATGAAGATCCTGCCCAAGGGCAGCGAGGCAGGAAGGGGCTAAGCTGGGGTTCGAAGCCCCCTTGCAGGACTCCAAACTGGATGATGGTTGCACACCAGGCAGCCATCAACCTTTCTGGGAGTCTTGGCATCACGTCTGCAGGGCTACCAGAAAAAGCGTTCTCAAATTCATGTTCTTCTTTGTTTTGAGGACCTACTAAGTGGGAAGCATGGTGACAGGGAATAGGTGGAGGAAGATAAAGATTCTTTCTTTACCATGAAAATAGTACTAGTTCCTAGTTTTATTTTTCACAACACCAAAAATAATATTCACAAATCATCACCAAATCTGCTCAAATGTACCACTGTGTTCAGAATCATCTGGAGAGTTTTGTCTGCTTGGTGGTTTATTCTTTAACACAGAATCCTAGGGCCTCCCCTCAAATACTGTGACTCACAAGGGTGGGAGAAGTATGGGTCTTCCCTTCCCTACCAGTGTGGAAGTCGGTACACTCTGTGATCTGTGCACATGGGTGATGCTCCAGTGGAACACGTGCTAGTCATGGAGAAGATGTGAAGCCAGCGGCGAGGAAGGAGAGGGAAAGCAGAAAGGGAGGAAGAAGAACGCAAAGAAGGAAACAAGGAGGCAAGGAGGGAGAGAAGGGAAAAGAGAACAAGGGAGGGGGGAAAAGGGAAAGAGGGAGGGAACAAAGGAAATGGAAGGGAAGGGAAAGACAAAGGGTGGGAGAGAGCAACGGGGGGAAAGGAAGAGTGAGGGGGAATCTATAAGGAATCAAGGCCAAAGCTTTCTCAGGCTTTCACATTTATCAAATATTAAAACATACACATTCGATAGGTCAGTGGGGTAATGGACAAGGGCTTTGTTTTTGTTTGTGTGTGCTTTATTTAACATTAGGCCAATGATTCTAAAACAAAGATCATAAGCAGAAAGAAAAGAATGTTTAGGGGTCTTTTCTCAAGTTTGGTAAAATAAGCATCTGCCTGTGTATTAGACAATAGAAAGGTTAAAAGAATTACTTTTTAAAAACACAGTGGGAGCCACACTCTGAGGGGCAGACAGTGCACACTCATCCGGCACTTTTCCTTCCCGCGCCTCACCTCTCCTGGTCCCTCTCCAGGGCTTCCTGCTCGGCTTCCAGGCTGGCCCGGAGCCCCGACTGCTCGCTGCTGCTGCTGTTCAGAGTGGCCAGCTTCTGCCTCTGTTCTTCGATCTCCAAGCCCAGGGTGGAGCGCCTCTGCAGGGCTGAGTGCCTGCGCTCCAGCCTGGCCACAGCGCGCTCCAGCGCCTCTCTCTGCTGCTTCTCCCGGGACTCAAGAATCTCCTTCTCCTTCCTTCTCACTTTTTCTTCCTGACGTGCGATGTTGGCAGTGAATTCAAAAGTGGCTTGGAGCTTCTGCAGCTGGCTCGCATTGGCTTGGTACCACGCAAGCTGTTCCTCTTTTTCCTCCATCTCTTTTTCCACTTGATAGAGAGTGTTGTCTAAGCCAAGAGGGCCTCTGTCAAGGATCTCAAACGCTCTCTGCTTTTCTTCTAACAGAGTTGGCAAACGATTCTCAAGGAGGTACTGGAGCTGGCGTTCTTTATATTGCAGCCTGTACTCCGCTGGCTTTATTCTCTCTAAATTTTGAGTCCCCAAGGTGACACTATCATCATTTTTTTCCAATAACCCAAATTCTTCTTCATTTTCAGATTTTAAACGTTCTAGGATTTCCTTCTCTTCTTCAACTTCTTTTTCCAGGAGGTCTTTCTGCTGAACCAGGTCCTTCTCCAAATTGGCTAGCTTGACCAGCTGCCTGCTCTTGAACTCTAAGAAATGCAGCTGAGCCCTTTCTAACTCCTCACCATCGTCGTCCCCTTCGGCCCGTGCTTCCTTCACCCGCAGAAGGGCCTCCCGGATGCCTTCCAGGGCTCTCTTCTCCTCCTCCACCCGCTGCACTTCCCCTCGCCGGAGGAGCCCGATCATCTCTTGCTTCTCTCGCAGCTGCTCCTCCAGATGGGCCACGAGCATGACCTGCTCCTTCTCTTGCTCCTCCAGCCTCTTTTTTTCCAACTCAAACTTGGCATACTGTTCATCTTTTTCCTTTTTGAGCTGGTCCAGCTCTTGAAATATCTGAGTCTTCTCGGCCTTCTCATTGTGGTTGAGTTCCTGGAGCCGCTGGAGTTCTTCTTTGACACGGAGAAAGCTCTCTTCTTCTTGTTTCTTCTTCTGCAGCTCGATTTCCTGCTGCTCCCTCAGCCTCTCCTCTTCAAACTTTTCCTTCTCGGCGAGCAGATCCTTCAGCTTGCTCTCGATGTGGACGCTGCGGCGTTTCAGGCTCTCCTCCTGCTTGCGGATCTGCAGCTGGACAATCTCCGTCTCCCTGCGCTGCGTCTCCACCTCCTGCTGCATCCGCTCCAGTTCCGCCTTATCTGATTTTTGCTTTTCCTCCATTTCTTCTATGAGTTTCCTGAAATGCAAAATGTTGACTGATCACTGTGTTCAAATGTTGCTTTAACTTTTCTCTAACTGAAATCTTCTGAAAATGAACGTACAACATAAAGCCAAACCCTTCACCAAAATAATAACAGATGGAGTGCTGCTTGCTCTTTCATTTCCAGTAGCATGCTGTTTAATTTTTCACTCTGTAACTGTCCAACATATCATTTGCCTAATCTCCTAAAGTAGCCTCTGATATCATTTCTTTGTAGAGTCTATAAGCATAATGTGTTATGCATGATATAATTTAAGAAGCCCCCTGAGCTCAAAGAGAAAGAACCATGCCCAATTTAAATTTTAATGTGAATAATCTTACTCAGCCCAATGGCTAAAACGCAACACAAATGCGGTTACAAGATGACATTAAATAAAAATGCTTATGCTGTCCTCAACTCATTGAGGTCAAATATCAGTCAAGATAATTGACAATTCATTGTTCCAGCTCAAATAACTACATGCTACTTAGCATTTAATCACTAGTTTAGGACAAATGGTGATCATCAAATGGCCCCAAATACTCATTTATTAATGCATAACATTGAAAATAACTTGAGTCTCCATTAGAATACTTAAATGCATGATTCCAGGGGTTACATGTCATGTTTTCTCTTGGAGAACAAATGATCCTTACTGGGTGCTAAATCAATGTTTCTGGTTTGGAATGGCCCCCAAAGCAAGAACACAGGGAATGGAAGAGGATCAGTCAGTACATTGCCTCCATCTCCTGGCCCACCAAAGATCTCTTACATGACGCTGGAAACTAAACTAATTCATCTGTAACATCTAAATTCCAGATTCCAGAAAATAAACATCCAGTTTGTCGATTTTCTATGGCCTTAGTTTCTACTCTAATATCTATCCTTGATCCACTTCTTGGTTTGTTAAATAGGACAGGAAAAAAACAAGAAGAAAATACAGTTTTAATAGACAACGAATTATACTCAGAACACATAAAAAAACCTTTTCAAATCAATTAAACAACCAGACACAGAGACACTCACAGACACACATCTCCCAAAAGAATAGTGAGTAAAGAATATGAACAGGCAAATTACAGAAAGGGAAATACAAACGTCCAAACATAAGGAAAGAGGTTTAAAAGGGGGGAGGTATAAGGAAGGAAAATTGTCATTCTTTAGGCTTTTTAAAAATACAGGGGATGTTGGGGCTGGCCCCGTGGCCGAGTGGTTAAGTTCGCATGCTCCGCTGCAGGTGGCCCAGTGTTTTGTTGGTTCGAATCCTGGGCGCGGACATGGCACTGCTCATCAGACCACGCTGAGGCAGCGTCCCACATGCCACAACTAGAAGAACCCACAACGAAGAATACACAACTATGTACCGGGGGGCTTTGGGGAGAAAAAGGAAAAAATAAAATCTTAAAAAAAAAAAAAAAATACAGGGGATGTTATTAAGATATACTTTTGAGTTAAATTTAAACAAGTATATATTTGGTGTATTAAATTTAATGGGTGTGTTAAAGTTGCCTAGACTCTATTCCCCCTTTCTCACAAGTATTTGAAAATGAACTATTAAAAAAATTCAAACATGAAGTAAAACTACCCAGCTAACGAGAAATGACTTACAGTCATTAGACATGTAAACAACAGACAGAACCAGAGGGAGGTACTGAACAGACACAGAAGAAATCAGTCTGGAACAGTACCACAAGAATCCACACTCTACAGCAGTGTTAAACTCATATCCCATGGGGCTTACCTTTTACTTTCTAATTTTTCAAGTTCTTCACGCTGTTGCCTCTCAAATTCAAGTCTAATAAAATCAAATGAAAATGAGTCACTTTTCTGAGTTGTTCCCTCTCTCTCTTATTCTCTGTATATAGAGCTACATCTTACAAAGAGAGTCAGTTCAAGTATTATTTTTAATTTCCATGAATTAACAAGTTTAAAATGTATTCTTTGCTCTATGACTACGATTAGAAATTAGATATATTTTGAGTACTTGAATTGAGACTGAAAAGAGCATATTTTACTTGAAGGAAAACAAACAAAATATGACTATATTGCAAAAGCAGAGTTAAGAGAGACTTCTAAAGGATAAGCATGTCTACTCCATGCAGCTTAGTCACTGATGAGTATATAAAAATGGAGAATCACTACCTTAGACAGATGGGTCCTTTTATAGGGAAAAGACTGCCAAGGAGGTAGAGAGAGAGAGAAAGAGCACAGACATCAATTAAGAAAAGAATTAACCGGGGGAAACATCAGGAGAAAAGCAGTAAGTGACATAAAAGCCAACAGCCATGCACAAATTGTACTGTATTTTTATAAATGTCATATTTCCCAATAATTTCTTGAAGAAAATCCTCCAAAGAGTTAGCTCTTCTGTGTTCTGCACACTTCCCATAATAATTACAGCACTGATAATAACTGTGTACCAATAATAATTGCGAATAGTAATCAAAGCCATATTTTTACTACTTTATAGTTATACGGCACACAGGCTCATCAAGATCCTCCTGTAATTAGTAGCTATATGACATAGGAGTTATGGGGGCTGCATAGATCGTGAACAGATTTACCAGAGAAGTAGCAAAATAAAGGGAGCTAGGTCATTGGGAAATTTAAAACAACTCACTAAAATATAGATAACACAAAGTTGATTTTTTCTCAAATACCAGATTTAATTATTGAAAGATTTAACTATTCCTATTAAATAGCATGAACTGTAATTCTTAAACTTAAACATTTTCCTGTTGTGATAGATGACAGACACAGCTAAAAAGCTGAAGTACGGAAAAATGTACCATAAATTGTTTTCCTTGGATAAAGTGCAAATCCAGACTGGCAATAGTTACTTCTACAATGAGACACATATCTTTCAAATAGCTCTGTTTCCAGTTTAATCTGGGCTAATATTGAGAGTAAATGTCTGAGAGCTTTTGTGAACAGAACTGAGCACTGTGCTGAGTGACTTACACATGGTATCTCACTTTGTCTTTCCACAAAATCCTTAAAATAGCAAATAGTATGCCCATTTTACAGACAAGGAACCCAAAGCTCGGATATGAGAAAGAACCTGTCCAAAGTCACAATGGTAAGATGTGGTGGAGCCAGGATTTGAACCCACAAGAGCCTGCTTCCAAAACACCTTCTAATAACTTATTTAATGAGCAATGCTCAAATTACATGATATACAATGAAAGTATTAAATCTTTCATTGAAACTTGTCATTTAGAGTCATAGTCATCCTCCTGTAAATGGAAATAATCTGTAGATTATAAGCATCACCATCCACGAGAAATAAATCACAGATATATATGAAAGGTATGTACCACTGAGCTCAGCCCATAGGTCATTATATTAAATAGGTACAGGGCTTCATCAAAGCTAATGTACAATCATTCTTATTTATATAACAATAAACAGAACCTTGGGAATGTTTCCTGGTAGATATTTATAGACTTCAGTACAGTTCAGTCTTTCCAGAGATATTTACATAATCCAACACATCACTGGATACAATACTTTCAAACCCAGAGAATTTCCCCAATGGTATTGTCTGTATTCTCTATTTTTATTTCCTGTGAACAATAGCTCAATGTGACCATCAGTAGACACTTCTCTGACAACATCACATGCCTGTGGTCATAAGGCAAATGCTACTCTGAGAGTTGGGAGAGCCGGGTTTGAATAAAAACCCGATCGCCTGAGGACTGCTGACAATGTGCAGGCGCTGGGCTTGGCACTCAGCATGCCCTACCCTCACTTTGTTCTCCTCAGCTCTAGCAGGCTGACACTTTTGTCGTCCCATTTTTAGAACAGGAAACTGAGGCTTAGAGTGTGTAAGTAGCAGAGGGAGGACCTGAATTCAAGTTTGGTACTAAAATCTGTGCAGCCACCACTAGAACTGTTGCTAAGGCTGATGTGGTCTCAGGAGGTCATAAAATGTGAGTTAAATATCTTATCTCTAATGTGTCACTTTGAGCACCTACTGTTTTTTTTTTTTTTTTTTTTTTTTACTGAGCACAGTGTCAGGTACTGTGCTAGGAATAGGGGATAAAGCAGCCTGTAAGGGAGATGTAGTCCCTGCCTCCATGGAGCTCCCAGTCTGTAAGTAGTAGTCAAATGAACACAAGGAGTACACCCCAGTGTGTCAGAAGACAGGACTCAGGAAGGACACAGTGCTGTCACATACAGAGCAGGGTACTGATCCCAGAATTTGGTAGTACCTAGACTCAAGGCAAGCTCCCCAAGGAAACCTATATCCCAGCTGCGCCATTCTTTCTCATGCATGCCATAGAAACTGCAGAGCAGCTCAATAAAACCAGATCTTGGCTTTCTATGGGGGAAGTGGTAAGACATGAAGCTCAACAGGACAACAAAAGCCAGGCAGCAAAGTGCCTCAGAAGCAGTATTAAGGACTTTAAACTTGATCCTAAAGACAGTAGCAGAAAAGTGTCTTGGAAAAGGGTTGTTGAAGAACACATTGACTGGTCTTCTGTAGAGAACAGATGGGAGGGGAGGAATATGGGAAGCTGAGAAACAAATTAGGAAGCTAGTGAAGTCATGTAAATAAGAGATGAAGGAGGCAGGACCTGAGATAACTGGGATAAAGAAATGATGATAACTCTGATACTCAAAAGGTTGAGTTGACAGAACTCGGTAACTGGTTGAATTTTGGTGGGGGCTGTGATGAGAAAGGAAGAATCAAAGATGACCCTCAGGTTTCTGGTCAGATTTCAAAGGAGGTGGGAAAGCAGAACTTAATTGCCAAGAGGCTGAGCTAAGAGGTCAACAAGTCTGAATACATATCCTAGTGGTTGTGAGACCATGTATGAGTTATTAACCCTGGATGCTTAATTTTCATGGAAAATGAAAGAAATAACAGGCCCTACATCAAAAGGTTGTAGCCAGGACCATACGAGACAATACACGCAAAACACTTGGACAGCGCCTCCACATACTAGGTGCTACAGTGTTGCCTCCTGTTGTCACGACCCACTGAGATGAGGAGCCCCGGGGAAAGAGCCAGGTCGCGGTTGGGGAGAGGTAGCAGTGGTAGCTGTATTAGTGTTGATACTCACAGTGGTGAAGGCGAGGGTAGCGGTTACATCCATTGAAGCTAACATGCATTGAAGACTTTCTCTATATGGGGTTCTGAGTACTTTGCAATTAACTCTCACAATGGCCCTATGTGGTAGGTGCCTTCATTATCCCCAGTTTACACACGAGAAAGGACCATATCACTAGTATATGGCAGAATCAATCGTGAATCTAGAGCCCATAATTTAATTATTTTCTCTATCCTGCTTTCAAGAACATAAGCTCAATTTTACACATGTTAAATCTAATGATTCCAGAGGGCCATCCAAACTGAGATGTCTAGCAGGCATGGCGATACATACAAAGATCTGGCACTTAGACCCTTCTCAAGGATGGAGATATAGACTTGGGATTTACCAGCATCTAGATAGGAACTAAAACCTACAAGAGTAGATAAGACTACCCAGGACATATATGTGGAATGAGGATAAGGGAGCTTAGTACTAAGGCTGGAAGATGACAGACAGTGCAGTGACTGACACAGAAGGATGTACCCTCAAATGAGGCTAGGGACGAGCAGTTAAAGACACAGAGAGAAGATCAGAAAAGGGTAGGCACACAAAAGCACAGGGAAGAAGGTGTTTCAAGAAAGAAGAAGGGGTCAGTAGTATGAAATTTTCAGGAATGTCAAGTAAGATAGGGCCCAAGGAGAACTCATTGAACTTAGCAACATGGAGGCACTGGTGACCTCAGAGTGACCTTTGTCGGGATGGGACCAGACTGTAGTGGGTTGAGGAGTGAATGGGAGGAAAGAGGAGACTGTGAATGCAGATATGGTAAAATTTCTCAGCGATTTCAGTTATGAAGGGAAGGTGGAAGGTTTAGGAGAATGGATGTTCATTTTAATACCTGGAAGAGACGGTGCATATTTACATCCTGGTATAAACAAGCCAGAAGAGAGAGGGTGGAAAAAATTGGAGACAGGCTGGGAATATCTGATGGGTAGAGAAGCCTGAGCTGGCATGAAACTAAAGGATAGAACAGTAGCTAAGAGTAAGGGCTCTGGAATTAGTCTAACCCAGATAAATCTCGGGCTCCTATGTGACCACGGGACAATCTCTCAACCTCTTGAAACTTCAATTTGCTCATCTGAAACCAGACTCAAAAATAATCCTAGTTCTTGGGGTCGGCCAGGTGGTGCAGCGGTTAAGTTCGCATGTTCCGCTTCGGAGGCCCGGGGTTCGCTGGTGCGGATCCCAGGTGTGGACATGGTACCGGTTGGCAAGCCAGTCTGCCAAGCCTCCCACACATAAAGTAGAGGAAAATGAGCACAGATGTTAGCTCAGGGCCAGTCTTCTTCAGCAAAAAGAGGAGGATTGGCAGCAGATGTTAGCTCAGAGCTAATCTTCCTCAAAAAAAAAATTTTTTTTTAAATTATCCTAGTTCTTAATTGGAGGAGGATTGAACAAGAGTACACACTGAGCACTTAGCAGTTAATAAATGTTACCTATTAATGCTACAGGATCCACAGTACAGGTAGGGAAATTACCCTGAGAGAGGCAAAAGGGCAGTTCAGCCATTGGGACAGGAAGGAAAGAGGGAAGGATGAATGCAAAGCAGGCATGGGATTTGGAGGTGTTGTCCTCTTGGGCTTCTGTATTCCCTGTGAGATCAGAAGCAAGGTTCTCTGCTGAGAGTGAGGAGGAAGAGTGGTGGGGTTAGAGGCATAAAGAACATAGGGATTATTTGTCATAGGTGAAAGGGCCAATGGTCAATAGAACTGATAAACACAACAAGCAAAAAGAGGTGGCTGGGCATCATCCAAGCTTAGAGACCATCAGTTTACAGAAGCACCAACCTCTTTGTTGATGTGGCTTTCTCTTATAGCACTGAGTTGAGATGCCCAGGTACAGGTTCAGGGCAAGGGGACAGTTCAATGGTTCCAGCTGGGACTCTGGCAAGTGGGAGAACTGAAGGACCATCTGAGGATTTGGGAAGAGGATGGCTCAAGTGTTGGGGATGAGGACTTGATTGGACAGGGAAGTGAGGATAAGACAAGGCTTACAGTTTGGAGAAAGCAGAAAATCAAAGAAGTCCCAAGCTAAAGAAGTAAGCACTCCTTAAGTAACTAGACGGTAGGATGAGTTATCCACATGGAATCACCCAAGATAATAGCAGGACTTAGAAAGATGGTGCAACTTAGAAGGAAACACCTGGAAGGCAAGTAGATGACAACAGCAAGAAGCAGGAAAGAGTGGGAGAGGTAGCTCCCACAAGAGAAGAATCAGGAGTGCTCTACAGAGTGGAGGTAGGGTGGCTGAGAGCAGGTTGGGGCAGTACCTAAGAGTCTGGGCTGGTGCCTTCTTGCGAGTTTTCATTTTAGAACATTTGATTGGGATGAGGAAGGGAAAAGTCTTTGGATCAGTGGCAGCTGCCAACCTTAGATGCATGAGGCCACAGCTCTGATCCCTCCTGAAGAGTAGCATCTATTGAAATGTAAAGCTGAGTTAAGAAATCAGAGATACCATTTTAATTCTTAATGAACTAGTATCAATTTTATTTCTGTGATCTGTTTTTAAATAGGAAAATGTTTGATTGCTTTCTACTGAAAGCAATATGTCCTTGACAAATAATGATTCCCATTTCCTCAAAAATAAGAGTAAAACAAAAAACCATAAAGATGCTCAGTCTTAAAGTCTCAAACAATTCAAGGAGAGAGTCATAATTACAAAGTCAGGAAGTGTATTTTAAATATGAGGTGATATTAGCTGCTGCTACTACTGTATAACTTCTGTTAAGTAGTACATATTTACTAATCATACTTTAAAATGCACCTCTTTCCATAATCAATGACAATTATTTTAAATAGCAAACCTCAATGGATTGTACAATATAAATGTGTGCTAATATCAAGGAAGGAGTATCAACTATAATTGTATTTTAATGTGACTTCATTTTTAAATAAATGTAATTCACTATCTTACGTTACTGAAATTATCTTGGCTCCAAATGCTAATTTCCTAAATGTTACAATTAAAAGGAAAACCACAAAACGATATAATTTTTGCAGCTGTTCTTAGCATTTTAAAATGACTTTTGGAAGGACATATACTATGTTAGGTCCAACAAAAAAACATAGCATACAATCTATTTTTATGAGAAATAGCCTTGTTTTTGTTTTGCATTAAAAGACATCTAGCATTTTTAGGTATAACTGCACATCTTGCAATTTATATTCCTGTTTATCATCAGCAACGAAAAAGCAAGGGGGTGGGAACTTCTCAGTTCACACCATTACATTGAAAGTGAGACTGTGATTATCAAAAAAAGAAAGAAAAATTTAAATAAACTGAAAGCATAAATATTCAAGTCCTTGTGTTGTCTCAATGGTGATTTATTTTGTACCTGTGAAGTCACTTCACTTTCCAAAAGAAGGGAAATGGCTACTCAAGTCCAGCCAACAGTTGAGCTGGCAGCTGTCGGGGGGGTAGACAGGGAGGGAAATGGAAGCTGAGCTCTAGATCATAATATGACTGGAAGAGAGCTGTCACTTGACAATGGAGGTAAGCTGAAGGTGAGGCAGTCCCTCACACATGGATATTTTCAGTAGTTATGTGAACAGGTAAGGGAAAAATTCTTGGTCAATGGGTGGGTCTGGACTTTTCCTACATGACTTTTAGGTTATAATCAAAGATAGGGATGACTTCATGGGTCCTGTGTGCAACCCATGAAGTCACACAGGGCCCCGCATTCACTTGATGCTCTCCTGTTGTCATCTTGAAATTCTTAATATTTGAGCAAAAGCTCTCATATTTTCATTATGCACTGAGCCCTGCAAATTACGTACCTGGATCTAATCCAGTATATGTCATTTTTTAAAGAACTCCTGTCCTGTTGCCTGGAATGTTTGGTGGTATTCCCAGAACAGACTCTGGTAAGGGATAGATGGAAAGGAGCTGGAAAGAAACTAGAACTCAGGGTAAGATGGTGCACCTCTCCTTGATCCTTCACAAAGGATTGGGTTCTGACCACGATGCGTCCTGCAATGGTTTAGACCAGAATGGCTGACCTTCTCATCACCCTACCCCTCTCAGGAACTTCCAGCCAGTCTCAAATCACCTTACATCTGAGCAAATCCCAAGGAGGCTGGGGGATCTTAAAGACTAAAAAGAAAGTTTTGATTTGATATCCAATTGTCTCCCTGACCTTGGGAACCCTGACATCCTAGATGTTCTTTGAAGGATGAGCAGAAACCAGATATTACCCAAGGTAGGTGCGGGGAAACTCATGAAAAGCAGAACTTGCCTGTCCAGCCAGCCTCTGACTTCACGGAAAGGCCCTGCAGTCTTTCCTGCGTGCATCAGCTCCCACGTAAACTTTCATTAGAAAGCTCAGAATAGCTGCTTTGTAGAGATGCTTGGAATCACTACACCACTCACTCCCTGTATCCCTTTTGTTCCCCCCAAATTGCTGTGTGACACATCAAGCGATCCTACAGTAGAATAACTTATAACTGCAATTCAAGGTGACTGTATCAAGATGGGGTTTCACAATGCAATTTAATCTGGGAGGCTGTGAAATTAAAGCCCTTCTAGGTAAAAGTCAGAGTTTATAACATAAATATCCTTAGTACCTTGGGAATGGTTTTCTAATGAACTTTCAAATCCCTGGTCTAGAAAGTACTTTAACTAAAGACTTTCCAGGAGCCAGTCTTAAGCCTTTTGTATTGCAAATGGAAAGTGCTCAAAGAACCAAAGACTGCTTTAAAAAAACAGTAAAATTTGATACCATAAGCATTTTAAGTGAGTTTCTCCCCAGCCTGTTTCTTGTAACAGGGGTAAGACTTGCTCTAATAACAATAGCCAGGACTACGTTAAACACAGGAACCTTCCTGATTAAGCCGTAAGATCACAGACGGTTTCAAGTACAAGGGGACCCAAGAGGCCAAGCATTCAACTTAGCACGCACTCCTACATCCTGCTGCCTCCCCTACTTTAGAGGCCAGGAGACTGAGGCCCAGAGAGTATGAGAGAGATGTCTAAG
This sequence comes from Equus asinus, assembly GCF_041296235.1. Classification (NCBI taxonomy): domain Eukaryota; kingdom Metazoa; phylum Chordata; class Mammalia; order Perissodactyla; family Equidae; genus Equus; species Equus asinus. Next base: position 8,441,340 of record NC_091804.1, on the reverse strand, counting down.
GTGACCTCCTCTCAAGAGGTGGCAAGAGTAAAGCCCACCTCCTCCTACTCCTCATCCATTCTTACTTTGACCCTGGAATTCTTCTCACCTCCTCAACCAAATCATGGTAACTCTTACCCTAGAAACAGCCTCCTAAAAGTTAAAAATGATTCATCATTCCAAGATATACCTCTTCCTGTTGGATAAACCGGAATAGTGTACCACAGGCAATTTTCCTGCCCCTTCATTCAGACATACATGCCACATATCCAAGAAACCTTAAGGAAGCACCTACTGTGTACAAGGCAGTACATTAGACTCTGAGGGAATACAGAATGGATAAAGTGCCTCTGGGTCTTGAGAGAAGTCTAAGTGAAAGAAAAGATGCATGTGTATCAGTCACACTGAATGTGATGAGCCCAAGGAGAAAGTTCCATTTTTAACAGAAGATGGGGTGGAGGGAGGGCATTTACAGCTATAGGGATGAGAGGAGGCTTCACAGAAGAACTGCTGTTTGAGCTGGGCCTTGACAGATGGACAGAAGGAGAGAATTATGATGGGCATGGTGTAGTGAGGGGGGAAAATCTAGGGGAAGAAAAATCAGAGAAAGAAGACAAAAGATATAAGCAAAGGAAGCAGTAAACAGCCTTGTTTGGCTGTTGCTTAGAATAAATAAAGAGAAGTGGTGATAAATAAAGCCCAGAAACTAAACCATAGGCAGAATATCCAAGGTCAAGCTGACACTCTCTGGGGCACCTTCCTGGGCAACCTTTCCTCCCACCGCCCTGGATAGTTCTGTATTGAGGCACTGAGTATGAGGTTCAGGAACAGTGGGTCAATGGATGCAGTGGTTCACACACCCATTGATTCACTTGTTCAACATGCCATCCATGTTCTAAGCACTGTCCTAGGCACTGCGCATTCAGCAAAAGGAACCAAGTCCCTGCAGTCGTAACCCTTCCATTCTTTTTTTTTTTTCTGCTTTTTTCTCCCCAAAACCACCCAGTACACAGTTGTACATTCCAGTTGCGGGTCCCTCGAGTTGTGGCAGGTGGGATGCCGCCACACCATGGCCCGATGAGCGGCACCATGTCCACGCCCAGGATCAGAACCGGCGAAACCGTGGGCTGCTGAAGTGGAGCGTGCAAACCCAACCACTCGGCCACGGGGCCGGCCCCTGTAACCCTTCCATTCTAATGAGGGGACAGCTAACTAACAATGAGTATGTTATGTGACAGGTACTTTGAAAAAGAATAAAGCCAGGAGAGAGGGTGGAGAGAGATGGGTATATTTAGGAGAGAACAGAATGAAGAGAGTGACCATAAGGATGCATCTGGTGCCAACACGAGGGAGAAGCTAGGTCAATGACCAAGAGACAACCTGTGTGGCATGCTGGGAGTACAGCAAGATCAGCACGGTGAGAACAGATGGAACCTGGGGAGAGTGATGGTATAAGAGCAACTGTGGCCCAAGAGGGAGTCAAGGCCAAGATCACCCAGGGCCCTACGTGTCACAGAGGGCAGACAAGAGCCCAGTCCACCAGGGCTCCTTGAGGACAGAGATCCGTCTTAGTTGACTGCATATCCTGACGGCCTTCTGCAAGTACATACTAGGTGTCCAACCAATGACTGCTATGGGTAACGCTTTGAAGCCAGGGACATGAGCCAGACCTAAATCAAACAAGGTCACAGAATATCTGGGCGAGGAAGAGATGTTGTCGGTCAATGCCAAGTTCTCTTTCCCTTAAAAAATAACAACTTTTGCTACTTCTCATGCTTCCAAGATGAAGGTAATTCACGGCAGCAAATTTAGAAAACACAGGTGAGCAAAATACAGGTAAGGCCCTCACATGATTGCTCCATATGGGTATACAGCCTTCAGGCTTCACAGCCATACACTTAGACACATAGACGAGAGCCTACAACAGAGTCTGTTTTGCGATCTTTTTCTCTTAATACATACCTTGGACAAATTCCCAAATCATTAACTACTATTCTACAACATAGTTTAATATCACACAATTCTATAATAGAGATGCACCGTGATTTATGTAAGCAATCTCATATTGTTGGAAACGTACATGGTAGATGATTCTGACAAAAGGTTGGTAGGATCTACATTAGGTAGCACAAGAAGAGGTTAGTTTAAGAAAAGAAAAGCTGTGCATATTTGTGGGCAGACGGAAAAGCGAACAGAGACGGGAAGTTTGAAGGTGTGAAAAAGATTTAAAATGCACCACAGTTCCTCTGCCTTGACGATACATCGTTGAAGTGGAGAGCTTTACAAGTCTGCTTTACACATTTGTACTCCTCTGATATTGTGCACTGACAGACAAAATACTAACACACCTAGCCAGGCAATGCTTGAAATGTGTGCGTGGGCCTCGGCCTGGGCCTGGGCCTGAGCAGAGGCCTCAGGAGCCCCTCTGCACCTCCGCTGGCCTGTCAGCCCACTCCTGCTCTGCACTCTCATGCCTCTTCTCTTCTAGATCCCCAAACCTTCCTTTCATTATTTCTCTCTCTGACATCTCTCTTTTAATACCTCCTCTTGTTGCTTTAATGTAAGCAGCAGCTGCCATCAAATAAAGAATTTGGGGGGGGGGGTGGATTTCACTGACAAAATAGCAGAAAAGACTCATATAAGCAGATTAATTGAAACATAATCAACAATTTTACATGGAAAAAAAGAAAGAAATGAATGGCCCAACATGTTTGAAAGCCACTGCTCTTATAGCACAGTAAATTGAGCAACAAGAAGGTCTACGTGGCCAGCTGAAAAAGCCAGTACAAGAACCACCACCCTTTCTGTCCTGAGCACACACTGTGATAACTCCTCAAGGGCAGGCAGCAAATTTATTTAAAAGAACTTCTCCCATTTCTTATAAGCACCAAAAGTCCTTAGAGACTAAGTGTTAAATTATGATATAAACATAGAATGAAGATTTGTGCATTCAATGGCATGGAAAAAGTTCATACTAAAATGTTAAAGGAAAAAGCACAATACAGAACTGTATATTTAGTATGATCTCAATTGTGGTTTTTAAAATATTCTATATGGTGCATAATTACAATATCTGATGTACAATTAAATATATATACTTCAAAATATAAGCAAATACTACAAATGTAAACCAATCATTATTTCTTGGTGGAAGGACTGTGAATGCTTGTGATTATTTTATTCATTTCTGAACGTGTACTTTTTTATAATAAGCATTTCAATTTGTAATGAGACAAACTATTTCAAAAATTTTTCTTAATCTGCTGTCATTATAGCAACCATTTTATTTCCTTTACGCTTCTAGGAATCTCTGGTTCATTTCCATTTATTTCCAACAATGATGATGATTAACCTTAGTAGATCATAAGATATGGGAGTTGCTGATGATGACAAACATGTGATGTCACTGATGTGGGACACAGCTTTTCAAGGTTAGAATTATGATGTGTAATAAAAGAGGGGGATGGAAATGCCTCATCAGGGAACAACTCACACATACACAGTCAGTCAACAATTACTTCTCAAACAGCTACTCAGAAGTAAGGACACAGTATTAAGAAAATTAGACCCTTTCACTCACCACTAAATATAGAGACCAAGAGTAGACAAACAGTTGCACCCACAGACACAATTACCAACTATTTAAAATGCTGTCAAAGAAAGGCAGACGATGCTACAAGTGAGTAGTCAAGGAGATGAAATTTGGATTGGGGTTGGTAGGGCCTTTAAGAGGAAGTGACATTTAAACTGAGATCTTACAGACTATGTAGGATTTAGCCATGTGAAGAGCTGGTGGACACATGAACAAGTGTTCCAGGAAGAGGAAACAGCATGTGCAAAGACCTGGAAGCAAGCACAGATCTGTAACACTGGAACCCTTGACTGAATCAGCAACATGCTCTAACCCAATGAGTTGAATTACAGAGAACTCATAGCATATAATCAAGTTAATACAATATGTTACCTCAAAGGAAAATCATGCTGTCATGGAGGACTAAGAGGAAATCTACTATAATCCACCCTTTCCCATACCTGCCATCCATCCTTTCACGAGGAAGAGTCTCAGTTCCTCAGGTGACCTTTGCAAGTTGGCTTTGTGTTGTACAATCACATGAGTGAAGCATACATGCTCGGGCAATGCGAACACAAAGTAACTGAATACAGACAGATTGATCTTTGAATCCCACAACTCATCTCCCCACCAATGCGAACACAAAGTAACTGAATACAGACAGATTGATCTTTGAATCCCACAACTCATCTCCCCACCTACTTTGAAAACAGAAAACACAGGGAGCTCATCTTTTAAAGTGGCTCACAGTGGAATAATATTCAAGGACAAAAAAGAAAAACGCAAAGTCAGTAATTAACACTAATCTCTGTTAAAGGAAGGAAGAAGCCCATGTCTTTCAGTTGCTTTCATCACAAGTTCCCCAAGACTGTGTATCTTAACAAGCTGTTTAGGGCACTCCACAGAAACTGTAAAGTTAGTAAATGGGCCATAAAAAAGCAAGGCATCTGAGACCAAAAACTGGAGAAGAAATCAGCCTTGCAGCAAGCCAAACTTTTGAAAAATGGTAAGGCCCAATAAAATAAACGAGCAGAGGCAAACACAGTAAATTATCATCAACTAAAACACAGGCTAACTACCAAATCACCAGCAACATAAATATTGCCAACTATGTGTATAAAACTTTCACACTCAAGGTCAGCAAGTAAAAAAACAAAAGGATAAAGTACCAGATAGTGAGAGAAAAGTGGAGCTAGCAAGGCACTGAGTTTACAAGGGAAGGTGATCTTTCACCCCAGGACATGCAGTGAAAACCATGCCCTCACCTGAAGGGGAAAATCTTATCCAGACACCTCCAGCTATGACCAGATGCTTTTCTGAAGCCCCTTCTACATGGGTATGAATTCAGGGGGGAAAGTGAATTTACTTAGTTCACATTTATTAGATCCTATTATGTTCCAGGTACTTGCTGGGCACCGAGTGAGCAATAAACTAGATGCTGTGCCTGTTTTCTGGAAGCTTACAGTCATCTACAGTGAAGCTTAGGCTAACACAATGAAGGATAGAACCCTGTTATGGATGTCTTCTTACTTTCTCCTTAATGTGAGGTATTTACCCTTCCAGCTGAAGGAAGGCAAGAAGAGAGCGAGGACGAGAGGGAAAGAAGGAATGAGGAGGGAGAGCTTAAGGAAGAAACAGGGAAGGGTGGAAGATAAAAGGGAAAATGAAACTACTTTCTTCTCATACAATTGTTGTCAGCCTGTGAGAAGTCCTCACTACCATCTTGGTGCCTTTGGCTTTTGGCATTCAAATCCCAGAACTCTTCGTTTGGAATCTAGTTCCTTCTAGCTCTGCATTGTGAAACTCCACCCCTACTCTTAAACTGAAAGGACTAGGAAGGCTGGAATAACCTCACACGGCATTCCACTACAGCATGTAGCTCAACACAGGACAAAATAGGTGCTTGACAAATCCTTGGAGATGATCAGGATGCCCAGGACATGCTTCTAGAAAGAGCCACTATTAGCAGGATTCCCCAGACTCTACTGTCTGTGAATACAGCCTAGAACCGTATCCAGGAGGGTGTACTTATATTGAGAAAAGTCTACACTTCAAGAGGATATCTTCCCAGTTTACAAGGAAGTGGAAACTCTCCTCAGTATCAGTGAGAACAGCAGTGATATGTACAAGCATTCTGTAGAACAATCTGTGAACACGTATCAAACCTTAAAACTATACACACCCTCTGGCCTAGACATTCCATCTCTACTTTGTTCTCCCCTGAGGAAGTAATCATGAATAAGCACAGAGATTTAGCTACAAACACCTTCACCCCAACTGCTTGTGAGAGCTCAAAACTTGACAACAAAATGTTTACCAACAGAAGATAAGTTAAATAAAGTATGGAATATCCATACAATGGAATATTGCATGGACACTAAAGTGATGTAGGAAAAGATATATATGCAAAAAATTCTTACAAGTCCAGTACGAAGCCATCTTGGTAAAAGAACACACATAAATATAGATAAGTACAAATGTAGACATATAAACATGTATACATACATACGCACACACACAGAGGGAGGCAGAGAGACATGGCTAGATAGTAGGACAGACAGATAGTGAACAGACAGATTCTATATAGACTAGAATATACAGCATCATGTTAATTCTGCAGTAATTTCTTCTTTTCTGCTTGTTTGTGATTTCTAAATTTTCCATAATGAACACATTAAGATAAAAAATTAGATTAAAAATAATTATCACTCATCTAACTTCATCCCCTAATCGTTGAAGACTTCAGACCATCTTCAGAGTCGGGGGCCTTCCACAGCTCCTGAGGTCTGTGTTGGCCCTGAGGCTTACCAAACCCCATCTCAGGCTGCTACACTCCATGAAGCTGCTTGGATGGCTTATCAAACACAAGTCTGATTCTGACTTTTGATATTTTTGGCCCAACTGCATTTGAAACCCAAGTGTTTCTCTTCTTTAGAATTTAATTATTCAAATATATCCATTTAAATGGGCTCACCACTAGTTAGTGCTTAAAGGAGCTAATGAGCAAGTAAAAATTTCTTCTTTTATTTTCAAGATTCAAATGAACTTGGAATGTATCTAATTTAGCTTAGAGCACTTTCAAGAAGCTGTGAAAGCTTCCACATCCTGCCAAATTAGCTGCCTGTTTGCAGTCTCAGAGCAAAGCAGAGGATGCCCAAGCAGTGGGCTTGTTTTCTTCTGAAAGACGCTGTGCTGGTTGAGGAGGAATGTCTCCCCTGCAGGAAAATTATTTCCTGGCAAAGACCCTGGCTGGGCACTTCTCCAAATTGGAACTAACTCCCAAAAGAAGTTACCAGGCTGCTTTGCCACATCCAAAAATTCTCTGGCACCCAGTACCACGCATGTGTGTGTACAAATCCTGGTTTCCAGGGTGCTTGAGATGCGAGCCAGCAGTAAGTTCCAAAACTATGTTAGAAACGATACACTTAACTTTATGTGCCCAGTTGGGCTGATAAGATGTTCTTGGCCAGCAAGGACTTTACTTTTAAAAACTCCAAATCTTACTAAGATTCAAAGCATGGGGGTAAGACATGGGCTATTCAGAGAATTAGTAGGTTGCCTATTGAACAAAGACCAAAAGTGGGTTGCTTTGAAGATAAGCTGGATCTTACTGGATACAATAATTTGCAAACCAGACAGAATTCTTTCAGAGAGCTTTGCTCTAAGAGGAACTGAGTAGTGAGTAAATTTTCAGTCTATTGCAAAAAACATACTCAGGTCTATAAAATACCAAGGAAAGCAAGAGATATTTGTAATAGTTAAGAAAGCCACAAAACGTGTGAAGTACATGTGTGTGAGTGAGAGACTCACAAATACAGGGGTGAGCCAATCTGGAGACAGCAAAAAGCACATAGGATCCATTCGAAGCCACAAGGCCCCTGGAGACCTATGAACAGACACATCCTTTGTGTTGAGAGTACAACTGCTGGCCAAAACCTACAGCTCAGTGAGCATTTGTTAAGTGCCCATTATGTGCGAGATTCTGGCGATTCAAAGACAAGCAAGGCCTGGTCCCTGCCCTCGTGAAGCCTACTGCGAAAACAGGTATTAGCATCAATTAAACAAATTTGGGAAAAGTATCCACAAAATGCCTGCCAGAGAATAAAGAGGAAGCATTTAACTCAAAGTGGAGATGCACAGAACACTTCCTGAGGTGATAACTCCCATACTCAGCTTGGAAGATGAAGAAGATTGGCCAAAAGAAGAAGAGTAGGAAGGTTTTATAGACAGATTTGACCTGGAAACAGGTGTAAAAGCTCTATTTCATCCACTTAAACCAAAGCATAAAGTTCAAAGTGGAAAGTGACAGAAGATAATGTTGGAGAACAAAGTCATGGATGAGCACGTTGGATCTTGGAGGTCACCCCACAGGCACTGAGGGGCCAGGCCAGATGCTGGGAAGAGGAGCGGGCCTGAGAGGAAGACGGTGTCACCATGAAGGGCTAAGGAGTGAGGTGAGCTCCACCTTTCAGCTCAAGGTTGGGACAGGATTCCAGGGGCAGATCCATGAGTCTTTCCTGTATCATCTCATAGAGGAAATCAGGAATTACGTTCAAGGCCATGACTGTCACCCTGATGACTAGGGAACATCTGCTACTCCTCAGGTATTGACCACGCTGGCCATTTAAAGAAAAAAAAAATCTCTCTTTCACGTTCTTCCACCATGATGGGCAGCAAAATTCTCAGTGAAAAGGCCCCACCATGGACTTGCTCGGGGTCGGGGTGGGGACAGCAAGAAGGAGAGGGCTGTGAAGACGGAGTCCCTGTATGGAGCCAAACTGGGAAGAAAAAATATTCCCAAGAGATAGAGTGGGCAGTGATTTCTTTCAAATGACTGGAAAGCAGGTTGGTGCTCGGGAACCTGGGGCGAGAAGGGAAAGGAGCTGTTGAAACTCAAGAAGAGTCCCAACATTTGTAGACAGATGTGGTCATGGGGGTTTAATAAGAGAAAAACAGAGGAGGAGGAGAGGAGGGGGAGTGGGAGCATGGTGGCAGCTAACATTTATTAAGCAAATAGTTTGCATTATGTAATAATTTACAAGACCAAAAAGTAGTTTGCCTAAGAGGTGGAAAGTGTTAAAAGCAGAAGGAGAATGCTCTGAAACAAGTCTGTTTGAACAGGAGGTGCCCCACCAATTCTTTTTAAATTCCTGTTTGTTAAAACTGCTCCTAGAGAGGTGACAGGGCAAATATGGTGTAAGTGACACCAAACTCTGCACTTATGATGAGGCCGTGGCCACCTGCTGATCACAGGATTCCGTGCATACGTGGGTAGTCTCTGAGATGGCTCACTGTACTGAGATGCAGCACACTGGAGTGCGTGGCCTGGGCTGAACTGCATGGCTTCCCCTACTTTAAAGATACCCCCAAGTAATCCAAGTTTGGCATGTGCAAAAGACAATGCTACCAGCATCCTGACTTCTGACAGGCTTTACAAATGTCTTCCCTGTGCACTCAATCATGCTCTGCGATGACTGAGCCCCAGCACAGGGGCGGACAGATGAGGAGCCCTCAAACAGCAGCTGAATGGATGAGGAAGAAGTGGTAGAACTAGCCAATGTCTATTTTATTCGACAGAGGGAGCCGCCTTCATCCTGTGCTTTTGACAAGCCACACAAGTAGTGAGACTCCAGCTTTTCCCACGGGGCGTGTGGTGGCTGACAGAGGACTCAAAGATACGGTCACTTACGGGAGAAAGGTCAAGGCCGTGGGCCCAGTTTTTCAAGGTTGTACTCATTATCCTCCCTGCCTCTTGACAACTGCTCCTCCTCCTGTACTTGTATTTCAGCTGGGTAGCATGCAACCCCCAACCAATTATTTAAGTCAGAAAATGGTAGTCAATATCTTCGTTTCTCACATCCAATTAATCATCCAGGCCGCATGACTTCCTGCCCTAAATGCCTCTAGAGCCCGCCCCTTCTTCTAGTTTCCTTCAACTGCTGCCTCAGTTCACGCCCTCACCTCCTGTGTCCTTCCCATAGCTTCCTCAGTGCCCCTGTTACTCAGCCCAGCAGAGTGATCCCCCTCAAAGCAAAGATGATTACGTCTCTCCTTGGGGAGAAACACTTCTTGGATGCCTACCATCAACCGGGGTTTGAGATACGTGAGAATGAGCTGGTTGAACTGAACTTGGCAGGGTTTGAGAGAGGTCATCAGGATATTGATCTATGTGAGATTTACACACATATTTATTTACTATACTTTTGGGGGAATTAAATTTTGAGATTTTCTTTCTTTCTATATTTCCATACACTATTTTCCAGATTGGACATTCTTGAGAAAACAGAAGGAAAAAAAAAAGAGTGAAGAAAAGCCACAATGAGATCTCACCTCACACCCATTTGGAGGGTTACTATCAAAAAAACAAACAAACAAAAAACAGAAAACAGTAAGTGTTGGCTAGGATGTAGAGAAATTGGAATCCTTGTGCACTGTTGATGGGAATGTAAAATGGTATAGCTATGGAAAACAGCAAAGTAATTTCTTAAAAAATTAAAAACAGAATTCTCACATGATACAACAATTCCACTTCTGGGTATATACCCAAAAGAACTGAAAGCAAGCACTCAAACAGATATTTGTACACCCATTCTCATAGCAGCATTATTGACAGCAGCCAAATGATAGAAGCAACCCAAACGTCCATAAACAGATAAATGGATACGCAAGATGTAGTATATACATACAATGGAATATTATTCAGCCTTAAAAATGGAGGAGGAAGTTCTGATACTTGCTACAACGTGGATGAACTCTGAAGACATTATGCTAAGTAAAACAGGCCAGTCACAAAAAGACAAATACTGTATGATTCCACTTTAGGAGGTACATAAAGTAGTCAAATTCCTGAGACAGAAAGTAGAATCTTGATTGCTAGGGATTGGGGGAAAGAAGGAATAGGGAGCTAGCTTAAAGGGTACGGAGTTTCAGTTTGATAAGATACAAAGAGTTCTGGAGATTGGTTGCACAACAATTTGAATGCACTTAACAGTACTGAACTGTACACTTCAAAACAGTTAACATGCTAAATTTTTTGTTGCGTATTTTACCATCATTTTTAAAAAAAGAGTGAAGAAGGAGTTATCAAATGCTTATGAGTATACAGAAAATAGTTCTCTGCTGCATTTGGGGCCATATATTTTAATAAAAAACATAAATTCTGAACATGCCGACCAGAATTTATAAAAACGTTGTGCTTACACAGCTACTACGAATGTGCCTGCAGAACCTGACCTGCAATCTCTCTCCTACTTCTAATCCAGTCTGCACAAACCCAAAAGTGCATCTCCCCAAACACAGCTCTGTCCGTTCATCAAAAGCAGACTGTAAATATCCGTGCTTGGCTATTAGAGTGCTCCCCAGCCAGGCCTTTGCCTGCAGATTCCTCTTATCTCTTCCTAAGGCTCAGCAAGATGCTCTCCTTCCAGCACTCATCTTGTTTGCTCACAAAATGTTCCTCCCCCAAAGTCTGCCTCTCCTACTTGCAAACATCTTAGGAGCTAGCACAGAATCCAGTTCATTTGTGAATCTTGGAGAGAAGTCTCAAGCAGAACTGAAGGGAGTGATTTGGGGTTGCTAAGGGGTGGGTGTCCAGGACTAAATCTTTGGTTAATATTCTTCCATGCTTTGTTCTCCAAGCTAAGGCATTATTACACACTTTTAGCATCCTCATGTCCTCAACTCTAGAGAAGAAAGCACTAGACTGGAGGCTTCTGAGAATCTTTTACTTAAGGTTCCTTATAACCCCTGCTATCTCCTCCATACCACCCTTCAGACACGGGCTCTGGCTATTTATTACAGGTTGTATGTTGCTAGGGCACTGAGAGGACGCTAAACAGGGTGAAACTGGGGAAGATGGTATGACAGAAAAAAAGGCCAGGCCTCCATAAGCTTTGAGGACAGGTGGGTTCCTATAAACTAAGCTTATAACACAGATTCCATGACCTGGGTAGAGGTGATCTCAATGTCAAGAAAGATTCCTTCTGGAAGTCTCAGTTTTCTAAGTTAACCAATACATTACAAAGCACGGCTACACAAAGAGAACCCCTTCTGAGGCACTTCAACTCGCACCAACGGCTTCTCATTGGATCTCCCAGGGGGCAGCTACTTAACCACTGCTCTTTGCCCTGAAGCATGTACCGCCTGGCCTTCACTCAGATGGGTTCACATGCACGTGTGCACGTTCCTAGGCAGAGAGAACACGGCAACTGACACTTACAAATTCCGCACGCATACCAGACTCTCAATAAATATGTGCAGACCTGTTGAAGCATCTCAGCCGCACTTTTCCATTTTGAGAAACCAACATGCTCTTGTGTCTAAGCAGTTTATTATCCAGATTGAAATAACAACTATTCAGCTAGAGTCCAAGTAGTAAATATATTTCTTTCAAGGTTCTTCCAGTTTATCACACTGTGCTTAATTTAGGCTGAGGGTATTTACATCTGTGACATAAAAAGGTATAAACAACACATCTATAGCTTTGATCCTGCTTTGTTTTGCCGAGTTGCTGGAGCAGAAAACTTCACAAGAAATCAGAGTAGGCACTTTTCTCCAATTATGTTTTAATTCATGGGCAATCATTCTCTACAGCAGGTGGTAAGTAGAGTAGAAGTTAGAGAGAATGAAGGTATGATGAAGTGTTAAGTAATTTTAATTTTAATTTGTACAACTGAGTATTGCCGGGGTGGCAGAGACAAAATGTCTCTGTCAACTGAAGCCAGGTGAACAGGATGTACAATGGTAGCATCAAACGCATCCAGAACCATCTCCTCAGCCAACTGTACTGCAGTCTACCCAGACTGTTTCTCACTTGAACTTTCTGAGTGCCTTGGCCTAATTCTTCATTTCATCATGAGGCCCTCTTCCTACCTTTTTGCTTGAGGATCCTGAACATGACCTTGAGATTATTTGAGTAACTGCAGTGTCATTTTGGAATTGGCCCAAGCCGCAAAAGCACATTCCTTTGCATAGTATGCCATTTTACACTATGCGGACAATCCATGCTCAGAGAAATTAGTGAAAAACCTTTTCCAAAAAGACTCATCTATCTTAGGAAAATTTCATTCTTAATCTGTTTGCTAAACATTTATTACGTATGTTATGGGAATGACACTTTAAAATACAGAAATTAATAAGACAAGCCTCTGACCTCAAAAAACTTCCAGTCTAACAGGAAAGACACTCACACACTGAACTCTGACCCAGCTGTCAGCCTAGGTCAGTCCTCCTGGTATCCCCCATGTCAGGAATGGGTGCACCATCTGCCCAACTATTTAAACCTGAAAGCTAGGAATCCCCCTTCAGTCAGGATCTTCATCTCTATGGCAACCACCCAGATCCAAGCCACTGTTCTCTTTCACCTGGACGAAGGAAACAGCCTTCTGAATGGTCTCTTGCCTCTATGCTACCTTCTCCAAATGACTACATGCTACTATTTGTAGTAAGTACATCTTCAGGCTACCCTCCTCCTTAAGGCCCTCTGACGGTTTCCCAGCACTCCTAGGAAACAGTGAAACTCTTTCCAGCGGCCTCTAAGGCCCCTGACCACCTCCCCTCCACCACTCTCCTTCTTCTTCCTCTTCTTCCTGTATTTTTCCTCTTCTCACTTGGAAGCCATTGTGCCTGCTTTTCCTTCTGCCTGGAATACTCTCCTCCCTCTCCTTCTCTGCTGCCCAAGTGTCATCTTCCCTCTGCTCAAGTCTTAATGTTCCCTCCTCAGGAAGCCTTCCCTGATCACTCCATGAAATACTGACCCAAGTCATCAAACACATTTTCTTTTCATTTCATTTTCACTTTCTGAATTTATTTGTAAATTACCTGTGATTGCTTTCTCGCCTCCACAAGCAGTGAACTGACCCTGTCAGTGTTGTTGGTAACTGTGCCTATGCTGGAATCTTCACAGAAGGCACTCAGAGAGGACTTGTTGACAGATGAGTGTATGTTACAAAGAAGAACAAATAAGGATGACAGAAATGGAGTAGTGTGCTGTGAAGAAGGGACATTTATTTTTGATCAGGGGAGGAAAGGTGGGAATAGCTTCCGGAGGAGAGATCGTACTTACTATGCCTTGGAGGAAGAATGGGCAGCGCATCTCAAAACACATGCCAGGCTCTGGGACCAGCAAAGGAAAAGCCCCAAAGGCATCGCTAGCCCAGCTGAGTCTGAGCACAAACCTGAACCTGAAATGCCTGGTTCCCAGCACGCAGGGAGGCAAGTGCTAAGAAGAGCCAGGGGACAGAGAGCCTGAGGGACATGGTAAGGGGCTGGAATTTCATTTTTAAGACCATGGAAAGTCACTGAAAAGTTTTAAGAATGAAAATTAGGACACTTGACCTACATTTTATAAACACAGAGAAAAAGCATTTTAACTTAAAAACACACAAACAACAAAAAATGGCATCACTTTTAGGGGGATGGAGGAGAAAAAAGAAGGACTTAGATCCTATCCATAAATGCTAAGGAAAGAAGGGGCCACAGCTGGCAACCCTGTGTCTCAGAGGATAGGCCAAGTGGAGATCACTTTTTGGTTTTCAGAGGCATTGAACAGCCACACAATATTTGCAAATGGTTTCAAAGTAGAAGGCACCACCATCAAGGATAATGAAGCTGGTGCCTGGATGTCAGGACTGGAACTATGTCCCAAACTGGGAGATGAATCCAAGCAAGCACTCTTTGTGTCCCAGAACAATTTAATTAGCCAAACGACATTGAACAGATGGAAATGCACTATTTAAACGGAAACTGACCCTAAAGACCTGCATATTACATTAAACTTAAATAAAGTGAGCATATGAAAGATTCAATCTCAATCTCTAGTTGCTAAAACTACTATAAGGAATTAAAGACCCACAACAAAATGTGCCTTCCAAAGTACTGATAATCCATTTGCTCTGACACTGTTCTCATATTTCAGGGGTCTTATCAATCAATACATCTTATTTCAAGATAGACCTATTTAATGAGCACAATTCTCCTCAATAACCATGCAATAAGCTAGAAGGGCCGAATGGCATAGACAAAGGCTGACACAGGGGAGTAAACTGCTTGCTTCTACTTCTAGAAGTTCTAGAATGAGGGAGAGGCCCAGAAGCCTGCATGCACGGTATTGCACTAACTAGCTTTTTTTTTTTTTTACAAAGTGTCAGAGTTCTGGGCTTCAGCTTACTCACTCATAAAATGAGGAAGCCAGAAATGTGATCAAAGCCTTCCCCATCCCCACCCCATTTTACTCCTATAACAATGAAGAAATTCCTCGTAGACATATCTGCTTTCCACAAACCAGAGTACTGACTTGAGCTGAAGGAGAGAAAGCCATCGAAGATGTGGCTCAGTGCTTGTGAGAAGTGATGAGCCAGGAGGTCACGGGCAATGGAACTGGCCCCCAGGTCTGAACTAGCACCCTGATTGGAAAAAGGCATGTAGGAACACGGTCAGAGCGTGATGGGAATCAGGCAGACCTGGACTCACACCACAGCTCTAAGTAGGATACCATGGCAAGACACACCTGTATTGAGTTTCTCTGTGTGAAATGGAGAAAGAGTCATCCTGAGAATTAAAAGAGAGAATAGAGCAACTGCTAAATAAATGACAGTTCTAGAAGATGATGTTGGTGTCAGTTTTATATCACTTAGTTAGCTATTAAATTTACTTCTACTGTTTTATATGAGATTCTCCTTGTAGGAGAGAGAAAATGATGGACTCTCACAAAACTAGAAAGGATCCCAAAGTCCTTTCATCCTGTCCCCTGTTTTCAGGCATTTTCATTATCACGGCCGTTCTACCGATGAAACCACAAAGGACCTGAGCAGTTAAGCTGACCACCCAAGATCACCCAGCTATGAAGTCCGTTTAAAACACTACCGTTTGTGTCCTCAGTGGGCCCCCAGTGCTTGGAAGCAGTGAACATAATTTCCTGGGCTTTTTAAAGCTTTAAGAATCAAAGCTGTTATTACAATAAATTTATAAAATGAGATGAAAGTGACTAAGCCAAAGGGATGGTGCGCTGAGTAATCAAAGTATCAACCCTAAAATATTAGACAGTTATGAAAATGAAAATGAAGCTGTAACAATCCTTACTAATGCTTATTATGCTGTTAAGCAAAAAATCAGAATATGTAATCTCATTTATGTTGTGATTATAACTAAGCAAAATTATGTAAATATACAGCAAGGGCTGGAAAGGAACTTGGAAAATGACTGTGGCTGATAAGGAGGCTCGATGGCAGTTTTATTTTTATCTGGTGACTTTAATGGAGTGGACACAATAAACACCACAACAGTGACAATCACAGGGAAGGAGATGTGCTGGTCACTCACCCTGGGTTATATAACATGACCGCGGAGAGGTTCTCACAGGACTTCGAGAGGTCAGTCATGGACAAGCTGAAGGAGGACAGAAGGCCACTCTAAGAGCAGACACAGGGCAGAGCGGTTACCTTAGCGGACAAGAGGAGGCCTGTGCTCTGGACTCCCTGCTTTCCACTTGTGAGAGGCAAGCAGGTGCGCACACTCCTGACTAGCACATCTAACAAATGCTCTCCCTGAGGCCGGCACCCAGGGACCAGTGGGCTGGGGAGCCATCTTGAGCACGCTCGGAGGGGAAAGCTCACTGGGAACTCCACAACCCTGCTGGTCTCCTTGACCAGGCTGCATCAAAGTCAAGGGAAGGAGTCATGACATCTTTGTTGTCCTCCATTCCCTGGCAGGAGCACTGACCTCATATCAGCTGCACTCACTCACACTTACTGAGCGATAAAGATAAAGGAGGAAGAGGTGAAGGGAGACCAAAAAATTAAGAGCTTGACCTGCTTTGCTTCCATGAAAAGCTACTGGCAAACATGCTTGCTTCCCTCTTCCTCTGCAACTGTGTACCTAAAAGGACCCTCCAGGGAGCCCCCGGGCTGGAACAGATAGGAGGCTTCACTGGTGGGAACGAGCACCTCTGGAGAAGCTGGGGTTTGCAGCTGTGCTGTCTTGTTATTTCCCACCTGAGACACTGGCAACTTTCGACAGCCCTTAATGAAAGCGGGCTGAGATGCAGGGCTGTGTAACTCAGTGGTGAAAGGCAAACACTTGCGGGTCGGCAGGTCAGGGCTGCAGCCCCGGCTCCCCACTTGCTGCCCACAAACAAGTTAGTCTCAGTTTCTCATCTCGATCATCTGTGACATGGGGTAATAACAGCTGTTGTGCAGATAAAGTGGTAGCATGTATGCAGAGGTTTTGCACAGTGCCTGGCTCAGAGAAATGTTAGCTGTAGTCTTCAGTATCTTCCTCAATCTAAGGACAGTCCCTAAACAGATTCTCTCCCTCATTTCTTCCCCTTTCTTTCTGGTCCTCCGCCCTCCTCCCCCATCTAGCACTTAAGTGCCCTCTGGATGTCCCCATCCAACTAAGCCAAAGCGTCTCCCAATTGTCATAAACCCACCCCTGCTCTGCTTCACACCCCACTCAGAATTCCAAATCAATACGGATGGAAAGAAAGAGGGAGAAGCTTTTGGGATGAAAGTGATTCTGACACTGGGTTAACTCCTCAAATAGATGCTCATAAGTGGAAGTCACTCTCCACTTAAGGCAAAATGATGCCGAACTCTTTTTTGGGGGTGCAGGGTTGAAGAGAAGGGGCTAGAGGAGCCATTTCTCCTTCTGCTCTGGACTTTACTTGCTTGCTCTCCTGTTTCATCAGCCAATCACCCTCCCTAGAACCAATGCAGGTTACAGAAGGGCTTTTAAGTGGTTCAGAAAGTCAAACTGCTGGACCCAGTGTGGAGACACCTGCAGGCCCAGCCCCGTCCAGAGCAGGGTCAGCTCCCAGAGACCTCACACCGCTCACCTTCCTCTTCTCCCTGAGCTTGGCAGCTTCCTTTGGATGGTTAAAGCGAAACATATTGGTTCTTCCCAAGAGAATCACGGCACCTACGAGCACACAAAACATGAATGAGTTTCCAGGAAGCAACCTGGTCAGTTGGCAACATCATAACGTGAAATTCTACAGTTGAAATGCAATTTCCAGTGTACTTTAAAACAATAATAAGAAAGTCTCAAAAGTCTGCTGACATAAGCCAGCTTTAAATCTGCAAATACTTTTATTTTTACAGCCAAGTGTCACAATACTCATGTTACCCAAGACAGAAGTGACGGGTCTAAGCCTTATAATATTATGAGATTTAAAACCTAATATACAGGCAATGATACTTTTGACTGTTGCAAAGAAAAAAATAAATCAGTTCTCCAAAGAGATGTTGGAATCAAGCAAAGCATGGGGTCGCCAACTTAGGAAATGTTTATTAATGCCAAGAAAAGCAGAAGTCTCCAAGGAAAGTGCTTTTGAAAGAAAACACAGTGAAATTGGCAGAGCACAGGTAACCGTTATGAAAATCTCCCTCAGAACCTGATGGGGAAGAAACTGTGTACAAGCAGTGTCTATTTCCATACAAAAACACTGCTTCTTGTTAAAGTCCTATTAAAATTTAGATGGTTACATAAGACACACAAGAAAGGCTCCTTTTGACAACTAGGGTCCTGCTTATTCAGCAAATGACTGCACAAGGGGCAAAAGAAGCCAACGTAACTGCCCAAGAGTAACAAAAATGTTGAGGGAGGGCAAATTTCAGCTTGATTAAGTAAATAAGTTAACAAGTAAACACTTTCTAAGGTCAGAGCTGTCCAAAGCTGGCACGGGTCCACGTAAGGTAGTGAGCTCAAGGAGGCATTTAAGGGAAGAAATGCTCCAAAGAGTTTCACTATCTTACCCAGTCCCATCCACACCTGAGAGTCTACTGTGCCTCAGAACAGACACTTATGTACAGTCTTTGCCCTGAAAAAGAATGCAACTTATTTGTTGCATACTAGAAGTCAGCCATCAAGGATGACATGTCAGGAGATGTGAAGCATCTAAGTGATGAGTGCAGGCTGCAGTAGCTGTGGACAGACTTTTCTACCAAGGACCTAAGTTGGGTCTCACAGGACAACTAGAAGACAAGAGAGGTGTTCCATGTCAGGGTAACCATGGGGACGGGCTAAGCCTCAGACAGGATATGTTTGGAGAGAGGAGGGAGTCAAGTCCACCCAAAATGCAGAACATCTGAGATAACAGATAACCAGAATCGCTACTGGACAGATGAAGCAGAAACAGACTGAACAACTGGAGAGCCAGGACAAAGAATGTACACCAAAGGTCACCAACTGGGGGCCAGAGAAAAAATTCAGCACATGGATGTGCTTCCTGTCCTGAGCAACATTTAAAAAACAAAATTATTAGTTGCCCACAGTCAAACATCTGCAGGGTTTTTTTTTCTGCTTTTTCTCCCCAACCCCTCCCCCCCACACCCCCAAAGTACATAATTGTATATTTTAGTTCTGGGTCCTTCTAGTTGTGGCATGTGGGACCCTGCCTCAGCACGGCCTGATGAGCCGTGCCATGTCCACGCCCAGGATTCGAACCAGCGAAACCCTGGGCCCCTGAAGCAGAGCATGCGGATTTAACCACTGGGCCACAGGGCCGGCCCGCAAAAATCTGCAGTTTTTTTCTGGCTGTGTTTCTTTCTGGCTTCCCTTTAAAAATTAGAAGATATGGCATCAGGAGATCTGTATTGGGTTTGGCAAAAGTCCATGGGCAGCTGCTGGCTGCCTCGTTTGGACAGGGCACGTGACCTCTGGGCAACCCAGTCACCAGCCTCTCACTGGGGTTCTATCTCCCCCTGGCTGTTACCTGCAGGTAATATCATGACCCCAGAGAGTTATTCTGGAGCTTCAGATCAGTATATCCACCAGCCTATTTGACATATTGTCTTGGACTCTGAAAGGGGTTTCAAATTCAATATGGTTAAAACCTAACAGGTTTCGATCATAACCACAGGGAGCAAATGAAGGGCTGGTTCTGGGGGTTGTCATTATTAGGCAGAAATGGAGTCCACATGAAAAGGAGGATGCAGTTTTAGGAGACTTAGAAGGGCCGCAGTGGATATTACCCACTTTACAATCTGCTTATCCACCTCACAGAAAATTGCATTCGTGTATTTTCCAATTACGGAAAGGCACCATTACCATAATTAAGAAAGGTGTTTCTCATGCCTTTTATGACCAGGACTCAGAACTGTGTGCCATACAGAAAGTCAAAAGTTAAGCAGCCATGTCTAGGATATATGTATTTTTAATGCCTTAAAGTGACATTAGAAATTAATAAGGCAATTTCATTTATGGTGTTAATTACATCTAATCCAATTCTGTTTTTTTCTGTTAATCAAATGCCCAGCCATGCAAGTTAAAGATTGCTAAAATATGTTAATGGAAAGATAGAATAGTATTTCGGAGGCATATATCATATCACATTAAATCATTGAAAATAATCTTGCCACCCATGTTATCTGCATCAAATACACATAAAAATTCTTTTAAGGAGTTATAAAGAAAACAAAACTACCCATGACTGCTCTTGGTTTCCATCTACATAACATGTGTAAACCACCTGGCACACAAAAGGGCTCTGTTAGGGCTGGTCGCCTTCTCTTTCCTTTATTATATTCCTTTACTCCACAAACCTACAGACTTAAAAAATTTGCTTCGTTTTTATGTGATGCTGCTGCTCATTCATTCATTCAATAAATATTCAATGAACACCAATTATGTGCTAGTCACTGTGATAAGCCCTGGCAATAGAGAGTTGAACAAGTCAGACATATGCCTTGCCCTTACGGAGCTTATACACAAGTATGAGAGTTAAAAAATCAAATAATTCCACAAAAAAATGCAAAGCTGCAACTCAAGAAGAGATCCCCTGCCCGGTGCTCAAAGGGCACATAGGAAAGGGGCTGACTGCAAGGGGGGTTATGGAAGGATGCCTCAAGGGAGGTGGTGGTTAAGAGAAGCTTTGAGGATGGGAAGGAGGAGTGGAATGGCATATGTAAAGGTCCTGTGGCAGGAAAAAAAAAGATGACGATGATGAGTGATTGAAAGACAATTGTATGCTTACAGCTGAGAGAACTAGGGAGAGCACTGCACAAGACAAGTCTTGAGAGAAAGGGAGGAAGCAGACCATGTGGAATTTTTCAGGATACAGTAAAGCATCTTGTATTTTATGCAGGAACAGGAAGACATCAAGGCCTTTTTGCAGCAGCATTACATGATTCAAGTTTCAGAAAGATCATTCTTTTGCCTGAAGAATGAACCAAAGAAGGCAAAAGCAGATGCAGATAAACAAAGTAGGAGGCTCCACAATGGTCCAGGTCAAAGATGACAGTGGCTCAGAACTGGGAGTGAGGGGTAGAGAAGGAGGGAAATAAACAAATCAGGAAGATATTAGCAGATAAGATCAACAGGACTCGACGACAGGCTAGATACAGGGACAAGAGAGATGAAAAGGGCTCCTGGGTTTTGGCCTGCCATAACTAGTTGGATGGGGAGCTGTTCACACAGGTTGAGAATCCTGGAAAAGGACCAAGATTGGTTGGGGGAGAAATCATGAGTTTACTTTTAGACATAATGAATTTGAGATGCCTTTGGCAGGCAGAAATATGGGTCTGAAGCTCCAGAAGAAAAGCGCGGATTATCTATCAATTTATCTGCCTGTCTACCAACCTACCCACCCCCCTACCTACTTACTCTCAAATACATATAGAGACACACACACATGTACATACCACCCCTGTATCTGTGTGTATATACATATATATATACACATTTATCTACAGACGTTAGGTAGATATGCATACATATATGTGCATACATGTATGTGCATGCACACGCAAGTGTGTGTCTCTCTCTATATTTGAGAGTCATCTCTAATAAATGAAGCCATAGGGGTGGGAAAGTCACCTGAGGAGAGAACAGAGAGATGGAAGAGAACAGGACCTAGACTGGGCACTTTGAGGAACGCTGGCTTTTAATGGCCAAGTAGAGGAGGATGAGCCTGCAAAGGAAATGGAGAGAGGCCATCAGAGAGGGAGAAGGAAAACCTCAGAAGCCAAGGGAAGGAGTGGTCAAGGATGCAGAACACTTCTGAGAGATGAGCCAAAAGGAAAAGACTGGAAAATGCCATTGGAGTGGCGGCCCCGGGGAGAGCGGAGGAGCTGAGGAGTGAATGAGGGAAGGAAATGCAGATCCCGAGTACACACACTCATCCAAGAAGCCTGGGGATGAAGACAGTTGGTAGCAGCTGGAGAGGGTGATGGATCCCACGGGATATTCTGTTTTGCTTTTGTTAAAGGGAGACTCCTGAGTACATTTTAAAAGCAATTACCAAGCTGAAGAAAAGAAGGGAATGAATGAATGAGAATGACCGACGGTGTAAGGTTTCTGGACGAGATCTTCCCGAACTCTTGGCGTGGTCAAGGATGAGTCTCCAGAATTCAGCGTCCTCACTTAGGCATCCGACTGGATCCTTTCTAACGTTCCTTCCAGATCTTAAATTCTCTTTAACTACGACCTACTCCTTGATCTGAGGCTACTGTGATTAATCACAGCAGATGGACTTTTTGTAACACAGTTAATTTGTAATTTTTAGAGTATATCTAAACCTCCTTGAAATATATGATGGCTTCTTTGGGATTATTTCAGAGCTTGTTAACTACCTGAAGACAGACAAATTCCAGATGGTCTTAAAAGGGAATGGAGGGAAAATGAAATCATAAAAGGCTAGACAAAGACACATGTAACCAGACAAAACAAAAAAGCTTCACTTATATCTCTGTGAATGAGAATACACTGAATGCTGGTTTCACATGAGATTTTATATTTTAATATTTTAGGTATACTAAAGACATTAGACATGTAAACATTTCTAGTGATTTCTAAGGAGTGTACAGATAATAATCATTAATATCACCATTAATTACTCTCCTCGAATTTTATGTGAGATTTTAAAATTCTGCTACTGCACAAACAAATCAACTTTTTTTCCTATTAAATGTTGTCATATGAATATTTCTGAGGTGATGACATACAAATTATTTCATTCTCAGTTACAATTAATACAAACATAACATATAAAGACAACTATGTTCCCAAAAGTGCATGGTCCAACATAAAATGAGCTTAGAGGCCACTGCAGTAGTAAAGTGGGGGGCCCTTTGTAATTCTGCTTCAGGGCTCCTCATTCTGAATTTTAATTAGTTTAGGAAGCCCCCCCACCAACCTCCCACACAGACAAGATGTAATGCATTGCAAAGCATGCTCAGTGAAAGAGAGGTTTCCATTTCCACACAACAGTCAGATAAGCAGAACTCTGTCGGGGAACATACAATTTTACTGAATGAGAGGTCGGGGTGAGGGAAGACGGGTGAAGTGCTTATTTTGTTTCCCAATTTAAGCAAAAAGAAACTTGATTGTGTGTGATAATTTTCCTTCTGATTTAAAATGTCTTAAAAATATTTATATAAAAATAAGTTATGATGATGACACCATTTGGGGGACCCGATAAAGAGAACGTCTAATTTCCACCAACATATGCCAGCACTTAACAGATTAATATACTCTAGGGCCTTGGACTCTTGTGACATTGACTTCATTATTTAAGACACCTGAATTATAGTAATTTTTCTCTATCTCAAAAATGGCTTTGGGCAGCAAGATGGGGAAGATTAAGATCTGACATGGTGCTCATGGTAGGTAAGAAAATATCGCATGAATACTAATGAACTCAAACAGGACACACGGCCTGGGGCTGGTGGCTGGCATGGATGAGTGACGGGCACTCGGCATCAAGGTGGCGGGTGTCAGTATCAAAGCACACCATCAGATCACCAGTTAGTATTTGTGAAAGACAGACGCGCACATGACACTTTACCAAAAGCCTATCACATAGGCCTTGTCCCTTCCTTTCAACACTTATAATTCAAATATGGATTTACAATTTCCTGCTTTAGATAAATCACTTAAACCCTTATTTACTCTTCATAAAGTAAAAATTGCAAACTTAGATTCTGGTACTCTGGAGAAGAAAGAAAATTGATTTTCAATCTTTGTTATTAAGGTTTCCAGCCAAATAATCCATCAAGAATTATTTGCCCAACTGTGTGCAAAGGCTGAGCGTGGAGCTTCGCAAAATTACAAGATGCTCCAGACCCATCCTCCAAGAAGTTTTCAGACGTGTATGCGAGCGGGTGGGGGGTGAGTGGGAGCTGATTTTTTTTTTCTTACCACCTCAGGGAAGATACAAAAAGAGTACTGATATGGAACAGCTCTGGTCCTTCTGAAGGAGAGGGCAATTCCTGACAGTAGGTAATAAAATGATAAATTCTGAGGCACTGAATGGAAAGCATTACACTAACTAGTCAAACTATCAGTAACTTTTTTTACTTCATATTCTTTGTTACCAATAATACACTACTTATTCTCTGTTAGTAACAATCTTAACTATTCGGTTCTAGCCTCCCACGTACTCCAAGCTGTCAATATCCTATGGTTCCTCCCAAAATAGTTCTTCCAAAACGCCTCCCTTCTCCCTAGGCTCCACCAGTCCCTTATCTTCATCACCCCCTTGACATTACTGCCCATCTGCAAGCCTCCATTCAAGCTATGCAGACACTGCACTGTCCTCACCTCTGCGACCACATTACTCATCTGCTGAATGGTCAGCACCTTCCACAGGAAACTCCTGCTGTCACACTGGGATTGCAGAGCCTACAAGACTGCATCAGCAGCAACACTTGTTCTTTGTGCCATTTCTTATTAAGTATATGAAAAAGAAAAAGAAAAATCTAAGGTCTGAGACTCTACCAAGAAGGCCCATGGACTCAAGGCCCATGGACTAGACACCACGGTCAAACTCATGCTTTCTTTCCCAGCAACTGCCTCCTTTGTCTATGGAATCACACTCTGGAATCACCTACAGAGTCACGGGAGTGAGGAAAACTAAGCATGAGCGAACACGAGGACACACCAATTGAAGAGCACGGTTCAACGTGATGCCATATATCCCAGGCACTGCTTCTGGAAGAACTCAAAAAAGAGGAGAAAAGCTTCATACACCAGAATTTAGGCAACGTCATCACATTTAATTCTCACAGTACTAGCGAATACTTTTCACTTTTGTGATGTTACCAGATGAAAACACTCCTGTAATTTAATGCAGGGGAAGTACTGTTTACACAATCTGAAAGAATAAGGCTGCTGACTGAGACAGGTAAAAGATCTCCCCCGTAATGGTGACAATCTGCTAAATATAGATAAATCTATTAGTTGACATTCCCAAGCGCAGGGAAGTGGTAATTACTACATGTGCTTTTTAAGAGGACAGCCTCACTAACACTTTTCCAAATGAATAGTAATTTACCAATGAAAAGAGACATTTAAATGCCAAATATCAGCGATAAACTGGAAACTGGTAGTGAAAAGAGAGGAAGCTGCCGGTAGCGCAGGGTGAACCAGGAGTCCAGTCACACGTGGAGTTAACGTGGTTAGCTCGCTGGGCCTCGGGGTAACAGCCATCTGCATGCCCTGTTCTTGACACCTGTACTTAAACTGTTTCATGGGTAAAAGCCAACGTTGTTTTTGGACCATGAATATGCTGCTGGGTTTAATCGTGTCTCCCAATTACTGTTACCTTTGAATGAAGGCCATATACTTTTTTCTTTGCTTTAGTCTTATTTTTTTCTTAAAAAAATAAAATTCTACAGATAGAGTTGAAAATCCCTTTGTAGCCCCACCTGATTAAAAACCTCCCTTCTCTCCAGAGGCTCAGGCTACTCTGAAGCAGGCGTGTGCCAGTCCCAGTCACATCTTATTTTTACTACATATTTTCATAACCACAAACCATGTATCCTATATTTTGTGTTTTAAAAATGTGTTCCAGTTCTCATTTTAATAACCCTCAAAAATCAAGACAGGTCAAGTGGAGAAGTCTAACCCTTAACTTCTGAAGGACTGCATATGTTTTTCTCTTGATGGGATCCTTCAGCCTTAAAATATGTGTATTAAAAGAAAAAGGTACTATCTTGCTTCTCTCAGGTAACACCTTGAAACAGAGAGTCATCCTGCATGTCACTGCCCTGTGACTTGCTAATGACACTCATACTCAGTGCACCATGTTTTAACACTTTGGAACATAGCATTTTTATGTCGATTTCATTAACAGTGATATGAGAAAGGTTTTCAGTAGCACAGCAGAATGCCAGAGGAATTCAAGCCCATCAGATCTGAAAGTCAGGGCACCATGGTAATAAAACAATTAAGACTGCCCCGCAGGGAAAGAAAATTCTGACAATATTAACCTTGAATGCCAATTAGTACTACTACTTTCTTAGGACAAGTCATATCTTCAATATGAAGACCAAAATTTTAGCTCCAGTCATCACTAACCTGAATAGGTATATTTTTAAAACGGACTTTCAATTTAGGTGAAAGTTTAAGATTAAAAAACCACTAAATAAAAATACCACAGGGAGATATATTATTTATCTACCATGCCTCAAATCCACAACAGAATTAGAGACATAATCAAATAGCTACATAAGAAGATGGCACTGGAATAATAAGCAATTTCTTTGAACTAAATAAATAAGCCAATAATCTTTTCAGGGGGGGTAAAAGGATAATGTCAATATTAAATATCAAATTCTAGACAGTTCTCATAATGAACAGTATATGCTCTAAAAGTTCCTTTTTCAGTTTGTTGTTTGGAACTCAGGACTGATTTTTCTCTCAGAAACATCTTTACACATAACACTCAGCTTCCAGACAAACTCACAGAGACTATTTAACCCATAACACGGCGGGAGCAGTGGTCACTGGAATCTGCTCAGCATGCTCCGTGTCCAGTGGCCAGGACTGTGGGTGGAACAAGCTCCAGAGGCTCCAGAGAAACAGGCCTGGAGCAGGGAAAGCACACAGAGAAGAGAGAGCCAGGCAGGTCCGACAGCCAGCACTGACGTTGGTGGGCTATCTGTGATCCCAGCATTGCTGATACTAAAGAACTCCCCCAAATTAATCCCAGTCGTAACTCCTTCTCTAACTTTCTGTGTATGGCTCCACAAACACAGCACGCTGCATTTGGGTATCTAGAAGAACAATGCACAAGACTCATAAGTCCTAGGGTCCAGTCACTGAATTCTTTGAGCTTCCCCTTCCCCATAGGGTCTTAAATCAGTATCCTTAAAGGCCCTCTGTGCTTGAAAAGACTGCAATATTATCATCAAAATCGATAATGATAGAATGAAAGAGTTCTTTCCTCCACATTTTTGAGCAGTTGATGTATAGAGCTATGTTCAGAATTTCGTATACATGAATAAACACAGGTCAACAAGTACATATATCAAAAACCCTCAAAGTTTTATTGGAAGAAATAGATAAAAATTCAAATATAAGAATAGGCATATTGAATACAGAGAAGTCTCAAGATGGAAATATATTTTTTTTAAATGTGAACAAATCAAAAGAAATTAGAACCTAACTTCTCAAAGGATATTGTAGCACCACAAAATGATTCTCAAATTTCTTTGAAAAAATTAATAGGCATGAATAGCAAAAAATTCTCTCAGATAAGGACAGAAATTAAAGTGTATTATAACCCAACAAGCATTGAAACTGTGTGATACTGGTACAAAAGTAGAAATACACAGTACTGGAACAAAGTGGGCAGCCAAGAAATACATACAGTGCTATGTGTGTTTTTGTTTTGGTAAAGTAAGTTTCCTCAAAAGGGAGGTGAGTCTAGGGTGGGGAAATGTTAAATTAGATTAGGTCTACACTTTATATATATTTTAAATGTATTAAACAATTAAATATTTCAAAATGAATTCCAGAGTTCTACTCATGCATTAATAATCATTGAAAACAAGTACAAGCTTCTTGTAAAATCCTGTTTCAACAAAGTCCTCATAACAAGGTCACCATCCTCTGATGCAGCAGTACAGTGACCTCTACTGAACAAGGAAAGATCTCTCGTCTTTCCCCACAGCCCCTGCACCACCCCTGCCGCCTGGAGGAACAGCAGCAGGACCTCCACCTGAGGTCATAAGAGAGAACAGACAAGTGGTCTAGCTGCAGTCTAGATCCAGTTACATAATTCACTTGTGGGGCCATCTGTCAACTATGTACCCTTCAATTACCCCGTTAGCACACTAGGGCCTGTGGGTTCCCAAGTAGGGAGTGCCACTGAAGAGCCTTACATGGTGACCTTCTGTCTGCCAACCAATTATGGTGGCTTTCTGGGCTCAGAGCAGAGAGAGTCTCTCACTGTGACTAATGCTGCTGCCTGGCAAGACCGGCTCCTCCATCCCATAGTGCCAAGGTCCTTGTCCTGGTTGCAAAAAACCAGGAAATGCTGCTTTGGTAACGATCACTTGGTGTTCATTGTGTCCTTGGTTTGGCCTGGTCACCTGCTACTGCTGACCTCTGACCTTCCTGGCCAGCTCCAGGGCATTCAGATGTTTCCCAAACTCAACTTACCTTGAGACACAAAAATGCTAAGAGTAAAAAAACAGATGGAAAGATCAATGGATGGGGGGATGATTTGGAGATGGGTACATGGTGGGTGTCCCACTAGTTGCTTTTAGGTCTTTCATGAACTCTATGCACCTCATATGAAAGCATCATCATCCTCGTCCACATTATCTGTCTTTCATTTCTAAGGTAACTCCTTGCCACTGATTTCTGCTTGTGACTTCACTAACACCATAAAATACATGCTTTCCAAGGGCCTATCTGTCCAATTCCTATGTCACAGCAGATACATTACAGTATGTAACTATGAAAAGTTGTCATTATAAAGACTACATATAATATACAAAAAAGGGCTTAAGATATAATGTCAACTTTCTTTCCTTCCTTCTTGTGTAATTCAGTCAAAAGCCATTAGCAGGGCTGAGCAAAGTAGGCATTAGCATGGGAATGGGAGGGTGTTTTGGTAAGGGGGAAGAAAAGTTTCTGTGCTAGGAGAAGGGTGAGGGCAGTGGTGGCCCAGCATTGGGATGTCACAGTCTGAGCAGGAAGAGGAGGGGCCCTGCATGAGGAGGGGGCAAAATGATAAGATACTGGTTATATAATGGGAGCCAGGTTTGTCACTGTCAGAAAAGTGAGCTACAAGGAAGAAAAGGGGGAAAACTAGAAAGAACTCTATGGTATTGAGTTGGAATTAGAGGTGCTGATGTGAACTCCCGGTTAGCAATATAGATACTGAAATATAAATATTTCAATATACTAATACAGATACAAAAACAAATATAGTTATAAATGTTGTACACACATATTTTCCCTAACTCTGTTGACTGACAGGACCTAGGAGCAGCAACACTTCAATAGCAATGAGCACATGTAGTGCCCAGATCTTGGTTTCTAAATCTCATTCTCCACTACATGGAACCAGGGCTTCTTGGAGAATTGGCTGATTCCAGGAAAGTGTAAGATGCTGGAATATCTTGTTATGTGAGAAAGTAAAGAACTGTTCACAGATGATGGGGACGAGCCAAAAGGACATAGAAACCAGCTAGAAGGAACTCCCATTGGCCAAATCTGGGAGAATTTGGGGATCAATAATGATAGAAATGGACCAAAATCTACCAAACAAAATAGCAAGCTGTGTGACTCTGTTGCTTTAAATATATATATGAATAGAAAGCAAGAAAAGAAAGCTCTTGCTTACAGGAAAAAGCCAACTAATAAATGTAGAAGGAAGAAAATCACCATTCAGCAACCATCAGAAGAAAAATTAAATCAGACCAAAAGAAAAAAATAAATAAATGGATTCTAAAACCACAGGGTGAAAGTATGATAAAGAATGGAATATTTATTATCTCAAAGTACCTTCCCAATGTAGTTAAATTATAAAATTAATAAGTTACAAATTTATAGTTTTATAAATTAAAATTATTTCTTATAAAATAAAATTTTAAATTAATTAAAAAGGGATAAAAGAGCAATTTCACAGTGAGGAAGCTTGGCAAGCTCCACCTTAATCAAAAGATCAAAGTGAGCATCATTAGTAATGGGACAAATAGAAACTGTATAATGGGACATGAGAAAACTACAGTATCATTTCTCTGATATTCCTGTCAAAAATGCATAATATTAGTCTACTCTTGAGGAAGCATAAGGTAAATTCTACATTTATTTAGAGGGACCTTCTACAATGTATCTGACCTGCCATTTTCAAAGCTGTCAAAGTCGTAAAGTCAAGGAAAGACCAAGGAACTCTTCCTGACTGAAAGAGACCAGAGACATGTGGCAACCAAATGCACAGACAATGCTGGACTGAGAAACGGACCTATAACGGACACTGTCAGGACAAAAGGCAAAACTTGAAGGGGCTCTGAGAACTGGATAGTAGGAATGTATCAGTGTTAGTTTCCCAATGTGGATGGCTGTGTTGTAGTTACATAAGAGAATGACATCGTTTAAAGGAAATACACACTGAGGTATTCAGGGGTGTTGGGGCATTATATTAGCAATTTACTTTCAAATCCTTCTGAGATTAAAAAGCTCTTTGTACTATTCCTGTACCTTTTCTATAATACTGAAATTATTTAAAAAGAAAAACAAAGATATGATACCACATCCCGTATGTATAATTGTAATTATTCATAAAAAGAATGTAAATAAGGTAATAAAATTATTAAAAGAAGCCATTGTGTTAAGGTTTTGCATCTAAAGGGTACTTTTTTAACTTAAAAAATTCTGCTTAAGTCCTATTTCCATAACAGCAATAACTTTTAAGACAACTACATATATGCTCATGTTTAATTCAACATGACAGTGGGCATTATAAAGAAGTCCATCAGCAAAACAGCATAATGAAGCAGGCGTCACTCTTTCATACTTAATTGGTAATTAATTCTAAGATGCACATGTTCCCCCAGTACCTAGCCAGCTTGTTTTCTAGTAACAATATATACAAAGAAGATTGAAAACCAAAAAACAGATACCTTGATTGAGGTGTGTGGCCTCCGTGATCTGAACACCATTTACAGAGCACTGAGAGCCACTCAGGGGTATCAAAGTCACCGTCCCTCCAACATTTTCAAAAATACAGTGCTCACTCTCCAAGTCAAGGCCATGAAGAACTAAGTCGGAAAAACAAAGGAGAAACAAAATTTTTTCTTTGGTATCTAGTGCAATGATTCCAAACCTTTGCGTATTTTTCAACATTGCATAGTCTTCCTTTTCCACGTAAATATTGTGAAGTGATCATTTATGTATAGTGAGGAAACTGACTTCTGGGAGTTCGCGGCATCAACTGATAGAACTGGAGGTATCCTTTGAACATTATTACCTCAAAGGGTCTGGATGTCACCTGTATAAGGAAAGAAGTTCTAGAACATTAATTTATTTCATCTTCAGGGAGAAAATAGTTGAGTAACTTGTCTTAACTGAACACCAATGATTGAGTCACTCTGTTTGATGCTGAATAAATTTCCTCCACTAGTCACCCAAAGGTCACAGTAAAATGGAAGAGACAAAAGGGCTCATGGGTCAAGGACTTATTGTGACCTCCACATTTACAGATAGTGTTCCAGGAGCAGAGACCGAAGGTATACTTGGCATGGCATGGATTTTGGGAAGCCCAAGGAAGTCTCCAGAAGCTGTACTGGGATGCACACTGTCACAGCCTGTGCCAATTCTGAAAGAACTTTACATCTTAGAGCATGTGGCTGCAAAGGTTTCCCTAATCATGTATGACTATCCTGAGTTATTCTTGTTTAATGAATGCCCAGGCATGGCTAGGCACACCGGTCAAATAAACCTACACAATTTTAGCCGCAGTTCTTAGCCAGCTTCTCAAGAGTACGGAACAAATAGTTCCCACTATTCTCCACAGAATTGCACTACTTAACTTCTCCGTTCACAGAAAATGTGCTCTTACCACTCACCATCATTTATAGCAAACCCCAAAGGTCAAACACATCATTTAACTTTTAGAACAAGAGGCCTGATGCCCAGTCGTACTCAAAAACAGCTGAACCTAAGGACTTCTGGGAATTGGTTTTCAGCTCTCCCAGTTTCATAGCAAATAGTAAATACATGTCGGAATATGCTAGGGTTGGCTTGATTAATAGCTTACACTTGGCAAGAAAGCAAGTTCATGGCCAGCAATTCTAAAAAGAGCTGAGAAGATCTAATTCTTCAGCTGCCAATCCCTACCTTGCATAACACATATATACGCACACTCCACCACCACCACAATGAATTCCATAAGTTATGTTTTTAAAGCCTGGCAGGACCTCAGCCTGCCCAAGCTGAACCATTGGTGATGTGCATGCCTCACGGGGACTTTCAGGAAACCCAGGCAGTCCTGCCTCCATATGTGTGGATGCTGAGTATGTGTGTCTCCTACTTTCCAGGTAAATTCTACATTTACGTAGAGGGACCTTCTACAATATATCTGACCTGCCATTTTCAAAGCTGTCAAAGTCATAAAGTCAAGGAAAGACCAAGGAACTCTTCCTGACTGAAAGAGACCAGAGACATGTGGCAACCAAATGCACACACAATGCTGGACTGAGAAATAGACCCATAACGGACATTGTTGGGACAAAAGGCAAAACTTGAAGGGGCTCTGAGAACTGGATAGTAGGAATGTATCAGTGTTAATTTCCCAATGTGGATGGTTGTATTGTAGTTACACTTTGTGTAACTTTCATCATCTTTGTGCAGGTAAGTGTCTATATCTTTCCCATTAAGGAGTCTTAAATCTTTTATCTGTGTCTGTTGGCATATTTCCATCAATCATTGTCCCACTGTGACAAGAGTAGAGTGAATTAAATAACTGTTCTCTTGACAGACGTGACAGAGTATAGAATGTACACAGGGTCTGGGGAAAGGACTCATAGTTCCATTTTACTCACTAAATTAATTGTTCTGTGTTATTCATTTGAGTTTTCAAAATTATAGAAATATACATACTGATCAATATTGTATTTGAAAAAGAGTCTTCTCTTTTATAGTTACTTCAATGTCAGTCACTCAAAAGAAAGTTCTTCATTAAATGACTTTTTAAAAGTCATTAGGAAGAGTAAATTGATAAAGATTCTCACCAATATCTTGTTCTGTTGAAGCATCTTCTCTACCAACATATGTCTGACCTTCCTAGGGAGAAAATTCAAGTAAAACTTATTAGTAAGAACATGAGGAATGGTCTGTTTATCCATTTTTCATGTAAGCCCACACAACCTGGTGACCGATGGGCTGAGCAGTGTCCCAAGGAAGGCCACAGCCTCAGCGCAATTAGAGTCCACTGAGGCTCTGTAACAACACCCAGTGTTGTCTGAAAAATGACAGCAGAACTCCTGAGGCTTTCTATTCAACAGTGGTTGGGCTTCTATTCTGGCATGCATCAATTATTTGCCCATGACAGTAATCTCACTGATGTTTCTAATTCTTTCAGCAAGTTTCTCCTCCAGTGGCCAGGGGTTTCTTTGTGTCTAAGGATATAGTTTATGGGAGCCCACAAAGCACAAGTGCAATACCATTCTCATCTGAAGTCATGGATCAGAGAGAGGACACCAAAGTCAAGGTTACATAGGCAACCACAGATACTGATGTGGAAACTCTGCTCTCTTGACATGAATAGCCTGTTTGGGAGTAGGCCAAAGAATGTAGGTGGGAGACACAACTTTATAATTAACAGAAGGGACCAGAAAACTGTACACAGAGCAAATCCAAGGTCCAGGTGCTTGTAACTTTTCTTCCTCAGTCTGTCTGCTTTTTTGTTCCTTACCTCCCTCTTACTGACTCTATAAATTAGAAGGCAAAGTGAATAGATCTTCATTTAGCTTTAGAACTACATAAATATGAGAACTTCAAATACTACAGAATCCCAATGAACTGCTGAAAATCCCCAAAGGGCTCAAGAATTGGCTGTATACTCTCTAATGAAATAGCTGTGTTCATGGACATAGAGTATTATAATAAACCTTGCTAGTGTCTAAAGGGAAAACTGAAAGCAAAATGAGAACGTTCCACTTAAGCAGTTTCTCCCTCACCTTCAAGTGATATAAGATGATTCCAGTACTCAGAAGGTCATCATCAATGCCAATCAAATGGGGCAGCTCAGAATCCAAAACGACTCCAATCCCTTCTTTCCTAAGGGCTAGAGTTTGTTCCTGAAATGAGGAGGGAAAAAAAGGATAAAGTTACCCTGAGGAAACAGAACTTCCTTTTAAGTGTTCTTCAGAATGTTAAGATAAGCAATATTTTATTTCTCATAAAAACACTGCAAGAAAAATGGACCTTAAACTTCATGGCAAAATCCTGGAATATGGTAGGCAAAGTGAACTTGAAGCATTGAAGGCTGAATAAAAAATGAATTAAACTTTTTGCCTGATATATATAACCTCTGTGAAGCCAAGCTCCAACCTTGCCCTAGGACCACCTGACTACAAAGGACTCCTTCCCGCTCTTCAGAATCTTTATTTCACTTAACACCTAGATGTCTCCTGATTTGTTGGTCTTCTCTCCAGTTACAATGGTCAGACTGGGCAAGTTCCTAAGAGCAACCCTTTCCTGTGCATTGGCTACCCCTGCACTGAGGCACTGGACCCTCTGTCTCCTCCTATCTACCGGATCATTCTGACTTAGACAAAAATCTGCTATAGATCTCCCACCACCACCACCACCACCATCTCCCTTGGCCCTGCGTCTCCCTCCAGCTACCACCAATTTCTCTGTGTCCCTTTAGAGAAAATCACCTACAGTCTCATACACTTGTAGCCCTCTCCTCCTGCTCTCTCTCGAAAACCCCAAGGAGGCTTTCATCCCTTGGGACTCTAGTATCTACAGTCACTCGCTTGATGATCTCATCCTGTCTGTTGAGTTTATCTGCAATCTGTATGCTGGTGACTCTCAAATCTAAATCTCTGGGCAGATCTCTCCCTTCAAAACTCCATACTTATGCATGTATACCCGCCTACCTGGCTTTATCTGTGGGGACGCCTGACAGGCAGCTCGGACTCATTACATTGAAAAGTCAACCCTTGATTCTCCCTTCCTCCCAAACCTGCACACTATCCCATCTTGGTAAATGCCAACATTCTTCACAGTTGCTCAGACCAAAAGCCATGGCTACACTTTGCTCCTTTCTTTCTCTAGATCCTACACACTTAGTGTTGACTCGACCTTCAAAATAGGCCCCTAATCTGATAACATCAAACCACCTGAACCACACTCCTGCCTGGTGCCAACCACCATTATCCTTCACCTGGATCACTGCCACTCATGCCCCAACTATGCTATGTGCTCTACTCGGCAGCCAGGGGGATGTCAGGGCAGGCCACTCTTCTGCTCTGCTCCTTTAGATGGCCTCCTATTTCAGTGAGATAAAGCTAACGTCTTTGTAAGGCTCTACAAAGCTCTCCATGATCTCAGCCCTTCTAACCCCCAGCTCTCCTCTCCTGCCTCTCCCACTCCTCTCTAAGAATTCACAGCTCCTGGGGCTGGCTCAGTTAAGTTCGTGCACTCTGCTTCAGCAGCGCAGGGTTGGCGGGTTTGGATCCCGGGTGCAGACATGGCACTGCTGATCAAGCGATGCTGTGGTGGTGTCCCACATATACAGTAGAGGAAGATGGGCACATATGTTAGCTCAGGGCCAATCTTCCTCAGTAAAAAGAGGAGGATTGGTGGTAGATGTTAGCTCAGGGCTAACCTTCCTCAGATAAAAAAAAAAGCACAAAACAAAAGAACTCACAGCTCCTTGCTGTCCTTAAACTTGCCAGCCTGCCCCTACCTCAGGGCTTTAGTTGTCACTGCTCCTTCTGCTTTTGTGGTTGCTGTTTCTTCTGTCATTGTCTATTCCTTCTCTTCCCCTAGAGCTGGGTTTCTTAATCTTGGCACTAGTGACATTTCAAACCAGAAGATTCTTCACTGTGGGAGGATGTCTTGTGCTTTGTACAATGTTTAGCAGCATCCCTGGCCTCTTCCCAATACACACCAGTGACAGGAGATTTTCACATATTGAGGCATATTCGGGTTCAAAACGGATTCAGCTGAACTAAAAAGCCCAAGTTATGGCCTATCAAACATACACTGTACGTCTGCTTTAAGCATTAAAGAACGCACTCTCTTCAGAGAAGAATGCAAGCTTCCCCTCCTACGCCCTGTTGGTAATGCCCATCTAGCCCCTTTCCCTACTTTGACCTGCTAACTTGCAACTAAATACCTCTTTGAAACACTGATGAAAACGTATCCTGGGTGTGTTTAATGGATGTTCTTTGTTCTAAAGAAGATGTAAAACTGTACTGAAAACATGCTTCTCCAGGATGGAACGCTTTCTAAGGTCTTCCCGGGTCATAATTCTCAATCTGGCTCAAGTAAAACTCACCTATTTCTCTTATCTATAGAATGGTTATTGGTTATTTCGCATCAACACCAGTAACATACTACCCCTCTTCCAAGGGTTGTGACAACCAAAAATATCCCCACACACTGGCAAATGTCCCATGGCGGACAAAATCAGCCCCAGTTGGGAAGAATTACCATAGACACATATCTAATTTGACTCTTACTTCCCCAAGTCTCTGCTCAAGAGCCATCTTTCCCCATCACCCCACACAAAACAGCAATCACCAACCTCCCTTATCCTAATTTGCTTCTCTCCTTAGCAATTGTCACTGTATGACATGTTACATGCAAGTTTATTACCTGTCCCCTGATTAGAATGTAACCAACCCAGTACTTAATTTCATGTCTGACACATAGCAGCTCCTCAATTAATATTTGTTAAATGAATGAATGAGTGGGTAGATACTCAGAGTTCAGAAAAATACAGGAAGGAGGGTCAATGGCAACTCTAAGAGAAGAGACTGGCGGGTTCATTTGACTCTAGATGAAAGACCGCTAAAATCAGGCTTCTAGGCAAGTCTGAGGTGGAAAGCAGACAAATTCCAGAAGATTGAAGGCAAAGATTCCAACCTTGAGGTTGGGCTGCGCTGAGTTCAGATTGAGTCACACGCAAGAACACAAAGTTGTGCTCTGTGATTGCAGGCGTGATGGGAGCAACAGAGGAGCAAGTTCCAAGCTATTAACCGGGGCTCCTGGTCAGAGCCACTCATGGTACATCTCCTCCCCACCCCCACCCCTACAATCAGACAGCACTGACCAGGGCGCAGCTCTGAAACTCCAGCGCCCAGCACTACCTGAAACAGCACCGGTACTCCTTACACTCCTGGAGGGAATAAATGTATCTTGTGTCATTTCAATGTTAAAACAATGTAAAAAGTCTGCCATTCTCTAGGTGAAGGATTCAGAATTTCACAACCCTGTAGACAAGGGCGCTTCTAAGAGGTGGTGGGGAAGGGCGCTGGAAAGAGAGAAGTCCCCCAGGTCTTCATCTCTGCAGACTCTTGAGTCTCAAATGCACACACGCAGAGCTGGAATCATGTAAGAGGCCAATGGAATGGAACGGCAAGAAAGATAGTTTAAAAAAACATAAAAATCACCACTTGAAAGAAAGCAATTTAATTTAACAATCGTTAAATAGATACGCAGAGAAAATGACCAATGCATAACTTAGATTCAAGAAAAGGAAATGAAGCGTATCATTGTTCTTCAATTACTCCTCTTATCAGCCAGGCTCCCATTCCAGAGCTCAGAGGCGTCTAGGTCGGAGACTTCAGTAATCTTGATTTACTGCACTGAGGCCCTTGCAAATCTCAGCTGAAATGAGCACTCTAAATACACCAACCCCTACTCCTGCCTCTCGGATATGGGCCGAATTGGTGCTTTTCATCCTGCCTGCAGAATTCAAGCAGAAGTGGAAAGCATGTGATTTTTTTTAAGATATGTACTACAGTGAAGAATTTGATCGCACCGCTCCATTTCATAAAACAATGTCCTCACTGGAAGGTCTGGTAGCTCTGAACTGTGCTTCACACTTGGCAGGTAGCCTCTTGGTGATGGATTGTTCCAGGACTTTAGAGGTCCACTTGAAAAGGAGAGTGACGGTCCTCACAAGTCCAGAGAAATATGCATTTTCTTTCTGCATAAAAGTGGACAATAACCCTCCAAAAAGGCAACATTTTAAACTCTGATAGCTCCCACTCAAACTAGAGAAATTGTTTTGGACTCTATCCCAGTGTAGCTTAGTATTCTTTTTTTTTAACCATTAAAAAACACTTTTTTTCCTTTCTTGAAATAAGTTTCATAGACTTTGAAAATCATTTGAAATTCGTAACTTTGGAGCCCTTAGGTCAAAAGCATTCCTTGTCCCACACATCCGTAACGCACACACACACTCTCTTCCATACACAGAATGGGTAAAACCTGAATGACAAGAAAGCTTTCCAGGATTGGGAGTAGGGGCAGGCGAATGTATGATTAATGCTGCCCTGAAGCCCTATGACATTCAAGCTGCATTCACTACATGATATTATAAAAGTGTCACCTCATAAAACCAAAAATGAGGGTTTAAATCATTGCTCAAGTGAAAAAGTAATTTCAGACAAAAATATCTGTCATGTATAAAATATTTATTGAGTGGCATCTACTGTTATACATAATTTATGAAACACCTCTGATAAGATGGAATTTTAGCATAGCAGAGCTGGCAATCCCGTCCTCAATTCCGGGCACACTGGGCCCCAAAGAAAGTGGTAAAATATATATAGCTGCACATATTTTTTGTATTGGAACAAAGCTTTTGGCAACCAATATTTATATAAAAAGAAAATGATAGCCTGACTAAAAGTGTCAAAACAGTATCAGCTTATTTTAAACATTATGTTCATTACATTCACAAGTAATACGTTCAATATGTTTTTCTTCAACCTCTGAATTTAAAACACATGTCCAGTGCCCAGACGTTCACAGCATCACTTCTGGCACGTTCTAGTGGTTCAGGTGAGTTGCGGGCAGGACTACCCAGATTAGGGGGAGAAGACCACACGAGGGCGTGGCTCGATGGGAACGCCCATGTTGCCACCACCCTCGTTTATTAGATTAAGCAGGGGTCCTACATCTTTTCAACACAACCACATCCTCAGTGTCTAGCACTATGTCTGACAAAACTCAACAACTTTCCTGAATAAATGAGTAAATAAAAATCAATATAAAAACTTATCAACAACGCAAATCTACTTTTCCCTCTTGAGAAGCCTACCTGAGAGCTAGATCTTGCTTGGGAATTACTGTGAAACTCTGGCAATGTGTCTGTCCCACTTAAATTAAGAACTGTCTAAGAGAAGAAATTGTGTCTCCTCACACTGAATATGTTATGTGAACAAGGCTGCACCAGGCACACAGCAGTCACTCAGTAAGTGCTGATTATTTGGCACTGTAGGTAATAAGTGATTTTAAGTGTAATTTTCTTTTGATAGTCAAAAAGTAGATGTCAGAATCTTTTTGAGGAAATTCATTCTACAAAGAATTATATGTTTCACTAACTGGTGGAATTTTCTAGAGTTGACTCACAGCATAAAGTGCACTTAATTTCTGCAGACCTGACTAGCACACTCAGCAGAAGAGGAAGAGGAACGCCACAATTGGGCTTAGAGCACATGCCCCGAGTGGGTGTGAGAGGGAGGAGGAAGGCAGGCAGACAGGAAGACTTTTATAAAAAGTAAAATTATCCTCCAGCAAAGCTGCTAATTTTTTTTAAAAAAATGTGTGTGATTTCATTTGAATTTAACGGAAGGAAAAGAAACTCAAGTATTTGTTGAATTTCAACCAAATGTTTATTCACTACAAGACATATTTCCTAAAATATCCTTCTAAGTTAAGACATTATGAACATAGTTAGAGGTTGACAGTACTGCATGTGGATATTTTTCATTTGTTTTGGTTTTCAGCACCATTACTCAAGTTTGTTCACGTGTGAGAACACCTGCCTCCTGCCCTGACACCTGAACGACACCAATAGCTTGATCAATGGGGCCACCTGTTGGGTCACAGTTCCTTCCCCTCGGAACCCTAAAGATGTGGCTCCACTGTCTTCAGAAATTGAACGCTGTTCTAAGGAACTACGAAGCTAGCCTGGCTTTTAGTCTGTGGCAGATAATTTGGTTTTATGCCTGGATGTTTGAAGAATTTTCCCTTTATCCTGGAAATTCAATGGCTTAATTAGGATAGATCTCAGTATCGAACATCTGTACTTTAAATTTTCCTGGAACACAACACATTCTTCTAATCTGCAGACTCAGTTTTTGTTTATTTATTGTTCATGAAATTTGTCTTGTTTTTATATTCCATTTTCTGTTTCATTTGTTAACTGTCTACTTTGGGGACACCAATTATCCTTATATTACATTGTCTTTGTTGTCTTTATCTTTTAGCTTCAGATTACTTTAGTATCTCAATCATTTATGTTCACTGAGACTTTCAAGCCTATTACTCTTTTAGTAATTTGATTGCAATGACCTCTATTCTTTTCCTTGATATTTCTAATTTTATTTATTAGTCCTGCAATGGATGTTGTTTTGGACCTCAAAGTTTTTCTTTAGGTCTGCAATCTTCCTTTTTTCATCTCATTCTGTATCTTATTATTACCTTGCTTTGTTCATTGAATTCACATTTCTCACGAACTTGTTCCACAGAATGAAACAGAAAGGAAATCCCTTCTATGCCTTGAGATATGTTTTCATCTAGATCTGACCTTTCATCTTCAGCATGCTATATTCCTTTTCTTGCTTTCCCTTTGTCTACCCATCTGTCCATCTATCCATCCATCCATTGCTACAGCTATGTTTATATAATTGCCCTTTTTTTTCCTCATCTTGTGTATGCTTTGGTGAGTCTGTCCAGAAATTCCATACGCTCTGAGACAGGATGGGCAACTCCCTGACTCTTGTCCTGCCATATCCATGATCTTTCTAGTTCAAAGACTGATGGGGCCAGCCCAACAGCACAGTGGTTAAGTTCGCATGTTCCACTTCAGCAGCCTGGTGGTGGCCGGTTTGGATCATAGGCATGGACCTATACACTGCTTATCAAGCCATGCTGTGGCAGGCATCCCACACATAAAATAGAGGAAGATGGGCACCGATGTTAGCTCAGGGCCAATCTTCCTCAGCAAAAAGAGGAGACTTGGCGGCAGATATTACCTCAGGGCTAATCTTCCTCAAACAAAAAACCCCAAAAAACCAAAGACTGAGTAGTCTGTGTTCTATCCATTCTTCTCTAGCCAGATGGAATGACAGAGGTCCAGGAGATCTCAGCTGACACACTGTAAAGACTGTGAGGTCTTGGGCTCTGCCCTGGCATAGCAAACACTCTTCAGTATTGTCTACCGGGCTCCTTGCTCCTGCTTGAGAAGAGAATCCATTCCCCTGAGGAAGGCTGTTCCCAGGCTCCTCCTTGTTTCCCAGGTCTTCACTTTTGAAGTCAGCTCTGCTTCTTGCTTCCTCCCAGTTAGCACCACCAGCCACTTCGAGGATTTCTCAATAAGAACAGGAAAATCAATGTGCTCCTCCTCAGATTTGAGGGTACTGGGGAGGGTTTTGAGAATCCTTGCTGATTCAGCTTCTGAGGTGTGGCTTAGGAACACCCCCCACTACAACCTTCGCTTTTCCTCAGCAGCCAGCTCGTGACCTTTTTCATCTGCTTCCTATTAGTGGGTTCACAGTGGTGTTTCTGCTGCAGGGTGGAATGTTTGCTTTTATTACTATTTCCTCATTTCTTTGAAATTCGTGATGTCATCTCCAACTGCTTCTTTAACACCCAAGTCAAGAATAGGATTTCAGCAGACTATAAAAAGGACGGAAGAAAACAAGGAGTACTCCAGGTTTGGAGGATTTCTTGAGTAAAGACATAGAGGCAAAAAACCTGAGCATATACAAGAGGAACCAGTGGACATCCAGTTTAACTGATAAACTTGGAAAAATGGTCTGAAAAGCCAGGCAGATGGGTCCTAGTTTGATTCAAAAACCAGGAGGCCATTGGGAATTTTGAAAACAGGAATTGGTTGGTACTTCAGAAGATGAATCCGGCAAGGATGGCAGGATGAAGAGTAGAGGAAAAGGGAGGCGGGATTAGAAGGGAAGGGACAGCGTGAGAGAGACTGTAGCGGCAGATGCACTCTATGTGATTATTAGTTTAGACCGATTGACCGAAATTAAAGACATCTTCCTCAACTGTTTTACATACTCCTCTTAATGAGAAATAAGGAAATTGGAGAGGTGCAAGAGTTGCAAAAATCTGATAAATATCCAAAAGATTCTTACTGCTAGGAAAAAAAAAATCCTGACATTTCCGAGTCATATTTTCCAGACAGCTCAGCAAGTGGATATTGTTGACTTGTTAAAAACCATGCATCAATTTGACTAGCAAGTGTTGTCAAGTAATTTACATGTTTTTTTATAATATACAAATAATAAATAGTCACTGTCAACACAAACCAATTACCTCTGAAATCCTAAAAGTACCACAAGCTGCCATTCACCCAGAAGCTACTGTTTCTTGTACATTCTTTTGCACGTAGAATCTTGTCCATCTAAGAGATAAAGGAAA
The DNA here is from genome assembly GCF_041296235.1 of Equus asinus. Classification (NCBI taxonomy): domain Eukaryota; kingdom Metazoa; phylum Chordata; class Mammalia; order Perissodactyla; family Equidae; genus Equus; species Equus asinus. The sequence continues at coordinate 8,399,429 of NC_091804.1, read as the reverse complement.
CAGCCACCAAGATTACCAGGAAGTCACTGAAGCTCATCTGTCAACCATCTTAACCACCATCTCGTCTTCCTCCATCCTTTGTTCACGAAACCTGAGCAGCCTACGATGGGAAGGTATAAGATCTCCTCCACATTCCTTCAGGAAATAACTTTTATTTTTGCTGTGTTCGCAGAGTGAATGATGAGGTGAATAAAAACAATATTTGAGGGCCCGGCCTGGTGGTCGAGTGGTTAAAGTTCCACACGCTCCAGTTTGGTGGCCAGGGTTCGTGGGTTTGGATCCTGGGTGCAGACCTATGCTACTCGTCAACCACACTGTGGATGTGTCCCATGTACAACAAAATAGAGGAATATTGGCACAGATGTTAGCTCAGAGCTAACCTTCCTCCAAGCAAAAAAAAAAAAGAAGAGGAAGATTGGCAACAGATGTTAGCTCAGGGTAAATCTTCCTCAGCAAAAGAAAAAATCCAAAAAAAACCCCACACAATATTTGCTTGCAAGAAGCATGTTCTACATCCCTGCCAAGCTGATTGGTAACACACAACCTCTCCTGTGAGAGCTCCATTAATTATGCTCTTTGAACTATAATCAGATTTTTAAAAAATTGAAAACACAGAGAAGGTATGGAACAGTCTACAAGAGTTAAGGACTGGAAATCTACCTAAACTGAAAAGGTCTGGCAGATACCACAGACCTAGGGAGGCAAGGGAGCACTGGGGATTAGCCTTAATCAGAATGAGGCTCCAGGAAGGAGGTGGTTCCGGGGAAAAGGCAGAATCAGCAATCCACAGGTCGGAACAAAAAGAAGGAAGAATCAAGTCAGTCAACCTAGAAGGCACCCTTGATCCCTCTCTTTGCCTCAAACCCCACAGCCAGACCACCAGTAGGCCAGCAGTTCTGCCTGCAGGACATAGTCTGAATCATCCACAACCTTCGGTCTCCACTGCTACCACTACCACCATCCACTACCTAGAGTCTCTGACACCCCCTAATCAGTCCTTCCGCTTCCTCTCTTGCCATCCTACAATCTGTTCTCCATATGACAGCTGGAGCCTCCTTTTCAAAATGTCGAGGTCATGCATAAAACCCTACAGTGGTTTCCCACCCATTTAGAAGAAAATGGCCCCCACATCTCACTTAATCTGGCCCCTACCCACCTCTCCAATCTCATCCTCATCTTCCCTCCTTTTTCCACTGGACTCCCAACACTCCAGCCACAGCGGCCTCCTCATTCCCACTGCAGGGCCTTTGCACATGTCGTTCCCTCTGCCTGGGAAATGCTCCCTCTAAATCTTTGTGGCTTGCCCTTTCTTGTCAATCAGCTCTCATCACACATGCTACCTGCTCTCTAGAGATCAAAGACACCAGACGGACAAGGTCCTGCTTACATAAAGCTCACCTTCTACAAAAGTAACCACATCCCTATTCCCAGGCACGTTCTATCACTCCACCTGGCTTACTGTTTTCAGAGCACTATAGGCTTTCAAAATTAAACATCAATTTATTGTCTGTCTACCCCTCCAGAAAGCAAACAGTGGGTCCAGCACAATAAGTCAAGCTCAGGGAAAAAGAGAGCAGGCTGGGGTTAGTGAGAGCCAAACTACTGACCTCTATCCCCAAGGCTGAGACTGTCTCTTATCAGTTCTGTTCATACGCTCCTTGCTAGGCAAAAGCAGATCTTAAATCTCAAAAGAATACTTAAAATGGCCAGAATAAGCCAGAAGCTTATAAGGGAACCTTGTTTAAACGTGAAGGTTTGATTCTAAAAGGCAATCAGCATAAATAGTAAGTGTCCAAAATCTCTGTACGTAGCAACATGAAGTTGATGGCAGACTGGCACCTGTTACATCATAAAAATTGAAATAGGAATGCAAAAGCCTTGCTTTCTACATGACTTTGAAACAATCCACATCACCTGTGGTCAAAAGAAACATTTAGAACAGATGGTGACCAGTCCCAGGCTCACCAGGGCAGAAAGAGGAAAGAAGAACCTGCTGCCACCGCTCCATGGTACCAACAAACCTAAATTTCCTGGCATTGTTGGCAGTTGGCCCCTAAACAGTAAATAGAATTAATATTGTCCTTTTGATCAACAGAAACTCTTGGGGCATTTCAATTTCCACCACTCTTCCCACTGCAGAAACATCATTCTTTATTTAAACACTGAACAGCTAACTGTTGGCAGGCGGTTCGGAGAAGATGCTGTGTAGATCTTTCTGATGAAACAGTCCTCTGCCGGCTGAGCAAATCACCCAGATGTCGGTATTAAATTATGCAAAATGCATAATACCAATTAAAGAAATTACGTGTGAAAATATGCAAGAGCAAATTTCCTCACATTAATATTTAACTAGACTTTTTAAGTACAGCAGGATCTTGTGATCACAAGTACTTTAGTATATTTGACCTAAATGGAAGCCCAAAATACTCGGGAGGTTCACCAGAAGGTTCCACAAGGGCATTTCTTTAGAGTACAAACTTTAACACAAGGTAAGAAAGCTCAGTGAAAGGATTACTTTAAGTGGCATGTTGTAACCTAGGAAGCTTCAATCTGATCTTAACCTTAAACTCCGGTCTTGTAAAGCTGGCCTACTCTTGTTTCTTACTCACAGAAACAGGTCAAGCTCATCTCCACCTCCCAGCCTTTGTTCAAGTGATAATGTCTGCTTGGACAGCCTTCTAGTTCCTTCCTCTACCTGAATCTCACCCCTCCTTCCCCTCCTCCTGGAAAACACTCAGAGCCTACACGGGTCCACAGTGGACCCTTCCTCTCAATGACTACAGTTACCCAACCTAATCATTTGCCTCTCAGTCAAAAATTGACTAGTGTCTTAACATGTACGCATTGCTCGCTTCTCCTGCAAGACCAGAGGATGACCCAAGAAGTTTTTTAAAAGTATCATGCCTGCGCCCTGCTCCAGTCCTTCACATGAGCCTCTCAGGGTCAGGCCTGGACACAGATATCTTCTTAAGCTCCCAGGTATTTCACATCGAGGGTTGTGCCATAATTTTCTGTATCCCCAAACAACTGACACCTCTGTTCTGCTGGGTGCACTTTGAGGATGTTCCAAGAGGTGAGTGCTATGGTTTAGACAAGACATAACTTTTGGTGAGGATGTGGAGAAACCCTTGTGCACTGTTTGTGGAAATGTAAATTGGTACGGCCACTATGGAAAATGGTATGGAGCTTCCTCCAAAAATTAAAAATAGAACTACTGTATGACTCAGCTATCCCACTTCTAGGTATATAACCAAAGGGAATGAAATCAGGATCTCGAAAAGATATTTGCACCCCCATGTTCACTGCAGCATTATTTACAATAGTCAAGATGTGGAAACAACCTAAGTGTCCCTCGATAGATGAATGGATAAAGAAGTTGTGGTGTATATATATATATATAAAATGGAATATTATTCAGCCATTAAAAAAAGGAAATCCTGCCATTTGCAACAACAAAGATGAAAGCTGAGGGCATTATGCTAAGCAAAATAAGTCAGACAAAGACAAATACTGGATGATCTCACCTATACGTAGAATCTAAAAGAAAGCAAACACACAGATACACAGAATGGACAGGTAGTTGCCAGAGGCGGGAGCAGGGAGTGAAATGGCTGAAGGTGGTCAAAAGGTATAAACTTCTGGTGGTAAGAGAAATCAGTTCTCAGGATACAGCCTGGTGACTAAAGTTAACAGTACTGTATCGTGTAATTGAAAGCTGCTAAGAGAGTAAATCTTAAAAGTTCCCAGGCCAGTCCTGTGACCGAGTGGTTCAGTTCGTGAGCTCTGCTTCAGCGGCCCAGGGTTTCACTGGTTCGGATCCTGGCGTGGACCTAGCACTGCTCATCAAGCCGTGCTGAGGCAGTGTCCCACATAGCAGAACTGGAAGGACCTCCAACTAGAATATACAACTATGTACCGGGGGGATTTGGGGAGAAAAAGCAGAAAAAAAAAAAAAAAGAGACTGGCAACCATTGTTAGCTCAGGTGCCAATCTTAAAAGAAAAAAGTTCTCATCACAAGAAAAATAAAATTCTAACTATGTGAGGTGATGGATGTTAACTAAACTTACTGTGATCATTTCACAACTACACATATATCAAATCACCATGCTGTGTACCTGAAACTAATACAATGTTATATGTTGATCATATCTCAAAATTGGGAAGAAAAAAATAAAACAAAACAAAAAAGAAAATCTGCAGGTGTCTGGAAGCCAAAGAACTTCCAGCCAAATTTCTATCAGCAGAAACCATGCCTGCAGAAACCACCGATGAATGCTTTCAATAAAAATCTGCCATCCTCCAGAGGCAGCAGGAACACACTCAGGAAATAAAATGCACTCTGTGTGGCAAGTTGCACAGGTGCCTTTGCATGATGCTGTGATGTCACACGGCATCTGGATTCCTAGCTCTGAATTAAGCAAGAAATAAACAAATATTAAAGCAAAGATCCTCCAGTTCACCATTTCTGCAAGCTATTTTTTTTTTCACCATTCTTTCACATAAAAATAAGGCAGAACACACATGAAACAAAGAAGAAGAGGTCTTCCCTAACAGGTGAACGAAGGGTAGTGCAGAGATGTCACTTGTTTCTTTGCCACTTGAGTCAGTACCATGACCAGAAGGGAATTTAGAAAACAGCAAGGAGGAGATGGAAAGAGAGGGAGGAAGAGACAGAGAAAAAGAAAAAGGCAAGGGGCTAGCTTGTGGCTTCTCACTATTTCTCCCTGGAAGGTGCACACTCCAGGCAAGCTGGGAAGGCAGTGAAGTCCACCTCCCAATGGAGGGGGCTCCTTCTTTCTCCTAGTTAGCAATAAAACCCGCCTTTTACAGATAAGAGAGAGTACAACGCCCTATCCTCTATCAACCTAATATCCACCCCAAACACTAAAACCAAATTAGTCCAATGAATCAAGCTGTTCAGACAGCTGCTTACACCACGAGTAGTGATGGCTCGTCCAGAGCACACATCAGTAAAGGAGTGAGTTTCCGCCTGACCCTGCAGGAAACTGCCGAAAAGGAAGGAAAGCCCAGCACAGGGCGACGTGACCTGGGGACTCAAGGAATGACTAAATAAACTATCCTCCAGGAATCCAAGAAGTCAATACTTTCCAAATGGTCTCCCACTCAAAGCCTGACCTTCTGAGAGTTCATGTCATTTACACCACAACACAACACTTATATGAACACCAATCCCAAAAGACCAGCTCCTCCTCCCCCAACCAATTTGGCAGGAATATAAATGCATGTCTTGGTTGTATAAATACTCTTATGGTCAACAATATTTTACACAAGTATTCCTGTAAGTGATACATTACACTATGAAACATTATTAATATACCTTTAGCAAGATAAATTGCACAGTAAATGAAAAGGGCACATTCACTCGGGTTACGCAAGAGGAGGACTGTCAAAAGCCCAAATACAATTTTGAATGCTGACTGCACATGGCCTCAATAGTTTATTAAAATATGAAACATAATTCATTTTAAAAAGAGAAATTACATTTGAAAGCTTTTTAGAAGTAAAGAATGCGTGGCTAAGGTTATAGAACTATTCAAGGAAACATGAAATTCAAGATAAAAAATAAATTCTGTTTCCTGATCCATTAATAATAGTAAGGCAGTAAATGAAATAAAAGATACACCTGCAACACTTTCCAATCAGGCTTCAATTATTTCTGCTAATAAGTGCAGCCAGCCACTTATCTAAACATCTACTTCTCACGATCATAACCAGTCTCAAGTCAAAACCAAGGAAACAAGTCTTTCCGAAGCCATCACAAAATCCAAACTCTGAAATCCATGTCCTTCATTCATTAAAAAGCAACATATAGGGGCCAGCCCCATGGCTGAGCGGTTAAGTTCGCGTGCTCTGCTTCGGCGGCCCAGGATCCTGGGCGCAGACACGGCACCGCTCGTCAGGCCACACTGAGGCGGCATCCACATGCCACAGCTAGAAGGACCCACAACTAAAATATACAACTATGTACTAGGCGGCTTTGGGGAGAAAAAGGAAAAATAAAATAATAATAATACAAAAAATCTTTAAAGAAAAACAACGTACATGCTGTAAACTGGATACAATCACTTTGGCAAACTGGCAGTATCCTCTATAGTGAAATAATCTCTGTACCACGTGACCCAGTATTCCACCCTAGGTACATGCCCTATCGCAGGAGTCAGCCAGCTACAGCCAAAGCCCAAATCAGGCTAGCCAGCTCTTTTTTTTTTTTTTTTTTTTTACAAAGTGTATTACATAGTACACCCAATGTAGCAAGAATGATTTTTACAGCTTTAGATGGTTGAAAAAAATCAAAAGAACAATCATACTTCATGACATGTAAAAACTACATGAAATTCAAACTTCAGTGTCCATAAGTAAAGTTTTATTGAAACACACCTTGCACATTCATTCATTTACGTACTGTTCATGCCTTTTTTGTGCTGCGGCAGCAGATGTAAGTGGTTGGGACACAGGCAGTATGGTCCATGAAGGGGGAACTGCCTACTCCTAGCCCTTTACAGAAGCATTTGAGGACCTGCACATATGGAAATGCAGACGTGTTCACCAAAAGACATGCTTTCAAATGCTCATGGCAGCACTATCAAAATACCCCACGAAAACCTGAAAGCTACCCAAATGTCCATGAAGAGTAGAAGGGGTAAACTGCCACTTACTAACACAATGGAATAACATACAGGAAAGAGAATAAACAAACAAGAGCTACAGAAAACACCAATGAATATCACAAACCCAATGTGGAGTAAAGAAGCCAGATGGACCGGGAAAAACGATGTGAGGCTTCACGTGTCTAGGGTTCAAACACAGGCAAAACAGTCTATACAGACAGAAGTCAGGATAATGGTTACCTTTCAAGGGGAGAGTAGTGACCAGGAGAGGACCAGGGGAACCACTGGGGCTAGAAAGTTCTGTTTCTTTATAGAGATGTTGGTTACAAGAAGTATTCACTTTGTAAATATGATTCAAACTGGATACTTATGATTTCTGCACATGATTGTTCTATGTCAATACTTCAGAGAAAAGTGTACCAAAAATTTCTTTTAAATTACATCGAATTTACACAGGCTTGATAATGTGACTTCCTGAGCCACCATGAGTAGACATGGCCAGTAAGAAATGAGGAAGCACAGGACAAGGACATTTAGCATTCAATCTATGTGCACTGCTGCTTCTGCTATCATGCAAAACTGACTCAAGAACATAAGATGCGGGTGTAGGGGCATTAGCTGGCGTGCCCCTTTAAAAACCATGTGTCCTTGAGGCTCCTGTCTGGGCTATGCGCCAGCACTCACAATGTTCTGGGCTTGGCCAACCCAGCTGCTTTCTTGTGGGAGAGTTAGCACCAAGACCCTCGTGGTCTGAGGGAACACAGAGGCCTTCCGGGGGGGTTCTGGTCCTTGGAATGCAGGTCATACAGGGACAATCTCCCTTGGCAAGCGCACAGCCTTTGTTCCTCTACCTACGGAAGCCAGCTTCTCTCAGGGGGTGGTAGCAGGCGCACGTTGCTGTCCAGCTGGCCGCCACTGGACCTTCCCTGTAAACCCATATGTTCATTCTGTGTCTCTGGGTCTTTTCTTAGGTCTCTCAGCAACCTATCGCACACTGCTCACCCAGATGGGCATGTGGCGAAACAGTGGGGCAATTTAGCACCGAAAGGCACAGTAGTAAGTGTGGCCTCAAAATATCCCTGTAGAGGGGCATAAAATGTACTCAAGTTTTATAAAGATGACATCTGGGTCATTAAGGAACACTCAGCTCCCCTTACACTACAGTAAAGTCGCACTCCTCACCTCTCAGCTGCTTGTCGTTTTAATCACCTCACCTACTCAGGCCAGGGGAAATCACTCCCCAAAGGCGCCACATCAGAGACCGGACCATTTTCCAGCCGCGCGAGGTGCCATTTCCCCTCCCAGTAATTCTCCCACTGTTCACAACAACGCTAGAACAAATCCGCATGACAGGTATTTAGGCAAAGTTCTACTGCTATGCTGTGTTTAAGATGATGAGGAAGCCAGTTGTCTATTTTCTGAAAAAGTGCCACCCCAAATGGGTAACAATGTGTTTCTTGCTCTAAAGATAAACTTTCGTAACCTGGAAAACAGAAACTTAAAGCAAATGCCTCACTCACAACAGCATCAGATAATGAGGGCTCTGTACCAACATTAAACTACCACTGATAATTCACCCTGGGCAATTTTGTAAAAGGTGAAAGACCAAAGTACATAGAAATTTTAAACCTATAATCATTTTCTGTTTCTCCATGAGAAATCATCACAAACTTAGTAGCTTAAACACCACAAATTTATTTATTTATGTTTTTGAGGAAGATCAGCCCTGAGCACAAATTTACTATCTTACACTTTCCATGGGTCTGGAATCTGGTCATGGGGTAACTATTCCGTGCTCTGGGTCTCACAGGGTTACAATCAAGGTGCTGGCCAGGACCGTGGTCTCCTCTGAGGCTCAGGGTTCTCTTCCAGGCCCATGCAAGTTGTTGGTAGAATTTAGTTCCTTACAGTCATAAGACCAAAGTCCCCAATCTTTTTTTTGCTGGCTGTTGGCTCAGGGTCACCCTCAGATCCTAGCCAAGTGGCCCTCACAACATGACAGCTTACTTCTTCAAAGCAGCAGGAGAATCTCTTCCAGTCTGCCATGATAGTCTTATATAATGTAGCATAACCACAGGAGTGACAACCCATCGTATTCACAGGTCTCATGTACACAACAGGGGACAGGAATTGGAGCCATCTTAGAACTCTTCCTCCCACAAAAATGAATAAAGGTTAGTTTGCCTGTTGAAGGCATTTACAACTTTAAAAAGTGATACTATTTTTCTTCTGAGACACTTAAAATCTGAAATTTCAATATACTAAAATTAGCTAAAACGAAGTTTTTTTTCCAATAGGAAAACAAACTAAATTTTTTCTCCTGGTTTGTTTTCTACCAACAAAGAAAAAAAGTGTCTATGTCCAGTCACGGTTAAGAAAAAACCGTAAAGGAATCTTCAGTTGCAGGGACAGACTACAGCTCCTTTTCATTATGTCTGTCCTGAAAACACTCTCCCTCCTTCCTTTCCTAGTGTAGTGGTGTACCCTGAAACGTGTTAAGGAGGCAGTGTCAACAGCAGACCAAAAGCCTGGCCCTCCCTCTCCCTCATCCTTTACTTCAACAGTGAACTAACAAAGGATGTTAATCTGGCACAGAGAATAGGAAAAGATATCACATTCTTTTCGTGTATTTTATGCCTGGAAGTATGTATACATAGAAGATGATGCAGAACAGGAGCTATAACAACAATCCACAGTGTTCACCAATCAAAGAAAGGATGGCTCCTCCAGTCTGGTGTCCTCCTCCTCCTGGAACCCTGCAATGCTGTGCTTTACAATTAACGTGCTTCCATATGCCCAGTGAGAAAACAGAAACATTTACCAAATTATAGTCATTCCCATGGTAGTTAACTGAGGCCAAGAATATGCCTATACCTCTCTGCACCAGCCACAGTTTCTGGCACAGATAGTAGGCATGTCATCATTGTTTGATGATTACTGTGGGTTCTTAGAAGATGTGACAAAAACATTAGGAGGACAAGAGATATCAGTTCAGTCTAAACATCTTCCTTTTGGAAAATAGCTACTATTTTGTTCTAACTCTGATATTTTTTGTTGTTGCTTGTCTGTTTTGAGCAAGACGATATGGCACCCAGTCTTCCTCTAAACATGGGGCAGGACTCACTGCAGATACAAGGACTGAATAAATATTGTTGTGCCGTGTTCTGATTTAGACAGCACCTGGGTACTCTCCCCAGAAGTAAGTTACTGAACTTGAGAACTGCTGAGTGTGAGGACCTTTCAGTCTCTATTCAGAGACGCTCCACACTGGGCTGGTCAGGAGAGGCAGGGCTCTATCATCCTGCTTCCTGGATTCGAACCTGGGCTCCCACTCACAACCTGTGATCTTAGGTGAGTTCTTCATGTTGCTCTCTCTGTGTTTTTGTAAAGTGGGGACAACACTAGTTATCTCAGAATGTGTGTAAGTTTAAATAAGATGGTGTGCACAAAGCATTTAGTGGCCTGTACAACAGGGCCTAGACCCAAGAAAGAGTTCAAAAAATGTTACATATTTATAACCTCATCATTATAACACATAATTATTCTCAACAGGGGAAAACTGCCCTTAGAAAAACAGTTACCTCCCCTGAAATGGAGCAATCCTCTTAGAGACAGCCTTGTCCAGCCAGAGGCACAAGCGCACAACAGGTTTAATGTTGATGACCTCAAGTCTGCTTTTTAAAATTATCAACAGATTGTGTCATTTCACTAAATTTTGTGAATGAGTGATAATGCTCCCTCCCATTCTATATCAGTATATAAAGAGCTTCTTCAAGTTTTGTACAATTATATAAAATGAGAGTGGATACACCCTCATTTATTTAACTATCCTCTATCTGTGGGCATTTAAGCGGCCCTAGAATCTTTCAATCGCTGGCCATCTCCAACATTGCTGAGACGAATAACACTGCATGTACAATGAACCTTGTGCTGGTTGAGGGAAAGGATAGACATTCATAACTGACTCTCATTTACACATCGGAAACAAGACAAAAACCTCCCTCAGGGCTTGAGAAGCTAAGTTCTACACAAAACTTAACCTTGGCCAAAAACCTCCTCTGTTTCCAGGGGCCGAGTGTACAATGTGTTAGTTATCACATGTGCACTTATTAGAGAATTTTCTGGAAGAAAAAGCAAGGAAATAAGAATGAATAAATAAATATATACGTACATATATTGTATACTATATTATTCCATATATATTTATATACATATATATGTATTCATACATATATGTGTGTATATATAAATAGTTTTTCCCCTCCCTTAATCTGAAGTCATTCCTACTAGGGACTTTACAAAAATTTAAATATACTCTTAAGTGAGCAATTTGAATAACAAACAAAAGTCACAAATGGCTTAGAATTCCAAGTGCTCTCAAATGTCACAACCAAGGAACAATTTTCATGGACCTTTTCTGAAAGTATCAACCTCAAGGTCATGTCACGTTTTTGCCCATGTCAACACTACTAGAGAAGGAGGAATGTCAGGTCCTTTTTCACAGAACCACAGGGTGCTTACATCCAGAGCAGCGCGATTCAGAGTATAGTCTGCAACCTTTGCCACCATTCCACGATAAGTACAGAAATTAAAAGCAAGTATTCAGAAACTTTAAGAGCAATTGGACAGAGTAATTTTATGAGCATTGACTCTAATAATAAAACAGTGGCACTGGTATTTTCATGTATCTCGTTTCCCATTTTATTATTCTAGTAATTCGTTTTTATTTTATTTTATAGATGTATCAGTGCACAATCGATTAAAATTTAAAAAACAAAAAGAACCCTGCATTTGACCATCAATCGTGTAGACAACCTCTTCCGGTAGGATTCTGCCAGAATGGGCAGCCTACGGGAATGTAAGAAGCCTGTCGCGCTGTCTTGATGTCACCAACGGCCCATAAGGAGTGGGAGAGATGAGGCAGGAAAAAAGAGGTTGTCAACTTGAATAAAAACAAAATTTACCCCTGTGCATCAGTTAAACAACGAGAAAACAATCAGGAATGCTAAAAGTCCACTTTTTGTTAAAAGGTAAATTCAAAAGTTTAGGAGAAACCATAAAGGCAAACCGATTGTGGTTTTAATGAGAACAATGTCAAACATGGGCCGTTCCAACATCAACAGCCCTGTAGCCGTTATCAAAACACCAGATCAGGGTTACTTTGTACTTTAATTAATCTAATGAACCGGTCGTCTGGCTTCAGCAGACATTTTTAAATGTCACTGCATACCTCGGGGCTCCAAGTGAACCGGGTGGCGAGCTCTTCTCGCCATCTTGATTCCATTAATGCTTGCCTACGGGAACATTTTACGTCTGCATTCTCATATGCCGTGATAATGTCGTCAATTTATGCTTCATGATCCCAATTAAAATACAGAAATGTTAAGCAACGGAAATCTACAAAATTAGAACAATTCCTTAAAAGCGACTATCCCCTTAATTCAAAAAACAAAATATGAGACTATAGCTGCCAGACTTCAGTTACCTAAAAGGTCCATGGATTCTAACTGCGAAACAGGGAAAATGTTGATCTAATTACTAGAGACCATATTATTTCAATCCTAGGTACCGGATCAATTTAGGCTTAAACCAACAGCAGGCACGTTAGGTAGCATGGTGGATTTCTGAAGACTACAGACTGAGCAGTAAGTGCTCCTATATAGAACTTGCAGACAACTTGAGAAAATATTCGGACTCAAAACACCCACCCTACACTGGATTAAATCACCCATTCTCACCAACTCTACTCCCACGTTACCTCTCAAGAACAAGAACTTTGCCTTTTTTAACCTGATCTTCCCAGCCCCAGCACACAGCTGAGCCTCAAACAAGAAATGAAGGTTCTCTTGCAAACTAAGTGAACACTTTAAATCCTTCAAATCATGGACTGTACTTGAAAACAGAAAAAGAAGAAAGAATATAATACACCTCTTTGGGGACTTAACTGATTTACGATAGATATGGACCACTTAGAATATCTTTTCCTTTTTTTCTTCCACTTGTTCTAAGATTTACTATGGCCTAAAAACGCTACCCTTAAATTAGACAGTCTAAGAAAGTTGCAGATAAGTAAAAAATGACAGAGACTCATTCAGATGTGAAAAATATTCCAACGTTTTTGATCACCTTCTTGAACTGAGATCAGAGAACTGCCTTGACTATACTCACTGATCACGGAAGGGTGGGGTGCAGGGCTTCTACAGGATAACCTGCAATTTCATTCGGAAAGGAAAAGAGGTGCAAGATGCTTACACTGGAAACTCCATTAAAAATGCCCACCCCAAATTAAAATCTCTAATAAAAAAAGCTCTGGCTTCTGATGGCAACTGCTAACACCAGAGGCAGCTGTTCTACTCTCTTCTACCTCTGCACTGAAACGCTAATGAAAACACAGAAAGAAATGCAAACTAACAAATACTTTGGAATTTAGAAATATTGGTGATAATGGGCCACATCCTGAGAGATATTTCTATCAGTAAAACTATGGACAGGTAAGCGAAAAAAAACCCAGCAAGGTCGGACAGAAAGACAGATTTCTACCCATTCCTCTCCATATCCCACTACCAATGCTTGGCGGGAAAAACCTCCTTTCTGAAGTAGGCTAGACCATTTCATCATCCCAACTCAATCATTCCCGTTGTTAGTGCTCTTTCTGCATCAACAGTCACTCACAGCCAGAATGGAAGGAATAGGGCATTGCACACCGTGTCGTGGCATTTGATGGAGGTAACAGGAAGGGGCAGAAGGAGGGAGAGCTACCCATGCAGTGTCATATAAAGAAGGCAGTGTCTCATGCTGCATTTATGCTAAGATAAAAAATAGACATATTTCCATCTATTATGAATAAATCTTCCCTTCAATAATCCCATAAAGTACAGAGGGAATTGGCCATCTCTCTTCAAAAAGGCAAGCCGAGCTAAACAAACGAGTGGAAGATAACAAGAATTCGGCAAAGGGCAATCCACTTAGACCAGTCCTTCAGCTTGTGATCTGGCAAAGAATTCTGATAAGAAAGAAGGTAGGCAGTGTTGGGGACCAAAGAAAATCCCCACCCAGGGAAACGCAACAAGAAACAACAAGCACAAGTAACCACAAACAGAAGCAACAACAATATCACAACATTAGCAAACACCAACCAGCACCACTGACCACAAACAAGGAACAACCACTAGCAAACAATCCAAACAACAAGCAACAACAGTCCACAACAGGAGCCAACACAGGGACTGTCCCTCCGATGCAATGCAAAATAAGGGGAAGAATGCATTCGAGACACCAGGAATAAAGTATTTTGCTCTGTTCTGTTTACAATAAAAAACAGAAGCTAATCCAAGAAAATGTGTCCTCGAGAAAAAAAGAGATAAATGACAGAGAGAAAAAGAGAGAGATGAAATGGCTGAAATCTGAGTGTAAACTCAGAATTAAATTCTATACTATAAGGGGAAAGAACAAAATCTCCATTCCAGATAACCAAAGGAGTGAAGCAGAGAACAAACAGGAGATGCAGTCACAGAAAGCAAAGTGTAAGGAATGAAGAGATAAAAACAATGCAGGAAAAGATGACAAATATAGAGGAAGGAAAATGGAAAACCTAAATGAAAGGAAATGGGTACTCCAGAGGAAGAGAAGAGAACAAATGAAAAAGAAGCTACGAAGAGTCAATGGAAAGAAGCTGAAAAGAGGCCAACATGTGACAAGGAAAAAAGGCTCTCTGAGCAGGAAGGCAAAAGGAGAACTGTAAAACTTTTAAAATTTAAAAAATAAATTTAAAAATCCTATAGTATCAAAAGGGGTGAAGATTTACAAAGGAAAAAAATATTAGGCTGATATTAGAATTTCCCTTGGCAATACTGACCTCCAGAACATAAGAAAGTAACAGTCACAGCTTTTTGAGGGGAAAAGATCAAGAGAAAAAATTTCTACACTCACATGGTTTTCCATTTGCAAAAAAAAAAATAGCAAAAGCACCCAAAGAAGGTCTGCAAACCCACTCTGAAAACAATTACTCTGAGATGATAAATAAGAGATGATCCAAACAAAGAACTTAAGAAAGGAGGTGGGCAGGGGGCTGTGGCCTAAAGGAGTGGCAGCAAGCACTGAAACCTTTGCAAAGTGAGATTGTTCTTAATTAACTGGTGGAAATAAGATTATAAAAGTAAATGCAAATGTCAAAATTGGTAAATTAAATAGAATTATTAATAATAATTACATTACATCAACAACTGTAATGGATGGCAGATGGGTGAGAGAATTACTAGAAAAATAGCTGCTAGAACTGAACTGAGTTCACAAATTTGGTTCAACAAACTTTCAATGAGTACCCCTCAGGCAAGGAACCACGGGACATGAGGTGAATGCAGTTTTTAAAGAGGGTAACTGTGAGACTGAACAGCAGAAATATTAAAAGAAAGTTTAAATTAAGGGTGAAAAGAAAAGAAAGACAACTTCTATCTTTCAGAAAAGCAAGCTTTATAATTGATATATTGTGGAAGGCTGGGCGATGGAACACAAAGGGCAAACACAGATTTTTTTAAATTCTAAATGCAATCTAGTCTACTTCAGTATGAATCTATGTAAAGTTTACTTGTGTTTAAGTTCTAACCTCTTCCTATTTTATAGATCTTTGCTAATTTAGATCATAAAGGAAATAAACAGGAAGCTAGAAGAGACACAAATACCCACACACACAGCTCAGTGTTGGTGTTCACACCACTAAGGACTGGCAACACAACAGAAAAGAACTTTACAAGTAAGCCCCAACTCTACCTTTAAACATTTGCACACAGAGCCCAAAGACTCAGCAGACATCTTCTAGCTTAAAATACCAGAATGCTAGGTTACTGGCTTAAAGTTGGCAAAGTTCTACTGTAGAAGCTTTCCTAGTATGAGGAACACAAAGGACAGGAGAGCCAAAGAGGATCTGAGAACTCTGTGAGTGCATCTGCAAACACACACACTCACACACACACACACACACGCACCCCGCCCAACAGGCTCATTCCTCTGCTCGTTCCCCAAGTTACACATGCTTTATTACTACTGTTCCTGTCTGACTGTATTCTAATTGTGTGCTGTCTTCTCCCTGGGCTGTGAGTTCTTCGAGAACAAGGACAGCATCTCACTCAGGTCTGTCACTCCAGCACCTCACAGTGCCTGGTATCTGGTATCTGCTCAATAAATGGTGCTGGCTGAACTGAGCTGTAAGTGAGAAGAGACCCAGGACATTTGGAAACAAGCATATGGTATTCAGGTCCATATTGTGATTGATAGGAGTTCAATGATGAAGGGACTTAAACGTGCCACTATTTGGAGACAGATAAATAGTAAAAAATTATGTGAGCAGGTTATAGCTTACTGTCTTCCACCAAAGAATACTGCAATTTGTTTTAAGTGACAAGTAATGGAGAGTATGAACAGAGTGCAGGGCAGCACGGATGATGACTGTGTCATCTTCTACATTCCTGAATATTTGCAGACAGCTCGGGGTGAGTCAAAAGTCTCTGTCTCAATGTTTCTTCCACATTATGTAGAAAATAAACTTGTCAGCATATATTCTGCAAGCTGCCTTCCTAGTTCACATAGAAAGAAAAATCCAAATGAGAAAGACTGAAATGGAGCAAGTCATTTAGCATCTCATGTGGCTAATGTCTTTAGGGAAACATTTCTATAACTGTAACTTCCTTATTTGGCCTTCTGATGGGAGACATTTATAGCAGCAGATGCAAGATGCTGCTAGACTTGGGGGACATAAAAACACATTTCATAGAATAATGAGGAACAGGAAAAAAAAAATGGAGCTCCTCCAGCCACTCGGAAAGTTTATGCCACACACACAACTGCACTTCTCTTAGTAGTTAAGTTTTCACTGATGGCGATTCCTGATAAATCATAAGTGACCCAAAATAGCTCCCCGAAGTAGCTGGCAGACTTCCTTTTTTGGATCCTATGCCATTTTCATTAAGCTGAAATAATTACTACTATGTAAAAAACAAAAATGCTGTTTCTCAGAATATATTAGCCACGTTCATTTAAATCCCTGTCCTGTGAACTTGACAGACAGAGGTCAGGAGGGGAAGTAATTATTAAATAAACTTTGTCCCATGCTCCACTGCCCAGTCCTGGTGAAGATGGCATATGCAACGCACCTGAAACATTCCCGAAGACCCCTGTAGAAAGGGCTGTGAAGCAAAATTTTTTTATTCAGGGGCCAGCCCCACGGCATGCCCTGCTTTGGCAGCCCAGGCTTGCAGGTTTGGATCCTCGGTGCAGAACTAGACCACTCGTCAGGCATGCTGTGGCAGCATTCCACATACAAAAAAGAGGAAGATTGGCACAGATGTTAGCTCAGGGTGAATCTTCCTCAAGCAAAAAAAAGAGGAAGATTGGCAACAGATGTTAGCTCAGTGCAAATCTTCCTCAGGGGGAAAGAAAAATTATTCAGACTTCTGTCTCACTTATTTTAATACTCAGTGTTTTAAAAATAAGCTCATATTTACCTACTTTACTTATTTATTTACTTTTTTTTTTTGAGGAAGATCAGCACTGAGCTAACATCTGCTGCAAATCTTCCCCTTTTTGCCAAGGAAGACTGTCTCTGAGGTAACATTTGTGCCCATTTTCCTCTGTTTTATATGTGGGATGCCTGCAACAGTGTGGTTTGCTAAGCAGTATGTAGGTCCACTCCCAGGATCCAAACCAGCAAACCCTGAGACACCAAAGCAGAGTATGTGAACTTAACCGCTATGCCACCAGGCTGGCCCCGCCACATTTACCTATTTTAAAAAGAATGCATAGGCTCTATCCAGGTTCTGGTAGGAGTATGGAGACTGCTCACACTTGAATCTTCCCACTTCTAAAAACCATGAAAAGCAACTAGAAGAATAAACAAAATCGATAGAATAGATGACACAGGAAATGACAACTGTGTGCAGGGGAGAGCATATGATGAGGAGGAATGAGGGGAGGGTGAGGAGTGAGAGACATTGTTAGTAGCAGACTCGCAAAACACCAGCAAGAAAATATTCACCGCCAGAGGAGAGGCGCTCACCCCTTGTGGGAACTGCCCTGAGCAGGTCTGAGAAGAACAGAGTAGAGCAGGAAGCACTGGGGAAGCAGAGGGAAAAGGTACGGAAAGGGATAAAAGAGTGAGTACCGTGTAACAAAGAAACTGCCCACTCCAGTAGGAGCAGCAGATCTCTCACGCTGAGAAACTGGGAAGGACGCTCTAAGTCTTCCACCCTCACAGGACCCTCCTGCTAGGAAATACTTCAGGAAAACACAAATAATTCAAATAGGAACAAAAAAGTGAGCAAGACTGCCATATCCACTATAAGAAAAAAAAATATTATTTCTCAGCAGCACAGAAGAAAATTCACCAGAAAAATATAGCTGCAAAGCTAGAAGTTGCAATAAAACACTCCGAGTAGTCAAAGACAACAGAAGGAGGGGAGAAGAAAATGTACAGAATTCAGGAAGGATGAAAAAAGAAAAAAAAGCAAGAAATGAATATTAGAGTACAAAGAACACACAGGCAAACAGAAATCCTAGAAAGCACAGTAAAAGACATAAAGCATCGAAATGAGAAAAGCTATGAAAATGAAACAGAGATAGATAGATGGATAGAACAAAAAGTGACAGATATACAAAAGTAGTCAAAGGAAAAAGAATACACACACACACACACATACATATATATCTCCAAATAAGAAAACTAAAACAATGGAAAACGTAGAATAGAATGAAATCAAAGACCCCTGAGAACCAGATGGACTGTCTGTGTCTAACCTAAAAGCAAAATGGGGTCAAGTGGCCATGACAGGACTGGGATACCGCAGTCACATACTCTGTATTTAGAAAACCACAGAACACACTCAAGTGTTTGACTCCGCCAAAGTTTCTGATTTTACAGAAGTCCCTAACAGCCACCTGGACCTAACCAATAAAACTAACCCGCACCAACCAATCAGGACTAAGAAGACTTGCATCCCTCATTTGCATAAGCAGACCTGAGTGGGAACCTGGGTAGGAACTGAGTACCTGGGCGGGAAATTTTTCTATAAAAGCAGCCCCATTCCCTTGTTCTCCCGGAGCGTACTTCCATTTTGCTGCCAAAGACTACGTCTCCCCAGTTTGCAAACTGTAGAAATAATAAAGCTTTCCTAACTAAATTCTTGTATTCCAGAGATTTTTGTTGACAAACAGATCCAATATTTGAAATCTAATGCAAGCAGATGTCACTGAAATAAAGACTCTAAACCAGGCGTTGGCAAAATGGAGCCCAGTGGCCCAACCCAGCCACGCTCATTTGTGTATGTATCATCCATGGCTGCTTTCACACTGCAACAGCAGAGCTGAGTAGCTGTGACAGGGTCCACATGGCCTACAAAGGTGACCACTCTCTGGTCCCTTACAGAAAAAGTTACCAATCCCTGCTCCAAACTGTGAATTGGACAGCACTCTAATCACCTGGAAACACCAAGACATGCACTAGGAAAATGAAAGATGAAGAATCTTTTGAGCAGCCAGTCAAAAAGACCAAGTCACTTCTATGGGAAAGCAAATCAGGTTGGCAACTGACTTTAACATCAATTCAATGCCAGAAAATAATGGAGCAGCGCCCACAAGGAAAGAATGAATGAACCAGGTACGTATGCTTTGAGGGAGTATTTTTCCTGAGAGATCCTCTAGAGAAATCTACAGAGGACAAGCTTTATCTAACCAAGAGATGAGAGAAACTTCAGCAAGAGGGAGTGATGGAGACCCATAAAATATTTCACTGTAGAACTAAGACTTCAACAAATTTGGGAATAAAGATGACTGCGAATAGCATGTAAATGTTAATGCATGGTTAATGCACTGATAAGGCAGCAACAGCACAACTCAGAGGCCATCTCATAGGACCAGCAGAGGCAGAAAGGATGGCATTTTAAGCTGATAAACCTTATTTAAGGATACAAAGTTAAACACTAAGGTATGTTACACAAATGATCCAAAGTGGAAGTGGAAGAGGAGAGGAAACTGGAAGAAACTACAAATTAATGTTGTTGTTGCTCATTGCAGAGGACCAAAAGGCATGCTCTAAACTAAAGGAAAAGGGGACTGAGAGTCTCGTGACTCTAATGACATAGAAGTAACTGAACACAACAGAAAAGTACAGCCCTCCCTAAAAAATGGAAGCACAAAAACACATTGGTAAGCTAACAGGAAACATAGGGAAGATGCTTTAAAATGCACACACATATGCATACATAAGCAATGTGTAAGTTAATACCATGGAACTAAACCAATCATACTGGCTGTATCAAAATGTAATAACAGGCTTAATTCAATGACTTTCAGATTGATTAGCAAAGCAAAACTTTTTTCTGTGCCAGGTACAAGAGACACCTAACACAAAATCCATCGGATTCAAAATAAAGTCAGGAGCAATAGCACACAAGACAAACACAAACCACAGGAGCTATGTAGGGGTCATGATCTTGACATTAAACAATACAGAATTAAATAATGTAAACCGTGTGACATAGGTGAGTGAATAGACGACCAAAAGAGAAGGCCTAAAAGTTCAGAGATAGATCTATGTACACGTGGGAAGTTAACAACTGACGGCATATCAAACAGTCACGTAACGATCAATTTAAAATATATGTGGTGTGACAACTGAACAGCTATTTAGAAAAAGATAAAGCTGACTCCATAATTTACATATTTTACACAAGATAAGCTATATGTGGATCAAAGATTTAAATGTAAAATATAAAACTATACAGATGCTATGAAAAAATAAACTATACTTACTCCTTCATAATCTCAAAGTAGAGAAAGCCTTTCTAATTATGATTCAAAATTCAGAAGCCATAAAAGATTTAGTAAATTTGACCATAAAAACTATATGACTATATTATATGCTTTATATATACATATACACACACACACAATTTATAAGCACAAACACAAATTTCCACATAACTCATGTATAAAGACACACACCACATAATGACATAAAAAATTAAAAATTGGGGAAAAAATATTTACAATGTATATTACTGACAAAGGGTTAGCACATGAAGATCCCTAGAAATTCAGGGAAGGGGAATGACTAAAAAGCCAATAGAAAAATAAGAAATTTATAGAAACAGATAATTCACAGAAAAGGAAATACAATTAATTGGCCCTTTAATAAAACATTCTCTTAATTTCACTCATTAGAGAAATGCAAATGAAAACTGTTGTGATCCATTTGTGATCTATCAGACTGGCAAAAGTTTAGCTTGACAACATACTCTATTGAGAGGCTGTGGAGTAAGCAAAATGGCACGACCCCTATGGAGAAGAATTTGGCAATATCTTCGTAAATTACAGATTAATTTATCCTCGACTCAGCAATTTTACCTGTGGAATTCTATCCTATGAATTCGTAGGAAAAAGTAAGAAATGACTTTCACACACAAATACATATACATACGAGTTATTCAGTTATTCCTTATGATACTGTTTATACTTCAGAACACTGAAGAACAAAATGCCCAGCAACAGAGAAACCTTGGGGCAATCTACAGTGGATACAGTATATCTATCCATACAACGATGTACTGTGCAGTTGTAAAGAAAAAGAAAAAGGGAGGGATACCTCTAAGGAGAGCTAGGATATATTGCTAAATGAATAAAAACAAGATGAAGAATAATGCATATATTTTCTTGTCTTATTTTTTGGAGCAAGTGTGGAGAATAAAAATATATATTTATGTTTGTTTCTCAAAAGCATATTCATATTATTCATATTTTTCAAAAGAAAAACTTGAAAGGTAAGCAAGTGACTAATAAGTTACCAAGGATAAAAGTAAGATTTATCTCTATGCACCTTCCTATATTAATTTAGGCTATAGAATTACATAAATGCAATATATATTATATATGCACACACATGTATACATAAACACACAAATACATATAGAATTTTTATTTATGTGTAACACATAATAGGTAAATATATATAATTTAAAATTTTTAAATGCTAAAAGTGAAAATAAACTTAAATAAATGAATCCAAGTGTTCATCAAAGTGAAAACACAATCATTATTTCAAGTGAATTTATAACACTGCACTGACTACATATCTTCCTTAATAGAAAGCATTCTGAGGACAAAAGACTCTACAAATTTATTTAAAATTTCATTTAGTAGTTTTAATATTAGTTATTAGTATGCTGTTTTGAAACAGCTTTCAAATAAATCAAATAATACACAGAATTAAATAAATAATTTCTTAATAGTTTTAGGAGTCAAGATTTTTAGTTAAGGGAAAAAGATGTATAATTATGAACTCAAGCAAGCTAAATACGAAGCTGGTATTTATGACATGGCTCAGAACCACGGCACCCCAGCAGCAGTGAGCACCCCGATGTTTGGAGGTTGGTCTCTAACGCTGTTCCTCACTGATATGAACCAGAACTCCCTAAAGAAACAGCTAATTTCAACTCTCAGACAGAAAAGGTTCAACGCGTACCCGGGACATCTTGTTCTGGCACAAAACAAGAAAGTTTTCAAAGATTTCTAAGGTGTTAGGGACACAGGTTAAAAACAGCCACTGAACAAAGTTGTGAGAATTTGTACATCAAAAAGAATAATGATTGTAGTTGACTGAAACACACTGAATCCAGGAAATTCCATTCTATAATAATCATCATCATCATCAGAGGAAAAGCCAGAAAGAAAAAAAAAAACCCTCTTATTTGTCATCATTTGATGTAACTATGAAATCAACTCCTTACCTTAAAGTATATGATAATTAAAGGCAAAAAAAATTAAGCATTTATCTTGCCTTTTCAGAGGATCTAAACTGGACCTGGTCACAGGAGAAGCTCCACTTCAGAGAACAGTGCTGACTAACAAAGTGGAAAGGATGATAAAATTAGAAAATCATTATTCTGCAACTTCTAATGAAACCATTGATTCAGGCAAGAATTATCGACTGTTGTCAAAACCAAGAAGTAAATGGCTCATGGGAACTAAAGTGACAACGTATATTCTTTCTTATTTCCACTCTAGTGCCCAACAACTGTCTGCATATAACAGAGACAAACACCAAAATAAATAAATAAATAAAAATAAAGGGGGAAAAGAACAAGAGAAAACGGCAGTAGGCTAAATTAAGGAGTGAGGACGGACTACAAACCACCTGCCAGGAAGTCCTACATCGACATTCTTTTAGGGTGGGACAAGCCTCTGACCTTAAATATATCTGCCAATACAAAGAGGGAACACGTCTGTCTCATGATTCACAGCGTCTGAGTTAAAAACAAAACCTCTCCTCAGCACAGTGCCCACCCTCCCTAACCCCAGGAGATGGCTTCCCACGGTCTAGTCCTTAACGACTCCTCAGCGTGAAGGTGGCAACCGCTTTCCAGGGCATTTCTTACAATGTCCTTCAATAGAGGCTGATGGGATATTGCCAAAAGTCAGCTCAATCAAAGCAGTTCTCCTAGGAGCTACCCAATCTCATCCAGGCATATAATTTTGATGGTCTGATCTAATCTAGGGAAAGATTTCTAGGTATCTAGAATCTAACTCACCACATTTCACTCGCACAAACACACGGCAGATTCACATTTCCTCTGGGAGGCCTGATTTGGAATACACAGCTCTGCAACGCTTAAATTCTCAAATTCAAACTGACATTAATGTCTTTGCAGTAGACTGCTCTTCTTTCTTTAAAACAAAAATGCAGAAAGAAAAGGCCTTCAATGATCTTGCTAAAAACAGTCTCACTGTTTTTCTTATTCCAGTTAAGGCACGCACACAAACATGCGTACACACATGAATGCTTTACTCCAAAACATACACAATTTGTGTGCTTTTTAACCAATAGGTCCTGATGGAAGGTGGAGCCCCCTGAGCCCCATACTGTAATCCCAAAGAATTTGAAAAAGATAGGCACTAAAAGAGATGGCTAATATCATAACAGCTGAAACACGAGTAACTCGCCCAAATTACACAACTGGTAAATAGTACATCTAGGACTGGACCTTAAGTAACCTGACTTCAGGGACCGTGACATTAAACACTACACTCTGCTACCTCTCGATACCACATCCTCCCCCAGAACCACGGATCATAGATCCTGTCCCCATGTTTTTTGCCACAGTTGGCTGGGGAAAGACAAAACCCCAACTTGATTACCATTTTTAGTGAGCTATGAATGCTGTGGAGTAGACAAGGCTCATCCCATCGTGGAAGGACCTGCCTCACTACTCAGCTCTAGGCTTCAAGGGTAGAACCATCTATTTCTAAAGCCACAGGGTAGAAACAGATCTATGATGCTTGAAGATTCCATCCATGGATCAAATCAAGACACAGAAACAAGTGAGGATAATTCCCCCTCCTCATCCTCCTCTCCAGCTACTCTCATTTACAAGCTAGTCTAAGCAAGACAAATATGGTCAGAATCCCAGCAATTTCTCACTCTTGCTGACAACACTGATAAACAGTCCTTAACTTTGGGAGACCTCAGGTCAAATTCCTCTTAGAGACATGCCATGCAAGTGTTGCATTTTTTGTGAAAACAAAAGAAAAATAAGCAAATTGTGCCACCAACTTAATATTTCTAAATCTACGGGTGCTGTTGCTAAATGACAATTATACATATTCAGAAAAAGGCAGAAAACATGTAAAGCTACAAAATTTCTGTAAGCAATATCTCAGCCCAGAAATCATATTCGCTGTTTATCTAATAATTAAAACTCAATGGCTGACCGCTCAAATGAAGTTATGGACTTACAATTTAATGTCACCACAGCCTTTCATTTCTGGTCCATGAGATGTTAAAACGGGAGGTGGGGGATAAGAGAGTTCCGAACACCCCCTGCCTTTTGAAGCCTTTTCTGCCTCATCCACGAAAAGCCTGAATGTGATTTATAATCAGATATTCATTTAACAGCCGAGCAGGTCCTCCGCAAATGCTGTCTAGCCTTATCTGGGTAGAAAACAAAGAGGACTATGAATAATGCCTTGAAAGGTGTCTGCCTCATGCAATCTTGAAACTTCCAGCTCAAGGTGTTAATAAGGAGTCACAGGAAGGCCTCCCCCAGATAAGGAACTCTACCTTGACACGGACAAGGTCCTGAAACAGGGCATGATGATAATCAAGGAAAGCTTCCTGGCTTATCCACATCTGCATCACTGGTTCAAGATCACAAAAAAAAAAGATGGATGGGGGGCCGGCCCCGTGGCTGAGTGGCTAAGTTCTCGCACCCCACTGCAGCGGCCCAGGGTTTCGCCGGTTCAGATCCTGGGCCCAGACATGGCAGGGCTCATCAGGCCGTCCTGAGGTGGCGTCCCACATAGCACAACCAGAATGACCTACAACTAGAACATACAACTATGTAATGTAATGGGGGGCTTTGGGGAGAAGAAGAAAGAAAAAAAAAAAGAAGATTGGCAACAGATCTTAGCTCAGGTGCCAATCTTTAAAAAAAAACAAAATTGGACGTAAGATACTTTTATTCTTCTAGGAAGAAAAAACACTACCCTGCACTACCCAAGTAAAGCACAACCAAGAGGAAAGCTCAAAATCAGTGTTTCAGGAGGTGGAGGGGGGTGGTAATAGTTTTCTTTTGGCTTCGTGAGGCCCTTCTACCTTAATCAATCAAGAAATCCATTAAAGATTCTGCCCCAACCCAGATCAAACAGTCTAGGTTTGCTGTGAGCCACATTACTGCCTGCCAAAACGCAGCTGCTGTGAGAGCAATCCACAAAGGCACTGAGGCTGCCGACGATGAAGAGCAGCTAAAGGAAATGACAGATGCAGCATCCACAACTGCCCAAATGAGCAAGGCCAGCAGAGAGGACGAAACATTAACATAGCTGCTCCACATAAAAAGAAAATGTTAAATCAGGAATAACCTCACCTTCTCACAGTTCTTCACTCTTCCAATCAATGACTCGCTTCTGTTACCTAGGCAATTGCTCATCCAAAGGTGAGCATGATAATAAAAGCAGTTATTAAGAAATCAAATTCTAGGATAAGAGTCAAAACAGGAAGCCACTGCTGAAACTCATGTTCTAACAGCATTTCTGATATCAATTTTTCAATAATGGTCTGATGTGTATGGGGAGCATATGCTGTACTTTTCCCAGAAAACTCCGTCTTTATGAATAAATGTGGTTAATATAACAAAATACTACTTTCTAGCCAAGATTAGCTTCAGAAAATAGCTTACGTTAGATGAAATGCAAAGTGAAAGAAAGGAGGGAGAGAGAAAAGGAGGAAGGGAGGAAACCCACATACAAATGTGCACACACGCACATGCACACCCACAGCACGCCCCACCAGCCACTCTGCAGGAAAGCCAAAGAGATTAATTAGATGATTTCTGGAAAGTGCTTTGAATTCTTTTGAAGAAAGGTGCAATATTTATGGAAGGTATTAGTTTTCTTATTATTCTGAAAGGCATTTTCATTCACTTCCCAATGAAACATAATACAACTAATATCCAGTCGGCTTTCTTTTAACCATGAACATTAATCAAATCAGAAGTCTTTTTAAAACTTATATTAAGCAAACATCAATTCCCCATTCAACAATTCTAATACTTATATGACTATCATTTTTTTAACAAGTGCCGTGAGTCATGATTTCCTGCCAAACTAATTTAATATAAAGTTAATTACAGGCATACAGATATTTCTGACTTTTGAGAGTTATGCCCTCATCACCAAGACTATCATACACAAATATTTATTGACTACCTACCCTGAGTAATACAGAGAAGCATGAAATGTAGTGCCTGACCTCAAGAAGCTTGTAACTGCAGAGTGAGGACATGAACATAAAATATTAAAACTATCCACTAATATCATATTTAACCAATACCGTGGCTGGGGGTGGGTGTCAGGTATTGTCCACCAAAGAATTTTCTGAAAGCCTAGGCTTCTTTTAAAAAGCTCTAAACCATTTTCTCAAATGCAATTACATTCGAGGGCAATTTTCCTAAAAGGAACAGCACATTTGCTGTCTCCTGAGTAGAGCACACTGTCCTCGACCGCTGGGACTCTCAGGCACCATTATGACTTCAAATGACTCGTGCACAGAACTCAACATCTGCCTTCGTTCGGTTGGGGCTTTGGAAGGTGGGGTGGAGGCTGCTTTCATCCTAAACCAGGGGGCCGTCAAAGTGCTTGGACTTGTTTAAATTATTGTGCCTTTTCTAAAACCGGCAGGTTGTCATTTATCCCTGCTATCTGAGCCTGCTCCTCACAGCTCCTATCCCACTTCTAATTTGCTTCTTGCTAATCTCCTGTGGGCTGGGAAGCTCAAAAGCCCTTCTTAAGGTGTGTGCACAGCCTTCTTTTGACTTTGACCAGTACTCAAAGGGCTGTTTTAGTGCTCAGTTATATTCAAGATAGCTGAAACTGTCAAACAGACGTGTGTCTCACTTCTCCACTCATAAATGCCAAGTTTAAAAGAATAATAGGATACAACAAAAATGAGGAAAATAAAGAAAAGTACTAGGGGGGAAAAGGCAACATCTATACAATGGAAATTTCAAGTTGATTTTGTTAGGAATTCAGACAGAAGGAGACTGAGGTGATCAATGCCTGGCACATCTCATGGTAATATGCTTTGAAGATAAATAGATAATGCCACAAAGAAGTACAAATAAAAATTAAATGCAGGTTGGCTTCAAGTAGCAAAAATGGTCTAAGATTTCTCCTCAACTCTAGGATTTGGAAGAAAACAGAGCATGTTCAAGCTTTGAGAAAAACATGGGCCCTATGGGCTATTCGGCTGCCATTTACATAGAAAAGCTGTGAACATCCCAGGGACAGTCCCTCCATTCATCCAGACAGAAAGCAAAAGGAAGAGAGGATGGGGTAGCCAGTGGTCAATGAGCTGGTGGGAAGCAATGAAGATTAGAAGCATTGGGTTTAATCTAAATAAAGCCTAGATACAGAGAGAAATGTTGAAAGAAACAGACCTTGAAAAAAGAGTGTAATAATAAACCAATAGTCTGGAATTAAAATCCCAACATACATCAACAACGCATGGAAATGTTAAAAACAAACATTCTCCTAAATATCTATTGAGACAACGAAGGAAAAAAACTATCAACTTTTAGAAAACCTATATGAAAATATAAATATTACATATCAAAATGTATAGGATGCTGCCAAATTCATACTCAAAGGAAAATGCATAGCCTTAAGTAATTTCATTTTTATACAAAAGGCATAAAAATAAAGTTTTTAAAAATATAAAAGAAGGAGAATAAGGAAACAGGACAAGCAGAAATTAATACTTTGAGGACAAAAAACAAACACAAGACTTGAAGATACCAAGGAATAAGAGAAAAGGAAACCTTTAACACATCTAACAAAAGAAGGACAAATGTAAAAACAGAAAATTAGTAATGAGAAAGACATAGGATATATTTTAAGGATTTCTTTTTCCTCTTAGTAGTAATTTCCAATCTTTTTTCTTCTTTTACCCACTTAAGAAGCCAGAAACTCAGGGAAACCTATCAGTTCCTCTTTCTGAGGAAAAAGAAATCTACAAGTAGGAAAGAAATAAAATCACATCAACTCTTTAAGACCAACAGGCCTGTTTTACCCATCAATATACAGGAAAAGATTAAACACAAAATGAAGTATATATGCATCACAACAAAGTCAAACTAAAGGGAATTTACACTTTATATTACATAATTTACATATTTGAATTTATAAAATTCAAGAATATCAATAATTGAAAACCACCACCAACTCAAGCCCCCGTTGAGGACCCACTGACTGACAGAAAAGCTCGTGCTGAAATTACACATTTCTTAATGAAATTTACCCTTACAGATACCAAATTTTAGTGACCTAAGTTACTAACAAGTAAGTGTTAGTTATAAAAACAAAAACTCACAGAATTGTGCACCATACGCTCAGAAGAATTACAAAAAAGACAAATTTTTAGTAAGTTTCTGGCCTACTAAAACAAAGGTAGGTATTTAAGAACCACTGCCCACAAATAGGAGCCTCAAACCACAAGTCTTCTAAGGATGGAAACTTCCAGAGGATATTAAGCATGCATAGATTTAAGGGGATCAATTTCCAGATCTCCAGTTCCCACTCAGACGCTTTCTAAAATGGATCTGCCTGAGACGGTGCCTGCAGGGCCCGCCATTCCCAACTCTGCTCTTCTCTCCCACCTCCTTGTTCACAGATGTTCTTCTTTCTTTTTACAACAGAAAGACATACCTGCTCCCCACCCTAATTTTCCTACAGTGCATTCAAAGCACCAAACAAAGAGAAAACTGGAATATTTGGTTTAAACCTAAGCCTCCTTAATCAAGGCACGTAATAGTACTTCTCATCCTTCCCTATCTTACACATATTTCTGTTAAGGACAAACCTGGTGGTGGAATCCGGGTATTTTGGCCTGTGCTGGGATGCTCTGCATTTAGACACACTACAGTACCTTGACAATGAGGCAAACAGAGGCAACAACAGTGTCCTTATTTCAAGTTGGCAAAGTCACAGTAAGGCACTGTCTTAGCTCTCCCCATCTAACTATCAGAGAATTGGAAAAGGGAAATGACACAGATGCCAGAGAACTGCATATTAACATATTTGTTTGAAATGAAGAATGAAGTCAGATTTTTTTAAACAAAAAGTCTGATTTTTCTAACTGGAATGACAATAACTCTACAGCTCCATGGTTTTCACCACACACATGTGCACTTGCACAGACACACCCATACCCACACACACAATATAGAGACAAAAATACATTTAAGGCCAATAATACAAAATTGCATTCTCAACCTTTCCAGAGTGTACGGAATTTAAGAAGGTGCCTTAAGGTCAAAAAGCAACAGGTATGAGTGACAGTCTTATGATAAGTGAAGGTAAAGCCTTCTTTAGTAAACTTCCCAGAAACTGAGAAAGTGAATAATTCTAATGAGTGGGTAACAAAGCCTTTTTGGAAGTCAGGTGGTTTCCAGTTCTTGACTTTAAACAAAATTGAAGGAGGACCAAATCTCAAGTTGTCGGCACACAGAGTATGAGCAGTGATTTTTGATGGTAGATTACCACGTGACTTTTTGCTTATTACCTAACACCATTTTGAAGAAGTGAAGGACACTGCTGAAGCAACTCTCCTCCCGTTCCCATGGACTCATCTATGTGAGAAGGTTTATCAAGGGTAAATCTGTGCCCCTCTATCAATGTCCCTATGAACAGTCATTCAATTGAGGGGAAAGTCCTATACATTTTGTTAAATGACACATTTCTAATAGCATTTTTAATGTTTAATAATTAGTTATCAAAATGTTTAATACTTATGTTGCTTTGATACAGTGTGCACCACTATTAATTATAATGGTAACTCACTCTGGAAGAAATTTTCCTAATAATTACAGCCTCATGGTTATGGGAAATATTTTTAATTACATTTCAATTTATTTGCATGGTTTTATTATAAGGGATTATGATAGGATGATCAAAGAAAAACTTCCAAGCACAAAAATAGGTTAAACTAGGAAAAAATTCTGTAGGGAAAATTGGGTATATGGGTTCAAGGAGAAAAGAGAATGATGTAATATTTCCAACAGTTCAAGAGAGAGACCTTTAATTTATTTTCACATGGATATGGTGGATGCTGAATCCCTGTGGTTTTAAATTCCAATGGATTCATTTAAAACACTCACATAAATTTTATTTTAAAATATTAATATTTAGGGGCTGGCCCGGTGGTGTGGTGGTTGAGTTTGTGCATTCTGCTTCAGCGGCCTAGGGTTCACCAGTTCGGATCCCAGGTGCAGACCTACACACCACCCATCAAGCAATGCTGTGATGGCATCCCACATATAAAATAGAGGAAGACTGGCAATAGATGTTAGCTCAGTGACAATCTTCCTCACCAAAAAAAAAAAAATCAACATTTAAGATCCACCAAAAATTCCGTCTTGTGCAAATGTTAAATGTGTGATAAACCATAGTTAGATACCAGCTTACAGATGTGCAAGGGAGTGCAGAGTTTTGCAAAATGTCTTTAGCACATATGCAAGTAAAGAAGTCAGAAGGCCTCTGCCTTCCCGTCCCCAGCACGGGTACAGTTATGATAGGCATGCACTCCCAGCTCCAGACTGAGTGGTTTCCCTGTGGCACCCTGGCACTAAGTTCTTCAAATAAATTGGACTCTGATTTCCTTTGTTTACTCTTTGATACCTGTACCCCAAATGCCTACCACAATGTCACACGACAGTCAGGCAAAAAGTGTTGGTATTCAAAATGAAATAAAATGTCATTTACCAAAGGTTAGAGAGTAATTCCCTGCTCTTTGAGAAGCTGTTCAAGCTGAACATTTATCAGACACGAGAGACCAGATGGGTTGAACTTTGGACTATATGAAGAGAGGCCAGGAGGCGAGGTCATAACCACCATGAATTCCAGGAATGACCTTTGATAAATCATTTAACTGTTGGATGCTTCATGCAGGTTTCCATCTATTTAAAAATACACGTAGAAGAGATAAGGACTCTTGCTCTATTGCAAAAGTGGTCTCACGAGGATTAACACAAGCCTGGGAAAGCATTTCCAGCTCCTAGAAGAAAGAAATGCTTAACACTGGGACAAAAAAGTGTTTCAAGGAGTCATTTATTCTACTGTATTCTCTGCCTCAAGATAAAATCAGAAACAATTCCACACAGAGCTGGAGGTGGCACTGGTATTTAACCATAATGAATGGGAAGTCAAGAGGTTCTTCAATAAGAAAAAGATTCCTTGCTAATGCAGTTTAGATCCCCAGCCTCTTGCGTGGTTGGAGGTAGTGAGACAACCTCAGTCCATCATGCAGCCTCTGTCCTCCACTAGCAAGGCATTCCCCATACCCCTAAAGTACTGTGTCAGCTACTTCAGGGGGCCCTTGCATTACCTTTGATTTTCAATCACTTTAATACCTGCTCTTTTAAAACACGTGGCTGTATCTATACACACTCCTATACATAAACACATATGCATATGCAAAGTCTCTAGGTAAATTATTTTAAATAAAGGTGAGAGAAAAAAATCACTTTTAAGCCTTCCAACAAGAACCCAACACATACATTTATGTATGTGCACAACATTTACTTAATCACATCACATATCAAGTTCACACGGTCAGTCTGAAAAAAGCAGATCGATCTTTTCTCTCACTAAAAAGAAAATTCTAAATGGAATGCTTCATGAATAGACAATTAAATCATTTGCCTATACTTCTGTCTTTTCTTTTTCCCTTGAACTTAAGGATAATCAGAATGATGGAAGCTTGATGAAAGTGGAGCCCGGATCTGTCTTGTTCTGTATCCCCAGCGCCTTCTGAGCACAGCAGCCACACAGAATTACTGCTGAACAGACGATACGGCAGTGATCCCAACACAAAGCATGAGGTCTCGGCGCCACTCACCTCAGACACGCAGGGCAGGGAAGTCGGAGTTTCCCAGTGCACCAGTTTTAAGCGAAGTTTTTTTGGCTTATTTATATTGAAATACAAATTATTTTTC
Source organism: Equus asinus (assembly GCF_041296235.1). NCBI lineage: Eukaryota > Metazoa > Chordata > Mammalia > Perissodactyla > Equidae > Equus > Equus asinus. The sequence goes on along the minus strand of NC_091804.1, from coordinate 8,367,270 downwards.
CAGCTTTACTGAGATGTTATTGACATATAACATATGTAAGTTCAAAATGTACATGATGATTCGATATACATACATACTGCAAAATGATTACCACAATAAAGGTTAGTTAACACTTCTATCCCCTCACATAACTACCTTTGTGTGTGTGTGGTGATCACATTCAAGATCTACTCTCTTCACAACTTTCAAGTATATAAAACAGTATTAACTATAGTCACCATGCTGTACATTAGATCCCCAGAACTTATTCATCTTATAACTGGGAGTATGTTGCCTTTGGTTGACATTTCCCCAGTTCCCCCAGCCTCCAGCCCCTAGCCCCCTACAACCACCATTCCACTCTTTCTGTGAGTTCAGCTTTTATAGATTCCACATATAAGTGAGTATATACAGTATTTGTCTTTCCCTGTCTTATTCCACTTACCATAATGCTCTCAAAGTCCATCCATATCATCGTAAAAGGTGAGGTTTCCTTCTTTCTAATGGCTGAATAATATCCCATTTTGTGGACACACACACACATCACATTTTCTTTATCCATTCATACAAAGATGGACTCTTAGGTTGTTTTCATGTCTTGGCTATTGTAAATAATCCTGCAATGAACATGGAGGTGCAGATATCTCTTCGAGATAGTGATTTCATTTCCTTTGGATATATACCCAAAACTGGGATTGCTGGGTTATATAGTAGTTCTATTTTTCCCTTTTTAAGGACTCTCCATACTGCTGTCCATAGTAGCTGTTCCAATTTACATTCCCACCAACACCGCCCAAGGGTTCCCTTTTCTCCACAGCCTCACCAACATTTGTTATCTCTTGTCTTTTTGCTAACAGTCATTCTAACAAGTGTGAGGTGATAGTTCCTTGTAGTTTTGATTTGCATTTCCCTGATGATTAGTGATCTTAAGCATTTTTCATATACCTGTTGGCCATCTGTAAGTCTTCTTTGGAAAAACGTCTATTCAAGTCCTTGGTCCACTTTTTGATTGGATTTTTATTTTGCTATTGAGTTGTATGAGTTTCCTACATATTTTGGATATTAACCCCTCATCAGATAGATGGTTTGCAAATATTTTGTCCCATTTGGTAGGTTGCCTTTTCATTCCGTTGATTGTTTCTTTTGCTGTGCAGAAGCTTTTTAGTTCGATGTAGTCCCACTTGCTTATTTTTGCTTTTTTTGCCTTTGCTTTTGGTGTCAAGTCCAAAAAAGTCATTGCAAAGACCAATGTCAAAATGCTTTTTCACTATGTCTTCTTGTAGTAGTTTTACAGTTCCAGGTCTTACATTTAAGTCCTTAATCTATTTCAAGTTAATTTTTGTAAGTGGTGTAGGATAGGGGTCTAATTTCATTCTTTTGCATGTGAACATCCAGTTCTCCCTACGTCATTTTTATTGAAGAGACTATCCTTTCCCCATTGAGCATTCTTGGCTCCCTTGTCAAATATTAGTTGATCATGTATGTGTAGGCTTATTTCTGGGCTCTCAATTCTGTTCCATTGGTCTATATTGTCTGTTTACATGCCAGTACCACACTGTTTTGATTACTATAGCTTTGTAATAAAAATATAAATTATTATAATGGGTAAAACAAGACTAAACAAAGATGAGGGCTTGAATGAGAATCCATTCTGGGGTTAATTTCAAAGAAAAAAAGAACTGAGACCTAACTGCAAGTTTCTAGTCTACCATGTAAGAAGCGTGGAAGTCACCACACCATCCTAGCAATAAGTAAAAAGTTGAAAAAACTGAAAAGCCAACAACTCTTGTTAGATCCGTCAGAGAAGTAAGGTCACAGGGCCAACTGCTGCCCCCAAAATGGGAGGGATAGACAGGCAGACACAGAGGATCACAACTTACCAAAGCAGATAACAGTGAGAAAGTGCCAGGGTAGGAAAACCCAAATGATAATTTGACAAATTAGCAGAGGCTCAGTGTGGACGAGTCTGATGTTAAAAACTCCGGGGAGACCTAGCCATAGGGAGGTCCCCAAGCTTTTGTGAGGTCTCCTCCAGGAGCTCCACCACGTCCTCATAGTGAATATCAGAGAAAGATTTCCTGGTGCTTCCAGTAGGAGGAGGGGAAAAGGAACCATTTTGAAATATGTCAGAGCATTTTGTTCTTCTTAACAAGGTCTGCCCTTAGGAGAAACTATTTTTCCAGAGCCTAATCTGCTGGGGTCTTATGAGAACCTAACCTACCTGGGGAAAGGAAAATATCCAACTCCAGTCCACTCTAGCCAGCACGTCCTACCCTAAGGGGACGTGGGGGGAATGAGTGAGAAGCATCGTGAGACTCACAGTCCAGGGGCACAGGCTCACCAAAAGACTGAGACCTAACCACAGGACTACAAAATGCTTCTCCTCCCGAACCTCACCACCACATTCCCACAGGCCTACTGACTGCACTTCCTCTTACACAGCACAACACGTCCACCTTTCAACTAAAAATTACAAGCATACTGAAAAAGAAAAACACAGTTTGAAGAGACTGAAAAAGTATCAGAACCAGAGTCACATTATGGCAGGAAAGTTGGAATTACCAGACGAGGACTTTTCAAAAATGATGACTAATATGCTACGGGCTTTAATGGAAAAAGTAGACAACATGCAAGAACCTTTCACAAAAATTAACTCAAAATGGATCAAAGACCTAAATAGAAAGTGGAAAACCATAAAACCCCCAGAAGATAACATAGAAGAAAACCTAGATGACTTTTGGTACCGTGATGACTTTTTAGATACAACACCAAAGGCACTATCAATGAAAGAAATAATTGCTAAGTTGTATCTCATTAAATTAAAAACTTCTGCTTTGAAAAAGACCTCTAGGGGCCAGCCCCGTGGCTGAGTGGTTAAGTTCATGCACTCCGCTGTAAGCGGCCCAGTGTTTCATCGGTTTGAATCCTGGGCGCGGACATGGTACTGCTCATCAAGCCACGCTGAGGTGGCGTCCCACATGCCACAACTAGAAGGACCCACAACTAAGAATATACAACTATGTATCGGGGGGCTTTGAGGAGAAAAAGGAAAAAATAAAATCTTTAAAAAAGAAAAGAAAAGAAAAAGACAACATCTAGAGAATGGGAAAATCAGCCACAGACTGGGAAAAAATATTTGCACTCTTAGTGTTGCACATTCTGTGGGCTTTGACACGTATCTACCACTGTAGAATAACTGTACTGCCCTAGAAATCCTCTGGGTTCCGCCGATTCACCCTTCCCTCCCCTACAACCTAACCTCTGACAACCACTGATATTTTTACTGTCTCCATAGTTTTACCTTTTCTGGAATGCCACAGAGTTGGACTCTTACAGTACATAGTCTTTTCAGACTGGCTTCTTTCACTTAGTAATACACATATGGTTCCTAAAATATTCACTGTCTGGTGCTTTACAGAAAGTTTGCCAACTTCTCTTGTAGAAACCGTGCAAAGCAGTTATAAAGATTACCTCTTACATGCATTCTTCCAGTGAGGCAGAAATGATTATTATCCCCATTTAAGGAAGAGGAAGCTGAGAATTATCAAGGTTAATTAATTTGGCCAAGTCACAAGAGGTGAGGCCAGGCTTTAATGCCAAACTCACAGGCTTAGAGCAAACACTCTAAACCACCAAGCTCTACTGGGTGACAGCTGGAGAGATAACTTAAGCCTAATTTTACAAAAGCAAAGAAATCTTCATTGGTACAAAGGTAAAAGCCTCAACCAGTCTCTGGAATGGAGAGACCTCCACACACTCTGGAGGAACATTTCCTGAATCCTATGTTAGGACTGATGTCATAGAATTACCAACTCCCCCATGGTGATGTCATGCCGTTTGCTCTTGCCACCCTGTGGATGGAGCCAGAACCTCTCAGTGGACTGACCACCAACATACTGACTTGGCATGCTGCCCTTGCTGACCTATTCTGTGTGCCACCACCACACCAATTCTCTCTCTAAGGACTGCATAAGTCATCATCTCAGGGCACCTCACTCCCCAAGCTAAACAGACCTTGGTGGGCCAGCCTCAGAACCTAACCACAAGTGAATATCACTACTCGATGGACAGAAACGAGCTCCACGTTCTGAGAAACTAAGCACATCAATCATTTTTCGCCTACATCCATCTCAGAACCACAGAGCACAAGAGTATATTAAAGGCTCTCCCAACATTCTATAAACAAGCCCAGTTTTGTTTAACTCAGTATTTCCCATAATTATTTGAACAAAGATTTCTCTCTCTCTCAAGGAACTGCATTAACACTGGAAAAATCTGTCAACAAATAGTTCCTGAGTGCCAAGCACTGAACTAAGGACTAGAACTAGAATCCAGAGCTGATACATATTAAACACATAATTGCAAATTATCAATTTAACACGAGTGCACTGTGAAGGAGATGCACAGGGACTAGAGAACACACTCTGGGAAATACTGGTATGGCAGAAGGACACTGGACTGGGAATCAGAAAAATATCTTCTGACCTAAACTCAGACACTGACTCCCTGTGTAATCCTGAAGATCACTCAGCAAGGCAATACCATATGCAGGCTTCAGATGCTCCCAACTACGGCCTGAAAAGGTTGAATAAGCTCTACGGCTCCATCCATTTTGAACATTCTGTGTCATTAATTCAATGTGAAATGAGAGAAACGAATAAGAAATTTCCATATACTACTTAGACACTTCAAAAGACATACTGATGGCTCAGATAATGAAACTAAACTGGAAAAATGTCTTCAGAATATATGTTCAGAATTTAAATTAGCTCTGAGTGTTTTTCCCGAAGCAATAACGAAGCAGTAAGAGCTTTAAAGGGGAAATTAAGTGCACCATGATCTGACCTATGCTCTTTCTCCCGCCTTGGCATCTCCATCCTCCCACCTCCTTGCTCCAAGCTCACTCAGTTTCCCCAAAAGCCCCAATTCCCCAGGGTAATAGATTCTTCTGAGCTCAGGCCATCAGAAAGTCTTTATTATTCAAGCCAGGATTCCTAACGTCAACTCATTTCTATGGTTAGCTTCAAGGTCAACTGTTTTCTGAACCCCTCCTGACATCCTCACTATCATCTTCCAGAAGGCTTGACCTGTTGACCAAGCCCTCCTTTGTGTCTCCACCAATCCTAAGACTGACTTCTGGCCAGCCTGGTCACTCACAAGCTGTGTAACGAGTTTCTTATTTACTGCAGCCTCCATTTCCTATAATAGAATAAGGAGTCTCCACACGGCAGGACTGTTATGAGAGTCTAATGAATTACGACATGTAAAGCGCTTAGAAGAGCGGCTGGCACACAGCGAGTGCCTGTGGTCAAGACGGCCTTCTACCTCCCCTTTCTTCCTCATGAACAAAATCCCAGTTTTGTTAGGGATGGCAATGTGTCAGCTGAAGAAACCACTTCCTAGTTTTCCTTGCAGCCAGAGGGGCCACACGACAGGCACGAGCTCTGCAATGGGACATAAGCCAAAGTTGCTGAGGAGGGCCAAAAAGAGGAGTGAACCAGCTGACATACGCCCACTGCCTTCCCCATTCCTCTTGACTAAGTCTCAGATATGATCACATGGTTGCAGAAACCGGCTCGAAACCATGAGGGTAAAACCAAGAGAATTACACAGCCCGCAGCTCTGGCACCTGTGAACCACTAATCCATGCCACCAGCAGCCGGCTCCGCAGCTCCCCTTCAGCGAGGAAAAACGGGACACCCTTCACTGGTTTAAGGCACCTTCTCTCAGGTGGCTATTATCTGCCAAATCCGTCCCTGATACAGTTCATTCTTATTAACCGATCACTTCTAGCAATTTATTTCATTATTCGTTTCAAGTCTGGTTTCCCCACCAGATGAGAAGTCATTCATGTTCACACAATCTCACCAATCAATGCTCAGAAATGTGAAATGAATGAATGAAGTATCAACAATGGCCATCAGTTTGTCTCCAGGTCCTTTGTAGGAGAAAAAAAGATTTTTCTTCTTCCCTAACTAAACTGAGTATTCTATGGATTATTTAGTATTGATAACAGTGCCCACAGAATAGTCCCTGAGACTAAAGTTCTTTATTTAACAAGCCCTTTTATAAAAATATTTTGTGCCAGGTACTGCTTTCAATGTTTTCACAAGCAACTCATTTAATCCTCATAACAATCCACCAAGACAGGTACTATTATCTCCATTTCACAGGTGAGGAAACTGAAGCCCAGAGAGGTTAAATAAGTCACCCAAGGTCACACAGCTAGCAACCAGCACAGCAGGGACTGGATTCCATGCCATGCCGAGGGTTCCAGAGTTCACATCCTTAACTGTTCTTCTCGGCCGCCTTTCAGTCACTAACTGTGTCAGTGCCTTCTTCTTCCTGTTTCACACAAACGAGGAAGGAGCTGGGAGAAAATTCAACCTGAACATCTATGAAGGTTCTTGGCTCCATAAAACAGCAGAAACCAAGGCAGAGAATTCTCCACCTGTTACACTAAGAGCCAAGGTTACTTCGCTGCAGTGGATATTATCAAACGTACAACTGGTGATAGAGAAAACAAGGAATTGTATATTTTAATTCTCTTAAGAACTTCTAGGGGCCGGCCCCATGGCCGAGTGGTTAAGTTCACATGCTCCGCTTCAACAGCCCAGGGTTTCCCTGGTTCAGATGCTGGGCGCAGACATGGCACTGCTCATCAAGCCATGTTGAGGTGGCATCCTACATGTCACAACTAGAAGGACCCACAACTAAAATATATAACTATGTACTGGGGGGCTTTGGGGAGAAAAAGGAAAAAATAAAAACTTAAAAAAAAAAAGAACTTCTGGAGTTAAAAATGAGGGAAAGGAGAGGTAAAAAAAGAAATGACATAACAAGAAAAGTCTTTTAAGTGGCAAACGTAAGCAAATGACAAAGAAAGCTTTCCAGTGGCAAGCTAATCACAATGACCGCCTCAGACGCAGACCAAGAAAACTCTTTCAGCTGTACAGTATTATCCAAGTATTCTGCTCTCAAAGCAACTTTAGAAAAACTATTTTAAAAACGGAGAAAAGAACTTACAGAAATGTGGAGGTATATTTACATCTTTCGGCAATTCTCAAGTTGGCTGCAAGAAGACATTACTTATACCACGTTCTTCACGATTTATCTCTCACACAGATTCAGCATCCAGAAATCGGTAATCAGACCCAAGACCACTTAGCAATTCCTGTCATGTCCCTTCAGACAACTTCACTTCCAAGGGCCCTGGAACGAACGCTAGGGAGAGAGCCTGTTTCTCCCATCTGCAGTGACATCTAGTGCTAAGAAACTAAAATGCACCCTGTAGCACAACATTCTTTCCATTATCATTACATTAACTGCATATTATAAAATAGGAATATGTACAATTCTAAAATATATGGCTTTTTCCATAATTGGAATTGACAATTGTCAATTGTCTTCTGATCCAAAATTTAAAATACCTCATAAGATACACTTGGTTGGCTGAGGCAAAGAAATCATTTTGTTCTCCAATTTTTTGGTTTTAAATGCAAACATATCTTTATTTACGAACAACAGACTGGATTTTAGGAGATTCTGTAGACATTAAAAAACTTCCTGTTAAATTTAACCAAAAAGCATTCTGGCTTATACAATCATAAATATAAGCCCTTTATTCAAAACCAACTTTCAAAAATCTCTGAAGGAGAATAAATTAAATGCAGATGAAGCCCATCATAGAATGGTTTGCTGATTTAGGTATGCCATGGGCTAAATCTTGTCTCTAAATTTTACATATTAAAATTATATTCTAATGGATGCAGGCTGGCCATATTCTCTTCATCAAAGTAAAATCACATTTTGGTACTAAGAAGCTAAGCGTTTGGAAACCATTTCAAAACATAAATAAAGTATAATTAGAGAGCACTGGATTAGCAGAGAGAAAACAGGATCTAGTCCTGGTTCGACCTCTAGAACTTCAAGACCAAGTGATTAAATTTCTCTTGGCTCCGATTTCTTCATTTAAAAAAAAAAGATAGGGTGGAACAAGAGACAGTTTGCCCAGATTCTTTCTTGGACTCCTTGTTCCAACATTCTATGTTCTATGAACAAGATGATCTCCAAGATGTCTTTGAGCATTTTTTTAAATTACTTAAACCACACACAATGACACAGCACTGTGAGGAAGACAGGGCTCAGATAAGATTCAGGAACAAAGGATTTTGAAGTGAAATCGGCGTGGAATACACAAAGATCTTTTTAAGATGTGGAATACACAAAGATCTCTTTAAGATGTTCACATGATGACTCCTGACCTGGACCAAAGACACATTAAATCGCAGCCACTATGACCTTGCACTTTCTAAACCATAAGTAATGCCTAAGCTCTTTAATAAAGACCTTGAGAAATCACGGTAATTTAAGTGGGCTTTGTTGCTCAAAAAGAAGATTCATGAACATTCTGGTTAAGTGGTTTTTGCCACCAGAATAAGTTTAGGCCTTTGTTTAGTTTACAAGGAATGTTCATTGAAAAAGTTTTCTAAGATGAGGAAAGAGATTGAAGTTATTTAAAATACACTTGGGGTTTTCTACTACAATCATGGTTATTACTCCTTCACTTTGCAGAAAGAACTTTGAACCGGCAAAAAGAAACAGCTATGGTTTGGAGGCCACAACTAAAAAGATCTGAGGGTGAGGGAAGACCAGTAGAATGAATAGTCAAACTCAACAAAGAAGGCAGGAAGAAAATAAGATAATTTGACCCAAAAACCAACCAGATTTGGGTTGCCTTCAGATCAATGCACAGGTACGCCCCAAGTGTCTCAGAAGGTCCCCCTTGGGCGTTTGCGATAAGCTGATGACTGAGTGAGTGACAGCTATCTGAGAAGACTCGGGTGGCAAGTTCATGCATAAACACAGTGAAGTAAACTGGAGAAAGCTGGAGGAGTGCCCAGTGACCCAGGACATTAAATAGTGACACAACTCACTTGATAACAAGGGTCTGAGGAGGAGTCATTTACAAAATGAGGCCAATTAAAAATAATTGGGGGGCCAGCCTGGTGGTGCAGCAGTTAAGTTCACACATTCCACTTTGGTGGCCCAAGTTTCGCCAGTTCGGATCCCAGGTGGGGACCTACACACTGCTTGGCAAGCCATGCTGTGACAGGCATCCCACGTATAAAGTAGAAGAAGATAGGCACGGATGTTAGCTCAGGGCCAGTCTTCCTCAGCAAAAAAAAGAGGAGGATTGGCAGCAGATGTTAGCTCAGGGCTAATCTTCCTCAGAAAAAATAAATAAATAACTGGAAGTTTTTATACCATCAGGAAACTCAAAATAGAACCACAATGTGTTACCACTACACACCCAAGAAAAGTGGCTACAACGAAAAAAAGACAAAACAGCAAATGTTGCTGAGGAGGTGGAGCACCTGGGCCTCCCATACGTGGCAGGTATGAGTGTAAAGGATACAACCACTTTGGAAAACTATTTTCAGTCTCTCCTAAAGCTGCATACACACCTACTCTAAGACTCAGCAACTCTACTCCTAAGTACACAGCCAACAGAAACACGTACATACATTCACCAAAAGACACACATGAGAAGGTTCTTGGCAGCACTATTTCTAGCAGCCAGAACCAGGAAACAACCCAAACTCAAAGAGTAGAATGAATACACAAATGATGATATAGCCACATTAGGTAATACCATGTGACAATTAAAATGAACACAGCTATGTGCAAAAAACACAGACGGATCTCACAAACACAATGCTGAACAAACGAAGCCAGTCACAAAAAAAATACCTTCCTTGTGATTCCATATGTATAAAGTCTAAGAGCAGAATAAAGAAGACTATGCTTTCAGAAGTCAGGCCGGACATCTCCCTTGGAGGGAGCAGGGACTAGAAGGGGGTGTGGCAGGGACACTGAGGGGCTGGTAATGTTCCGTTTCTTCACCTGGTCACAGGACGCATGGGTGTGTTTAGTTTGTGAAAATCATCAAGCAGTACACTCATGATTTGTGTAATGTTCTGAGGTATGTAATACATCAACGTGCAGACTGAGAACAGGCTCCAAGGGCACATTCAAAACGAAGATTGATCTAAAAACTCCAGCAGCAAGGGGCAAAAAAGAAGCCATCACTGAGGACCCCCGAAGACAGAGAAACAGGGCAGGGTCCCCACACCCAAGACGTGGGGCCCACAGGGATAATTCCTCGCAGTCTCCTGAGGAAGAACCAAGCTCTTCTCAGATAGAAGGAACCCTCAGAACTCACCTAGACCAGCCCACTCCACTTATGATTAAAAAACGGAGACCGGGGCCAGCCCCGTGGCCGAGTGGTTAAGTTTGCGCGCTCCGCTGTGGCGGCCCAGGGTTTCACTGGTTCGAATCCTGGGCACAGACATGACACCGCTCATCAAGCCATGCTGAGGCGGCATCCCACAACTAGAAGGATCCACAACTCATAATATACAACTATGTACCGGGGGACTTTGGGGAGAAAAAGGAAAAAAATAAAATCTTTAAGAAAAAATAAAAACAGAGACCAAGAGAGTATATGGGCTGGCCCAGTGGCACAGCGGTTAAGTGCACACATTCCGTTTCGGCAGCCTGGGGTCCACGGGTTCGGATCCCAGGTGCAGACATGGCGCTGCTTGGTGAGCCATGCTGTGGCAGGTGTCCCACATATAAAGTAGAGGAAGATGGGCACAAATGTTAGCTCAGGGCCAGCCTTCCTCAGCAAAAAAAAAAAAGAGAGAGAGAGTGTATAATTTGGTCAAAGTTACATAACTAGTTAGAGATAAATCCAAGTGTAAAAGCCAGGTCACCTCAGTAAGACTTACATAATTATAAAATGTCAAGATATTTCAAAAGCCTGAATTACGCAACCACCTGAAATGAGGAAGAACTCAAGGAAGTTCGAGTAGACAGGCTTTTGTCCACGTCATTCTAAAGAAAGAAGCAGTAAGAAGGTGACGCATGATGCACAGGACATCCACTGGGAGGAGAAAGGGGGCCTCAGAGAGAGGGAAAGAAAAGCAGTCTCAGAAAAATCCGCAACACAGCACATCACAGATGAAAGAGAACAAAACTATCACTATATCTCTACATCTCCTTCCTTCACATGCAACACCCACAATAATACTTTGCATGTCTGGACCTCTTTTCCTTGCCAAAGAGCACATTTTATATATCTGTTTTATCGACAATCATTATTGTAGTAAAGGGCAATAGAACAATTACATAAAAGCAAGTCTCATATTAAGTAAAATATTGTCTATAAAAGTAGACAAGAACACACAGCTGGCTGGATACATTTCAAAAAGAAAATCTGAAAGATGCCCAGAAAAGTCATTAATATAAGAACAAATGCTAATAACACATCAGGGAAAAAAAATGATACCCAGGGAAATAACCAAGACTCTTTGCTTAAGAAAAAGACTAGAAATGAGCCAAGGCAAAAGAAATGCCTAAGCCCAACCTTGGTGGAAATAAAAAAATCAGAATCATTATTAAAGAAAGAGCATTACAAAACACAGAAGGAAACCTGAGCCATTATTTCAGGGAAAGCAAATCTTGTCCTGACATTTACAGAGATAACCAAGCAGATGGTGCTTAAACTGTGGTCACCACCTATTTCGGTTTTTAAAACACTGATGAACAACCAATTCACTGCAAATATAGGGTCTCTTTTTAAGACCACTTTTTTCCATCTAGCTTTATAACATGAAAAAGACAAAAAGACAAAAGGGTCAGAGAAACACAAAACAAAAGCCAATGCATTTGAACATGGAAAAAAGTGAGGTCAGTTTCAAACAATTAAGGAGACACCACAGTGGAGTCAGGAGCCCAGACCTGGAGACAGGGTTCAAATTCTGACCTTATCTCTTCTTTCCTTAACCACGTGCCCTCAGGGCCTCAGTTTCCTCATCTGTAAAATGAAAAGAATAATATGTCCCCCTAAGGCTACTGAATGAACAAATTAACACATATAAAACTTAAAACTTCACTGGGCATGTGGCTATTAAACACTTATATGAGGCTAAGATGCAGTGGGAAAACTGAACTTTTTACTTTTATTTAATTTATTGGTTCAAATTTTTAAACCACATTCAAATGGGTTACTGGAAAACTTTTAAATATGTTTGGAACATACTTAATATGAGAATCTACTTTTCAACCATACATTTTATGAAATCAAAATGCAGACCAAGCTTATCTGATGCAAATTTAGTATCTGACTTGAGATGTACTATAAATATAAAATTCATGCCATGTCAAAGACCTATTAAGGAAAAAAGATTATAAAATACCTCAGTAATAATTTTTATATTGTTTATATGTCAAAATGGTAATTTTTTAATATAATGGGTTAAATAAAATGTACTATTAAAATTAATTTCAGCTATTTCTTTTTACTTTTTTAATGTGGCTATTAGAAAATTTAAAATCCTACATGTGGCTTGTATTATATTTCTATTAAACAGTGCTGACGTAGAACAATGCCTGGCACATAATAAGAGTGCAATCAATGTTATCCACTATTATTCCTACTAATATTATCATTATTAATTGCTAGATGCAAGGCAGTTGTGGGGGCAGGTCCAAAAACAATTAAAATATGTTTCTACCTTCTTGACCTCAGGTCTAGCAAAGGAAAATCAGACATATCATGATAGCTTTCTCAGACACAAATTATTAAATACCTAGCTGTGACAAAATAAGCCTTATGGGGTGAAAAAAATACCCACAAAGAGCATATTAAACTCATTAAAAACCTTTGAAATTGCCATTCTAAAAATCTACAGAAATCATAATTAATTTGTGTTAATCACCCAATGAGACTAGATCCAGATGAAAACAGAAAGAAACATCACACGAGGAGCCCACACAGACTGCAGGCAAACAGCTGCTGCTTGTGGATGGGGAGGGGCCTGCTCCTGCTGGGTCCAAACGTGATCTGCTGGGGCAGGGTGTCTGGCCTTGCTCCCTTGGCTCAGCCCACGCTGAGAGCCAGCTGGATGGGGAGCAGCAGATATTTGGATCAGGGATCTATACTATAAAGCTTGGGCAGACACATGCAGGAGAAAAGCAAGTTGGGGCCAAACTCTTATCAGGACGAGAACCAGAAAAGGGGGCCCAGGGAATGCATACACCCAACAAAAAAGGCTCAAGAATGTTCATGGAAGCACGATTCATCATAATCAAATGACAGGAGATAATAACTCAAATAGAGATAACCAACAGGAGAATGGATAAAAAGAGTGTGGCAGAGTTGCATAAAAAGAAGAAACTATTGCTAAACACAGCATGGATGAATCTTAGAGACAACATGCTGCATGAAAGAGGCCAGACACAAAAATAGAATATACTAAATGATTCCATCTGTACGAAGCTCAAGAACAGGCAAAACTCATCTATGCAGTAGACGTCAGAACAGTGGCACCTCTGGGAGACGGGCGACTGGAGTAACTAACTGGAGAGGGAGCAGAGGGAACTTCTAGGGAGCAGGAAGCGCTCCACATCTTGATCTGGGTGTGAGTTACATGGATGTATACCCAGGTAAAGATTCATCAGCTGCACACTTCAGATGAGCACTTTCTTACATCTGTTCACTGAGCTGCACACTTTGTGTATGTTGAAGCTCAATTAAAAACTAAACTCAAATAGCTTTTAGAAAGGTCCTGTGAACAAATCACCTATTTAACAAAAAAGGAAAAGAACCTATTCAGCTGAAATTTCTTTTCAAATAGCACCACCCAATGTCTCCAAATGCTGGCGTGACAGGAAGTGTTGTGTGCCACTTTTCCCTTGAGCCCACACCCACACAATAAACACGTCGAGATGTGCCGTAAGGGATGACCTTCCACATGCTTTAGGGCTGGGGGTCCCAACCCTGTAAGGCTCAAGGCACTTGTTTAAAAATAGAGATTTGGAGGTACCATCTCTAACAATTCTTCTTTCATGAGTCTGCAAAGCCAAAGTAGTCTTTTAAAAAGGACCCCAAGTGATTCTGACTGAACCACTTCTGCACGGAAAATCAACTTCTCTGACACGAGAATAACTGGTATTTAAGTTGTTTTGGATGAGAAACTGAACTTAGCAACTTAAAGAAGTGTCATAGCAAGTTCTATTGCTTGATTTCCCATCTGCTAGGAACGCCAGTATAATTTTTACTTTAATGGCAAGGACAAGAAAGGCTTAAATATAAAACATTACTATAGAGTGTATTGGATCTAGAGGAAAATGACCGTCTTCAGTGATATCTGTGTTGTTAGATTCTTTCAAGGAGAAATCACAGCTATTTGGAACTAACTCCTCTCCTCTATGAGACATAGACAACTGGCTCAGGAAAGCTGTTTTTAGCTGGCAAAGCTGGCACTATAAAGCATTATATAAGATGTTAGAAATTTATAGCCATCTCTCCCCTTGCAAGTATCAGAATATCCTGGTACTAAATATCCACATGCAACCTAGGTTCATATTTCTTTTTCAGTAGATGCCCACTTGCTAATTATACTGTCTTACAGATACAGACTTCTAAAGGCCATCACTTCTGCTAGGAGACTTGGAGCTCTGTTGCCTGGAGTTAAGAGAAACTGCTGTCATCCTTAAATAATGCAAAGGCAAAATCAACCAGGATGCTAAGGAAAAGTAAACTCTTAAAACCTGCTGTTGTGTTACAAATGGAGGGCAATGCCAACTGGCCACTCATAGCAACTGTTGCTAGGTAGACTGGGCTGGGAAATATCAAGCTAAAAGGGTCAACTGGAAATTAAGCCAAACTCAAAACTAAATACGAAAGCTGGAGAAGAGAACACATCCACATTTAGAGCTCATTTTAAATCACATAATCAATCTAACGGGGAAAAGGAAAATGCATTTAAATACATGGAATTCACTGTGTGCCTTCTTTCAATTCTAACATCAGAAAAGAGTGATCTCCCCTGTATGGATGTTCACACCACAGTACAGATACGCAGCTGGCTCTTTCACATAACTTTCCAGCTGAATATAGGACTTCTGAGTCATAAAGGAAGTATGGGAAATATTGTCTCTTAAGAAATAAAAATATTTCAACTAACCTGCATCTCCTGTTCGCCTTGAATATATCTCACACTAAAGTAAGTGCCCACGTTCTGTGTCTGTGGTGGAAAATGCGGATGGCATCACCAAGATTCATGTGCTCCCCCGACTCCACAATGCACAGTACCTGTGGCACACGGGCCTGATCTCACCCCAGCTCCAAAGGGGGGCCCTGGTTCATCTCAACCAATCAGGGTGACCCATTCCCTTATCAAAGCCATTGGTTTAGATAACCCAAGCCAAGGCCAGTCAGCACCAGGTAGCTCCCCAGCCCCAGGGATTGGTTCACAAATGCATCAATCAATGCAAAGCTCAGAATTTTGCTGGGGACTCTGAAACCCAGACTCCTTGAATTTAGATGGTGTGGTGGGTGGATATAAAGCTACAATTGCTGCTCTTGCTTTGCCATTCTGAGAGCAGAATGCCTGAAGATACAGTCAATACACCAAAAAGGCAAAACTAAGGACAATCCCAGAGAACCAGAGCCAGTGCCCTGATCAAACCATGCCTAAATCCCACCCTACCTCCAGACCATTACTCTTCTGTGAGCAAATAAACCCCTTTACCATTTAAGCTACTTTGGAATTGATTTTTCTGTTATTCGAAATAACAAACAAACATAAAAACACTACATGACAAAATGTCTTACAAGTATAGTAGTCCCCTCTTATCCACGGGAGATACATTCCAAGACCCCTAGTGGATGCCTGAAACCACAAATAGAATTGAACCCTATATATACTATGTTTTCCCCTATACATATCTATGACAAAGTTTAATTTATAAATCAGGCATAGTAAGAGATTAACAATAACTAATAATAAAATAAACAATTATAACAAAATAGTATAATAAAAGTTACCATAGATCTTAGTAACCTCAGCATATGATTTTTTTCTTTCCTTGTTAAGTTGAGAATTTTCACCTTTTCCCTTAAAAGAAGTACTTTACAGCTTCTCTTTGGCATACCAAATTGCCAGCATCACTACTCTTGTACTTTGAGGCCATTATTAGTAAAATAAGGGTTCCGTGAACACAGCACCTGAGATACCTAGACAGTCAATCTGATAACTGAGACGGCTACTAAGTCACTAATGGGCCGGTAGCAGAAACATTGTGGATCCGCTGGACAAAGGATGATTCATATCTCAGGTGGGACGGGGCAGGACAGCATGAGATTTCATCATGCTACTCAGAATGATGAGCAATTTAAAACTCATGAATTTTTATTTCTGGAATTTTCCATTTAATATTTTCAGACCACGGCTGACTACAAGTAACTGAAACTTTCAAAAGTGAAACCTCAGACAAGGAGGGACTACTGTAAAGCCGCACTGTATAAAATTATATACTTTAAAAAAGTTTCATATATATAATTTTTTTTTCTGCTCAATTGGGAAGGCCTATATTACTGGCAACTCAGTTTTACATTTAAGAGGATGGATTCCAAGAAAATAAAACAAGTAAGAAAAAATGATTAACACTACTGTACTGCTTACAGTGCCGACCAAGTGCTGGACACCATTCTAAACACCTGCACATGCTCAGTGCTCGCTTTCCATAATAGGTACTATTACTGTCGGCAACTTACAGCGAGGTTCAGAAAAACAGAGGGCAGTGTGACCAAGGTCAGAATAATGCACAGGCAAAAGTCACTGTGGTACGCAGGCCGAGAACCCTCTGTCATTCCCAGACTCATTCCATCAACGCCTACTCCTCTGGAAACTAACAGCTCTGAGAACCCCTCCGAGGTGAGCTACGTGTGCTCCTGGGCCACAGGAATGACACACTGATCTGTACCATGAAATGGTCACTTTTTCAGCTTCCCTGCCAACTAAATCAGGTTGCTACAGTTCCGCACACCCAGTGAGTTCAGGTGTACATAAAGCATACTTCCATATGACCAGGCAATCTTTTCCTCCCTGACTGGGGCAATAAATATGCTGTAAGAGCCCGTCAGCACGCATGCCTCACTGCAAGAGATCAGAAGGAAAATCCCATATGTATTTGAAATAATTTATCGCACGGTACCAACATTTAACAGGGCGCATTTGACTTATTTCTGAGCCTTCTGCTCCAGAAACGTTATTCAAAAGTAAGAACCAACAAATACTTGCAAAACCTTTATTTATGAGCAGTCCTTTCAAGATGAAAACTGCCATGGAAAATATGGTAGTCTCGGCATTATTAACAACATCAGAGCTGGTTCTGTGAATAGTTCAGCTTAGCTTCTGCCCTGCCAACTTCTTCAGTCAGCCTCCAGTGCTGCCACGCCAACAGTCATCTCCCCTATTAATTATCAAGTCCCAGTTTCAGAGAACAATGAACTTTATTACTTTGCCTTTCATCTTAAAAAACAGTTGCAAGAGTAGAACTTTAGAAAAAGGAGAACACATGGTATGATGGAAATTAACAGTCAGAGTCTAACTTTAATGAAAGGTTGACAAATTAACAACTGTATACTATATAAAGTGCAGTAATTTCTTTTTTCTCTTGCTTCAGATCAAGAAAGAACCAATGAGATAATATGTGTGAATGCACTAAAAAAAAGATCAAGGGCTTTGCACATGGAGGTACTGATGGTGACTTTTGTTCAAATAGACACGAAGTCATCCACATTAGTCTGCAGATTAAAGCAGGGAGACAGATAATTTCTCACAATGTTCTCTTAGTTCATCTTTATTGGAACCCCTCATCCCACATCCTCTCTCCTTTCAATCCTCTCTTCTATGGAAAGACAGGAACACACAATTACACACACAGTTGCAAATCACCGGGGCTGGCTTGGAAAGCAAAGGGATAAGCAAAAGAGAAAAAAAGATGCTTAGGGTCGATTTTTTTTGCAAAAATAGAAAGAATCACTGCTTTCCCTGTACCCATGCCTTTGGGTAATCCCCTCACCTGCAACTCTAGGTTTAGTCATACGACTAACTTTGGCCAATGGAACATTAGCAGGTGAGCCGCAAGTGAAGGCTTGAAAAATGCTTGGACAGTGGGGCTCATCCTCTCTTGCTCTCCCTAGGACCCTGAGACCAGCATATAAATGAGCCCGAGGATGAGACACACAGGCCAAATCACCACCAGCTGACATCCAGCCAAGCATCGGCCATGTGAGTGAGGCCATCCCGGACCATCCAACCCCAGGGTAGGAATGAGAGCAGCTGAAACCCGCTGAGCCATCCTGGACCACAAAATCATGGGAAATAATGACAGCTTGTTTAAGCCACTGGGTTTTAGGATAGAGTGTTACGCAGCAAAGGCCCTCAAACTTGTCCTGAAACTTCTCAGAAATCAGAGAACACAGCTGAGTTCAACAATTATTCACTGAATAAAGAACTAGTATACAAGACACTAGAATTTATGAGAGCTACAAAGATGACTGAAACATGTTCCCTGACCTCAAGGAATTTATAATCTACCAGTAGGAATGACAAGTACGAGGCAACACGAAGAATGAAACACCACTCCTTCCCGTCTCCAGGAAAGCCTGTCATTCACATGGCATTTGTGAACTCATTCCTCCAAACAACTTCTCTGGCAACATACAGCCACGTGGGGCCTTTATAACCATCCATTCATTCAGTGTTCAGGCCTACGGAGCATCAAAGAAAACACATAGAAACCATGTCCTTGTGGAGTTTATATCTAATGGATGTAAGTTTTAAAACGCTTTCTAAGTTTCAGAGACTTTTCAAAGTGCTATAGATGTAGATACATATATTAACTCATTCAGCATAAGTTATCCTTTTAAATAAATAAATAAAACTAATAAAATACTGGAACTGAAAAACTAAGACACTTATTTTACATCATCTGAGGCCTCAAATATCAGTCTGAGAGGTAGACTATATTGTTCTATTAACAAATATGTTTTTAAAAGGAGAAGAGACGAAAAAAGACTAGATTACGGGAGTTTTACAACAGAATGCCTTATTGTGAGAAAAAGTCTTCTAGCACTAAGATCCAGTCTTCACAAGGGAAGGAACTTTTTTGCTTTGCTCACTGGATAAACCTGGTACCTAGAACTATGTCTAATACATAAGATGCTCCCAATAAACATGTGTTTAATGAATGAGAGGAGAGAGGGAAGGAGGGATGAATGGATGGATGGATGGATGGATGGGTGGCTGGATGGGTAGATGGCGGAATGGATGGATAAGTAGGTGGATGGGTGGTGGGTGGATGGATGGGAGGGATAAAATGAGGCAAGCTAGGCAGGCCACCACAGGGAGAATATTTTCAAACTCACAGTTATGCTAGCAATTTCTTTATCGAAGTAGGCAGCAATCGTAGCTAATTTAGAGTATCAGCATGACAAAAGGAAACTCGTCACCTTTTATCCCTTCTTTGCGAAAAAGCTTCAAACTTTTGAAAATAAAGTTTTTAAAAGTTATAAAAAGTGAAACTCACAAGGCAGTTATTGAGAGGCATGACCTGCACATGGACAACACTAGGAAGCAGGGCCTGAATTGGACTGACTCTCTTTTTACAATGAAAACCCAAGGGGAAAGAGCACTGACTTCTAAAATCCCCACGGCAGCCAATCCCTGCTCGGATGAACACTTGGAAGTTCACTGTATTATCTTCATGTGCCAAACGAGCTCTCCAGACAATACTGTGTATTTTTAAGAGGGCCGTAACTAACAAGAAAGAGTATGTGTGACGATTTGTGGTCAGAATGTCGAACTATGAAATGCCCAAACACTTGCTAATAAGGAAGATGGCCCATGTTTGAAAGAGCTATCTCCTCCTTAATCCAAATTCTGGGCAAAATCGATGTCCATATATAAAATTCTATCCTAGAGCCACCCCCAGGTTCAATTCTTATACCAAGAAGAGGTCAAGATTAACTGCATCTAAAGGAGACACAGGCCACAAAAAACGTCGTTTCTCCCATGTTGCTTTATAGGTTTTCTAGAAACCAGCGGATTCAGTGCTGTGGACAGCAGGAATCCAGAGGACCACAAACCTGGCCTGCCACCAATCTGCTGAGCGACAGCCCCTGTTATTAGTGCTGCTTCCAAATCTGTTACACTCTCCAATACACGTCTTCTCCACAAAATGGAAAACTGCAGACAGTCCAAAAAAATCTTTGATAGGCTGCCATAATCTTCCAGAGACAAAAGTTCAGCTGACTGATTCTAGCATAACACAGAAATAAGTTGGTTTAAAGTATGCCTCTCCATGAAATTTAAACTCAGAAAATCTTAAACCAGTAAAGGATTTCAGTTTCATTTTATTTCTCATTAGTCAAAACATTCTGAAAGAGTAAAAAATTCTCTTCCTTCAATGCGTTCTCTGCTTCTGCCACAGGCTTGCAGTACCCTGCCTCTTCGACTCCCCAGAGATGGGATGCTAAGTAAGACACCAGCACAATTTAAACTTAGATATTATTTGCATTAGCATCCCATCATCACATAGATTCAAATATGCTCCATCCTCCAAATTCAACTCAACAGTTTACGTGCATAAGAAAAAAAAAAAAATCCCATATAATTAATGTCTGAAAAAAACAACTTTAATTCAACTTATACTCGTACAAATAGCACACTTCTCAAGGACAAGCCTCTCCAGTTACAGCCTCTGTGTATGGTAGCCTGCTTCCTCCTCTGCCCACCCCCAGGGAGAAGCCACAGTCAGACGTCCTGTGCAGGACAATGAAAACACAGAGGCAAGTCCGATGCTGGAGTAGTCAAAGGATACATTTTCAGGAAGGAAAAGACTCTATCTATTAAAAAGTGAGAACAACCAGTGCTGGAGGGACTCACAGAGAGAGCGCTCTCAGGGCCGCGAGGACCACTCTGCGGTCCGGCTCTGGATGGACGCTGCACAGAGTCGGCTCTCCCTTCTGTCACACCATCTGTCAGACACTTGAGAGCCTGATGCTGCAGTCCAAACTGTCTGTGATTTATTGCGAAGCACAGAGCTCAAGGAGTTATTTGGAAGTCAGATAACATATCTTTGAGCATTTTTTTTAATCGTTTACAAAATGCTGGGACAGAGAAACTAAAACATGCACAGAGCAGACAAACCAGAAACATGCATGAAGCGGGGGTGGGGAGAGAGAAAGTAGGAGTGGACAAAGAATTTGGAGATTCTGCATTACTCGAAAAAAATTGATCAGCAACAAAACATACAAGATTTATAAAAAGCCAAGCCAAAAGGTACACAGGAGGGGTATTAAGTAGTCACTTTATAAACCACTTCAAACACTAAGCAGTCGCCACAATATCGCAGCCATGCAAAGGGGAACCAATACTAAGCCCTCAGGAATGCACGATCCATGGCTTGCAGATGCTGGATTTATGACAACATTAAGTTTCAAGACCCAAGAGAGTTATCGCAGTTTCAGACAAATTCAGCCAGGATGAAAAACACATTAAGGCAGCATTCTAAGAGACTAGAAAGATAGATCAAAAAGAGAAGAAGAGTATGTTAACACAGATTCTGAGAAGCCGGCAGAGCAAGTCAAGAGATCAGGATGTGGACTTTGGTATCAGACCAGGTCTAACTATGAAACAGAAACTATTTCAGTATTTACATCCCAGGGGTTTTACTATAAGGAATTGGTTACTCGGCTGAAGGAAGAGTTGAGAAGCCATTGAGGATGGCCACCTGCAAACTGACAACAGCAGTTAAACCAGCATCACCTCCAGACAGGAAGGACAAAGAGGGGAGGAGGTTTTGTGGAGGCCAGGGCTGTGTCACTTGGTGTAACTGCGCTGGGGATGTGGGTGCCACAAGGAGACACAAGGGAAGAGGTCTGGTTTCTCCCTCCAATCTCCCACAGTGAGACCCACACGAGCCCGGGAAAGCACAGCCCACAGGGGTCAGACCCTGTGATGCAGAGCAGAGCAGGAGAAGGCGGAGAACAGATCTGAGGGCAAAGATGCCCAAGACTCCTCCACTTTACCTGAGCTTTTCCAATGCAGCACTCAAACCTTAAGGTGCAGACACATCACCTGGGCATCTGATTCAAATACAGATTCCGACTTAACAAGTCTGCAGTGGGGCCTGAGATCATGCATTTCTAACCAGCTCTCAGAGGATGCTGAAGATGCTGGTCCAGGAACCACACTTTGAACAGCAAAGATCTAACCGATCCAAATGAAGGACCGGACTATAATCAAAAGAAATTCAGCCACATTCCTTCCAAGAAACAAAATACAGTCATATATAAGCCTTTTGAACAGGAATGAGAAGATCATGACTGACAGTACAGGAAGGAGCATGACCAGGGTACAACTGCTGCCTGTACAGCGCTCCACGTTCCTTTCCCACGTGGCATCAGCTGTGTGCGGTTCAAGGTGGCTATGGGCAGACCGTGTCCTCTTATAACTCCTAAGTTGAAGTCCTAACACCCAGTACCTCAGAACATAACTGCATTTGGAGACAGGGCCTTTAAAGAGGTAATTAGGTTAAAAGGAAGCCGTTAGGGTAGGCCCTGATCAAATCTGACTGGTGTCCTTCTAAGAAGAGATTAGGACACGCAGAGGGTGACACAGAGGAAAGGCCATGTGATGACTCAGAGAGAAGGCAGCTCTCCACAAGCCTCGGAGAGAGGCCTCAGGAGAAACCAGCCCTGCCGACACCTTGATCTTGGACTTCCAGCCTCCAGGACTGTGAGAAAATAAATGGCTGCTGTTTAAGCCACCCATCCGTGGATTTGTTACGTCAGCCCTAGCAAATTAACAGAAAGGTTTTGTCTTTGTTTCTCGATACCACTTTACTCCAGTAAGTTTTCACTACATGCCTGCTCTGTCAGAAGCAGAGTTCTAGGAGTTGGTTTACAGAATGATAAAGAGACAGTCCTTGTCCAGATCCTTCTCCTGTTTAGAGGGAGAAACCAAGACCAGCAAACTCAGATTATGATAAATACCGTGATGCGACAGAAGTAAAACCAAATGCTGTAGAATCACAGAGGAAAACAAAACCACTCTACCTGCAAAGTGAGAGAGATGAGTGATCAAAGAGAGCTTCAAAGCAGATTCTGACAGGCATAGAAAAGGAGCATCTCGAATGACGAAACAACACAGGCAAAGGCCGCGACACCAAGACACCAAACGCCCAGGAGAGTGCAGACATCTGGCAGGGCCGGGTGGGGGTGCCAGGGTGCTGGGGCGGACAGAACCGTGACAGGACACAGGAAAATGAGATCAGTGACTTTGGGGGCCAGGCAAGGGAGTTTGGACTTTAACTTCTTGAAAATGAAGATTAATGAAAATGAGGAAGGCAGTTTAAGGAGCAAGAGTGTGGATACGGGGTACACAGTAGAGGATGATAAAACTCTCATTACCTAACTGCCTAAGGACTATCTCTTTAAGATAAACACACTATCTTCTGTCATAGGTTAGCTACTTTCAAAACACCCCCAAGCACTTTAGCATCTCTTACCCCAGTTAAAAAGACACAAGCCCCAGATGGAGGCAGGTAGCTAAGCCCACCAACACTAACCAGCTAAGCGCAGTTCCTGCCTCTCCCAGGTGGGATTTTAAGCCAACCAGTCTGGACTTCCCTGGTCAGCCCTGATAAGGGCTTGCAGAATAGGACCCCGGCTCCCCCAAGGGAGGGTAACCTGGCCTCCAAGGATCCTCTTTTCTTTTATTAATAACTTGTCTGTCCCGCCCAACTCCTACCTATAAAAACCTTCCTTTTTGTACAGCCCTCAGAGCTCCTCTCTACTTACTAGGTGGGATGCTGCCATATTCACGAATCATTTAGAAAAGCCAATTAGATCTTCAAAGTTACTCAGCTGAATTTTGCTTTTTAACACCCCGTTACCTTTTATATAAGGAAGAGGTTACCATCCACCACGATTTCGAAGCTAGGAACTAGGATAAGCGACAGTTGTGGTTAGTAATTATGAGCCAGTAAGTCAGAAAGGGAACTGAAGCCGAACATCCAAGTTCTGCAGATCAAAGCCCAAGGCTCCACCGTTATTCACCATGGTGCCAGCAGCTCCGCAGAAAACAGCCAGGCCTTTCGTCAGAGCCTGTGTCTACACAGCAGCCTCTCACCCCCACTCCACCCACACTCAACAGCACCCTGGATTTCACTCGCCAGAGCAAGGGAAGCCACAGACTAGACGAAAAAGAAAGGAACAAAGTTACTCCTTGGCTTGTAATCATCCAAGAGCTCAGCATCTGGTGATTTCCATGAACATTAAGGGACTTTCAAGAGTAATTCTGACTTCAAGGGTCCTTTGCCTTACACATTGACTTGAGACTCCCCTGCACGAGATGGGATTTCCATGAATTCCTGAAGTCAGTCCTCCTGATGTATGCTGACAAGCTAATCTCAAGGCTTATACCTGGAACAGGAAATACAAGCACATCGCACAGGTAGCTTAACAATGACAAAGAAGGTCACTGTGAGGACTGAGAAGATGGGTTATTGCTCTTTTCCTTAGTCTTCTTGTTACCGAACCAAAATGGGTTCACCTACTGGCGAGTTAAAATCAGACCCTTCACCAGAAGTAGTTGTTACACAAAGTAGGGAATATTTGCAGCAAATAGGAGGTCACGCAGAATCATTTGCAAAGTTGTGGTGGCCCTAACACAGGGAAGCAGCGGCCTTTTATTTCAGAGAGGGAATGAATATTCAAAAGGGAGAGGTGGGCAGTTGCTTGCCCAGGCTCAGTTGGAAAATGTGTCCACATACAATGCAGGTTATGGTAATAAGGCCTAGGCTCCTCCCAGAGAGGAGATCTTAGCATTAAAAATGAGGCAAAGGTCATAGGTCGCTACTGTGGTGGGGCCTGGTCTGGTTCAGGATGGCGGATGACTGCATTTCTTAAACAGTTAAATGCTTCCGAACCCTCCCTCGAGTTCCTGAGGGCAATCAGTCAGTGATACTCTCTTCAAACAACACCCATGAGTCTTCTCTGACATGACTTGTCAATAAAGTTGGGCAAGAAAAAGCAACACGATAGGCTCTCATCATGCGAATAAACACCAAATTGGTCTTTGGGTATCCCTTCAATCCCCTGGATGTTTTAACTCTCTTCAGGCTTCTCCCCAAAGGTCTCTCCTTGGATGTTTAGAATTTGGGGCTTGGAAGGAGGATAACTGACAACCTGGTAGCGTAAACAACCAGGTCCTGATGATGAAGATAATCCCTGGAATTTACTGCTTCACTGGGCCTGTCTCTACAAAATGTGCAAATTCACTGGAAGAGCAGTACCCAGAATTCAAAGTTTCACAGTTTAACGTGGGCATGTGTATACTAAACCACTGATCTCAAAGGAGGATTACACATGTATCACTTTGCCATGGCCTTATTGTGGGTGAAATATACTTCTTCTCCCTTGACTTTCAGTTCAGCCAAATGGCTTGCTTTGGTCAATGGAACGCTAGCAGACACAATACAAGCAGAAGCTTGAAAAGCACTTGCATGGCTAGGCCCGCCTGCTTGTACCTTAGTCAAGACCATGAGAAGAACATGCCCAGATGATCAGCTGGTCCAAAAGGATGAGAGACATGTGGAATAGACCTGGAACCCACCCGCAGCCTGGATCCAAGACCAAACAAAGCAGACTAGACCAGCCAACCACCAGCCAACCTGCACATGCAAGAGGGAAAATAAATGTTTTCAGCCACTGGGTTGGAGTGGGTTCTATGCAGCATTACTGGAACGATAGCTGACTGATGAACAGTCAGACAGCAGAAATATGGGAAAGGATTACACAAACCACCTAGATGCAAACTCATCGAATAACAATCCCTTTCCCCATCAATTTCCAAAGAAAGTTTTCAAAAAAAAGCATTTGAGTAGCCCCCTTCTTCACCTCAGCCCTCAGGCACTGTCTTCCAATAAAGGAGGAAGACAGTCCTTAAAATATCAAACGTGAGCAGAAAACGAATACAGATTTAAAGCACAAATACCAGCAGAGAAATCTAAAACGGGTCTGCAAGGTCAAGAGAAGGGAAAAATTTAAAATATCATTAGCCTTTCTCATAACCTTTAACACCCAGCACATATCACATTTCTATTCTTCTCCTCTGGAAAGTTGTAAAAAAATGAAAATAATAAGATTTATGAAAAACTGAATTGGAACTGGAGGAGAATTTAGCTTCAGGGCCCAGAATTGCCTTATCAGGAAAAGGATGGGAAAAGTTCAGGGGTTCATGGTGCTGACTCTCAGCACGGCCATCTTTGCAGAGATGTAAGAAAACGCCCACCACGGTGACAAGGAGAGACACAGGAACCAAAGAGACGAGGCTGAAATCTTTCAGTTCATTGCTGCTTTGCCTCCTGTGCTAACAGGCACTATGTATTCCTGATGACTTTTCAAATAGCTAACTATTTGATTTCTCTTTTCCTTAAATGAAGCAGACTTTAGTCCTCTCTCCTTGGCAAACTTTCTGAGGAAAGTGTACATCACGCCATGAAAGGTCAAACGAGTTGGGCTGCATAAGTCAGCCGCTCGACACTACTTCTTAGAGTTGACGCAACGTAATGAAAAAATACCCACATCTTCGGTGGTGGTTATTCCACATCTGACTATCCTGAAATGCCAGAGAGGTCTTTGCTCAGTTTCCTGAACAAAAATCTCTCAACAAAGGAAACGCTGAGGAAGTATCTCAGAATAATCCAACATTATCATCATAATCAGGAGCAGAAAAAAGAAAGTCTGAACACAGAAGCCCTCACTTTTTG
The DNA here is from genome assembly GCF_041296235.1 of Equus asinus. NCBI lineage: Eukaryota > Metazoa > Chordata > Mammalia > Perissodactyla > Equidae > Equus > Equus asinus. Next base: position 8,340,597 of record NC_091804.1, on the reverse strand, counting down.
CAGTACTTTCTGCAACTGGAAAGAATGTCTTCAGGATCATTACAACTCACCACCATTGAGAAGCGCAGCACAGCCTCCAACCTCATGAGAAACAGTCTTTTTAACCCCCAGAGAAGGCCAAGTTGCCTAAATGGTACAAGGAGAACTTCACATAATAAGATGCTGACCCCACTCTCAGAGAAAGCTATTAGACACAGAACTCAACATTAACCCAGGCCTTCAAAAGTTACCCCCATGAAACAGTAAATGGGTGCCCCATTTTCATGTGAAAGGGATCCAAGTTAGGGTTCTGCCAAGACATGCAGCTAAACTTCATCTATCCAGCCTCGCCAATATTAAAGAGACACTTACTCCTTTGGGAAAGTTTTACCTCAAGAGACCTCAAAAACAAACCTAGGATTTAATAGCCTCTGAATCACCTTCTCTCATGCATAAAGTCAGACAGATGCTATCAAAGCAGAAAATTCAAGTCTAAACCTCAAACCCGGTATGGCTGACCCTCAACAGACACAGGCTTTCTACCAGCTCAGCAAAAAACGAGAACAGAAAGAAACGTATGTGGAAGCATAGAATATGAAAAATGGAGGCCATTATCGATGTCCTTTAACAACGAGTCTTGCCAAAAATGCAGACCATCACTGTCTAGCCCTTGAGACATACAGGAAAAAATTCCAAGAGAAGTTACTAGTTTAGAAATTTCTGAAATCTAGCCATGCTGTGCACACATATTCTAAAATATTGCCATGTGAAGTATCTTTTTCATTCAACATATCACTTTTATATTGGGTTTAACAAAAGTGGAAAGGTAAAGTGGATGCCCTTGAATATTAAACAGAGTCTAATATGTGCTGAGTCAAAAATGGAAAAATTCCAAGAAGTGAAAGCAAATACCTTAAGTATCAGCATCACCTCTCTGTGTTAAAACACATACAGCTTCAATGTCTAACAGCTCCTTTCCCCTTTCTTCAAACTCAAATCAGAACCCCGACCCCACAAGCGACTGATCAGTTCCAACTGATCATACCTTAAGCATAGCACACAACAGCCATATTTGAGGGAGAAAAAAAAGTTTTACCTACTTAAGCCAGCATAATAAGAATAAGACACCTTTTTATAGTCCTTACTTTCAAAATATTTTGGGTTTCATTCCACTTATTTGTCCATTCCTTGGTCAATTCTTGAACCTAAAAGGAAAAATATACATATATGATTGCTCCATTAAAATAATTATTGTGATTTTCTTCTAGAAAGTTTCCAAACTCTTATGGCTTATGGAAGGATGGACTCTGATTTTTTTTAATTGGACAGCAATTTCTACCCTTGAAAGAACCATCACAAAATATAAATCAAACAAGCTGATCTCACCCTACAACCTACCTTACAGTGAAGGAAAGAACAGAAAAAAAATTGTCAAGTCGCCGAGAGTTTTACAACAGTATTTTTCACGTGTATTTAAAGAAAAGCTGCTTCCTTGGATATTAACCAAAATTACAAGTTCAAGGAGGACAATGTTTCATTAAATGGGTTAATTTTTCCTGATTATACTTTAGGTCCTAAGAAATAGTGATTTACTCTTCTTTCTAATTAGATGTGGTGATTAAATCATCTTGGATGCTGCAGCTTCTTAGGAGATAATCTGCTTTTGTAGCTAATTAATAGGGTTTATAAATCTCATTCTATCTCAAAAGAAAAAAAAGGTGGCTCTTTAATTGACTCTTCTAGTGAAAGCAAAAATCTTTTTTTTTTTTTAAAGATTTTTTATTTTTTTCTTTTTCTCCCCAAAGCCTCCTGGTACATAGTTGTATATTCTTCGTTGTGGGTCCTTCTAGTTGTGGCATGTGGGACGCTGCCTCAGCATGGTCTGATGAGCAGTGCCATGTCCGCGCCCAGGATTCGAACCAACGAAACACTGGGCCGCCTGCAGCGGAGCGCGCGAACTTAACCACTCGGCCACGGGGCCAGCCCCGAAAGCAAAAATCTTTTGATAAAAATCAGCTTCTTTCCAGTCCACTGTGTATCTTAGGGGAGAAAATATCCCCAGCAGTCAAACACAGCACAGTTGTAAATTCCTTCTCAAAGTTAAGAAAATATTCTGCTTATTTCATAAAACTTTTTAAATGATCTTAGTAATTCATCAAGAAGCAAAAAGTGAAACCTCTTTGAGAGGTAGAAAAAAAAGAATGAAAAATGTGTTCTGTAAAAAGGACTATACCTGGGCCAGGAGGGTGACTTGTGAGAGAACTTGCCCTTGCAAAGCTTTCCCTCACGCACTTTACCGATCCTGCCTCCTCGCCACTCCCAACAGCAGACAGCATCCCATTTAAACCCACAGGTCTTCCCACTAATGACTTATCCTATTTCACCAGGCCCAAATAAATGCACAGAATACATTTGCATAAACTCTCACTGCCAAGAGGAAGACACTTTCCACAAGCCATTAAGTATTGTAAGTGGAAAGGGCATTGTGTCAGCAACCTTCATGAAAGAAAGTGCTTGTTACTGACAAGAAATGGAGGACCTGGAGTGACGGTTTATCCAAGTGGAAAACCAAAACATCTCTCACCCACCTAAATTCAATTGTTCAGTGGTCATTCATTTTGCTCCTCAATTTACCTCAAACAGAACTATAGGAGTTCTAAGTTAACATTTTTTTAAATAATGGATCTTTTACTAGGTACTAATATCAAAATCTATCATCTTCTTGGTAAAAAAACAAAAGAAATAGGACTGAGCCTCTCTGTGCTTTTTGCTTGTTTTTAATGGTTGGATACGATTGTCCTGATCTACCTGGATCTGGTCACACTCCAGTCCTTCATTTCATCACTCAAGTGATGCCAACCCACAAACTCTAATGACGGCAATAAAAGTCACATGGCTATCAGGGCATTTTGTTTTGGAAAAGTTTTCAGAGAAGGATTAATCTTATGCCTTCTCTCCCTACAGAAAGAGAAAGACCGTTGTAATGAATTTACTAATTTGTAATAATTAGTTACCAGATCCTCATTGGCAATTTATCTGAGAAACACAAAGCATTCAACAATAAACGCTTCTGCATTTCACCAACAGATAGTTCTCCCTGAAGAAACTTAAGCCAATCAACCCTTTTCCAATTCAATAAAGTAATGCTAGCTTTAAGCAAATATTAAGTATGCCTCGGGTTTATTTTACTACTAAATTTAAAGCAAATAATCCTCACTTATAAAATTAAGAAAAAACGCAGGGCCAGCCCTGGTTGGCCCAGTGGTTAAGTTTGGCATGCTACACTTTGGCGGCCCGGGTTCAGCTCCTGGGCATGGACTTAGGCTGGTCTGTTAACAGCCAGGCTGTGCTGGCAGCCCACATACTTAAAAACAGAGGAAGATTGGCATGGATGTGAGCTCAGGGTAAATCTTCCTCAGAAAAAAAAAGAAGAAACACAAATGTGTGATACCACCTCTAACAATGTGATCAGGTGATAAGATTTACAGCCGAGCAGATGGCAAACAATTTTAAAAGGTCAGCAAAAACCTAGATGAAAATTTAGAAAATGTTATGAACAATACAGACAGTCACAGCATGTATAATGGATTCAAATTAAAATGTTTATTGGTTTCTATTAACTTGCTACGTATTCCTGAAAACTATTATTAAGAAACAATTTAAGACTATATCCAGACATTTCAAAGCACTCAAAATTAGAATATGTAGCACTCAAATACAAAATTCCACAGAAAAATAGGGATTGGATTAAGAAACTAATGTTTCTACTAATGCTATTATCAGCAAGTTAATCAGCATAATTATCCAGGAAGTGTCAATAACTTCCTAACCACAATCCAATTTATATCTTCAATATCAGTGTATCCTTGAAAGAGCTTTACAAACAGAATCCAATTTTATTTTTTAATCTGTTTGAACCATTCAGCAAGGTGAACAAAATCCACTCCAAAAATGTCCTTAATGCCTATTTCTCTTTTCATAGAGGGCTTTTTTTTTAAGCAAAAATAGTATAGAACCAAGTCAGCCATGAAACTGGTTTTCAAAAAGCGCCAGCAGACAAACACTGGCTTGGGCCCATAACATCTCTAGAGCCACTCTCTCCCTACCTCAAATCCCACCTCACCCAACAGAAATCAAGCGTCCACCTGAAGTATTTAGATACTCGCCCCACCGAAACAAAGTCAAAGATGACAATAAACTCAACGCTGGTCATGGCTTGGCTACGCTCAAGCTATGGGATCCCAGTTGTTTCACGAATGTTGAAACAGCCTCTCAACCAAAGACTCTGGTCTAATCTGAAGGCCAAAACGGCCTCACTGCTCCCTCAGCACAGCCTGCACGTGAATTTCAGCTGCAGTTAACCATTACATTCCAGACAAATCCCATTTATTAAGTCACAGAGAACATGATGAGATACTTAAAAAGTTAATTATTGTGCTTCTTTGGAAACACTCATGTGGGGGCCAGCCTGGTGGTGTAGTGGTTGGGTTTGTGCATGCTGCTTCAGCGGCCTGGGGTTTGTGGGATCAGATCCCGGGGGCGGACCTACACACTGCTCATCAGCCATGCTGTGGTGGCATCCCACACACAAAATAGAGGAAGACTGGCATAGATGTTAGCTCAGCAACAATCTTCCACTGAAGGTTATGATTTAAAAATAAATAAGTTGGGGCCGTCCCAGTGGCAGAGCGGTTAAGTTTGCACGCTCTGCTTTGGTGGCCTGGGGTTCGCCAGTTCAGATCCAAGGCACAAACCTATGTACTGCTTATTAAGCCATTCTGTGGTAGGCATCCCACATGTAAAGTAGAGGAAGATGGGTACAGATGTTAGCTCAGGGCCAATCTTCCTCAGCAAAAAGAGGAGGATTGGTGGCAGATGTTAGCTCAGGGCTAATCTTCTCAATAAATAAATAAATAAATAAATAAATAAAGTCAAGGTATCACTTACTCTTGCTTCATTCTGCTGAAGTTTTTCTTCCATACTTAAGGCTGTGGGTGAGTCTAAGAGGGCAATCTGCAATTTAAACCATAAGAGAGCAGCAATTAGTAAACAGCAATAATCTAGAGGAAGGGTTTATCCATGATATAAGAAATCATCAAAAATTGCCAAGTAAACTATTAAATAGAGGTAAAATGTATTGTCCCACACCCCCCAAAAAGTGTCAGTCATCACCAGGTCTTTAATCCATGGGGTCCGTATCTCACAATATTCAAAACCACAGCAGCCTGGTAAATCCACACTTGCAAAACAAATCAGTAAAGCAAAAGAAAAAGAAAAATATGTAACACACTGACATTTTACCAAAATCAAACATGATCTAAATCCCTAGATCCTAAAGGATTCATTTGTTTTGAATATGCACAAAGTACAAAATTCAAAACGGAATAAGCGTAAGTCTTGCTCAACCACAGGCTTCTGAGATTCATCCGTGTTGATGCATCCAATTGAAACTCATTTATACTCATTTCTGGATGATACTCCGTGTATGATATGGCTGCACCAAAACCTATTTATCCATCTCCTTACCCATGTTGCAAAGGTATACAGGTTGACACAGGAATGACAAACACCAAAGTCAGGTTAGAACTAGAGAGACAAGGAAGGCAAACGGAGCCAGGCAGGGCACACGGTGGCTTCACCTGTACTCGTAACTCACCCCCTGAGAGGCAGGGGCCCAGTGCTCCCTACATGTCATCAGGAAGAAAAAAGAAAGGGGTGTCCCTCCCTCCTCATCCCACAGGCGGCCACCCTTGCCCAATTTGCTGTGTAAACTTATTCTGTTATTCTGGTCATAAGCAAGCACGCTTTTGCTGTTCTTTTAAACACAGTCAGCATGCACACTACTCTGAATATTGCCTTCTTCCCTCAACAATATAACTTGGGGAAAATTCAGAACAAACAAATCTACTTCATTCTTTTTAACAAGTCCGATTCCAGTGTACAGTATTCCATTGCATGGACAGTCTATAATTTATGGCAGTATTTTCTTATTCATGGAAATGCAGTTTTTTCTAATCTTCTGCTTTACCAATAACGCTACGATGACTATCCTTATACCAGTTGCCTACAGTATCCATGGCTCTATCAATAGAATAAATTCCTAGAAGGGAATTTGTGAGTCATGCATATGTACAATTTTTTTTAATTGCCAAATTGTCCTCCACAGAGGCCGAGCCTTTTTTCCCTACTATTTACTTTTTGATTTCTACTCAAACAAATGTGACACCCACAAAGTGGTCTTCTTAGGCTCAGTTAAACATTCAGACTATCAGGACTACTGTGGGCCACACTTGGCGTCTTTCTACTCAGCAGAAAGCAGAGCTGCTGGCAGGGAGAGCGAGGTCCTCGGGCAGTCTCTGCAGCAGCCCTCACAGCTGTCCAGGAGCTACTGTCTTTCGCCCTCTTGAGGCCTAGAGATTCAAATGCACATGTGTGGGCCCACCCTGGCTCAGAAGCCATACCCCACAAGAGGCAACATTCTTGTAACAATGCCAGAGGCACATCCTAAGGGTCTGCAGGTGACACATCCAGTTACAAGAGTCACTGCACTCAGGGAAACCCAAAGCTCTGGCTTCTTAGCAGGCATTTATAGTTTATATATAGTTCCTCCTAATCCAGATGCAACTCACCCATTAGGGGTCATTTTTATCATTAGGGGTGTTGCCTGGTTACACAGCTGGCATTCCATTTTTAACCAGTTTACACAGAATGAAGCCAGCAAGTTAACCCAAGGTCAAATTTGTCCTTCATGAAGGAAAAGGAGCTTTGCTAACACATTGCTACACAGTATCACTGCATCGTCTTGCACACAGATGGTACTTGGTAAATATTTTTCATTGAAGAAACGAAGGTGGCAGACATTACTGTGACTGCATTGTCATAAACCATTGACAATTTTCAAACCAATTAGTAACCCCTTTATAACCTGGCTAAGTTTACAGACTTCACTGTTGGAATTTTTCATCCATAATCAAAGCTGAAGCATTCCTACCACATCAACTCAGTAGATGACTAAACTTCTAACTAAATATACACATGGGGGCTATCAGGACCACTATGACTTTTGGAAAATTATGTTAAAGCACATGTAAAGAAAGACCCACCTAAGTCTTTATAAAAAAAAATCTTTGGTAAAACAAAACCATTTTCGATTATATTATTCTTTACAAGGTGTCTGTTTAGAAGAAAAATGTTCAAGGAGGGCACGGAGGGGGAAGTGGTGTACCCACAACATGACTAACAAAAATGTACAACTGAAATTTCACAAGCTTGTAATCCATCATAACATTAATAAAAAAAAAAAAAAAAAATGTTCAAGATTAAATTCATGTGTTAAACCAAGGGTAAGACTACATCAAAACTGCAGCAATATCTACTCTACTAACAACATATACAAGCACCTCTCGCCTCCCACCCTTGCCAACGTACCGGGTATCACGCATTTTGATCTCTGCCCACGTGACAGGTGAAAAGGACATCTCGTTGTTTAAGAACCCTGAGGTATAACTTACATGCAGTAAAATACACAGCTTGATAACCATGCATCCATGCATCCATATACATACATACGCTCATTTCCCACTTCTTAATATTTGCATTTACTGTATTTCAAATGACACTGAGCATACCTTAACAGGTTTAGAAGCCATTTGAAACTCTTTTGTCTATGAATTGTGCTCACATTCTATGTTCACTTTTCTGTCAGGTTGTGATCTTTTTCTAATTTTCTTAACGGAAGTTCTTCTCATAATAAGGAAAGTAGTCTTTTGTTGCATGAGTTGGGAATCTTTTTTCCTGGTTTTTACTGGTTATAGCAAATTTTCATTAAGTCATGTAGATATGCAATGTCCTCACTTATTTTTGTCTATCTGGGCTCTCACGGAATGAGAAGGAGGAGTTAACATTCCCCGTGACAAATGTATATACGGCTCTGTCTCCTATTTCCTACAGTTTTGTTGTTGTTGTTTATGAAAGCTGATGTCATGTTTCATTTTAATTATGAATTGCACTCTTCGTCATGATAAAGTTCTGTTTTTTTAGGCTCAAATGATGCTGTTTTTGCACTGCTTTCTTTCGCCTTGAATTACCTGGAAGACCTGTGCCTATTCTTACAAACATCATATAACTGAGTTTTACTATGTCACCCTCGCTGAGATGTGTCTAGCTTAAAAGTTACACACAGTGATAATTCTATTATCTATCTATTATTTAAGTTTTTTGGGACTTCATCTACAAAAATGAGGACTTCGTCCTGCTTCTATCTTCTCTTACTCATTATTTTGTTTCCTGACTTTTGTTACTTATTTCATTTCTATATTGTTTAATTTGCTTGTTAACTCCAGACACATTCAAGAAAAAAGAGCTGAGACTTTTTCTCTGCAAAATTCAAAGCAGAAGTCTGAAAATATGTTTTCAATATAATAAAAGAGAACACTTGAAAAGACAGGATATTTGAATGCTCATCTTCATTAATCATCTGAGAAGTGCAAACTACAGTCATTCTGTGATGCCACTAGGCATCCATCGAATGGTCACAATGAAAAACGGACAATACCAAGTGTTGGCAACGACCTGCAGCAAGTGGAACTGGCACTCTCATGCACTGATGTGGAATACAAATTGGTATAACCACTTTAAAAATTGTTTGGTAAAATAAAATAAAATAAAAATTGTGTGGTAACATCTACTAAAACTGAACACCCGTACGCCTTCTGACCTACCAACTCCACTCTTAGGTATAAACCTAAGAGAAATGCACCTGTCTGTTTTTAGGCATACAGAAGAAAGTCCATAGCAGCACTAATAGCCCCAAAAAGGAAACTCCCCAAATGCTCACCAAAAATAGAACAGATAAGTTAGGACATATCTGCATAATGGAATACAATATAGCAACGAGAAAAAACAGACCTACAACTACACGCACCAACATGGATGAATCTCACAAATACAACGTGGAGTCCAAGAAGTGAGATCGAAAGAATGTATACTGCAGGACGCCATTTATATAAAGAACAACAACAGGCAAAACTGAAAACTAACCCATGCCTTTAGGAGTCAGAAGAGGACGGGCAGTCCGTGGGAAGGAACCCTGAGGGGGACTTGTAGGGTGCTGGTAATGTTCTGTTTCTTGATGTGGGTACAGGTTAGATGGGTGAATTCAGCTTGTGAAAATTCACTGATCTGTACACTTACAACACGTAATTTTTCTGTATGCATATAAACTTCAACAAAGAGTTCATATACCAACTACTAACATACATCTGTATATTTATATCTATGGAGTAGGAAAAGCAAATACAACACATGTGAAAATCTTCTGCTTTATCTAAATTGTGTTTTTGAAACCCTTGAATCACATGACATTTTGTAATGGCAAATACGTAAAAAAAGCAGGAGTTGGTTTTTATTTGGCTGTACTTAGAAAAATAACCCCAGAAATGGAACTTCGATTTGAGAAACATTCTCAATGAACCATGGCAGGATTTGGAATAGAATATCGTGGAAATAGAGCAATTTCATCAGAAAAATTTATACAGAGATCTTTGATGGGCACTTAGCAACACCTGCTTATTTTATTGAGCAGCACAAATTTAATTAATTTAGGATAAGCTTGTATTATCTCAGAACAATTTATAGCTTCATACTGTGATGAATTATTTTAAATTGGACTCCCATTTTTACTGTGATATATTAAGTTTAGCAAAGAATTTTATCTTCAGTGTGTTCTAAAATAGACTTAACTACATTTCCCATCCTCACTCCCAAGACTAGAGCAACAAAATACTCCTTTAATTACAGCAGTGGTCTTTGGTCATGAAAGAAACAAGAAAAAAAGACCACAAAACATAAGGCAACTGAAGATAGGCCTCAGATCGAATTCGTAAAAGTTTTAATAAATTAAAGTTTTTCTGCCCAGGGGATAAGGTTCCTTTCGAGGATTTCTTCAGTTTAATTTTAAAAGACTAATTTTTCTTTTTTTCCTTCATTCTCATAACTTAGTAAAAGGTTAAGTATTAGAAGTTGAACCAAGAATTTCCCAAATACTTTCCTTCACATACAGTAGATGGAGTGATTCTGTCAAATCCTCCTTAAATTTTTACTTTAGATAAATAACGTTTTGAAAACATTGGAAAAAGACCCCAATAACAAGCTGTATTAATAAAAATGATTATTGTGGTTCATGTCATAAGTTATTTGAGTCTCATAACATCACATACAGCTGGACTAGTCATTCTGACAACTTCCTTTCATACATGGGAAGGCTCCACATCAAAAAGCAAAGTGTGTCTGCAGATACCTTTAAGTGCAATCGGAAATTCCTATTCAGCTGTTGCCTGCCATCTTATGGGAAAAAAACTATCAGGTGTATTTTAGGACACAGGAAACTGAGTGAGGTTTTCATCCCATCAATATTTTCATAGGTCAAACCACTTATGGGATGTCAAGAGCTTCAGGGGCCATATATTTCTGATGGAAAGGTGTTCTAAAGAGAGCACTTTGAATTTAAAGAAAAGTATTTTTTTAATGATACACTTAAGACATCCATCCACGGCTAAAGAAACTGGAGGAAATGTACCTTTGTTTTATTTAAACTGGAGTCTAACTTGCACTTTTAGAAATCTACGCTTGATTTTCTTTCAAGGGCAGCCTTTCTTCATAACAGTGTCTAAACCTACCAGAACCTAACTCACACTATTCATCCCAGAACGTAAGGCTGTATGTCCACTATGCAGATTATAAGGATGTTTATTTGACAAACAAAAGGACAAGGCTCCTTCACCAGAATCTCCCAAGAGATCCTGAAGTGAGGTCATTTCAACAGTCAAGCAAGGCCCCATGGACGTTATTTCATCCAGGCCACAGGTATGTCCCACCTGTCACTGGACCACCATAACTAGCTCTACAATGGGCGATACAAAATAGAGATTCAGAAAGGTGTTCAGACAAGTCTTTCATTCCGTTAAAAGACATTTTCAAGTTACAAAATGCATGGGTAGAATTTTACATACTGCTCCAAACACTTCACTTTCCTTCCACTAATGGAGATTATGCTGCTAATCCTACTGCATACTAAATTTCCATCCATAATTGATAACTATGAGATAGCTAATCATTTCAGGCTTAGTGGATAAAACTGTACACACGAAGTACATAATGAATGCGAAGGCCAACAGGAGGGTGATGAAAAGGAGAGACCAGCTAACTCATTCAAAGCTTTACTTAACACTGATTTACTCAAATCAATACAATGAGTGAGATAACTGTCTCATTAAGATCTAGAAATAGAAGCCATTACTCAAGGAAAATGAGCCACAGATCTCAGAAAACCCCACCTGATTCCCTTGAGCAAGCAGCGTTTTCAGTCTGGCTATTTCAGCTCGAAGCTCACGGATGAGTTTGACGTTGGCGTCCTCGTTAATGGTCGGCTTGTTGATGATGTTTTTGGCTCTATTTGCATAGCGAAGAGTACTTAGGGTTTCTCCGTAATTGACATCAGCAGGCGAAATGGCTGTGAAGAATGAATTCAAAAAATATTTTATCCAGCACTCCGTGTTTCATTTAACACAAAGTTGGTTTGTAATTTAAAAGTCAGATTAACCCCAGGTCATTGAATAGACTAAATATTCATTGCCAAAGTAATGAATATTAAAAATTATCTAAGATTTATAGGAAAGGAACTCACTATACCAAATTAAATGTCATTTTGGTCTTCTCAAGACTAGAATCAGCCATCTAACCAATTCTAAAATGAGATATGTGACACTCCACTGAACTTAGGGAGTTTTCTCTGTTGAAAACATAGGAAGAAGAGGATTTCAAGACTATGTGTACTTCTTATATAAGTAGAAATTAAAATTCTTTTAAAAGTTCTGGCAAAGCCTACCATCTGTAAAAATCCAGAGCATGATAATTTTTGAAAGGAGTCAGTACATCAGTTAATTCTTTTTCTCTTAAAGCTCTGGTTACTCGCACCTCCCTCCCACAAACTTTAGGGCTCAGGTGACTACACAGTTGCATCTGGGGTGCAGACCCCAGAAGAGATCCCTTGCCTCCACAGTGAAGGCATGGCATGGGGAGCCGGGGAGACATGAGACAGGGGAAGGGAAGAGGAGAGAGAGAAGGAAAGTGGAGTTAGGAGGAAAACAGGTTTGAGTTCGCTTCAACAGTTACCTCCCCTTTGTACATTTTCTCTTCCAGTTAATTAGTGAAAATATGAAAATGAAGTATATTACTGTTATCATTATTTGCTGTATTTATTGGGTTTTTTCCTCTCAATTCTTAATTTTAAATTTCAGATTTACTGCTTTAAAATAGAAAAACAAAGTTGGATGATTTTTACTTAGGTCCCTATAATGATTTTCTCCTATGAGGTTATGGAATTAAGTTTCTATCCTATACTTTAAGCAAAGAAAAGCTGAGAGTCATTCTGCATGTGTTCCAGCTTCCATAACCAAGAACGCAGCAAGTCTATGTAACTAGGAAGAGGGAAAAAGAGTTAATAATAAGATACTACAGACTAGATCATAGTCGGTGATTTTCTCCAAAATAGAAAAACTATTATTTTTTAAGATAAAAAAGGTGTTATTTCCTAATGAGATACTTTAAACTTTAATATTTACAGTTAATTCACATGGGACATTATATGCTGGGGAAGAGAACTTAAAATTCTTACTGGCAATCATGATAGTTTTAGAGTTTCCTCCAAGGCTATCTTTTAACAACCACGTCAAAACAGAATCCCTGTAAGGCACAAAAACTTGCTTCTTCTTTACAAGAGGGTTTGCTGCATCCTGAGATAAATCGGCTGTAGGGAGGAAGACAAAGAGGACCAAAAAAAAGACAATTATTAGAGTTTCTCTAATTTCAGTTCAAAAACCTTAAGGATATTACCTCGGTTTGTAGCACTAATATTAAACATAATTGTTTCATGTGAATACAGTACCACGAACAATAAGAGGAGGCAGGAGTCAGGCATCAACCTACCTAAGGCAGAAATGACGTTTCCCAGAGTCACGAGCGATTTGTTAATGTTGCCCCCTTCCTTCAGTCGAACCCCGGTGGCCCCGGTGGCATCTGCACGCTCACTTCCGGCCAGATCGACTAAGTGGATCTTACTCACGGTTTCACACGGCATTTCAGAATCAAATTTTGCCTGTGGTAAAATATAAAAGCAAAACTGAAGAGGTATAAAGAGCCCTCCGTTGTTTATGACACAGATTCTAATTATTTTCCACTCTTCAATGTTACCTCTCAGGGTAGGTGTTTTGTTTTTTTTTTAATTTTCTTGTTTCACTGGCCTTCTTGCTGATTATTAAAACTTTGAAATTAAACTGACTACACAAACATCTACCATATGTGACTCAAACTTTTGGAAGAACTCTTCCATTACTGAAATCACTCGGGCACTCTCAGCAAAGGCTCACTGAGTCTGACTGTGGCAGAAGAGGAAACTAGGCACTGAGGGGCTCTCACGAAAGAAAAATATAAGTAAACAAATAATTTTGTTCTCATCTAGAATCTTCAGCATTCCAAGTACAACAGCTCTCCAAAATATGATACATGCAAACAATTTTGTAAAAGATCATTTGATCAACATTGGATGTTAAAACATTTGTTTCATAAACTATAAAAAAGTGAAAATCTTAAACACTATATTCCTTGATTCTGAATTCTACCAAAATTTTACTTTCCCAAAGACTTTTAACTTAAGTTTTACAGTCTGAACCAAAACACCAAGAACAAATTACTCTATTTTTGTAGAAATGCAAGGCTCTTAGAAACTAGGAACGGCTATATCCTAATCCACGTTAACCAGAAAGCAGGTGAAAACCCAGGAAACCACAGTAAATCAAAAGCAAAGGTAAACCAAAGGGAAAGATGCAGAGAACTTACTGGGAGTTGTTCTGTTGACCTTAGAGAATTTTTTCATTTTCTTTGCTCTCTGATCTCCCTCATTAATAAAGCGCTATCTTTTTGTATCTGATGTGTTTAATGGTTAATAGAGGCCAGGACATCCCCAAACTCCTAACATATGCTTAAGCCCTGAGAGGACCCTACATTTTTGTGAAAATCTGTTCTACTAGTCTAGATGTTAAAATATTTACCCTCGATAACTTCCACACATATTAAAAATGCTCTCCACGACTTGAGCAAAATGAATTCTTACATTAGGAAAAATGTTCGCTGTCCTTTAATATCATTCTAATAATTGCAATCAACATTGTGGGGTGAGTTCCATGGAGTGATAATGTACTCCGATGAGTTACCTTGGCCTCCAGCTGGTCTGACTCGCAATCCATTATCTCCCACAGAGCTTGCAACAATGAAAACTTGCTTAATTAAGCACAAAGCAAGTTTTTTTATGTCTAGAACAGGGCGGAAGCCTGCTAAATATTTCGTAAGGGTACACATCAGGACATTTCAAATTACTATGATTTAACCACAGAGAAACCCAGCACACAGGACACGTTCAACTCTAATTAACAGAATACGACAGTAAGTCACCTTTGCCTGCTGCTGCTCCTGGTTCAACAATGATCGGTCCTCAGCTGATGCTCATCAGTGAGTGAAGACCTGAGGGATGGAGCCAGCTGGCCCCACAGCTGCCCTTACCTGAGTGAACTTGATGGTGAAGATGGCATGAGACCTACTGCTGACGTCGTTCATTCCAGTCGCCGCTGTGGTACGGTTGATATTTCCCGCATCCATAAGTTCTTCTACATCACCATAATTCTGTACTAAATGTTTAGATAAATCTGAAAAAAAAAAGAGCGACGAAATCTCCCTAATATATAGTAAACAGAATAAGAAATTTACCTCTATGAACTAATACACAACTGTACGAGCTGTTGACTTGTTTAAAGATCCTACTGGTTCCTATAGGGTGGTAGTTTATAACGCAGACTTGGGAGCCAGGCTGCCTGGGATCTGATCCCAGCTCTGCTGCTTACTAGTGGACTGACTTGCTTATGAACAAGTTGCTCAACCTCACTGAGCCTCAGTCGCCTAGTCTGATAATGCATACCTCACATAGGGTATTCAGGAAACATGCCAGCTATTACGATCAACCTCATTAGCATTAGTCATAGTAAGGGAAATGTGAACACTGCCCTCATGAAAAACTCAAAAGCATTTTTTTAATCCCTTTAAAAGACTTTTTATTCACTTTTTTGGGAACATTCATATGGCTCTAAGGTCAAAGGCTACAAAAGGTATACCGTGTAAAGGGTCTCCCTCTACCCACTACCCCTCCCCCTCCTACAGCCTACCCCCTACTTCCCCTTCTGTCAGGCAACCCACTGTTTTAGTTTCTCCATAGCTTTCTAGAGATGACCCATACATATACAGAAAATTGTATATAACACCATCTCTTTTCCCCCTTTCATGGTAGCATACCATAAACACTGTTTTGTACCCTGATTTTTTCTATGTAATAATATATTGAAGAATGTTCTGTATCAGTTAAGGTGATTCTTCAATCATTTTTATGGCTGCTGAGCATTCAACTGTATGCATGAGCCATAACCAAGTTAACCAGTCTCCAACTGAGACCGTAGAGGTTGTTTACATTTTATTTCCAATTACAAGTAACACTGCTACAAATAATCTTGTACACAGATCTTTTCAAATGTGTATGAATATTTCCACAGAATAAATTCTTAAAAGGTAGAATTGCTACATCAAAGCACACTGAAATTTTGATAGATACTGCAAAACTGTCCTTCATAGAAGGCAATTTACACCCAGCAGTAGCAATGTACAAGAATGCCTGTCTCCCAACACAGTATCATCAGGCTTACTTACACCTGCCAGAGACAGGGAACAAATATTATCTCCAAGAATTATTATTTTGCTTCTCTCTGATTATGTGTGAGGCTAAGCATTCTTTCCTCCTTTTAAAAATCATCTGTATTTTCACATCCTTTGTTCATTTTTCTACCTGGTTGTTGGCTCTGTCCTTATCGATTTATAGGAGCCCTTTCTATATTAGGGAAATTAGTCCTTTGTCTGAAACTTGAATTGAAAATATTTTCCCCACTTGCTAAGTGTCTTTTTACTTTGCTTATGATGTTTCTGCCAAATATAAATTTTTATTTTTTTACCACTTCAATTTTAACACTTTTATTTCATGGTTTCAGAGTTTTAAGTCAAATTTTTAAAAGCCTTCCCCCTCAAAATTTCTGGAAAAAATTAACCCATGGTGTTTTGCAGTCATTTTATTATGTCATGTTTACATTCCAACCTGTGTCCTATTTGTCATTTATCCTGGTGTAAAAATAGAGCCATGGTCCCAATTTACCCTTTTTTTCTCCCAGACAGCGTAGTAACCCATATTCCCCCAATGTTTAAATAGCAGATTTATTAGAAACTAAATCCCCATAAGTATCTACATCAGATTCTGGATGTTTTGCCCTGTTTGATTATTCTCTCTCTTCATAAACCACCTTTATAATATGTTTTAACATCTGATAAGACAATTAAAGAAAAAACACAAAGGCACAGTTAGGCTAAAAACTGCAACAATAATAGTGATGCCACACTCTGCAAAACAAATACACAGTTACACACACTACTTTGGGCATAAGAGGCAAAAGTTCAATCAGAAATTTAATAAAATGCAGATGGGGTCCTGCTGGTGCACCTGGTATCTCCAGGTGAAAAAGACAACGAAATAGGAACATCTTTAAACCCATGACTGGTTCTCAGCCTGGCCTCCAACAAGACACACAGGAAGGACAACAGCCACCCGAAAACACATCTCTGTGTGCAATTCCCACAGGCCAGCCATGACTCAGCTGCCTTATGACAGTAAGTGAGAGCAGCTTCATTCTAAGGATAGCGTTAAATCCAGCCTATTTTTAAACTAATTAGCAAGGGCCAGCCCTTTATCCATCATCACTTGTGACATTCCTCACAACTGACTGACACAGCTAGTGTCACAACACAAATGCTGAGAACCACAGCACAGAAAACTCTGTAAATGCTTCTTCTCAACAGGTAAGAAGTCTTAGAATCTCCTCATGGTCCCATGTTACCATTAAGGCTGGTAAAAATACTGCTCAAATGCAACGCCATTTAAAGAGACAGGTTACCAGGCTGTTTATGTTGCCTGAGAACAGTAGAAAACAAATTTCCAGAGGGTTCTTAAAGCCAGAAGAAATATACTGGCAAGCCCCACAAAGTCAGTGAATGCCCAGTGAAGTGGAAATTCATTAAATGAACATTATGTAGTGACAGCATATGTCATTTTTACCATAATAAAATGCCAAAAATAAATTTTTTAAATCTCACCATTATCCTACTTTTTTTCCTTTGAAATTATCATTTTACTCAAATTCCCAAGCAGAACAGGGCTGAAGTAGTTACTCTTACCCTCAACATAAGGTCCTTCTTTTGGATGCTCACGGACTCTCAAATTGAAGGTTTTAGATGACTTCCGCCTAAGGAGATCTCTCACATGTTCATTATAAATTTCTAAGTAGCTAAAAATTTTAAATAGAATTGAATTCAGAAAAATTATTTCAGACATTAATAACAACAATAGTAACAGCAGCAACATACATTTATGGGTGGTAACTATAAATCAGGTACTATACTAAACACTTTATGGATTATTCCATTTAATCCCTACAACAGCCCAGAGGGAGGGGGGCCATCATCCCCATTTTATAGGTTAGGCCATGGAGGTTTAGGATGATTAAACAATTTGTCCAAGGCCACACAGCCACTGAGAGGTCAGGCAGCCATGAGAACCCTTGATTGCCACATCTGCCCCCAAAACCACTGACAAGACTGGCTCCCCACACAGGTCTAACTCCAAGGAGGAAAAAACACCTCAACTTTCCAGATTTATTTAAAGATTAGATTTATAGTGATCCTACCAACACAAAGAATAATGCAAACCTTATTCAGCTAAAAGAATAAAGCAAGTGAATTGGGTATTCCCTTAAAAGTCAAAAGCTCACTCCATTTGAGATAAACATCCCATGTTAGACTTTCTGACCAAGCTGGGTTATTTCTACCTCCCAAATCCTAACCCAAATTATTCCCAAGAAAGTCACTAAAGACATGCATGTTTTAAGCTTTACTTCCAACCACCATAGCACAGAAGGGGGAAAAGGCAGACTCGCCCTTCAGGAATCCAAAGACTTTGTCCATTCCTCGAGCCTGAGAGCAAGCTCCCTCCAAGCCCACACTCAGTTACGCAGACCACAGGCCTACCTGACTTCAGTTCGAAAAGATGCTTCATCCCATCTGGTGGTTTCATTGATCCGACTGAAGAGCCCTTCACAGATCCGAGGTATTAAGCCAGAATCACCCTGCAGTTGGAAGGAAGAAGGCCACAGCTGTTACTTGAAATAAAAGCAACCACAATTACCTCTGTGATTTGCTGGAGTGAACTTAGACACAATGGGCCTGCATGCCAACCCCAGGCCTCCCACCCCAGCCCCAGACACACCGTCTACCCCCAGGATTGCTTCCTACTCCCTGAAACGAGAGGACTGAGCTTTCTCACGTCCACAGGCTGGGACTCTGGTAGTACACAGCTACCACTGTTACTCAGTCAGATCAGGGATTGCAAACATAACAAGCCTCATTCTCTAACCTTCAAACAAGACAGTCAACAGCTGCAGAACCAATGTTAGAAATCTGACCTGGTTAAACAACCAAAAAGGTGAAACATACACTGCGCAGAAAAGAAATACTTCGAAACCTTAGTAAGTCCTCACAGTAGCTAATCATTGTCTTAAAACTTCGCGGACAGGACCACAGTAAATGTGGTACATCCCTACTGTGATACACTAATCCCCTCAGCCCTCCTAGACAGGAAGATTCTAACACATCTACTACTTATGCAAAGAGGGCGGAATCAATAACATTCACATTTCAGTCAGTCTTAAAAGCTGATCAACTTCAGAATGAGTTAAAGATGAGGCAAAACATTCCTGTTAGGAAACCCAAACCTCAGAGCTTCAATGTTTTCTTCCGACGTCCCTCCCTACCTTCACCCAACCGTCCACCCAAAAAATAAAGGAAACTAATTCTTATCAAGGAAAAATGGGCCTTTCACCATATTCTTTTTTATTTTACTTTTTAAAGAAAGAAGGAAAAATATCTAGAGGCCAGCCCCATGGCCAAGTGGTTAAGTTTGCCCACTCCACTTTGGCGGCCTGGGGTTCACTGGCTTGGATCCTGGGCACAGACCTAGCACTGCTCATCAAGCCATGCTGTGGGGGCGTCCCACATAGAAGAACTAGAATGACCTACAACTAGGATACCCAACTATGTACTGGGGCTTTGGGGAGAAAAGATAGAAAATGAGGAAGATTGGCAACAGATGTTAGCTCAGGGCCAATCTTCCTCACCAAAAAGCATACCTTTAAAAAAGAAAAAAATAAAACTATCCAAACAGTACTCAACTATAAGGTCAGAGAAAAACAGTTATAATTTATGAGTGCTTTATAAATGTTTAACTTGCATAAAATAGCTCTAGGGAATCAACATGCACATGTCATTTTAGAGAAGGCTTTTCTTTTAAAGGCACAGTAGGAGAGCAGAAGAGAGAAGTCATGATAAAAGGCAATGTGAAACTCTATAAATTATCTGTTTGTTCCTCTCCTATTTTTCTCCCTACTTTGCAGCATCGAGGATTCACAGAACAGTAATTATCTACTTCTCCTGTAAGGGAAAAGCCTGGACTTAAAGCTGGGACACACGCCCTGAAAGACTTTCATCTGGAAGGACCGAGCCTCCTTTACACACAACTACTTCCGGGAACCACCAAACCGTTAGCGTTCCAGACGCCACCGTGCCTGCTGGCAGGAAGCCCTGTGGTTCTCTGCCGGCACCTCCACATCTAGAACATGCCACAGGTCTCAGAGACAGGGAGCAGGGTTTTCACCATGACACAAGAAAAGTAAAACAAACAGGCACTATCTAGATCTGGAGAAAACACAGAATGAGATAAAGTTCCTGCAACGAAGTCCAGTTTTTACTCCTCCACATTTTGGGGCAAGTATAACCTTTATGTCTGTTACTTTATATGACATAACTACTAAACTCTACACACTATGTTTATATCTACACAGACTCTATAAAACTGTACAATTCTAACTCTTTTTGTGTATTTGCCGGATTTATGTAGTAACTTTCCACCAAAGAGTTACTTTTTTTTTACACTTTTCTTGGGGAAAAATGTTTTGAATAATTTTAAAAAGAACAGAGTTCTGTAATTTTATTCAAACTGTTGTGTTGGCAGAAAAGAAGAAAAAAATACTTATGGGCCCAGCATACTTTTCTGATAAGATTATATTATAGCCTTTAAAAACGGAAAATGAACTGAGACTTGCATCCATTATTCATGCTTATAAACTTAAAACTATTTCTAATTTAAAATCTCTCAAAAGAAATTTAGCCAAACTTATTACTGAGTTTTATCTTATTGCTAAAGAATGACTGGAACCTGAAAAGCAAGTTAGTACAGGGAAAGGAGATGAAAGAGATAGTTGCATCAGTCTGCAGAGAAAATGAGACGTTTTCTTGGCACACAGGGTAAACAACGTACAGAATCTCCCATCATAGTGTATGACTTTCCCGATCCAGTTTGCCCATACGCAAAGACACAAGCGTTATAACCTTCAAACGCAGACTTCACGACATCTGTGCCGAGGGTTTTGAAAACCTGAAAGCCAAAAAGACACAAAAGATACAATTACCATGGATTTTAATAAAAGCCCCTTTAGTGTTCACAAAATTCTTGAATGCTATTTCACTCTTAAGGATTAGAACACATAAATAAATCCCTGCATAACCATTAACAACAGAATAGGTATGGGCCTTGGTTTTCAATCAACAGGAAACTTTTTAAGCAAGCAAAAAAGCAAACCCATCCTTTTTCCTACTTGAGTTAAAAAATGTCTGAAATATAAAAATGTAAACAAGGTAAGGTGACAATCATGTCTAGAAGCAAAGATGATTTTAATGCATGATGATTTACCATTTCAGAACTAAATTTATAAAGTTATTCATTCTATCAGAGCTTCCAGAAACTATTCAAAACCGAAAGGTCACAGCAGCCAGAAATTATTGCCCAAACCATGCCAAATGAGTGCCATGACTGTAAGGGTCTGGCTAGTCATCAAAGTAAGTCTCTGGAGGTCTCACAGAGCTGAGTGATGGGTGGGTGTGGAGGAGGCCAGGACGGCTGGGTTCCCCAAGTCAGAGTCCAGATGCATTTTCCTATTGGGATATTTGCCCAGGATGGAGAGGGTGGGAAGACGAGCTGTGTGGGGATTGGGGGTGTACCTGAGTCCATGTCACCTGCTCCACATAGTTGCACTGGGACACTGAGAATGAAAACGGGGGAAGGACAACTACCTCACCCAGACAGCTGATGTAAATAAAGCAGACCAAGATGTGTGGTCATCCTAGTTTCACCCAGCTGGGAAAAAGACCAAGCAAAGCTTTCCAGACCCCCACAAGCCTTCAGGTTGCCTCATGCCCTCTCAGAGCAGCACCCTAAGGGCACATAAAACCCCTTCTTGTTTCAAAACTGAGGCCCATGAGCAGCTGAAAAGCTATCAAAGAGAGGGAGCATGATCAGGTTCTCCGTCAGAGCCATGAAAAGGGGAGGCACTGCTTTGTGGGGTCACCACAGTCCAAGGTGGGGGCTCATCAACCCTTCAGGAGTGTTCAGTCTCTGCGAGCGGTGCCAGGTTAGCCCAACTGGAGAGCCATCATCTCCCCTGCAGAGATCCAGGCCCTCCGGCCAGAACACCCAGCCCCTAGATGGGGCTGACAAACACAGGCCATCTTGATCTCAGCTCCACATAAACCCTCCCTGCTAATGACACAGCCTGTCATCCAAGGACAGGACGAAATACCACCGACCGGACTTCAGCTTCCTTCAGGCATCATCTTGTTTGGACTTTGTTTCCTCAGTCTTGTCAGTCAAAGATTTACAAACTATCACTTCAATTAAATCATTTCCACAAATGGCCAGTCTCTTTCATTCTAATTTTTATCCATTTCGGCTTTAGGAGCTGATACTTTCTGATCTTATTCTCAAATTCTGCTGACTTACTCAACTGTGAACTGGAACAGCAGGTCACACTGACTGGGCGCTATCTATGTCCTTTCATGTGCTCACACGTTAGTCCTCATAAAAACTCTGCAGGTGAGCAGTGTCGCTAGGCCCTTTCTTCAGGGGGAGTGTAGGTCAGTGGGCACACGGAGAGAGTGCCAGAGCTGGGACTTGCACCCAGGCCTTTCTGACCCCTAAGCCTATGCTTGCAAGCCCTCATCACTGAATGTTCTCCTCCCACACCCACAAATCAATGAGGACGCCCCAACCCCACCTGGAAGGGCCTCCCTTCCACAAACTTCTGTGAAGAAGCAGAAGCCAGGAATCCCAGGGAGACTCAGGGCTCCAGACCACTCATCTGAGGTTTGTTTTCACTACTGTATATGAAATATGAGGAAAAACTCTAAATATTTCTCCAATTCTCTCCAACTAAATAAAAACAAAAGGCATATATCGTTTGTACCATTTCACACAGTGCCACTGCATAGGAAGAAGAGCCTTCCACAAACTTCCCAAAGAATGACGGAAGGATCTTCCTCACAGTTTTGTCTGGGGCTAGAACAACGTCATGGGAAATGTCCTATTTAAGCCAAACCCAGAGGTTTTCAAAATGAAATTCTTCCCTAGGGTTAAAATCCAAACTCAGCATTTTACTTTATTTTCCAGAAAACTAACCCAGCTAAAGTTCTCTGAGAGACTTAGGGGGCCCAGGAGGGTGAGATTGGTGGACATGACTGCAAAACGGGCCTAGAAAATGTAGGTCTGGAGGTGCAGAGACCCAGGCCTGGCTCAGGCTCAGTTTCAAGTAACCCATCAGGAGGAGGCATGGGACCCAGAAATGCAGCAGAACACTGCCTGCATCTCTAGGCTTCTTGGCGAGGAAACCAGGCTACTCCATTGCCACACACACAAAGGACTCACTTACCATCATCCAGCAAACCAGGGTGGGGAGGGAAGGCCTGCTTTAGGAGACTGATGACCTGCTCTCCCCACTGGCATCAGAACCCCGCTGAGATCCCTCACTTGGCCTGGTTACCCAAAATCCACACTGCTGCTTCTCTGAGCACAGATTTAAAGCTGATTTCCAGAGTAATCCAAGGCTCTGCAGCCTCACCTGAGGGGAACCGCCCACCAGAGGGCACTGTTAAAACAAGACTCTCCATCTAGCTTGTCAACTGAGAGAGTCTAAGTTTCAAGCGTCTCCAGGGTTGAAGTAAGGAACAGGTCGTGAGAGATCAAAGCCTCCCTTTGGAGTTTTAAAGAACCATTAAGAAAATAAGACCTCATTTAATGGTCTTTAATTTACATGAGAGTAGACTTAAATCGCTCACTTTTTTTCAGATTATAAAATTAATCTGGAAGGAAGAAATATTAATGGTCATCTTACCAGGTATTTGGTTAACATTAAGGGCAACTTGACTTGAACTGCAGTAATAGGCATGATATATTTTCTCAAGATGCCTTTACATTCAAATGATTTTAAAAAAGAAGATGATGACCAACATGCTAAGTTTGCATCTTCCCCTATTTGTACCAGAGACAGAACCTGTCAGCTCAATTCCTGTGCTGGAAATGGCAGCATGAAAACTTTTGTCAATATTCAAAATTGACTCCCTTTTTAGTAACAACAGGCATTAACATTAGGGATGAGAGAAGATTACCTTCTCGTTAATAGACTGTTTAAAAAATAGGTATTTTCCCATATTTATGTTGATTTTATTAACATGTGATACTACCAGAAAGTAGTATTTATAAAACTAAAAAAGCCTTGAGATATGTTAGCAATGTAATGGAACAATCTCAGATTATTTATACTGAGTCAAAGAACCCAAAGATCTGAGAAGAGATGGTGCATGTACACCTGAAGCATGAAAATTACCCTTATCAGCGAAAGCTTTCCCCAATCTAAAACTATTT
This sequence comes from Equus asinus, assembly GCF_041296235.1. Taxonomy (NCBI): domain Eukaryota; kingdom Metazoa; phylum Chordata; class Mammalia; order Perissodactyla; family Equidae; genus Equus; species Equus asinus. The sequence goes on along the minus strand of NC_091804.1, from coordinate 8,316,617 downwards.
TTAAACTCTAGGCATTTATTTTTAACTTTCAAAAGAACGAACCTTGTTACGGCTTCCCTGATCTTGACTCTTGTAGAACCCAGGAAATGTCATCCGCTCCCATAAATTAACCATCCATAAACAAGTTCCTTTGGCCAGAAAGGTTTACTGAGCATCTCCATGTGCCAGGCCCTGCTGTCACACATGCTCTACTCCTCTGTCCCTGGGCTTCCCCTCAGCACATCCCTCTGTCCCCAAAAGGCCTCAAATTCAGGTTAAATAGGGGGGAATCCAGCTCCTTATTAGGTAAGTTAGAAGTGGAGACCATGTTCATGGCTCTTTATTCATCCTCTGTTGAAGATATACTGAAGACTATACAACGAACTGGCTTTTCCCTTAACAAATTCCCTTGTACCAGCCACTTCATTCTCATTCCCATATAAAGCCAAAATCCACATTCCAATATCTGTAACATTCTATCCCTCACCAGACTACTAGCTATCAATATTGGTTACTCCAATTAGCTCAACACCAAAGTCATCTTCACTCACTCACTCACTCATTTATCACTCAGCAGGGCTGCCCTATCCATCTGTCACTTAGAACCCACCAATCCTCTTCTCTCATACCCTTAAGACCTTCCAGGGGCATCTCCACCACTCTGTGCATCAGCCCCCAGATCTCAACTCCACCACTATTAAGTCGATTAGGTCCAGGGACTTGAACAAGTTAATTAAGCTCTCTTCGACAAAGAAAAGTGCAGCTGTAAGTTGCCTTCATTTGGTTCGCATGAGGATTACCTGAGATAGCGTACATGAGCACCAAGCACAGTTTCCGACACCAATGCAAACTCAATCAACATTAGTTCATCTTTCCTCTCCTGGCCCCCACCAGGCACCTCACCTCTCTTTATGGCTCCCATTCTTATTGCTGCTATCCTCTCTATTTTTCCCTGATGTTGAATCAACATCTTCTGGATATAATCACTCCGGTCTTCTCCTTTGAATAACTTCTCTAAGTTCTCAGCCTATCTTAATTCCAACATTTGCATTCCTCAGAAAGCCAATCTCCTCCACAAACCATTTCTAAACCAACTACATTTCTCAAATGTTAAGGTGTGTGCAAATCACCTGGGGATCTTGCTAAAAAATGCCGTTTGATTCAGTAGGTCTGGAATAGGTCCTGAGATTCTGCATTTCTAACAACATTCCCAGGCAGTACCAAAGATTCTGGTACATGGACACACCAAGTTGCAAGAAACTAGACAATAATACCACTTCAAGATGCAGCACATGAATTACAACCCAGGGCAGGCAGACAGGAATTCCTACCCTCATTTTAACACATGAAGACCCAAAGCAATGTGTCTAAAGAAGCTGCTAACAAGCCAAGAAGTCGTCCAGCCATGAAGCTCGTGTTCTTCCCCCCAATACAGTTGCTTCCTCATAACGCCCCTCTCTGCTCAAACACCCAGCTTATCCCACCCAGGGAAATATACTGTCCTGCTCACATGAAACATCAACGTGCGATGGTCCCCTGGGAGGATCTTTAGGTCTGTTCTTATCTGCCTGTCATGTCTACATTTTAGATGGTAAAAGACTATAGTACACGTTTCTTGGACAAATTCCAGCTTCATTCTAGGTTCTAGGAAGATTCTGGATGAATCTCTTTCTAGAATTCTACTTTCCAGAACCTAGAATGATCCATTCAAGCAGGGGAAGTGTGACTTGGGTTTGAAGTCTACCTCCTAAAGCTCTGCATCACAGCAGGGCTCCAGGCGAAGCGGCTTATTCGCCAGGCTTAGCGGCATATAAATGTCACCCCGAAAAAGGCATAAATGCAGAGCTCCTTCAAAACAGTAATCATGTCCAAGTTTTGAAACAAAAGTTATGATCATTAAGCTCAGAAGAGAAAAGAAAAAAAATCAACCTTTTGGGGATTGAATTCTTCTCAGGCTTAAGATAAACGGTGCCATGTAACAACCAAAAAGCTAAGTTAGCCAAGGCTAATTTTATATAAATTATATTCAGACAAAAATTAGTAAGATGTTTTAAAGAATTTTAGGGTACGAATTTTTTCTCAATATGAAAATAAACCAAAAGAAAGATTTTAAAATCATACCATTTCTTGTGAAACATAATCTGGACTTTTTGTATCAGCAGAATAAAAAGAAAAGTCATAGGTGAAGGTCTTGGTCCGCTCTCTTCCTGAGTCCCCAGTCCCTCCTTCTGGTATCTAGAGAGAGATGATTACGGTGATAATAATAATAATAACGTAAGGAGCACTGTCAGTTGACAAGTGATCCATCCAATTCAAGAAAAAACTTCATAAAAAACATATGATCACCATTTTTCATATTTACACCCTGACTAAAAACCATTTAATTCTTCCTGGACCCCACTCCCCCCAAAACAAATAAGTAAATAAAACCCAAGCTCCTCCCAGCAATCCAGGCTCTCTATGTCAGGATCGAAGATTTTTCTGGATTTTTTATCATGCTTACCTTAGATGAACCCAACACTCCAGCCAGACTCTGTTTTTTCTGGCTTCAATGCTTTTTAATGTTCCCTCCACCTGAAAACACCAGAGCTGGGGTCTGTACAACTCCCAGGGGTGCTATTCACATAGAGCATGATGTGACTGGAGCCCTCTAGAGTTGGGCAATTTTGTGGCGCCACTGAAAACTCCAGGTCAGAAGCATCCTTCACACACTCCAACCAGAAGTAACTTCTCCCACCTCAGCGAGACCAGCCACTCCCAAGACACACCATGAGCTTATTGCAGATCTTTGCATATATCTTATCTACCTTGCTATATACCTAAATTGAACCAAAAACCTTTTAAAAGGTTTAAAAATCTTCATTTGGGGGGCTGGCCCCGTGGCCAAGTGGTAAAGTTCGCGCGCTCCGCTGCAGGCGGCCCAGTGTTTCGTTGGTTCGAATCCTGGGCGCGGACATGGCACTGCTCGTCAAACCACGCTGAGGCAGCATCCCACATGCCACAACTAGAAGGACCCACAACGAAGAATATACAACCATGTACGGGGGGGCTTTGGGGAGAAAAAGGAAAAACATAAAATAAAATAAAATCTTAAAAAAAAAAAAAAAAATCTTCATTTGCTACCAAAGCCTTACACAGTTCCCTAGACATGGGAGTAAATTTAATGAGCATTATATTTTCCAACATAATTTGGATACTATAAAGAACATTTTTTAGGTTCCTATTATTAACATGTTAAAAATCTTGCATCGGGGCCAGCCCTGTGTCCGAGTGGTTAAGTTCACGCACTCTGCTTCGGTGGCCCAGGGTTTCACTGGTTCGGATCCTGGGTGCGGACATGGCACCGCTCATCAGGCCACGTTGAGGTGCCGTCCCACATGCCACAACTAGAAGGACCCACAACTAAAAATACACAACTATCTACTGGGGGGATTTGGGGAGAAAAAGCAAAAAAAAAAAAACTCTTGCATCTGTTCACTATGTCAGACAAGGAAATGCTGTAAAACTCAAAAAGGAACATAGTAGTCAAGGAGAACAGAGTCCATAATGCACAAAGAAAGGAGAGCTATGCAAGGCCAGGGTAAATCTTCTTCACTCTGTCTCAGGAAATACAATTTTTTAATAGTTAAACCTTGACCACAGCACTGTGAGCATACAAAGATACACAGCAAAGGTAAAAAGCACAGAATGGACAAGTAATGACTGGCAGAACATGAGAAGAGGTAGGAGGTCAGAGCAGGGAAAGCTAGAAGAAACAAGGGTTGTGGTCAGTGGAGAAAGAATGACATTCCACTGGAGAATACCTCAGGCAAAGGGACACCAGAGCCTCAAAGGAGGCCACCTATCAAATTATCCAGAGCACGGCCCAACTGGAAGACAGGAGCATTCCCCAGCTTCCGTCACCTGAGATCAAGTTGCACTACTTTGAAGGTGGATTTCAAAATGTCCACTCCCTTGAGCCGTGAATTAACAGAAATCCAACCAGAGAGTGACCTGCACATGGCCATGGAGCAGCAGCTGCAGAAGCCCAAACGTCTAAGTTAATGACAAATATCGAAGGAGAAAGGGGTTGAGTCCATAAAGCACGCCATTTCTTTATTATTTACACTCTTATTTCCCCGCTAAGTGAAAAGTATTCAGGGTCCTTAACAAACTCCCTGACCAAAGAAACAAATTGGATATTTTAAATGCAAAAGGAAGAGCTTGGCCATCTTAGAAAATTCTCTTTTTTCAATTCAGATTTTTTTTATCTTTTCTCCTCTGAGTTCTGAACAACAATACCAGCTCCTCTTGCCAAGTTTATAAAACATAACTATTTTCTTTAAAAATGAAAAGAGGGGCCAGCCCCATGGCCAAGTGGTTAAGTCCGCATGCTCTGCTTCACCGGCCCAGGGTTTCACCGGTTCGGATCCTGGGTGTGGACATGGTACCGCTCATCAAGCCATGCTCAGGTGGCGTCCCACATGCCACAACTAGAGGGACCCACAACTAAAAACATACAACTATGTACAGGGGGCGCTTTGGAGAGAAAAAGGAAAAATAAAATCTTTAAAAAAAAAAAATGAAAAGAAATCTAGGGCCAAAGCTAATTTACTGATTCACAGAATGCATCCAATGCCAGGCTAAGCACCCATCGCAGGATCCAGGATGAAAATGCCCGGGTCTGGGCTAAACCCAGGAGCTCCCGTGTGGGAGCTGCAGTGTGGCTCTGACCTCCAGATGAAACCAGGGATGGGGAGGAAGCAGAGCACCGACCCTTCTGCTTTCTCACTGCGCCCAAGCCAAGCGCAAGCTGACGCGGCTCTAACCAAACCGAGAAAGGAGGGATGCGGAAATGGCAGATGGGTTTTATTTACCCAAAATCATTTTGACAATAAAACAAACACAGAGTTCACTGAACTGGAGCAAGGCTAGGTCGCTACTTGCCTTTAGGTTTGTGATTGTCGTTTTGCTTTTCTCCATATGAATAATGAATTTGGCTTCCAAGTCCTTTTCCCTGCAACATAAATAATTCAGGATGGTTAGGAGAAAAAAAATCACTTTTAAAAAATGTGTTTTATTTCCTTTTTACATATAAGGGTTTGTTTTTAAATAGCATCTGAAGCACAACCTCTAATACCACTCCTCCCAAATCCTTACTCATATGCAGTCACATCTCACAGAACAAGGTTTCGGTCAATGATGGACCGCATATATGGCGGTGGTCCTATAAGGTTACTACCACAGAGCCTAGGTGTGTAGCAGACTATATCATCTAGGCTGGTGTAAGTGCACTCTGTGATGTTCACAAAACGATAAAATTGCATAATGATGCACTTCTCAGAACACAGCCCCATCATTAAGCGACGCTTGACTGTAAACATGAAAACACACAAAACAGATGCTACCACCAAACACTTAAGACTGACAAACAGGGCCAGCCCGGTGGCGCAGTGGTTGAGTGCACACGTGCTGCTTTGGTGGCCCAGGGTTCGCCAGTTCGGATCCCGGGTGCGGACATGGCACCGCTTGGCAGGCCATGCTGTGGTAGGTGTCCCACATATAAAGTAGAGGAAGATGGGCACAGATGTTAGCTCAGGGCCACTCTTCCTCAGCAAAAAGAGGAGGATTGGCAGCAGTTAGCTCAGGGCTAATCTTCCTCAAAAAAAAAAAAAAAAGACCGACAAATAACATGCTGTCAAAACCTGAAAGAATTTCTAACTGTAAGCCAAAAGTATTATGGATGAAATGACAGAAACCATGGAGGGCTGCGTGATGCATGATAAAAGCAGCCCTCCACGTGGTTACAAAAAGAAAGACCCTTTATCCCTCCACCCAGGATAAGGACTAAGAAGAAAACTGGAGTGGTCAGAACCAGGTGCTGCTTCAGGGCACTGCCCCCTCCCCTCCCACCCTCTCTCTACACCCATTCAGAAACTGCAATTCCTAGGAAACAGCAGAACAGGAAGTCAAGAGACCTCCTAAAAAGTACAGTTCTCTAGAATAAATGACCATAAATCTACACAATGGAGTGTTATGTTATTGCAAAAGGAAAGAAGAAGATCTCTAAAGAGTGCCATGGAGTAGTACGGGATCCATGGCTAAGTGGGGAATGTAAGGTGCAGAAAGGCATACACAGAATGCTACCGCTTCCATTTAAGGATAAAAAGGATAACCTGTGTATTTTTCAAAAGGCCATCCATGAAGAAGGAATAAAATGGAGTGGAGGGGACAGATTTCTGCAAAAATACCTTGATCTGTAGATCACCTGTAGAATGATGAAAATAATTTACACAAAAATAAAGCAAAATTATTTTTTAAAATAACCTATAATGCAAAATTAAAGTTGAAGCAAATGAACCTAACTGTGCACCGCATGGTGAAAAATGACTTCAATTATGACTATACAGAGGAATTCGACTATATAATGCAGTGGGCTACAGCCCCAGGAAAAAAAGAACTATAAGGAAATCTTAAAGCATTTTCAGCAATAACATTTTTAGTGGTAAAGTAAGTGTTGTTATTCTGAGATTTCTGTTGTGTATTGTAGGATAATACATGGGAAATTATGTTGGTGCCACTGAGAACCAAGGTTTTTGGTTGACAGGAGATAGAACCATAAGATTGATACGGCTGAGTAAAAGCTCTGACTCTGAATGGGACATCCTAGCATGCACTTTATCTGAAATTGAAAAAGAAAAAAATACTCCCTAGCTTTGTCCTCTGAAAAGGCCTAGAATCTTATGCCCAAACTATCATCTCTAAATACCCCTTTCCACTAAAGTAAATCAGGGCTCTTTGGAGAAAGACTCAATCTAAATATCTGAACCATCTCCTCACACAAGAGAGCAGGGGCCCCACCATACCAAAGATTAGCCAGCTGCCACAGACAGCTCCTAATGGCTCCTGATGATCCCCGCCTCCACGTATTTGTGCTCTTGTGTGATCCCCTCCTCTGAGAAGGGGCTGGACCTAGTGACTCACTTCTAATGACCAGAGCACTAAGGCACCTAAAGTGATGGGGCTGTCATTCGAGTTTAGTTTACCAAAATATTCAGATTTCTGACTTGCTGGCTCTCCTGCGAGTCTCTCAGAGCCCTGGCCATGGGGACAGCCAGCTGCCATATCGTGAAGAGCCTTCTGGAGAGACCCACGTAGCAAGGAACTGAGGCCTGCCAGTAGCCATGTGGGTAAGCCTGGAAGTGTCCCTCCCTCAGCCAAGCTGGAAGGCACCTGGACTGTAGCCTTGAGAGAGACCCTGAGTCAGAGGACCCAGGTCAACCCTACCCAGACTCCTGACTCACAGAAACTGTGAGATAATACATGTTGTTATAAGCCCCTAAGTTTTGGGTAATTTGTTACACAGTAAGAGATAACTGATACAAGGGCCATGTCAAAAGGACTCAGAAGCCAGCCCTGACAGGCTAGCAATTAAAGTTCAGTGCTCTCACTGCTCCAGAGGCCCAGGTTCAGTTCCCAGACATGGAACCGCACCATTCCTCTGTCAGTAGCCATGCTGTGGTGGCGGCTCATTTAGAAGAACCAGAAGAACTCACAAGTAGAATATACAACTATGTACTAGGGGCTTTGGGAAGGAAAAAAAAAGAGAGGAAGATTGGCAACAGACGTTAGCTCAAGGTGACTCTTTCCTAGAAAAAGAAAAAAAAAGGACTCAGGAACCAACCTGACTAAGTTCCCACTGGCCAAAGGTGAGCAGCAAGAAGAATAACTGCAGTAGATTCAAACACATAAAATATGAATAAATTTATGATATCATAATTAAAAAATAAAAACTGAATTGAATGGTCCCCCTTGGAGAATCAAAAGGATCATCTCGGGACCCAGCCCGGTGGCATGGCAGTTAAGTTCATGTGCTCTGCTTCGATGGCCCAGGTTTGCTGGTTCAGATCCTGGGCACAGACCTATGCACCGCTTATCAAGCCATGCTGTGATGGCATCCCACACATAAAATAGAGGAAGATAGAACAGATGTTAGCTCAAGGCTAATCTTCTTAAAAAAAAAAAAAAGGATCACCTCATTATTTTGCAAACTAGTAACTAAAGGGAAAGAATCAAGCATTTACCCTGTATTCCTAAACAATCTGCACTCCAGGGTAACCAAATAGTTGTTTTGGAAAGTTTCCCCTTTCAAGTTACTCCACCTACTAAATGAAGAAGGAATGATAGAATTAGAATATCATCATTTTATTACCCTGGTGAGTTAACGGCTCTAGGAAGCGATCATCAGTGGCTGCTAACTCCAGCCACTAGGAGACAACCAGACATACTGCGCATCCAACTGAAGGACCAACACCACTGCCATTGAAATCTTGACGCTCCTCTGCCTAAAAGGCCTCACTCTGCTCTAGATCTGATTGACAGGAAACACAGAGGTGGGGGAACACGTCACACAAAGCCAGGGATGGGATCAGCAAAATCCAGACTCTGGGAAGGTGACAGATAGATGACTCAGTTTATTCAACGACAACAACAACAAATTGCAAGGAATATAAAGATGGAAGAGGAATCTATGGATTAAAAAAAGACTTTAAAGACATATCAACCAATTGGATCTCAATTCAAACAGAAAAAGCATTTTTAGAAATTCATATGTAGGGAAATGTTAACACTGATGATATTTGATATTAAGCAGTTATTATTACTATTTTAGGTATGATAATGGTATCATGATGAATAAAAAAAGTCAACCTTTTAGAGATACATACTGAAACATCTACAATGATATGATGTCTGGAATTTACTTGAAAATAATCCGGAGGTGGGTGAACCAGGGGGGAACAGCATCCTGACCACCTCAGGATGAACAGAAACAGACTAAGCACCAGGCAGAACAATTAAACCCAAAAAGGGTGTTGTAGTAAACTCCATTCGAGAACCACAATGGATTCCCACAGCCTAGTTTAACTTTTCCAAGACAGTTTGAAGAAGTGTAGGGTTGAATGAGCAGAACAATGGCTTAAAAGACAGGCAGACAGACAAATGGAATCCCTCCCATGTGCATGGCGCTTCCACTCCAACCTACTGGGTCTTGGGCAGCTCCACTGTGGACCCCCAAGTGAGAAGTGTCTCAGGGACACCCCATGTCCACGTGGCTGTGAAACAAATACTTCACAAATGACCCCTTCCTACAGCATTCAACTACCAAAATTACGTCCTTCCCAGCAAGAGACTCATACAGATTAGTTTTAATACAGCAGATTGCCACATCTGGATCCCTCCCATTTCCACGTGGGTCACTTCTCAATCATTCACTCACCTACTGTGTCTAGATCTTTCATTTTAAAACCACTGCTATCAATAAATACTTGTTGAGAGCACAAAATTATCCAGGGATCTAAGAAGATCAGAAGTGACTGTGATAGGCCCACACCACTTGTCAACTCTTACCTATAACACATGAAGGAATGTGGCTCATACCGCATGACAGTACTTTCCTAGTTTTAAATTAATATTCGCTCTATAAAAATACTAGGAAAGATACTGACTGAAAGACGGTTATGGAATACGAGCTACTTCGGTATCAAGACTGAAGATGCTGGGTGCCTTTCAGAGGTTTGCGACCGTGAATCATATGTGTGGGCTGTGGTGCTGGGAGGGGGAGGTGGCGGGTTCACTGTTCTGAGAGCCCACAGCCTTCCTCAGTTTCTCAAAGAGCTCTGTGCCCCAAAAGATAGGAACCCCAGTCACCTGCTTGTAACTCAAAATGTAGCCCAGGACCCAACAGCATCAGTAGCCCCAGGAGCTTGTTAGAAATGAGGGATCTCAAATCCCACTACAGAGCTACTGAGTGGAACCTGCATTTCAACAAGAGCCCTAAATGATTCTCATGAACGGTTAAGTTTGAAAAGCACTGCTTTGACATTATTTAATATGGGTGATAACTTGTCTTACATTTACTTTCATGAAACAAATGCCACAATGTTATCTACTTTGTATACTGGGAAACTAACTTTGTAGTTTGACCTTTAAGGTTTTTTTTTTTTCACTGAGGAAGATTAGCCCTGAGCTAACATCTGTGCCAATCTTCCTCTACTTTATATGGGGGTCACCACCACAGCATGGCTGAGAAGTGGCGTAGGTCCGTGCCTGGGATCTCAACCCACGAACCCAGGCCACTGAAGCAGAGCATGCAGAACTTAACCACTAGGCCCTGGGGCCAGCCCCTGATCTTTAAGTTTTATATGAAACACTGCATGACAGAATATGCACTTAACCTAAGTCAGCTGACACTGTCCCTACTCTTTACTCTTAGTTGTACAGTGACCAAGAGCAATAAACGTCTGATGTAATGGAATCTAAGAAGTCATCTGAGTGTCATGACAAACAGATTCCCTCCTTCTTGGCACCCTGCCAAGCTATCAGCTTCTAGCCCCTTCTGTAACCAGATTGTTTCCCAATGTCAATGTAAGGCTGCTGCCAATAGCTTGAAGTCATTTTAAAGAATAATCATAGGGCATGAAGATTAAGGTAGAGGCGATCTGTTCCAGAAAGGAAATTTCACAGGTAACAATTTCCTAGATTGTTTCCTTCTTAAGCATAAAATCTAAAACTGTAAGAAAAAGATCTATCTTTACTTGGAAAATCATCTGTAAGTATAGTATTATAAATACAAAGATGCTAGCTAGAGTTTTAGCCATAGAGAGCAAACTTCACTCTCATTCCTGAAAATACTTATGGAAAAGTCAATGTAATCTCCATAAAGTGGTTATGACGGTTGGAGTAATGAAATGTTGAAACTAATCCTCTGGTGCATTTATCCCTTGTAGATGCTAAGAGGGTTGTCAAACTTCCAAATATTTCAGAGATGAAAGAAAGGAAGCAGGAAGGCTCCAGGCCCCTCGTTCCCTCCACACCCTGCTGACCAACCCTGCTCAGCCCCTCGTCCCCTGGAGACTGGCCGCTGCTCACAGTCCTCTCTTCACCCCCGGCCCTGTAATTACCGGAGGTGACTTCAAGGTCCACATGACATTCCAACTGACAGCCTTACGTCCTACTCCCTCATCCTCCCCACGCAACAGTCAATTACTTAGTCCTGTACAATCTACTGCCAATTGCCAACTTGGGCCACATCTCCCCACCCCACAGACACAGTCCCAGGTCAGGCCACCACCACTTCTCCCTAGTCTCTGCCTCCAGCCTCATCCCTTCCCATTCACACTCTACTCTGCTGTCAGAGGGATTCTTTCAAAATATACCTGTCACCATGAGGCTCCCCTGCTTTAAACTTCAGTGACTTCTCAAAGGCTACTCTCTGTGGTATACAAAGTCCTTCGTGATCGGAGCCTACCCAATGTTGCTATCCAACACCAGATCAATCCCGTCCCCTTCTCCTGGCCCACTCCCAGCCATCCCTCCAGACTCAGCTTAGACTTCTCCCACTCTGGAGAGCCTCTGCTGAGTCCTCTGCCATATCCCCTCATTAGATGGTCCCCCTGCTAGTCTTACCACCAGACTGTGAAGTTCTTAAAAGGAAAGACTCTGCCTATCTGGGTTGGCATCCCCAGGCCCTGGCACAGTGCCTGCAACCTTGAGGTGTTCCTAAAATGGTTGTTCAATGTGATGGACTAACTGACTGAAATGTTAAACGACTGGCTCTGATCCCAGCCTACTGTTGGCCACGCACATCCTCTACTGATCGCAAGTCTCCCTACTAGACCCCCTACCATTCTTGCTTTCCCACACACTATGGTATCTTCCACTTTCCATCCACATTCTCAAGCCAGGCTTGTCTCAAGTTTAACTTGACTCACCTATGATGATAAACCTTCACAAACAATTTCCCTTCACACACCTACTTAGCTCATCCCACTCATCCAGGTTTCATGCCTGCTGATGTCATCTCTCCAATTAGTCTAGAGAATCCCAGAGAAGCAAGAACCCAGCTTCCTTTACACTCCACAAGCTGAGTCCACGGAGCACAAGGGCAACACTCACAATCAGCACTCAGTGCTCTGTCTTCTAACCCTGCAGCTGAAAACTGTAAAACCCTGGCCACTCAGAGTTCCCCCGGCCTCAGGTCAATTTCCTCTGACATTTAAGAAACATGGGAAATAAATCTTGACATTTTTCTCATATTGAAGAAAATAAATAATCCTAAAACATTATTCGAACATTGATTTGATAAGAGCAAAATGAACTATGTCTCTCCCAGCCACTTTGGTGAATTGGGTTTCTCAACCGAAAAGTCAATTATGGTCCCTTCATATAAATATTTATTTATTTATTTGAGAGGCCTGGAAACTAGATCATAAGATGCTACAAATGAACCAGCTGGAGTAAGTACACTGAGTTATAGATCAATATTGGGGGGGAGGGAGGAAGGAAAGGAAAAGATGTAAAATATCCAATCAGTAAAAGAAGTGAATTATGTCAGCTCTCAGATATATGAGTAGGAGAAAGCTTACTAGAAAAAATAACCCTAAGTTAATTCAAATATTTTGAAAACATTTTTAAATTATTCAGCAGTTCAAATTGATTCCATTTGTTCAGTTGACGGTATTTGGTCAGTCCACAACAAACAGCCAAAGGGATAGCGCTGAGATCTCCAGACTGAGCCACTTGCTTGGAAGACTCTAAAGAATGGCTTCTTCACCCCACATTCTGAAGTAAATCAGTATCCCCCAAATTCACCTTAAAACTTACATACTATTAACCAAAATTTAACTGCCTTCATTTTGGTGGTAGGACACTCAATAGCAAAAATAAAAATAAAAAACTCTATTTTTAAAAAGAATGAGTGACCTCCATGTGTACTATTACGGAAAGAAGTCTGAGGAACTCCGTCAAGCGGGAGAAAGAACAAGTAGCAAACCAGGTGCAGACCATGATCCAGGCTGCAGTTCAACGAACAGATAAATAAAGCGAGAAGAACACACACACAAATGCCTCCAGACGCACAAAACATCTCCGAACATTTCTGAAAGGATAAACAGGAAGGTGCTAACAGTGGTTACCTCCGGAGAGCAAGTGGGAGCAGGACCTCAAGGGAGGAGAAAATCAACTGAACATTTCATTTTTGGAATTTATTTTAGCATGATTTAATATTACTTTTACTAAAATAAATGTAGTTAATTAGAAGGAAAAAAGCCCCTCATTTAAAACTTCAGATGGGTCCTCAGGGCTGTCAGGTAAGCTCAGGTCCTTCTGGCATTAAAATGAGGGCTGGCTTATTTACCCTCGTCTCCTGACTGTCCAGCCATACAGAGGGCAACTCCCCTTCACCATGCACTTCCACACCTCCCCCCCATCAGTCCTCCTTGTACACTGCTCAGATTTGCCTCTTTCCCTCCCCACCCCTCTACAAAATGGTGCTTAACATCCAAAACCAGCCCCAGATTCCCCCTCTTTGGGCAAGCATTCCTGATACCCTAAGCTCAATGAACTGCGCAGTCCCTCTGCTCCTCCAAATGGCACCTGTCTTTCTCTTTCATTAGTGTTCCAGATAAAGGATGCCCAAGCAGATTTGCATTTCAGATAAACAGACAATTTTTTAGTATAACTATACCCTATATATTGCATGAGACCTACTCATACTTTATTTTTGCTTGCTAACCCTGACGCCACCGTGTCTCATGCAAGGGTGTGCACCCAGAGGGCTCCTCCAGTGAGATACACATGTATCCGCCTCTCCTCCTCAACCCCACAGTGACTGAGCCATCCGCAATTATACTGGCACCCGCAGTACTCAATGGGGTAGCAGAGGCTCCATAAATATGTCTCCTCACCTATGTCAAAGCACAGAAACAAACTCGGGGACAGCTATTCTACTGAAACCCTCTCTCCCCATGCTGCCCCTTATCCTTTCTGGCCCGTTCTGCGTATTCAAAGATCTTGGGACTGCTGACTTCTCTCAGTCGTTCTCGGTGAAATCATAAAAGCTCAATTTTTGAGAAAAACCCAGGGGAGATAAATACCAAAAAGAATTCTGGAGTGGGTTTCTCAGGCAATCACCCTGACTTCACTTCAGCTCCTCAGATGGCGCCTCACCACACAGTGGTCACCTAGAGGTCAGTAGCACCATGACCTACATCCAAAGGTCGACAACAAGCGGCAGCCCATGAGAAACCTACACAGCCTCCACTCCATGCCCCATGGGGTGTCACTGTAGACAAGCCAAGGACAACAACGCCGTCAGTCCCAGGTGCTCTGAACGACCCATGCTAACTGAAAGCCTCCACTGACCCCTGCCATAGCCGGAGACAGCTATTAAGCTGAGCCTTTTATCATCTTCTTGGCCCAGCGAAAGGTGTAACAAACCTAAAAGATTAGACAAAGAGCCAACTGTTCCGGGTTGAGATCCTGGAGAAGCATACGGTCTGAGGGAGCTCAGCATACAGGGGTTTCATCAAGGTGTGCCCTTAGGATCAATGCCTGGGGAAAGGAGGCAGGAGCAGGACTGGACACAGGGAGCAGTGGCACTGCCACACAGACCCAAGGACAGCCTTGGTGACCCCAGGGGCAGTTCTGGAGCTGTAGTAGCCCTTCAGAGTTGCCCAGGTTGGGCCAAGATGGAGAGGTGTTCATACCCCACACTAAGCAGTAACAGACTACGGGCTGCCTGGAGAAGGGACATAACCTTGAGCCCCTGAGGGGTGACACTGAAGGCTGCACTGACAGGACTCTAGCAGGTGGGCAACAAGCCCTTCAGCAAAGGAGGATCTGGGCACCAAGCATGGGGTTCACCACACCAACTCCCCTGAAAGCGATGCTGTAGAGGGTGCTGACAACGGCAGCATTAACCACCACCCCAATCCCCAGCAGAGAGTGATAAGCCGGGGCTACTGGGCAAGAAAGAAGGTGGATCCTTTTTTTTTGTTTCCAGTTCAGGGAAGGATAGCCTAACTACTAATCAGAATTGTCTCAATACAAAATGAGCTGCCTTGAGATGTGCAGAGTCCTCACTGAGGGAGTTTCGTTGGAAATCGACAAACCCTTATCTGGGACGCTGTACGGGGAGACTTATGTATTCACTCAGTCCACAAATCTTTAGTGCGACCCTCCACACGGCAGACACTCCTCTCGGTGTGAGATAAAGTGGCACACAATACAGTCTCAGCTCGCCCTTCCTGGAGTTTGCATTTTAGTAAGGGGGTTAGAAAAAAACAAATACGACACCATTTTAGACACTGGTAAGCGCTACAAGGAAATGAAAGAGTGTCATGGGGGGGGGGGGCAGGCCCCGTGGCCAAGTGCTTAAGTTCACGTGCTCCACTTCAGTGGCCTAGGGTTTGCTGGTTTGGATCCTGGGCATGGACTTACATACCACTCATCAAGCATACGACACAGAAGAGATGGAATGACCTACAACTAGGATATACAACTGGGACGTTGGGGAGAAGGAAAAAAAAAAAGGAAGATTGGCAACAGATTTTAGCTCAGGGCCAATCTTCCTCACCAACAAGCATTAAAAAAAAAAAAAAAAAGAGTGTCACAGGATAGGACCGAGGGCAGAGGCAGGGGGAGGGAGAAAGGATCTTTCCAAGGGGGCGACTGGAGCAAAGGCCTGACTGGAGAGAGAGGCCAAGGGCCAGGCAATGATCTGGGGAGAGCAGTCCAGGTTAACAAAACAGCAGGTACAGAGGCCCCAGGGCAGGTGCCAGCCAGAGGGTGGAGGGAAGAGCGAGAAAGCCAGTGGGCTGCAGAGAAAGAGGGGGAAGCAACATGGAAGACGAGGTCAGGAAAGGAGGCGCGGGCCAAATTACGTCAGGCCTTCCAGACCCTGGTTAAATGGCTGGAACTTTGGAACTCAAATGTGATAGGAAGCCACAGACAGAGGGAGGTTTTCTGCACAGGGGAGTGGCAAAATTGCATCTACACCTTGGAATGATCCCTCTAGCTGCTGTGCAGACTCTAGAGAGGCGAGAGTAGAGCAGGAAGACCAGTGAGGCTACTAAAGGCCACACAAGAGACGCTGGACCAGGGGGAGAACACAGATGTAGCCAAAAGACGACGGGGCCGGATCCGGGATTCCTCAGCCCTGCTGACCAACAGAATCATCTGAACGGCCCCAACCCAGACCTACTAAGTGAGACTTCCCCAGCTGGGGGACCAGGAATCTGCATACATAACCTCCTAGGAGATTCTGATGACCAAGCAGGCTTGAGAACCGCTGCCCTAGTTGATCTGTGATGCCCTCCTCAACCCTGAGGAGCCGGGACTCTATAAGAGAGTGGAAGCTTAACAGCCTCTCAGCTCTTTCTGAGACCGCACTTCACAAGGTGGCTCACCCTTTCATTTGAAGGGAGCCCAACTCACCCATCCCCAGTTCCAGAACAAAAGTCCAGAATAGGACTACGCCTTTGGGTTGTCATGGCTGGCTTCCAAGTGGGGCTTCTCTTCTGAACTCTAGAACACCAAAGTTACTGAGAAACACTGTTAAGTGGGGAGAAAGAGTAAGTAGCAAAACAGCATGAAAACTATGACCCAATTTTTGGTAAAATAGAAAGGAAGAAGGAAAAGAAGGAAAAATAACATGCATGTGTACTGAGTAAATATTTTCCCAATTTTCCTAAAGAAGGTACATAACTAGTACCATTCTACAAGTACAGTAGCGATGTTAATTCTCTAACGATGCCTTACTCTGAGCATGAGGCTTAATTCTGTCATGGAACCCTGGTCCTAGTTGAAAAAAGCTGGTAGAAAGCTGAAGAATTTCATACATTACAGAATTCAAGCCCAAAACCATAAAGGACTAAATTTTGCTCAAGACTAAAGATGATGACACTTTCACAGGGAACTTTGGAGACTCTGCAGGGAGGACAACTGGGGAGCAAGATGGTGAAGGGCTTGAGAGCCAAGATGAAGCTCAGGGAAATGGAGCACGGGACAAGAGGAGGACAGACTCAGGAGAGAGAGGACCTGCCCACGATCTCATCTCACAGAGACTGAGGCCCCAGGCGGCTAAGTGACTTGCTCCAAGTTGCTCCTACAGAGTCAGCATTGCGAAAGGATAGAGGAAGTAAGCAAGCAATCCATACTTCAAAGCCACAGAGACCTGCCGAAAGTAAAGCCAGCACACCTGGCTTGGTGGGTATTACATAAGCTTGTGCTCCCATGGGATCAGCGGGCTGGGCAGCACATCTAAGGAATCCACATGAAGATCACTCTCTAAACAGGTTGGAGTCGTCAACTGCATCAGGCGCTGGACAGAGGGGCTGGAGCCCGTCCAGCCTCATCTCCCACACACGCCTCGCCGCTCAAGCTCCCTCACCCCACTCCAAACTATTCCTCCTTCCATGACTCACAGACACCCGTCTCCCATCTACACCTGGTCCCTCTACCTGGAATGTACTTTTCTCCTCCATCTCACTTACCTTCAAAGCCCTTAAAGATGTCTCTCCTCCAGGAGGCCTTCCCAGCCACTCCTAGCTAATATCTTCTGTTTGATATTCCATAACACACCACCGCTCTTTCCACATTCTGCCCATTTATGCTGGACGACTACATGTTTGTCTTCCCACCAGTCTAGACGCTTCCTGAAGGCAGAGATAATGCCCTACTTTTTATATAACCCACAGTACTCAGCACTGTCCTTACATACAGCAAGCACTTGGATGAATGAGTAAGCAAATGAAAGAATGAATGAAACAGCTGAACTGAACAAGATACTACTCTTGAAGCCAAGCATGAAAGTGAAGTAAACGCTTCAAAGTTTATCATACACTTTCAATTTTTAAATGCAGATGTGTTTTCTCCCAAAACATCAGTTAACTTGGCAGATGTCAACTCCAAAGGCAGAAATGAAGCTCAGCTCTTCCCACAGACCCACAGCTATGACTCTGACTCCAGAACCAAGGCACAGGGACCTTCTGTCTCTTTTGAGTCACAGGAAACAGGAAAAGCAAGGACATGCATATGGCCAAACTTCTTTGATATGCTTCTCCAAAACACACAAGCAACATATTTATGAAAAAGTGGAAGTTTAAAAAGGGTGGTGTAAGTATAAACAATGAGAACATAAGAGTACACTCATGTACTGCATAACGACGTTTTGATCAACAAGGGACCGCATATACAATGCTGGTCCCATTAGATCAGTACCATACAGCCTTGGTCTGTGTTAGGCTATACCATCTAGGTGTGTGTAAGCGTACTCTATTCGTTCATATAAGGAAGAAATCACCTTCCGATGCATTTCTCCGAACGTCTCCAGGTCATTAAGCGACGTGTCACTGTATCTATTAATATTTCTCTTGTTTTCCTGTGTTCAGACATTACATCAACTATTTAATGCCCAAAGATATCCTAGTTTCTTGCTGCAGCGCCACAAAACATCAAGAAATGAGTTTTCTCTGCTCTTACCCACACTATCACTACAATTCTCCCTCCAGGTTTATCTCTATTTTAGAAAAATGTTCTCACTGACAGCTTTTGAGGAAAAAAAAACCACAATAGCTGGCCTGTAAAAAGAAGATTGATTCCTTTTACAACATTGCCAGCTAACGATACCAGAAAAGAGAAAAGTATGCTTCAACATACTAAATTGCAGGACTTTTTTTTCAAAAGACTTCACTTCGAGTCAGAGCAGAATAAGATAGAATCTTGGTCTGGTGTAGCTTTTGCACCAAGCACAGCACCCAACACCCCATCTGATGCTGCCAAGCAGAGCAGCGTAATAATTGTGAGGGAAGCAGTGGGCTTCGTGGACCTGTGTTCAAATCCTGACTCTTAGTAGCTCTGTGACTTTGGCATCTCGTTTAACTTTGCAGAGCCTTGGTTTCCTCACCTGTAAAATGGTTGAATACAACCTATCACAGGGGTGCTGAAAAGTACTGACTGTGCAGCAATGCTGTGAGTACTAGGCTTCCCTGATGTATAATTTTGTGCTGAAAGATGTGACAGAAGAAAGCAGGCAACACAAGGCCAGGCACACAGCAGACAACCAATGCGTTCATTTACATCACAAATCCAGGATTCACCCATTTATTCAAATAGTGCTTATTGTGCCTCTATTATTTGAGGCACCAGAGAAACACCAGTGAACAAAACCAACAGGAAGCCCTGCCCTCTGCGAGTTTACATTCTGGTAGGGAGATTCATTTTACATAACCTTTCCAGTACTTTCCCAAAATGGGTGGAAATGGAGGGAATCCAGAAAATACATTTTGCCAAATTTTCTAGCCAGATCTCAAAAAAACATCAAGAACCACCATATAGTTGATCTTTATAAGTTTTGTTTATAAACATTTATCTTCATCAGCACAATCCAGAGGCCACAGTTCATAACAAAGACAAGAATATCAGAAACACCTAAGTTCTTTCACTTATTTTTAAACACTTGTGAATTATGCTCAGTCATTCTGACTATTTACTGAGTGTCCAGTCTGAAGACATGGGATGCACGCTGTCCACCGTGCCCAGCAGCCCTGTCCTACCCCTCCGGTGGAGTAAGCTGGCCACGCTCACTCAGACATTAAATTAGAGAGAGCAACAGTGACCAGAGGTAGGAGAAGGTCAACAGACAAATGCCCATGTCTCCCCTTTATGAGGCTCTCTGGGGGATACAGACATGTAATCACAGGGCTTGCCCTTCAACGGCTCACAATCACCCCACATGGGTGAAAGCACACAGGCTGTAAAGCAAAGTCAGTCTGGGGGTTGGATGAGTGGTTCGCCCCACCCCAGGCGTGGGACGCCAGACCAAGGAGAGACCTGACTTCAGCTGACATGGTGAGTGAAACAAAGTTGGTCCAAAAAGGAAGCCCAATCATTGCCTAAAGCAGCACCCACACTGTTTATACTGGGAGTACTGGGAGAGAGGGGTGTAGGTCACGAGAAAGTTCCTTTCCAGGATATTCTCAGAACACTAAACTGAGTCATACTGCCTTGCTCTGTGCCTAAACACCCTCGGGCTTGACAAAGAGCTACTCCCTGCCAGCCTTGGCTTCCACTCCTTCTCAGACACAGGGAATGCCATTCCTCACCTGCGCTTTCTGAGCAGTGATGTCACTCACACTGCAGCAAAGAAACAACACAGGAAGAAGAAGCCACACTCGGGCAGATTTTCATTTTGCTGTCACCTGGGAACACGAGGCACCAACAGAAAGAGAGCACGCTAACCCTTATCGGGGGCATCTGGTGCCTCAAATACAGCCAGAACATCAAACTCCCAGCAAGGACTCCCAACCCAGGGTTCTCTGACTCCGCCACACACAGCAGTCTCCTGGGGGCTTACAACTGCTGATGCCAGCTACACCCCATACCAGTTACATCCCACTCTCTCGAGTGGGACGCCATCAGCTGAGATGTGAGGCCAGTGTCTTAACCTCCTGGTTTCTCTACTTCCCCCGTTAAATGTCTCAGAGGGACAACCTGGGGGTCATCCATGATCAGACGCCCACCAAAACCCAAAGGAGAAAACAAACCATGTCATGGACCTGCATGAAACCAGACGAGAGACAGGGAAAAAGACCAAGCAGGCCACCAAAACCCTTAGCAAAGGAGAAAATGCCTTCATGTGCAGGCAGGCGACATGCACAGAACTAGAGCGATGTAGCTGAGCATTTCAGAGTCCAAAGAGCCAGGTTCCGGCTATGGACCTCTAACTGACCAAGGCTTTGAGGACCACTAAGCCTGTCTATCCATCCATAAAAGGGGGATGAGTCTCGCCTGCTTACCCACCTGAGAGAGGGCTCCAAGGTTCAGAGGACGGATCCGAAGCTCTCCGTGAAAGAAAAAACTTACAGAGAGGCAATTGCTACCCTCACTCAACATCACCAGCACAGCTCACAGATGCTCCCTATAGAGCTGTATCTGCTAGAAGCCCCCACCCCCACCACGTCCCCTCTTTCCTGATCTTCGGGGCAACCAGGAAAGGACTAGCATCTCTAAGTGTTCAGTGAAATTCAAGGATGCTTGTGGCACAACAGTGGGAAAAGCGAAGAACATTCAAAG
This sequence comes from Equus asinus, assembly GCF_041296235.1. Classification (NCBI taxonomy): domain Eukaryota; kingdom Metazoa; phylum Chordata; class Mammalia; order Perissodactyla; family Equidae; genus Equus; species Equus asinus. The sequence continues at coordinate 8,295,746 of NC_091804.1, read as the reverse complement.
ATGATACCTCCCTAAAATATTGAAAACACTAATATGGTAGGAAAGTGGTAAGGGGAAAGGATCTAAAGTAAACAAAGAGTTTTAAATACAGGAGAAAGATTTTTAAACATTCATTCTAAACCCGAAGTTTTACAACAGCATCCCAGGGCTAGGACTGGTGGACTCTGGGTTCGAAAACATCCTTAATTAGTTGTCAGTATTTTAAAAATCAGAAGATTTTATGTAAAAATCTGGGTTTCCGATTTCTTTGAAATAGGGAGGACATGGCCTTCCTGTGTCCACATTCCATAGGACAGCAGAGGCGGCTTCCCGCTACAGTCCCACCCAGCCCACTCTGGCTAGCAGCATCCACCTGGCTCTCCAGACATGGGAGCTGAGACTCCTATGGGAAACTGTGAGACTAAGAGAAGGGATTATGCCTCCAACAGCAAAAAACTTTTTTTAAATGTCTAATCGGCAGCAAATCTAAAGGATCTGATTGTGGCTTCTCAAACTTCACTACTTTCTATTGGGTTTTATCATCTTCTCCCACCCAGGGTGCCTCTAAGAGAGAGAGCGAGCAAGGCAAATGCTGGCCAAGGTGATGAAACTAATCCAGATTACTTTTAACAAAGTAAAAGATGACTTAACCCAGCTAGGAGTAAATAAGGTTTGATTTGTTCAGGTTTTCTAACTTCTTATTTAGAGTTTACTAAGGAAACCACTAGTGAGGCGCTTTTTCTCTCATTTCCTTCTCTCCTTTCAGCAGAGGCAGCACCTCCCTAATCTTCAGTCCTCTGACTCCTCGACAGTATGCTCACCTCCTGATGCCCTCCAAGTGTGCAATTTTCAAAGAATGAAGCTGCCATTCCCCAGAGCCGTAATGCAGGGGCAATATTAGCAGGTTCTGAACACTCAAGAATTCATCCCAGATTCCTTGAAACTGAATACACTACCACAATTTACAGTCAGAAATAAAAGAAAGAACCTTGTCATCAAGCCAGAAGAGCCTGAGGTGAGAAAGCCGTCTGATATCACCTCGATCTTTGCAATAAGACAGAGACAAAGAGCGAAATAGGTCTGGCCTCATTTCTGGGGCTCAGCTGACCAAAGAGCCTATGCACAATAAAGCAGGCCCCTCCTCCGCCAGCTATATGAGGGCGAAGGAAGTCTCAGATTGCACCTGGTCTAATACCTACACCTTTAATTTGGACCTCAGGCCAGGAGGAGGAGGCGGGAGCTGGCACATAATGTAATGGCACTCACAGTCTGAGGTCAATAGGCCTCATCTTGAGATAATACGATGACATCAAATGAGCAGTTCTACTGCTATTCCACTCAAGTCCTCAGCTCTCAAGTGTCACCTTCCATTCTTTTATGATTAATCATACTTGTTAATTCAGCCTCCATTATGCTGCACACTGACGCTTCCTCTGAGCCCCCTCATGTTTCATGGCTCTGCTCTGTTTGCATTTTCAAAGCTCAACAAATCCAGTTCAGCACTTGAAATAGGAAGCTCTCCAACAGGAGCGGGAAGAAACAAGGCCCTTAGCTTCCTACAAGTCACACAGCGAAGGGACCTGAAAACAGCCATCTGTACCTCTGAAAACAAACAAGTGGATAAATCATATCCCACTGAAGCCACACAGAGAAAGATGACTGCCAGCAAATGCACTGCCGACGTGCAGCCATGACCAACTCCCTTCAGTTCCTCAAATGAGGCCTCTGGATCTTGCCCATGCTTCTCCCTCCCCGTGCTACACTGGTCCTCCCTGGCTAAGGCCACTTCAGGTCTAGCTGAGATGTCTCTGCCTCCTAGTACCTTCCCTGATGCCCCAATTGGGAGTCACACGCTGACTCTCACCATGGGCTTCAGTAGCACCACAAGACCTGGTCCAAGAGAGGCAAGGATGCCTGGCTTGTGCACCACTATATCCCCAACAGGCAGCCCAGCAGCTTTAAAAGGTTATGGGGGACTCTGCAAGGTCAAAACTATTTTCATAATAACACCAGGACATGATTTGCCTTTTTCATTCTCATTCTCTCATGACTGCACAATGAAGTTTTCCAGAGGCTACAAGATGTGATGATGAACCATTCTGATGGCTAAGGAAATGTGTGCTTGCATATTTCTATGTTGTAAATTTTCTGTTTTAATTTTTAATGTGGCAAACATAGATTGATATAACCCAGAAAAACAAAAGCTCTTTGGGGTCCTCAATAACTTTTTAGAGTATAAGAGTCCCCAAAACCAAACACCTTGAACTACTGGTCTAGCACAAGGTCTTATACATACCCGGCAACATTTAAATAGTTTGTGAATGATGAATCAATCAATCAATCAATCAATCAATCAATCAATCAATGATGGGTGGATGGAATCTCTTTGTATCAATACACTGACGTCTACTTTGTGGTCTGTTATGGACAAAAGATGGAAAGAAGAGCTGCCCAGGGGTCAGTTTACTCTCTCTGTTAAGAAGGCAAAGAAACAGATTTCGGGGAACCATCAAGTGAGAAAGAGCCAGGATCATGGAAGCACATCCATGACTCTACACCAACTCTTCCCCCAGACCTCTCTAGCATGTTTTGGTGTAGGACATACTACATTCTGGATTATTTCAAAATTGGCCAAAGACCTGTTACGCAGCCCATCCCCTCAGCCACCTGGGAGTTGTCACCCATTCCTCCTCCCACCTCCATCTTATCTGTCACTCTTAACTCTTAAATATCACTTGAATCCTTCAGGCTTGAGCTTGGATGTCCTTCTTCCAGGCAGATTTCCTGGGCCCTTCTCCCTAGCCTGGATCAAGTCTCTGTATTACAGGTTCTTATAGAAGCTTTTTCTTTTTCTTCCAAAGCACTTCCCTCAACCTCTAAATAAATACCCATTTGTGGGATTTTCACAATATATGTCTCCTCAACTAGATCATAAGCTGCAGGAGAGCTGGAATGTGCCAGTCTTCCTTTCACAGTATCCCAATCAACAGCACAGAGCCTGGGACAGAGCAGGGGCTTAATAAATAACGGAGGATGGTTGTTTGATTGGTTTGGTGGGTAGGTGAGTGATGGGGTTTGGGTGATCAGAGAGGTAGCTGGTAGGATGTGGGGGGGGTCAGTGGGTGGGTGGATGGGGTGAACGGGCAATGAGGATGGGTAGTTGAGTGGATATATCACTGACTTGCTAGTGTCTGAAAGGACAGTGGCTGAGTAGGCGAGTGGGAGAATGGATCCACTCCAACTAGTTCGGGCCCCTCTTTGTCCAGCCATAGCTGATGGCCTCCCAAACAGGTCTGGTAGCTGTCAGTCTCACTCCCTGGCTTTGTAATACACAAATCTCACCATGCTACACCCATTTGTAAAATGGCTCCCATTACCTACAGAATCAGCTTAAAGTCAAATCATTTTTAGAACAATGGATAGGAAGAAATAATAAAGTCCAAACTGCACAACTGGTCAAACAAGGCACCCCCATCATCTGGACCTCCCACATCTCCAGCCCCCACTCTCAGCAGCCACCTGAAGTTTCAGCCAGGCCATAACATTTTGCAGCTCCCTAATCGTACTCCGCAGTTTAAGGCCTCTGTATCCTTTCTGCTTAAAGTGCTATTGCCAATCTTGTCTGCTTGGCTGACTCATCCTGCAGAGCCCAGCCTTCAGTCATGGAATCCTCTAGAATGTTTCTCTCAGCCCTTAGAAGGAGCTCCACTCACACTTCCCCACCCCATGCTGTCGTGCACTCAACACACCATTATTACCCAGAGACCTTGTGAGGTTCTCTCTGTTTCTGCTGCTCCTGCTAGGTCACAAGTGACCAGAGAACCGGATCATGCTGTTGTTCACCTCTGACAAAAGAAAGGCCTCAATGAAAGCTCCATGGTTGGATGGATGTCAACGTCAGCAGGAAAACACCTCCTCTTCACCAAGTTAAGCCTAATTGGACCCCAAAGCTTAACTTCTGCCATAACACCTTGCCTGCAGACTTGAGCTCACACTGATCTTCCTTTCTCCAAATACCTACTGTACTTTATTATCTACACAGCAGAACCTAATACTTGGTGACTAGTGGACTCCATCTAGTCATTATTGAGTTATATAAGATTCCGTCATTATCATAATATTCATGTCAAAATCCTAAGAGATAGAAGATAAAATTATAAGTTACTCTATGCAAGCACTTCCCAGTAGTTAGTGGCAATGCCAGGATGCAATCCTAGGACCATCTGATTTACCTACGCTTCCCATCCATGCCCCTGTCACACCTTCACTATACTGAGCACTGTGAGAGAAAGTTTGGGATTACAGGGCAGTGAAATCTCTGCCTCACTAATTTAATCAAACCACAGTCCAAAGGCATCCTTCCAAGGAAAAGCTTGCATAAGAAAAAAGCAGTTTCTTATATGCAGAAAGTACTTAATGTCTGCTGAATGGATGAACGAATGAATAAGAAATGGCAAATCAATAACTACAAACACGCTCCAAAAGCTAAGGAAGATGGTGCAGCAAATAAATCAGATTTATCCAGGACTGATTAGTGACAGCTCTCTCTCCAAAGTCAGAGTAAAATAAAAGGGAAAGGCGGAAAGATGGCCCAAGCAGAAACAACCAGGAAATCCTCTGACTCTTCAGAATCAAAACAGAGAGGAATTCCAGCCAAGATCAAATTAGAAACAATCAAGCCAGATCATAAGCACTTATGTTCCAGAGAAGGAGGAATGAATTCCTTCCAATGATTCTTTAACTCATTTACTAGTCATCAGAAAGGGCAGAAAATTTGAAAACTATCTGTTAGTAGAAAGTGCAGGCTGGAAATAAAGCTCCCTTGGGGAAAAGCCTACCTTTGGAGAGTTCCTACCTTCCCTTCTCGCCATCCTCCTCCTTTCAACAGTGGTCCACTGACCTCACCATACATTGAGCATCGGCCCTCACCTCCCCAACTCACCTTCAGCGGCTGTCCATTGACAACAGAATAAGGGCTGCTGATCTCAGTGCTAGAAGGATATCACAGATCACCTAAATGCAAGCTCTTTACCCTGATGCTCTAGCCTGGTGATCAGACGAGCAAAAAAAAACCAGCATAGCCAGGTGCCATCACACCTGCCTCCTCAACAGAATGGCTCCCTGCCTTCTCCCTCTGCTCCTCTCTTCAACCCTTCTGCTCTGAACTAGCTGGTCACTCACTCAATAGCCTGAGCTCCCTGAGGACAGACACCACGCCCATTGGTGTCCCCAGTGCCTAACACAACGCTTGGCACTTCGCAGGTGGTCAATGAATGCTTGCAGGGTAAACGATCATACGAATGATCATGATCATATACTTCCATGCCTCTTGCTCAAATCATCCACCTCTATTCTTGCTCCCTTAGAGTCCATTCTCCACCAACAGCTCAAGAGACCTTTGACAACGTAAGTTAGATCAGGTCACTCCATACTCTTGCCCTTCCAATGGCCCTAACCACACTTAGAAGAAAGCCTAACACCTTCCCATGGCTTCCTGGGCCCTACATGATCCACTGTACTTCCCCTCCTTCACTGCACTCAGGCCCCATTGGCCTCCAGTATCTAGTGCACATTCCAGGTATGCTGCCGCCACAGGGCCTTCGTACCTGCAATTCTTTCTGCCTAGAACATTCTTCCCAGATAATCCCACGGTTCATCACCTTCTTTCATCTGCACAGAGTCCTTCCCTTACCACAGTTATCTATGGTTATCTGTCCCTTTACTCTGCTTTGTTTTCTTTATAGAACTTTCAACCACTTGCCATTACATACGATCTATTGTTTACTCACTAGACCTGTACTGCCCAATATGGCAGCTACTAGCCGCCTGAAGCTACTGAGCACTTGAAATATAACTCGTCCAAACTGAGTTGTGCTGTAAGTGTAAAACACATACCAGATTTCAAAGACTTCATACAAAAAAAGAATGTAAAATATCTCAGTAATACTTATGCTATTGATTGCATATTAAAATAATATTTTTAATATAGTGGATTAAATTAAATCAATTATTAAAGTTTAATTGCATCTATTTCTTTTTACTTTTCAATGTGACTACCAGTAAATTTTAAATTATACATGTGGTTCACGTTGCATTTCTATTAGACAGCATTACACTAGAATATAAGCTCTCTGCGAGCAGCCACTCTATCCACCTTGTTCATCAATGAATCTCCAAACCTTGAACAGAACCCTGTATGCAGAGGCACTCAATAAATACTTGATGACTGAAAGATCTTTCCCCTGCTATGATTCTTTCCCATCTTACAGTGTCCTGATCCAGCTTCCCCCTCCCCTCTTCCTGGAAGCTTTCTGGGACTGTCCCACTTGGCACGTGTTCTCCCAGCACTTAGCACAGGGCCCAGCTCAGACAGACAGTAAGTCCAATAATTGAGCAACCATTAATTGAGCATCTACTGTACATTGGATGTTTTTACGTACCATCTACTTTATTTAATCATCATAGTAACACAAGAGGAAAAGGAGAGGGGACTATTGGACTCACGTTTTAGAAGAAGGATCTCAGGTGCAGAGAAGTGAAGTGACACACTCAAGCTCACACCACAAGCAACTGGCAGACTGGGAGTGCAAACCCCCGCCTTCGGGCTCCAGGCCCCGGCACCCGGCCCTCCACCCAAGGCCCAGGATGGCAGCTGGCAGCACATCCGAATGGTCTGTTGGACCTGCACAGGAATCTGTTGGCTTGTTGTGCTAGCTATAATCCTTGCCAACATTTGAAATTTTGAGGATTTCAACAGTCCAAGTTCCCAGTTTTATTCAACACTTGAACAGTTGCTACATGCTAAGCACAAGGAAGATATCCAAGAACAAGAAAGAAATGGCCCCTGTCCTCATGGGAGATTTGGAAAATAAACCAATAAATAATGAAAATACATAGTAGGCGAAATTGTGATAAGAGCTGTAAAGAGAAAAAATAGAGAAGGGGGACAGGAAACACCAGGGTTGGGGGTGCTATTGCCAATGGGATAACTGAGGAAACTGCGTTGGGGAGGTGACATTTAAGCAAAACCTCTAAGGAAGGAAGAAATGGGACAGGTGGACATCCGGGGAAGGAACACCTCCAGCAGAGCGGATGGCGAGTGCAACGGTCCAAACTGGCATCACTGGTAGGAATGGAGAAAGTGTCTCTCTAGATATGGGTGCAGTAGAAATAGATAATTCCTCCCTTATATGGTATGGAATTGTCACTGGAAAGTGGTTTCCCAGCCAGTAACTACACTTCATCGCCTTCCTTGCACTCAAGTGTGGCCATGTGACCAAGAGAAGGTGAGCACTACTGATGTCTGTTTCTTCCACGCCAAGGCAGCCAAGAAGTGGGTGCACGTCAAGAAGTGGGTGCACATCCCCCACCCTCTAGCTCCCTTCCACTGGTTGCAGAGAGACGACAGAGCAGCCTCAGAGAGTGGAGGCTCCGGGAGAAAGGAGAAAAGCCACCTGCTGACGGAAACCACACACAGTGATCTGCTTACATAAAGAAACGGTAAACTTCTTTGGTAACTTTAGTGCTAAGCCATTAAAATGTGGGGGTAAATTTCTCACAGAAGCTGGCAAGTGGCCCTCCACACAAGACTACCTCCCTGACCCAGAAGCTGAGAACCTGCTACTTACCCTCTCCCATGCTCAGGGTTTCTAATATGGATTACTGCAGGCCTGCCTGGTCCATGTGGGCCCTGAGTTTTTGGCCCCTGTACTATAGATTTAACTAATTTTGCCTAAAACCAATCCTTGACACAACACTGAAACCTGCATTCTAAACTCCAACTCTTTCCACCCCATCAAGGATTAAACGTCCCCACGTATCCCTTTCATTTGACATGTGGAACTGAACAATTAATCCAACCAAGGTCTTAACAGCTCAAAATGCCTGCCTATACTCCCACAAAGGATGCAAGAAGGCATAATTCCTCAATCTTTTGAATAGAGAGAGCAATTCTGGGGGAAATGTTATCTGTTCTTACCCTTAATATCATACCAGTATAGGCAAGTTGGCCCTATGAACAAGAAAAGCTTAATTAACAAGATGCTAATTAAGATGTTTTACAAGACAATTAAATGCATTGTGTGATCTTGGACTGGATCTTGGACCAGAATAAAAGACGTTACTGGGCAATTTGAGAAATCTGAACAAGCAAGAGCAGTGAATAGTACTGTATCAATGTTACTTTCCTGATTTTTAATTATACTATAGTTATATAAGATGATAACATTTGAGGAAGCTGGGTAAAAGGTATATGAGAACTCTGTACTATTTTGGCAACGTTTTGTAAGGAAAATTTTAAAAATATTTTAAAAAAGAAGAAAAGTTCCTTAATTGGATCATCATATATGAGCACCAGCCGAGAACGACTATTTTTCTCACAATTACCTTTCTATTGATCAAGCTGACATAGCTCATATGAAAACACTAACTTCAGGAAAAGGAAGAGAACAGACCAAAATCTATTTCTAAAAGCTTTATCTCCTGCAACTTTTTTCATTTTTGAGCTAGTTTCCACTACCCTGAATCATTTTTTCTTGAAAGCTCCCTAGGGAACTTTAAGTTCCACTCGGAAGGAGCTCTCCAAGTGATTTACCTGTACCCCAAACAGAATCACTGTGATGGCTGAGACTGTCAATAAAACCCTGAAAATAAGCATCAGCAGGTACAACCAGCTGAGAGCCCCCGAGGCCACAAGGACTCAGGAAAGAAGGCTCATGAGAGTAGGCGATCCATGGAGGGTTCAGGATCCTAGACTTTGAAAAGTTTGAAATTCTCATTCTAAGCTTTGTTTATCCTCTTGGGGTGGTGAGCAGTCCCCCCCAGCACCCCGCCCCCACTGGCTTCCAAGAGGAAACAGGACTGAGTGACTTTGACTCTAAGGGCACCCTAATTTCAATGTTCTCTCCTGTACGAAAATCAGATGTTACCAACTTCTGCTCTGGACAGCAAACTTACTACAGTAGCGTCTTTCAAAGTGCGGATCGTAAAATCAATGTGGGTAACAACTCTTTTCTAAAATGAAATAGAGAGTAGAAGTGTGCTGAGCTGATAAATGTCTTACTGTAGATGGTGGAAGCACACAGTCCAGTACCACTATCATCAGCCTTCCTAAACACAAATGTCCTTCATTTTAAATAACATGATAAATCGTCTTTCACTAAGTCAAACGGAAAGAAATGTTTTAAATGAATCTTATATTCATAATAACGTTTATTAGAAAATATGAAATGTATTCCCATGGGGGAAAAATACTCTTGCAAACTGAAGTCAAAAACTTGTAAAATATCTCCCTCAAGATACTTATTTATTTCAAAAACATTACAGTGGAGAAACCCAGCAGACACCCCCTTAACCAAGTGATCAAGGTCCACATCAACAGTAATAAGACATCATGAACCCCCTGACATGATACGAAATGGAAGGCACAGCATCACTTATGTGGTGTTCTCGCCAAAACTGTGTAACTTCAATTTATCATGATAAATCATCAGAGAAACCCACACTGAGGGCTGTTCTACAAAATAACTGACTGACACTCTTCTGAGACTGAGAAACTGTCACAGCGCAAAAGAGATTAAGAAGACGTGGCAGCTAAATGCAATGTGGGATCCTGCATTGGATCCTGGAACAGAAAAAGGACCTTAGTGGGAAAACTATAGTCTAGTTAATAGCATTGTACCAATGTTAATTTCTTGGTTCTGATAACTGTACGATGGTTACATAAGACGTTAATATTAGCAGAAGGTGGATGAAGCATATATAGGACCTTTCCTATAAGTCTAAAATCATTTTAAAATAAAAAGGTAAAAAAAACTTTTTCTGAAAAAAGGAACAAGATGTTTTGTTCCATAAACTATGTATCATTTAAACAGTAAGAGAGTTATGCCTCCAATTCTCTAATCATAAGAGATAAATACAATATGTATTTGATGTGTAATCTGCGTATAGCTAATTTAACACACAGGGGAAGTGCTGAAGCTGTCACTCTTTACCCAGGCTCTCTCTCAGCTCTCTTCCTCCGCTCCCTTCCTCCTAAACACCCAATAGGAGAATCATCAAGATTCTCTCTTCCTCCTCATGAGAAGCAACATGAGACATCGTACACATGCTGGGCTACAGATTCCTAATTCCTCACAAGCATCCACAAACTGAAAGACCAAGAGGGAGGGAAGTGGCAGTTGTTAATGCAACAAATATTTTGAGTACCCCTCTCTGCCAGGTACTGTTCTCGGCCCTGGAGAAATAGCCATGAAGACGACTGACAAGGTTACTGCCTCTCACAGAGTTCACATGCGAGAAGGAGAGAGAGAACAAACAAACAAACAAACAAACAAAAATACACTCATATGCACACACACATGCACATATACACACACACAAACCCAGATAATGGTAAACGCCACGAAACTAGAAAACCAGAGTAACGTAATAAAGGCTTCTCTGAAGAAGTGATATCTGAGCCAGCACCTGATCCTTCTCTGACTCCCAGCTCCCTCATCTATAAAGCAGAGCTAACAGTATTCCCTCGTACAGAATTGTTAAGAAGTAAATTAGATAATGGCGGCATAAGATTTAGCAGAATTCTTAGTAAGTGAATGAGTGGCTAGAAATAGTGATTGATGACAAAAATTATTTAACACCATTACAGTGAAAGCACTTTCTCCACTTATTTTAAATTCTACATATCCCATTCAAATTTGCTCAAAGTGTCTGTGAGTAGATTGCTGATCACAGAAACAGCTATTTCCCCTCTGCTGGGCAGCAACAATGAATAATGAGTGCATCTGGACCTGGATGGAGCAGCAAACCCAAATGCTCAGCTGAGGGGTGAGAGCAAAGGAAAGCTCCCAGGCCCTGCTGGCAGCCACCCACTCTGTGGCTGAGGGGAAATCAGTGGGCTGAATCCCAAGAACAAGGACCCCTTCCCACGAAGGAGTTCTCCCTTGACTTTCTCTGTAAGTGGAGCTGACAGAAGACTCCCAAGCCACCCAAGTCAACACAGGCTCCGGGTCCTGGGAGCTGAGGCACCGCCACAATTTCCCTCAGGCTGCAGGTGTAACTATAATGTATCTTCTTTCACAAAATAAACATTAGCAAGACTGCATTCTAATTACAGAACCCACAAAAGCAGCAAAAGCTATTGAAACAATTTAGAAAACTAATCATGAAATAAGGATATGTAAAATAAATCAGCTTCAGACCACAGAGCTATGTATTGTACAACTGGACGTTTCTAAATAACCTCTCTCTGATGGACAGACAGACAGAAGGACACACACACTCTCTCTCTTTCACCTAAAATAAAGTGGCAAAAGTTTAATACCAAATTATGTTTACTAAATACTCTAAGTCACTGAAGAGCCTTTTTTTAAACACCAGGACTCACATCTTATATAAGTACATCATACATATTAAGATACTTTTAAATTTTGCACATGAAAAAACATCCTCAGTCACTCGCTTCAGGTCACTTGTCAAGCCCACCAAAACAAAGGAAAAAATCTCCACATGGCCCACACTGCAGAGTCAGGAACAGCGCAGGCCTCCCCAGGGGATCTCGCCTGAAGCCACAGGTCCCCACTCCCCGCAGAAAGCTGCCTGCTCTTTCTAGCCATCCCACTTCCCTCCCCCTCCCCAGCAGCCTTCTTTCTCCAACTCCCTAACTCCCTGTCTGCTTTCTTTTCTCCTCCTTTAAAACAAAAAGAGACACAAACACACACCCCTCTCCTCTGCCGAGTCCAGGCTTGCAATGCTCAGGAGAGGGCCAGGACCCGCGCACATCACACAAGTACAGGAGTTTGGAAAGATGTTATTATAGGAGCCAAACTCTGCACAGGCAAACACGGATTAGTTCTCTCCTTCCTTCAATCCCTCCATTACCTGGAAGGGCAGGCAACAGGTGCCACCTCCATGCCCTCATCCCCCAGCCTCCTGCCCCATGACACGGGCTCCCAACCTCAACTAACACAGCTCGCTCCAGAGCCGAGCCTATCGCCTCACTGGCCAGCTGGGCCCTGGCCTCGGCCTGCGCCGCCCCTGAGGCAGGCACCCCTCTCTCTCTCCCACCCTGTCGTTCGTGATGTTCCACTCTCCTGCTTTTCTCCCGTTCTCTCTTTGCTTGGCCCTTCACTCCTGCCTCCTCAAGTGTGGCTGCCAGTAACAACGGTGATGATAAGAAACAACAGCAGCTTTGACTCACCAAAAGGTTATTACGGGCCCGGAAGTGTGCCGAACCCGTTGCACAGACTCTCTCATCGGATCCCCTCAACAACTTGCGCAGTATTATTTTACAGCAGCAGTTCTCAAATGTTGTAGCTTCAGGACCCTTTTACACTCTTAAAAATTACTGAGGGGGCCAGCCCTGTGGCGTATTGATTAAGTTCAGTATGCTCTGCTTTGGTGGCCTGGGTTTGCCGGTTTGGATCCAGGGCACAGACCTAGACCACTCGTCAACCATGCTGTGGCAGTGCCTCACACATAAAGTGGAGAAAGACTGGCAGAGATATTAGCTCAGGGCTAATCTTCCTCAACAACAAAAAAGAGGAAGATTGGCAACAGATGTTAGCTCAGGGTGAATCTTCCTCAGCAAAAAAAAAAAAAATTACTGAGGAGCCCAAAGAGCTTTTCTTAATATAGATATATCTAATTATAGTTACCATATTAGAAATTAAAATTGAGAAATTTTTAAAACACAGGATGCACAGCACACAGACTCACATTATCATCATACATCGTGTAGCTTCTGGAAAACTCCACTGTATTCTCATGAGAGATGAGGGTAAAAAAGGCAAATAACATCTTAGTAGTATTACTGTAAAAACAGTCCTGACTTTGCAAATCCCCTAAAAGTCTCAGTGATCCCCAGCTACCTCTGGAGTACACTTGGAGAATCACTGCTCTACAAGAAAGAAACTGAGCCTTACAGAGTAAAATCAACTTGCCCAGGTCACTCAGCCAGCCGCCTGAAGAGCTGTGTCATAACCAGGTCATGCGGTTCTGCCCCTCCTCCTTTACTATGGCCTTCCTCTGAGACGACATGCACTTCCACCATACCCACAACCACCTGCACAGCGACCCACCTCCAAATGTGCATCTGCACAGCTGGGGACTCGCCCGAGTTCCTACCACTGGACCCGCAGCTGCGCCCTGAGCCACCCCAACTGACCACCAGGCCCCTCCAGCCCACCCAGCTCATCCCCAGCATCCTGACTCTGGGAAAGGTATTCTTCCACTTAATTCAGCCCCAAACCACTCAGGCATCTTTGACTCTTCACCTTCGTCCTGCTGATTGGGCTTCAGAATGTCTCTTCAAAAGCAAAACAACAGGATGTAAAACAGTGTATATATTACCTTACGTCGCACACAAACGGAGAAAAAAGGACTGGATTCAAATGCGCCAAAAGTCTACAAGTAGTTATCTCTGGACCATGGAATTATGAGCGATGTGTGATCTGATTTCTGTGGTACACTTTTCTGCATGGCACACATTTTTTATGAGCCAAGACATTATTTTCACAATCAGAAAATACAGTGAAAGCTGCTTCAGGGTTCTGTTTGTAAGTTTTACCCTTTCCTATCACTGTGCCCTCTCCTATTACAACTCCAACCTGGTCCAGAATCACATCGTCCCGGGTCAAATTCAGTTCTCTTTACAGTCTTCCCACACTGGCCTCTGCCCACTCAGACATCTTGGGCCCGGGGTCCTGCATTACAAGTGTGGTAGGAAAGCCAATGGGATCAGAGTGCATAAAAAGCACTTAGCACAGCACTGGGCAAACAGTAATAAATGTTCATTGGTGCTGGTGCTGGTATTATTTCCCTACACTACTTTCAGATGAAACTCCTGAAAACAGTAAGCGGCAAATGACAACCTTGTTCTAAAACCACCAGTAGCTCCCAGTGCTGAACAACACAGACCACATTTATAGAGCCCTTACTGTTGGCAAGTGTTAACTCAGTCAGCCACCTCCTGGGCCCCCGGAGCTGGGCCCTGAGAAGATCCCCATTTACAGATGAAGGAACTGGAGCACAGAGCAGCTCAGCAGGTGCCAAGGCACAAAGCTAGGATTCAAAGCCCGAGCTGTGGTTCATACCCCTTCAGCCTTACAGCCCAACAGAAGTCTCCACAAGGATGGACGTGTTCTGGATCTGCGCCATTCAATATGTGGCTATTGAGCATCTGAAATGTGACCGAAAACTAAATTCTAAATTCTATTTAATGTTAATTTAAATAGCCAAATGCGGCCAACAGCTACCACACTGGCCAGAGCAGCACTCTAGAATAAAAGCCCAAACTCCCAAGCTTGACAAAGTCCTCGCAACACCCTGCCTACCTAGCCCTCAACTAATTCTCACAAAAAGCTTCAGTTGATCTAAAATCCCTGACTACCGTACGCCTTCCTACCTACCACCCATCCCCTGCCCTCCTCTCATCTAAGTCTTCTGTATAACAGAGGGGCTTTAGAAATGAGACTAAGAGAGACTTGGGTTCAAATCCAGACTCCACAATAACCTAGCTGTGCAACCTCAGGCAGGTTGTTTCAGTCTCTGAGCCCTGCTCCTCATTTGTAGAATAGGGTAAGATGCCAACTTCCAAAGAGCATTGTCAAGCACTTAATAGATCCGTTCTAAATGGTTACTGGTAACACCCCTTCAGGCTCAATCCACACCCCACCCTCTTATCTGATAGACCAAAGGAAGCCCTGGAGACCTCTTCCCCTAGCAGCAGGAATCCCCCAGAGGCTCGCTCCATCTCAACCACACAGATTCCATGGTTATTTTTACGTGCTGTGTGTCCCGCCCTCTCTGCCACTATACCAGCAGTCCCTTGAGGCCAAGGGCTTCCGTCACCAGCGAGCCCGAGGCAACAAGTCACCAGACAAAGGACTCTGAAGGGAATTGGAGCCAGCCCAGCCCAACCCACCATTATAGTCTGAGGGGTCTCAGTCTCCCCTCTGTAAAATGGGGATAAAAAGCCCTCAGTCGGTCAGTTGGTGGGAGGAGGAAACGAAGTTGCCAAGGTAAAGAAAGGAGCACGATGCCCGGTGAGGGGCAGGCCCACGTCCCAGCCTTAACACAAGAGACGCACTAGGAACGAGTTCCCCTGGCACTACTTTGCTCTTAAAATGGGAAGATTTCAGTACACTTTAAAGAAATCAATCCATGTCAAAATACCACTGCTGCTTTCTTGCTCTTTTCCTTCTCTTTTTAACTTGATAGACATGACAGGAAGAGGCAATTCAGTCAGACACTGGAAGGAATGGGGTGCACCCGCCCGGCAAGATGAGCAAGCACACTTTGAAGCCACCACCTGGCCCCAGGCCGGCACGTAGTACACGCTTTTGGTAATTCATTTTTTAAATACTTGTTATTGAATAAAGTTACCATCCTAAGTAGTAAAAACAAGAGCAGTAACAATATCCAGTCTTTACAGAGCCCTCGCTACATGCCGGGCGTTGTGTGGAGAGCTTCACCTGCCCGCTTTACATCCACTGAAAAGACACAAGCCCCAGATGGAGGCAGGTAGCTAAGCCCGGCAACACTAACCAGCTAAGAGAAGTTCCTGCCTCTCCCAGGCGGGATTTTAAGCCAACCAGCCTGGACTTCCCTGGTCAGCCCTGGTGAGGGTTTGCAGGATAGGACCCCGGGCTCCCCTAAGGTAAGGTAACCTGGCCTCCAACAATCCTTTCTCTTCTTTTGCTAATAACTTTTCTGTCCCACCCAGTTTCTCCCTATGAAAGCCTTCCACTTTCTACTGCCCCTAGGAACTCCTGTTTACCAGGTGGGATGCTGCCTGATTCATGAGTTGCTGAATAAAGCCAATTAGATGTCCAAATTTGGGATTTTCTTTTTTAACATCTCATTTGCAACAACTCACAAGTGGATCTTCAAGTCTATTTAGTAGATCTGCAAACAGCACTTTTTAAAATGAAGCGGAATAGAATAAAATAGGACAGAAGAGAAAATACAAGAGTGAAACACCTCCTGAATCTTTTACATATCTAGAGAGCCTCAGTTCAAAATGTGTTTTTCATTGTGAGTCACAATTAAAAATATTTGAAAAAAGGGGCTGACCTGGTGGCATAGTGGTTAAGTTCACACACTCCACTTCAGCAGCCTGGGGTTCACAGGTCCAGATCCCAGGTGTGGACCTACACACAGCTCATCAAGCCATGCTGTGGCAGCAACCCACATACAAAATAGAGGAAGATTGGCAACAGATGTTAGCTCAGGGCCAATCTTCCTCACCAAAAAGGAAGACTGAAAAAAGATCCTGTCTCACAACTTATAAAGTATGTACAATTATTATCACCATTTTACAGCTGCAAAAACTGAGGCTTAGAACAATTTAACTTTCTTGCTCAAATTTCCCCCACTTGTAAAAGACAATAATAAATATAAATGAAAAGCAGTAAGATATATTGGAGTATATGAGGAAGCCATCTGGTTTAAAACTAATTCGGCCTGACCTTGTTTTCTGGAAGGGCCAAACGTGGCCTGTTGAGCATGCATTGTACATCTGCTTTAAACAGTGACAATGTCCCAAAGATAAGAATGATGCCCTGAAAGATAGGGATATAGCTTCCCCCCATATTGGCATTTCCTTAAAAATAAGCATCTCTTCCTGGATACTAAGGATTAATTATTAACCTGCTGTGCTCACTTTGTGACCAGTGACCTGCTGTGCCAGCTAAGCACCTCGTGACAGTAGTAAAAGAGATATTCCTGTCATATGTGACGTATGCTCTTTGCTCCAAGAGGGTATATAACCACTCTGTACACTCCATTTCCTGGACATGCTTCCTTCCTTGGGGAAGAAAGCCTCCCGAGGCTACAGTCCTCACACTCAGCTCATAATAAACTCAACCTGAACTTTGATTTATAGATTGATTATGGATTATTTGTATCGACAAGAGCCAAAAGTGGAACCCCTCAGACCTTGACTCTCTTAACACTGGCAGATCAATGGGACAGGATGGACAGCACTGAAGAATCATCTAGTGTCTCCATGAAAAAACAAGCAAGTGAAACCAACAGGAAATGGACAGATTAGTTGCCAAATTATTATTTGTTGTCTCTTCAGAGGTGAAAAAAGATACATATCCTATAAAATTATAAAAAAATGAAACCAGTAAAAAAGACTAGGCATAAGAACAATGGGAGAAATCACAAAGAAAAAGGTATATAGACAATACATAAATGTTGAACTTTTGCCCATAAAAATTATGAACGAATTAAGTTTCTGCTAACATTTTACTCATTTTAAAAAGCATAGCTGTGACTATCCTAAGAAACTGACTTTGGGCAATGCTACCCAATTGTTAAAATGGCACGACAGTAATAATCTATATGTGCTAAGATTGTTGCCAAGATCACCTTTTGTACCCCTGGCACAGAGCAAACTCTCAGTAAAGGCAGCTGCTCATGCGATGCGACAAAACGGCTCTTTCAAATTTGAAACTACTACTTCTGCCACATTAACCAAAAGCCATAAGGTAATAAAAACAAACTCATCACATCTTGGCCTGAATTAAGCATTAGGTGTTTCTTGCAAGCAATGGTTACTGCAAAGGCTCCTAGCTCAGAAACTCAGCATCTCACCACCTTGCCCCAACCTTTAAGAGCCTGGCTGCAACCTCCATCCTCACTTCCCAATTGCCCCAGGCCTTTCCTTTCTGTTGGCTGCTTCCTCTTTGCCTAAAGCTCCTATACTCTAAAAACTAACATTAAAAAAAAAACCTTTATATCTGCACGCCCATATTCACAGCAGCACTATTTACAACACCAAATCCTGGAAACAACCTAAGTGTCCGTCAACAGATGAATGATAAAGATGTGCTGTATATATACAATGGAATATTATTCAGCCACAAAAAAGAAGAAAATCTTGCCATTTGCGAGCACATAGATGGACTTTGAGGGCATTATGCTAAGTGAAATAAGTCAGATGGAGAAAGACAAATACTGTATGATCTCACATATATGTGGACTCTAAAAACAAAACAAATAAAAACTCATGAATCAGAGATCAGATTTGTGGTTACCAGAGGTGGGAGTGGGGAATGGGTGAAATGGATGAAGGTGGTGAAAACGTACAAACTTCCAGTTATAAGATAAATAAGTCCTGGGGATGTAATGTTCAACATGATGACTTTCCTCAACACTGCTGTATAGTATATGTGAAAGGTGTCAAGAGAGGAAATTCTAAGGGTTTTCATCACAAGGAAAAAACTGTTTTTTTGGTATCTATGAGATGATGGATGTTAACTAAACTTACTGTAATCATTTCACAACATCTGTAAGTCAAGTCATTATGCTATACACCTTAACTTATATAGTGCTGTATGTCAATTCTCTCTCAATAAAACTGGAACAAAGTTTAACAACGTCCTTCAGTCCTCCCAGACAACCAGCTAAAAATTCGTTCTCCCACGCCAATGACTTTTTAGTTAACTTACAAATTACATAAACAAGTTTTTAATTATTAATTATAAAACCATCCATGAGCAAAGCAAAAATTCAAACATTAAAAAGAGAAAACAATTCATCGGTCCTCCTCCTTATAGTTACCACTATTAGGCTTCCTATGAATCATTCTGTACAGATACAGCCTTGCGTGGGTGTATGTACACATTTTTTCACACACACACCCCTCTACTGTAGTATGGATGTCTACGTGTAGAGATCTTGCTTTTCTCACTTAATCCCCTATCTTGGAACTCTTTCAAGATCAACACATTCTTTTATAAGTGCTGCACAGCATTCTACTAAATGAATAGGCCATAATTTAACAAATCCCCCATCTTTGTACATTTAGGTCATTTACGACTTTTTTTTTTTTTAAAGACATTTATCCATCAAGTTGGCAACATGAAGGTCTTTTTCTTTTTTTTAAAGATTTTGCCCTGAGCTAACATCTGGTGCCAATCTTCTTTTTTTCCCTTCATCTCCCCAAAGCCCCCTAGTACACAGTTGTATATTCCAGTTGTAAGTCTTTCTGGCTCTGCTATGTGGGACACCACCTCAGCATGGCTTGATGAGCGGTGCCATGTCCACACCCATGATCCGAATCAGCGAAACCCTGGGCCACTGAAGCGGAGCACACGAACTTAACCACCGGGCCACAGGGCCAGCCCCCATTTATGACTTTTTATTGTTACAAACAATGATGCAAGAAACACCCTTACACATTCATCTTCCTAGGTAGGAATACAATCCATAAAATAAATTCTTAGAAATGAAATTGCCCTATCAGAGGCTTTATAAACATCCAATCTTGACAGCTCCTGTCAAATTTCCCAGTATGGAAGTTTCAGAGGTTTGGTCCTTTTATGATTCCATCACCACTCCTACGCCAGCACTTGTTGTTCAGTTAATATTCACCGTCTCACTGGTGAAAAATGATTTCTTCCTGCTATTATTATTTGCATGTCTTTCTTTATGAGTTAGGTCAAGTATTTTTGGTTGGCCATTTGTAGACATCTTTCCATTTCAATGCCAACTTCTGGATCATTGTCTCTCCTTGAATGTCTCCAAAACCAAGGACCTCATCTTGCATCATCAGGGCACCATCTTGGCAACATTTGACACCAACGATCACCACCTCCTTCAGGAGACACTTCTCCTTTCCCTGCCGTGACAATCTGCTGTGCTGGTTCTCTTCCACCAGCTGCAAGCCAGTCTTTTCCCTCGAATCCTAAAGAAAAGCATGTCCCAGTGTCTAACCCCTGGGGGTTCCCTTTTCTTCTCACTGTAGCATTCTATTTTTTTTTTAATCTACTCTGTGTGTGTGTGCATGTGTATCTGTGCTTTATACATAAAAACATGATTTTCTCCTTCTGAAACTAACATTTATGTGCAAAAGATTTCCAAATGTCAACCCTCAAATCACCTGAGAACTAAACCCATGTTTTAGGTCTACCGAACACCAGCAAAGAGACAGATGTTCTTCCCACACTCCAGAAAATGAACAGGACAACACATGGGCAGCACTTGCTCTGTGCAGGACACTGTGCTTGTACTTGACACTTGCTGCATCTCATGTAACTCTACATCTCCAAGAGAGAACACACCAACCTCATCATCCACCTTCCCCAAACGTCTTCTACCTCCTTAAGCATCAAATCTCCATTAATGACTCTACGTTCTTCCCCATCCCTCTCCTTCCCATCCAATGAGCTGCCAAATCCTGTCAACTGCGCCAGTGAAGTGTCTCAGTGTACTATCCAGCCTTCCCATTTCCACCTGTGACCCAGACTGCGGCTTCCTTACCTCTTGCCCTAATCATGATGCCACCGTCAGAGTTCTCTGCTGAGAACGCAAGTGTCATCACGCCTCAAAGCATGTGGCTTTTGGACCTGTTTCCTGCCATCCCTCCATCTACCCGGGCTCCAGGCCTACGCTGGCAAGGCACCACACTCGCAGTATCCCTCTCCAGGCCTGAGATGACAGGAGTCCTGCCAGCATGCAGTCCCTCCCTCGCCAGACAGGAGGCTCCTAGGAGACTCTCATCAGACCCCATTTACCTTGTTCCCCAGATAGAACCCAGCACAATGCCATGCATCTCATAGGCCCTTAATAAATGCTTTCTAAAGTTACTCAATACAATCCAAAATTTGCTCATTATTATTCCAAAGAAGGAAAGGAATTCCTATACCCATGTAAATCCAGAATAAAGAAAAATCGGTTTAAATGATCTAAATGACCTTGGGGTCTATTTGTCTTGTATGACATAGATATTCTCTTAGAATTTACAAGGAAGTCAAACTCCTTTCCTAAAAATCTTTAGAAATAACTTAAAAGTCACAAAAGCACTGGTTTCCAATAGTTACAAACTAGAACAAGGATTCCCTCCTTGCCAATAGAAAAAAAGATTCAGATGAGTCAAATAAGGTTCTGGCAATCTCTTGATTTTATGATCTCTGATATGCCAATCAGCTGTCAGAACTACCAAAACATTGACCTCCACAAGCTTATATGACGAAAGTGGAAAGGCCATATGGTAAGTCAAATGTCCAGCAACTGGACTGAGAAGCCAATAAAAACAAATGGTGAGCCAGCCCTGACGGCCAAGTGATCAAAGTTCAGCGTGTTAACACAGCTGCCAGTTTGTTTCCCCCTCACAAAACCACACCACCCATCTGTCAGTAGCCATGCTGTGGCAGCAGCTCACTAGAAGAACTAGAAGGACGTAGAACTAGGATATACAAGCTAGTTCTATGCACTGGGGCTTTGAGGAAAAAAGAAAAAAAGGAAGGGGGGGCCGCCCTGGTGGGACAGCAGTTAAGTTTGCATGTTCTGCTTCAGTGGCCCAGGGTTCACCAGTTCGGATCCCGGGTGCGGACATGGCACCACTTGGCAAGCCATGCTGTGGTAGGTGTCCCACATATAAAGTAAAGGAAGATGGGCATGGATGTTAGCTCAGAGCCAGTCTTCCTCAGCAAAAAAAAAAAAAAGAAAAGAGGCGGATTGGCAGCAGATGTTAGCTCAGGGCTAATCTTCCTCAAAAAAAAAGGAAGAGGAAAATTGGCAACAGATGTTAACTCAGGGCGAATCTTTCCCTGCCCAAAAAAAAAACCACACACACACACACAAATGGCCTTGTGTGAACTGCCCCCATAGACTCTGAGGACATATCCCACTTAGGTCTACTTCATTCTTTAAAGTTAAGCCAACTCTTCTAAAGCATCTTTCTAAACATTATAAAGAGGTCATTGAAAAGGAAGCACAGAGTATTTTTCAGTGAATGAAGAGTCAAACCATTCTGAAAAGCATTACTTTGTAGAAACATACGAAAAGATTAAATTCTAAATGTGTTTACAACTCTCTCCCTCTTAACACCAGCATATTTCAAACACGTGTACTTAAGCGTCCTTGAGTTTTTCTTCCCCCAGAGTCAAAACTTTGTTAAAAGTTTTCCCATCCGCCCTTTAACCTGAAGTTAAGAACTGCTAAGTTACTGATTAAAACTTAGCAGTTCACACAAAACTTCGGGTTCACATCCAAGGATTGGAAATCATCTCTTACTAAGAGATTAAAAAGTAACATTGTTAACACAGAACTTCTGAGTTGGCATAATCGAGGGAAGCTGGCCTCACAGCTCGTGGTGCCCCGACAACCACCCCCACGTCCCCCCTTCCAAGGATTTTACGCCTTCACGGAAGTGATCCCTTGACGCTTTTTAAAGGGGGGACAAGCAAACCTCAAGTTAGTGGGATGGGGAAGAGTTTCTACGAATCTTCTCTGGTCTCCTTAACTCTCCACCGAGGGTCCCCTCCAGGGCAGCGTGAAAGGGACAGCAAAGCATGACGTGCTCCAGGCCCCCAGGGGGCACAGCCAGGAGCCGGTGGGTGACATTTAAGTCCACGCTGGCCTCTGAGGAGAGCTGGAGACCAACTTCCTTCGGGTGCGGGCGTGCCGGGGGGGAGGGGGCGCAGGCGGCCCCACTCACCTGCGATTCATGGGCCGGACCCTCACGGCCACCTTGACCGATGCCATTGCTCATCCCGGCCCGGCCCGCGAGGGCTCCCACCTGCCCGGCGCCCCCGGCCGCCGGCGACTCTCGCGACTCGGCGGCGCTCCCGCCCACTTCCCTCTCCGCCCCGGCCCCTCCTCTCCCGGCCGGACCTGGTGTCCCGCGGCGGCCCCACCTGCCGGGCCACTGAGCATGCCCAGAGCGGCTCCGGCCCGCGTGATCCGTGCGCCGGGGTTTGGCGGCGGCCCGGAGGGGCGGAGGGGCGGGGCGGGATGCCCGGGCGCCGCCGCCTGAGGTCGCCAAATCAGAAAGATCCCCGATGTAGGAAGTGGCCTGGAAATCACAGGAGAGGACCCAGGCGGAGTCCCTCTGGGTCCTCATCCCCTGAAAAACGGGAAGAGGAGGAAGAGGGAAGGATCGCAGTAATTTAGGGCCGGAGCAAGGACCACAATCCTGAGGGTCAGATTACCAAAAACACGGTTTTTCAACCCTTAACAAGGACCTGGCTCTACCCCACCGTGCAGAAGTTAGCTCGTGCAGTTACAGAGCAGGAAACTGAGGCATAGAGATTATCACAGCTCGTTATTGGGAAACTCCGCTAGGGCATTCTCCACCACTCTAAGGCTGAAGAAGCGAGAAATAAAAATAAAAGGGTACTAGATGTTTTAAATGCGGGCGAGAATGGCTATACTGGCTGAAATCAGATTTGAATTGGACTTTTTGGCACTTACGTTACAGTTTAGTAGTTTAGTTTTAATCATAAGGGAGTTAGGGGTGGGGACGACCCTCTCTTTAAGGCTTAGGGCCTCTGGTAGAAGTAACCCCCGCCCAGGAGAATCGATTCAGTCAGTCAATCACACACCCAGGAAGCCACCTGTGAGCTACAGGGTTACCTGTGGGCCACATTAACCAAGGCATCAGCTCTGCGTTTCTCCTGCTGCCCCACTCAGAGCCGCTCAGCCCAAACAGCCCACCCTACCAAGCCCAGGACCCCACCTTCCTACGCCGCGTCCCACAGCTGACAGGTACGGGCGGGCATGCCCACTGAATACGGTGCCCCGCCTTCAAGACCCACCTTGGCCCCCATGGCCCTAATGGGGCCACAAAGGGATGCTCTGCCTTCACACAGACCCCGCCCCTGCGGACCCGGGAGCTGGCTGGCAGCGCCCACAGTTCGAACGAAGAGGGCAGGACAGGGTAGGAGGAGCTGCTCCTCTAGGAAGCCGAGCTGTAGTGGAGCTGCAAGAAGTTGGAGGCTGGGCTCCTGGGTTTGAGCCCCAACCCCACCACTAGCTTTGGGAGTCCTCCAGCCTGCGTTACTGGGCGCCTCTGAGGCTTCTGCCTTACTGCAAACCAGGAACAGCTCCGTGGAGATGGTTAACGCATTAAGAGAGACGACGGCTGCAACCGTGTGACCCACTCAGACAAGGAATCATTATTTCATCAGCTTCCCTAGAGCCCCGCGGCTGGCCCGGAATCAGCATTCCTTTTGTTTCTAGAACCCTGAAAACCCTGGGTTTGTCCCCGCTTGCTGGCGCGGAGCTGGGTGCGCAATCGACAACCAGCCTGCGGAAAAACGAGGAGCGCCAGATTTTCGAGCGGGCCGGGCATGCGCGGCACGGCAGGCTGGGTTGAGGCACCGCCCCAGGCAGGGGCGGGTCCCGCCTTATATGGGAGCTGCGCGGGGACAAACCGCGCGCCGCGCGCCCGGGGGGGCGTGGCCTGACAACGAAGGGAGCCCCTGTTACCCCGGCTCCTGGCCCGCTTGCCCCAGACCCGGCCTCAGCGCCAAACACCCCAGGGGCCCACACCCGGCAAAGCCAGCCCAATTCTTTATTTTTTTTTTCTTTTTGGTGAGGAGAGATTGGCCCTGAATAACATCTGTTGCCAGTCTTCCTTTTTTTTTCTCCCCAAAGCCCCAGCACATAGTTGTATATCCCAGTTTTAAGTCATTCCAGTTCTTCTATGTGGGATGCTGCCGTGGCATGGTTTGATAAGCAGAGAGTAGGTCGGTGCCAGGATCCCGACGGAGAAGCCCAGGTTACCAAAGTGGAGCACGAACTTAACCGCTCAGCCACGGGCCCGCCTCCCAATTCTTAAAGACAGCAAATTAAACAAACTTTGTAGGAGGAGTTCTACTTTAGCCACTAAAGCGATTTTCTGCGCCTAGAGTTTTATTGGTGGTTGTTTGGGAGGTTTCATTTATTCGTTCCTTTCTCAATGTATTTCCAGCAGCCCCATCCTTCAGTAACATACCCATTTGACACAAAACAGACCATCGCTGCCCCGCAGACACATTAGACCCCAAACTGCGCGCCTGGAGCTTTTGAATAGGAGGCGGTAAAGCTTCACCTCACCGTGGAGGGACGGACCAGACACTTAGCCAGAGAATATTTCTAATGGAGAGTGAAAGAAGTCTCTGAAAGGGAAGATGAATTATAAGATAAGGGATTGGCTCATCTTCTCAAACTTTAATGTGCATACTTTTAAGTGCTTTGCAGACTTTAACGCTCACAGGATTCGTCTGGGAATGTTGTAAATTGCAGACTCTGATTGCGCAGGTCTAGGGTGAAGCCTGAGGCTCTGCGCTTCCAACAAGCTCTGGAATCGCGGATGCCGCCGGTCCGCCACCCACACTTAGAGGAGCGAGGAGTTAGTGATCACTAAACAGTGTGGGAGCTTTGAAATACTGATGGTGGAAAACACTCATGGGTCTCAATCTGGAGTCCAAAGGGTCAGTGGATGGAATTTAGGGGTCCATATCAGTTAAGTATCGCGGCCTAACAGCCCAAAATTAGCGGCTTAAAAAAAAAAGCCGTTTATTATTTCTCACGGTTCTGTGGGTTGCTGATCTCACCGGGCTAACTTTTGGGGTTAAAGGCCGAAGGTTGGGCTCATTTGGGATGACTGGGAAGCCTGTGGCTCTCTCGCTATTTCATACTCAAAAAGGTGACACCAGATTTCTTTGTTCTGCAAGGCAGCCTTTCCGGAGGGCAGGCCCAATGACTCTGTTGAAGTCCGGTTTACTGATATTCCACTGGCCAAAGGCAGCAAGCCCAGCATCGGTGTGGGAGGGGTCACCCACCAGGAGGGAGTATTCATGGAAGCCACAAAAGTTAGAAATCCACCAGAAAGGGGGTAACTTGGATGAGAAAAAAAAAAATTGCATCTGTAATAGCATCTAAGTAAAATGTGTTAATTTTAGCAATTCCAGAGATTCTGCCACCTCTGGAAATCACACATAGTTTCGTGTTGTTATAATTGTTGCAACTTTCTCAAATTGTTAAAATCATTATTATTTTGAAACTTTGGTAGTCATTAGACTGACATTAAATCTTGGTATTTAATATAACCACATATACTCTATCACAAATTTATTTTTCTTATATCTTGATAATTGTATTTCTTTATAATCAATTTTCTTTTTAATCCCATGTATTTTATTGTGTGCATTTAAAAGATGTTATTCTGAGGAGGCTGGCCCGGTGGGCTAGTGGTTAAGTTCACATACTCTGCTTCAGCCACTTGGGTTCACAGGGTTAGATTCGAGGCACTGACCTACACCACTTGTCACTGGCCGTACTGTGGCAGTGACCCACATCCAACATAGAGGAAGATTTGCACAGATGTTAGCTCAGGGCGAATCTTCTTCAGGAAAAAGAAAAAGTTCCTCTGAAAATGTTGCTTTCACCAGACAACCAAAAGGGGCCATGGCGCAAAAAAAGTTTAGAAATGCATGATTTAGAAATTCTGTGTGTATGTGTGTATTGGTTTTATTTTGTTTTCTTGTTTTTATATAGTTTATTTGAGTCTTCATTTATCATTGAATTCTTTTTTTCCCTGATGTTTAGCAGTCTCATTACTGCCAAATAGTTGTGAGTGATTTAAATTCCCGGAGTCTGAGCTTCTTCATTTCAAAGCGAGATGGCACTAGAATAGAATATTCACTCCACCTCAAAATATTTGAATCATCTTGAAATACCATTACCAGGGGAAGAAAAAATACTATATCCCTATCAGCTGTGTATACAGCTGTGTATTTTTTTCCCTTTACTCTAAGGAATAAAACTGATTTACTCTCTCACAAACACAACTTTTAAACAGCCCTGATAAACAGCAGACTGGCACGTAAATTGGAACATAGGCTACAACTGACAGCCCAGGAACCCATCTATTTTCCCATGTTCTAGAAGTACTGACCGCCAGCATTATGTCGCACAGTACTCCTTGTGGAGGTGCCTTGCCCCCTGGGACTTCAGTTGAATTTAGGACCTATGCAGGGCGCCAATAAACAAAAATAAGTGTTCTCCTACTCTTCGAACAAATGCGTAATATTTTTTGCATTTTCAAATCCAGAACAGAAATTACAGATTTCAATCCAAACCCAGCACCATTCTCATCTTCTACATCATAAATTTAAAGGTAAATTTAGGATCTTCTAAAATACTAAACGTTAAAAACAAAGATAATTTGAAAGGTGTCCTTTCGGGCCAGAGAGTGAAACCTGAGCACCAAAGTGACAGTAAAGATAATCACAAAAGTCATAAGTGATAATTTTGCTACAAAGTTATGGGCCGTGGATGCCAGCTTCCTTTTTACAGCAGAGGTGAACAAAGAAATCACAGCAGGTTTAATTTAATCGAAACTATCACCCTAAATCATACCCATTTTGTATACTAAAATGGAAAACGATTGTTTTCAATTGCAAATAACTGTACCTATGGTCACAAATACTTTAGAATTGATGAGCTTGTAGAGTGTGTGGCAGCATTGCAACTTCCTCAGAGGGAGAGGCCACATTTAGCTGAAGGGATGGGGAAAAGTTTTGTGGGTGAATTAGTTTTGGAGAGGGGCTTTGCAGGAGTGGTGGAATTTGAACCCCAAGATGGATGAGGAGCTGAATTTGGAGGCAGAGGAAATACCTTGAACGAATGTTCAGAGTTAGAAAAGCAAGGTCCTGCTCTGGGAACAGTGAGAAACCTCTTTACCTGGAACAGAGTGTAAGAGGTTTAAAGATAATTACAAATTCTTCCCTCCCTGTACTCATACCTTGCAATGTCACTTTGCAGTATCCCTCAGTCAAGGGCGGAGCCTGTTTCTCCATCTCTTTAATACAGTTGGCCTTGTAACTTGCTTTGGCCCATAGAAAACAGCAGAATTGACTTTGCTATTTCCAAACCTAGGCCTCAAAAGGCCTTGCATGTTTCCACTTTCTCTCCAGGAACCCTGCTGCTGTCAGATGAGCAAGCCCAGGCTAGCCTGCTGAATGATGGTGTGACCCAGTCAAACACAGTACGGCAGCTGATAGCCAGCGAACCACCAGACACGACAGTGGGGCCACCTTGCACCAGCCAGCCCCAGTCAACTCATTAGCTGATCACAGATGTGTGAGTGAGGGCAGTCCAGAATGACAGAGTCTGTCCAGACCAGCAGAATCAGCAAGCTGAGTTGTAGACTGAGGGGGTCAGAATATACCACCCCAAAATATGCCAATTTGGCATAAGAATTATTTTAAGCTGAAGGCAATCAAGAAGTAAACACAAAAAGCTTTCTTTGCCCTCCCCCATCTGCCTAAAGGCAGGACATAAATTTCCCTCTAGGAAGGTGTTCCTTCTGCCCTCTCCCATACCAGGAGAAGAACGACCCTTATTACTGGAAACAGAGAGACAGCAAACCTTACTAAAATAACCCTTATCTTCCACTAGTTTCCCCCGTACATTTACTTTCCCACCATTTGCTGCTCCTAGAAGGCCAACTCCCTTTTCCTTTCTTTAGTCACATTTCCACAATTTGTCACCATGGCCTAACCACTTTATGGGGTTTTCATTTCTCTTCTGTGATGCCCTCCATGTGTGTATGAAATGAACTCTTTCTCCTGTCAATCTGCCTTTTGTCAGTTTAATTCGCATACCCCACTAAGTAAACTTAAGAGGGTACAGGAAAAGATTTTTTCCTCCCTGTCAAGACTCATAATAACCAATGGTTGTGGTTTAAGCCATTTGGTTTAGAATACATGAGTGTTATCACGTGCATCCAAATACCTCCCATCTTATATAATGAGAAAGGTTTTAGACGGATGTGGCAATTCAGGAGCCTTTGGAATCATATGAGTGACATAAAAAAACACCTGAGAGTTGGGGCCCTAATTAAAGACCTTTGGAGTTGTAGTTTGGAGCTGAAAGAGTCTTCACAATCATTTCTCACATTATTCATGAGGAGACTAAGGCTCAGACAGGCAACGTGACGGTGGATACCACTTTCCTCGCCACCCACCCCCTCATCAGAACTTAAATCAATGAAGCAGATTCAAGGAAGAACGAATACATCGTCTGTGTTCCCACCACCACGCCTTAGCCTCTGCTGTGTGTCCAGCAGGACTGCCATCCCCTCTCCTCCTCTCCTACGGCCAGTTCTTCCTTTAAGTTCTACTGTCCCTAGCCTTCCCCCACCGCATCAACTAACAGTACTCGCTCCCTCTTCTCAATGCCTTGAAGCATGGTTGGACCACTCGTTTCTTATTCATTGGAGAATTTTAAACCTTGGTTTTTGGTGTCTTTCTTCCAAGCAGCTTATAAATCCTTTAAAGGTAAACAGCAGGTCTTAGAGTTCTCTGTACTCCCAGTAGTGCCAGGAGGGTAAATGTTGAAGGTGACAATTAGCAAAACCAATAAACTCATTACACTATTCTATTTCTGTGGATGGCCAGTGGATAAATATGAATTTCTATGTGATGATTCTTTGGCTCATTTTGTTCTTTTTTGTTCCTCTAACCAGGTCATAACATAAAGGTTATGCCATTTGTTACTGTCAAGCTTAATTAAGCGCATTATAATTCATTAACCCCTGTGCTTGCTTTGTAATTAACATTGATTAACACAAACAAGTACAAAATAGGCCATCAGCACTTTCCAGAAGTGCTGATTACAATTTTATTGGTAATTCAATACAGTATAGAAGATGACAGGATAGTAATTTGCACTCTCTTTACATAAGGAGACAAATGCTACCATGCAAAACTAAGCCAAGAAATAAACTACTTTGTTCATTGGATTCACCTGATTAAACTTTGACCCTGTGAGCCCACCCTATGACTATTTAAACCTTGAGTAGAATGACTAAGGGCACAGCTCCAAGTAACTTGCATCATTGCATCCCTGGCCTCACGGAGGGAGAGAAGCGTTTCAAGCTGACAGATGGATGGTAGAAGGTCCAGTCACAGCAAAGAAGCCCCCAAGGCTCATGACAGACAATAATGGGGCCAATATCACATTTTGTAGTTCTGGGATAAGTCCAGGTTTTGATGGCAGCAGATTGAAGATGCATAACAATGAGCGCCCCGAGGCATTGGATCTGAAAAGCTCTGAGTGACTAATTACCTGAAAATAAACTCTATCTGTCTACTCACAATGTAAAAAAACAAAAGCAGAAAATCCCTATATTCTAGCATATTTGAGATTGTGGTTAAGTTCCGTTTCTTCCTGACCTCAGAGGTCAGGCATGCATCTTGACATCCTTGCTAAGAGGAGTCCAGCAGGCTCACATGTGACTATGGTCGATTTCCAGTGGGGAAGGGTACGCACTTGAACTTTTGCGTATTTCTAGGATGCTCAGGAGCTGCAGCAGTTTCTGTTCTGTATAAAATAAGTAGGGGGGACTCTGCCCCATTGCTCTCCAGGGAAGTATTAACAGAATTGATGTCATCCAAATCAATTGGCCCTGTGCAGATGACTTGATAATGAGGCCATGGAATTCTTACGGTTCAGTTACTGCTCCAGAAAGTATGCTACAGAAATCATTCAGACCCTTTAAAAGGAGAGTTAGTGCAACATGGGGGTGTTTCAAAGTCAGTGCTGAAAGATTTGTATTGTTTATGAAGATCTGTGAGATACCAAGACTTCTATATAAATGTGTGACTTGTAGAGAAAAAAGCTGCCAAATGAAAAACTACGGGGAAATTTGCTGAAGGTGATATAGCTTCTAAGTATTGAACCTTCAGTCTGAACCCAAATGTCTGTGTCCTCAGAGCTAAGCCTTCTCTGTTGACCCCCTTCTCCCTAGCAGAGGATGTGTTAGAGAAAGTGCCAGAAACAGAAAATCAGCTGTCAGAAGCAAAATTGAATAAAGAGATAGACAAAAAGAACACACAAAGATGCACCGATACAAAGGATCAGCCTTAAGCAAGATGATGACATTGGTGACATTTGTCTCTGGTGTCCACTGTCTTCCACCTGCCATTATTGAACATCGTATTCAGTGTCTTATATCAGACCCAATAGAGTTGTAGAGAGTCATTTAATCCTCTCTCCTCCACCATCCTCTGTCTATCTTTCATAACTATAATACTTTTTTTCTTCATTTATCTTTAAAAATAAGACATAAAATACATTCAGTTGGGTGCCTAAAGCATACAAATCTTAAGTGTACAGCTCAGTGAATTGTTTCCATATTATTAATCATATATATCCATTTAACCACCACCCAGATGAGAGTCCAGCACATTTCCACCATCCCAGAATCCTCTCTTGAGCTACAGGCTTTTTACTTGAAAGTCAGGTTTCTTGAGGTATCATTTTCACACAGTAATATTCACTCTTTTTAGTAGGCAGTTCTATGAGTTTTGACAAATGCGTATCGTTGTGTGGCCACCAACACAATCAAGATGTAGATCTGTACCCTCACTCTCCTGAAAACAATTCCTGTGTGCCCCTTTGTAGAAAATGCCCTCCGTTTCCAAGCCCTGGCAACCACTAATCTGTACTCTGTCCCTATAGTTTATCTTTTCTAGAATCTCGTATAAGCAGAGTCACACAGTATGGGTCTGACTTCTCTCATTTATATAAGACATTTGAGATTCATTCATGTAGTTGTATATATCAATAGTTTCTTCCTTTTTATTCCTGAGTAGAACTTAATTATACCACAGTCTGTATATTCATCAGTTGAAAGACATTTGTGTTGTTTCCAGTTTTTGACAATTATGAATAAAACCTCTATAAATGTTCACATATAGGGTTTTGTGTGAATCTAAGTTTTCATTTCTTTTTGGTAAAAACCCAGGAAATGGATGTCTTGGTCTATGTCAGGTGCATATTGAACTTTATTTTTTTGAAAAAAGCCAAACCTTTTTCCAGAGTCCTTGTACCATTTTGCATTCCCACTAGCAGTGTATGAGACTTTTAGTTGCTCCATATTCTCTTTGTTTTTAGGAAAATTAGCCCTGAGCTAACATCTGCCACTAATCCTCCTCTTTTTGCTGAAGAAGATTGGCCCTGAACGAACAACCGTGGCCATCTTCCTCTACTTTACCTGTGGGACGCCTGCCACAGCACGGCTTGATAAGTGGTGTTTAGGTCTGTGTCTGGAGGTCCAAACCGGTGAACCCCAGGCTGCCAAACTGGAGTACACGAATTTAACCACTTTGCCACTGGGCCGGCCCCCTGCTCCATATTCTCACCAACGCTTGGCGTTGCCAGTTTTTTTAAAGTCATTTCACTAGGTATGTGGCATAGACTTTTGAAGTTGAGCAAACAAGTTCACAGAAGTTATTGCTATCTTCAGAGAAGACAAAATCAATCTTAAACATCTATATCTATGAGAGCCTCTTGGCTGCCTACTAATTAGGCAGTTCATGTTAATGATCCTAACTGGAGTTACTTTTCCTCATTCAGTCCAATTTTGATTAGTTGTCTATATCTCAAGCAGCATGGATGCCAATTTCCTAGCACACCTGTCTAAGGTGAGAGTCCTGTCTCTTACCTGCAGCTGCCCTACAGGTGATACGTAAAGGTTATAGCTCCTCGCTTCCTTTGGCATCTTTAAGACACCCAACAACCTACCTTTAATCACCTTGTTTGGATGTGTTTTCTGTACCCAGAAAATAAAACATCCCTCCAGCTTCTGGTTTCAGGAATATATCTATCAAAAACATTCCAAGTTGGAGGAGGGAGGAAAAAATGCTTCATTGCAGTAAACAAATTGTTACACTCAGGGATTGCTAGAGAATTCAATCACTTTCCTGCTCTGCCCTCAATATGCACAGTGCTATCCACTGCTATTCTCCAGAAGTAACCGCTGCTGATTTTTCTGACTTGGGTAGAAAACACAGGTAGTCAGAACCTGGTCCTCTCGGATTTGTCATACAAATTCCTCCCTGGCCTGTTGCTGCTCTCTGGATTTCATTGCTAACGTCTTGTTCATTTGCATCCGTCTGCCCCATCTGCTGGTTCTAACGGTGTGCTGTCAGCAATTAGTCTGTGATGCATGTGCCACCTCTTATGCATTTCTCATGTCCCTCTTCTCCCCCCCCAGCTGTTCCCATCTTTCTGCCTCATCTCCAAACGCAGAAACACACAGGTCAACCTCAGCTGCATCTGTTCATTTTTCTAAATTTCATTACTTAAATACACGCACAATTGCTTATTACATGCAGAAAGGATAAATTCAAACGGTACAAAAGGGAACAGAGCTAGAAGTCTCTTCCGTTCTCTTTCTCAGTTCCCCAGTTCCCTTATTCAGAGGCAACTACTGTTACCAGTGTCTTGTGCCTCTCCAAAAAGAGATAGTCGATTGGTCGACAAACATACAATCTAGATATTGTTATTCTTTGGAGAAATAATACCAAACTCTAACACCTTTTTGCACTTGCTTTTTTCACAGAATATATATATATATATCTCCTGTGAAGTGTTTCATCTGGGTATGCCTGCATACACTAGTGAGTCCACCTCACTAGATTTGCCTCATTCTTTTAAAGAGTTGTTTGATATTCCATGTTCTGAATGTATTATGATTTATTTTACCAAAGTCCTTTTTAAAGTATCTAAAAGAATGACTGAGTAGCTGAAACAAGATAGAGGTTTCTATCACGCAAAAGATGAGCATTTAGGTGGCTCACGTATTGGTAGCTACAGTCTCAAAGACTGAAGATCTTTCCATCTTCTTGTTCTTCTGTTCTTAGCACATGAATTTCTCCTTGTGTTTGAAAGTTGCTTAAGCTCCAGCCTTCACTTCTGCATTCCAGCAAGAAGACCAATATGTTCCCTCTCAAGAAAGGCACTTCCTAGCTCACAAAGTCCTTTCAGTTATATCCCATTTTCCAAAACCTAGTCACAAAGCCGCATGTAGCTGCGAGGGGGAATAGGAAACGTAGTCACAATCCAGGGAACCTGTTCAAACTTTGGAGTTCTATTTAGAAGGAAGGAGGGGAGAGTGGATATTGGGGTACAACAATCAGTTTCTGTCTCAGAATTTGCTCTTAGATACAAAGCTGAAAAAGAGATCTTTGTGAATGTTCCATTTCATACTATGTGGGAAGATCTGTAGAATTTCTGGATTACACGGTGTGAGCAATTGTATTTTCATGGATATTACCAATTGCCATCCATTGACAAGCTAACAATTCATACCTGCACCATTGTTACACGAGCGTGCTTGTTGTCCCACACCTTCAATAGTCCCGAGTGTCCTCGTATTTTCTGATTTTTTTATCTTTACCATTATGATAGGTAAAATATAGTATCCAAATTGTCTTAATTGGATTTAATAGAACTTTCTGTCATTTTTAATGAAGTTGAGTAGTTCTTCAAATGTTGAGGAACCATTTGTACTTTCTTATCTCTGAACTCTTTCCATTATTTGCCCATTTGTTCATTCGGTTATTTCCTTGTTACTCTGTAGAAAATCCTGATAAGTTGAAGAAATTAGCATTTTCAGTAGCATTCATTATAAATATTTTTTTCACAGTTTTGGCTTTGTTTATTGCGTTTTTGTTTCCATGTAGATTTTTAAAAAGAGAAGTAAACCTTTATTTCTTTGTTTCACAAATAAAGCTGACTGTCTTGGTTGCTTTTTTGGTGATTAGGCAAAGAGGCCAAATCCCATATCCTGGTCTGACTCCTCCCACACTTCCTTTGCTTCAACCTTGGCTGGAGCCACAGTGGCAGCAGGAGCACCAGTGGGGGTAGTGGCCATGGGGGCAGCCGGCACAAATGCAGATGCATCAGCCAAGAAGGCCTGGCCCTTTTCAGCAAGTGGAAAGGTGTCATCAGCCCCCTCAGACAAAGCCAGGACCCGCTTGTACCCATTGATGATAGAATGGGGCACAGATGCAACAGGTGGGTAACCAAGCTGCAGACGTACACTGGTGACATGGCAGGCACCCGCCAGGAAGTGAGGATTCAGTTTCCTCCTTGAGGCCAAGCACTCTGGGGTTGTGGATGCTGCTGTTGTCGAACAGCTGCTGGATGACCAGCCTGAAGGAGAGGGGCCGATGTTATCACCTTAAGCGGTGTGGCCTCACTGGCCCCCACCTTGTCTCCAGGCTTAATCAGTTGCACATCACTCAGGATTTCAATGGTGATATTTTTATGTATTGAAATTTATCTCTTTTAAAAAAATGCTTCTGGGTTTTGTGACATTCTTAGGAAGGCATTTCCCATATCAAAATTATAAATTAAATTGTCAGAATATACAACTATGTACCGGGGGGCTTTGGGGAGAAAAAGGAAAAAAAAATAAAATCTAAA
Source organism: Equus asinus (assembly GCF_041296235.1). NCBI lineage: Eukaryota > Metazoa > Chordata > Mammalia > Perissodactyla > Equidae > Equus > Equus asinus. The sequence goes on along the minus strand of NC_091804.1, from coordinate 8,260,769 downwards.
TTGTCTTATGTTTCCTTTTACATAGTAGTAATCAAGGCTTATTACTTATTAAACAAAGAGGCTCCAACATGATTTATTTTAACTTGGTTTCTGGTTACCCTGGCCCCTGACCCATCTATCTTCCTCCAGTGATTTGATAGCTTGGCTGCATCTTAAACAGAGGCATCAGTTCTTTGTCACTGAAAACGAGTACATCTTAATTCTACTTTCTATTTTGTATGTCCTGTACTATCATATTATTCCCTACATTTTGGAGTTACATACTGCGGTTGTATCCAATTTGCCACCAAGGAGAGTTAAGCACTGAGAGGTTCAAGCATTCAGGCTCGTCTGCTCACTGCCCAGACACTGAGCAATGCAGGGATAAACCGCAGGCAGTGGTTAGGGAAGGAATTCAGGCTTTGGAGGTTGTTAGGGGCTGGCTGTGTCCTCCTCAAATTCTGAATGAAGTCCTAACTCCTAGTACCTCAGAACGTGACTGAATTTAGAGATAGTGTCTTTAAAGAGGTAATTAAGTTAAAATGACATCATTAGAGTGGGCTCCAATCCAATATGACCGGTGTCCTTATAAGAAAAGAAAATTAGGACACAGTTGAGCACAGAGAGAAGACCGTGAGAAGACATGGGGAGAAGACGGCCAAGACAACAAGCCAAGGAAAGAGGCCTCAGAAGAAACCAACACTGCCGACATCTTGATCGCAGACTTCTAGCCTCCAGAGTGTGAGGAAATAAATTTCTGTTGTTTAAACCACCTGTCTGTGGTCCTTTGTTACAACAGCCCTAGCAAACTAATACAGAGGCACACAGACCTGGCTGAGTCAGTTAGGGTCTTTGGTTGCCAGTCTTAGAAGCTTAGTCAGATCTACTGTCTTAGGTCGTGTTCTTTGTACACTGTGACGGGGCTCTGCATACAGGGGGTGTATTGGAAGAGTTCACAGGAGCCACGCCTGTGAGGGAATAAAGGCAGCAGAGAGAAGGAGAAGTTGAAATGTGATGTAATTGCATCAGAGGCTTCAATTGATCCTAAGGGGAGCTCAGGCCCCCAGATGGCCTTCAGTGTTGGCCAGATTGAGGCAAGGGGGCTGAGTCTTTGTACCCAGCAGCTGTTCCCTGGAAGAGGGTCTAAACTGAGGTGAGGAAGCTCTGCGTGGCTGATGACATTTCCTGAGAGGGCCTCAGCTGTGAGCCATCAGGGCCAGCACTGCTGGCAGTGGGAGAATGAGTGCCCTGGGCCTAGAGAGGGGGCCGGTGGGGCACTCCTGCATCCACCCACCTACACAGAAGAGAAGTTCACAGCATGTAGGGACAACCTGAAGGAGCAGCCTTTAGGAAGGTCGTGGGCCAGAGTGGCCATGGGGATTTGGAAGGCAAGAACAAATGGGGCAGCTTCTCTCGGCAACAACTGTGGGGATGAATCGGCCCCAGTCATCGTTATGCCATTCGTTTCAGCACTCAGAGTCATAGGGGAGAGAGTCTATTTAACTGACTTGGATCAGCTACTTGCCATTTGGGCAAAGGAGGCCATGGCCCTTTGACTGTAAGTTCCTGGAAGGCTGCACAATGTGGGGGAAGGTGGTTCCCAAAAAAGGCCAATTGCAATGTCATCAAGAAGAAAAGAGGTGGCTACTGGGCAGGCGAAAACATCACATATCCATTGGGCCCAGGCCATCTGAGCTGGAATCTCAGTTTGGGGCAAATAGCTTGAACTCATAAAACTTTAAGTGCTTCGTCTGTGAAGCTGAAACAACGTTGCCTACCTCATAGGATTTTTCAGGTTTAAATTATATCTCTATCTGTCTTTCTACCTAATGTTTGTATATATGTATGTGTGTACATAAATTTTGCATATATACCTCTACATGCACATTTATGTAATGTGTATATGATGCCCATATAATGACAGCCACAATTTATTTGACAGTTTACAGTTCCTAGGACCTCATCAAGTGTTTTCTATCATTTTGCCTGTGTTTCGCTTCCCCACCTCTTCTTTGAGAGCAGGAGGGGCATTTTATTTGTCTTTTGGAAGAGCTAATCCCCAAACTCTACATCTGGAAAACCCGTTAGAGATGCTACTTCTTTTTGCAGAGAGGACTGTGGGGTTGTGAAATTTTATATCTTTCTCATATTGGATGTGCAGGCGGGCATGAATTTTCGCTTAAAACAATAATCAGGAGTGAAATGAGGAAACCAAAAGGAGAGTTGGCCTGAGGCGTCATCTGCCCACTGGGGTAAGTACAAGCAGAGCCTTCTCATGGGGTTCTCGACACCAGGTGGTCTGAGGCAGGGCAAGGATGAGAGCAAAGAGCCAGGCATCAGGACACTGATCAGATACCAGCGAGGCTCCAGAGTGGAGCACCCAGTCCCGTTTCTTTCTTTGCTGCTTCTAGAGAGTGACATTTATCCTGGGACCTGGCAGAACTTGAATGGAGAAAGGGGTGGTGAAGAGAGGACAGCGTGAGGCGGGAGGGGGTTGAAATTTTCTCCCATACATCTATTTTCAAAAAGAGATCTAATTCCAGCACCAACGTGAACTTCACTCCCACACACAGACACCAAGAGGGATGGCTGCTGTGGACCCCTCTCAGCTTGCAAATGTTTCCTCTCTGAGGTCACACAAATAGCTGATACATCCATTTCGCTGAAATAAATGCCATCATGGAGGTCTTCTTGTTGCTGTCAGAGGTTATGAACGGCGTTGATGGAGCAGGGTAATGACATCGCAGAGTGATTGAAAGGGTTTGGGATGTGATTTCCTATTTGGTTCTGACAAAATAAGACCATCATCTGTGCTTCATCTTTTTTAAAGAGATTGTTTCCCAAGCTGTTTTGTGCTTGAAGTCTGTTGCAGCACTAAGGAACAATATTAGCCTGTCACGATTATAGATCAGTTCATCACCACAGTCAGCCTCCAATCTCCTTCAACTCCTCCAGGGAAAATGACTTTTCTGGGTCTACCTTATCCCTGGGTATTTTACCTTTGGAAAAAGATGGTGCTGTAGTCATCTGTTAGCTGTGGAGAGCTATCAGATAGCACTTACCCAGGAGCCCTGGGGAACCAGGTGGCCATCTGTGAAAGATTGGGACCCCCATTAGCTCATGGCTCAGCAGAAATGAGACACTCAGACCCATGGATGCGGAGAGGGAAAGCGTTTGCTTACACAAGTTGGGGAAACACTTGCTGTTGAAGGACATCAGGCTCCCTAGTGCATTTCATATCCGTTGCTAAGGCATGCCTAGGTCTGGGGGCTCCTGGGGCCAGGCCACAGCAAGGATCTCAGGGGAGCTCTTGGTATCCTCACTCCTACACTTCTACCTCCTGGGAACCTAGGAAGCCATGTCATTAATGTCCTGGTGCCCAACACTGCTTCACTCAACAACAGCCTGCCATCAGACCTACTAACTAATTTTCAGGTATCAGATTGCCGGCTCTACACTGCAAAGAGTTCTTGCATCCCAGGGGCTTGCCAAGCAGCAGGCTCCAACCCAGCCCTGCACACGTCCACACAGGGAGGAGGAGGACCCCTGGCCTGCTGCTTCTCCCGGAATCACAATGTCTTTAATTCACCTCCATAGGTAGATGCAGCAAGTGTAGACAGCCAACAAGTTGCCCATTGGTGGTTTTTTAAAATTGGTAAAATATGCATAACCTAAAGTTTACCATTTTAGCCATTTTTAAGTGTACAGTTCAGTGACATTAAGTACATTCACATTATTGTGCAACTATCTCCATTATCCATTGCCAGAACTTCTCCGTTTCCCAAACTGAAACTGCCATTAAATGGTAACTCTCCATTCCTCCTTCCTCCAGTCCCTGGCAACCACCGTTTGACTTTCCGTCTCTATGAATTTGTCTATTATGAATTTGACTACTCTAGGTACTTCATATAAGTGGAACCATACAGTGTTTTCCTTTTGTGATGAACTTATTTCACTTAATATAATGTCTTCAGAGTTTACCCATATTGTAGCATGTATCAGAATTTCATTCCTTTTTAAGGCCAAATAATATTCCATTGTAGTATATACCATATTTTGTTTATTCATTCATCTGTCAGTGGATATTTGGGGTTGTTTCCACCTTTTGGCTATTGTGGGTAGTGTTGCTCTGAATACAGATGTGTAAGTATCTGTTTAAGTCCTGGCTTTCAGAAGTGGGATTGCTGGATCATATGGTAATTCTATGTTTAATTTTCTGAAGGACTGTAATACTGTTTTCCACAGAGGTTGCACCATTTTACATGCTCTCCAGCAATGCACAAGTGTTCCAATTTCTGCACGTCCTCACCAACCTTTGTTATTTTCTGATTTTGACAACAACCATCCTAATGGGTGTCTGCAAAGTTGCTTCAAAATGGAGGGAGGAGAAAGAATATGGAAAGAAAACCAGTGAGAAGAGGTCACTGAGTACTGAACCAAAAAATTAGTCAGTTAAAGAGGGGAGTGATGTGTGCATGTGTGTGTGTGTGTGTGTGTCTGTGTGTGTAGTGTGCATACATTTTACAAGATAAGAGCCAACATCATCAGAATCTTGTTGCTGAGGACTAGGGTCTCTTTTGGATGTAAGGCAATGGACACTCCAATCTTTCAGACTTCTAAACTTTTTCACGTATTCTCAGGCAATAAGCTTAGACCATGGTCATCCTTTTAATCTATTAGCTCCGCAGAACTAAAATATATTTATTAATAATAATAGTGATAAAAACAAGGCTGATGGCCACCTGGGAGGAGATATTTACAATATCTAAAATTGACAGGGGATTATTTAAAATATGCAAATAACTCCTGCAAATCAATAGGGAAAATCAAGAAGTCAAATAGAAAAATGGGGGAAGAATATGGATAAGCCATTCAAAGACAAGGAAGTTTGAAGGATGAAAATATACGAAAAATTCTCAACTTCACAATAAATCAGAGAAATAACAATTAAAACGAGGAATCCACATTGCACCCCAAAGAATAGCAAAACTTAAAAAGCTTTAATAAAAAAAAGGCAAGTGTTGTGGGTAGGCCAAGAACTTCTGTGCTCTGCTGTTGGAAATGTAAATTCAGACAGCCATTCTGGAAAATAAAGTGATGTTGTTTCATGACATTAAATATGTTTAAGACAAAAGAGGCAGCAATCTCTTTCCTGAACATCCCAGAACAATTCTTGAATAGGTCTGTGAGAAAATAACGGATGAGAATTGTCATCACAGCATTGTTTGTGGTACCAGGGGGTGGAGAGAAGCAATTTGGTGTCTATCACAATCGGACAAGATAAACAAAATCAGTGCATGCGCCGCAGAATATGATAAAGCAGCTCAAAGAAACATATTAAAGTTATACTCAGCAGCATGGAGATACGATAAAAGAAAATGTTACAGGAAAAAATCAGGAAACAGACTGAGATATACAGCATATCGCCTTTGATACCATTTATGTATATTAAAACAGACAGATACAAAACAATGCTAAGTGTTTTTAAAGGATACACACATATTAGGGATGCATGTGAGCACAGTAGAATGTGTGCCTAAGAGGGGGAAAGGAGGATGGATATGAGAATTAGGAATAAAGAGAAAACAAACAAAAATAAAACAAGAGAGGGGACTTGTAGCAGACCACTGATGAGAGCATAATGATGATAATAGAACTGATGAACATGGTTAGCTCACAGTGCCTTAGCCGAAGGCCAAACGTAAAATAAAACAAAGTAAAAGAAAAGCAGAAAAAGATCCAGTGATCAACATTTGAGCTGATTGTTCTGTCTATCTTACATCATGACACAGTATCTGTATATCTATATCCCACAACCTAGAATATTTCAACATAGATAGTGAGAAGTTCTGCATAATAAACATGATGAGATTGCCTCCTGTTTAACAAAGACTGAATGCTTTCCCCCTAAGATCAGGGACAAGACACATCTGCTCTCACTACTTTTATTCAATATTGTACTGGAGGTTCTACTGAGGGCAATTAGCAAAGAAAGAAAGGAAGGAAAGAAGGAAGGAAGAAAAGGCAGCCAGATTGGAAAAGAATTATTAAACTATCTCTATTTGCAGAAGACATATATAGAGAAAATCAAGTTCAGCAAGATTGCAGGATACAAGATTAAGGACAAAAATCAATAATATTGCTATATTCTAAAAAGGGATAATCCAAATGTGAATTTAAAAGCACAAAGCCATTTATACTAGCATCAAAAAAGAATAAAATACTTAGAAATAAATGTAGCTAAGTACAAAACTTACACTCTGAAAACTACAAACCATTGTTGAAAAGAAATTGAAGATATAAATAAATGGAAGGACATCCCATTCATGAACAGAAAGATGTATTATTGTTAAGATGGCAAATACTCCCCAAATTGTGTTAACACAATCCCTATCAAAACCCCAGCTGGCTTTCTTGCCCGAACAGCCAAGCTGATGCTAGAATTGACACGAAAATTCAAAGGACCCAGAAGAGCTCAAACAATCTTGAAAAAGAAAAACAAAAGATAGAAGACTCACACTTTTCAATTTTAAAACTTACTAAAAATCTACAATAACGAAGTCAGTGTGGTATCAGATAGGCATACAGATCAGCGGAAAATAATTGAGAATCCAGAAATAAGCCCTTATATTTATAGTCAATTGATTTTTGACAAAGATGCCAAGACAGTTTAGGGAACAGAGCAATCTTTTCAACAAATGGTCCTGGGACAACTGGATATCCACATGCAAAAGAATGAGTTGGACTCCTTCCTTAAACAATGTGCAAAAATTAACTCAAAGTGAACCTTAGACCTAAATGTTAGAGCTAAAAATTATGAAATTCTTAAAAGAAAACATAGGAGTAAATCTCTGTGACCTTGGGTTAGACAATCGTTTTTTAGATATGACACCAAAAACAGAAGTGACAAAAGAAAAAATAGATAATTTGAATTTTATCAAAATTTAAAATTTTTGTGCTTCAAAGAAGACCATCAAGAAAGTAAAAAGACAACCATAAAAGGGGAAAAATATTTTCAAATATTTGCAAATCATATGTCTGTTAAGGGAATCACACAACAAATTCAGCAATTAGAAAAAGATGACCCAATTTAAAAACGGTCAAAGGGTCTGAACAGCCATTTCCTTAAAGAAGATAGACAAATATCCAACGAGTGCATGGAAAGATGCTCAACATTATTAATCATTAGGGAAATGCAAATTAAAACCACAATGAATAAGCACTTCATACCCACTAGGATAGTTATAATAGAAAAGACTCACAATAAGAAATGTTGGCAAAGACACGGAAACACTGAAACCCTTTGCTGCGAGAATGTTAAATTGTCTTGCTACTTTGGAAAACAATTTGCTAGTTCCTCAAAATGTTACACTTAGAGTTACCATATGACCCAGCAATTCTACTCCTAAATATAAATTCAAGAGCTATGAAAATATATGTCCACCTAGCACTTATGCAGTAATATCCATAGCAGGATTACTCCTAACAGCCAAAAAGTCGATACAATCCAAATGTCCATAACTGATGAAAGGGTAAACAAAACGTGATATCCATACAATGGAATACTACTCAACAATAAAAAAGAAATGAAATACTAATACCTGCTTCAACATGGATGAACCTTGAAAACATCATGCTAAGGAAAAGAAGCCAGTCACAAACGATCATAGATTACACGAATCCATTTAGAGGAAATGCGCTAAATAGCCAAATCTCTAGAGACAGAAACTAGATTAGTGGTTACAGGGGCCTGGGGACCAAGCAAATGAGGACTGACTTCTAATGGGTACAGAGTTTCTTTTCCGGATGATAAAAAAACATTCTAAAATTAATTAGGAGCGAAGTTTGCACAATTCTGTGAATATACTAAAAATCGTTGAATTGTACATGTTAAATGGCTAAACCATATTGATACGTGAATTATATCTCAACAAAGCTGCTTAGAAAAACAAAAGCTTTATTCGTATTGACTTTGTTTTCAACATCACTGTATGCATCTCTAGGCTGAAAGTCAGCACTGGAGAGGAAAAGAGAACTAAGTTAGTGCTTTAAAGAAGAATGCCAAATAACTGCTTTAAATGATCAATCACTTGAGGGTAAAGTGACACACAAAATAAATATGGAAATGAGCATTTTTCTCCTTCTGTTGCACAGCATGAACACATTGACTGCTATGGAAAAGACAAAATTTCCAATAATTTTTGGCTAAAATATACAGTTCTATTTACCAGCATCAAGAAAAAATTTCAGAGCCCTGGAATGGAACACATATTGAAAGGCTCTTCAAATCACCTTGCTAGATATGATACTAGTACTATTCACCTAAAGAGAGTGAGGACAGAGTGCACCAGAAGGGAAATAAGAAAGGGGGTCGTTTTATATGCAACATGTGACCTTGGGAAGGAATTGTCCCCTGGTTGGGCGTATACATCAGCAGGAACCCGTCATCAGACTACCGCAATCTCAACTTCTCTGCAGTACACCTAGAAAGACTGGGTCCCTTATCCACGGTAGACCTTGGGCATCCTTGCCAGGATAAAAGAAGTCTTACTTCCCTTTCTTTGTTGTGCCTCACATTGCACGTGAAATGGCTCAAGTCCGAATCGTTACCGGTGTCGTTCATTTACATGAGCCATCCTCACTGGTTAATGTCCAACAAATATCTATGTGGAGTGCCATATTTATCAGGCAAATACTGAGAGTAACTGCACAACACATTCCATAATCAACATACTGACGTTTATAAAGAATTCTGTTTTTAGTGGTGATGTTTGTTCAACTTGGTCTAAATTAAATAAATAAGCACTTCAGAGACAGAACTGTGTATTTTATTTTTTCATGCCCTCCTAGCCCCAGGGAACCTAGAATAAGGTCAATGGATCTATATGTGCTTAATAAGTTAGAAAGAAATCGAACATCCAGAAAAACCTGGAATGGTAGACTATGAAAACCATAGAAATGAAGTGATAGGAGACACATCCAAGAGAGACACCAACCCTGCTTGTTGGGATGCCACACGCCCCAGCAGCCCCAACGACCTTGGCTTACAAGACAAATATTTGTTTATAGAAGTTCAGCGTGTAGGTAGGCAACATTATTTGTGGAATAAAATAGCCCCAAACAAGACAACTCAGTATTGTTTATAAAATCAATTGTCAAGTTTATTTTTCTCAGCCTGAGGAATGTCTAATTTTAATGTTCGGCATCCTGATATCTGCCTGAGAAGTCTCTGGGCTAATCACAAATTTGGACAAAGCTGAATTCTATTCAGCCTGTCTACCTTTGTGCTTTTGTGACCCCACCAGGCTGCCTGGCATGAAGATTCAGGAGTATCCCGGAATACCCCAGTAGACACAAGTAAAATAAATGAAATAAAAAATGCGTACATTTAAAAAATAATTTAAAAACTGTCAGATAATCAGAAAAAAGTCCCAATTTCCTTTTGCAATCTGAGGTCAGTCTACTGCGTGTATAACCAGTACTAAAATACGTGAACAATTGTCTGATTAGTTTGACCATGATATAACGGACAAGCAAGTCAGATAATTAAAGGCAAAGCAAAACAAAATAAAAATGTCATTTCAGGGAAGCAACCTATCTTGAGTGGCCCCTGGATGTACGGCATAGTCAATTCTCCACAGGTATAATTTCCTAGAGATTTCAGTTACCCAGAAAGGCCCACGTGCTTCAGCATGGCAATAATACAAAAGTCCCTCCCTGCGCCTCTGAAGTCTGCTCCTTTCCGTGCACCCTGACTCATGATCGGATGTGGGGCGATGCCCCATCAGAAAGCAAATCATGTCTGTACTGCTCCCAAAGCAATGCCAGGATAACTCCAGGAGATAATGAGACGTGAGGGGAGGTTGGGCCTCAGGTTTAATTTGGCAAGGTTAACTGACTGGTAAAGATGGGCAGTTCATTTCAAATTCTGTTCAAAACAATTCAAGAATTGCCATTCAATATTGATTTAATTAATTCTTCTCTGGTTCCACAAACACTGAGAGAATTTAAGTCATGATCCCTGCCCTCCTCTTCCAACTTGCTTACTGAGGGGAGACAAGTAAACAATTTCCACACCTTGCGTTAAGTGCTAAGGTAACGGGATGCTGCAGAAATCAGAAGATCCCCACCCATCTGTGTGCTTCGGGTCCGTCTACCACAGGGGTATTGATTCAGCTGGAGGAAGGAAGAGCATTTCATTCCCACCACGTTAAGGAGTGGGAGAGACAGTAGATCAGCCTCGCTGAGAGCACCTAAGAGGCAAAACATGCACTAGGTTTCTGCCTTGTCAAGTGTTTTCCAGAGTTTGCTTGGTGGCAAGGACATACCTTCCAAGGGGTGGGGGATCCAATGCACAAGCCTCCAGAGATTCAATTTTCCATTCCAGCAAACACTGTTCGCAAAGGTGAAAAAAGTTCAGGTTTGTTCCCTAAGTCCTCCTGCTAATGAGTGCTGAGTGAATATCTCAGGCTCAGTAATTGCAGGAAGAGTGGTAAAACCAACTCTGAGGCACAGCTCTCAGACTTGCGGGAGGGCGAGGAGGCCTCGGAGGCTCCCAGGAACAGAGAGGTGGGGAGCAGCCGAGTGTGTTTCTGGGGCCCAGGTCCATGTGCACCTGTCTGTTGCTCTTCGCATTCACTTGAGTTAAGTGGAGAGCGGAGCAAGCAGCAAGGGGCTTTACAGGACATGCCCCTCAGCGTCGCAGTGAACAGAAATGATCTGTGAATCATGCATGACTCATTCCATTCTTTCTATCCTACAGTTCTTTTTTTTTAAACTGAGATATAATTGACATATCACATTGTATTAGTTTTAAGTGTTCAACATAAAGATTTGACATATGTATATATTGCTAAATGATCATCACAATAAGTTTAGTCAATATCCATCATCACACTTAGTTACAATTTTTTCCTGTGATGAGAACTTTCAAGGTCTACTCTCTTAGCAACTTTCAATTACACAATACAGTATTGTTAACTACAGTCACCATGCTGTAAAGTACAATCCCAGGACTTAATTATCTTGTAACTGGAAACTTGTACCTTTTGATCACCTTCACTCATTTCACCCAACCCCTCACCTCCCACCTCTGGCAACCACCAATGTGTTCTCTGTTTCCGCACTGAAGTGAAACTGGCCTTGGATTACCTGAGCAGCTGGCTTTCCTCACAGATTACTTCAGGGCAGTCGGAAGCCAGCTTCTTTGGAGGGTCTGCTAGCATGGCGTTGGGGAGGACCCAAGGGCTTTTGAGGAGTAGCCAAGTTCAATTTTCAAGGAGTGGTGCATCTGCTGACGCCAGTATCTATTCCCAAAGGAGAAATTCGACCTACTTTCCTGTCACAGAAATCCCTTGGGGCCTTCAGTGTGACCAGAGCCATTCACATTTCAAGCATGGAAATGATTCTCAACACCTCAAGATCCCGCACACCCCTACCTTCCACAGGATCCATTTCTCTATCGTGTTTGATGAGAAAAGACAAAAACAGACGGCCAGAAAAGCAGCTTCAGGGCGTGGGGCGAATGGGTGGGTTGTCATGCAGAGACCCAGATTTCAAGGAATGAGGGGACAAAGAATGTCAGGGGAGAAAGATACATCTCAAGGGTGGCTCTGGGAGCCACGCCATCATCAGCCAAGAGCCAAAGGATTGAAGCATCTTGAGGTTAAATAAGATGTTTCTGAGATGCAATCGACCTACCTTGTAAGCCACTTCATACTGGGGGTGGGGAAGTTGAAGATGAATCTGAAATTCATGCCATAAATGGTGTTGAGAGAAAAGGAGACAAATAGGAGATGGGATGTGAGGATGACGAATTTGGTCCTACTGAGCCTGAGGGGCTGGACACCATCGGGTAGAGGTGTCCAGAAGACAGCTGGCAATTCATGCCTTCAACCTCAACAACAGACTGAGATAAGAGCACATCTGAACAGAAGAGGCTGTTGAAGTGGTGGAAGCAGTTAAGTTCACTCAGGGACAGCCACGGGCCAGTTGGTGTCAATGAGATTCCAACCCAGCGCTCTCCCAAGCCCACCTCTTGTGGTAGTTTGATTGAACTGTCAACACATTCTTGCTCCCTGCATCTCCATACAGATCCTGCACACCTCTGCCTTCCACAAGATTTGTTTCTCTATTGTGTTTGACGAGGAAAGACAAAAGCAGATGGCCAGAGACACAAGCTGCCATGGCTGACTTAGGACAAGGTACTGACCTCACCTTGCCTCAGTCCCTCATCTGGAAATGGGGATAATGGTAGTTCCTGCCCCATAGTGTTGTTGGGAACACATTCAAGCTTTTAACACAGTATCTGTTAGCACGCAGCAAATGTCAGCCATTATTAATAGTCGGAAAGGAGCAAGAGACAGATATGCACAAAGATGGTCATCTATTTTCCTACCACTGTTACACAAAAGTAGCAGTCTGGTTTAAATTGTAACTGTTGACTAACAAAATTCATGACATCCAAAATTTAAAACCACACTTTGGACATTTGTGTATATCCATATATGTATGTGAAAGTACAAGAGTGTGAACACACACACGCAGATACCTGTTTATGTAATGCCTTAGTTCCTCAGGAAACATGACGGTATCTGTTTTTCCTCAGCACACTTGTTGCAGTTACAGTTTTGCATTTCTTTGTGTGATTACTTGAAGTCTGTCTTTCCAGCAGGTTGTGAGCATCATTAGAGCGGGGACTTATGCAGCACCGTGGACCCACTGCCTAGCACTGACAACGGCACATAGTAGGAGCTCAGTGACGATTTAGTGGATGAATCGATGGATGGATGGAGAGGTTGGCAATGAGGAGAGAATGGCACCCAAACATTAGCTTCAATAAAAGACTTCCCTAGACAAATATTATTCCAGCATCAAATAACTTGAGAAAAGTGCAAAGTGGATTTGCTTACTTATCTAATTCCCTAATAGACTTTTAAATTGAGTTTTGTTTTTAAAAACTTGAAGAATAAAATGAGTCATGAATGAACCAAAATGGATTTCTGGATCATGAATATGTGCTGTAAAATCTAAAAAACAAATTTCTCCCCAGCCCTGCTCCTTTCCAATTTTCCGTGTAAGCCAACTCCTTGAAGGTGGTATGAAACTCAACCAACTTCACAGCAAATATTTTCTGCTTTATTTACTGAGCTCCGATTAAGTGGACGATGTTACACTAGCACTGTGTGAAAACGGGAAGATGCACATCCCCGAAGGAGCTATAATGTTCTAAGAGGTACAGGTGTGCTTAAAAAATTAGCATTTGCAATAACTGACATTTATTGAATTCTTCCTATATTCCAAACACTGTTCTAAGCACTTTCCAAGGCTGACCTCTTTTAAATTTTACAATGACTCTCTGAAGTCAGCATAAATTATTACCATTTTATATTGAGGAAGTTGAGGCACAGAGAGACTAGGTTGCTAGCCTAAGATCACACAGCTATTCAGGGAGCTGGCCCTTAGGAGCCCATGCTCTTACCATCATATGCAGAGCAGCCGAAAGTGAGAGCTGGATGCTTGCTCAGAAACTAAGTAACAGAGTTTGGCTTATCTTTTTAGTTTTCCTTTGGACTGTGTACCCAAGAAATTAAAATAATCTTCTGTTTGCTTTTAGAAATAACACAGCCTCCTTGGAGCCTCTGAAAGTAAGCTGTTCCAGAAAATTTAAATGCAGAATGAAACATTGGTGCCAAAACATTATTTTTTTCACTGTTTCTGATTATATTAATAATTATCAGATGCAAGTTGATCCCTTACAGTGTACATGGTTTCATTTTCTGACACTTGGAGTGACCATATCCCAGTGTGTCATTCTAAAATGGAAGTCAAGAATAACATCAGTGGCATACTCACAGCATTAAGATCCCTCATCATTGACTGAGGTGGAGACAGCTCCAAAATCAGCTTGAAAGCCTCCAAGCAGTTATTGACCATTTATACAGGTACTTGGATTTTCTCTGTGTCTCTTTATTACCTGAGACACAAAATGAGGGAATATTTAATGACAGCTTTTTGTGAAATATCCGTGTGTCACTCTATCTCATTCAACTTTCTTGAGGTTCCATTATTTGTACCTCTGGAATCACCAAATATAATTTGTAACCAGCCTCTTATCCATCTCCTTTCTCAAGAGAGAGTGACGAAGTGTCTTCAGCATAAACTTCTCCATGTCCTTGACTTTTGAACCATAGTTTTCCCTCTGCATGAAATGCTCTTCCTCACATTGTTCAGCTGGCCACCTCGTACTCAGTTTAACAAACACTTGTGAAAGGATGGCTTTATAAAAATAAGTGACATTCCCTCTTTTCTGTAACTCAGTCTGATCCTCTGTGTCCGTTAAGGATTGATTTTGGTGGCAGAGATTACCAAATAAGAGGCTTGCTTTTCTCTCTCATAACACGAAACTCAAAAGCAGGAAGGCAGGGCTGGTATGTTGGCTCCACAGTGTCTCCCAGCACACAGTTTTCTTTAATTTTTCTCTTCTGTCATCCTTAATGTTTAGGTTTGAGCCTCAAGGTTGCCTCATGGTCTCAAAATGGCTATTGGAACTCCAACTATATCATTTCAGACAGGAAGAATAAAGAAAGGGAGGAGGGAACACAGATACTTCCAGAAGAGTATACCCTTTTAAGAACTTCCCAAGAGGTCTCATCCAATGACTTCTACTCACCTCTCGTTGGACACCCCCGTCTTTAAGGGAGGCTGGGAAGTGTAGATTAAAGAAAACCAGAGTTAACTGTCTAACAACATAGGGGTTCTGTTACTAAGAAGATAAAAATAGAACCTAATCAGACAACACTGTACCTCCCTTACAGTGATTTTAAAACATGTCTGCAAATTCTTGGACACTTTTCTCATTGAGGGCAGCATCTATGTCTCACCCCTTGAATGTAGGTTGACCTTAGAGACTCACTTCAAACCAAGAGAATGCAGAGGAAGTGACACTATAAGACTTCAAAGGCTGTGTCACAAAAGGCCTTCCCAAGTTCTGCTTCTCTTGGAACGCTCACTCTTTGCCACCCCTTCTGAGGTGCTCCCTCTTGGGACCTAGCTTCCATACTGTGAGAAACTCAAGCCGTATTGCAAGGCCACATGTGGGCTGTCAGTCCCAGGTGAGCACAGTCTTTGAGTCATTCCAGCCCAGGTGCCAGACGTGTGAGTAAAAGAGCCTCCAGTGACTCCAGTCCCCAGCCATGAGGTCATGTACAGCCTTAGGGTCTTTCAAGATGTTGAGAAGCAGAGATAAGCCATTTCTGCTGTGCCCTGCCTGGATTTCCAAGCCACGGAATCTGTGAATTTAATATAATGGCTATTTTAAGCCAGAAGGTTTTGGAGTGGTTTGTTATGAGGCAACAGTAACCACAACACTTCTTTCCTCCAGGATGAGACAATTGCTCCTAAATGTTTCTATCACATTCTAGTCATACAACTACACTTTCTGTAACTTCTATTATCTAGGACATGATGGTTTTTGGTAAACGTTTATTGAATGAATGGTCTATATACAGTACTCATATTTTGTAGTTATTTTTTAATGTGGTATTTCTCTGCGGACTGTGAATACTAAGGCAGGGACCATCCCTAAGGGCACATAGTAGGTTCTTGATAAAACTCTGTGGAATTGAATTTATGATGGATAAATTTGGGGCTCTGTTTGAGAATACACAGGGATGGATTTGGCTGCCTCCTATAGCACTGACCACAAAGATTTGTATTTTACTTTTAGAGCAAAGCAACAAAGGTTTTAGGTTCAAGCAATATAGGTCGTTCATGGGGAAAAGTCAAATCAGGGCAAAAAAATGCCAATTACAATCCAATAATGTACAGAGCCTGGGCTTATAGCCCATGCTATATCTTCTGGGCCTGACCAACAGTCTCTACCTGGCCACACACACACATGGAGGTGTCTGGCCCTGAAGAGGAATGAAGTAGGCATTTAGTGGCCTGGGCTCACTTTCTAACACTCCTTCCACTTCAAGGCAACGAGTGCCCCAATAAGTACAGCCAACAGATGCTGGGTACTCCCTGTGCCTAAGACTATGGCTTGGTGCATGGTGGTTACAGAAGAAGTCTTTGGCACAATGGCATGGCCCACATCCTCTAATCATCCAGTTCTATTGGGCACACAATTTTCAATGCCTGAAATTCCACAACATATTTATCGGAATGGATGTGCTAGGCTATCTGTAGTAACAAACATTCCCCAAATCTCAGAGGTTTAACCCAAAAAAACTTATTTCTCACTTCCTACAGGTCTAAAGTGAGCCAGTAGACCCACCTCAACATATGCTTTCGATAGCTGAGGCAGGACAAGGGAATGTGCCAAATCGCACACTAGTTCTTAAAGCTTCCACCAGAAGTGACATACGTCGCTTCCACTTATATTTCATTGGCCAAGAAGGTCATGTGGCCACACCTGATTAAACAAAGATGGAGAAGTTTAACCTACCATGTGCTGAGAAGGTGAGGCATGGGAACAGTGCAAATCACGTGAACGACCATTGGAGGCGTGTGCATGCCTCTACCCCTGCTGAGATGCAAATGCTCTTGAAACAGGGACTTCACATGACCCATCGGCAGCCATTAACAGCCTCATGTGGTTATTATACCATGTTGTTCTTGAGATTAAATCTTGATGTGATCAGGAAAATATTCACGGAGACTAGAAGACAGTGACGTAGATGACAGAAAGATGGCATGGGTTGTCAGAGGCTCTCATCAGCAGGCTGCTGAGAGGTCAACAGAAAAAAGAATCTTCAGTTTAGGAGGGAAGAGAAAACAGCTTTTGAAACTATCTTGTCCCAGTTCTGCCCCCAAGCTAGAAGTTCTTGGACAGACCCTTCTACTCTCAGGGTCTTGGCTCTCAATCAACACTCTAAGGCTATAGGAGGATGTTATTTCTAAGCCACAGGCCAGCCTGCCAGTGTATAAGATAATCAGACTCTCACAGACAAGAAACTCACAAATAGACACACATACACACGCACACACACACACACACACAAACACAGAGAGAGAGAGAGAGAGAGAGAGAGAGAGAAACATGGCACTAGATTGGATGCCTACAGAGAGAAAGTCAATGTATATATCAGAGGCAAAGAGTCATCGTCTTTCCAGACCCCTCAGTTTACCACTCCCCACAAGGTTCTTGGCCCTACAGGATTTGTACTAGCGTCCTTTCAAATGGCAGGTTGGGACTCAAAACATTTATGCTGCCAGTTTAAGAAAAAAAACAAATCTTCATCCTAGGTGGAGAGGGAAAAAAAGGCAGCTCTCCTTTACATTTAGAGCTGCCCTTGAAAATACCAGCTTATTAACCTAGAATAAGTGAGGGAAAGAGTAAAGGGCTCCTGGGACAAAACTCAGCCAAGAGAGACTCCGAGGGTAGGTTTTATTGGTGATATAACCTCTTCCTTCAGGAATTTTATGGGGAGCTGTCAGGCAGCATAGACCTTGGCGGCAGAAGCCGCCTGACTGCTCGGTACCTGAAGGCCTTGGTTTGAAAGCATATTCTCTGCAGGGTCTTGACGTATTTTTAAGAAGACAGGCAGGAATTACTTATTCCTCCCAGTATATGATTTTTCATTTTTCTTTCAGCAGAAATGGGGAATGGATTGCTGTGGGATTTGCAAGCTTCCTGAGCATTAGAGAGGGTGGCAGTTAGAATGACAGTAATGACTTAGGTCTCCTCTGAGGGTGGTCTCTTCATTACTAGGACAGCCTGAGCTCTGGCTCCATCATTCATACTCTGCCACTCCATCCACAGCACCACTTCCCCCTCTGTCCATCAGAGCTGGGGCCCTGCAGGCTGGCCTCTTTCTTTCTGGGACAGTCTATCAGCCATACCTGCCACCTCTGCAAACGAGGCAGAGGCTGGAACAAACCCTACAGAGTTCCCTTCCCCTCTCTCCCTGCCAACACACATATACAAACACACACACATGTACACACATGTGCACCCATGGGCATACAAGAGCACCTGCACTTCAGTGAACACTGAAGGCAATCTGAGAAATGAATAGAGTCTTAAGGAGAGAGATATAGAAGTGGAGAGAGCCAGCCCCACCCATTTAAACTTGGTGAGGGGCAAGGCCAAGGTCATTGGTTAATTATATGTACCAGGACTGTAAAGCAAAGGAAGGGACTGAGTTTCATAATCCACTCATTCACATCTTTGTCACGTTTTCTTAAAAGACAAATCGGAGACTGACAATCTATGACTATATGCAGCAATACAGAAGAATCTCCCGCAAAAGACAGAAGACACCAATGAGTACTGGGTACTCGTTTTTAATGTAAAAAAAACAAAAGAGGTGAGGGTGGGGAAGTCATGACAGTGGTGGGCCACTGGCTGGAAGGAGACCTGATGGACTTCTGCTTTGTTTCTTGATCTGGGTGCTGGTTATGTGAAAGTATTAAATTTGTGAAAATTCATCACTTTTCCACATGAAACAACAAAAAGCTGATCATGGCCCTCTCCTGCTTCAAGGGGTTTCTTGGCTGGGCATCGCCTAAGTGACAGTTTCTAAATACCCAGTTCAATTTTTACTTCTCCACGAAGACTTCCTTGATTTCCTTCATCCTTCACAACTCAGTTACGACACAGACTCCATCACATGGCACCATATGTGATCTTTGTGTTTCTCCAATTAAATCATGAGTATCTCTAGGGCCGTGACTGGGTCTTACTCATCTTTTGGGTCTGGGTGCCTAGTACCAAGGTACTAGCACATGTTGAATGAATGAATGAATGAATGAATTACTTCATAATCCCTTAGAGCCCCAGGTCATCTTGATGCCAGCAGCACAGGGTCACGGGCATGGGGAAGTATGTTAGGAGTCATGGCTCCCTCTCCTTGACACACCACTCACCCTTGGAATCACCCCAGTCTTGCCTCTGGCCCCACCATTCTATTGAAAGATCTCTAACTTCAGTCAACAATGACCTTATAAATGTCAAATCCAATGGACTTTTTTGAGCCTCATTGGGGGGCGTCTCTCTGAGGCATTTGATATTGTTGAACATTTCCTCTTATTACATCATCATCCTCTGCTGGCTTCTCAGACAATACTCTCTTGGTTCTCATCCTACTTCCCTGACAGTTCCTTCTCAGGTTCCTCTCCCAGCTCCTCATTCTCATTTCTCAAGCACTCAGGCCTGAGACCAGCTTCTCACTCCCCACATTCGACACACCCATCTCTCACATGCTGATATCTCTCAGCTCTGGGATACTAAGATCCAGTGTTCTACTAGAGAGCTCTTCCTGGGTGCCCCACAGACATCCCAAGATCCAATATCTGACACTGAACTTATCTTTTCTCTCCCAAATCTATCCCTCTTCTTGGGTGAAGACCCTGGTTTTGGAGAACGGTGTCACCATCCATCTTTTCACCCAAGCCATAAGCCTAGGGGTAATCCTAGATGCCTCCCTCTCCCTTGCCATTCCTAACAAATCATTTCTAAGTCCTATAGATGGCTCCTTCTTAACGCTGCACCTACTTGTTGTCTCTTCCTCATCCTCATTGCTATTGCCTTTGTCCCGGCCCCTGGTCAGATTTTTGCAATAATCTTCTAACTGCTTTCTACACTTCTAGTCTTCATTCTAGGCCAGGAGGATCTTCCTAAAATGCAAACCAGATCACATCACTTCTCTGCTTCAAATCCCTGTAGAGCTCCCCTTCGCCTACAGATTCATCCCAAAGTCCTTCTTATGGCCTTCCACCATCTGGCCTGGCCTGTGATTTCCTCTCTAGCCTTATCTGTCCCCACACCCCACTTCATCCTCAGCATTTGGTGTCTCTGTGCCTTTGCTCTTGCTCTGACTACTCCATATCTGTCTAGAACACCACTCTGCAAGGCACTTGACCCAAGTGTCTTCCTGGTGAACCCCTGACTACCTCCTCTTTCCAGGCTTATCTCAGGGTCACCTCCTGGAGGAAGCTTTTCTCAAGCCTCCATTGCCTTGGTGGACCTGGCCATGCCTCCCTAGACCCCATTTTCCCTGTACACACCTCTTCTGCAACACTGACAATACCGGATTGCCCTTGGTGAGTTCCATATCCACCTTCCCTTCTAGACCTTGGTGACCACGATGATGTTTTATATGTGCCTTTGTGTGTGCAGTGACCAGCACAAGGTCTGACACAGGCGCTCAGTAAAACGCCTGTGGAATGTTGTTACTGAATGAATTGCTCAGTAACTTTATCTCTCTAGTTCATACTGAGGAAGAGAGAAACAGCACAGAAAGGCAAACCCGAAGTCTAGATGGGAAAACCACTAACACAGTATTACAACCCCTGTAGCGGAGAATCACTGTTTCTGCCTGCCTCTTGGTAACAGCCCCTCTGCTTTCCTTTGGGGAACAAGCTTCTCTCCACTGCATGCAGTACTGGTGCGCTCTCAGGGGTGGGTCAACCAGACTCCTGGAAATTTGAAGCCTGAATAAATCTTACAAGGATGGAAAACAGTTCCTTCTGTCTAGAGTCTTAAAACTATTCTGGTTCCTGTCCTCTCTGAGACATGGCTGGTCAGATTTTCTTCCTATTTTATGGGTACCCATATCCCTCTAATAAATTGCATTTCTCTCTTCATTGGGCTGAACTGGGTTTCTCTTGTTTGCACTGAAAGAACCTTGATAGCTATAATAATGCAAGCCACCACAATCTTGTTTTCTGTCCCTAGTTCTGCTCCAACTGCTGCCTTCCCAGAAGTCCCACCTCATTTCAGGAGATTTACCTGTTGGCTGCCTTTTCCTGTGAATACCTTTTTCTCAACTCTTCTTGCTGCCCCTGCTTCTGCTACCCACCTGGCTGTGACTTTAATGGCAGAGTGGTTAGAAAAGTAGGGGACATGATCCCTTAATGATAAGGACAATCATTACTACTTCGTCCCAGCAGGGGTGCTGCCTGACTTGGCAGGAGCGAGTGGGAAGGGAAGACTGTGGTGTTGGGGTTGGAACTAGGAAAAGGCTGAAGTGAGATGAGGGCAGGAGCGTCACAAAAATGGACAAAGTGGTCAGAGTATGAAAATGTTTAAACTACTGTCTGGGGCCAAGGATGAGTCTTGGGTCTTGCTTGAGGGCACCCTGGCCAGCTGTTTTTATTTGACTAAAGGTGGGAAGATTGACAAATGGATGTTGGTCTAGATGGAAGCAGAGCATCCCTAGCTTCTGAATACTTATCTTCCAAAGTTTCATTTGTTGAGCAGTTGTGTGGAACTCAGAATGTTTTTTCTCATCGAAATAATGTAATAAGTCTTGGCCACAAAGACCCAAGTTAAACCAAATCGTGGCTGGGCTGCTCCATGTGTGGAGTCACTGAATCTGGTCGTTCCTGAATCTTGGTGATACCTGTGGGCTGAGCTCGGGAATTACAGGGGGCAGTGGAAAGATAAGAGGGATAAGGAATGTGGCCAAGGCACTGGCCTATGGCCAGCTCTCTTGGTAAGGAGAACGGAGATGTGAGTGATACTGAGCCTCTTAATCTTCAGTTTGTGTGCCCACTGTGCAATAAGCCAATCACTGAGATATTGGTGCTTGGAGATGGAGAAAGACTTATTTAACTTGGCCAAAATAAGAAGGCAGGAGGATAGGTTCTCTCAAATCTGCCTTAATGAAAGAAGAAAGCAGGAGTCTTTATAGAGCTAAGGGGCTGGAGAAGAGGAGTTTCAGAGAAACAAAGGGGAAATCTGTGTGTCTTTCACTCCAGGTAAGCCCTTGGGCAATCAGACTTCTGGGCATCAGCAGCAGCTGGGGGCTGGTAATCTGGTGATTGTAACTTCCTTAAAGGCTTTTTCTTCTGCAAAACAAGCTTATAAATCCTTGTGACCCTTGAGTCTCCCCTCAGGTTAAACAAGAAAACGGCAAATCAATGAGATTAACTTTTCATCCATGTCTGTGTTGTTCACAAGGTCTAAGGGTAATCATGTTCCTGTTGAATATTTACAGGAACCCTCAGGTACCCGGCTTCACAAGTAGAGTCAGGGAGTCAGGGGTGCAGGGCTGGAGGCTCCGAGGGTTGGATGTTGTTTCTGCCTGCAAAGCACATCCCCAGCTGCTTCTGGCAGCAACACCCCCATTTCCTTGGGGCACCACCCTTCCCCTAACCTCAGCCCAGGTGGACTAGGTAGAGGTGGCCCCACCCTTATTTAGCATTCAGTCTGAGCATGACCCTGACCTGGCCAATAAGAGCAGACCCTGGCCAGAGATGCTGGTACATGAACTAATCAGAACCCATGAAAGGCCCAATTCCAGGACGTTTGTTAGAATTATTAAGAAAGGAAATTCTTTCAGCTAGCGTTACTTAGAGGCTCCATCTGGTCTGATGAGAAGAGCTTACCTGAAGATGAAACCAATGCTGGGGCAAGCTGGGCTCCGAAGTTAAAAGAAGGGAACTGAAGCCTGATGACATCATTTAAACCTCTGCAGCTGTCACCTCCTCTGAAATGTGAGTATGCCATCCTAGCCTAAACGGCCTTTGAGGCTCTTCCTCAAAGCCTTCCCAGCACCACTGCCACAGATACACAGGCATTCCTGTCTCCCTCTCTGGACTCTTACTCCTCAGAGCTGTCATCTTAAATCTTAAAATAATCAGTTAGACACTTTAAATTTCTCAATCAGATGCCACCAGAAGGCAAAAATGAGCAAAATGAAGTCACTGCCCTTAGCCAATAGCCTGGTAAAAGAGAGAGAACAAATATAGCTGGTTGAAGAAACTGAAGCACAGAAAGGTAAAGTGACTTATCCTAGGACACACAGCTAATAAATGCTGGAGTTTATTCAAGCCCAGACAGTCTGATTCCAAAGCCTGGCAAATTTAACTAGTATTCATAATGCTTGTCTCTGAACTGTGAAGATGTCATTACAGACACTTTCCTCAGTGGATCTCCTCGTGGAGAGAGCTGTTAGTTGGGAAAGCCTTGCCCAGTGGCACACAGAGAACTGAGGGTGAGGGTGGGGGCTGCAAAGGGCTTGCCTTTCCCAAATGCATCTTTCACTGGCCTGGGGCTGTGGGTTGGTTCCTGCAGACAACAGTTTGTTCTGCTGGTCCACACATCACAGTCTAAATGGATTTGGTGACTTCAGCTCCTGCTTTGTCTTTGCCTAGTTCAGCTGACAGTCTAGGGGACCAATTGCATTTGTGACACACAGTCCAGCTCCTCCCCACCCCCAGCATGGTTCTCTGAGAATCTGGAAGAAGCCACAGCTGTTGACTCCGGCTTCCTTTGGCTGCCATCATGGCAGCAGTTACTTAAAATTCCATCACTTCTTCAGCATTGTTAATAACCTCTCTCCACCTTACCCTTCTCTTGCCTTCCCTCGGTGTGTCGCCTTCAGTCTTAATGCAGTAGAGACTCCAGATGCTAGCAGAGTGGGGCAGAGAGGAAAATCCCTCTGGAAATCCCAAGCTGACAGAAGCCTTGGACGAGCTCTCTACAAGACTTCATTACCTAGGCAAAGGGAAGGCAGCCTATCCTATCTTATGCCTGCTTCAAAGCTCACCCGTTTATCTATTGCCTTGACTTCAATTTAAAAAACTTAAAACATCCTTTGAAGAATGCCGCTAAATCATCTCCCAGCCCTCTGTAGGCTAAAGCACCCAATTCTTGGATCTGTTGAGACAGTAGAGTTCTCTTGTCTAGACCCTTGCTACTCAAAGTGTAGTCCCTGACAAGCAACAGCAGCATCCCCTGGTGGCTTATTAGAAGTGCAGACTCTCCACCCTCATCCCAGATTTACTGACTCAGAATCTGCACTTTGCAGGAACTGCAAGGGATGCACATTTAAGTTTGAGAAACACAGATGTAGACCACTGGTTCTCAAACTTTAGTGGGGATCAGAAGTCCTAACAGGGCTTGTTAAAACCCAAATCTCTGCACACACAGTATGTGTCCCACTCCTTTGTTAGAGGAGTGATTGATTCCAGGCTGGGATTGCAGAGATGAATTCTCTTGGATACTAGCTAAACCCCTTGAGCCTTACATCCCTGCCTTCAGTGGTAAACAGTGTTTATCTTTATTTTCCTCTGCCCACACTGTTCTGGCATCTTCTCTTCCAGCCACCTGCCCATTTCCCCTGCCCTGCAGACCTTTCCATGAAACCTCAGAAGCACTATCCCTATAAACAGAGCATCATCCCAGAATGCTCCCTCCACCTTTGGCTCTATGGAAACCTCCCAGGCTCTGTCCTGGGTCAGTCGTTCTCCTAATGCTCCCATACTATTGCTTCTCCCTCTTGTATGACTCTTACACTTCAGGGCTTGGAGGCAGGGGGGGCCTCCCGCTCCCTCAGAACCCTTCACCTTCCTGGGATCGCTTCCCATCCTCTGAGGCTCTTGGCCATCACTTTCTTTCTCCTGGGTGACAGCATCAGTAATGCTACACTCAACCCTGCCCTGCCCATCCATTCTCCATTTGAGCAGTACAAATGCTCTTACCAAAATGCAAATGGACTGCTCCATTGTCCTAAGGATAAGGATCTAGCTCCTTAGTTACTCATAGTACTAAGATTTGGTTATAGTATTAATTATAGCATTAAGACTTGCACCCCAGGCCCCACCTCTGCCATCCCTGCCCTCTTTGTACAGCACTGCCATTCTATGCTCCAGCCTTTGTGAAAGACCTCTGCCCAGAACCATTCACTCTCTCTATCTCCCCTTGTCTCCCTAATCCCTACTTACTTTTCATGACTCAACCGAAATGTTATGTTCTCTAGGAAATCTGCTCTGATCCCCCAGCTCTTGCGGGTTGTCCTTGAAATGTGTGCCCAGAGAACCAGGTTATCTCCCTATGTACTGCTAAGAGCACTGTTGTATAATTGCCTTTTACTTATCTGCTCTCTGCCCATACTCAGAGTAGGGCTTATGACTCATTCTCTGCTTGAAGCATTTAGGATTGTGTGGAGCAGCAAGTTACAGAAACCACCAAAATGGCAGTTTAAACAGATTAGGAGGTTTGTTTTTCTCACATAACAAAAAGTCTAGAGGGTCATTCTAGTGATTTGTTAATGCCACCAGTCACCGATTCCTTTATGATTTTTGCTCCACTAAGATTTTTGCTCCAACATCTTTAGTATATGGTCTTTGTCCCTCGTGTTTTTTTCATGATCCCAAGCTGTTCCTCTCCAGCATCCCGTCTACTTTCCAGAGATGAGAAAGGGTGAAGTATGAAGGGCAAAGATGTCTGCTAACTGAGCCAGCCCCCTCTTAGCTGAAAGAAGGGTTGAGACATGTGGTTTGCAACCAGTCACATGGCTGCCCTGAACAAAATCGGGATTTTCTTAACAAGGAAAAGAGAGAGAATGGATATTGAGAGGCAACTATTGGTGTCTGCCACATCCCAGAATCCTCAGAACTTAACAGATGGCCTGTCTGAGCATAAGGCTCAATAAATATTGGTTGAATGATTGAACGAGCTATAATGAACACACATAGGCAGGTCTATGGGGACCTAATAGAAAGACATGGGAATCAGATAGGTGGTGCTGGTGAGGATAGAAATTGAACTGATCCCTGCTTAGACAAGGGAGGGAGACATCTCATGCACTCCCCCTGGGGCTTTCCTTCAGGTCTTTTTTTTGGGGGTGGGGGGTAAGGAAGATTGGCCCCCAGCCAAAATCTATTGCTACTCTTCCTCTTTTTGCTTGAGGAAGATTATTGCTGAGCTATCATCTGTGCCAATCCCCCTCAATTTTGTATGTGGGACGCCTCCACAGCATGGCTTGATGAGCAGTGTATAGGTCTGCACCCAGGATCTGAAACCATGAACCCCAGGCCTCTGAAGTAGAGCACACAAACTTAACTACTTTGCTATGGGGCTGACCCTCTTCCCTCAGGTCTTTGTTCTCCCATGTCTCCAAGTTCCCTTCTTCTGCAGGCCGTTGGTGCTCACATGGTACCTCTTCCTGGGCAGCCCCAGGGCTCTATGGAATTGTAAGCCAGTAGGATCTTCCCAAAGCGCTCTCGGCAATAAAGTACTCCTCCTCTGGGCTGAAACAATTTTTATTATGGGAAAATCTGAAAATGCAAATGTGCAAAATGGACAAAAATAAAGATTCCTGCCAACCAGTCTTAAAATTTTGATGTAGAGCCTGTTAAAAATGTTTGTATATACTCCTTTAAAAAAAAAAGTTTAGAATCCATGCTATATGCTGTTTTGTAATTACTCAATTTACTTTATCATAAACATCGTTCCATGCCAATTAGCAAATGTTTGCCATTTTAAGTGTGGCTGCCTTGTATTCCATTGTAATGTCTTATCTGTACTTGATCTTCATTTTCCACCCACTGCTTCACAAATCAGACCTCAGGGCTCAAATTCAGTATGTCAGCTTGGGTCCTTTGAAAAGCAGATGCTAGGATGTAATGAGAAATGCAGAAGATTTAATGGGAGAAATGCCTTTAGAGGGGGCATTGGATAGGATGAGCCAGTGACTGCAGTACAGCTCAGAGAAAGTCACAGCAATGCCAATGGGGAGCCTCAGAGCAAGCGTTGTCAGGAAAGTCCCAGCAGAAATGATCTGGCTCTAGTACCCCGCCATGTTTAATCATTTGCTGGCAGCAGCATGACCTCAGTGTGAGCACTGAGTGTATCTGAAGTTGCAGCAGCTGGAGGCTCTCAGCCAATGACATTCCTCTCAGTAGGTTCTCTTGGAAACTTCGTGAGTGCCATATGCATGCTCTTTAGAGATTCAGTTGTTTCCAGCAGAGTATGAAGATGGAGAATTACCTAATTAGTCTAAAATAATGAGCTAGCCATCCTGTGCCCAGAAATGAAGATCTTCTGCTAGGGCAAATGTTGAGGAATTCACGCCCACGTGCTGGCCCTTCTTGGCAGCAATTGGGGATCTTACTGGGTTCATAGTATTGATGGTGGATGAGTTGTTTACCTAGCTAATGACAAAGGAAGGACACACAAGTCAGGGTAAGCAATAGTTAGGAGATAAGTAAGCCCGTGATGTGTAGTACAAAGAAGCCTGTGCTTTCTCAGAACAGTAATTCTCTCAGGCCACTGCAGGAAAGCATTCTGGGTCCCTCATGATACCCATCAATCTGACAGCTGTATTGATCTCTGAAGATTGACTGTGACTACTTGAAGCATGCCTCTTCTGGCCAGCTACTACAGCCCTGCTTGGTGAAGAAGTTCAATTTTAACTATTTCAGCACATTTCACTTCTCCCTCTAGTCTCCCTCAAATTTTTACAAGGACCTTGTTCCCTAGAAGCTGAGCCTGCTCTGAGAATTTTGATGCACTTGCTTTGTTGCAGAGCACTCTCAGGAGAGGGAGTGAGAGGAGCAGGATAGAATGGGGAAGAGGCTGAGCAAGGATACGGCCTCAGCTTGAGTGGAGCTTCAGCCTGATACCATGGGGAGGTCTGGAGCATGAATTGTTCTGTACACTTGGTCCCACCTTGAGGCAGGGAGGTCAGCCTTTTGTACACCTATGCCAGCCAATTATGGCTGGCTCAGCATTGCCGGTTTATCTGATATTTTGAGAGAAGCTGAAAGTCTGGATTTTTTATTCAAAATTGCTGATTTTAAAATATTGAGCAAACACTGGGAAGGCCAAGCAAAACTCTTGTGGGTCTCCAATATATCATCTCTGTGGACTCCTTCCTGGTCAACACAGCACAGTCACCTTCCTTAGCAAGCTTGCTTCATAACAGGGCTAGGAACTGAGTGGGGACACAGCCCAAGACACAGTATAGTGGTAAATTAGAATTCCATTCTGCTACAAGTGACAGAAAACCAAAAATAACAGTGGTTTAAAGAAGATACAAGTCTTTTCCTCTCTAATGTAAATGGACTCTAGAGATAAGTGACTCAGTGCTGGTGGGGCAGCTCCATAATATCCAGGGACTCAGGCTCTTTCTGCTTTGTTCTCAGCCATTTGTAAAGCGTGGCTTGTTTCTCATAACGTAAAATTGTGCTGTCCAATGCAGTAGCCACAGCACAGGTGCTCTGTTGAAATGTGGCTAGTCCTAAGTGAGATTTCAAAGACTTAGTATAATAACAGAAATATATTATTAAAATTTAATTTTCTTATTTCTTTCTGTTTTTTTTTTTTTTTTTGAGGAAGATTAGCCCTGAGCTAACTACTGCCAGTCCTCCTCTCTTTGCTGAGGAAGCCTGGCCCTGAGCTAACATCTGCGCCCATCTTCCTCTACTTTATATGTGGGACTCCTACCACAGCATGGCATGCCAAGCGGTGCCATGTCCACACGTGGGATCTGAACTGGTGAACCCTGGGCCGCCTAGAAGTGGAACGTGTGAACTTAACCACTGTGCCACCGGGCCAGCCCCCTCTTTCTAGTTTTTAAAATGTGGCTATCAGAAAATTTAAAATTGTGTGTGTGGCTCTCCTTTGTGGCTTGTACTGTATTTCTGCTGGACAGCATTGATCTTAGACAACAATATGAATGCCATCCATCATGTCCATCCACACTGTAGCCAGCACGAAGGAGAAGAGGCAAAGAAGGCCATGCTCTACCTTTTAAGGATGTTTCCTGGAAGTTGCATACAGTATTTTTACTTATATCCTGTCAGTTAGAACTTAATCATGTAACCATATCTAAGGGCAAAGAGGGCTGAGAAATACTCGACACAATTTGGGTGCAGGCTACTGTTCCCACTTTATTTCTCATTACCCATGTGCATGAATTTACTTATTCCCTCTCTCACACATTCCCCTATACTCACTCATCAAATGTTTATTAGTCCATATTTTGTGTTAGACCTGGTACCACCCCTTAGGTAGGTAAGGGTCTTCACACTCAAGAAGTTTCCATTTGTTAAAAAAAAACAAAATTAAACTGAGTAAATTTAAAGATCTAATTGCCTTTATTAAACAATTCATGAACTTGGAAGCATCCCATCTAGTCAATACCAGGGAGCTCTGAGGAGCTGTGCAAAATTAAAGGCTTTGATACACAGAAGGAGAGTGAGACAGGAAGTCATAAACAAAAGAAAAGATTAATTCAGGCAAGGTCACCTTCCTCTGGGGGAAGGGCGGGGGCATCTGTCGTGCAGATTATCTCACTAATGTAGATCAGGAAATTCCAGATTGACTGATTAAAGGTCACACTCCTGGAAGGGGTTGAGACTGCAATTAAGTCTTGGTTTGCTGTTCTGAGGGCAAGTGACTCCATTTTGGGCCTGACTGTTTCTTTTTTATAAAACACATTGCAAAGGTATGGGCAATCTTGTGAAATGAGTGAGAGCACGAAGTGTTACAGGTGCTAAGATAGACATCTGGAGAAGGAACAAAGGCTGGAATAGTTAGTTTTTCTTGGCAGAACCAGAAAATACTTATCAAGGAGGTGACCCTTGAGCTGAGTTTTGACAAAGGCTTAGATGTGTGGGAAGGGTATTTCAGGCAGAGGGAGTAGCATGAACAAAAGCTTGGAACTAATTCAGCATGGTCCATTTTAGAAATGGCAAATATCTCTTAAAGTGAGAGCCTACGATGCAACAGGGTTGGGGGTAGGGGTGGGGATCTGGGGCTGAGCATGCAGGCAGGGGGCTTGCTCCTGGAAGATCTTGAAGCCATGATGAGGTTTGCTAACTGCTAACTACAGCCCAGCATCTCTTTGGAGGGCTTCTCTGGCCTTGGCAGTTTGCTTTGCTCACCTGTATGGCAGGTGGGAAATGCTGAAAAATTATCACCACCCTTCCCCTTGGGAGCAGCTTTCAACCAATGATTAAAAGGAGCTGGTGAATAAAAACCCCATCTCCTTCCCACATCATTTGAAATGATTCCAAGACATGTTCATCATTGTCTATCGGAGTTCCCATGAGGACTGAGCCTCAGCTGTCCAATGGTCACTTACTTGGTGTGATATGGTGATTTATAATAAGAAATATATATTTGGTCTTTGTCCCAGTTCCTGGCACAGAGCTCCTAAAACCTTTGGAATTTCCTAAGTGAGCAGAGCAATAAAGGTATCTTTCGTTGTGCTAGTGAGGTGACTTTTGGAAAGTCCCTCGGTAACCTAACCTACCTGGTAACCCTAACTGGTTGCCAGGGGAGTCAACCATCTGCTTAGAGGGTTGGAAATTTCAGCCCCACCCTCCTGCCAGGGAGGGGAGAGGGGCTGGAGATTGAATTTAATCCCCATGGCCAATGATTTAATCCATTGTGGGAGACAGGAATTGGCCACCCCAAGATATGTCTCTTTGACATGAGGATTATTTGGGGCTGGTTACTTTTAATACATTGCAGACAGGAAAGCAACTGAAAAGTAGAATTTACTTACCCTTTGTTAAGAGACATTTACATTGTAAAGGAAATCTCCATCTATAAAGTTGTCTCCCTGTCTGTACCAGGAAGAAGGGGGAATGACCTTATCTCTAGAAACTCTCAATTGACGCCAAAGACAAGGACTTAAATCTGCATCTTGTTTACTGTACTTGTGTGGTAATCTCCCATGATCAACTCCCCCCACCCCCAACATCCTCCTTTGTCTTTAGCTGAAGATGATATTTAAGGTGGTGGCTTCAGCCATTTTGGGGAGTTGCTCAGATTGCCTGGGCCTCTCCCATATATACATGTTATAAAGCTTTGTTTAATTTTCTCCTGTTATTCTGTCTCATGTGAATTTAATTTGTTCTCTGGCCAGAAGAACCCACAGTGGGTAGAGGAAATGTCTTCTTCCCTTACACCATTATATCTTTGTAAAGGAGCCTCCATAAAACCCAAAAGGATGGGGTTCAGAGACATTCTGGGTTGGTGAACATGTGGATATTTGGGGAGAGTGGTATCCCAGAGAGGGATAGGTCTGCTTCCCTTCCCACATAATTTGTTCTAAGCCTGTCTTCCATCTGGCTGTTCCTGAGTTATATCCTTTTGTAATAAACCTGTGATTTAATAAGTGAAATGGTTCTCTGAATTCTGTGGGCCACTCTAGCAAATGAATCAAAGCCAAGGAGAAGTTTGTGGGAACTTCTGATCTACAGCAGTTCAGTCAGAAGCACAGGTGACAATCTGGTCTTGTGAATGGCATCTGAAGGGGGAGGGAGGCAGTGTTGTGCGACTGAGCCCTCAACTTGTGGGACCTGATGTTATCTCCAGGTAGATAGCATAAGAATTTACTTAATTGCTTGCTGCTGTGGAAAACAGACACACACTGGACTTGGCAACTACCCTTTATTGGTTTCTATCTCTTCCTTCTTTCATTTTTCCCTTTACAGGCATTTTCTAGGATCAACTCCCAAATATTTCCTTGCACTGGAGTTTTGCCTCTGGGTCAGCTTTTGGGGAAAGCACACAAAGCAATTGTGTGATTTTTACTAAAGTTGGGTTGGTACCAGTGGGATGACTGCATGTACCGACAGCATTAGCACGTATGCTCCTTGAAGCAAGGACTTGCTCTCCTTCACTCTTGGTCTCCTTGGCCCATAAAAGGCACACAGCGTACATCTGTTACATAGATGAATCAAAGCCTGGCAGATAATGTTAAGGTAAATGCTAGACAATTCAGATTCAGAAATGACCCTTCACAGGGACATCCTCACCAGCTGACTTTCCTTTCATAGTCCCCTGCCGTCCTCCCTCAGGCTATCTGTCCCCCTCCGGAAATTGCACTTGTATCTTCCCGACTCCTTAGGCTGCTCCCAGATCCTCCAAATTTTTCCCATTTTATGTGCAGAACCATCCTGTAGTAATCTTTTCATCTACCTTCTCCTGGCCCTACTGTGGAGCGTCCTCATTCTCACTCAGGGATGCTGTAAAATATTTTCCCAAATGAAGACCAGTTTCTCCCATAGAGCTTATTTCTTAAAATTAAGCATGTCATTCCCTAACCTTGGGTGGTAAAAAAGATGAAGGGAGGTGCGGCAGGCCTTGGCCTATGTATGGAACTTACTTTACTTTTCTTGTGCCGATGTGAAATAATCACTAACCATTCTGTAGATAAGAGAGATAGGTGACTTTTAATTGAGCCAGACTGAGGATTATAACCTGGGAAGGCTTTTTCCAGAAAGGAAGAAAGCATTCCACAGAAGCATGGTTTTCAGTACAGTCTTATATCTTTTTAGAACAAATAACATACATTAAACATGCTCATGATACAAATCATCAAAGTTTCAAAGAGGTATTCAGTTGCAAATTAGCAGGTCAACATGACCTGATGTCAGGAGAGGGACTAATATGGGCTTTACCAAAAGGGTATTACCAACAGGCCGTAGAAGGGGAAGTGTGCATTCTTATCTTAAGAGAGTGCATTCTTTTGTGGTTAAAGCAGATGTGCAATGTAGGTTTGATAGGCCATGAGTCAGGCTTCTTTAGCTCAAGCTGAATAAGCTTTGAACACAAATATTTACCCCATATACTTCAATATGTGAAAATCTCTTGTCACTTAAAAAAATAATTACATATATATATATATATACACATACATTAATGGTCAGTTTTCTGATAGTGAGTATATATTGGCTCAAAATGCATCATAAGTGAGAAGGTATCTTTTCATTGTTGGTTATGAGAATCCGACCAAAATAATTTTCTGTTCTATCCACCTTGTTCCCTAAGGAAGAAAAGGATTGAGCAATGACAGTCCAAGACTTTCTACTCTCTGGGTCTTAGGAGGAGATGAGCCTGTGAGAACGCACAGTAGAATTATGCTCCCCCAAGAATGGGGGTGATTGGAGGGGTGAGAGACAGGAGTTAATTTTATTTCTTATTTTATATACATTTTTAAGTGGGGGGAATTATGAATGATTTTACTTAATCTTTTGTGGGTTTTCTGTATTTTTAAAAATAGAAATCTTAAAAATTCACGATGGACACATCTAATGGAAGTCCTTGCTCACTATATCTTTAAGCTTCTGCTAATGTTAAGAGTTTAGATGAATTGAAAACAATGTGTACCCAGTGCTGAAGGTTTGGGCCTTATTTTATCATGAGGAATGTTTGTCTGTCACTTAAATGTGACCATTAGTGTTAAGTTTCCTGAAAGAAAAAATTTACCTCTCTCAGCTTTCCAATTTCAGGCAAGAATGTTGGCTAGAGATAAATGCGTAAGGGAATAAATGAAGAATAGGTGTTCGTGGTAGACATCTAATTGCTACAGAGCTGGGGAGTAGAAAAATGAGGATGTCTCTAAGGAATCTCTTCTTTCTTCCCCCGACCTACCTGCCTCACATCAGCTACAAAGTAACAATTTGTTGGTTTTCTTTCTTAACTGACCCAGGGAGATGTTTTAATAACTCTTTGTTGGTGAGCACTTGGTACCCCTAATATATTTCCCCTAACAGCCAATTTTGTCTTCATTGTTCAGAGATCTGTTGCTATGTCTTTCGAGAAATGGGAAAACTGTTATGATTCAGTAATAAAGAGATAATGCTAGGTGACAAATGCCTGTGGAAGCAAGAGCCAGAAAGATGTAGTAATATCCAGTGAGTTATGACCATAATCATGTTTTCTATTTGAAACAAACAAAGAAAATTCGTAGCAGGTATCCTGTAGCAGATTTCCACTACATCCCTTCTCTTTCTAGTAGGGCTGCCTAGTTCCTGATTCTTAGGTCATGACAGGAAGTGACCACCCTGAGGTTGAAGATGTTGGGTGGGTTGGGGTGGTGTTCCATGTTGAGTTGCCTCCCCAAGCAGAACCTGAGATAAGGATTTGTTTTTTTGAGGAAGATTAGCTCTGAGCTAACTACTGCCAGTCCTCCTCTTTTTTGCTGAGGAAGCCTGGCCCTGAGCTAACATCTGTGCCCATCTTCCTCTACTTTATATGTGGGATGCCTACCATAGCATGGCATGCCAAGCGGCGCCATGTCCGCACCTGGGATCCGAACCAGCAAACCCAGGGCCGCTGAGAAGCAGAACGTGCGCATTTAACCACTGCACCACCAGGCCAGCCCCTGAGATAAGGATTTGAATGCACCATCACGGGAGTGGCCAGTAAGATGGAAAGAGAGGAAGCCAACCCATAGGATGTTAATAATCAGCTTGTTTCCCCAGTGGATGATTGGGGCTCAGTCCTGCTGGGGACGTCTGGGGGACCGTGGAGTACATGCCTCAGAATTGGTATATCCAAGAGGCAAGGA
The DNA here is from genome assembly GCF_041296235.1 of Equus asinus. Taxonomy (NCBI): domain Eukaryota; kingdom Metazoa; phylum Chordata; class Mammalia; order Perissodactyla; family Equidae; genus Equus; species Equus asinus. The sequence continues at coordinate 8,226,744 of NC_091804.1, read as the reverse complement.
AACTGGGGCATTTACTCTCCAACACTCATTTCTTTTTGGCTGAAAGCTGCTCCTGGGTGCATCCCTAGTGCTTCCAGACATTCCTGTGGGTGGACTGAGCATGCCAGAGAAAGCGCGTAGTATGTCCCATTTGTTTGCAGTGAATGCTTGAAAAAGGTGGGTGCCAAGGGAATACAGGGGGGATGTGGACAGCTTCTCCCACAGGTGTAATGCGTAAGGGGCAGATGTGTGATGCTTTCACATGATCCCCAAAGTTGGATTAGCCCATCTTTCTACCAACATTGGAATAGAGCTCTGGGAAAGAAGGGTGAAAAAGGGAAGAGAGAAGGAGACAGAAGAGGGATGGCAAACGGTGAGGAAAGGTGAGGGGAGGAAGAAGAAGCAACATAAGATGGAGGAAGTCCCAGGTGGCAAACTATTAGCAAAAGGTCTTTGTACTGTAGGCCAGTTACATTGTCAACATTTGCACTCATTTACATGATAATAAAATGAGTAAAGCTGACAAAGAAGAAATAAAGACAATGCTTGCAGTAAAAGTAGTTGCTGCCCCTTAATAAGAACCTGCAATGCTGCTGCTTAGAAAGAACCAGGCCTTCTGTTGGTTGTTTTATACAGACTAATTGTAATTTTCAGAAGGAATGTGTGACAAGTATATTATTGTCCTATTTTATAGATGAGAACATTGAGGAACACAGAAGTCAAGAAATTTGTGAGCGTCAGAACTAGCTCCAAAATTCTTGTTTTTTCCCCTACAGAGGGTTATACAGCTCAGAATTGCTAAGATGAAAGACTCTATTCTGCAAAAACTGAACTTGGAGGAAGGTTGAGCAGGTAGACTCAAGCAGCCCTTGACGTTGAGTCTTTGGCTTTGACACAAGGACATGACCAGCTTGGTTTGGCTAATGTGTTGGGTTAATATCAATTCCTGGGCCACCAAATACTGAAGCACTTCACACAGTTTGGGGGCCTGTTTAGCCCTTCCAGGATGCCCATGCACTCTGTTCTGCCCTCCCTCCCAAACCCTAATTTCCTGCACAGAATCCAGTTTCCTGAGGATGGTAAACCCTGAGGGCATCTGGTGAGGTCATTCTTGGTGTGGAGAGGAGTGTTCTCATTGGGGAAGGGAGTCCATCAGCAGCGGGTGGTGGCTGCACCTGTTTTGGGGGCACCTGGAAGGATTCGCTTTGAGAACTGGTAGGAATAACTGATGTCTTGGGTCAGGTTCTCTAGAAGCAGAGCCTGAGATGGGCTTCAATTAGAAGGCAATTTACTCGTGTTAAAAGAAACAAGCCCCAGATGGAGTCATTTATGTTAAGCGCACCAAGACTTAATCCCTAACCTAATTTGCAGTTTCAGCCTCTCCCAGGAGTGGGATTCTAAACCAATCAGCCCGGAATTTCCTGGTCAGCACCAGTGAGGATCTGCAGGATAAGACTCCATGCCTCCCCTAGAGGAATGTAACCTTGCCTGAAACAATCCTTTCTTTTCTTTTGCTAATAGCTTTTCTGTCCCGCCTAGTTTCTGCCTATGAAAACCTTACACATTGTACAGTTCCTCGGAGCTCCTATCTTTTTGTTGGACGGGATGCTGCCCGATTCATGTATCACTGAATAAAGCCTATTAGATCTTTAAATTGACTTGGTTTAATTTTTGTTCTTTAACATTGGGATGGGAAACTACGTCTTGCTTGAACACAAGAGGGACTACTAAGTCAGAAGACATTTGCCAACAGTTAGTAACAAGACAGCTAGAGTGCTCAAAAGAGCCCTGAAGCTGGATCACCGAGTCAAATCAATACAAACATTTAACAAAGACTGTCACATAAATATGTGGACATGTTGTCGAAGCAAATAATCCGTAACCAACCTATAAATCAGAATGGGGGTGATTTTATTATGAGCCAGAGTGAGGATTATAACCTGGGAAGGCCTTAGAAGGTCTTCTGGAGAAGCGTGCGTTTCAGTACAGTCATATCTTTTTAGAACAAGGGACATAAATTAAACACACCCAGGATACATTTTTGTCAAAATTTCAAAGAGGTATTCAGTTGCAAATTAGCAGGTCAACATGACCTGGTGTCAGGAAAGGGACTAATCTGGGTGTTACCAACAGGGCGTAGGAGGGCAAGTATGCATTCTTATCTTAAGAGAGCACATCTTTAATGGATAAGCAGATGTAAAATGTAGGCTTGATAGGCCATAAATTGGGCTTTTTAGTTCAAGCCGAATCAGTTTTTTTTTTTTTAAAGATTGGAACCTGAGCTAACAACTTGCCAATCTTTTTTTTTTGCTTTTTCTCCCCAAATCCCCCCAGTAGATAGTTGTATATTTTTAGTTGTGGGTCCTTCTAGTTGTGGCATGTGGGATGCCACCTCAACATGGCCTGATGAGCCGTGCCATGTCCGAGACCAGGATCTGAACCGGTGAAACCCTGGGCCGCCAAAGCGAGCGTGAACCCAACCACTCGGCCACAGGGCTGGCCCCAAGCCGAATCAGATTTGAACCTGAATAGTTATCTCATATACCTCAATATGTGAAAATCTCTTGTCAGTACAATAGGTAACTGGATTTCATCTTTGTTTGAAAGTGGGATCTGAGATTTTTAGACCTTTTTTTAGGAACTAGGGAGAATCCAGGAGAGACGTGACCACTTTCTGTCCCAGAGAAACTTGGCCAAGACACTTTGTTGGGCTAAGCACCCTATGTAGAACTCCTCGCAGACATCTCAAATGATCAGATCCTGCCCTTCTCATAGAGGGACTCAGCTTATCAGGTGAGCACACGGAGTGCTTTCTTTCTCTGGGAAGAAAGCCAGAGTCTCAGTGTCACACAGAGAGATGATGTCCTAGCTTCATTGCTCCAAGGATCGGACACGTGGAGGAGATGACTTCCCCATAGAGACAGTCCTATATCTGATTGCAATAGAAACAGTCATATATCTGATTGCAAAACCCAATCTAACATATGCACCAAGACCTCCCTTAGCTTGCTTTATTTTTCCTTATTTAGCTTCAGCTCCTTAAAGATGGGAGCCTTTCCCAGCTGAATGCCTGATCCTCAACAAATATCTGGTGAATGAAGGAATGGGTGCTGAGTAAATGCCTCTGACAGTTATTAGATTCTCTACTCCTAACCCACCCTTCTACATTCTGCCTTTAGATGCTGAGCCCTGCGAACTCCATGGCTCCTTTTCAGCTGGCTTCCTGGTAGGTTCCACCAATAAGAGGCTCTCCGGGGGACTGGAAGGCTGTAAGTGGGGCTTGGCAGGGTAGGGGAGGGGACTTCCTGTTCCTATTTTGCTGCTATCCCTGTCAGCATGGCTCCAGTCCTGGCACTTCTCCCATGGCATCCTTTGGCTCTAGTTTTCAGATTCATTCCGCTCTCCTAGAAACAGCCTCATACCCCCTTAGAAGGACCAGCAGAAGCTGGTTGGTAGGTAGGTTTGGGTGCCAATTCCTCAGGGCTCCTCCTCCTACGTTCGATCAGAACTCTGATTTCTTCCTTTTGTTCTCCTAGCCCGAAGAGTGCTTCCTGCCGTGTTTCCTTTTGCTTTCATCCAATACCTGGGTAATTACATTTTCTCTGTTAAAATACTTTACGTGGCTTTTGTTTCTAACTGGACGCTGACCCTTACATGATCTTTTAGCAACCCTGTGATGTAGATATTACTTTCTCCATTATTCTGATGAGGAAAGTGGTGCAAAGAAATGTTAATCACTTTCCTAAGTTTATACACCTAGGACATGTTGGAAAGGCAATATATTGTAGTCAGACAGCCTGAGTTCAAATCCCGCCCTCACTGTTTACATTGCTTTTCACTTTTTAATTTATATACAGCAAAATTCACCCTTTCTAGTGTACGGTTCTATGAGTTTGGACGAATGCATACAGTTGTATGTATTAATGCTATTAAGACATAGAATAGTTCCATTGTCCTCCAAAACTCCCTCAGGCTGTCCCTTTATAATCAATTCTTCCCCCATCCCAGCTCCTAGCAATCACTGATCATTTTCTATTCTTATAATTATGCCTTTTCCAGAATGTCATATAAATAAACTCATATGGAGTGTAGCCTTTTGACTCTGACTTGTTTCACTTAGCATAATTCATGTGAGATTCATCCATATTTTTGCACAAGTTCATTCCTTTTTGTTGCCGAGTAGTATTCCTTTATGTGGATATAAGTAGCTTTTCTATTTAGCAATTCAGGGACATTTTAATTTTTTCTAGTTTTGGGTTGTAGGGGAAGAACCAATTTTCCTCTACACTTTTATGTTCTTCCGGCTGATTTAAGAGTTAAATTGACATGAGACAGAATAATAGGAGAAAATCAAACAAAGTTTAATACCATGTATATGTGGGAGAAACCCAGGAAAACAGAGTAACTTTCTAAAATGGCTGAAGCTACTACCTTAAATACCATCTTCAGCCAAAGACAAAAGAAGATGTTGAGGGTAGTGGTTTGGGACTCCAAAAGAGAGGAAGGCAATTCACATGGAGATGGAAAAGCAAACGTTTGGTAAAAAAATGTTTGTCATGCCTTGCAAAGACAATGAGACATGGAGAGGACTTTGATCAAATGGGCCTTGCTGGGTTCCTCCCTGTCCACCACACCTAGTTCATATGATGCTCTAGTTATCTATGGTGAGAGCTCCTTCCTGGAACAGGCCTTCTATCTTAAATTCTTTTAGGCAGTTAAGAGGAAGGTCAAAGTTTCTTCCTGAATCTTTTGTTCTTAAAAATAATCAAGCCAGAGACGCCTTTTAGGGTAGCAAATTCTGTTCCACTACAGGAGGATGAATATGAATAAAGCAACTGTAAATACTCACGTGTGGGTTTTTGTGTAGATGTAGTTTTTATTTTTCCTGAGTGATAACCTAACAGTAGGATTTCTGCATTATGAGGTAACTGTATATTTAACTTTATAAGATAAATGGCTAAATTGCTTTGCAAGGTACTGAATCACTGTGCATTCTCACCAAGAGTGTATGAGATTTCCAGTTGCTCCACATCCTCGTCAGCACTTGTCATCATCAGTTTTTCTCTTTGTTCTCTGCAATTTCAGTCATTCCAATAGGTGTTTGATGATGTGGTGGTACATTATTAAAGCATTTGAGTAGGACTTTGGACAATGTAAGTTCACCTAGAAAGGCGGTCAGCTTTGGTACTCGCTACCTTTGTGACTGTGGGCCTCAGTTTCCTCATCTTTAAAATGAGGATAATAACAGAACATCCACCTTAAATTGTTGTGAAGGTTAAATGAGTTAATATATGTAAAGTGCTGGTAGGAATGAGTACCACCTAAGTGTTAACTATTACGGCTATTATTTTTCTCAGGGCTGGATCACTCTACTCAGCTACATGACACCCAAATGTGTAGAAAAACAAAGCTGAGAGGTCACACCTTGGTCTCCAAACAGCAAATCTTGAGGCCTTTCCATTGCATCTTCTGTCTTCTCAAATTACTGCACCACCGTTCTTTTTAGAAGCCATTCTGCCCATCATGTAATGCCCATCCCCACATTGCAAAAGTCCAATTTTAAAGACAGCATTTGAACTTCAGTGATTAAAGAAAGAGTTTGAATTGGTATAGATTCCCATCTCCTTCCAACAATACGCTTTTAATAGGAACACAGCTTGTGATTTATGCCAGCTCACTGTGGTCTGCAGTGCAGTGTGCATCATCAACATTAAGACAAAATTACTCTGCCATCACACACGCGGAGCTCATACTTGCAGTAATTGCGCAGAGAAACCTCATTATCCTGCAATAGGCGCTTCAAAAACAAACACACAACCTTTTCTCCCTCTAGTGGCACATTGAAGAAGCAACCTCAAGTATCACGGAGGCCAGTCTTGCCTGTTAAAACCGAGGGAAACAAAGAGAGTTTACATAAAACTTGGGAGATTCATAATATTTGTTTATTATTGATTGTGGTGAAAAGTTTGCATTTCTTTTACGCAAAATGATATTACTGTCAAAATAATAGGCCAGATCGTAGCCATGGGAGTTTAGTGATTTATTCTCACTTGATACTTTATTTTTTATTAAAAACAATAAACTAGAAGTCTACAGATATTGGGTCATCCTAGATTCTGATTCCTGGCTACCCGGACGCCCCCACTCCTCCCTTGCCCTTTTAGTGTCTATGAGCATTAGAGCTGAATAATGATGCCTGACTGCACGGGGTTGAACAGTGTCAGCCCCAAATTCGGGTCCACGTGGAACCTCAGAGTGTGACCTTTTTTGGAAATAGGGTCTTTTCAGATGTAATTAGTCAAGATGAGGTCTAGTAGGTTAAGGTGGGCCTTAAAGCCAATAACTGGTGTCCTTCTAAGAGGAGAAGAGGCCACATAGGGAAACATACACACAGGGAAGAAATCCATGTGAAGATGGAGGCACAGATTGGAGCACTGCATCTTGTTAAAAGATAAACTGAGGCATATTAAAAATTTGAAGAGTTTATTTGAGCAAAAATTGATTCCAATCAGGCAGTGACAAACCGGAAGTGGTTAGGAGTACTCCGAGTTTAAGAACCAGGGGAAAGACTTACATAGAGAAGCTGCAGAAGCAAAGAAGGAAATTGTTTGATTGGCTGTAGCTTAAAGTCTACTTGGTTGTTTGTGATTGGTTATCCTTACATTTCCATTTCTTAACCCGGAAGCACTTACAGGCTTAGGTTCCGGTTTGCTTCCATAGGCCGCCAAGCATTAGAGCCACTTCAGGCTAATGGCCTCCTTGTTTAATTAATTTACCAGTCTACAAGCCAAGGAATGCCAAGGGTTGTGGGCAACACCAGAAGAGAGAGTGCATGGAACAGATTCTCCCTCAACGTCTCCAGAAGGAACCAACCCTGCTGACACCTTGATTTTGGATTTCTGGACTCTGACTGTACACAGTTTGTGGTCATTTGTTAGGTTAGCCCTAGAAAACTAATACACTTGCTCCAATGGATAAGAACAATGACTTTCTCCATAATTACTATTATGTCTTATTGTGTGCCAGGCATATGTATTTCACATAAGGTAACTCATTTAGTTCTTGCCCTAATACTGAGGTAATGACTATCACCATACCCATTTTACAGACGAGTAAAACTGCATTTCAGAGAAGTTAAATACCTTCCCTAAGGCCACACAACTTGAGACTATCTAGGTGTGGCTGCTGTGTGTTCTCTCATACCTTGCAAGTGTCTGAGATTGTTATATCTTTTATCAGTTTCACTTAAGTTGTTTATTAGTTTTAAACTTTGTTCTATTAAAGAATAAATCACATACAGTAAACTACACAAATCATATGTATACAGTACAATGAATTTTTGCATATGTAGATACCCATATAGCCACCACACAGATCAGCACCCCAGAAGACCCTGCCATGACTCTTCCCAGATAATATGATTTCAGGTCATTTTAATATTAAAATATTACAAAAAGTCATATAGATTCTTTATAAAACTTTCAATCTTTACAAGGCTATAAAAATTGTAAGTTTCTCTCTCACATTATCCCTTATTCCGGCATCCAGAGTGAATCATTGTTAATGGGTGGGGTGTATATCCTTCTAGAACTTTTCTATGTTGTACTTTTATTTATGTATGTGAATACACAGGTATAATTCTTATATAAGTATATGTTTTGTACATGTGTATGTGTGTATATGCACACACAGTCACAATAACACACAGTTTTTCTAACATGATACAATTTTATAAATATCATCCTGAAGCTTGCTGTTTTTTCACTTAATAAGAAGTCTTACCATCTTTTATTTTCAGTTCTTATAGATCTACCTGGAAAGAGTAACACTTTGACTGCCATTGTCATTTCTACCTCAGTGTGAAAGAAGTTTCTAAGTGAAAATGTCATTGAGCAAGAAAGGAAGTGGAGGCAACGTTCCAGTTCGGCCCCCTCTGCTCCGCCCACCCCCGACAGCCTTACTGCTGGGGTTGGTGGGATGAGGCCTGCGTCCTCCAGATGCCCTGTGCTGTGGGGAACCAGGTGACTTGCGGGAAACAGCTGTGGAATTCGGAAGGCAGCAGCAAGACAGGGCCTGTCCTGCCCCTTCTTTCCCTCTGGTTTCTGCAGGGAAGGCTGGTCATGGCGGGCTGTCGTTTGCCTCCAGCTGTGGCAGCAGAGGCCCCAGGCTCTCGTGGGGCACGAGGAACCTATTTATCAGGACGGGTCATACTGAAGTGACAGGTTCCTGGAGCTACTGTGTGATGGTCGCTTCCTGACCCCAGATCATTGCAGAACCTGTGTGGCCTGGGAGCCGGGGTAGGGTCTGTGGTTTCCTGACCACGGTGGAGGCAGCAGGTCCTTTGGGAGGCCTGTTTTGGGAGTCATTCCTGGAAAATCTGCTAAGAGTCCCCCTTCCCTCCCCCCATTGGTTTTGTAAACACCTACTTCCCTGTAGTCGATCCCTTCCTGTTTAAAATAAGGTGGCTTCTGACAGCAACAATTAAACTACTACTGAATCAGAAAAAAAGGAGGAAGGACTGGGAAGGGCAAGGACTGGAGCGTTCTACTTGGGGACAACATCTCTGAATTATTCACATACATTCATGGAAATGAATCATTTCAATTCATTAATCAATAATGAAATTAGTAATCAACAGAGGTTGACTCGAAACATTTACATTTGGCGTTTAATATTGTGTTAGAACTTCTAATTTAATATAGGTGTTTCGTGCCCTGGAAATTCACATTGCTGTTGGGAAAGAACAAGAAGCCACTCTGGGAATGTGTGACATCCTCTCTCCCAACGCTTCTCCTCACTGGACGTCTCCCTAGATGAAGGTGACCAAAGTCATCCCGCAGACTAAGTTCTAAGCTTAGCAAGACTGTAGATAGATTTCCAACAAATGTGGTATCTCAGTAATCCAGCTGTCTTCTCAGCCAGTTCTATGTTTTTGTTCTTTTTTTTTTAATTCTAAAAGGGAGTCATTGCCCTGGATGCTGGGAAAATGCCAGCCTCACGATCTGACCCACTTTCATTTCTATTTCTTCCAGTCCTGTCCAGAGCAGAAAGGTGGAGAGGATTTCTGGGGCCAAACATGAAGATATCATGAAGTGGGTTCTCCAGTTCTTGTGTCAACACACATGCTACCTAGAATGGCTTGAAGTGCTTTTCAAAACCTCTTGAATCCATTTAAAGCTTCTGCAGCTTTCCAAAAGAGTGTTTTCCCCTCATCTTTAAGCACGTAAGCAAAAACAATTTTCCAAAAGAGTAGCCTGAGAAAGTTAGTGGAGTGTAATGACAACAAAACTCCCTAAGTCTTCCACAAGCGCAGAATTTGTTTCACTGGGAATCTCATTTCCAGAGAGAGAGAGACTCTAGACCTTCTCTGTCCAGGGGCCATACTTTGAGCTATAGAATTTTCGAGTGCTCTGTTTTCTGCACAGTCTTTGAGTCAGATCTAGAATCTTTTCTGGCACTAGAGAGAAGAAATCCGTCTTCTCACCGCACGGCCCTCAGGTCATCTCTGAAGCACATTCTCCACTGGGTTTCTTTCCTTCTTGGTTGACTCCCAAGGCTCAACTTTCGCTCCATGCTTTGGCCCTGCCCTCACCCATTCTGTCTGGGGGCCCCATCTGAGACTGAAGGTGGAGGGAGACACGGTATTCTCAGCCCTCCTCTTCTTTACTGCCTTTGAAGACAAGAATGCAGATCTTTCAGTGGTTTTGCCACTGATCTCACAAATGAGAAACCACCCGAGAAGACAATGACTGGCAAGTCTTTGGCACTATGGTCTCTGGACTATGGCTTCCAACTTTTCCACTGACGTGCCAATTAGAACAGAAGCATGCTGATCGCTGAGGAGGGTGCTCATCAACCGCCCCTACTCTTTCTATGTGAGGCTTTAAATGTAGGCTCTGCCAGGTCCTACTCCAGGAAGACCCTTAGATCTCACCATCCTTAGTCATGGCAAACACAAAATACTCCAAGTTACTGCCTGCATCCTGCACTGGAAATCCATTCCCTTTTGTTTGGTTTTTATTGACCAGAGTGTTTAAAAATAACTTCTGGATTTAGAGCAAGGATTGGTAATCTATGGCTCCCAGGACAAATTTGGCCACAGCCTGTTTTTGTACAGTCCTAAACCTAAGACAGACAGATACATGTGTGTGTGTGTGTGTGTGTGTGTGTGTGTGTATCTAAAGATATATATATATCTAAAGATATATATATCCCTAAAGATGAAGATGTATATATGTGATACCATCTCACGTGCTACCTCCGTTAATTCAGTAGTGGATATTTGGAATGCTGTATTAGGTTGTGTTTAGGCTTGGCCTGAATTAGATCTGGGATTGATTAGTGATGTGTAGCTGGTGTGTATCTGCCCTCCTGGACAGACCCTGTGAAAGGCATTAATTTGGAAGCCTTTCTCTCCATACTTTATTCTACGGGACCAGTAGCCCAGTGACTTTGCACATTATGAAGGACTGGAGGCTTATAATCACCTCACTGTGACTGGAATCACGGCTCTGAATGCCGCTGGCTCCATTCGCCTGAGAGAGTGACCAGCGTGCTCTGCCCAGAGTCCCAGGCTGACCCTGCCGGGATGAAGAATTGCAGGATGCTCGGTCTCCGTGATACATCCATGGCAGAGTCTGTAATGCTTGCACCATCCGTTTTTCCTTTCTTAGTAGGGACACACAAGATACCTCCAATGCTCTGCCTGCATCCCATCAGTGCTCACCCTTCTGTGCCAGCAGACAGCTTCCTACGTCCTACTACAAGCGCCTTGGGTTCTCTTCCCGAGGGCCTTCTGTGGCTTTAGGAGCAGGCTTGGCCAAAGGCAGGGCAGGATGGAAAGTGCTGGGGAGTTAATGTCTAGGCAATAACCTAAACACAATAAATACCCCAGCTTCCTCACCCTTTACATGTCACACCTCTCATGTGTGTTCAACACAATGTCCCAGAGTTCACCAGTAGTTTTAAGCTCTATTTGCTCATGTCTGTAATGTGCTTATTAACCCCATGTTCCCACTCTGAACTGACTTCTGTGGTATCCCTAAAAATGCACCTCTCAGAACTCTGACTCCAGGGAGTGTGAAAGACCCTCATCCTGTTAATGCCCTCTGAAATCCGTCCCTGTATTGGACCAGCATCTGTGCTTCTTGTGGGCTGTGTGCTGCCAGTATCGCAGCACAGCTGGGATACCTAGGCAGGCCTAAGCTTGGGAGATCTTGGGCTCCTCTGACTGCTGATTTTGGCTCAAGGGCCTTCCACAGACTTTGCCAAAACTTTATTAGAACCTCACTGCTGTCTAAGATCATTCTCATCCAACCCTCTCCCTTCTTCCTCCTCCACAGGAGGGAGACCTCCGGCTCCATCTGCATTTTATACCCACAGGTTGTTTCCCCAATCCATCTCTTGCATATCTAATCCTGTCTTTCTTGGAGAACCCAAACTAACATAACTTCCTTCCTTTTCTTGTCCAACTCCTCACCCCACCTCCTGAGGCTTCCTGTGGTCACCTTCCAAACAAACTACTTACATATTGGGGTTGGCTTCTGTGGGACCCTAGCCTACATCACGTTACATAAACAATATCCTCGTACTCTGGTTATGAGGCAGGCCCAAGCTGACCAACAATGCAATCTCTGATACTTCAGATGCCCAACCCAGGCTTCCCCTGATGAAACCCACATTTTGATGGCCTTGATGAGAAAGATAGAACTAACAGCAGTCTGAGTTGTAGTGTGTTATTTTTTCCTGTGGTCTGAGATTCAGGGTTGACACAAACCTATCAAATCAATTGTGGTCCTACTGTCATCATCTCCCATGAACTGAGTATCAAAAATCATTATCAATAGTTGACTTGCAAATTACTCTTCTCCACGTTACTTTAAGTGAATTGAATAACAAAAATTGTTAATATTTGCTTTGCATGAAACTCATAGGCATGGAGCAGAGAAGCCGAAAATATTCTGTACAGGAGAGACCCGTGGATATTAAGAATGTGAAGACATTCTCTCAAGAGACTCATAAGTATTTCCCCCTATTTAATGTTTCATGGAACCCTGGCCTAATTGCAGACATTAGGCTGAAAAAGCTATTAGTCTAACTGCATTATGTTATTTCCTGTTGACTTATTTTTCAGCTTTCTCTTAATATTACACCTGCTGGTACTCAAAAAACAAAATGTCTGAATAAACTGAAATATAGTCAGCAGGGGTGTAAATCTTTCATGGTATAAATTTTCTAAATAAAAAAGAACTGGAATTCATGAGAAAAATGATATTTAGATATCAAAATATTATCTGATGTTAAATCTGTACTTTTTGGAGCTATTATTAATTCTCAAGCATTTAACTTCCTAATATAGAGAAATCAATAGAGTTGGTTTTATTTTATTTTATTTTTTTGTGAGAGCCAAATATTCACCTTTGTGACTGTGTGGGGTATACACGTCTTAAGATGGCTGGTTTTTCTCTGGGAGCTGGCAGGGTAGTTCAGCCAGCCGGCTTCTTCTTGGTAGAGTGGCTGAGCCCTTAAGAACCAGAAATACTCCATGAGAGCTATTGGTTATGAGAGTGTGTGTGTGTGTGTTTGGGGGCTTTGGTCTTTCACCAATGTTTGTGAAAAAGGCTATGGGCCAGAGAATTATAGTGTCTTCCCAAAACACTCTCTCTTCAATCCATTCTTTGGTTCACTCTGGGGTGGATGTACTACCACCTTGAATATCCTTTTTCCAGCCCCCATCTCTCCCATTGTGACTTAATTGGAATATTCCATGCTGGTTTCAACTTCCTAAAGAAAGCATGTTTCTGTGGCTGGAACAACTGAGTGAAAGGCTAAAGGCTAAGGTGACCTTTTGTTCTCTGATGCCACATCTGGCTGAGCTGGGAGAGGTAGTGGAGTAAGAACTGGAACTGCATCCTTTGTTGAAATGTTTGCAAATATAAATAAATATATTGTCCCTTAAGAGCATTCAATAGCAGTTATTACTGAGAAGTAATCCTAAGATGATTTTTAAAAATCCGTGCGATGTTTGTGTTACTGCCCAAGGTGGGGTCATCTGCCTGCTGCAAGACATGCCAATAGTCAAAAGATAAGGTGGTGGGAGAGAAAGGACTTTATTATAGCTTGCTAGCAAGGGGGAAGATGGCCGACTAACATCTGAAAGAACCGTCTTACAGAGCAAAGACTACAAGCCAGTTATATAAGGGGCTGGTCTCCGGGTAGGGGAAGCATCTGGTCTTTGTTCCTGATAATCTTTTGTTATACTGGACATGCATCAGAGACCAGAGCAACCCTACACCCTGATATTTCAGTTATCATTGCTGACGGCTATCAGTGTAGACTCTCTGCCAAGGGTCATCACATTCCTAAGGAAATCAAAAGAACAAAGTTATCAACTTATAGCAGCTGGGAGGGGCCATAAAGTCTACAGAGCATGTCTGGGTTCGTTAATCAGAAATCATTCAAAGCTACAATACTGTTTCTTTTCTACAATATGGCTTCCCTCATGTCAACGTTTTGTTGAGCTGGTAATCAATCATGTGGACTGGAAAGTGTCTTAGAGTCATTAGCCTCTGTTTTTATTTCTGAGAAAACTTAGGAGCTGTTGGAGTTTGGGAAGAAAATAACTTTTCCTCTATGCTCTTAGGTTTAGTAGCTGGAGCCTCAGAATTAAGCTGACAAAAGACAAATTAACAGGAGAAAAGGTACAACTTTTTTTATGGATGTTAATATTTTTATATGCATGGAAGATCCACAGAAAAGACGTGAAAACTCAAAGAAGCAGTTAGACTGGGGGTGGGGCTGCTTATATACCCTTTTAACAAAGGGTGATAAATTGTAGAGAAATGATCAGACACAGGAAAGGGGATTTGGGCTTCTAGGGGAGATAAATTGTGGGGAAATGACTAGGAAATACATAAGGGAAACTATTGAAAGATAAGGGTTATTTTAGTAAGGTCTGTTTAGGCAGATTCATCTCAGTGTGACATCCCCCCCACCCCCATCTCCAGTGATGAGTCAGCCTTCTCTTCCTGGTACAGTGGGCATCTTCTTCAAAGGAAAATTTATGCCCTACTTTTAGGCAGATAAGGGGCAGGCAGAGAACTTTTCTTGCATCTGTTGCCTTCAGTTCAAAATAATCTTTATGCCAAAGTGGCATATTTTGAGGTGGTATATTCTGATTCCCTTCAGGTTCTAAGAGGATCTGAGAGGAATAAATTATATAACAGGTAATCGTGACACACAGAACATTTGCTTCAAACCTTGGAATGAAGTGCAAAGGGGAAAACTCATCCTGTTTGATCTGAGAGTACTGGAAACAAAACCCAGAGTAAGGTAGGGGTTCCTACATTGTCCGCCATGGAAGAGAAATCAGAAGCTCTAACTCTCAAGGTTAAAAGGAAGGGCAGAAAGCCTCTCCTTCAACTTGTCAACTGTGAAGATGAGGAAATGGGGGTCTAGAGAAGTTAAGTGGTCTGTCCACAGTGACCCAGATAGATAGAATAACTGATCGTAGGGCTAGGACTCACTATCCATACATATCAGTTAGGGAGCTTCCAGCTGCAAGAAACAAAAACCTCAACTCAAATTGGCTTAAGCAGTGAGGGGATCATTATCTCTCATAAGAAGTGTTGCCTGGAGGGTGGCACCAGGGTTGATAAATTCAGTGGTTATGCGAGGTCATCAAGGGTCAGATTCCACCCTCTTTCTGCCTCCCAGGCCTCAGCAGACCTTCAGGTTAACTCCTTTATGGCTCTCAAATTGCTCTCCAGTGCCATGCATTGTTTGCAGACAAGTAACTGCTCAATGGAAAGAAATGAGGCTATTTACCCTGAGGTTATTTCCTTTTGTCAGTGGGAAACTTTCCCCAAAGATTCCTCTCAGACCTGACACATCTTATTAGACAGGATTGCTTAAATCACTGACAAGGAGATTCCCCTCTTTCTTGGCCCTTGGGGCTGGAAAAAAGTCACCTGCCCTGTGTGCAAAGTCTTGCAAAGGAGCGTAAATATGTAAATAGATTCAGGAGTCTTGCTTCAAAGAAGAAAGGAAGGAGAAGGAAGGAATTAAATAAAGAACCAACACCTGTGTCTGGAACCCAGCACCCAGGAACCTTCAGGACCCAAACGAGGTTTACTCCAGAATTGGGGGATAAAGTCCAATAAAGGTCTCTGGACAACAAGGACAATGTTTTTGGATGATGAGGCTGAGATGTTTCCTGAATTACTGAAAAGGCTCAAGGCTGTCACCAGGACTCTCATCAAGAAAGCATCACTTAACACTTAATTAATTTGAGACAAACTACATTCTTGGAGACTGTTTCAAGTCCATGGCTAGGGGCTGTTGGTGGCTGATAAGAGTGCAATTGAAAGTGAGAGGGTAGAAATTCTTCCAGTTTTCAACCATATGAAGGACAGAATGGTGCCTACCTCATCTGGCCCTAGTTTTGTCCTTGGAAAGGGGCCTTGTGTGGCAGAGTAAATCTGCTAGACTCTGCCATGTGCAGATAAATTATGACACAAGACCTCCCATCTCGCTTTGTTTTGATGCTCTGCCTCCCTGCTATGCCTCAGGCAACCTTCCAGTGATTGTTGTGACTTTCCAACTACCTTAATCCTGGGAAAGAGTGTCTTGGATGCAGAACTTGAGTACTGTGAATCCCAAAAGGGCATCTCTTCTACTACAAATTAATAAACTAGCATCATCCTGACATACATACTAGTCTTTGATGGGTGGGTTTGGATCAGAAGTGGAAAATGTACAAGTCAATCCTGGATTGAGATGTAGGCCCAAACCACAAGCCTCTGATGTCCACACCAAGGGCAGAAACTTGGGAGGTCCTGCTGGGGCAGCCAGCCTACCAACTCGTGAACCCAGCTTGTTCCCTATTTCTTGGTCATCAACGGACCTTGGGAAAGGGCTCTGTGAGCTGATATATATCAAAACCAAGTTAGCTGCTGGTGGGGAGGTTTCCCAATCCCCTACTGCCACATTGCGCTCTTAGTCCTGCTGCCCAGCTTCAGAATCTCAATTCCCCAGTCTTCCCTGTGGGCTGTGTTGATTTGAAGATTGATGAATTCACTGGGCTGCAGGGAGCTCCACAGAGCTCTGGCCTCCTGGAGGACATCAATTTAGCTCCCCCGTTTCCCTTTAGTGGTAATTGAATGTCAGGATAACAGATGGAGGGTGGGAGAAGAACTCACAGCCTCACTTTCAGCAAGTGGGGAAAGGCTCTGTGGAGGAAGGAAGGACTAAGATTTTAAGATTTTTAAAATTTTCAGTTGGTTTGGTCTCTGCTTTTCTTAATAGTTTGAAGAGAACTTGGTAAGTAAGAAAAAATGCAAGTACATCCTAATATCTCAACTATGGTTACTAAAAATTTTCTTTATGGGAATTGAAAGAGACCCATCCAAAGAGAGACCTCCATGACCGACTGTAGGGAACCAGAAAGAATTCTTAGACGGCAGTTAAAGCACCTGCTTAGACACTTATTCACCAGTATGATTGTAAGTCACCTCGACTTGTCCGCAAGTATTAAAATATTTGTCCTACCTACACTACCATATGAGACATTAGTTAATTTGATCTTCCCATCATCTACCCTCCTCCAGGTAAATCATCTTTCCTTTTAGGAAACCACCTCACCCCAACTCTTGGCCCATGAGTTTAGGTGAAGATGATTCCCTCCACCCCCGCCTTAGCAGTTGGCAGATGACCCAGTACTAGCCAATCAGTGTATCCTATGTATCTCCCAGGAAGTTGTAGGAGAGGACAGAGTTTCTCTCAACCCTCTTAGGGTCCCTGGCTGGGTCTGAAAATTAAAGTGACAGACAAA
Source organism: Equus asinus (assembly GCF_041296235.1). NCBI lineage: Eukaryota > Metazoa > Chordata > Mammalia > Perissodactyla > Equidae > Equus > Equus asinus. Next base: position 8,209,934 of record NC_091804.1, on the reverse strand, counting down.
TGAACAGGAGAAAAGCATACACATTTTATTAAGTTTTTGTGTGTACATGGGAGGCTTCACAAGAAAATGAAGATCTGAAGAAGTGACTAGAGTGGGAAGCTTTTATACCTGTAGACAAAGAAACAATAAATTTGTGAAGAATTGAAAAGACACAGGGATTTGAGCTAGGAGAGTAAATGATGAGGAGGTGTCTAGGAAGATAAGGGTAAGTTTAACAAGGCTTGTTTGCCGAGTCCTCTAGTGCCTTCTCTGGGCTGCTAAGAGTCTGTCTCCAGTAAAAAGAGAATTTGTTTCCTGTCTTTAGGCTGAAAGGGGGAGATTTTTCTAGTTTACTCCTTCTTAATTCCCTTCAGCTCAAAATAATTTTTATGTCAAAGAGGCATATTTTGGAGTGACATATTCTGGTTTCATTCAAAGCTGGTCTGGCAATGGGAGTAGGACCCAAGATTAGCCTAATTACTTAGTTCTGGGACTCGTCTTGGACCACTTGGATAAAAGAAGCTGTCGTTCCTACAGTATTGCTAGCAATAAAAAGAATGTAATCTCGAAAATGCTGTGGCCAACCTGAGAATTATGTCAATGTAGAGGAAAGCAGAAATGTGCCATGAAGAAAAGGAAAAGTGAGCCACGATGATGATATCTGAGCTCCTGAATCCAGCCATGCCTGCCACCTGAATTTTCTGTCACAAGGATCAAATGTTTATTTTTGAACCCATCAAGCTTTCAGAGGATTTCTCAGTGGAAACTTTGCAGGCTAGGAGAGAATGGAATTTCCAAATACTGAAAAGCAAAAACTTTCAGCCAAGAATATGCTATCCAGCAAAACTATTCTTCAGATAAGATGGAGAAATGAAAGCTTTCACTGATAAACAAAAACTGAGGGAGTTCATTGCCACGAGGCTGGCCTTACAAGTAATTTTGAAAGGAGCCCTCCCACTTGAAACTGAAGAGCAAAAGTTTTATTTTTATTTTTATTTTTTTGAGGAGGATTAGCCCTGTGCTAACATCTGCCACCTATCATCCTCTTTTTGCTGAGGAAGACTGGCCCTGAGCTAACATCTGTGCCCATCTTCCTCTATTTTATATGTGAGATGTCTGCCACAGCGTGGCCTGAGAAGTGGTGCATAGGTCCACACCTAGGCTCTGAACCTGCAAACCCTGAGCTGCTGAAGTGGAACGTGCAAACCTAACTGCTGCATCACTGGGCCAGCCCAAAACACAAAGGTTTAAAAAACATTGAGCAAGGAGATAAATAGATAGATAGAATCAGAAAATTCTAGCTCTATATCAGAATAGCTTAGTAAACACTTAATTATAACGTAAAAGACAAAGGGAAGGAAAGCATCAAAATAACTATAAACACTTCAATTTAGTCACAAATGGACAACACAGAAAAGAACAACTTATGACAACAATAACTCAGAAGGTGAAGAGGAAAGGGATGGAACTTGCTTAGGCTAATGGAGATAAAAGTCTGTCAGAAAACGGACTATCTCATCTATGAGATCTTTTATACAAATCTTATGGTAACCAATAAACAAAAAATCAGAGCAGAGCCACAAATCACAAATAAAGAGAAAACTGATAACACCCCCATAGAAAACCACCAAACTGAAATGGCAGTCAGAAATACAAGGGAAAAGAAACAATGGAAATATGGAATAACCAGAAAACAAGAGATAAATTGGCAGTATTAAGCCCTCATATATCAATAATCACTTCAAATGTAAATGGATTGAATTCTCCAATGAAAAGTCACTGAGTGCCTGCTTGGATTAAAAAACAAGATCCACCAATATGCTGCCTCCTGGAAACACATCTCAGCTCTAAAGACAAACATAGGCTCAGAGTGAAGGGATGCAAGGTAATACCCCAAGGAAATGGCAAGCAAAAGAAGGCAGGTTTGCCATACTTTTATCAGACAAAGCAGACTTCAAGATAAAAAAGACAATGAGAAACAAAGAGGGGCAATACATAATGATACAAGGGACATTCCACAAAGAGGATATAATGCTTATGAATATGTATGCTTCTAACACAGGAGCACCAAAGTATACTATTAACAGACCTAAAAGGAGAAATTAACAGCAACAAAATAATAGTAGGGGATGTCAACACCCCTCTTACATCAATGGATGGATCATCCAGACAGAAAGTCAACAAGGAAACAGTGATCTTAAATGAAATACTAGACCAGATGGACTTAATAGATGTATATAGAACATTCCATCCCCAAACAGCAGAATACACATCTTCTCAAGTGCATATGCAATATTCTCAGATAGATCATATGTTGGGAAACAAGGCAAGCCTGAATAAATTTAAGAAGATTGAAATCATATGAAGCATCTTTTCTGAGCTCAAAGCTATGAAACTGGAAATCAACTACAAGAAAAAGGCTTGGAAAATCACAAATATGTGGAGACTAAACAGTATGCTACTGAACAACCGTTGGATCAATGAAGAAATCAAAGGAGAAATAAAAAAAAAAATACCTGGAGACAAAGGAAAATGAAAACACAATATACCAACTCTTACAGGATGCAGCAAAAGTAGTACTAAGAGGGAAATTTATAGCAATACAGGCCTACCACAACAAAGAAGAAAAATCTCAAATAAGTTATCTTAAACTACAACTAACAGAAGCAGAAAAAGAAGAACAAAAAAAGCCCAAAGTCAGCAGAGGGAAGGAAATAATAAACATTAGAACAGAAATAAATGAAATAGAGACTAGGAAACAATGGAAAGGATCAATGAAACTAAGAGCTGGTTCTTTGAAAAGATAAACAAAATCAGCAAACCTTTAGCCAGACTCATTAAGAAAAAAAGAGAAGACTCAAGTAAATAAAATTAAAAACAGAAGAGGAGAAATTATAATGGGTACCACAGAAATACAAAGGATTTTAAGAGAATGTTGTGAAAAACTATATGCCAACAAATTGGGTAACCTAGAAGAAATGGATAAATTCTTAGACTCATACAACTTCCCAAAACTGAATCAAAAAGAAATAGAAAATTTGAATAGACCAATCACAAGTAAAGAGATTGAAACAGTAATAAAAAATCCCCCAAAAAAGAGAAGTCCAGGACCAGATGGCTTCTCTGGAGATATCTACCAAACGCTCAAAGAAGATTAAATACCTATCCTTCTCAAACTATTCCAAAAAACTGAAGAAGATGGAATGCTTCCTAACTCATTCAATGAAGCCAACTTCACCCTGATACCAAAACCAGATAAGAACAACACAAAGAAGGAAAATTACATCAATATCACTGATGAACATAGATGCAAAAATCCTCAACAAAATATTGGTAAATTGAATACAGCAATACATTAAAAGGATCATACACTATGATCAAACGGGATTATACCAGGGGTGCAGGGATGGTTCAACATCCACAAATCAATCAATGTGATATACCACATTGACAAAATGAGGAATAAAAATCACATGATCATCTCAATAGATGCATAAAAAGTATTTGACAAGATCCAACATTCATTTAGGATAAAAACTCTCAATAAAATGGGTATAGAAGGAAAGTACCTCAACATAATAAAGTCCATATATGACAAACCCACAGCCAACATCATACTTAATGGTGAAAAATTGAAAGCCATCTCTATGAGAACAGGAACAAGACAAGGGTGCCCACTCTCACCACTTCTATTCAATGTAGTACTCGAGGTTTTGGCCAAAGCAATTAGGCAAGAAAAAGAAGTAAAAGGGATCCAAATTGGAAAGGAAGAAGTAAAATTCTTGCTGTTTGCAGATGACATGGTTCTATATATAGAAAACCCTAAAGAATTCACCATAAAATTATTAGAAATAATCAACAACTACAGTGAAGTTGCAGCATACAAAATCAACTTATAAAAATCAGTTGCATTTCTATACACTAATGGTGAACTAGCAGAAAGAGAAGTCAAGAATACAATCCCATTTACAATCACAACAAATAGAATTAAATGTCTAGGAATAAATTTAACCAAGGAGGTGAAAGACCTACACACTGAAAACTACAAGACACTATTAAAAGAAATCAAAGAAAACATAAAGAAATCTAAAGATATTCCATGTACATGGATTGGAAGAAAAAACGTAGTTAAAATGTCCACATTACCTAAAGCAATCTACAGATTCAATAAAATTTCAATCAGAATCCCAATGACATTCTTCATGGTAATAGAACAAAGAATGCTAACATTTATATGGAACAACAAAAGACCCCAAACAGCCAAAGCAATCTCGAGAAAAAGAACAAAGCTGGAGGCATCGTAGTCCCTGACTTCAAAATACACTACAAAGCTATAGTAATCAAAACAGCATGGTGCTGGCACAAAAATAGACACACAGATCAATGGAACAGAACTGAAAGCCCAAAACTAAAACCACACATCTATGGACAGCTAGTCTTTGACAAAGGAGCCAGGAATATACAATGGAGCAAGGAAATTCTCTTCAATAAATGGTGCTGGGGAAATTAACAGCCACATGCAAAAGAATGAGAGTAGACCATTATCTTACACCGTACACAGAAATTAACTCAAAATGGATTAAAGACTTGAATGTAAGATCTGAAACCATAAAACTCCTAGAAGAAAGTATAGGCAGTACACTCTGACATGGGTCTTAGCAGCATGTTTATGAATACCATGTCTACTCAGGCAAGGGTCGCAAAAGAAAAAATAAACAAATGGGACTACATCAGACTAAAAAGCTCTGCAAGACAAAGGAAACCAGGAAGAAAATGGAAAGACAATACACCAACTGGGAGCAAATATTTGCAAATCACATATCGGACAAGGGGTTAATCTCCAAAATATATAAAGAACTCATACAACTCAACAACAAAAAGACAAACAACTCAATCAAAAAATGGGCAGAGGAGGGACCAGCTCCAGGGCCCAGTAGTTGAGTTCAGCACACTCTGCTTTGGTGGCCTGGGTTAGGTTCCCAGGTGTGAACCTACACCATGTGTTGACTTGTCAGCAGCCATGTTATGGCGGCAACCCACATACAAAGTGGAGGAAGATTGGTACAGATGTTAGCTCAGAGCGCATCTTCCTCAACCAAAAAGAGGATGATTGGTGGCACGTGTTAGCTCAGGGTGAATCTTCCTCAGTAAAAAAACCCCCACAAAAAGCAAAAAGTAAAAAAAAGCAAAAAAAAAAAGGGCAGAGGAAATGAATAGATATTTTTCCAAAGAAGATATACAGATTGTCAACTGGCACGCGAAAAGATGTTCAACATCACTAATTATTAGGGAAAGACAAATCAAAACTATAATGAGATATCACCTCACACCCATCAGAATGGCCATGATTAATAAGATGAGAAGTAATAAATGTTGGAGAGGATGTGGAGAAGAGGGAACCCTCATACACTGCTGGTGGGAATGCAAACTGGTGGGGCCACTAAGGAAAAGAGTACAGAGATTTCTCAAAAATTAAAAATAGAAATACCATATGATCCAGCTATCCCACTACTGGATATTTATCCAAACACATGAAATCAACAACATAAAGAGATTTATGCACCCCTATGTTCATTGCAGCATTACTCACAATAGCCAAGAAGTGGAAGCAACCCAAGTGCCCATCAACTGATGACTGGATAAAGAACATGTGGTGTATAAAGACAATGGAATACTACTCAGCCAAAGAAAAGACAAAATCAGCCTGTTTGCAACAACATAGATGGACCTTGAGAGTGTGATGTTGAGCAAAACAAGCCAGACAGAGAAAGACAAACACTTCATGATTTCACTCATATGTGGAAGATAAACACACGGATAAAGAGAAAAGATTAGTGGTTACCAGAGTGGAAGAAGGGGCCCAAAGGTATAAAGAGGCACATATGTAGGGTGACGGATAAAAACTAGACTATTGGTGGTGAGCATGATGCAGTCTATACAGAAACTGATATATAATAATGTACACCTGAGATTACACAATGTTATAAACTAATATGGCCTGAATAAAAAAAAGTTCCTTTGTGTTTAAGCCCATTTGAGTTGGAGGACTCTCCTTTATAAACAAAAGAATTCTAACACAGTCAACAAGTTACGTCAGCTTTAACTTCAGATTTTATCCCAATCTCATCTATTGTCCACTCTCTCTGTCACTCCCATCTGAATTCCAGCCACTGTTATGCTTCCCCATAGGCTGCTCTCCAAGAGCAGATACAGATCTTTGTTTTTGCTAGTTTTTACTCCTTTTTAACTTCTTATTTTGAAATGATACGTGATTTACAGAAAGTTTACAAAATTAGTACAAAGAATTCCAGCATACCCTTCTCCCAACTTCTCCAAATATTATCTTAATAGGTCACAGGTGAAGTCTTCCTACTGGAAGTTAACATCGACGCAATCCTGTTAACCTACCCACAGATCTTAGTAAGATTTCACCCATTGCTGTGCTGACATCTGTTCCTTGGACAAGGTCACAACGCAGGATCACAGGTTTCGTTTAGTTGGCTTTCCTCCTTAAGTCTCTTCGAATCTGGAACTATTCCCCAATCTTTATTTTTTATGGTCATGACACTTTTGAAAAGGACTGGCCAGTTATTTTACAGAACCCCACTCAATTTGGAATTGTCTGATGTTTCTTTATGTTAAATTCATGTCGAGCATTGCTGGTGAGAGTGCCACAGAGGGATGCTGCATCTCTCTTGGAGCATCATGTCAGATGGCACGTGTTCTTGCAGAACAAGGATCGGCAGATTTTTCTGTTAAAGACCAGATAGTAAATATTTTAGGTTTTGGGTGCCAGACATGGTCTCTGTCACATATTCTTTGTGTGTTGGTGTGTGTGTGTTTATAACACTTCAAAAGTTAAAACCCACTCTTAGCTCCTGGCTGTACAGTACAAAACAGCTGAAGGGTGAATTTGCTCATGGGCCATAGGACCTCAGTTGTAAAGGGAATCTTTGAACACATAAGTCAGTTATTGTCATGCCTCTGCTTCACCCCCACCCCCTAAATTTGGCTTTCCATTTACTAAGAGAAAAAACTTGAGTCCTGTATTAGTCAGAGTTTGTGAGAGAAACAGAACCAATAGAATAGAGAGAGCTTTATTTTAAAGAATTGGCTCATGTGATTATGGAGGCTGGGAAAGCCTAAATCTGCAGAGTGGGCCATCAGGCTAAAGAGCCAGGGAAGAGCTGCAGTTCAAGGCTAAAGGCAATCTCCCGGCAGAGTTCTCCCTTGCTTGGGAGACTGTTCTATTTAGGCCTTCAGCTGATTGGATGAGGCCCACCCATGCTATGGAGCGCAATCTGCTTTACTCAAAGTCCAGAGATTTAAATGTAAATCTCATCCAAAAACACCCTCACAGAAACATCCAGAATAATGTTTGACCAAATAGCTGGGCACGGTGGCCAAGTCAAGTTGATACATAAAGTGAACCATCGCAAGTCCTTGTCAATGCCCATAGAGGCCCCTGTGATCAGTCCTCAATCCCTAACCTTCCTTCCTACTACCCTCTTACATGATAATTGTGCTCAGTCTAGACCAGTGGTTCCCAGACTTTCCCATGCAGCAGAATCACCCAGAGGGCTTTTAGAAATTTTCTAGGTCCCAACCCCAGAGTTTTAGATTCAGTAGGTCTGAGGTAGAGCCCAAGAATTTATAACTCTAGAAATTTCCCAGGTAATCAGATCCACTGTTCTAGACATACTGGGCTTCTTGATATTTCTCAACAAATAAAGTGCTCTCCAAGGCCTTCATGCTGGTGTCCTTTCTTCCAGGAAGCCTCTTTCCCTGGGTGTTTGCACGCAATTGGGTGTTGATAAATACTTAATGACTGACTCTGAAGAAAAAGTCCTGACTCACAGGCTTTGCTGATTTCAGGAGTGCAGATCCTCCCACTGGGGCTGAGTGTAAGCTCCCAAAGTGACGTCACTGAATGCGGAGTTGGGAGCACAGGTGCCCCCTTGGTACTCGGGAGCCGACGTGAGCTGGCTCAGTGCACCAGTGTGTGGACGACTTCTTCATGTCTCTGCTTAATGTCACCTCCGCTACGAGGGCTTCCCTGAGCACCAGATAAAATAGTACAACCGTCCCCAGTCATTCTCTCTCCTCGTATTTTAGTTCATTGCAGTTACTTTCACCTGTGATGGATTTCTGTTTTTAAGTTTTCATTGTCCGCTACTAAATCATAATCTCCAAGAAGCAGGGTTTTTTTTTGTCACATTGCGTGCTGTACCCTCAGTGTCTAGAAGGATGCCTCGCTCAGAATAGGTGATCAATATCTATTTGTCGAATGTGTGAATGTATGAATGAATGAATGAATGTATGTATGTATTTGTTCATGTCTATCTCCCCCTCTACCCCAATTAGGGTGATGACTTTGTCTAGCTTTGTTCACCATTGTGTCTTCATCCACATATAGCAAGTACAAAATAGTTTTTGAATGGAGTAACCCACGAAATTGTGGTGAGAATAACATGAGAGAGTGTATTTAAAAGTGCTAAGAAAGTGGGAAACAGCGATACAAATGGAAAGGAGCTTTATACCTGCTAGTCTCTAAACACCTGGAGGGAAAAGTTCCTGCCGCATCAGGGAGGAAGTAGAGACAGAAAAGATCTTGAAATCTCTCTCCTGTTTAGAATCCCATTAGCCGTGGGAAGAAGTCAACACTGTTTAGGTCAAATCTTCATTGCAGGGTCTGCTCCGGAGAACCCAGAGGAGGCACAGGCTAAGGGGTCATGATTTTGTGTTCTGGTGACTGCTCTTCAGGCGCTTACAGTTGGGAAAGCTAAGACCTTCACGCATGTTTTGAGAGCACAAGATCAACAAGGCTAAATGCCTCCGAAGAAGCGGGTGTAGCAGATATCTCGAGGGAATCCCACTCCAAGAAGCCAGAACTTCACAAAGTGTTCAGAGGACCAAGAGCAGGTACCCAGTGCTCTCTGCCCCCGCACCAGCTGCCTTATCGGACAGCGTCCTCGAAAAGGTAACGCTGTGCAGGGAACCTGGCGAGTGTCAGCCCGAGAAATATGGACAGCTCATCTGCATATCTTTTATGGAATCTGCATATATTCTGGAATGACAGCCAAGCCGCCAATGCTTTCCTCTTTGCAAATGATAGAGATCTCATTTCTGGGGACAGTGGGATTGATGTGGCAGCCGCAGTGCCATTAGACCTGGAAGATGCTCTGTTCTCATTACTGTCTCCTGGCAACATAGCACCAGATGCTGCCGTGAATATTAAAGACCCTCATTCATGTAACCTTTCGTGCCTTTCTCCAGCTCCTCCAGGCTGCAGCCAGGGACTGCTGCTATCTGCTTCTGCGGTCTCCATCTCAACAAATCTTTTCTTCTTCTCCCCATGTCTGAGAAAAGAATTATTAATGAGATTTTTATCTAAGGAGAGAGTTTCTACTTCTCCATGGAGATGCTCACTTTCCAGGCCCTATCCCATTTTCTAAGGAAGATAACGGTGCTCCCATTCTGCTGGAGCTTGTCTGTGATTGCTTTCATTGACTTTATCTGCTGGTTGGAATATGTAATTTGTCTAATAGCTTTGCTTCTGCATGTGTGGGGTTTAAAAAATGTGGAATTGGGCAAAGCGGGAAATCAAATATTACTAAAATCTCAATGGGTTTCACACTTCTTATCAGCTTCCAGCAACTTCAGAGCTGGAGTGACACGTGTAATAGCTGTGGTCACTCCAGGCTCGCCCGTCTGACTTCTGGTCCTTTGCCCTCTCCTGCTAACAGGCACACTCCTGAAAAGGCGAGGCAGATTGAGCTCTTGCACGCTGTGCGGCCCGGTTCCATTAGCTCTTTGCTTTCTTCCTTTAGACAGCTAAGACATTGGTCACAGGTGGTTTTTGAGAGTAATTCAAGGCACTGCAGAGAGTGGAATCTTCCCCTTTCCCTCCCTTTTCCCCTTCCTTCCCCTAATATTTAGTGAGAGGTATAATTAATGGTTTCAGAGCACAAACATTGGAGGGAGCCATGTCCATGTGGGGCTCCTGGCTCTGTTATTTACTAGCTGCTCACGTTTCCTGGGCACGTTGCTCAATCTTGTGTAGCCTGTTTCATATCTGTAAAATGTAGATAAAGGCACCAACCTCCCAGGTTGTCGATAACTTAAATCATGTAATGTGTGTGAAATGTTTAGCCCAATGTCTGGCACATAGTAAGGACTCAATACCTGGTGACCTGTTACGGTAGATTGTTTAATCAGTGGCCCCCACCGAAACACGCCTCCTGGTGCTGACACCACTCACAGTGATTCTAGAGTTGGCCATGTGACTTGCTTTCACCAATAGGATACCAGCAAATGTGACTGAAGCAGAGGCTTGATCAGTGCTTGTGCCCTCTGGTTTTCCCCCTGGGAATGCTGCCACCACCAGGCGAGGAAGCCCAGTCTAGGCCCCTCAAGAATGAAGAACCACATGGGCAGAGGGGCCCAGCCAACCCTGAAGCTGAATGCAGCTGCATGAATGAGTCCCAGCGAGACCAACTCAGGGCAGAAAAGCCACGAGGCAAACACTGGAATTTTGAGAAAAAATAATTTTTATTTAAGTGACTGAACTTTGGAGTCATTTGCTGTGCAGCAAAAGCTAACTGACAGACCTTTATGAATGGCAGTTTGCTTTCACGAATGTTGTCTTATTTAAACCGTACCATAATCCTGCGAGGCGGGGGATATCATCTTCTACACGGACATAAAGTTGATGCGTCGTTGGTTGTGCAGATCCTTAAAGCAGTCGCTGGGGAAGAAGGGCGAGGCACAAAGCATATTTAAACACTGTTCTTAGATGAAAAAAACTCTCTTCGCTCAGATAGAATCCTATGTTGGAGCTCTTGGTATTTGTTAACTTTCTAATATATGGTCAAGAAAGCATGACTGAGCTGAAGAAATGAGCTTACAAACCAACCCAGCTCTTAAAGGAGGCTGGCGACAGCTTCTCGTGTGACACTGCTGGTCTCCATTGATGGCTTTGCGGGTGCACTGGTGTCACTTCTCAGGTCAACAGAGGAATGGAAGCTTCTGGCAGCGCTGTTCTTGAGAACTCAGATGCAAAGTGATGGCTTAGATGCGGGGCGATCTTTCTTATGTCCCCTCACCCCTCCTTCTGGGCTGACTCTGTCTTTTGGTGGAATAAGTTACTGCACAAGCAAAACAACCCCAAATTTCCGTCATTAGAAACACATTCCTTAGGTTAAACTTTGTAGTCTCTAAAAGTCTCCGAGAAAATTCAAATATCCCCAAAAGGTCAACATAACAATCTAGTTAATTCCTCACTGTGAAACCAAACATAGGATGGATTTATAATGGTGGGCGGTCAACATTGATGCATTGGTTCAAGCAGCGCTGTCCCACAGAAATACAAGGTGAGCCACATTACACAAGTGTAATTTTATTTTATTTTATCTTTTCAGTTATTTTTTGAGGTCATAATGGTTTATAACACTGTAATTTTAGGAGCACAGGATTATTTATCAGTTTCTGTATAGACTGCTTCATGCTAACCATCAATAGGCTAATTTTTATCTGTCACCATTTATATGTGCCCCTTTATTTCTTTTGCCCACTCCCCAACCTCCTTCCCCTCTGGTGACCACTAATCTGTTCTCTTTGTCCATGCGCTTGTTTATCTTCCACATATGAGTGAAATGATCCAGTGTCTGTCTTTCTCTTTTGGGCTTATTTTGCTTAAGGTGGTACTCTCAAGATCCATCCAAGTTGTTGCAAATGGGACTATTTTGTCTTTTTTCATGGCTGAGTAGTACTCCTTTGTATGTATATCCAACATCTTCTTTATCCATTCATCATTTGAAGGGTACTTGGGTTGCTTCCATGCCTTGGCTGTTGTGAATAATGCTGCAGTGAACATAGAAGTGCATTAGTCTCTTTGAATTGTTGATTTCAAGTTCTTTGGATAAATACTCAGTAGTGGGATAGATCATATGGTATGTTTATTTTTAATTTCTTGAGAAATCTCCATATTATTTCCCATAGTGGCTGCACCAGTTTGCATTCCCACCAGCAGTGTATGAGGGTTCCTTTTTCTCCACATCCTCTCCAACATTTGTTGTTTTTGTCTTAATTATAGCCATTCTGACAGGTGTAATGTGATATCTCATTGTAGTTTTTTTTAAAGATTTTGTTTTTCCTTTTTCTCCCCAAAGCCCCCCAGTAGATAGTTGCATATTTTTAGTTGTGGGTCCTTCTAGTTGTGGCATGTGGGACGCTGCCTCAGCGTGGCTTGATGAGTGGTGCCATGTCTGTGCCCAGGATCCAAACCAGCAAAACCCTGAGCCACCAAAGCGGAGCGTGTGAACTTAACCACTTGGCCACAGGGCCGGCCGCTCATTGTAGTTTTGATTTGCCTTTCTCTAATAATTAGTGATGTTGAACAGCTTTTCATGTGCCTGTTGCCCATCTGTATATCTTCTTTGGAAAAATGTCTGTTCGTATCCTCTGCCCGTTTTTCGATTGGGTTTTTTTTTTGTTGTTGTTGAATTGTATGAATTCTTTATATATTTTGGAAAGTAACCCCTTGTCAGATATATGATTTACAAATATTTTCTCCCAGTTAGTGTACTGTCTTTTCCTTTTGTTCGTAGTTTCTTTTGCCTTGCAGAAGCTTTTTAGTCGGATGTAGTCCCATTTGTTTATTTTTTCTTTTGTTTCCTTGCCTGAGTAGATATGATATTCTAAAAGACGCTGCTGAGACCGATGTCAAAGAGTGTACTGCCTATATTTTCTTCTAGGAGTTTTGTGGTTTCAGGTCTTACATTCAAGTCTTTAATGTTTGTTTGTTTGTTTGTTTGTTTGTTTGTTTTGCTGAGGAAGATTTGCCATGAGCTAACATCCATCACCAATCCTTTTTTTTTTGCTTGAGGAGGATTCACCTTGTGCTAACATCCGTTACAAATCTTCCTCTATTTTGTATGTGGGCTGCCACCACAGCATGGCCACTGACCAGCAGTGTAGATCTGCATACAGGAACTCAATACAGGTGGCTCAAGCAGAGCACACCAAACTTAATCACTAGGCCACTGGGGCTGGTCCACTTGAATCCATTTTGAGTTAATTTTTGTGTATGGTGTAGGATAATCGTGTGCTTTCATTCTTTTGCACATGGCTGTCCAGTTTTCTCAATACCATTTATTGAAGAGACTTTCTTTCTCCATTGTATGATCTTGGCTCCTTTGTTGAAGATTAACTGTCCATAGGTGTGTGGTTTTAGTTCTGGGCTTTCAATTCTGTTCCATTGATCTGTGTGTCTGTTTTTGTGCCAGTACCATGCATTTTGATTACTATAGCTTTGTAGTGTATTTTGAAGTCAGGAACTGTGATGCCTCCAGCCATGTTCTTTTTTCCCAGTATTCCTTTGGCTATTCGGAGTCTTTTACTATTCCACATAAATTTTAGGATTCTTTGTTCTATTTCCGTGAAGAATGTCATTGGGATTCTGATTGGGACTGCATTGAATCTGTAGGTTGCTTTAGGAAATATGGACATTTTAACTGTGTTTTTTCTTCCAATCCATATGCATGGAATATCTTTCCATTTCTTAATATCTTCTTCAATTTCTTTCAGTAACATCCTATAGTTTTCAGTGTACAGGTCTTTCACCTCCTTGGTTAAATTTATTCCCAGGTATTTTATTCTTTTTGTTGTGATTGTAAATGGGATTGTATTCTTGAGTTCTCTTTCTGCTGGTTTGTTATTAGTATATAGAAATGCAGCTGCTTTTGTAAGTTGATTTTGTACCCTGCAACTGTGCTGTAGTTGTTGATTATTTCTAGTAGGTTTCTGATGGATTCTTTAGAGTTTTCTGTACATAAGATCATGTTGTCTGCAAACAGGAAGAGTTTCGCTTCTTCCTTTCCAATTTGGATACCTTTTATTTCTTTTTCTTGCCCAATCTCTCTGGCCAAAACCTCCAGTACTATGTTGATTAGGAGTGGTGAGAGTGGGCACCCTTATCTTTTCGTGTTCTCAGAGGGATGGCTTTCAGTCTTTCACTGTTAAGTATGATGTTGGCTGTAGGTTCATCAGATATGGCCTCTGTTATGCTGAGGTATTTTCCTTCTGTACCCATTTTATTGAGAGTTTATATCCTAAATGAATGTTGGATCTCGTCAAATGCTGTCTCTGCATCTATTGAGATGATCATGTGATTTTTTTTTTTTTTGAGGAAGATTAGCCCTGAGCTAACATCTGCTGCCAATCCTCGTCTTTTTGCTGAGGAAGACTGGCCCTGAGCTAACATCTGTGCCCATCTTCCTCTATTTTATATGTGGGACGCTTACCACAGCATGGCTTGCCCAGTGGTGCCATGTCCGCACCTGGGATCCAAACTGGTGAACCCCAGGCCGCCAAGAAGTGGAACGAGCGAACTTAACTGCTGCACCTTGGACTGGCCTGATCACGTGATTGTTATTTCTCACTTTGTTAATGTGGTATATCATATTGATTGATTTGAGGATGTGGAACCATCCCTGTGTCCCTACAGAGGTGTAATTTTAGATTTTCTAGTAGCTACATTACAAAAGTAGAAAAAAACAAGTAAAATTAATTAAATTTTTTTTTATGTAACACAATTACTAATTCTTTTTATTTCAATGTATGATCCACATTAAAAAATCCTTAATGCGATGTTTCACATTATTTTTTCTTACCAAATCTTCAAAGGCTTCTATGTGGTTTAGATTTGTAGCACATCTCAATTCTGATTCACCGTGTTTAGAGTGTTCAATAGCTGCACAGCGACTGTAGCAACCGTGTCAACAGCACAGGACTAGAGACCCAGCTTCCTGCATTGTAAAGTAGGGGCAGTAAACTGGCCTCCTTGTGTGCTGTGCACATTAAATGTGATCACGTGGGGAAGTTTTGTGCCATCCCTGCATACCACACAGGGTGACCCAGAAGTGTTTGTCCAGCTGTAAGATCTAATAACTTCAGAAGGTCAATGCTACAAATCTACAAAAGACATTCTTTGAAAGTTTGATTGTTTGAATTTACTTTGCACTTATTTACTTTCACAAATTTTAAATAAAGCATTTTTAATTTAATTTTTTTATGCTCAACAGTTTCTGGGTGACTCTTTCTCAGGTCCGTGGATCTATAGCGGGGTCCTCTTGGTAGTGTCATCATCACCTGATGTAGCTCCGTTAGGCTGTTTCATGTGGGGGTCACGTCAAAATGATCACCTATGTGATGAAGCCTCAGTTACCGGGCGACCGCTGCACAGCAGCTGACAAAAGTTTAAATTGTTCAAAAGTTGATTAGAGTGATACGTAGCACAGAATGGTGGTTATGTTGAATTTAATAAGAACATATTACTATTTCAAAATTTTATTAATTAATCTTTCAAATGCTATTTGTTGTAGCATTTATACCACTGAAGTCATTAAAACTTAGATTGGCACTAGCTTTCTGGACACCCTATATTTATGTTACTCACCGTCAAGGGGCTGAGAATTGCTTTCCCCTGATCAATCCCAGCCTGCAGCCAGAGAATTATCCCCGCAGTACTATGCTGCAGAGGTTACTAAGCTGGCTCTGAGGGTCAGGAAACCTGTGGTGATGGAGCATTCCTACATGGCCTGGAAAGTTCCTCACCCCAATTTGTCCATGAGAATTAAGCCCTTCTACCTACCTCAGAGATCAGGCAGCCATTTTTCCTGTACTGGGGAACGACTAGACTGCTTTGCATTTTTCTGGAGGCCTTGAGGAGAAAGTACCCTGCAACAATGCACAGAGATCCTGGATATTACGTATAAGCTGCCATGTCTGGATGAAGCACAGTAGTGAAACTGGTAACAGAGAAAGACCTGGCAGGTTTCAAAATAACTTGGTTTCAAAAGCAGCAGAATCCATCCCTTTTGAAGGCTATGGCTAAGATTTTCATCAGTCCATTTGGCCACCTTTGTGTTTATTAACAAAAAGTGCCCCTTCCTTTGGGAGAGAAATGGCTTTGCCCTCGGGCATACAGCTTGGTGAGTGGAGTCTGGCTGCATTTCAGCTCCAGTTCAACTCCTTGATTGGGTGTCCTTATAGACAACCTTCACAACCGTACATGGTGGCCTTGGCTACTGTCTGTTCGCATTGCCTCTCAAGACAGAAGTGCTACAACAAGTGGGGCAGCAATCTAGGTGGCTCCTAGACCAGTTTGGATAATCTGTGCTCCATTGTTGGGCTATGGTTCATTACCCTGCCTTTACAAATTATTCAGACAGAATACTCACTTTTTAAGGATAGGAAAGAAAAAAATAGACTCTAAATGTCCTTAATGTTATTCAGAAACAATGGAACTCAACTTCCAATCTCTGCCATACCACTGAAAGACGTTTCTTCTTGTTAATATTTTATACCTTTTCCCTAGAGCAACTGAATACATCACATGTCACAAAAACAAATCATACTTGTTTCCGATAATCTAAAACTGGAATTCAAGCCAAGAGAACCCAGAAAGGAAGGAACAATTTCTTACCACTGTCTAAATGAATTGCACTGTTCCCAAATGGGGTTATGGCCCTTCAGACCAGAAGAACACACACATTTACCCAATGAATGAAGAAATAATGCTGAAATTATGTCTAGTTCATTTTCTCTGCCTTTGATTAAAGATTAAACAATTCCACAAAAATGGTTAAAACAAGAGAAAATATACAGTTCCCATGTGTTAGAACAGATGGCATATGGAAACTCAATGAACTGATGATAAAAATATTGTACCCATAGTACTGTCACTTATTGGTGTAAAGAGAATTTTGAAAATCTAATTGGCCTTGATGATGGAGAGACAATCATTTGGTTTTATTATTCTAACTGAAAATGGAAAGAGAACTTGTTCCCTAGTTTCAGAAAGAATTTTAGAACTACCCAGACACTTCCTTTAATTGCACCATTACTTTTGGTGAAAATGACAGGTCAGGAAATCTTCGTTTTCTTGTGCAATTCCTGGAATAGTAAACATTGTGTTTCCTCTCTCCCTGTCACACACACAAACACACACCCTTCAGTGTGCCATGATTTAATGTAACAGTTCCTTTCAGCCTAATTCTCTCCTTCAAATCCTGTGGTCATAATCTGAACTCATCCAGAGAAATGAGTAGAGACAAAGCTGCCTTTTCATCTAACTCTGCTCTCAGGAGTTCGGAAAAGCTCTGATTTCAGCTGTTGTCTGTAGCAGATGCCCTTGGTGCCGTGTCTATATCCTGCTGCACCCACCCCTCCAACACCAGTTGAGAGCGTTCTTCTGCAAGATGACTGCTGTCTACCTGGTGACTTTCTCTTAGCCAGTGTCTGGATGAAACCAGAAGTGCCGAAGAGTTAATGCCATCCTTAACTCTTAGTCAGCAATGGATGAGAGTCAGTGATGGATGTCACTCTTAGTCAGCAATGGACGAGAGTCAGAGGATAAATATCCCAGCTTCCTCCTCCCTTGAACAGGACATCTTTGAGGAGCGCTCTAGACTGTCTTCCCTACTAGAGGCCCATGGAGGAGGGTGGCTAGATAAAATACAGGATGTCCAGTTAAATATGAATTTCAGATAAACAGTGAGTAAGGTTTCAGTTAAGTATATCCTATATATTGCATGGGACATTCCTGTACTAAAAAGACGATGTGTCATTTATCAGAAATTCACATTTCATGGAGCATCCTATATTTTTATTTGCTAAATTTGCCAACCCTACCCCAGAGGAATTGAACCCAGCTGCCCACATGGTTACCTGCAGCTATTGCTGGCTGTTTGGGCCTCTTCCCTGTATCATTTCACCTCTCTCCTACCTATGCTTCCTGGGATTCCCTCCTAGCTTAGGTCAGGTTCCCCAGGAGTAGAGCCTGAGATGGGGATTCTCACACAAGTGATTTATTGAGAGAGTGGTCAGAGGAGAAACCTGAAAGCCTGCAAGGGAGGCAGGATTGGGCAGGATAGGTAGCTGAGCAAGCATGTGGGTCAGGAGAAGTTTACTTCAGTCTGATCCCACGGGGAGCTCTGGAGCATGACTGACATCACAGTGTTCTCACACCTTGAGTTTGAAGGGACTGACCTTTTGCCACCTCTCTGACTCCCCACTATCCAGTCGTTGGCTATGGTCTACCCAGATGAGTGCAAGGTAGAGGGATATGGGGAAGACACCAAGGACAACTATAACACTTCCCAAACAACGTGCCCTCACATCTTTGTCACAGGGTTTGTTTCTGGGCAAGCTGAACCTAAAACACTATTAGTAAAGTCCTTGATGACTCCTAATTCCTCAAGGATAATTATTTCCTTAAGGACTAAATTCTATGACTCCCTAAAGGCTGGGACTGAAACTTATTTGCAATACTTCACACATAATAGTCAATAAATATTTATTGAACTGAACTGTACATAGAAGCAAGACTGATATATCTATAATAAAAACACTAATAAAAATCATACTTTTGTTTAATACTTACTACTATAAACTAAAGTTGGCACTCTATTAAGCTATCTGTTTTGAAAACTCAATGAACATAAAAAGCATTGCAATAATGTCTCAAAAATACCCTGGAATTAGTCCCAACCTTGTTGGATCCTTAGTGAATTAAAAAAATATAGGCACTCAGAGAGTCCTGCTTGATGTTGTTGGAGAACAGATGCAGCTGCTAAGAGCTGGAAGTGGTGGGACGATTAAAGATCTGTTTTCCCAAAATATTTCCCCTGGTGAGCTCTCCTTTTTGTGTAGGCAGCTGTATGTCAAAGAAATGCACAGCATTGCCAGAGTGCTTGGTGTGGACCTGGAGGTCCTCATCAAACTTGCCATTGTCTAGCTCTCAAGATGTCGCCTCTCCCAAAGAAGCCACCCAGCCCGACTGACACTGCTTCACGGGGACTGAATCTTCAGGAAATGGATAGTAGAAGAGGAAGCACAACAGACGGGCCACTGAAGCACTAAGTGCTGATTCAGTCAGTCTGGACAGGGGCAATGCAACCTAGCTCTCATAGGGGCACTGCGGAGGGACACCAGACATACTAGATTTGATGGAGCTCAGTCAACGCTGTATCAGGTCGAACGCGAAAGAGAATGATCAGGACTCCAGGTGTGGGAACCACAGCAGGAACAGAGATAATATGCCCTTGAGTCTTTAAGTGGCCCTTGTTTGAAGACAGACCTGATCCTAGAGGCAATTAGCCTGCCACCTTGGGGACTGGAGGAATAGAGGCAGGATTTCAGAAAAGATTTCTTTTTCAAAGGAAAATATCTGGAATATTTGCTGTAGTGAAGGTCAGGGTGGATGTGTGTGTATATTCAGCCAAATCCTGGGCAGGGAGTAGGCAGGCTTTGAATTTACAGAGGTGGGTGGTGGGAGGAAGTGAGAACTGGACAAAAATGTAGGAGCTGAAACAGGAATAGGGGAACGTTAGAGTGAAAGCTAGTGGTCAACCACTTTAGAAGACTCTTTGGTAGTATCCATGAAAGCTAAGCATTCGCATATTCTATTACCCAGTAATTCCACTCCTTTGTATGCACCCAACAGAAATGTGAAGATGTGTTCAGCAAAAGTTACATACAGGAATGATCATAAGAGCATTATTTGTGCTAGCCCCAAAATGAAACCCCAATGTTCATTAACAGTAGAATGGATAATTGTGGTATATTCACAGAACAGAATACTACTCATCACCAGAAATCTACAACAGAAATCTAAGCAACAATACGGATGAATCTCAAAAGCACAGTATTGCATGAAAGAATCCAGGCACCAAAAAGTAGGTACTTTATGATTTCATTCATTTAAAGCACAAAAGCAGGCAACAGTGTTGACTTTGGGCAGTTGTGAGAGTTGGTGACGGAAGGTGGGCACGAGGGGGCTACTGGCCAGCTCGTGATGTTGTATTTCTTGATCTGGGTTCTGGATACTTTGCTACTTTGGTGAGTTCAATTTGTGAAAATTCATGGAGCTGCACACTTAAGACTTATTCTGTATGTGTACTATTCTTCAATAAAACATTAAACAAAGGTAAGGTAAAAAAACGGAAAACTATTGAATAGAGAAGGCAAAATTCACCTATGTCCTAACTTTGCCAAGTGGCAAACTCTGTTTCACAGTCACTGTTTTCTGTAGAACATGTGGAGGCGGCGCGTGAGACTGAATTTAGGTAGTCCAGCAGTCATTGACTTTCAGAGTGTGAAGGGGCGGCAACTAGTCAGCTCCTTCTGTTTCCTCTCAAAGCAGACATCCCCACGACATCATTCCTGACAAGTCATCCGGGGATGTGTTAGATATTTTGTTGTTTTGTGATAACCACTGTTTGGAAATCTGCACAAGCAAATATGCAGGTTTGTCAGACAGTTCCAGAGACACCAGCAGCAGGGGCTCTTAGATCTTTATGCGCCACTAATGTGGCTCAGGTACACGCTAACGAGTCTACTTCTTTCCATCCTGGAATTTTCTTCAAGTTGTCCACTCCTAGTAATTTCTGCTGGAAAATGACCCAGTAAAGTTTCTTTGACCTTAGCTCTATTATCTAAAATAAGTATTTCTCCAGGATGCTTAATTTGAATTCCCGAGGATTCCCAAACTCAACTTTACGTAGGTTGGTGACAAGCCCACGGACTGACAGACTTTGAATAAGGTGGCTTCTCCCTGACTCATCAGCTGAGGTGCTGGTGAGATGCAGTCAAATGACAGAAATCATTTGACTACTTTAGCATCAGGTGGCTGTGGGGCGTTCTCTCTAGAATATGGTGGTCTGCCCAGGACTTCAGACCCACTACTTCACTACTTCTCCATCTTTGCATCTCCCTTTAGTCCCCAAAGTCAAATTCTCAAAGCAATCGCATAGCAGAAACTTACTTTTTGCCCATCTGGTGTGAAATCTTGATTTCTTCTGACCTACATGTAGTCAACTCAAATTTCCATGTGACAGTAATAGGATGAGCCCTTAAAATTCTCAGTACATCCTGAACCTTCATCTGGGACATGAGTTTCCACCTCCCTTTCCACCCAGTCATTCATCATTCTGTTCGGCAGTGGCAACAATGGTGGGTTCGTGGTGTAGCTCCTTTAATTTCCCCTGCTGCCTACCTTCTGGCAGCAATGCTGGCAGGCAGTAAAATGGTCAGAAAGTGGCAGACTGGAGGCAGAAGACAGGGTGCTGAATAATGAGACTTTGAATAGCAAGAGCTGATGGAGCCAGGGGCTTCCTGAGCAGACAGGAAGGGAAGGACAGGGCCCTGTTGGCTGGGGGCATGGATGCTGATCCGTGGGGAAATACCACGCAGTCATTGGCCTTGGCAGGGTTATAACGGCTCCAGTTTCACTTGAATAAACTCCTTGAACACTGTCTCCAGTGTATTTCCACAAATCTGTTTTTTCAGAGTGTTCTGAATTCATTCTTTTTTGGTTCTCCTGCTGTTCAAATGAAGTAGGAACCCAAGGGATCCAGCTTCTCAGTGTAAAATAAACACAATTCTTCCTGGACCAGCTGAGCCAGAGGAAAATGAGGCCAAAAAATGAATAAGACACAAGGCTAAAGCAAATCAAGTTGTAGTGAGGCCTCTCTCGTGCTCCTCTCCCTGCCTGGTTGGGCGCATGGACGGATGTATCATATCCTCACCTACCAAGAGTTGTCTATATGTGCTTACTTATGATGCTTTTTCTTACAGTTTTGCTCTCAAAGCCTTTTCTGTCCAAAATCACTGTCCCTCCCTTTCACCTACACACCTTCAGGCTTTCTCCATCTGCATATATCCTTTCTAATCTCAATGATGATCTAATACACATTTGCATGAAAAGATGCCAGTGACTGATGATGTTGTAAATGGTTAGTGCTTCAGGGTCACCTCCAGTATCCCGGCCATTGCCAACGGCTATTAATGCTGGGTCCTGACCCTCCAGCCCTGTTCCAGACCACTCTAAGGACTCAGACACTTTGGACAGAGCCCACTAGAAATGTACTGCCAGCCACAGCTGGGATTCAGACCTCAGCCACTGTGTGGACTTGATGCCCTCATGAAACAGAAAAATGGTCGCAGTGAAAGGTCGCACTCCGAGGCCCCATGTTCCCCTAAAGCAAAGTATCTCCCCCTCTACCACAGATAATGCCTGAGGACTGACCTCACCGTCACCTTATTTGCCACATCAGTCAGCTGGAAGCTGGTGTCTGGAATCTTCAGGTGTGGCACACCCAGTTCTTGAGCCAGTTCTGACCAAGGGCAACCAGCCTGTCAGCAGCCATGTCCCACCAGGAGCAGGTGGTTGGTTTTGTCATCCTGGCCCCGTGTAGCTGGAAGCAGCCCAGTGCCCAAACGTGGAGTGCACTGGTGACACCACAGTGAGTCGAGGAAACATGGTTATAGGGGGATTTGACCCGTTCAGGGAGGTCAGAGAATGCTTTCCTGCAAAAGTGCAGATTGAGATGAGATCTGAAGGAAAAGGGGTTAGTAGGGAACATGGAGGGAAGGAGCACCAAGAAGAAGATACAGCCTGCCCTATGGAGGGGTGGGCACAGTTATCCCAGGAGCTGAAAGAAACAACACTGGTTGACGCACCTAGAAAGAGGAGGGTAGGGCCACACCACGGAGGGCCTTTCTTTCAGGCGTCATAAGGGCTGGTCCTTGTCATAAGTGCACTAGGGTTTTGCCAAATGCAAAAAGACAAGAGGGTCAGGGGAACTTCCGGCATGGCCAAGAGTGTTGTTGCGATGATGGATTGTGATGTCTAAACTGGACAAGGGGGGAAGTGAAGCAAAGAGAAGGCTCATGGGAGAGAACGGAGGGGCCGTGGACTTGATGCCCTCATGAAACAGAAAAATGGTCGCAGTGAAAATAGAAATTACATGGGTGGAGACTGGGGAGAGAGGTTTGCCTCAGAAAACTTCCCTGGTGGGTAATGAGGACTATTTGTTGAGTAAACGCTGTTTTCATTCATCGTATTCCAGGGAAGCAACTCTAGAAGTGAGTCAGGAGGGCGGGGCATTTGCTGCATCTGCCTTGGCCTCCTGAGGTGTGCTATTAGGAAGCTCCTTCTGGAGATTCAGAGCTGGGAAGGGAGGAGGTGGTGTCGGAGGCGTCCATAGGAGATCCCTGAGGAGCTGGCCCTTAGAAGGAGGGGGCGGGAGATTTTAGCAAGATTTCATTTGTTTGGCTAGCTGGAGCTAGGGACAATTTTTACATTTTGCTTATTTGTCTCTTAATATTGTAGAAAAATATAAATATACCTATTTCCATTCACATATTATTCTTGACTACCATTTTTTCTCTGAAGGAGATTCTTTTAAAAAATCTTTGGAGATAATATCCAACTTAATAACATTGAAAAAATAAAACTATTATAGGGAGCATCCATATATCCTTTACTCAGATTCATCTGTTGTTAACATTGTACCTCATTTGCTTATTTTTGCTCAGTCTCTCTAGATAGGTAGGTAGATAGATAGTTAGAGAGGTGAGTCTCTGAACCATTTGAGGTAAATTACATACATTATGGTTCTTTCCTCCTAAATACTTTGGGATGCGTTTCCGAAGAACAGGCATATTCTCTCCCACAACCGTGGTAGAGTTATAAACCTGTAAACTTACATTTCCTTTACAGTATTAGTTTTTCCCCCATTACAGGGCCCAGTCTAAGGTATAACATTGCATTTAGTTGTCATGTTTCTTCGGCCTCCTGATACCGACCCTGATATCATTTTCCCTACATTAAACCCAGCATATATGAGGTTAAAACCAAAACAGTCATTCTCTGCTTACTCCCTGGCTTCCTGGCTCCAGAATCCACTATCCTCCATGGAGACAGACACTGCCAAGGACAAGCACCTGGATTCATTATCTCCTCCCTGAAAAGAGATGCAGGCTGGTGGGAAAGCTCCGACCAGCAAGGCCATATGCTCCCCCTCCCCTACCTACAACCCCAAATAAAAACCCTTCCTTTTAGCTTTTCTGGGAGTTTGGGATTTCAGCGTTAGCTACCCTTTCTCCTTGCTCAGCTCTGTGCAATAATAAAACTCCTACTTTCTTCCACCACACCCGGTGTCAGAGATTGGCTTGCTGCGTAACGGGTGAGCAAACTCACTTCAGGTTTGATATCACTCCTTTAAGCTGGATAATAGCCATATATTTTTGGCTACCATTTTTAAGATACCAGTGTTTGCCTAGTTATTTCCCTCTTGTGTAGAATTATTGGAGCAAAGACTATGAACATTTAAGCATTTTTTAATACAGCCCGTTATGTTTTCCCGCAGTGACTACCAGTTTCTGTTATGTGTGGTCTATGACTGCATCTGTTTACCAGACATTTGACAGCAGGGGGTGTTACCATATCTTTGTGTTGGTGATGTCCATTCAGCAGATGTAAAATGAAGTGGTGCCTCACTCTTAGCCTCCTTTGCATTTCCTTCCATGTAGGCATGGTTCCCCCTCAGCCTTTGTTATCGGCTTTCCTCTTGTGTCCATACTTTTTGCTGAGGTTTGGCTTTGAAAGCAGGAATTGGTTGGTTTTTTGTTTGTTTTTTCATTCCCACCCAAACAGCTAGCAGTGTACTACAGAATAAGTGTTCACGAGAAATGGAAAATATTCTTAGAAACTATTTTTTAAATGAAGAAGAACAGGGTTAGGGAGGAGGCCAGTGGCTGTTGTGAATGAAACAAAAGAAACAAAATACCAAAAACCAGATATATTTCCCATTTAATCAGACTCCAGCTGCAAATGACCACCCGGTGGCAGTTTGGCATAATTGCAAGCAAAGTGGGAGAAAACAGAGATGTCATAAACCCACAGATATTGTTCTGATGGAAGTGTTACACAGGCAGTTAAAGATATTTCTAAAAATTCTCATTTGCCCAACACTTTTTTGCATTTTTCACCTCTTTCTTCAAATTCCATGTCACTCATTTGCCCAGAATCCTTGAAAAGGGATGTCAGGGAAAATAGAAATTACATGGCTAGAGACTGGGGAGCGAGATTTGCCTCAGAAAACTCCCTGGTGGTTAATGAGGACTCTTTGTTGAATAAATGCTGTTTTCATTCATCGTATTCCAGGGAAATGCACAGTTTGGACAATGTAAATCGTCTCTAGGATGAAAGCTGTTTCTCTCGGAATTGGATGGACCTGCGGGATGCTCCGTGGGCCTTCTCAGCCTGACTGCTTACCTCCTCCTGCAGGAACGTTTTTGGATCTGCTTATCCAAAAAAGGGAAGGGGTAATTAAATGGCTGATAACATGCTTATGTTTGGGACCTTTATTTCTCCAAGACTGAGTCAAAGGGTATACGAATTTTAAATTTTAATAAGTGTTCTATAGTTATTTTCCCTTTCTCCCAAGTTCAAAGAAATTAATGATTTTATCAGCCTTTTTATGAGTGCCTATTTCAACATACTCTTGCCAGAACTGTATTTGTAAAATCTTTTTATCTCGTAGTAATCTAATGGTTTTGCTGATAGACTGAAAATTCTTTCTGAATTTTGCCCTATTTTTACTGGTAAATTTGTTAAATGCTGATTCATAATGAAGCTAAAAATAAGTAAAATATGCCCTATGATATTGTTTATGTTAAGCTGCCTTTCTAGAGTGCAATATTTCACTGTATTTTGGGGATTATAATTCACTTGATCACCAAATCAAATCCCCTTCACAGAATTAGGAAATATGGGGAGCAAACGTGAGCAGTTACAGCATGAGGTGGCACTGTCGATTGCTGCTACTTCAGGGGATGAAGATGCAACAGAGACAGGTGCTTATTTCTAATCAGTGATTAAGGATGAGTCAGACACACCCATTGAAACTACCACGCTTAAAGCTGCTTATCAAGTGTATTACCTAGTTAAATCTGTGTAATATACGAGGTCAAAATGAAAAATGGTGATTGTGAAGATGAGTCCATTCCACTGAACAACAAATAAAGCTTTGACTCTCAGCTTTATTTTTTTTCTTATTATTTCAGTAATCTCAGCAGTAAATACAGAGAAAAAAGTCAACTTTCTCTCTCTTTTGCCTTTCAAAATGACTAGCAGGAATGTTGGCTTATTAAAACAATGTCAGGGGCTCATTAATGGCGTTACTCAAGGATGGTCTTTACAATTTTAAAGCACATCTGTCACTCGGTTACATTTGGTGTGTTGGATTAGTTGATTTTGCAAATGCTTCATGAATAGGTTTTCCTTTTTACAAACTTTAATGTCTTTTTCTTTAAACAGAAGAGCAATGTTTAATAGGTTCTTAACATGAGAATCTGTCTCAAATTTCCACCAAGGCCTCCACAGGCTTAAAATTAAACAACAGGTGCCAAATTCTCCCACATTTCCTAGTGAAGTTCTAGGTCATCTATGGAAAAGAACTGGTTGGTGATCCAGCCAACAGCCACCTTGGGTATAAAAGGGACACGGCATTTTTTTCCTCTCATCTTTCACCAGCACCTTGGAGAAGTGGCAAGGGCGGCAGGGGGTGGCCCCTCATCTACGGCCTAATTGAGAAATGCACCGAGGGAATCTGCTGAGAACCTGGCTTTCGTCTTGTGGAGATTGAAGGTAATAGACATGAACCATGACTTTAATGTCCCAGTTCTGGCCATATCTCTCTGTCAGTATCTGCACCTGAGGGCGCCTACTTCCTAGTGAGGGGCCATCACATATTATCATCACTAATGTGTTAGGTTTGCTGGTTTGCAAATACAAAACCTATGGCCAGCTGGGGAAGTTGGGTAGCAGAGCCAACATATGCACTAATCATATCTAGGGTCAGTATGTTTTAGGGTTGGCTAGCTTGCTATAGTCCATCACAGAGAGGGTCTGAGCAGTAAGGCTCTTGGGGGAATCAATCACAGAGAAAAAGTTGCTAATACAGAAAATAAGAACCATAGGCATTCATAGCTCGATGGCACTTGTTCTCACTATGGGGGTACGTGCTGTTTGCCTAATGCTCAGTGGGATGGTTGCTGGCCAGAGCCCTGGACTTCACTCCTACCAGAGCCCTGTACCAGATCCAATCCACAGTGACAGTCATGGCAGACACCAGGGAGAGAGCTAGCATCCATACCTACAAGGTGACTGATTGCCAAAACTCATCAAATTGACCAGGTGAGATTTAAGGATTCATTGCAGAGAAATTTTACCTTAAAAACATAAATATTGATGTCTAGCTAATAACACTCATACTAAAGTGTCTAGGGGTGAAGTTACAGTCAGCTCTCTGCATCTACGGATTCAACTGACCCCAGATGGAAAGACCTATGATGGTTGCATCTGTACCAAACATGTACGGACTTTTTTTCTTGTCATTATTCCATAAACAACAGAGTATAACAACTATTTACATTGTTTTAGGTATTATAAGTAATCTAGAGAGGATTTAAAGTACACGGGAGGATGTGCACAGATTATATGCAAATACTACCCCATTTTATATAAGGGACTTGGGCATCCTCCGATTTTGGTATCTGTGCCAGTCCTGGAACCAGTCCCCGTCAGATACAGAGGGACTCCTGTCTGATATCTGCAACCTACCAGTAAATGCATCAAAAAGTAAGATGGACTGATAGACAGATAGGTTTGCGATAAAACAAATAAAGAAAATTGTCAGGAGCCCCCCGTGGCCGAGCAGTTAAATTCTCGCGCTCCGCTTTGGTGGCCCAGGGTTTCACGGGTTCGGATCCTGGGCGCAGACATGGCACCACTCATCAGGCCACGCTGTGGCGGCGTCCCACATAGCACAACCAGAGGCATTCACAACTAGAATATACAACTATGTGCTGGGGGGCTTTGGGGAGAAGAAGAAGAAGAAAAAAAAAGACGATTGGCAAGAGATGTTAGCTCAGCTGCCAATCTTTAAAAAAAAACGTGTCAAAAATTGCAGAATCTAGATGGTGGGTGTCTGGATGCTCATTTTACAAGTCTTTCAATTTTTTTGTATGTTTGAAGATTTCCATAATAAAATGGTAGAAAAAATGTAAGCAAAGTAATTGTTGTGGCAAATAAGGGACCTTGGATATACTACAGAGGGAATAAAAATGATTAGTGATGAATAATACATTTGGTTATGTACAATAAATGCATAAATGTTTAGGAAAACAAATTACCAAAATTGACTCGAGAGAGGTAGAAAACTGATCTAAATGGATAATTTTTAAAAAGTGATTTTTAAATGTCAAGTGTGAGTTAAGCGGTTATCTGAGAGTGTGGAAGCAGGAACTGGGAGAGGTCTCAGGAGAATGGAGATTTGGCGCACTGAGGATAGAAAAGGAAGTAGGTACAGGAAACCTGACAAGTGTTACTAGCTTAGCTTCCTGGTCTGCAAGAAAGGTGACAACCTGAGCCTTCTCTGATTACACTGAAGGTTAGAGTCCTGGTTCTCTAGCTTGTGTGGGCATCACAGTCCCCAGGGGGTCCTTGTTATGACATCAATTGGTGGGGCCAGAATTTGCATTACTAAAAATTTCCTGGGTATTGCTGCTGCCACTGGCCCAGGTTCACATTTTTCAAAGAACAGCCCTAAATCAGTGCCTGCTACTAGTTCAGGCTTTCACCCCACATACACCTTCTCTTTTTATTCTCAGCAACTCAACAAATGAACAGATCATTTGTTCAGGCAAATAGATACAGGCAGAGACTCACAAGTGAGGAAACCCACCCCGAATTAATCTCCAAGGAGTATGTATATCATAATTTTGAGCATCTTATCTGTTTTGTAAACTTGCGTTTCTGTTAAAATATTATAATTTTCTTCTTCTTTGAGGAGTACATAGAATGTCACTTATGTGGGAAGATACTTATTCTTACCAGATGTATACATCTTAGAGATTATATTTTACGTTAAAGCATTAATCATTCATGTTAATTATATTAAAAAGCATCTTGAGAGGCTGTATTCAGTTTTGAAGGGTATGTCCTACAATAGACAAAAGGAGAAGATGCCCACTTATCTAATCTTTCATAAATGCCGAATGTAAGTGGAAATCTCTGCATATGTGTTATACACACACACACACACACACGCAATATATTATAGATGAAGGGCCTCCTTGAGTTTGAATATCATGTTCTTTTTTAGTATCTTAATTTGGAGATAGAAAATGTTAGACGTGCTGCCTCTCCCCCACCCTAACCCCGCCCCATTGAATAGACACGTGGGAAGCAGACAACGGTCACTGCTGATAGCTGAATTAGTGTGGGGAAGATGAAGAACAAAGTGCAAAAATGTCTGTCAAAACAGAAAGGATAATACAGAAATAGAAATTATAAGAAAAAAAAGATTTGGAGGCCAGACCTAGGAGACCTAAGTGAGACTAATAGGCATTCCAGATGGAGTAGCTGGAACAGATGGAAGGGAATTAATCACTCACATAACTGAAAACTTTCCTCGTTTGACGAAAGACTTGGTTTGCGGATAAAAGTACTCAGAGAATTCCAAATGTGATTAATGAGAAGAGACACACACTTTAGCACATTCTGGTAAAATTATGAGTCAAGGATAAACAGTAAAATGTTACTCTTCCAAGCAGAGGAAAAAGGATAATATCAGCATCAAACTGTGGCTTCAGCTCTGAAATAGGCCAAACCCACATTCCATCTGTTTCTGGAACTTTCAGGACCTAAAAGAGAATCTGGTTTCTCTTCTACTTAGCCTTCACTTTGTGTGGTAGATTAAAGATGGCTGCAGATTCTTTGTCACTCCCTTTTGAGAGGTGGATTTGTTTGTTTTTTCCTCCCCTACACACTGGGCTGGCCCAGTGGCTGCTTAACCAGTAGAACGTGACAGAGTGATGCTGTGCCAGTTCCAGGCCTCGTCTGTAAGAGGACTAGGTGCTTCTGCTTCCTGCTTCTTAGGATGCTTGTGTTTGTGATACTCATTCTCGGAACCCAGCTGCCACACTGTGAGGAAGCCCAAGCCACATGGAGAGGCCACGAGTCGGCTTTCCTGTTGATAGCCTAACTGAGTTTAGATTCTGGGAAAGACAATGAGTAGTGAGAATCAGAATTCTCTGTAGTGGACTGGCAGGACTTTAATCATCCTGTTGAAGGTCACCTCCTTGGCCAGGCTCCGTGGGCTCCCTAAAAGGAGGTATCCAATAGATCCTCTATAAGCAGAGAACTGCCTCTTCTTCCTAGTTAATCCTGTATAATGGGATTATGTATAGATTTTTGGTGTACCTCTGGAGTCCTTGTGAAAGAGTTTAATTCTCTCCATTGTCAAGACCTAAATCTTCTGTCTGAGTGTTACAAAATGTAGTGTTGGAGCAAGCTGCTGAGAGATGCCTCTGCTTGTCTAAGACAAAGGAGAGTGTTGAGCTATTAGGCCGTGAAATGGCAGGGGCTATTAGCTAGATGACTGCATGAGAGATGTTATCATTAGAGATCCAAAAAGAAACCCCTGGGAGGAGGTAGCCCTACTGGAGTCGTGTAGTAACCATGTATTGTATCTTCTGTATTCTAAGCCCTTGACATCAGGGATCTTGCTGACCTTCCCAATGCTAGCCGAGTCCTACAGATAGTAAACAACTCATCGGTGAGCAGGCTTTTCAACCTCAAACCAGCCAATCCAGAGTCCCCCCTACAACCACCTCGTTATGGGGCTCTCACGCTCCAGGCCACTATCCACCTGCCTAACCACTCCAGGGTCAGGCGCCAGACAGCCAGGAAAAGCCCCTATGCCCCGAAGCCCGCTGAAACTGTTCAAACCAGCCAATCCTGAGCCTGCCTACCCCGCCTCACCCGTTCCTGCCTGGGGAAACTACTGTAAAGACTCTTGTCCACAGTCCTCCTCCCTCTCTGCCTGTGACCAACCTTGGGGCTTCTTGTGTGGTCCCCCATGACATAGCATGCCACCTCCTCTTGGGAACTGTGAGTAGCAAACTATCTTATTAATGACAGTTGTCTCCTGCTCTGTTGGTGTTTCTATGTCTCAAATTTTCTACCAATTCACCATATTTTAAAACAGGCCTCTAGCCATTGGAGCCAGGCTTCACATTCTTCTGGATATGGAAAGGTTTTTATCTTAGTGATCACAGTAACGGAAGAGCTCTGTCACTAATGATTTCACCATCATACAAACATATCCAAGGTGGCCTGTGGTGGATTATATTTTTCAAAGATGGCTGTAATGCTATCTTCCATCTCACATGTTTTTCTTTATAATATGACTTTCATACCCCTCTCACTTACTCCCTCCTCCCCCTTAAATCTTGTGATTACGGCAGAAGTGATGCAGTATGACTTCTGAGGCCAGGTCACAAAAGGCAACACAGCTTCTGCCTGGTTCTTTTGTGGAACATTCACCCTAAGAACCCAGCCACCATGCTGTGAGGAAACTCAAGCATCTTGTGGAGAGGACCATGTGGAGAGTAAAAAAGGCTCCAGCCCACCACCCTGGCTGAGCTCCCAACCAACAGAGAGAACCACCTTGCCAGTGAGGTGAGTGTGCCATCTTGGAAGTGAATCCTACTGTCCCCAGGAGAGCTGTCCCAGCTGATGCTGAGTGGACCAGAGATGAGCAGTCCTTGCTGAGCCCTGCCAAAATTGCAGGTTCCTAGGCTAAATAATATTTGTTGTTTTAAGCCACTGAGCTTTGGGTGTAGTTTATAAAGCAGCAATACATAACTGGAAAGCAGCCGCATCACAAAGGCTCTTTTCAGCTCACACTAAAATACCCAGGAGGTTTATGGAGCCTGGCCACATGTCTGAGCCTGGGACTGATGCAGATCTGGTAAACCAAAAACCCACTCCTAGAGATTCTGATTTAATTAGTTTGGGGCTCAAGCGATCATAATGTGTAGCCAGGTGATTCTAACATGCCTGCAGCTAGAACAATTAAATTAGAAACTGAGAGTGAGACCCAGACATCTGTATGAAGTAAGGTAGTTCAAATGTACAGCCAGAGTTGAGAACCTTGTAGCTAAACTACCTACAAAAAAAAATCAGAGCAGTGCTTCTTGAACTTTAATGTGCATCCCAATCACCGGGTGATCTCCTGGACAATGCAGATTCTGATTCAATAGTTCTGAGGTGGGGCCCCAGGTCTGCATTTCTATCAAGTTTCCAGGGGTTGCTGATGCTGCTGGTCCCAGAACCACCCTTGGAGCAGCTGGGAGCTAAAGCACTTACGCCAGAGTGAAACAAACATCTGGGTGAAGTGTCCACTGTGGCTTATTAGCATCTGCCTGAGGCCCTCATGTTGGCCCAGGGGCAAGAAGTAGCAGGAACTGTTGAGGATCTGGGAACTCAGAGGATGCTGTGAATGGAGAGGCGACCTCCTGACTCCTGGGTTTAGAATCAAATAATAACATCACCATCATCAAGTGGCCCTAGGCTGGAATACATGATAATCTGAAATGAGCCATCTTCCCGTTGATGTCACCCAGGACATGCTTTGCTGCAGGGGGCTTGAGGGAACTACACCCTGTGGATTCTGTGGTTCATGTCAACCTACTATGAGGCCAGAGCTGTTCACAGCCACAGTAGCTGGGCCTCTGGCTGTCGATGTCTCTTCACCAGTAACCTCACTGAGGATTGCTGGACTGAGAAGCTGGGAGAGAGCCATTTTTAAGTCTCCAACAGCATCCAAAGAATGCTTGAGTAAACGGCCCTGTTTAATTTTGTTCCAGGTTATGACTGGAAGGCAAGTTCTTCCTGCAATGTCTCCAGCTTCAGAGGAGCAAGGATCCGGATCCAAGTGAGTAATGCTGCAGACCAGGGGCTGGCAAACGATGGCCCCCAGGCCAAACCAGCCTGTGGCCTGATTTTGTAGGGGCCTTGAGCTAAGACAACTTTTATATTTTTGAACGTTTGTAAACAAACAAACAAAAAACCAAAGATGAATATATGACAGGGACTGTATGTGACCCACAAAGCCTAAAATAATTATTATCTGGCCCTTTGCAACAAAAGTTTGCTAACTTCTCTTCTGGATTAAAAGCTCAAGTAAGCTTCTCAATTGTCTTCCTTGCCACTGAAAGGGCAGGGATCCTCCAGGCG
Source organism: Equus asinus (assembly GCF_041296235.1). Taxonomy (NCBI): domain Eukaryota; kingdom Metazoa; phylum Chordata; class Mammalia; order Perissodactyla; family Equidae; genus Equus; species Equus asinus. Next base: position 8,177,020 of record NC_091804.1, on the reverse strand, counting down.
TATTTTTCAGGAGTGAACAGGAGATCTACCCATGAGAAATCCAGAATAATTCCCCCACACCCCATCATCCCCAAGTGATCTAGAAGTAGAGGCCTAGAGGAGAGGAATTTCTCCTCCTTAAATGCCCAAGAAGCAGGAAATGGACACCTTTCATCATAATACAATCTCGTGTTTCTCAGTTCTTTCACACATTCACTCTTTTATTCCTATATTTTATAGTGCATTTTCTCCCTCATATTCTTCTGACATTTTAACTCAGGGAGCTCGGTTTTCTTTTCCTACTCTGAAGAAATCATTTCTTTAAGGAGGAAAAAAAGAGATGGGGGGAAGGTACTGTTTTGCCACATTAGATCTCTCCCTATCAAACTTTGTCCTGAAAGACAGAGAGAACCAGAAATCTAACTGCTTCAATCAGGGTTGGGTAGCTGCTCCAACAAATATTCCCCAAACCTCCCAGGCTCACTATAACAGAAGTTTATTTCTTGTTCATGAAAAGTTGAATGTGGGTGTTTCCAGTCAACTTGCCCTCCTTGATTGAGCAGTGTCTCAGGATTCAGGCTCCTTCTAGCTTGAACGCTGCCAGTCTCAGCACATGCCCTCAAGGGTTTTCACAGAAGGGGAGTGGAGAGTGTGGAGGAGGCACACCAGATGCTGGCTCACCTAAGCCTGGTGGTGACACATATCACCCCCTCATATTCCATTGACCCAAATGAGTCACATGGCCTCTTATAGCTGCAAGAGAGCCTGGGAAATGTAGTTCCTGGCTAGATGAATCTCATAATATAATAAAGAAGCCAGACACAAAATAGTACATTTGGTATGATTCCATTTACAGAAAGTTCAAAAATAGATAAAACTAATATAATCTGTTAGAAGTTAGGATAGTGGTTACCATTAGATAGATAATAACCAAAAGGACGTGAAGCGGCTTTTGGAGTTCTAATGTTCTTTTTCTTAAGCTGGTTTTTGAGAACATGGGTGTGTTCATTTTGTGAAAATCCACTGTGCTGTGTATTTGGTTTTGCATTTGTCTGTGTGTTATACTTCATTTAAATACTTTGTGCTAGAAAAAAGTGATGCTGGACAGGATGTTTGGGAAATAAAGGAAAAAATTAACCCCTAAACTCACTTTTAACTCTTTTACCATAGGTAAAGTACTTTATGTCTCTCAATTTCAGTTTTCTCACATGTAAAAAAGACGTAATAATAGTTATTTTGCTTGGACTTTTTGAGGAACATGGGGCCATGGAAACAGTGTTTAGAATATATTATACAAGTAATTCTCAGCTACTAGGGCCAAGACCTCTTTGTCTAGAAGATGGCTGGGAGAACACTGCTAAGGGCTGCTCAGACAGAAAAGGAGGTGAGAATGAGGAGGAGTCAAGGCAAATTGCTTTTGCAAGAATCTTGACTTCAAGGCTGATTAAGATTATGTAAGTGTGCTTATAATCTAAGGGGAGAGAAACATATAGTACATAGAAATAACCACTATAATATAACAAAGTTTATAATATTATACACCTATTTGCATTTAAATTGTGTGAGTTCAACTATACATAGTTGGCAAATATACTCACAGACAGAGCTCTGGAAGGGAGTGTGAGTGAGGAGACGCGCATCAGTTGTTCCCAACTCCCACCTAGCTCTCTAAGTGAGACCTGTCATTGACAGGTGTAATTCCAATGCTTAAAGAAACAATTATTTTCATACCACACAGCTCCTAAGTGCACACCAACAACTCTATTTCAATCACCCGTGGCCAGGTGGCAGTGGCGAAATGGGCATCACTGTCTGGTATACGTATTAAAACTTGAAGAATTGGTAGATGAGACAAAGTTTCTCCTTATAGAAACTTTCAGCCATGAAGTGAGGAAGAATTAGAGACTTGGGGTAGCACCCTTTTGCAACTGCTAATGAACTAATGGATGTTGGCATTAAACATCAATGGCTGCCATCATCACAAGAAGAGACAACCAGACAGATGTGCCTCCTGGTGGAAGAATGCGACACTATCTACAAAGTGCTCCTGCCAAAAAAGAAAATCACACCCATCTGTGATCAAGCTTTTAGATCAAAAACACAATTTACAGGAAACACGAGGGACAAAGGGACATTTAAAATTACACTACAGGGATGAAATCAACAAAATTCAGATAGCAACAAACTCTGCATGGGCAAATGACCCAACTTCTTCAACAAATAAATCGCAAGGAAAAAAAGAGAAAGAATGAACAGGGGCCTGTAGATTAAAAAAAATTAAAAGGCGTATCAGTGTTATGACATTTATGAGATAATTGGATATTTGAACTTTGCCTGGATATCTGATGATGCTAAGGAATTGTTAATTTTTTTTGCATTTGAAAAACTATTGTGGTTATATTAAAAATAATCCTATCTTTTAAACATACATACTGAAAGATTTATGGATGAATGATATGTCAGACATGTGTCAGAATGACATGTCATATGAAATGATATGTCAGATGTTTGTGTCAAAATTACACAGGAGGGGAGAGAGTGGATGATGGAGTGGGTGGGAATGGCGGCGGTTGATGGTTGTTGGGTGATGGATACACAGGCATATAGTTCATTATTCAATTCTGTTGCTTTTGTATTCTAAATTCTCCACAAAGAAAAGTAAAAACAAACAAACAAAAACCCCCAAAACCTTATAATATGGTGTCAGTGGCTTGGAAGAAATCCTGTAGACAATACTGGTGCACATGTTTTAAGAAGGAGTTCATCACGCATGCTCTTGGCACAAAAGATAATATTGATACCATCACTGGTAAAATGGAGTCAAAAGTGATTCAGGATTAAACTCCAAATGTGAAGAAGTTTTAAGAACACTTTAAACAATTTTTTCTGTATACTTTCATTTTCTAATGTACGAGTGATAGATGATAAAAAAATGCTTAAATGAATCTAATTCATTTAGTAGGGATAAAAAAACTCAATAGGGATAAAAAAATTCTTTTTCTTTAGGATAAGAAATTCTAACTGATAAGAACACATTGTGTCTGAGTGGAACTGGTGGGATTTTTTTCTTGAGTGGTACATAAAACAATGTTGTGTTATTGATAACTTTTTAGTTTTGATGAAACATAAAACTTCATCTAGCGGTCTAGTTAGCCTCAGTGATTTGGTGAAATGCCAGACGTAGGATAAAATTGGTTTTAATGGATTGACAGATGTTCCTGTGCTATTCTTACCTGGCAATTTAACAGTTTTTGAGGGGTTCTTTTGCCAGTTACCAATTTGGGTATACACAATGCTCCCACCTAAAGTCTGCTCAAGATGAGGAAGATTCCGGGGGCTCTATGGTGGCAACCTTGGTGGCAGCTTTTAGGTAGATGCTTATCATCTCTCTCATTTAATCACTTAAAATCGGAGAGAAAAATGTAGGGAAAGAGTCTCGGTGTCAGCTAAGAGCTCCAATTCTATCGAGGTAAGTTTTGCAGTGAATGCATCAGCTACAAGAGAAGTATGCGGGTACTGGCCTGGCTAGTCTCAGAGACGGTGGCCATAGGAGCTGGCACTGTAGCGGTCGTCTAATCCGCACCGTGATTTTGAAAGTGAGGAAAATGATGCTCTCATTTTCCAAGATTAAAGAGCAAGCTGCACCATGGCTAGAAATGGGGTCTCCTGGATTCTTAGATTCCAATTTGTGTTAAAAGAACATCCTTCTAAGGTTCCCTAGAAGCAGAGGCTGACATGGGTATTCTTGTGAAAGTGATTTGTTGGGAAGAACTGTCAGGAGAAAGGAAGTGAGGGGAACCAGAGAGGACAGGGAATAAAAACTCAGCAAGGATGTGGTTTCAGGTGCAGACTAGCTTCAGCCTGATTCCACAGGGAGCTCTGGAGCACAGGTTGTGTCACAGAGCTGCTCTGAGCTTGAGGCAAGAGGGCAGGCCTTTGGAATTCTGTGTCAGCCATTGGCTGTGGGCGGCTGGGGATTGGGTTGCCATGGCGCCCTTTTGTTATGGGCTGAATTTTGTCCCCCCTAAATTCATATGTCAAAGTCCCAACCTCCAGGACCTCAGAAAGAGACTCTATTTGGAGATAGAGTCTTTAAAGAGGTAACCAAGCTAAAATGAGGTCATTAGAGTGGGCTCTAATCCAGTATGACTGGTGTCATTATAAAAACGGGAAATTTGGACACAGACACACACGCAGAGGGAAGACCATGGAAGATACCAGAAGAAGATGGCCATCTACAAGCCAAGCAGAAAGGCCTCAGAATGAAACCAATGCTGCCGACACCTTGATCTCAGATTTCTAGCCTCCAGAACTGTGAGGAAATAAATTTCTGTTGTTTACGCCACGCAGCCTGTGGTACTTTGTTGTGTCAGCCCCAGCAAACTAGTATACTTTCGACCAAGGGCAGCTCTCTGGAGAAGGGAGCAGCTGTGCATGCTGTTATCCGCCAGCACTCCCAGCAGCTGCAGGACAGATGCCGTGGTTGGTAAAGGGATCCACCCTCTAAGGTTACGGTGTGGTATCAAGGGATCTCTGAAGAACGTGCTCTGAAAGCTTTTAGAAACCAGCATTTATTTAGCGTCTGCTACTGGTCAGTCTCGGAGGATCCAGAGGGAGAAAGGGAGATGGGAATGGATTACTTGACTGCCCTGATCTTGCAGCTTGATGCTTTCAGCTTTTTCCCAAAGGAGAAATGAAGGAAGCTGGAGCCTGATGGGAAGCAGGGGAGGGGAAGGAGGGTACGGCTCGGTTTTCTTAATTAGGAGTGTGGCAGGACCTGCTGCTGGGTAAAGAGGGGCATCTACAACAATCTGCTACCTCTCCTCAGATCACCAAATGAAATAGGAGTGGTGTTAATGACACTAGCTGGGCATTACGGGACAGACCGCCTTCCCTCATTGCCATAATCCGCTCTCTTCACTGTTTTTACCACATTTTTCACTCTTGCCTGCTGGGTGAGAAATCCCAAAGAAGGCAAATTAAATTATTGCTGAAGTTTATCAAGTTGATTTTTCCACCCAATCACTTTCTGTACTTAATAAAGCGAAGGAAAAGTTATTGATTAGAAAACTTCTGCAGGATGCTTTATGACCAAGGTAAGGAAATATAACTCTTCTTAATAGTCAGAAAGTTGGCTACTTCAGACCTGCAGTATGATTTTCATCAGTGAAATGGAACTCACTTTTTCAAGTATTTACTCCATTTTACTTTCCACTAGCTGTATTAAATTGCTGCTAAGCAAGAAAAATTCCTTCCATAATTTGAATAGCATAGTTTTGGACAAGCTCACATAAATCTTGATGTGACAAGGAAGCTTCCATCACCCTTAGATAGCAAGGCCATCACAAATGAGAAAACCGGTGTGCTGCCTGAGTGGGGAAGAATGCTAAATGGCTGCATTAACAGTGGAGTCTTCCTGTGTGTGAATAAAACAGGCAGAATTTGAAGACCTTTCCTACGTGTGCAGACGTGGATCTGCTGTAAAGCAAATAAACACTTAAGCTTAGGGGCCCCTCCCTTATATGAGCTCTTCCAAGGCACTGTACCTAATTTTGTGTTCATAGAAGTTTTCTATTCCTTTCTTCTAAAATTGACCTCAAAACTGAATCATCTCCAGGCTCCCCAAATCTGGAACTGCCCCGGATTGGATATAATTTTGCCAAAAGAAATTGTTATGGGGGCTGGCCCCGTGGCTGAGTGGTTAAGTTCGCGTGCTCTGCTGCGGTGGCCCAGGGTTTCACTGGTTTGAATCCTGAGCTCGGACGTGGCACCGTTCATCAAGCCATGCTGAGACAGCGTCCCGCATGCCGCAACTAGAAGGAACCCACAACTAAAAGTACACAACTATGTACCAGGGGGCTTTGGGAGAAAAAGGAAAAACAAAATCTTTAAAAAAGAAAATTGAGGACCGGCCAGGTGGCACAGCAGTTAAATTCGCACGTTCTGCTTCTTGGTGGCCTGGGGTTCGCCAGTTCGGATCCTGGGTGTGGACATGGCACCGCTTGGCAAAAAGCCATGCTGTGGTAGGTGTCCCACGTATAAAGTGGAGGAAGATGGGTATGGGTGTTAGCTCAGGGCCAGTCTTCCTCAGCAAAAAGAGGAGAATTGGCAGTAGTTAGCTCAGGGCTAATCTTCCTCAAAAAAAAAAATTGCTATGGATGAGTCACTTGGCCCAATGCCTATGAAGCAACCCAGTGACAGCCTGTAAGGGGAAATACTCAGTAAACACACCTGTTGCTTTGAGTCCACATGACCAACTTCTTTCATCAATGATTCCTCAAAGTGATACTTGTGTGGAGCCCTTTGTCAGCCGTTTAGCTGGTCCATGTTAAAGATTCATTTGGGCATCCATACAAAGATAGCACTCCATAAAATAATTTTATGAATACTTAGTCTACCTGTTGACCATTGTTTCCCAGCTGGGGGGGATTTTGCCTTCCAGGGGACATTTGGTAAAGTCTGAAGACATTTTTGATCACCACGAACTGATAGGGTGCTACATCTGGTGGGTGGAGGGAGGTGAGGGATGCTGCTAAACGTCCTACAATGCACAGGATGGCTCTCTGAACCAAAGACTTATCTGGTTCCAAATGTCAGTAGTGCTACAGTTGAGAAACCCTGGTGTAGAGAGTAGAGGTTAAGATTCTGGCATCGAGGTCCGTAGATCTACACCCAGCCTCTTCCACTTGCTGGATCTTGAAGCCTCAGTTTTCTTATCTGAACTGGGGATAACATTAGTGTCTATCTCATAGGGTTGTTAAGAAGGTTATGACATGAGGTAATAGAGGTAAGACCCTTAGCACAGTGCCTAGCCTACAGTGCTTATAAAGCGTTGACCATTATAGCTATTATTATCTTTATATTCGAATAGTTCATCTGCTTTGAACAATTATAAATCTTTCCTTCCTTCCAAGGGTTAACCTCTTGAGAACTCAGTTTGTCTAAAACAGGAAGAAGGAACTTGATTGGTGGTGTTTAAACTTGGCTGAAAGGAGCCAGGGGATTTAGTGATGATGTCCCTTCTCCCTTCACTCTAGAAGTTTCCATGGGGGGAACCAGTGAGTGGAGATAGGAATCCCCAGCTCTAATTCAGATCGATCAGCTCAGCTCTTACCTGTTCAGTTTTTGCTTCGAGTAAGGCTTTAAAAAAAACCTTGAAAAATTATTGAACTAGAAGCTTCATTCCAACTAAAACATTTTGTGATTATGATAATTTTATGATGATTTTATAATTTTATTATGATTTATAATAATTTTAAATACTTTCAATATCTATAAGCCCAAATAAATGTCTGAAGCATTTGAGTAAGACACAAGACATTCAGGGACATCTTTTTCCATGGGTCTTTAACAAATTTTTTGTGAAGCATAATAAATTCAGGGAGAAAAAGATCTCATTAAAATCGAGTCTGAAAGGAGTGTTTTTCATCTGGATTTTCTTACTCTTGGCCAAAATCTTGACTCTTATCTTCGGCAGGAACCACCTTATCCAGGTATCCAAGTATAAACATGCATACAGAGGTTCACTGACACATGGATTGTTATCTGCAGTGAGAAATCTGTGCCTTGTATTGGGTAAACATACAGTCACTAAACAGAAAGACCCTACAGTGGTTCTGATATGCATTGCCAGTCTTTGACTAGGGTGGGTAAGGGACATGCTCTGGGGCTGAGCTAGACTTTCTTGTACATTTCCCTGGTCTGGTACAGGTCTGGTCTGCTCTGGAACATCCTCTTTGTGCTGTGTTGAGGTTGTGCTTGTGGCTCCAGGAAGACAAACTCTGCAGATACTGCCAGCTCTGTGTCTGCTTTCTCTTTGGAGGGACAACTGTTCCTCTTGGCGCTGCATCCTCTCAGTGTGCAATGTTCTAAAGACCCTCTGCTGGGAGTAATCTCTCCCTCCTGAAGACTAAACAGAAAAAGAGCCACACCTTTGTGCATAACTTACCACGTCCTGGGCCGCAACACTAAATACCTTCCCAGCCACACTCACTCAAGGTGTCCTGATCGTTGGTCCAAAGCACCATGTCTGTGGGTGGCCTGCCTTTTATGTTTGTAGGACTGCAGCAAGAATACAAACGGAGGCTCTCAGCCTGTGATCTGCCTCCTTCTATTCTTAGCCCTGACTCCATCTTGCACAGCAAGGGACCTTGTGCCCAAGCACATGGACACCCCAACCCACAAGTTCAAGCTCCATCCATATCTTCCTCAAAAGCCCACCCTTTGGCCTCCTTTTGGGCCTACGATTGCATAACCTGGTCACCCTTGTGAGGAAAGACCAAGGGAAGAGGTTCAGGTGGATCTTGGAATAGGGTTTGGAGCTGTTTGAGCAAGAAATTTCAGGGTCCCAAGGTCTGAATGGAGGCTCAGGGTCTCTGGGTGGGCACATCCCCTGAGCCTTGCACATGCCCACTCTAGAAAAAAGCCAGAACAAGGACCTCTGAAGCACAAGCCCCAGGGACAAGGAATTATCTTGCATGAGTCCAAGGATGGTACTACATTCCAAAAATGCGATGATATTCTACCTACTTTCTGTTTCTTATTTTACTCGTTCAATAACACTATACGGAAATCCCTAAATGTCATGCATTATAGCTCTAATTTGTTCTTTTTAATGCCTGTGTGACATTTTATCATATAGATGTGTCATAATTTAGCCAGCCACTTCTGTGTTAATGGACATTGACCTATGTCTAGTTTTTAGCTATGAACGATGCTGTTATAAATATACATATTTACACATCATAGCATTATTTCTTTGGGATGTACTTTCCGGGAGTGGGGCTGATACATCAAAAATATATAATTTAAATTCTAATGGATATTGCCAAATGGCCAACAAACATGAAAAGATGTTATATTTACTAGTCATCAGGGAAATGCAAATTAATGTAACAAAGAAGCATGACTTTACACCCATCAGATTGGAAAAGTGTAAAAGAGACCTGTAACATCAGTATAACTCTGGGGATAAGCATAATCTCATACATTGCTGAGGGAAATATGAAGGGCGCCAGCCTTCCTGAAAGGTAGCTTAAAGCTTATTTATAGGGTCACAAAATAAAAAAGAAATCCCTCATCTTTTCACGTTTCTTTCCACTTGTGTCAACTAATACATACACGATGGCACTGTGAACTCATGCCCTCGTAGATTATCCCCTCCACTCACAGGGAGGTGAACAGGAAACCTGAGGACTCTTGGACTTTGTGTACCTTCAAGGAAAACTCATGTGGCTCTTAGAACCTCCTCTCCTGGCTGCCGCTGACATTGTTCATCTGGGACACGGGGATGAAACGAAAGTGAGGGACCGTTGAGGAAAGGGAGTTCAGCAAGTAAACTCTGAGGAAAGCCCCCCTTCCCTTGGCTTAGCAAGTTTTCTGTGCAGAGGCCCTCAAATTACGCTATCTCCAAAGTCTGTATCTGGAAATTCAGAAGCCCATTTTTCTTTTCTAGAGGAATCTCTCCAGCTGACTAAGAAATTTCTAGCTGTAATTTAATGGTGTCATGTGTTTTCTTCTGGGTCAAACAGGCTACGATCCTTGGAGCACCACCCCCGCCTTTTCTAGAAACACTATGGATTTTCCGCATGGTTGATAAAACAGAGATAAAAGGTCCGGTTTTTCTTTTTATGATAGATATGACTAATTAACTATAAATGTCAAGTATCCACAACTTAATTAATTCCAGTTCATTTAACTACTGTAATTAGATTTTTTCCCAAACAAAGCAGCAGTCTGTTTTCGAAGGTCATAAACTAATATGCAATGAACAAGGCTGAAAGGCCTGCTCTTTGGATGAAAGGTAACTTATGGCTGATGCCTTTGGGGAAAGAGACCACACAAAATAAAAATAATTGGCGGGCTGATTGATAGAGTTTATCTGAAATGTATACATAACGTATCTTTGATTAATAGCACCAACAAGCACTTCAAGTTAAATCTTTAAAATTTTTAGAGACTTTTCATTATGATGAGAAGACTAAAAAAATCTGGAATTTGAGTCAGATGGACCAATAAAAAGCCAGAATTCCAATTACAGTCACATGGTGCTTAACAACAGGGATAAGTTCTGAGAAATGCGTCATTAGGCGGTTTTGCCATTGTGCAAATGTCACAGAGTGTATGTACTTACACAAACCTAGATGAGATAGCCTACTGCACACCTAGGCTATATGGTGCTAATCTTATGGGACCACCATGGTATACGTAGCCTGTGATCAAAGCATCATTATGCTCCTCCTGACTGTAGTGAGAAACATCTCTTTTGTTTAAGAAGAGCAACTTAAATGGGCATATTCCATTATATAAGTCAAGTTCCCCAGGGCGTAATATAGGTAGGGAGAGATTTAACCAAAGAAGGGTTAACTTGTTTGCCTTAAAAAATAGAAAGCTCCAGAAACTTTGATGAGGCTGGTAGAGGCTTCCGGTGACTGGGAGAGAGGTTTTGAGGGATATTTGAAAGGAGGTGAAAGAAGAGGAGAGGCAAGCTACGCGGATACCAGCAGCGAGAATCTGCAGAAAATGGGAGAAATTCCCGAAGAAGTGGATGTGGTCAAAGAACTTCAAAATGAAGATATCTATTATTCAATTCTAATTTGTTTTCTGTTCTTCCTTCTTCCACCATTTCCCCAAGAATTCAATTAAAGTCTTCTAAATGGAACCGCCTTGTGATAATGGTATGTTTAGGGGCAAGAAGGAAGCAGGGCATGTCCAGCACCGGCTGAAGACGTGGAAGGAAGATGGCAGCTGTGGGAGCCGGGAGGAGCTGGGTGCAGCAGGCCACAGTGAAGAAGGAAAAGCATATGGCAGAGAAGCCCCCTTCAGTAGAAACAACACCTGCCCCCAAACCCCACAATGGTAACCCACCAGGATCCGGACCGCTGTTAGCGCACGGCATGGGGCATAGGACATTTTTCATACCTTTTTGCTGACTCATTTTTTTAATTTACCACTTTTCAAAACGATGTTCATTTCCATCCTCCAATGATTTTCAATTAATTTTTTAAATTGTTATGGACTCATATATTTAAACATATTTGTTAGGTTTCAATTATTTGCAGTTATTATCTTTGTTAGTGCTCATATTGTCCCGTCTCTGGCCCAGGAGAGCCTCTTAAAGTTGCACAAGCCATGTTTTAATATGAAGAGAAAGGGTAACTGTAGAATGCTAGAAGTCTTGAGGATATCAAGACAGCAGACACACCTGGGTTACTTTATTTTTGTGTGAATTGAAATTCTTCTAGATATTTCTCATCAACTCTTCCCTTCATCCCTCTTTTTTTAAAAACTGGATCACTGGGGCTGGCCCCGTGGCCGAGTGGTTAACTTCGAGAGCTCCGTGGCAGGCGGCCCAGTGTTTCGTTGGTTCAGATCCTGGGCGCGGACATGGCACTGCTCATCAAACCACACTGAGGCAGTGTCCCACATGCCACAACTAGAAGGACCCACAACAAAGAATATACAACTATGTACTGGGGGGCTTTGGGGAGAAAAAGGAAAAAAAAATCTAAAAAAAAAAAAACTGGATCACTTGACCTTAGTTCAAGCACCTTATCAGACTTAAAGGAAAACCATGACTCAATTTCCTTTATGTGTATTTACTAAGTGCCCACTATAGTCCCAGGTTGTGCAAGGTAATGCTCCCTTCTCCAGTGGCTAGACCTTTGACTCTCATTTTCTGATGTGTTACACGTCTGTGAAAGCAGTCATGGCACTAATATTCTCAACTTGGCATAAACTGTAACATCCAAATGGGAGTCAACACACTGGATTAAACTGGGTGAGGTGTCAACAATAAAAGTTACAGTGAAAGGTATTCAGTCTTCAATAGTTTGGGTAATGCTTTCTTCCTAAAATGGCTTGCTGGGATTGATATATAAGTGAACTTCATCCTTGCAGGGAGTTTTCAAGCATAGGTAATTGGGCTCATGGCCCATGACCAGACTGGGCAAATGGAGATGCCACTGTTGATGGTGTTGCTGGCCATGCCATAACTATGATTAAAGTGGTAATAGCAGAGCGGAATTTCTTCTCCCTAACTACTGTAGCTGTTTATAAGTATAACCACCTGGACTGCACTATGAGATATCAAAGATGAGTCATGTTTTGAGTTTCCAGAAACCTTCCCTCCAAACTCTTCTTGGATTCTCAGAAAGGGTATCTGTCTAACGTGGTACTCACTTTCCCAGATGCTCAAGGGCTAAGAAGCTTTTCTGAGGCAGATTTCCTGTGGGCCTGCTGCCTGTGGAAGGATCAAGTCCAGGCCTGGGATAGCACAGGAGTGTTTGGTGAAGACAGTGGCTCCCTGCTGTAACCTTCTTTCATCTCTATGGCCTGTTCAGTGTCCACCACAATGCCCAGAATGGAGACAAGAGACCATTTGAAAAATTCTCTCTCATTCTTGTTGTAGAAAGTATAGAGTCAGACAAATTTGAATCTTGGCTCTAGTGTTTGTTAATTATATGGACTTGGACATCATCTGATGTTGGGTTCTTTCTGAAGCAGAACCTGAGCAAAAGCTTTAAGGGCAAGTAGTTAACTTGCGAGGTGATTCTAGGAAGCACTGGTATGGGAGTGGGGAAGTGAGGCAAGGAAGGGAAGGAAGCCTATACAAGATATGTTAATGAGCAACTTACTACTGTTGGCAACTGGGTCTCATACCCGCTGGGCAACTCTTGGAGGCAGTGTAGAGCATGCCTCAGTGTTATCCCAAGCAGGAGGAGAGGAGGTTGGGAGTATTTATCCACTGACATCTATCCATGGCGGACTGAGGACTACTCCCAGGGGCGTTAGTACTCTAACCTTTCTGTTCTGCTCTATGAGAGGGCTGAGCTTGCTTCTGCAGCCAAGGAAAACCAGGCAAAAGGTGACAGGTGCTTGTTGTAAGAAGCCACTGGCCTGTAGGTAAATGAGTGCATGTGAATGCTGAGTCAGCTACAAATGTATTAATGCAACATCTGCCTTGGTTTCCTCACGTGAAAAATGGAGATCATACCAGCTCCTTCTCAGTGTTCTTGTGAAGGTTAAAAAGCCACCGTGAAGGGAAATTTCTTGGCATAGAGCACTCAAAGTAGGCTCTTGATGCATATTTCTTCCCTTATTTTTTCTTGTAGACACTTCATAGCTATGACAGCAAATAATCTTCTATGCTTTACAGAATTGGGTGGTAGGAGGAAACGGGGTGGGAGCAGTAGGTAGACACTGGGCTGAGCAATGTCGATGAATAGGAACAAAAGCATCAGGTACAGTATTGTATACTTGTCTTTGGGGATGCTTCAATATATTTGCGTAGAAAGATAAGATTTCTGCAGTTTCTTCACACAGTTTCCCCAATGGTACCTCTTTAGTATAATATGCAACGTGTTTCAAAAGCTAAACTGCTGCCTGGCATTTTAAAATGGAATCTTTGCTTTGGGATCAGGCGCAGAACATGAATAATTTGTCCCAATATATCTCCTTCCATTCTTCAAAAACTAAGTACTTTCTGTCATTAACTCAACACATCCCACTCTTCCTTTTGGGAGGGGAAACCATCTCACCAGCATTTGAGATGGCTATCGTTCTTCTTGCTCTCTTCATTCTACAGTGGGTGAGACCAAGAGCAGAGGTACATTCTGGTAAACCATGTATGGACACACCCTGGGAAACTTAGGTTCCTGTTAAATTAACCCTAGTCCTCATGAAATTTTAATATCCAGAGCCTTATAAAAGAAAATGAGAACAACATATTCTGTTTCTAAAATTGGGCTGTGGTAAATGAGTTACACATGGCTTTGAATTTTCTCTTGGCAACAAAGTAAGACAGAGCAGCTTGCCCGTGTTTGTGGATAGGTGGGGCTATGCTGTATCTTTTTTGTTTTGTTCTGTTTTTACTTCATGTGCCTGTGGGTCTGAGTGTGTGTGTGTGTGAGTGTGTGTGTTCGGTGAATGACCCTGGCTAGAGAATAACTAGGATCAGAGACCTAGCCCATCTTGTCTCTTTTTGTTCTTACCTTTAGATTAATGTTATCAGTCAGGATAGGCTAGGCTATGCCAAAGTAACAAACAGCCCCTAATTTCAGTGGCTTGTACAGACAAAGGTTGATTTCTTACTCTTCCTACATGTCCATCAAGGGTCAGCTGGGGAACTGAACTCTGGGAGGTGTTGATCTCTTTCCAGGACCCAGGCTGATCAACAGTCATTATCTGGGATGTTTCCAGTAACTACAGAAGAATGAAGAGAAAGCCCTGGATGGTTTCCCATCAATAATTAAATGCTCAACCTGGAAGTGGCATAGATCACTTGTGCTCACATATTACTGACCAGAATTAGTCATGATTCAATCAACCACAAGGGCTCTAAGAAGGGCAATAAAGCCCTTCTCTACCTGTGCCCGGAAGAGAAAGAGAACCTGAATAGATGGTGAGCAGCAGTAATAACTACCATAACTTCAGTATGGCCAGACCATTTAGGGTTATTGTTACCTTCTTGCTTTTATACAGAAATTTCTCTGCCACAAAGACATATTATCACCATATTCAAGGTATAAAATTTCAATCATTTATTTCGAGACCAGCTCTGTTCAATAGAACTTTCCATGGTAACATTCTCTGCCTTGTCCAATACAGTAGCCACTAGTCATGTATAGTTACTGAGCACTTGAAATGTGGCTAGGGTGACTGAGGAACTGATTTTTAAAATTTTTGTTTAACTTTAATTTATTTAAATTTAAATAGGCAGTAACGGCTACCATATTGACCAACACAGTACTAGACCACTGAAGTCACACTGTAGATTCATTTTTTTGTCTATCAGCAGTAATTACAACAACATTACCTACTCCCTTATATGTGCATTGCATTCTGTAGTTTTCAAATGCTGTTTGGTACACTACTTATTTGATTCTCCCAACCTCCCTAGGAGATAGACAAGGAAGGTAATGTTATAATACCCATCTTAGAGATGTGAAAACCAAGATCAGAGAGTTTAAGTGATTTGCTCATGATAATGGGATGATTCGTGGTATGGAGACTAGAAACCAAGTCTCTAGGCAGAGGTGTGTCTTGTTTGACTTTATATACACTACTTGGCACTATGCTGGATCATCATAGCATGAATTTCTTCTTTTTTTTTTTAATCCAATTAAGTTATGAACTCCTAAGTTTAGGAACTTTTCTTTCCTTAGTAACTTCCTCAGTGCCCAGGAGTGACCAACTGTCCACTTGACTGATTGTCCCATTGACCAACTGTCCTGGTTTGCCTGAGAGTGAGGGATGTCTCAAGATGCAAGACTCTCAGGATCCTGTGAGTCTAGGCCTCATATAATATAGTTCTCTATTAGTGCCCAAACTAGGATAGTCCCAGACAAATTGAGACAGCTGGTCACCCAGGTACCCAGCACAAGGCAGAGTTCACAGGTTGAACTGAATTGACTGTGCGATGCAAGTAGACCTCTCCTTTTATATTTCCACTTCTGGTTTGAATGTTATTTCAAAGCCAAGATTAAAGAGAAATTATGTATTGCTGGTCTTGGATGTAACAGGCATTGTTAATAGCATGCGTGCTCGCACACACACACATCAAATGATGGCCATTCTCAAAAGCTTCCCTTGACCTTAGATAACTGTTCTAAAGTTCAAATGTTTATTTTCAAACTTTGATGCTTTCTCTCATTCCTTGAAATAACTAACCTTCTATCTCTCTGGGGAACAAGGCCAAGCTCTTGCTTGTGGATTTTCCAAGCCTCTACTCTTACAAGTGAGACCAGAGCTTTGATTTTGATCTGTGGATTTGGCGGGGCACGGTGGGGGGGCTCTTTCTCTATTGTGCCTTGAGCTTCTGAACGCCTCAGTCACTACGGCATATTGATTTCCTCAATTTCTTCAAATGAGAAAGTGCCTTTTGAATAGCAATAAGGTAACTCCACACACTTCCTGAATAACAATCTCCTTCGGCATTTGTGTGCAGAATAGCAATGTCCTGAGTGTTTCTCATTACCACAGGCAGCTTCATTGTATTCCACATTACTACCACCTGGTAAACTTCGTGAGGCCCTCAGGTGGCCATCACTTTATCCAGTAGTTGTGTTTTTGAAAAGCTAGGGGTTAAACTAATTTACATAAATCAAAAGCTTTGGCCCTGTATCTGCAAGGATGTTGTGGAAAAGAACTCATGCAAGGTGGAGAGAGATTGGTCCAAGTGAGTCACTCCCTCTCCCCAGTGTCTCAGATCCTGTGATTCCGGGCCTCCTTTCTCTATTTTACCGATAAGTGATTTTAGAGATTTGTCACATTCATTCCTGAATGATCTTCAATTAGCAATGGCCTCTAATACTTTAGCTTTAGACTTATTCTCACTGCAATGCTTAGAACAGGATCGCAATTAGTCGATGTGTCATTCACGCGACCAGACGTATAGCTGTGATGGAGAAAGAAATAGTGTTGCATGTATTGCCTGCTGTGAAGTTGGCAGAGGCAGAAACTCCTTTCTTAGGTCCTCTTGACCAATCTGTAGTGTCTATGGACATAAATATGGAGATGAGAAAGGGGATGGGAAGAATGTCAGGGCACCTTTGGCCGAGGCCACACAGAAGGTGCAATCAGAGTGGAATTTTCAAGTAAAATGAATCCAAGGACTGTAGAGAGTTAAAGTGAGGAATAAAATTGAGACCCACTGAAGAGACCATAGGTCTTCAGTCCGGTGCTTGAGATTTTGTAATCACCACTCAAACCCCCCCTTGAGATCAGCTGATACCCAGGCTGAAGCCCTCCCCCAAACCAATTGAACCAGAACCACCGGGGCGGGACCCAGACACCATTATTTTTAAAATTCTCTGGCTGATTCTAAGATACAGCCAAGTTTGAGGACCACTTTTGAGTTAGAGACTGTTGCATTCTGAGTTCTTTGAGAAAACCTCATTAAGGGAAGCTTTAAAGTCTGGTGGAAAGAACACCAGAGGAGATGGATATTGCCAATTACGTTGTAAATTCTAATTATGGAATTTGCTTCTGAGCTCAGTGTTTTATTTCTAATACTCACAACGATGGCATGAGATAGATGTTCATATTAGGTCCAATTTATGCACCTTTCCAAATTTCCTGAGTTTCAAACGTCTCGTGATGGAGAATCCTGCTGTCACCATAATTACTTTATCTCTTGCTAATCCATGAATGCGTTCTTGCCAAACACATCAGTGTACCCCTGACCTAGGAGTGTGAAGACAGTGTGTTCCAGGCGATAGACTTGGGACTCGGTGTCCCCTCCGTTAGTCTTCACTGTTGCTGTGACTTTAATTCTTTGCTGCTGTTGGGCACCCCCATGATTGAATAACTGGCTGTGTTTCCTTGCGGTGAGCTCAGTCATCCACCACCTTATATTTGCTTTCCTTACATCCCTGCCTCACTTTCTTTTTCTCCTCACTCTCTGCCCTGGGATTGGACCCCTCACAAAAATGTTGAGAGGAAGTTTTGCCATGGGCTTTATTTTCGAGGAGGCTCAGGCTAAGACAGTATTATTATCCCAACAAATGCTGGTCTGTCGGTGTCCAAAGTCCATACCCTTTTAACTCTTTTCTCTCTTCTCTACTGCCTTCTAGTGGGGAAAAGAGCTGGATCCTGACCTCTGCTCTGCCACTGACTTGTAGGATTCTCTCAGGAAGTCATTTGTCTTCTTTAAGCCTCAGTTTCCTCATCTGTAGAATGAGGGGGTTGGGCTATCAGATTTTCTTAAATTTCTGGATCCCATGGATCTCTTGAGCAGTTGGGTGAATCCTATGGATTCTTTCTCAGCATGTTTTTAAATGCACAAAATAAAATACATAGGCTTACCAAAAAACTCCACAATTATATTGAAATACACTTGGCCGGATAATATGTCACAAGATATTTGCAATACAACAATATATGTGCTCCTTTACTCACGTCTTAAATAGCTGCCTTGAGGTTATGTCTGTTGTATCCGAATGGTGGAAACACTAGGAAATGCTGTGCTACTGCTGGTTGAGTAATTTCAAATTTCAGTTTGAAATAGACACGGTGGGGGTATTCACACCATGGAAATGGGCAAATAGTACAAATCAGGTCCTCCCTGCCCCAGAGATCTAGTTGTCAAACGTTTATCAGCATATCCCTGATGGCAACATTTCTGCAAAGGAGGCAGTTTAATTCTAGGCTTACAACTGAGGAAACTCCAGGTACTAAAACACAACACTTAAGCAAGAACTGGGTGCCCTGGCTCCTGAACTAGGGCTCTTTACGTGATACCACACTGCCTCTCTATGCACACATGAAGAAATGCTACAGCTCTATTTATGTCTCAGCCAGGCTGCCCAGTAGAAACCAGATTACAAGGAGCCCGTGCATCTGGTGAGTCTATGCCCCACCTCTTAAATTTCTCCGCCCAGCACGGGCATTGTGTAATCCTAACACCCAGTAGAACGAAGGTCTTTTGCTAAAAGTCCCTGGGCACTGGGAGAAAGCGGAGGGAGGAGTGCTCTTTCACAAGCACAATTAGCAGCCTGTTGTAAAGTGCTTGAGTTGCTACGCAGTACAGGGGTTGCCCGTGTGCCTTTCCAGCATGGTAAAGATGAAGGAAGATCAGAGGGCTGAGTCCAGGCACCTGCTGGACTTGGGAGCAGAAGCTCTCACCGTTCAGAGATGGATTTACAGAAATGTGGACTGAAGACACAGTAGGAGGTCTTCGAAATAACTCTCAGAGGAGTTTCTCTGAGAAGCTGAAGCAATTCAGCAGCTTCTGCACTGTGCATTCGTGCTCATAAATCAGCAGGATTTGCAGGTGTTACAAGACGTCTCCCACTATGCAGTTAAAAAAAATGTACTTGCTGCAGTAGCATTAAAGATTGACTGTCAGTTATTTTGCTTAGGTACCTTGCAGCTTAAGGGACGATTTGATTTTTGTTGTTGTTGATTATTGGGTGCACACCAGTTTAAAAAGGCTGAATATTGAACCACTCCAAAAAGAATCTTGGGAAAGTCATTTTCCCTAGAGAGTATACCTGGGAAACCTTGGAAAACTTATTAACCTCTGAAACTGAGAGGATCTAAAGCCAAGTTAACCCAGACTGTGCGTGTGAACCACCCAGAGAGCTTTAGAAATCCTGATGCCGTATCCCGCTGCCCTAGAGACTCTGACCGAAGTGATCTGCCCTGGCCATTTGGATTTTTAAAAGGTCTCCAGGAGACTCTCATGCACGGGTAAGTTGAAAACCACTATTCTGGAATTTTGCTTCTCAAAGTGCGGTTGATCCATGAACCAGCAGCATCAAACTCACCAGGGAGCTTGTTAGAAATGCAGAATTTCACCCCAGACACACGGAATCAATTGGTGTTTTAACAAGATCTCCAGGTGATTCAATTGTTCAGCAAAGTTGAGATTGTCTAGAACCTAGAAAGAGAATTCTAGAAGCTGACCTTGTGAAAGATGCCACCTGTCTTCCTTAATTCAGGTTAGAAATGGCTTTTCTCCCTCATTCTCTAGATCTAGTAAGGTACCAAATCCTATTGATTTTCCTTTCAAATAAATCTCTCTTGTGTTTCACAAAGTTGTCCCCCCAGCCCCTTCCATCTTCCTTGAGGGCTACTGCTGAAATAAATCCTTTCAGTACCTCTGCTCAAAAATGTTCAGTGGCTTCCTATTTCCCATCATTTCAAATGTGAATTTCTCTACCTGACTCCAAGGCCATCCCACAGCTGGCTCCAGGTGACCTGTCTAATCTGATTTCCCCCATGTGTCTCTGGTTCCAGCTGGTCTTCTCACCAAGTCACAAGGTGCCCTCCAATTTCTCTGTCTTACTCCTGGAAAGCCATTCCCTTTCGATCTTACTTCTGCCTCTCCAAACCTCATTCATCTTTCAAGGCCACTTCCTGTTGCTCTGAATGCCTCCAGCACTTATAGTCCTAACCACTTAATTATTAGCGCCACATCTCACATTAGTCACCAATTTTCATACATCTAGGACTAATGGAGCATGGAGCTCTAAAACAGGACTAAAAGTACCCTGGAGATGAACCTTCTCTCTGTTCAGAATGGGCATGGGCGTCCCTCTTTCCCGCCAGGAAGCCACCCCAATGGGTGCTGCTCCGTGACGGTACCTATGATTACTCTTTGCTCCTGGCACATAGGTCAGGCCTGGTGGTTTCACCTCTTCTATCAGACTAGGGGTCCTCAGGTTCAGTCCTGTAGCCTCTTTGGGTCCAGTGTTGTCATCACTAACTCAGCAGGTAGGTCCTGGTTCCCTTTGAGGCGACCATCACGCTGGGTGGTGGTGGAGATGGGTGGGGAGAGGCAGGGACAAGGATGAGTCACAGAGTAATAGTAACAATAACTCCCATGTGTTAAGGGCTAGATATTCGCCAAGCGTGATATTAAGTATTTTATATATTATTTCTTTATTTAAAAAACTTTTTACTATGAAATAAAGCATAGATACAGAAAGCCAAGCAAACAAATAATAAATTGTTATAAGAAAATATCTTTGTAAACACCACTCAGATCAAGAAACAGAACATCACTAGTGAGCCTAGAACCTCCCATGTGTCCCCAGATAATCAGAACCTCTGCTTCCCTCCCTACGAAGAACAAACCTGTTACTCTAACCATTTTTTACTGTGGTAAAATACACAACTTGAAATCTACCATTTTAACCATTTTTGAGTGTACGATTCAGCGGCATTAAGAGAATTCACATTGTTCTGCAACCATCAGCACTATCGACCTCTGGAACGTTTTCATCTTCCCCAGCTAAAACCATACCCATCACACAGCAGCTCTTCATTCTCCTCCCCGAGCCCCTGGCACCACCACTCTACTTCCTGTCTCTACGAATTTGACTATTCTAGGGACCTCACATAAGTGCATTCGTATTGTATTTGTCCTTTTGTGGCTGGCTTATTTCACTTAGCATAATGTCTTTCAGGTTCATTCATGTCATAGCATGTGTCAGAATTTTCTTCCTCGATAAGGCTGAATAATATTCCATTGTATGTATATAGTACATTTTGTTTATCCATTCATTTGTCAATGGACACTTGGGTTGCTTCCACCTTTTGGCTATTGTGAATAATGCTGCTATAAACATGGGTGTACAAATATCTATCTTGCCCATAAATAAATAAACTATAAATACCTAAACTTATAAATAAATAAGCACTTTACTCCAAGCACTTTCATTTTGTCTTGACCATTCATTAAAATTTGGCAAAATTTCTTTTTCATATACTTCTTTTTTTGGTTGAGGAAGATTGACCCTGAGCTAACATCTGTTGCCAATCTTCCTCTTTTCTGTTTGAGGAAGATTGTTCTTATGCTAACATCCGTGCCAATCTTCCTCTATCTTATATGTGGTATGCTGACACAGCATGGCTTGGTGAGTGGTGTGGGGGTCTGTGCCCGAGATCTGAACCTGTGAACCCCAGGCTGCCAAAGCAGAGAGTGCGAACTTAACCTCTATAGCACCAGGCCGGCCCCTACTCGACACTTTTAAAATGCTATTTCTTGTCCTGACAAGCCCTATGCAATAGGTACTACTACTGTCTCCATTATGCAAATAAGGAAAAAAGGACACGGATGTGTCTCAAGCCCAAACAATTAGAAAGTGGTGGAGCCACAATTAAGATATAAATACACTGATTCCTCCAAGTGCTTTTTCCACTAGACTGGCTGTTCTTTGTAACTTTGTGTTCATTATGTCAGCATAGGCAATTAAGACCCTGGATGGACGTTAGAGACACCTGGGCAGCCTTAAAAAACAAATCAAAGGGTCCCAGCAAACCAGTTAACTTTCTTGCTCCCGGGGCTCCTGTATGTTTGGAAAGCATTCCAGGGATTCTACTAAGGAGTCAGGGTTGAGAAGCACCACACCAGCACCTTCCTCAACCACCTGAGACAGCCTTAACATTATTTGATCAGCATATAATTTCCATTCAGGGCCTCCGATAAAAGAAAGTCAAGAAGTACCATCTGCCTCCTGTAAGTTAGGGAAAAGAAATCTTCAACAAAGTGGGCTTCCTGCACTTTGAATATACCCTTGTGTATTCGTGAACCTGAGTCGGCCTTCTGGTCACAGCAACCTGAGCGGGGAGTGGGGGGACCAAGTGCAGGGCTCTAGAGGCCTTAGCTCCCTCCGCAGTCCTGCAGTGAGCTGAGCCTTTCTTCCACCCACTCGGGCAAGTCCTCGATTAACTGAGCCTTCCAGGGCAGCTCCCTGGAGACTGCTGTCTGTGGTTGTTGTGACCTCCAACATACAGGGGACCAGTTGGGGCTGGGCAGGCGCCCACTCAGTCACAGCTGTTCCAGGAACAGCTGCAGTCTGACTTCCTCCCCGTGAAGCAGTAAATTGAAGTGCACTTAGGATGAGGTGATGTTTTATGGGATTTTGTGCAAAAACGGACAAAAGTTAGGCTCAGTTGCCACATCTTCTGGTTATCATCTCTTTAAACAGCTACATTTCAAAGAGATAACATTCCACTAGCAAACAGTTACTTACTGTAGCAAACTGTTTGCAAAAACAGCCACAATAATTTCCCTTGCTGTACCCACACCTCTATACAATGTGATTTTGCAGCATCCTCCATCAAGAGATGAAGGCCTTGAGTCCGGGCTCATCTGGTGACTTGTTTGGCCACTACAAGGTGGCAGAACTGACAGTATGCAGTATGCTAGTCCAAAGCCTGGCCATCAAGAGGCCTTGCACACTTCTTTTTGTTCTCTTGAGATCCTTTCCACCATCACCATGGCAAGCCCTGGCTAGCCCGCTGGAGAACGAGAGACCACAGGACTCAGAGGTGAGCAGTTGAAACACCTCTAGACCAGCCAACTCAGCAGCAGGCTGCAGATGCATGAGCCAGCCTAGCCAAGACCAGAAGAACCAACCAGCTGAGCCCCAGCCCCAGGCCTAACTCATAGAGTCATAAGACAAATAAGTAGTTATTGTTTTAAACCAATAACTTTGGAGTGGCTTATCACACAGAAAAAGCCATGTGATATGTATATATCCACTAACATGGTAAAGTCTTCATTTTCTATTAAGTTTATGTGACTTCAAACATTTCCTGAGTGGATGCCCACTCTGTGATAAAGAAATAAAGTGAGATACAGTCCCTGCCCTTCAGGAATTAATAGATTTTTTTGAGTAACAGGGCACCCTGGGCCTTTTGCCTTCTGGACAAACAAGTTCAGACTTGAGGAGTTCCAGGAAAGATTCAAGTTGCCAAATAAATTCCAGCTGACAATGATCTGAATCTACTGGAGAGCTGAATTTGGCATTCACCAGTAGAGAAGTGATAGGTAAAGCTATGGAAGTGAATGAGAACTCAGAGACAAAGAATATATAGAAAAAAAGCTATCCACTACATCCGTATTGGGAGAATGTCTACTTTTGGGGACAGGAGAAGAAAGAAGACCGAGTGTTGGAGACTACGAAGAGGTGGACAGTAGGATATAAGGACCAGGACAGGGTGGCATTATGGACAGTAGATTGTGTGCTTCTTAAGGTTCCTTGTTTATAGTTTATTAATTTGTTCCTTAGGTGCAGTGGGTTAAGTTAACCATACTCTCAGTTCACGGAACATAAGTTTATATGAGGCTCTCTTGTTTTATGTCTTTACGCCCTTTTACTTCAGCCTCCATTCCTATTCATCTCCCCTTAATTTGCTAGAATTATCTTGGAAAATTTGGAGGTGAATATGGTGACTAAGGTGAGTAACTGGTCAAGGCAACGGTATTTGTTCCAACACCAGACAAATTGCATCTTTCAGCTATAGTTCGCTGTAGTCTGTAATCATTCTTCTGCTCATGCAACAAATATTTACCGAGCATCCACTCCATACCAGAAATCATTCTAGGCAGGGGGTGAGGTAGACATGGTTCTTGTTGTTGTAGTGGAGCTATATGATGAAATTATAAACAGATGTATCAACGAGATAAATTCAGAAAGAGATTCAGAAGTTAGGCAAAACAGAGGATGTGACTGGTTGAGGTAGAAGTTACTTTTGGTGGCATGGTCAGAAAAAGCCACTCTGATGAGGTGACATTTGAGCTGAGACCCAAATGACAAGAAGGAACTATCATGGGTCAAGCCAAAGAAAGAATGTTCCAAGCAGAAAAATTGGCAAGTGCAAAGACCCTGAAGTGAGGAAACAGGCTCGCTCAAGGAATAGAAAAGTTAGCACAACTGAAACACACAGGCTGAACGAGGGGGCAAGCAGGAGGAGAGGCAGTTGGAGAAGTGGGCAGGGGTCAGGCCTGTTGGCTGTGGCAGGTAATTTGGATTTTAAGTAAGTGCAATAAAGAAGAAGTCATTGGATGATATCAAGCAGGAAAGTAGCACGATCTGTGGTACATTTTAGGGAAATCATTTTGTCTGCTGTCTGGAAAATGGATTATGGAGGAGCAAGAGCGGGTACTGGGTCCAGTTAGAAAACTGCTGCAATAATCTTAAGGAAGATGACAGAGGCTTGGAGCAGGGGGTGGCAGGTGCGTGGACAGCAGAGGATAAGTTTAGGAAATAGAAACCAGTAAACAGAGGAGGCACTTTCAGTCTTCAGAACTCAATATTATGAGCTTCTTCAATGAAACATGCCCTTAACACAAAATGCTGTAAATACCCAAAGAAACAGGTGTCTTCACAGGTGACATGTTTACTTTATTTTTTCGTTTTAAGTAGGGAGAGGTGGGAAGCTGATTTCATTATTCCAACTCTTCAAACCCTTTTAAGACTATGATGTCTCCAAAAAGAGATAATTATGTTTGACAATAAAAGTTTTTAAATTTTCTTTTATGGGCAGACTGAAATGAGGAGTAATTTTCCAAGTAGACTCTCCCCTCCCTTCTTTAGAGAAATTAATGCTGCTCAGTGATGTCATTATGGTCGAAACAAGCACAGAGGTCGGTGGGCTCTGACCTGCTGTGCTGAACGGGCAGCAGCTGAGAATACTGTCCACCAATGGAGTGCCCTCCCTTTGGAATGTGTGTTCTCTCTTCAGGGCTTGCTTTATGGCTAATCTGGTGTCATTTAGCATTCTACTCCTTGAACTCAAGAAATGGCGTATCTGACAGGATTAATATCGTATAAAAATATTGTGATTAAAGCCATTTCACTTAGACACTACCTCACTTCTGTGGTATGTGTGTCATAAATACTCAAGGACTCTCATCGTGAGAAAACACCAGACAAACCCAAATCAAGGGACAACCAGCCTATACTCTTCAAAATGTCAAGGTCACAAAGAGCAAAGAAAGACTGATGAACTGTTCTAGATTAAAGAGAAATGCCAACTATATAAACTGTTTGATCAAAGATAGGTCCCTGAATCAGAAAAAAAAAAGTGCTCTAAAGAACATTATTGACAGAATCGGAGCAATTTGAATATGGACTGTATGTTAGATGATAATATTGTGCCAACGCAAAATAACCAGGATTTGATAATTGTGTTGTAATTACGTAAGAAAATGTCCTTGTTCTTAGGACATGTGAGCAGAAGTATTTAGAGGTAAGGTTTTATGATGTCTGAAATTCCAAAATGGTTCAGCAAGAAAAACAACCAGGAAAAAGCCACAGAGACCAGAGCAGAACACGCCTGGTGAATCTAGACAAAGGGTATTCAGGTGTTCATTGTCTTGATTTTGAAACTCTCCTGTGAGTTTGAAGTGCACAGTTTAAATCAAACATTTAAAAAGTTAAATAAAAAAGGAAAAGCCGTTTTACTCTCAGGTCACATCATAGACTATAGCTTATACCTTGGGCAAAGGCCAAAATTAGGTGTTTCTAACTGTGACACTCACAGATGAGGAAACCACAACAGCACAAGGAGAGACGAGAGCCCTGGGATCACAGCAGAGGGTTCTGGAATCGTTTCCATCCAGAGCTTCTCGGTGATGCTATCTGAACCTCTTCTCTCACCTGCATCGCCCCAGTTCTGCCTTCTGGATTTTTCAGGATCTTTCTGTGTCCATCTGTGATTGCTCTCCGGTTTTCTCCCCTCAGCACCTCTTTTAATGTCTGAAGTCCAGCTTTCTGCTCTTGGAATCAACTGGGATTTTAGCACCTTTGTCCTAGAAAAGCCATCTGCAGTGAGTCCCTGTGGCCCACTTAAAGAAACATTATGCGGTGATTGCCATGCTGGGTCTCCCAGACGTGGAACGGTGCTCCATAAAGACAGTGCAACTCGAAGACTTTCAGGGAAGAACGTGGGGGGAGGGCCGCTTAGGAGCTGCAGGAGCCACATGCTTTGAGGTTCCTTTCCCCAGCGCTGCTCTGGGATCCGGGAGAGGTGGGTTTCAGTCTTAGTTGTTCCAGGATGGCCTCTGTGACCTTGGACTACTCCCTTAACCTCTTTGGGCTTCATCTTCCTCACCTGTAAAATATCTGCTGAGGCTCTGCCAGGCCTAAAACTGCTAATTATGACACTTCAACTTCTCCAATTCAAATCCCTCCTCATGACACCATGGGGTGTTCCAACCTGATTGATCACTGAAACATGTGTTGAGTGGGTTCTACGTGCCCAGACCTGTTTGCAGTGGTTAAAATTCAGAATCCTGAGTCAAACTTTCAAATATTGGTTCTTTCTGTTCTTACTTTCTCCAGGAATTTGGACAAGTTATTTAACCTGCCTAAAACCTCAATTGCCTCATCTGTAAAATGGGATCAATAATAGAACTTATTCTAAAGCATTATTGAGAAGATTAAATGAGATAAGGCATATGGTGCCAGAAAATAGGCATTCATTAAGAAATAGTATTTCTAAACACTATTAATAATATTCTACTATTATTTAGAATATGAGAAAAATCCCTTTCTCCAGCATATTCTAATTGGAGTTACAAGATTGAAGTTCATTTGACAACTGGAGAACAGTGCAGAAAGGCAAGAAATTTAGTGATAAGAATTGTGTGACAGAGACAAACAAGATTTTAGCAGATGAGAGAGAAAGTTCAATTTGGGCTTATTATTGGACTTATTCCTTGCTTAAACATGTCAAAGGACTATTAAGTATGGAACAACTTAAATACATATATATAATCTCTTTTATTTTTAAAATTATTAAATGTGAAATTAATACACAGATACATCTAGCTTGTAAAAATAATTTCAAGTAATACAGATTTAAGAAAAAAGTCATCTTTATTGTCTAACCAAATCTTACTTTCTTCCCCAGATGTAATCTTTGTTATCAGTTGGGATGAATTTGTCAAAGTTTTGTTCTTCTATTCATTTTTGTTTAAATATCCTAAAACTAGGAAATAAGGGACCTAGAGTTTGTGACCATTATGTTGTTCCTTTTATCAATATGAAATACCTCTTGTCCTTTTAATGCTTTCTGATTCTAATTAGCTTAGAACATTGCTTATCAGCTCTCTTTTGACAGCATTTACCTAGTATAGCATTTAGATCTATTTATTTTCCTCCTTTTGACATGGTTATATTATAGATGTATCCTTTGTCAATAATATAGAGTTGGGCCTTTCCAATTTGAGTGCTGTTTTTCTTTAGTGCTAAGAGTTCTTTTTCTATTATTGCTTTGAGTGTTCTCACTTTCTTCATTCACTTTATTCTCTCCTAAAATTCTTGTTAGATAGATATTGGCACTTCTGACTTGTTCCTCCAAATCCTTTAATTTTTCTTCTATACCTTATAATTTTTTGTCTTCTTGTCCTGCGTTCTAGCAAAATTCCTCACCTTAGTCTTCCAGCCCACTAATTTGTGTTGCATCAATGTCTATTTTGCTGTTAAGCCCATTACTTAGTTTTTAATTTCAACAGTATGTTTAAAAATTTTCCTGGATCTCTAATTGATTATTTTGTGTGGCTACAATATCCTCTTAGATTTGTCTGAGAATAAGGATTATGATTGTTGTAAAATCTTTTGTTTACCATATTAACTCTGTTTCTTGTTATTTATTTGTTTATTTTTATTATTATTTTTCTTTTGAGGAAGATTAGCCTGAGCTAACTACTGCCAATCTTCCTCTTTTTGCTGAGGAAGACTGGCCCTGAGCTAACATCTGTGCCCATCTTCCTCTAGTTTATATATGGGACGCCTACCACAGCATGGCTTGCCAAGTGGTGCCATGTCCCCACCTGGGATCCGAACTGCTGAACCCCAGGCCGCCGAGAAGTGGAACGTGCAAACTTAACTGCTGCACCACCAGGCCGGCCCCATTAACTCTGTTTCTTAATTGTTGCGTTTGGTGCCCCTTTTCCATGTTCTTAATTCACTTAAATGTTTTCAAATTCTTGTCCCGGTTTCCTGTTGATCTGACTCTGTAAATTTTATGTCTGTTTGCCGCAGTCCGCCATCAATGGTTATGCTGGGTGAGGGGAATCTGCTTCTAGATGGGGTGGACTGCAGCCACTCTCCAGGGTTGGGAGTGGAAGATGGGCACAGGATGTGTTGTTAGGCAGGGATTGCCATCTTCTGGACATGAGTAATTTCCAGTACTCCTTTTGGTCACCATCCTCCTGATGTCCTGCCTCATCCACCTAGATGGCAGATTCCATCCTCTGTTTAGACTAAGACAGTCCTACTGGGCACCGCGTAGACCTGCCAAGAGGTGGAATGGGAAGAGGGGTCAACCATTTGACTTGTCTGCTGGCAGTATCTCAATCAGTGATCCTGAAGTGCCTCTCCCAGGTCCTCTCCTTCTCCCATTTTTGCTACCTCTGGGCTGGAAGCTCCCCTGAAGGCACCCCACATTTTACAGGAGTCCTCTCCTATATGGATTTTCACTTTTTATGGTACAATCTCATTTTCCTTCTAGTCAACCAAAAACACCTCTTCTTGTTTTTTAACCCGATTATGTATTTGTTTTTAAGTATATTTCTCCTATAATTTCTAAGATTGTGCAATGGGAAAGAGAAGTTAAAGAATATTGGCAGGAGCCTCTCTCTTTCTGAGTAGACTTTAGAAACTGTTTTCTTTTAAGTTTTGTTCTCAAAGAGCACAGGAAATAGTGTTGCATTTATTTATTACAAGGAGTTATCTTTATATTCTATCAGGGTTATATGTCAACTCCTTGAAAGCATATTGCATTTTAGAGATACTCTTGTTAAAAGAGAAATCTCTGAAGAATGACAACGGTTATCTTGGCAGAAATCCACAGTAAACAGAGCTCTGGCTAGAAGAAATCACAATATGCAGTCTCCCAGATAAATGACCCTGTAAGAGGAAGCATAATCTGCGTTTGCCAGCATTGTATGTCTGTGTGTGTGTATGTGTGCTTTTAATAGAAAAGTTTTATTTGCAATTTCATGTTAATTAGTGACCAGTTACTGGCCAAGATTTGAAATTAAATTAGGAAATAAGTGTAATGAGAACCTGTATCTTTTCCAAGAGCAACATTCCCCTGGCGGGAGAAAACAAAAAATATAGCTTTTCCTTTTCCCCCATAAAATAGCAAGTTCAGCATTAAGAGAGCATTCTGCTCTCTTGGATGTAAAGTTTAGGTTTTGAAAGAAACCTCTAACCACTTACTGTAGTGACAGTGTGCTCTCACCTCTTGAACTCACTTCTAAGCTTAGCATTCACTCCTATATTCATTGTATTAGCTAGTTTTTGCTTTGCAATGAACCCCCTCAACTGCTAGGGACTGAAAACAGCAGCCATTGATTCAGTTCAGGAGGTGACCGGGTGCTCTGCTGCCTGGGCTGGGCTTGGCTGAGCTCAGCTGGCTCATTCATGCACCTGTAGTCAGTTTGTGATTTGGCTGAGAGCTGCCTGGGCTATTTGCTGAGGTGACAGAGGCAACTGGTTTGACTGGTCCAAGTGTCTCTCACCATCCAGCAGGCTATCTTTTGCTCCTTCACATGGAGGAGGGGTTCCAACAGCAGCAAGAGGACAAATCCCGAAGCATGAGACCCCTCAAGCTTCAGCTAGCCCCACTCTTGTTAAAGTCCCATTGGTCAAGCCAGTCACAAGGTAAAGAATATATTCAAGGGGTGAAGGAGTGCAAGAATTTGTGACCATTTTGCAGTCTATTAAGTCATATTTTAATGAATTCTATTAATGTAGTTTATCTATACACATTAAAGATTACTCCACAAACTTGAAGGTATTAAGAGAAAATATCGGGGGGAAACCATTCCATGGTAATAATTTATTTAGTAATAATAATTACATAGTAATTTCTTATTCTGAAATAACATGAGATTGGGTAGGAGAACTGAGTTCCAGACCCAGCCCACCATTTTTTAATCAATGCAATTTTGGACAAATCATTTAGCGTGGGAGATAGATTTTTTAACATTTAAAATGAAGACGTTGGATTGGATTATCTCTGAGGCCCCTCTTCTCACTCCATTATCAGTAAAAAGAAATTTGACATAAAATGGATAAAAACAAACAGCTTTATCTGGAAGAATTTACAAAGACAAAAATTCTTCTGCACCCAGCAAAAGCGTAGGAATTTCTCTTCCAAGAAAATGAGCCCTAAGTATTCCCAGTTTTGGACTTTGGATACTTAATCCCCAAAGAAACACTTTCATCTTCTCTCGAACTTTCTCCTACCTCTCCACTCAGTCTTTGACCAGATTTACCATGAGGAGGTCAAACCAGTGGATTTGGGCTTTACCTTCTTGCCTTGCTATGCTGCTCTCCCATCCTGGGTTAACTTTGACCTCATTGAGGCAGACTGTCTTACACCTTCCTTTTGTTCCTAGTAGTTAGCAGAGTGTCACCTGTCAATCATCAATAAACATTGGTTGAATAAATTGAATAAAACTGAATTGGTTTTCCACACTGAGTAGAAGAATACGATTCTTCGAGGACTGTAACAGTATATTTTTTGGGAAACTGGAAACCACTGAAGGCTGCACCTCCAGCCCAAGTTAGAGGTTTTCTACCCTCAACCAGGAAGTGATTTGATTTGCTATGGCTGTCAGAGTCGGGAAGCAGGTTGCTCTGTAATGTGGAGAAGACGCATTCTCCAGGACACGAGTCAGAGATTCCATTCTGTTTGGAATAGAAGCAGGCGGTGAGGAAATGAAAGTTCAGCCACCGCCTGGGCATCCCTGATCTGGAACATTAAAGACACTTGAACCACAGCTCTCTGAGGTTGAGCCGAGAATTGGCACCAGCCCTCCCAGCAGCAGTGAGGCAAAGCCATTCATGCAGCCCTGTTGGTCTACATATTCTGCTCCAGCCCCCCTCCCAACAACAGTGAGCACCAGGAGGGAGCCGGGGAGGAAGACAGCTCATCATGTTCATCCTAGAAAACCAGCATTTGGATAATTAGCAGGTTCTTAGACTTTCTTTTTAAAGTCATTGACTTTCCATCCAAGTTCTGTCATTGTTCTGTCTTGGGTTTTGGCCAAGATCGTCTCTGAGGATACAAGATGGAAAACTAACTCATATTGGAGAGTGGAATCTCTTTCATTTAACTTAAATAAGCAACGACAATAATAACAAAATGCATTAAATAGCAAAGAAAAAATCCTTGTCATTTTCATTGACTCAAAATAGAACTACTAAATGTAATGCAAGATAACATTGATTAACCCTGAGAAGTGGGTACTAGAAGTCAGTCTGGCAGGGAAAAAATATCTGATTTGGGAAAAATTATATTCAAGAGCTTTATGTTCATTTTAAACCTCAAAGTGTGACTAGTAATGAAAAACTGAGACTCTAAGCTTCTGATTAAAATTGATAGGGGCAGTCTTACTCAAAGCCAAGGAAATGCTATAGAAATCCTCATTATCTCTCTTGCATGGTTGCTCTCCAATTAATTAATTAACCCTTAATTGTTCTGCCTAATACTCCTGTGAGCGAGGAACCTGGTGAAGTACCACCATGTTAATGAGAAGGAACTGGAGGCAATGGGATGAAAAATGATCTCTTCAGTCACAGAAGGAATCCATATCAGAACTCGGCACAGGATGCGCGTGCTCCCGGCTTCCTCTTCTGTGCAAAGAGCGGCTTCTCCTGAAGAAGCAGGTGGCTGCTCTTCCTTCTCCACCAGAGGCAGCCTTTTTAACTTAAAGCGGGAGGGAGTTAGACCCTACACTGCGTTTTCCGCAGCCTTTCAGGACAAGCAGCCAAGATGCCATCAGTACCTGGATTTCCAAATCTTGAAAATTTACAAAGCATTTGAAAAGGAGAGAGAAAAACGGTTACATATTAAACATACAATGATCTTTATTTTCTTATGACTGGCTGCACCTGAACTATTTATTTCCCTGCCTCCTAAAGGGTCTAGAAATCTAAGTTGGGAGCACATTTCCCGAGCATCGTGCAGGCAGGACATCGTGATGGCTCAGCCACATTTACTACCATTCTTTTTAAACAATTTTAAATGGTTCTTCCAAAACATCTTGAGGGATTGAAGTAAATGAATGTTTTGGTGGATATAATACAGTACTGGGTCCAGAAGCTCTTTATTTCGAGATTAAGAAGACTAAGAGAAATTATGATCAAAATAAATCCTGAAAACTGGAAGGAGCAAGTGCTCTTAACAAGTTGGCAGATAGACCATGAATTCTCACGTGACGAGCAGGAGCAACATGGCTCCACAGCTTTCCCCTCATTCAAATTCATGGAAGAATAAATCGACAGTGTTTGAAATGCCTTAGAGGAAGAATGCACCAGACGAGCACAGAAGGCATTACTGAAGGCATGAATTCAGCTCTGCGTGGCAGAGTAGCTGAAATCCACATTAGCCACTTTGGAATCATTCAGAGGAAAAAAAGAAAGAAAAATATAGTATAAGCAGATGTTTCCTTTTCAATGTTTTTAGCGAACACTGGGCAGTTGGACACAATTGCTTCCCTGGTTGTCACAAGCCCTCATTGTATGGCAGTTGGTGGACTGTTGGATAACAAACAACACGGAGAGATTGCTTCAGCGTGGTTCCTCTGCTGCATGCCAGGTGCATTCAGGGTTTAAACCTTTGCATGAATCCCAATGGGCTTTCCAGGCCCAGCATAGGTGGACGAAGTTAAGGTCCCGAAATATTGGTCAAGGCATCAAATTGTCTTCCCAGCTTGCTATGGGCTGAATTGTGTCCACCACACCCTACCCCTCAAATTCCTGTGTTGAAGCCCTAACCCCTAGGAGCTCAGCATGTGACTGTATTTGGAGATAGGGCTCTTAAGGAGGTAAAGAAGTTAAAATGAGGCCTCTAGAGTGGCCCTAATCCAGCCTGACTGGCGTCCTTTTAAGAAGAGGAGATTAGGACTCAGAGACATCAGGGATGCAAAGGCCACGTGAGGACACAGCAAGAAGGTGGCCATCTGCGAGCCAGGGAGAGAGATCTGGGGAGAAACCATGTCTCCAAGGACTTCTGGCCTCCAGAACTATGAGAAAAGGAAATTCTGCTGTGTAGGCCCCTCAGTCCATGGGACTTTGTTCTGGCGGCCCGAGCTGACTAAGATGGCAGCTCTGATCCCGCCTGCTGTTCAGCACTCACCTGCAGCTCAGCAGACTTCCCGTGTGTCCGGGCATAGAAAAGCTGCTCAAAAGTATTTGTTGAGTGAATAAATGAGTGAAATGGATATTCCTTTCCTTCACAGTTTCCTTATTTCTCTAAAATAGGCCTAGTCACAGTACCTCCATCACAGGGTTGTGGTTGGAAGTACCTGCAAGTGCTTAGATCATTGCGGCTGGCACAGGGTAAGCCCCATAGAAGTGTTTGTTCTTATAGCGTTACTCTTAAACTTGGTATAAGTTTTCTTCTTTTGGTGGCTTTAGAGAAAATCATCCTTAAACCAGGCAGTGAGATACACTCTTGGGCGCCAGGAGTGTTTTACTTCATGCAGTTCCAACAGATCCTGGGCTGTTTTTCTCTATTATACCCAATAGGTTTGCAGACCAGAAAATCACAGGAGTTAGAAATGGATGAGGTGGGTCTCATCACATCTGGCTCATCCTTTAACAGCTGGATTAGGTTCTTTTATATCAGGGCTGGGAACGGAGGATAGAAGGAACAAACTGAAATTCTTGACTTTCCCCACTCTCCAACCTCCTGCGTCCCAGCAAATGCATCAGACTCAAAGCAGGCAGGCCTGGCCCGTGCCTTGAGGGGCGGTAGGGGGGAAGGCCAGGTCCCTACAACAATGCTTCAAGTATAATGAGTGACAGTTTACCGACTTTTGTCTTAGCGATGCTTCCACTATGGACTAGATTTTACTTCTTGTTCAAAACTTTCCGTAGCTTCACATGATATCCCTTAGTTATTCCTCCTCCTTTGGAAATAAAATTCCTCAGTAAAAGCCCCCAGATAAAGCTAACAGAGCCAGCTTTTGTGCTCTCTGTTTCATGATTACAGAGCCAGCCTGCAGCATGCTCCATTAATCTCTCAAACTAGCCTCAGACTAGGGCTGCACTGGAAGTGTTTCCAATTTTAACCTGTCTGTCTGCCTTCCACGAGGCTTTGTTAATGCAACTGACACTGTCTGGGAGGGCCCCATGGCCCTTTTGTGTCCCTGTGTCATTTCCACTTCATCACTGCATCATTATTAATTTGCAATTTCCCCTTGTTGATTACATAGACATTTGTAGATGAACAAGGAGAAATCTCAGATTATAACAATGCAGTGATGAAATGGACCCTTTAGGTCAAGAGCTGTGGAGAACAGGTTTGGCATCGTTTGCATTTGCTGTCACCTGTCCCCATGGTGTGTGAGCAGAAAGTGCTTAATAACTAAGTGATAGGATGGGAGGTGCTGGTCACACATCCATTTCTACGTTTCATTCCTCTGCCCACCCATGATACCTCTATTCTTTATTTTCTCTCCTCGATTACTTTTTTCTGAGTAGCCAGTGTAGTGTGGCACACTGAAATTGACGTGTGCCATTGAGAGGTAAGGCAGAGAGAGCGAGTGTTCTAAATTTTTAATTTTGAAATGCTGTGTGCTGCCAGAAAACAACAGGGCAAGCTCGACTAGTAGGTGAATGGGGAACACAAGCCACAAAGGATGCTTGAGCTCGCCGCAGCGACCATAATGGGGAGAAATAAGACAGATGCCAATGAGGGAAGAGAAAAAGGGGCACTTCTCCCAGCCAGCTGTCAGCCCTGAAAGCAAACGGCGCCGGCCGGGAAAGCTGCTGACACCACTCAAGGTAAGAGGGAAAAGAGGATGATGGAAGAGAAGGTGAGGAAGAAATCCAGAAAGTGACGCTGCAGTACAGACTCCCAGCCTCTCACCTCTTCAGGAAAGGATGCTCCGCCCTGCCCACACTGACTGCCCCCCAGGACGCGGGACACACGGATAGCCAGCTCAGGCATGGTGGTACTAGCTGGTCCCAGGGCCTCCTCCTTAGCAAGTAGAATTTCCCACTGTGGCCTAAAGTTGAAGAATTTTTCTTCCAGTCTTTTTCCAATGGGCTTTTACAGAATCGTAGAACCATAGGATATTAGAGCAGCAAGCAAGTTTGGAGATCTTGCGAGCCCTTCATTTTGCAGTGCCCAGCAACACACAGCGGGGTTGGGATGGGCAATTACACACCAAATGCCAAGCCTGGCTTCTGTGTTTGTTTTCTGGTAAGCTTCTTATTGAAGTATAACACACTCAGATAAAAATGCACAAATCCTAAGTGTACAGCTCAGTTTGCATTTCATAAAGTGAATACTATGTCATACCCGTATAACCAACACCCAGATTAAGAAATACAACATTCCCGGCCTCCCAGAAGCCCTCATTGTGTCTCTTTCCTGGGGTAACCCCGCCCCACCTCAGGGAACCTCTATCCTGATTTCTAATAGGATAGATTAGTTTGCCTGTTTTTGAAATTTATATAAATGAAACCAAGCAGTAAGGCCTACTTCATGCTTGGCTTCTTTCACTCAACATTACATTTGTGAGATTTATCCAGGTTGTTGCATAAAGAAATATTTTGTCCATTTTTGTTGTCATATAATATTCCATTCTGTGACCATACACCTTATTCACTCTATTATTACACTGGGGAAGGACATATGGGTAGTTTCCAATCTGGGGCTATTGTGTATAGTACTCAGAACCTTCTAGGGCATGTTTGTCATCTTGTTTTTGTTGATTTTGCGTGTACACATGCACTTCTGTTGAGTGCATAACTCAGAGCGGAGTTTCTGGGTTATAAAATGTGCCTATGTTCAGCTTTACTAGATACGGTCAGTTTTCCAAAATGGTTGTACAAAGTTACATTCCCACCAACAGTATATGAGCGCTCCAATTATTCCACACTTGGTATTGTCTGTCTTTTTCACTTTAGCTATTCTGGAATGTGTGTTACAGTTTGCTTTTGAGACACAAAGATTTGGAGTTAGATTTTTTCCCTTAGTGGACACAGTCAATGAACTGGTTTGTATACGCTCCTCTAGTTTCTGATGCCTGGTGCCAGAGCCATCTGTAAAGCTCTGTCAACCTGGAAATACCGAGCGCCTAAAATGGAATGATGCAAAAAAAGGATGGGGCACTCAGAGAGCTCACACTCAACTTGGGAAGATAAGAATTCCGCATGGGACGCTAACAGGCCACAGTGAGGCACTGTTTGGAAGTAATATTAAATGCTCTCTTAATGTTTGTGAAATGTTGGCTATGAGCTTCACAGTGGAATCGGTCCCTGAGTGAGGAGAGGGGAAGACGGCAGAGCATGGGTGCTGGGAAAAGCTTCAGCAATGAAATGGGATTCAGCTGGGCCTTTAAGTATAAGGTGTCTGCAGGCGGAGAAAACTGGAAAAATATTTCATGACCTTTGCTCTGTGGAGGGGTGTGCGCATTCATGTGTGTTGTGACATGGAGCAAATGTTTTCATATTGACAATGACCCAAATTGCCAGCACCTTGAGGAGAGTCATGATTATGTGAGAAACACAAGGCACGGGGATCAGTTCACTGAACGTCTCCGAGCATTAGTGCCGTCCTTCATGTTTCAAAGTGTCCCCTCACATCTTGCATTAGCTGTAACTTCAGTCACTTAGACCAAAAGAACAAAGTGTGCTTTGAAATTAGGGGGAGTTTTAAGACATGATTTGAACGCTGCTGTCAAGTGTTTAGAGTGGGCAAATGGATTCGACAAAATCTATTTCCCACCTCAGATTTTAAAGTATTGAAGCAAATCTCTAATTTCTGGGAGGCACTTACATGTCACTAGAAAGTCTTTATGAGGCATTTAGCTTGGTGAATATCTTTTTTTATCTTTTAAGCAGGAAATTTAAAGAAAGGGCTTCTTGCCTCCAAATATTAATTTTCACTTTTTTTTTCCTGAGGAAGATTGGCCCTGAGCTAGCATCTGTTGCCAATCTTCCTGTTTCTGCTTGAGGAAGATTCACCCTGAGCTAACATCTGTGCCAGTCATCCTCTACTTTGTCTGTGGGATGACTCCACAACATGGCTGCTGATAAGAGGTGTAGGTCTGGCCCTAAGAACCAAACCCAGGCTGCTAAAGCAGAGCACACCAAGCTTAACCACTAGACCATGGGGCAAGCCCATAATTTTCACATTTAGGTTTTAGAAAAAAACCTTGGGCAATATCTCCTGCTAAGAAACTGCTTTCCTAGCCTTGTTTGTAACTTGGTGAGCCCATATAACTAAGTTCTGGCCAAAGTGATATAAATACAAGTATAGTTTGAGACTTCTGAGAAACCTACCTAAAAGACAGTGAGATAAGCCTTCCTCTTTTCCTTCCTGTTGCTTGGATATAATGACTGGAGCTCCAGCAGCCACCTTGGACCATGAGGTGATCTTTTGGATGGAAGCAGAGAAATAAAGCAAGAAAGTAGAGCATAAAAATAGAGAGAAAACTGATCCATGAAGATTTTGTGGAACTGCCCTAGACTGCTGTTTTTTAGTTGCTTTTTATTTAATAAATGTTTATGAATTTAAGCCACTGCAAATGAATCTCTATTGTTAGCAGTTGAACATGATTCCCCACTGATGCTTGCAGATGGATAGAACTGTATAACCCATACTTTCCCAACATACAGATTAAGGCCAATCAGTGGCTCCTGATGGTGTTGCCCTCTCTCCTGGAATGTGGACAGGGATACGCACCCAGCTCCGTGTTTGGCTTCCTGCACTATTCATGAATGTCACTATCGGTCAGTCCTGTTTCTCTCCCTACCCTCACTTCTGGGTTAAACTCAAAATTGTGGGAAAAAGAAGTGTCTTTCCTCACTGAAAGATTGCAGACCTCTGTTGTGGCCTTTATATCAGAGACATCCATGGCCCAAAAGACTCGAGGCATCTTGAGGAGAGCCATGATTATGTCGGTACTCCACCCAGCAATGTGAGAAGCCATTCTTCCAGAAAGGCCAAGTGGCAGATTATACCTTCCAAAAGTGAACACAAGATTATCTCTGGTCCCACATGAACTTCAAGAAATTCTCCACTTCTCCGATCAAGAGTGGAGCTGATGTCCCCTCCTTTGAATCTGGGCAGGTTTTTTACAACTGTCTCAAGTAATAGAGGACACCCAGAATAGATTCTATGTGACTTCCAAGGCTGGGTCATAGGGCAACACAACTTCTGCCTGGCTCTCTCTCTCTCTGTCTCTGTCTCAGTTGACATGTGCATTTCTAGTTCGGAGCTATCAAATAAGAGGTCCACTACTCTGAAGTCACCCTGCTGGAAAGACCATATAGAAGTGGAGAGATGCCCAGAAAACACTGATGCTCCAGTCCTACAACTGTTTGAGTCTTGCCAGCCCCGGTGCCAGACACAGCAGTGAAGAAGTCTTCAAGGTGATCCCAACCCCAGCTGCTGTCTGACAGGAGATACCCTGAGTAAGAGCTGCCTAGCTGAGCCTTGCCAATCCCTAGAGCTATGAGAGAAAATAATCAAACGATTGTTGTGGTTTTAAGCCACTAATTTTTAAGATGATTTGCTCACAGCAATAGAAAACCAGGACAGCCCAACAGGCTGAATGTCAGGGCTCTGAGATGCCGTTCATTCCTGCCCCGCATTCCATGCTTGGACACCTTCAGATATGTCCCTGGTAGGCGGGCCTTCCCATTTCCCCTGAGCTCCTCCAGACTCTCTACCCCTGAGACAGCCAGCATAGTTTTCAATCTGCTCTAAAAGTGGAAATTTGCCTCCCTGTGATGTCCACCTTTTGGTCTTAACTCAGAGCTCTGGGATTATCTGGGTTAAGCCAGACTCCTCCTCCACAGCAAACTTTGAACTATTTAAAGACGTCTGTCTTGCTTCTTGAGAATTTTTATTGCTCTGATTATTGCTTTTTTCCCCTTTTTTCCTTTGGTATATCTTTAATTCCTTCTTGACGACCCCCTAAGGAGCTAGGAGTGAGAAGAAATGATGTGAGGCCAAAACTCTTCTGTAGAGAAATCTCCAGAGGGCAATGATGTAATAGAAGGTAAAAAAGCAAGATGCAAAATTATGCATTCACTTATATTATTCAATTATAATTGTGCAAAATAAGCATATAAAACAGGTCATAAGAAATACCCCCGATAGAAAAATTGTATTAAAAGGGTGATTTCCTGCCCAATTTTAAAAACTTTTAATAATGTCATTAAATTACTTATACATAATGTGCTTGAGCATCTCTAAAGAAGGAAATAGTGCTTCGTGGCCTAAGGAAGGTGGAGATACTAATGAAAGAGACATGCAGGCATCCCAAAGGGATGGCCTGCCTCATGTGGGTGCCACCCCTCAACTCTGCAGGGCTTTTGCCATGTCTAAAGATTATGCTCGATTCATAAACGCTGCTCAAGGTCAGAGGGTCCAGCTGACTTTTTAACCAGCTGCCAGATAATCACTTTACCGCAAACAAGTAAACCAAGGTTCACTGCGGGCAGACCATCCACAGTTTTTCTCTCCCCTTTCTCCTCTCTCTCATAAATCCTTATTTACTTTCGTTCACTGACAGCCTATGGATCACCTCCCTTGTAAGGGTCAATTTGCATGCAAAATACTAACTAAAAACCTCTGAGTAATTTTTTGACTTTTTTTAGTCTTAAAAAAAACAAACCTTCAATGGCTTCCCATTTTCTAGCATTAAAGATAGAAAGAAGCTGATCACCACTATTTATTCCAGTTTATTTCACATTTCTTTCTGACTCTAACACTGGTAGAGTCCACTCATTGTCGCTGAATGTGACCTGTGAATGTCTTATTTGTCTCTGTCCATTCTCAGAGCTTCCTCTTTGGTTTTCTTTGAGCGTCCAAGCTCAAATTTTCCTACTTCTCTGCACTTCACAGAGCTTGTGCATGTACCATTTTTTACATTTCATAAAGTGCCTTTTGAGGGGCTGGCCTGGTGGCACAGTGGTTAAGTTTTCATGTTCCACTTCGGTGGACCAAGGTTTGCCAGTTCAGATCCCAGGTGTGGACCTACACAGTGCTTATCAAGCCATGCTGTGCCAGGCATCCCACATTTAAAATAGGGGAAGATAGGCATGTTAGCTCAGGGCCAATTTTCTTCAGCAAAATAGAGGATTGGCAGTGGATATTAGCTCAGGGCTAATCTTCCTAAAAAAAAAGGGGGGGTTTGGGTCAGTTACACTTTTTAAATGTCCTCTTTCCTTAACAAATTTGTAATTCCTATGAGAGAAAATATGGCATATTATACATGCCTTGTGTCTCCCACAGTATATAGAATGTGCTTAATATATATATATTTAATTCCTATAGAAAGAACCCCTTTTAGTCAAATAGAACCACAGGAAGAAATGAAAACCAATATTTTTAGCACCCACTATGTGTCAAACATGTGGTAGTTTCTTTCCCATTACTTTATTTCTTATATTCAATACAATAACCATTTATTTTGACAGTATCACCCTTAGACAACAGGGGCAGGGGAGCCCCTCCCAGTCCACAGGGCCAAGTGATTGTAATCCCAGAACCGGTATCCCTTCCTTTAAGGGATTATAGTCTGGGTCCAGGGACCTCAGAATCCTCTGTCTGAATGGCTCAAGTCCTCTTTCAGGGCCTCCATGGGTCTCCTTACTCCCAAGGACAGACCTTGTCCAAGGGACAGCCTGTAGGTGGTTTCTTGGGGCAGGGCAAGTTGAGGAGAGGGTGAATAGAGCTTGGACTCACCAGCTTGGTGTTTGTGCATCTTCCTTGTGAAGTTCCTGGAGGTTTGGAATAGAACAGAAGGGATGGGGCAAGCTCGGAGAGGAAGGGACCAACAGACTCCCTTTGTACTCTTTCTCTGGGGCTGCAGATGTTAGGGGTGGCCCTCAGTTTGGTTCTCATTAACCCCAGTTTACAGAGGAGGAAACTGAGTCCTAGAGGGCTTAAGTATCTTGTATAAGCTCTCCTATCTAGTAAGTGGCAAAGGCAAGATTTGGCTATTCTCAACACCTGGTCTGGCAAGCAACAAAATAATTGACGATAACATGAAGCATATTACGCAGAAAACTATCAGTCAAACTTGGCTTTTAGAATGGCCAACCTATCTGACAGCTATTTGGCTGAAGAACAGGATGAATCCTAGCAGTGTCTTTGAAAAAGGGTGAGAGGGTGCCTTCCGTTACAGACTCCGCCAGACAGGACTCCAGAGAGTGAGGGAGTCTTTTCCAGCCTTCCTCCTTTATGTGTATAGAAATCTGTAAGCCAGGACTGACAGTCACTGAACAGGAGTGTCATTACCTATACTTTGCCCATTCAACTGTGTAATTGTAAAACAGCACATCCTCTGTTCAAAGGGCCCCATTACTATCAGGACAGAACCAAAGGTTTGCTGTTGGGATTTATGCTATCTGACAGCAGAAAGGAAGCTTGAAGAGAGCAGCCATTCATTTTATAGATAAAGAAACCAAGGCCCAGAGAGGATACGTTAACTATTCAGCTTACACTACTAGTAGCATGAAACTGGGCCAGGGGTGTGTTGGAGCCAG
Source organism: Equus asinus (assembly GCF_041296235.1). Taxonomy (NCBI): domain Eukaryota; kingdom Metazoa; phylum Chordata; class Mammalia; order Perissodactyla; family Equidae; genus Equus; species Equus asinus. The sequence continues at coordinate 8,135,270 of NC_091804.1, read as the reverse complement.
CTTGTACCAGCTTGCAGAAATCAATTTTTAAATTTTCAGGAACTTTTCAAGCCTGTGACCATGGTGGGAGTATTTACACCAAGGGAATTGGCAAACTTTACAAATCGGGCCTTTCCTCTCCTCTCCTCCCCATGGAAAGCAGTTGTTAGACATTTACCAGCACACTGTTGGCCTTATTCTTCTCTCCCATGTCTTGAGAGATTGCGTGGAGGTTCCCTGGGCTCTAGGCTTTTCTCTCTGTTCTCACCAGCCAGTTATCTGCACTCCCTCATTTGTCACTCAGCAGGGTACATTTCCCACGACATAGGGCTTCCCATCCAAATTTCCCCTCCGAAATCTCCAGGCTTGTCCATTCAACTGCCTGCGTGACATCTCCACCTGGACATCTCCCAGTCAACTGAAATTTAACCTATTCAAGATGAAACACTTCATCCCCAGCTGCCTTCCCCAGCCTGCTCTCACCGCAACACCGTTTGCCACTATTGCCCCAAGTACTTGTGCTGGAAACCTGGGAGGCATGATGATTCCTTTCTTTTCCTCATATTGTGGGTTGAATTGTGCCCCCTTCAAAAGATATGTTGATGTCCTAACCCCTGTGAATGTGACCTTATTAGAAATAGAGTCTTTGCAGATGTGATTAGGATGTAAGTTAAACTGAGATCACGCTTGTGTAGGTTGGGTCCTTAATCCAATGTGACTGGTGTCTTTATAAGAAGAGAAGAGACACAGAGACAGACACAGAGGAAGAAAGCCACGTATGACTGAGGCTGAGTGATCTGTCTACTAGCAAGAGAACACCAATGATGGCCAGCAACACCAGAAGCTGTGAGAAAGGCGTGAGCAGATTCTCCTCTAGAGCTTGAGAGAGAGCACGGCCCTGCTGACACCTCGACTCCAGACATCTGGCCTCCAAAACCGAGAGAATAAAGGTCTGCTGTTTGAAGCCACCTAATTCGTGCTGGTTTGTTACAACAGGCCTAGGAAATTAATACATCTCATAATCCCTACCCTCTCCATGTTCAATCAACCAGCAAGACCTGTCAATCGTGTCTTTGAAAAGAACCCAAATCTGTCTACTTCTCTGCCACCACGTTAATTTAGGCCACTCTCATCATCAGCTTGGACAACACAACTGTTTCCTAACTGGCCCAGATGTGACCCCTCCAATTCATTCAGAAAGACCCACGCGAAGACTCAGATCACATTACTCCCCTGCTTAAACATCTGATTTCTATTGCTCTCAGCATAGCATGTCTTACAAGATGCTACCTGATCTTGGAAATCTCACCCTCTACGCTCTGGCTACATCTGTCTTTTTGTCTGTTTGTTTGTTTGTTTGTTCCTCAAATTTGGCAAGTTCCCTTTCATCTCAGGGCTTTTGCGAGAAGTATTTACTCTGCCTGGGGAACTGTCCATTCCCTTACTCCTACTTGCTACCTTTCTAACTTCCTGCTCCTTCTCACCTTTAGATCTATAAAGTCTTTCCCTCTGCCTCTGTTTTCTTTCTTTCTATCTTCCTCTGGCAGACTGCATTTGCAAAGATGGTTGTAAAGAAGATCTGCATATCACCCACCTTCAGACAGCCCAAGACACTGCAGCTCTGAAGGCAGCCCAAATATCCTCAGAAGAGCACGCCCAGGAGAAATAAACTTGAGCACTATGGTCTCATCAGATTCCCTCTGTCCACCGAGTCAGCCATGAAGAAGATAGAAGACCACAACACACTTGTGTTCATGGTGGATGTCAAGGCGAACAACAACCAGATCAAACAGACTGTGAAGAAGCTCTATGGTATTCATGTGGCCGAGGCCAACACCCTGATCACGCCTGATGGAGAGAAGAAGGCATGTCTGGCTCCTGACTATGATGCTTTGGATGTTGCCATCTAAACTGAATCCAGCTGGCTAATTCTAAATACTAATTTTTTCACCATAAAAAATAAAAAGGTGTCCATAATAGTATCTCCCTTCCCACAAGATTTCTACAGTGTGAAGCTGCCATTCCCACATCAAGAAATGGAATCTAGGCTGGCCTTATGACTCACTTTTAACCAACAAGAAATTGCTAAAAGTTTGTTGTGTGACTTTCCAGGCTAGGTCCAAAAGGGTCATGAAGCTTCCACCTAATTTTCTCGGGACACTTGGTCTAGGGGAACCTGGCCCCTATGTAAGAAATCCAGCTACCCTGAGACCACCAAGCTGGAAGCATCATGATGGTCACTCCGGTTGACAGTCCCACGTGAGCTCAGTCTTTTAGCCACTACTACCGCCAAAGCGAGTACAGCTGTGGGTCCTCCAGACCAGCCCGTCCACCAGCTGAGTCCCACTGAGTGATTTCAGTTGCTCCAAAAGGAGTAGAAGAATCACCCAGCCACACTCTGAGTGAATTCCTGACCCACAGAGCCCATGAGACATAATCAAACAGTTGTTGTTTTAAACCATTAAGTTTTGGGATAGTTTGCAATGTAGCAGTAGTAATAGGAACACCTCCACAGTTGTCACTCAAAACTCACAAACATTTACTTATTGATCTGACACCTCCTAGAGGTCAGAAGCTCTGTAAGAGCAGGTAGCATGTCTGTGCTCTTCCTTATCGTGTCTTCAGTAGCTTGCAAAGGATTTGCTATGTTGTAGTTGTTCAGTGAAGATCAGAGTGTCCCCAAGTCTTAGTACAGTGTTAACCTATTTAAAGCTTAACACTCCACAAAGACGTCTGGGATACCCTCTGCTGAATGAAGCGAGGGATGAGCTTTTCCAGTCTTAGCCACTTGAAATGGATTCTGACGTTTGCAATTTCAGTCACAAGGAAATAACTTAGAACTAATTTCTTTCAGGTTTCTAAACTGACCAGTCTCATTCAGAATCTTCTATTGAAGTGACAAAATACATTATAAGTTATATTAATACATTTTAGAAGCTGAAGTAATTTGGTAACATTAAATGTCAGAAAGTAGCTTCATATTAAAGCTGAGAAAAAGACTATGATTAAAGAGAGACTATCCAATATCATTGAGAGATAAACACTATTTCTTATTTTTTTCACCATCCATTTTAATAAACTCATTAACCCTGTGCTGATGTTTCTGCCAGTGGATATTAGAGAAATTTACAATAGTTGAACTGACCCACATTCTCCTTAAACAAAATAGAATAGGAAGCATGAGTCTCATTTACATAATTGTTTTGGATTCCCTAGACAGAAATAGTTTTCAGCGTTGTCTTGTCCGAATGTAATCTGCAATTCAAACTAGAGGCTTCATTTTTTCTTTCAACTTCTTTGTGATAAGAATCCAAACTGTCTCATGATGTTAACTCTTACCTGAAATGTTTTATAGATATCCTGATCTTTTATTGCCAGATAATTTTGACCACCCTAAAATTAGAGCGTGAACGTGACATCTCTTTATTTCTTCAGAACCTTCTCTGAAGGTATGTGAAAATGCTACCAACCACTAATTTTTCTCTCTGCTAGCCCTCAAGATATTTTCTTATATAGCCATCTTACATAGGTGCTCAATAAATCTGGGATTAAATTACTCAATAAAGGTCACTCGGAAGATGGATCATATTGTAATAAATTGATTACGTTGATTTCTTCTTCAAAAAGAATGTCACCTCAGATACACAATCTCTTATGCACTCAATAGTAACCTGTAATTGTGAAACTGCTCATGTAAAACTCTTTTGAAATTTCTAAGAATGATTTCTCAGAGGTGGTTTTAATTAGTGTATTAAGTCAGAACGGTGAGGTTCTGTTACATTAACAAATATGCCCTAAATCTCAGTTAATTATTTCTTGCTTATGTTACATGACTAATTTGAATGTGTGTGTGTGTAGGGGAGGTATTCTGTAATCATTATAGTCACGCAGGGACCTAAGCTTGACAGAGGTTCCATCTTGGGATATGTTTCCAAGATCACAAAGACAGGAAAAAGGGCACGTGGTGAATTGTGGACTGGCTCTTGACACTTCTGTCTGGAAGTGATGCATAGCTCATGTGGTCCCACTTTGTTAGTCAATGCAAGTTACACGACCATGCCAATTTTCAAAGGGAGTGGGGAAGTGCAAGCCCTTCATGAGCCTGGAAGGAGGCAAGAACCAGAACGCTTGTGCACCGCTGTACCGACTGCCACAAATCCGAAAGTGACCCAGGGCCTCACAAACCATCAAACACTCTCATGTCAAGAGGAAACAAAAATTCCAGACTTTCTCACTCTCACTTAAGATTTATTTCCAAGTGCCCAGTAGAAGGCAGATAAAATAAAGTTTCAGATAAATAGTACCTCCTTTGAAAGAAACAGTCAGTTTGTGTTTGCATAAGAAGATGGCATTCTGCATCTGGTAGTGGCTCTGTGGCTCCTGAGCTAACTGGTGTGAAATGTTGCATAACTTACCACACCTTCTTAAAGAGGAAGTGCTTAGGGTCTTGCTACCCAGAAAATGGGGGACGACTACCAGCATCAGCATCACCTGGGATCTTGCTATAAATGCAGATTCTCGGGCCCTTTCCCAGCTCTACCAAATCAAAATTTGATTTTAGCAAAATCCCTAGGTGACCTGTGTGCACATTAACATTTGAGAAGCACTGGATTAGGGTATCTGGGGTATGCCCACGAAATCAATGATATATCATGTTTGAATGTACATAACTGAGGTCCAACATAAAAAAAAGTTTCCTTCTTTAACTTTGGTTTTTTGAATTGTCATAGGAATTAAGACTGAAGAAATTTACAGCATTGAATCATGGAATAAAAACTTGCTGTACTTGAGGATTTTTCTGTATAATATTTGGCTTGTTAGGTGGGCCTCACAGGACTGGCATCTTACTTCCAGTCCTGAAGGGAATGGCAGTTGTGCGCGGTTACTTTAGTGAACCTCAGGGGAGGTCAGATGACATCACACTGAGCACAACTCACACATACTATAATACTGAACAGAAGAAGTGCGTGTCCCCCCCCCCCCCACTACTTTGGATTAGTTATCAGGTCTTTAAAGGCAAACTACTGCTTCCAAACTTCATGGAATGCATATATTACCATAGCCTATCCCAGACTCCACCTATTTTGGGAGAGGGTATTATGCTCGGGGATGTGAATAATACCCCATTATTAACATTAACACCGCAGTACATATCAGAGGTGAAAGTCACTTGTTTTTTTTCTTCCCTGAAAACAAGAATATTTCCAAAAAGAATAAAACAGAAGGACTGAAGTGGACTAAGAGGAAATAATTACACAAAACGATTTCTTCCCTGAACTGCGGGGGTGGGGGTCCTTTTTAGGAAGTTTCAGCTAACATAACCCAGTCATGTAGGAAAGGTAAGCCTGACTTGGTGCTCAACAATAATGCATAGATTTGTTTAATGCTTGTTGTGAAAATAATTTCACTCTACATAAATTTCTTAATGTAATCACCACCAGGGGAGAGAAAGAAGACACAAACAAATTGTCGTACATTTCGCGGCTCTAACATAATAAGTCAAAATTTAGCCTTCATGGTTTTATGATGCATTTTCCTTTAAACATGGCCCTGTCTCAAAACTACTACAGCAAGATACTGAAAACACTTAACGAGAAACATAAAACATGTGCAGATAAGGTAAGAAAATATATGTATATTCAGAGTCACTAAGAGACTCCTCACTTTTCATCCTTATAATTTAGATGTCTTGACACAGTTTTATTCCCAACTGTTTGTAGTAATTTTTCTGCTGCTCCTGAAACAAGTGAGTTTCATCATCTGTAGATACTTGGCTAGGGTGTTATAGTGCTGCCTCTGGACTTAGTTCGATAAAAAACTTGTTTCCCAGGAAAGTAAATCATGTTGCCTAATTGAAATATGAGAGACTGGACTGAGCAGGACTCGGAATAAACCCATTTGTTCTTCTATTATTTTTAAAAACGTGAGTTTTGAACATCTGTTTCTGGATCTGATCCTCAAGAGGTGAATTTGATTATAAAGGAATGATGGTTATTTTACAGTACATCTGACCAAAGTGTAGATATTATAATGCTTTTAATATAGTTATATAACCAGGCCATGCAAGGCTTCCCACAAAACCAGAAAAGCTCCACTCTCCCTTTCATTCTTTTCCCAGTCCTGCTTTCAATTACTGGTTTCTCAAAATCATTCAGGAAACCATCGAGGACCATTAACAGGATATTGGGAAGCCCAGGCAACTGCGCAAGGACAGGAAAACACACTGGCTCTTTTTAGAACCTGGGAAAGAGCGTGCGGATCACTGCCACTAATTCAGCATTGGATGATTTCCTTCTCACAGCCTAATGTCGAACAGTCTGCCTTTAGGTCTCTGCGCTTCCCTTGGCAGTATTTCCTGCCCCGGTAGAGTCTCTTCACAAAGCCCTACCTTGTCCTCTTTTAACAGTCATGAAGAGCTCTTGGCCAGAACCACTCGCATAATACAGTCAGGTTATAGCTTATTTTCAGAAAAAATAGTTTAGGCATCCTCATTATCATCAAACAGAACTAATTAATGGCTCAGATGCTCATATTAATGTGCAGGGCAACTTGTCTTGTTATTCAAGATTTGTTTTTGTTTACTTTATATTCTCTTTTAATGTGTTAAGGATAGTCTCTTTATATTCTTTCATAATTCCTTAACTGAGACAGGGCCATTTACATTTCTTCTAATTTTTATATATATAATATAATGCTTTTCTGTGATTAACATTATCTCCTATGCTTATGTTCATCTTTATATCATATTTGATTAGTGCTGTCTGATTTTTCCATGAAGCTTCATTTATTCATTCAATACACATTTCTTATCAGCCACATTTCTAGTTACTGGGGTGCTTGAGTGAACAAAGCAGACAAAAATCCCCACCTTCAAGAAGCTCACATTATTTTCAAGGTGTTGTGACTTTAGGTGATCTTTTAAAATAAAAATCCCCATCTTACAAGACCAACCTATTTGGTCCTTTCACATATATGTCTAAGTCATAGCCAGCATTTAGAAATAACATTTATGAACCACTTATTGTGTCTGGCAATGTACTAATGGCTTTACACCTAGCTCACTTGATCCTCACAATAACTCTAGGAGGTCCTATTATGATCCATAGTTTACAGATGAGGAAATGGAGGGTGAGAGATGTTAGTTAAGGGCAATATACAAGATTGGATTCTCCTTGGCTCATTATCACCATTTCCTATTCTGGATGATGCTGTACACACATTTGATGAATGCATGAATGAATGCATGCACTTTTTGGAATTCCCATTCAGCTGGGCCTAAACACCAACAACTTCTATTACCCTCTAACAATGTAGACATTTTGTGGGGAGATGAGAGAGTGGGAAGAATGATAGGAAATTAATGTTTTTCTGAGTGAGTGTAGGCAGATGATCTTACAGGTGTTTGGTTAGCAGTGGAGCGCTGTTGCCTCATCAGGTGAGAGGGGCGGACAGACATATCAATTCCTCCGCTTTGGGGCCTCAAACTGAGCTGCCTCTGGGATTCAAGCTCATCCGTAGAGTGTTGGAGGAGAGTTCCCTCAGAGTCCCTGGAATCGAAGTTGACTTGTGGGGATACTGGCTGCCCTGGGTGTGATATTAAACCGGGGCAGCCAGAGCCCAGCGAAGGGCGAAACCAAGGCTCTTGCCTGGGTAGTTGGCGGCTGTAAAACCACATAGGATTTGGAAAGATGGCAGGCACCCTTGTGTGGGGGGTAAAAGCCGCGCAAAGTCTTGGAAGGGGCCAGGAATCACCGCCCTTCCTCGTCCCCTCTCCACGGCGCCAGGAGTCCCGCCCAATCCTACACGGTTCCCACAAGCTCCTCCCTTTCCTCCTTCCCGATTCGCGCCCGCCAGGTGTGCGCACGCGCAGAGACTTGGCCAGCTGCCGTTGGAGTCCGCGGGACATGGATCGACTCCGTGCTCGGCTTCCCGACTTGTCGGCGCTCGATTGCGGCGCGTGACAGCGTCACTTCCGGTACGCGGCTCCGTTTCCGGCTTTCGGCTGGTACGGCGCGCGGCGGGGGCCTCGGGTGCGTTGGGGTGCGTTCTTCCTCGCTGCCGCTTGCCGCTGCGGCCGACGCTGCCCTGTGGGAGCTGGGCGTAGACGAGGCAGGGTGGTGGGGCCGGGACGCGTCGGCCGGGGGTTCGCGGAGGCTCGGCTAGGGGGCGCGGAGGTGACGGAGACCGGCGCTCTGGTCCGGGGACCCCCCCCCGAACTTAGGAGCCTTTCTCCGGTGGGGCGCGTTGGGGCCGGGGATCGCGTGGCCGCTTCCTTGTGCTTCCGGCCGGGCAGTGGGCGAATGTGTCTGGAGTGGCGGGAGGGCGCTCGCGGGAACGCAGTGGAAGATAATTGGCGTCCCTTTTTGTGCGAGGCGTTTACAACTCGCTGTGCGCCTTCCGGTGCCTTCCAGAGGCCCCTTTGGGATTGAGGAGGCGACTCCCGGTGGCCCTGCACTAGTCCAGGCCACCAGCACACCTTGCATGAGAGAGTCCAAGAGTCTCTCCGCTGATCTGTCTGCCTCCGTTGAGCTCTCTGTCACTTCCCTCTCGTCTTTGGCGACCCCACTCCTCCAGGTTCGGGGCTCGCAGGTGTTGGAAGTGTTACCTTTCACCTTGTAACCCGCACACGTTCCCTCCCCGTCCGTGGGCTCTTCCCTTGTCAGTCATATACTCTTCACCTGCAGTGTAAATATTTGTGAACATGTGGGGCACCCAAGGAAATAAAGCAGGGTCACAATTTGCAGCTAAAGACAGTGTAAAAAATGAAGTAGTGAGGTGAGTGTGAAAGGAAAGTGCAAGCGACCGGAAGACAAGGGCTGAATTCTCAGGCCTGCTTATTAGCTGTGTGACCTTAGGCAAGTCCCTTAACTTGTAACAGCCATTAGTAACAGGTGCTCTAAGTGCTTACTGTCTGCGCAGGAACTGTGCTAGAACTTTATCTTACTTAGTCTTCTGAGTTCCTTTGGGTGAATGCTGTTACCATCCCCCTTTGTCAGATGTGGACCTGAGGGACTGAGGAACTTGCCCCGCAGTCAAGCAGCTAGTAGGAAGTATAGGCAGGATATGAATTCGGCTCTGGCTGGTACCAGAATCCGAGCTCTTAAGCATCCTGGGATACTGCTCTCTCTGAGCTCCATTCTTTCAAGTCGGTTCCAGTTAATCTGGGAGTCAGGACAGCTGGAGATGGTGTTTATAAATTAAATAATAGGTATGAAAGCCCTTTTTAAATGTACCCATGAAGTAGTGCGTAGCAGACTTCATCATTGTTCTATGTTAATAATTTTTACTGGGCATACCTTTGCTAGTTTCTTTTTCACTTTTCTTCAGATCTACTCAATTTTAAAGTAGTTGATTAAAAAATAAAAGTTATTTCATTAGGCAGATGGAAGAACAGCATCACTTGTCACATTTGAAAGATAGTGTAAAATAAATGTATTGAGTGAAATGTTAGTAAAATTTGGCTGGCTGCTGGTGCTCTACCAAGTTTGGAGCCTGAGAACTGTTCTCTTGTTTAAGAAGGAGGGCTAGCAAGTGCTGGAGAGCTTTTAAAGACTACCACTAAACTGATAATTTCTGATATTTGGGATTGAAAGAGAATTGAAAAGTTAGTAACGCCTCTGTTATGTCCTTATGCCGCACTACAGTATGTTAATCCTTCCTGTTTTAACAGAATAGTTACTGTCTCCAGACTGTTTGAACAATTTAACCCAAAACATGGATATCAGACCAAATCATACAATTTATATCAACAACATGAATGACAAAATTAAGAAAGAAGGTAAGTACTTTTTAAAAATGTTTGTTCACAGCCAAAGTGTCTTTAATTACTGCCGTCTTGAAAATGGTACTGTTTCGAGTCCTCACGTCTAGTCATCTTTCTCAGTGCCTGAAATAATGGTTTGTTTCTTTTTGTGTAAGGATTTTAAGGCTTTCTAAAAATAAAAATAGGGTCTGAAAATGTGTTGAATCTGTTTTCACTCAAAGATAAAATGGTTTCAGATAACTTTTTAAATTAGTCAATAGGAATAGTATGATGTTTTCATTAACATTTGTAACTGTATCAATAAGTAAGTACATGGTGGGGGAGGCACTCCATGCAGTGTCATTTTATGAAGAGTTTTGGCGTTGTTTCATTCACAGCTTGTTTCTCCTCTCATTTTTCCCAGAATTGAAGAGATCCCTGTATGCCTTGTTTTCTCAGTTTGGCCATGTGGTAGATATTGTGGCTTTAAAGACCATGAAGATGAGAGGGCAAGCCTTTGTTATCTTTAAGGAACTGGGCTCATCCACTAACGCCTTGAGACAGTTACAAGGATTTCCATTCTATGGTAAACCAATGGTAAGTCAATCTTAATATTTTGGCTTTAATTGATATTAATGGTATAGTAGATTTGTAAAAATACACTTGAAACTATGGTTATTGTTTTCTACTTTTAATTATGTGTTAAAACAAGTTTGGGTTTATTTTATTTGCATTTTTTATGGAACACAGTAGTAGAGTTTATAATGCACTTGATTTATGATAGTTCAAGTGGACAAAAACAAAATACATTAACATATAGAATATTTAAAAAATAATGTCTGTATAGGCAATATTTTTATCTCAAAAGAACTAGAAATTAATAGCTCAGAAGATTAAAAAGAAACCTCTGTTCATAAACTTGTGAAACAGCACAAAACAAAAATCCTGGGTCAAAGAGGAACTCTAATCTGAAGTTTCAGGAATTACTGATATATCAGAAGCTGTGCATTCCAGGTAAAGCAATGATCTAAGGAAAATTCATAGACTTAAATTCATAGGTTTTATTAATGAATGACAATGAATGAAAATGAACTAGTTATACATGCAAAGTTTTAAACTCAGGAGTGACATAATGAGGTTCATGTTTGGCTGCTGGATGACGACTGGACTGTGGGAGGGCCAGAAGGGAAGTCGGGAGCTCAGTGAGGCGCCTGTCGGTGTAAGAGATGGTGGAGGACTGGAGCAGGGCGGAGACAGAGTGCAAAGCAAGGGCTTGTGCATGTGAGTGCATACACCGTACCTTGGGTATGTTCAGAGTGCTTTTTTTCTGGGACTGGAATGTGACGGGGTGGGTGTTGGGGGAAGAGTCAAGGCCCAGAGTTTTGAGGACCCAGGTCCTCATTCTGGTTCTACCGTTAACTGGCTCTGTGCCGGTGCTTGGTTTCACCCCCTGTAAAATGTAAGCAGATTGCCTATTCTTTGGTCTAATTCAGAGGTCAGCAAAACCTCCAGGAAGGATCAGACAATAAATATTTTAGGCTTTGTGGGCCACATACAGTTTTTGTTGTGTATTTGTGTGTGTGTGTGTGTGTGTGTTTAGTAACTTTAAAATTGTTTAAAAAAAAGTCTTTAATTCATATGCGATAGAAAAACAGGTCACGGGCTGGATTTGGCCCATAGTCTGCAGTTCAGACAACTGGTCTAATCTCTTTATTTTACAAATGAAGAATCAGGCGCAGAAAGGTTAATGGCCTATCTGGTTTATAATTATATTACCAGTGGCAGCATAAGGACTTTGGAAGCTTATCTCCTAACACTCAGTATTGTGATTTTTTTTTTCCTAAACTAGGAGTCTGTAAAGGGCCAGATAGTAAATATCTTAGACTTTGTGAGCCAGATAATTTCTGTTGCAGCTACTTAACTCTGCCTTTATAGCAGGAAACACAGCCCTAGATGGTATGCAAATGAATGAGTGTGGCAGTGTTCTGCCAGGACCTAATTTACGAAAACAGACCGTCTTGGCTGTGGTCAGTAGTTTGAGGACCCCTCTACTACACTGTTTACTTCTGGACCGAGCGCTTTTTGTCTGTTCCTGGAGCAAGTTTTCTTCTTATCTTCTCTTTAGCTCTCCTTTTCCCATCATTTCCTACGCGACTGGGCACCATCTGTGTGGAAAGGTCTACCCCAGAAAACTGGGGGATTATGCCTACATACCCTAGTTTTTAGTTAATTGGCATTTCCTGAAACTAGCTCATGTTTCTTAGTAGTATGAAGAAATAGCATAATTGAGATCACAGCTGGCAAGAGCATAAAACTGGGTTTTAATTTAGATCTAAAATTACAATAATATGAGGAACACTTGCTTCCCATAGAGGTTTTTCAGGGCTGTTTTGTTGAATTGAGATGATAAGTTTGCATGTGCCTGTTACTCAAATACAGAAAAGCTGGAAATTGTTTGCTGTGTTGGGCACTGGCTTCACCTGGCCAACTAATTATTAAATCAATGGGAAAAATCCGTTAGACTGATCTTATATTGGAGGTATTTTAGGAGGTACATTCTCTCTCTTCAGGAAGGTAGCAGATAACTGCCAAATCTCCAGCATCCTGGAAGACAGAGAAGAACGTTCTTCGAGCTGTCTTGTTTTTATTTATTTAGGTGGTTTTAGTTACTCTTCTGTTTTAATTCCAACGTACTAAATCAGAAATGAAGAAAATTTGCTGTAACTTGGAACTCAGAAGAAAATTACTGTGTAATTCAAGGACATTTAGTTATTTAATGCCAAAAATTCCTCAGTAAATTAGAACCATCTTCCTAAGGGCTTCTGTCACGAAACCTTCGGCATAAATGTAAATCTTGCCCCTTCTCTAAGCTGTGGGTAGACTTTTATCCCTTACAGGTATTTATTCCAGATCAAGGTTTTTCAACATTGACACTTTGGACATTTTGAACTGAACAGTTCTTTGTTGTGGGGGACTATTTGCTCATTGTAGAGCATTTAACAGCATCCCTCACCTCTGCTGCGTGTCAGCATGTCAGCCAACAACATCTCCAGTCAACAGTGCCAGCTGTCCCCTGGTGGGCAAAATCGCCTCTGTTTGAGCACTACTGGTCTAGACCAGCCAGCTAAGAGCAGTGGCTGAGATCAGAGATTTTCACAGGTGACACTGTCATAAAAACAGACACAAGGTCGCCCACGATCTGTTCAGGTCAGGGAGAAGGTTGAAGACCCAGGGGAGTTGAGAGGGAATCCTTGGGACCAAGGCAGAGTTAGTCTAAGCCTGTCCTTTTGATTAGATGGTGACCTGCATGACCAGCAGAGTTGCTTGCAGGGATAAGTACCCTCGGAGCAGCCAGAGAAAGCCTCAGGTCCGAGGAGGAGCTGTGGGCCGCTTCCTCTCTTGTTCCCCAGCACGTTAATCTCTAGCTGAAGTGAATGAAAGGGAAGAATTGCTCTTGGTTTTGACGAGTTTCCTGCTTTCATACACTACTTTAGGATGTCACTTCTTCCCTTCAGACCGAGACCAAATTCTTGCTATGTAAGACAATCATAGTAATTTGTAGGACCATTGTGTTTTGCTGTGATCAGAGGTAGTTTCAGCTCTTTCAGCTCCAGAGAAGTGTTTCCTTGAAGTGAAAGTTGCAGTTTGCAGATAGGCACACCCTAGGCAGCAGTTTTAACTCCTAGGAAAAATTTGGGGACAGTTAATTGGTGTTAAATCTACCTGTGTGGTAATGCTTTAGGCCAGGGCCACACTACTCGAAGTGTGGACCCCACCATCCCCTTTGTGCTTGTTAGAAGTGCGGAATCTCAGGCCTCACCCAGACTCACTGCATCAGAATCTGCAGTCTTGCAAGCTCTCCAGGTAGTTGGAAGGCACATTAAGGTTTATGAAGTGGTGTCCTAGAACAGTGTTTTGAAACACTTGCCTGTCGTCTCCCTGATTCATATTGTTCCTGCGGCTTAGAAAGAGTAAGCAAGTGGCCTAGTTGCTCTAGTTGTGATGCCATCTTTTTGTTTCCTTTCAAAGCATTTTAAAATTTTGAGTTGATGCCACGATTAGTCATTTCATTTAAAAACAATCAGATTCAAAGGAAAGTTGTTCTCAATCTTTGGTACTTTAGTTTTGGAAATGAGCACTTCCATACGATACTTTGCATAAGATGATTGACACATCCTGACCCTAGAGAGTCCCTGCTAAAGGATACACAACTTTCCAGCCCAGTTTTCTCTATAAAATGGAGAGAAGCAGTCGTGCAGGTACTTCAAACCTGTTTTTCCCATATGAAAGTCTGTGATTTTTCTTCTGATAAACACAGTTGAATCCAACTTTGTCTACATTGCGAATCATAGGCCACAATTTATTTTCACTTGGCTCTCAGTGTATTTGACAGATCTCCTTAGGGATGTGTTTAAAATTAGCTTGCAGTGTATTTGGGAAATGAAATTTGAAATATTAATGACTAGTGTAAACAGCTTTCAGCATAATGAAAAGTAACCTGTTTTCACATGATTAAAACAGCGAATCCAGTATGCAAAAACAGATTCTGATATAATATCTAAAATGCGTGGCACTTTTGCTGACAAAGAAAAGAAAAAAGAAAAGAAAAAAGCCAAAACTGTGGAACAGACTGCGACAACTGCAAACAAAAAGCCTGGTCAGGTGAGATGGACAGAAGGTCCTGTTCTTTTAGTCTTAAAAACTTAACAGGGAGTCTGTCTTCCCCTCAAGGGATAATCTTTGAGGGGTGTGTGTGTGCACATGCATGTTATGTGTGTGTAAATGGACTTTTGAGAACCTGGAGTGGTTGAGTTCTAATCCAGTGTCTATGTTTAAGCACCGACTTACAATATAAACCTTTACATATGCAGATTTATATTGAACAGTTTTATTTGAATTTGCATGACATTTAGTTCCATGATTCTGCAAAATATGTTAATGTCTATTGGCTTATTTCTCAAGTTCTGCTGCCTGTAAGTAATGCTGTAGATATTATCTTTAATCATGAGTATTCCACTCAAAGCTCCTTTCTTTAAACAATTCAGAAATTCAAAATATAATGTAAAATACTAGATAAAAGTGAAATTATCCAAAAAGTAGTTACTTTTGGGTTGAAAGTGATCAGAAATGAGTTTCACTGAATATAATGTTTGACTTATGTCTAATTGTTTAAAAAAGTAAGAAAGGCTGGTTTTTGGTTCTTGGTTTTTCCATATATTTCTCCATAATTTTATACTTATATATTATAAATGTATGATATTAATATATTCACAATTTTAAAGCTTAGAGGTTAAATTTTATGATATAGTCTTTAAAGTGTAGGGCTAGATCTTTCAAAAATAACTGACAAATACGTGAATAATTGTTAAAGTAAAATTAAATGGAATAAGAAATCTGTTTAAATCAATACTGTTTTCATGCAGTAATGATGAACACCTCCAACTTTTTTAGAGCGATTGGAAATTTTAACTTTCCCTATTCCTTTTGTTTAGGGAACACCAAATTCAGTGAATACCCAAGGAAATTCAACACCAAATCCTCAGGTAATATTTTTTCCATAGAGCACTTACTTTTTAAAATAAAATTATAAGCCAATAACAATATATAACTTGCATGTCTCTAAAAACTGAAAATAATTCCATCAAAAAAACATAAGATGTTAAATTATGTAACATTTTAATATAGAAACTCATTCCTCAAAGTGTTTTAATTTTCTTTAAGAGGGAGAAAGCAAAACCTGACTGACTTTATTCCTTGCTTTCCGTATTGTATCAAGGATGGAATCAAAATGACAGAATTTAATCTCTGTGCTGGCCAGGAGCAGACGTTCTTGTTTTCCGCTCCGTATGTACATAGCCCAGGGCTTTGCAGACCCACAGCTTGGGGAGTCTGGCCAGGTCACAGCTGTCTTCCATCCAGTCAGCAGAAGCATGCAGCCGTCTTTTCTCACAGAGCAAAGTTGTTTCACAGTTACCCTTGCTCTTACTTCCTCAGAACCAATATATTGAAGTCTCCTTATACAGATGTTTTAGAAAGTCCTTACCAAATCTCCTCGCCAAAGGCCTTGAAGAGAAAGCCTCACTTACCTACTGATGGTTTCCTACATGGTTCCTCGGGTGCTGGAGTCTGGCAGGATCCTTGAATCCGTGGAGATTTTCCTCCTCTGATTTTAAGTTATTTGTGTTTTCTTATATTGTCTACTATGAAGTTCTTCTATAATTATAGGCCAGTTCACAAGTGCCAGCTTAATTCTGTCAGCTATAAGTTCCTTACACTTCATCTTTTCTCCTCATGAAATGCGCCTGCAGACAAGGTTCTCGTCCACAGGACCGTCTCTCTGTCGTGCCCTGTAACCTCAGGCTGCAGTATCTGATAGTTTAATAGCCGTGCCTGTTTCTGCTTACTTGTATGTAACTGGATGCTATCTGTACCTCATTTACTTGCAGAAAACATTAAAAGTCACCAAGTAGTGGTTCTAAGTGGTAATCTTTCTTAAATGCTGAGAGGTAGTAAATAATAATTCAGAGGAATAGAATATCTGAGTGTTATTACTAGGGTCACCAGCTGAAGAGGGATGACATTGCTGCCTTCTCTAGTTTTGTTAGGATCTTTCAATTCTGTAATCCAGATGACAAAATTAAAATTACAATTACAGCTGACCTCCAGGTGCTTAAAACTTAAATACTTTAAATACTGTTAATTAAATACTTAAAAGCTGTTAATAAGATTTGTGATCTTCCAAATATGTGTTAAGTGACTTGAATGTCTGCTTTCTTAGTTGCAGTTAGGTTTCTGTTTGTTTTTCTGGTGTAATTGTTTTTCAGCTTTAGTGTTGGATGTAGTACGATTTCATAAGCCTTCATAAACTGTGGAATGTAACTCTCTGAAGTTTAGATTTTAATGTAAGAGCCAGATGGCTTACAATCTTTTGTATACTTAAAGCTAACTTTGCCTTTTTTCTTTTCAATAGGTCCCTGATTACCCTCCAAACTATATTTTATTCCTTAATAATTTACCAGAAGAGACTAATGAGATGATGTTATCCATGCTGTTTAATCAGTAAGTCTTTTCATGAACAAGTCTGTCTGAGAGCCTCCTGCAGGACACATGGGACGTCTGTGGGTTGAGTCCATCTGTGTGTCACAACAACAGTTCCCTGCGGGGTCATTGCTTTGGTCTGGGATTAATCGTGAATTGAAGCCAGTCTGCTGATTTAGCAAATAAAAAGCTAAATTACCTGAAATGTTTGAATTATTAATTCTGATTGATGAGTAAAACAGGAAACAAAGCTTTGATATAATGACAAAAATAGAATTAGCTTACTGTTCCTGCAGTTCTTGCATGGTATTAATTACGTTTTAGACTCTCATCCTCAGGATTCTTGTTTGGATGTGATACTTTTCCTGGACCAATATCAGGAAATATAACAAATTTAAACACAAAATGAACATTTACGTATTTGATATCTTTCATATATTTGCATATATATAAATTGTTTTTCTTTTTCTTTTTTAGATTTCCTGGTTTCAAGGAAGTACGTTTGGTACCTGGGAGGCATGACATTGCATTTGTTGAATTTGAAAATGACGGACAGGCTGGAGCTGCCAGGGATGCTTTACAAGGATTTAAGATCACACCGTCTCATGCCATGAAGATCACCTATGCCAAGAAATGACATTTGGGAGAGTTGTCTTTTCAAGGACTTGGTGTTATTTATAATGTTTGTTTTGATAACATTTGGTCTGGCCATTTTAAGAGTTGGGGCTTGAGAGAAAGTGAAACTGAAATTTTTGTGAGGGGTTTAAAAAATTGCCTAGTCTTTCTTTAGCCTTAGTGAAGTATGAAATATGAAGGCCTTAATTTTGTACAGTAAACTTTTATTTGTATTCTATACATAATACTTCATTTTTTAGCTCAACTGTCCTATCACCAAATACTTTTGCTAGTCTAGAACATACCGTAAGGAAACAGAACTGTAATAGAGTGCTTTTCTAGTATTATTTTGGAGCAGCTAATGGTAGAGAAACATTGAACCATTTTAATAAAAGTAAAGGAGAGTTAGATCAAGCCCTTGATTAGATTTTCTGTAGTGTTATTTTTTATGCATACGAACTGCCATCTTGGAGTTTGTCTTTTTTTTTTAAATGAGTCTTGTATTGATAAAAATGATCATCCTGGATATTAGAAGAAAAGAAACTAAGACTTGGGCAGGATCTAAATTTGATCTTCTTCTTCAAATAAATGAGCACAGTATTTGGCTGGTAGTAGACATTTCATGAATCTTTTCATTCAGTGTTTATTGAGTAACGGCCATCTAGGAGTAACTGTATGTACTGTTTCCTGGTAAAACAGAAGGCAGGGGAATGCTCTCTTCAGACCTCACATTTCATGCTCTTATCCGCTTGAGGCAGGATTGTTCCCAAAGAAATTGGTTAATAGCTACCCTCTTTATTGAAAGACCTCCAAGGGAAAGATTTTACAATCGATCATCTTTGAAGACAGGCTGACTTGCAAAGGGTTGCCAATCCTAGTCTTGCTGCCTCTTTGTAATTCTTAAACACCAGTGTTCAAATGTTTCCAGGGCTCATTTTCTTTAGCGTTTGATTTATACCTAAGCTTATTGATTTAGTCCCTTGCTAATAAAACGATGGATATCTTTAGAAGTGGACAATTTTTTGCATGGATAGCACATAGTAAAGTGACACTATTGATCGTTTTTTGTGTGTTCTTCTTTTAATATTTCTTTGAACAAAACTTTTCCTTATTAAAATTTTTATACTTATGAAATGACTACTTTTAGAATTGAGTAGATTATCACATCACTCTTTTGCATATATAGGGAGGAGAACATAATTATTTTTCCTAAAACTTTGCCACATTCAGAGTATGACTCTTCTGAATAAGCTAGTTGTTGAGTTCATGTGCTTTTGTCAGATATATTAACTGAATTACCAGAAAAAGGACCATGCTCTTGGCTCTTACAGCAGTGCCAATTGCTGTTCAGTTTTCTAGCTGTTTACTCTCAGTGGCTGTCGTTAGCTTGTCTGAGAACAGAAAATACTTCACAGACCCACCCCCAGTCAACGGCTGTCTGAGCGAAGGTAGAGAGGTCATTGTGGCTGGAGTAGGTGGGGGAGAAGTCGAGGAGGGGATTGTGTAGGCCTTTTTAGGGACTTGCCTATGCTCTGTGAATTGGGGAACTATTAGAGGATTTTTAAAGTTATTTACATACAGTACACTCATTTTAGTGTTCAATTTGATGAGTTTTGGCAGTTGTATACAGTTGTGTAATCATGATCAAGATGTAAAATGTTCCATCACCCCTCAAAGCCCTGTCGTGCCTCTTTGCAGCCAGTCTATTCCCCCATCCCCGACCCTAGGCAGCCTCTGATGTGCTTTGTATCACCAGGTTGTGCCCTGTCTGGTCGGCTGCCAAGGTTCATCTCTATTGCACCCATGAGCAGTTTGTTCTGCCAGTTGATGGGCATTTGGGTTCCAGTTTGGGGCTATTATGAATAAAGTGGCTATGAACGTTCACATGTAAGTCACATACGTTCACATACAGGTAGACATGTTTTGTTAGAAGATTTCGAGCAAAGGAGTGACATTTGATTTACGTTTGAAAGCTTTATTTAGATACCATTTCCAATTTATGTAAAAGTTGCAGAAATAGTACACAGAGCTCCCATAAATGCTTCTGAACCATTTGAGAGTGTTGACCTGATTCCTCGTTACCCCTTAATACTTTAGTGTGTTTCTCCTAAGTACAAGGCTACCCTCCCACATAACTGCCGCATGACCAGCAAGATGAGAAAATATCAATAGTTCAGCCAATCCAGTTCAAATTTTGCTTATGTCCCAATAATCCAGTCCAGGATTGTGCCACATGTGGTTGTCACGTCTTTAGTCTCCTGTCAGTTCCTCAGCCTCTCCTTGTCTTTCATGATCTTAATTTTTTATAGAGATATCTATAAATATATATCTATGGACATATCTATACAGTTATATAAAAAACAATGAGTTTACAACAGTACCTCTAATTGCAGTCCCCCAGCATGGAATTTATTCTAGCCTTCCCCGTTTCCTTTTTGTAACTCTCCACGAGTCGCTTTAACCTTAATATATGTGCTTATTTGCTCAAGTCTCCCCGTATGGAACCAAACTCTAGAAAGCAGGGCTTCACAAGGGAGGAAGGGGAAAGAAAAAGGAGCTAAGCTACACTTTGAAGAAGATTTGATCAAATTAGGACCTTCTGACCTTCACTTCTCACCCACCGGTGGGAGTGGGAGTTGCAAGGGGCGTTTGGAGGGAGTGGATGTTGCTATCTATGTAATGCTATGGTTCTCAACTTTGGCTACGTGTTAGAATCATCTGGGAAACATTTTCAAATACCAATGCCTAATCTACACCCCGTGTCATTTAAATCCTAATCTCCATGTGGGAAACCTAGTCATCAGTATTTTTTAAGTTCCCTGGGTAATTTCAATGTGAGTCATGGTTAAGAACTAACAAAGCAGATCTCTCTCTACCTTAATGAAGTAGGTTGTAATGATTAGATCATTCGTTCAAATTGTATTTGTCAAGGGCAGTATATTGATAAATAGAAGATAGTGTAAAATTGGAACCTGTTGTGAGAAGCTCACATCTCCGTTTTAAACTTTACGGCTTAAAGTATTTTTTGTTTAGGTATTTAACATGCGTTTTGTCCCTTGAAAATGTTGCATCCAGCAGAGACCTAGTGAAGAATGTGAAGCCCTGACTAAAGATGTTTGCTTTATGTGATTTGCCCTTGAGCAGTTCTCATACTTTAACATTCTTACGAATCACTTGAGCATCCTGTTAAAACATAGATTCAGATTGAGCAGGTCTTTGTTAGGGTCTGAGTGAATATTTCTACAAAGTGACGCCAAAGTTGCTGGTCTGGGGACCATTCCCTAATAATTTAATGAGTCTTACTTTGGGCGATGTTATGAACATTTTTTTAAGTCTAATAAAACCTGGGGACTTTCCCCTGAAGAAAAAAAGTATAGGTGCGTGTACACACCTAAGCAAACGATTTCAGGGGATCATGCGTTTATTCAATGAATACCTATTTATGAGTGCCAAGTATTTTTCTGGGAGCTAACGATAGAGCGAGGGACAAGCTAGACATGATCCCTGTCTCATGGAGCTTTGATTGTAGTGTTGGGGGGCAAACCACCGCTAAGTAAATAAGGCATGTCAGACAGCGATACATGCTTTAGGACGGTGTGCCACCATCAAGTGATGGGTGGATTGGGTTGGAGGAGTGCAGGGAGTGGCCCTGTTAAACTCGTGTGTCCATGGAAGCATCTTGGCCAGAGACCTGGATACCGGTGCCTGGAGTAAAGCATCCCAGGGAAGTCAGCGCAGTGGCCTGAATTAGAAATGAGGTTAGCGCTTTCAAAAGTCAGAGAACAGCTGGTATGTTAGGAAGAGAGCAAGTGACAGGAGGTGACTTTAGAGGAGCAGGGAGGCCAGATTATACAGGGCCTCGTGGGTCATGGCGAAGGGGGTGCTTCCCCCCACCTGCTTGCCCAAGCCTAGTTTTCGACCCGAAGGGATTCTCGGCCTCCATTTTAAGAACTACAGACTGAGAAACTGATTTAGGAACTGAAAAAAAAAAATGTCTTTTGGGGATTAAAGCCTCAGAAAATACACCTGAAAATCGAGGAAGGAGGTAAGTAAACTGGGGACAGAACCCTATTCTGGACTCCTAGTATCTGCAGTGTCTTGAGCATAGCAGTCAGGCACAGCTGCTTGTTGAACTACTGCAAATTTAAATTCCTATTTGCAAGCAAAATTTTTCAAAGAGGCCTCTAGTTCCATTCCGTGGCTCCCCATGGCAGAAGGCTAGGACATCCCAGGTCTGCCCAGGACGCGCTCAGGAGGCTTGACATCACTTATCTTTGCTTCTCCACCTTCGAGTGGCCAATAATGGCTTCGTGTTGGCATCAGCCTCTCTTTGCTGTGTTGTTGGGAGCGCTCAGATGTGGCTCTAGTCAACGTTTCACCCTGCTCTCGGGGAGCTGTAGCGGCGTGGCAATCTCAGTTTGTGCGGTCCCCGTTTCTTAAAGTGCCTCTTAAGTGGTAACTGTCTTTTAACTCTCCTGTGCTGGGGGCTGACGTGAGACTAACAGTCTGTAAAACAGCTGCCCGAGCAGGATTAAGAAGATTTAATCAACGCTTTAGTTTTCCCAGAGATCCTCTTAGGCCCCTAGATTATAGGAAGGAAAAATGCCCTGGCATTCTGCTTCCAAAGATGATTTCTAACTCATTCTTTCCTTGAAGCGAAGCAGGAAATAAAGGACTTAAACTCCCAATTCTGTTTTGACAGTGGATGAATGGAAACAGCACCGGAGCGCAATCCTGCTGCGGAACCTTCGGATGGGGTGGTTAGGACAGGCGGCCCTGGCCTTAGCTGGGCTTCAGTTTCCTCATCTATAATGGAGATACTGAATTAAACAAGCTTCCAAATCAGGGCCAACTGTATAAAAGATCCTTCCCTGAAAATAACACATACCCCCCAACCCTGCCCCCACCCAAGCAATAAAGCTTTATTATATACACATGCAC
This sequence comes from Equus asinus, assembly GCF_041296235.1. Taxonomy (NCBI): domain Eukaryota; kingdom Metazoa; phylum Chordata; class Mammalia; order Perissodactyla; family Equidae; genus Equus; species Equus asinus. Next base: position 8,112,955 of record NC_091804.1, on the reverse strand, counting down.
GCAAACACATGGCCAAAACAATCAAACTTTTTTATTACACTGTAAGTATATTTTGCTTTCCCAGTCTATCCCTTGAAAAATAGTTTTGTACAGAAATACTTTGTAAGTTCAATTCTTGTCCTTCATTTTCTGAGATGACCACATTAAGGGGAAGGAAGAAGGAGGGTCTGCTCCGAAACCTCATCGTCAACCACGTTGGACAGGGCATCCCGACTCAGGCCTCAATTCTGGAAATAACCAGAGGGGGCACCTTATGAGAGAGGTGACAGCCCCAAACGCCCTATAACAAGCAGCAACCCATTGTCCGTCTTTCCTAATAGAAATTAAACCCTTGGGACGTGTTTTTATTCACGGTTGTCTCTCTGGTGCCTAGAACAGTGCCTGGCACACAGTAGGTGCTCACTGAATACCTGTTGAGTAGGTGGAACCAGGTATTAGTGCTTTGACTTGGTGACTTCTAGCAGGGCCTTCTTTCCATGGGAAAGATGCCTGAAGTAGGCAATGTGGGGTGGGGGGTAACACACACCTCTAACTTTACTCCCTTCTCTACGATCCGTGATCCATGAGCATTTGAGACTGAATTTCAAGTCTCAGAGAGAGAAGGTGGAAAGAAGATTGTTCTATTTTTCCCAACCCACTCATCCCTCCCTTCCCTATTAGTAGGGTCCGGTTGTGACAACAACTAGTGTGTTACAATCCATGTCCACCCCAAGACAGACATGACTTGTAAGAATCCTATCATGAATGATTCGTAAACTTAAGCATCCTTTATTTATCTATTATATAAATCCTAATGTTTATTAATTGGATTTGTTTAAATAAAAATTATTTGTACTAAATATATAATCTCACATATTCAACAGATTCCTACAGTTAACACATCTTTGCTTGTAAGTTGAAGGAAAATGAGAGTTGAACGAAAAAAGTCTTAAAAAGTGATTTAAAATTCTCATAGTTCCTTCAGCGATATCCTGCTGGTGCGATAAAGCACAGTGAAAGTGGTTTTAACAACAGTGGACCGTTTTGGATATCATCTGGATATAAAAAAGACATAGAGTTCAAGTCTCTTTGGAAAATCAGATGCCAAATAGCCCCTGGAGCCCAGGAGCTGTTATGAAAGCAGAGGAACGGTAGACACCCTCCCATTGGCCAGGGAGATTTAGCCAGATGTCTGGCTTTCACATAAAAGACAGGAACCACTGAAGTCAGTTTCTACTTCCACCCAAACGGCGACAGCAAAACAGCAAAAAAAGAAGATGGCAAGACTCTTGTCACTTTTCTTCCCAGGTCTTGTGGCCATATGTGCCGTGCATGGAATATTCATGGACAGACTTGCTTCCAAGAAGCTCTGTGCAGATGACGAGTGTGTCTGTAAGGACCTCTTTATGCCTTTCATTATCTTTCTATTATAGAATTGAAAAAATATTCACTAACAGCATAAAATCTAACTGTACTTTGAAATGACTCTTCCCTAATATGCATATGATTGGCATTGCTTCTCCTGGTCTGTGCTTCTGGTGTCTTACTGTGGAGAGTTCACTTGCTAAGACCCTGTTGGATGCAGCTTTAATACCTTGGCTATCTTGCTCTTCTTGAGTTGAACACGAGCTGTAACCTGGGAGGGCTTCGTTGCTCTGATTTCCTAGTTTTCTGATATGCTCTGCCTTTTTACTGTTATAAAATCCGGGAGCCTAAAATGTAGTCATTTCAATGTTTTTTTCTTCCAGATACTATTTCTCTGGCCAGAGCTCAAGAAGATTACAATGCCCCAGACTGTAGATTTATTAACGTTAAAAAAGGGCAGCAGATCTATGTTTACTCAAAGCTGGTAAAAGAAAATGAAGCTGGAGAATTTTGGGCTGGCAGTGTAAGACGAGATTATTAAAAATATGCCCACATCTTGACATATGTTGCTCTTAATTTTTCCTCTATTAACTGTCTTCAATGCATCTTAACGTTTAGACTAGCTGTTAAGAACAGTGTAGAGGTTATAGATGTAAATGCAAAAATTCATGTGTGTTTGCTTTTATTGCATTTTAAAGAAACAAAAGATAATTTCATAACATAACCAAATGTAGGTTTATGCGATGTTTTGGCAAGAAAAACATATCAAACACATAGAGGCTTGAACATCCCAAAGCGTTTGAATCTTATTCAAAAATGTTTGAGCAGATTTGCCAAGTAAAAGTCATATGTGTTGGCAGTCAGTCTATGTTTCAATATTTTTAAAGAAACTTTAGCATCCTTTTTAATTCCAAAGACTCTGCTTTCTTCAGTAAAAACATGCAGGAGTGGCCCCTGGGGAGGGATGAAACAGGATTAATTTACTGTCCTCAGCTGCAGCCCCACAGATAGATTTTCAAGTAATGAAGAATTAAATCTTAAATTCAATCAAGTATCTGTTTATTTGAATTTTTCAAAACTGAGAAATATGAGTCCTTTAAAATAAAAATATCTATTTACTTTTTCAAAAACTTTACTGAGTTTATTTACTTACGGCTTCCAAAAAGACTTCAGGAAGCTCACAGGACTGCATAAAACAAAAGAATGCTAAAGTAGTGTCACCAGCAAGACCGAGCCACCAAAGAATAGATGGACAATTTCTGTGGGTTAACCTCGTTGCTACAGGTAAACTACAAATTTGGCTCTGAGCCTGCTGTAATCCAGAGTGAAAATCGAGGCATTGGTAGTTATGTAACTTGCATTAATAGCAAACAGGATGTCTGAGGATTTCTAGAAGACTCATGTCAGCCTTCCCCTGACTGTTACGCTTCTGGGCACTCAGGTTTATGGTGATCGCCATGAGGATGAGATGGGAACCGTGGGTTACTTCCCCAGTAACTTGGTTGAGGAGCAACATGTGTACCAGGAAGCCACCAAGGAAGTCCCCACCACGGTAAGCATCCTAGATGTGGCCAGAGAAGGACGCAGATCTTGGGGTAATGTAGGCTGGGGTTATAAATGCGTCATGTGACTTACCAGATGTATCAAGCAAAGCCCCCCAACTTCCAGTGGTGACGTGTCTGAGATAGTGAGGTTTCAGGGAGCATTATACCTACTAACAAAGGTTGAAAGATTAGTGCTCCACTAGTCAATTTTTGGTTTGGATGCAAGTTATCCTGGAAAGGAGTCCATGTCACAAAGAAAGAAATCAAAATAGTATTAGCTGACTCTTACTGATGGTTATACTTATTTGCTAAAAGACTTGGGCTGAGAAAAAAAATTAATGCCTATATTTAACAAAATCAAAACATTCTGGAAAAATCTTTGAATGCCTTACTTTTGTGGTAGATAGACTCTACTTATGTATGAAAAAAATTATACTCTTTTTAAAGCCCTGGGGTCTCACAAACCCAGGACAGAAATAAAAAGATCCCTTTTGAGCTACTTGGCAAGGTGGTTGTTCTAAAGCGATTCTCCTGGAGCTAATTGCTGTAAGAAATAATTCAAAACATTGCCCAGCCTACACAAACGGGACTCGCTTGTCATTGCTTCTTAGTGTTGAGCTTGAATGTGCCAAATAACCATAAATTAAAAGGGTATTTGAGAACCTTCATTTTCAGTAGTTTTTGACTGAAGGTGATAATTATGTCATACGCTTTGGGGTTCAATCTTTACTTCTTTTAAATCCAAATTTCCCTTTGATCACAGATGATTTTAGATAAAGAACCTGCATCTGTTTTCTGGCCCTGCTTGCTCAGTTCAATCTTTTTTTTGTTTTTGTTTTTTTCTAGGATATTGACTTCTTCTGCGAGTAAGAAATTAGACAAATCTGGAGATAGAAAGGAAACACCAAAAATAAAGGAAAAATGAAAATAACCAAAAAATATATGTCCCTAATTTCTGACTTTTGTTTCCAAGATTTGTTACCTCACAGGAGGGCTGGGCCTTGGGGCCGGAGGTGGCAGATAAAGGAGGGTATTCAACTCAGTCTCGTTTTTTGCGGGCCTGGTCTTCGCACCAGCTGGGTGGGGTGATGTTTGGCTCAAGTGGGCAAATTGAAAGCAGAGAATTATTTTTCAATTATTTTTCAGCCTAGAGAATCTTCTCTTACACAGGGATGCATAGCGAAGATGGTTTATTTGTAGCTATTTCTAAATAGTAATTCTTTCCAGCTCTTTGGCTCCCTGTATAAACTTGGTAGGTCACAGGTCTTCCCTTTGGACATGATATTTTCTACTTAATTTGTCTCTCTGGCTAATTGGAGTGTTATAATGTACCTGAAGGGGTTTTATCATAAACGAATACTCTAAGATTGTTACTTTTAATATTTGACGTCTTTGGGGTGTGAAGCTGGAGGGGCTGGGGGAGAAAAAGCTGTCATTTCAGACAAATTATTTCTCACAAATTATTTCAATTGAGTAATTTTACCTTATAAATGATCAATTTACCTCTCTCCAAATTTTAAATAAGTATGTGTGTCTGTAGTGGTGGTGGAGAAATTCACGAAATATTTTTAATGAAAGAGTTTCCCCTTAACATGTGCTGTCACTGGATGTTAGGCAAGCTTCAAATCAAAAGACACAGGAAATAAAAATGTCTGTGGGTTATTTTCTGTACTTCTATTTCAACTTTGAATTTCCTCTTCCTGTGTAAATCCCCCAGTCAAGGATGATGCGTCAAGAATCTGGTGAGGGGATGCAGATTTGGTGGTCCCAATGGATCCACACATTTTTCTATATTTAACTGGAAATCTGCTTTGATTGTGTACTGCTAAAGTAATTCTTTTGATGTAGATATGAGTTTTTGTTTACGTGCAATTAAAAGGCCCGTACTATTCTCAAAAAAAATTCATAATTTCTGAGTTAAAAAAATTTTTTAAACATTTTTCACTTTGGGGTATAGAAAGTCTGTGGGAGGGGCCTTGGGAATAGGGTTTGTTCTGCAGTTTTCTGTGGTCTGGTCATCCCACAAGCATGAAGAGGAGGTCATGAAGGACAAGCTGAAGACTTGGACCACAGGGTCATTTTTCAGCTGTGTCCACTGTGACTGGGGGAATATGTTTTTGCCAAAAGTCTTATGGAGATTATTCAAATAAAGTGGTACCAAAAAAAAGCCCCGAAACCCAAACCCAAACCCACTAGCTTATTTGTTTCTATCTTGGGAGGCGGGGGAGTACTAACTTTAAATGCCATCCAGGTCTTGGAATGCAAAATGCCATCCCTGGACCAGCCCCAGAGTGGGCCTCACCTGGGAGCTGGTTAGAATGAGGAATCTCGGGGCCCACTGCAGACCTGCTGAACCAAAATCTGCATTTTAACAGGACCCTCAGTTGATTCGCGTACACATTGTAGGTGAGTAAAAGCTTCTTTCTACCCTTTTAGGTTCCGTGGCTGGACCTAAGAATTAAATGGACATGAGGCAGATTAATGGGAAAAGAGCAAAAATTTTACTTAATATCTTTATATGAATGTGAGTCTTCAAAAGGAAAATGAAGTCCTGAAGAAGCCATTCGGCCCAAAAGCTTATTCTGTACACAATTTTAAACAAAAAACAATAAATTGTGGGGATGTGACAAGACAAAAGGGCTTGGGCCCGGGACAGTAAATTGTGGGACAGTCACTAGGAAATATGTGTGGGAAACTAATGGAAGGTGAGGGTTATTTCAGTAGGTTTGTCCTCACAGGTCCATTTCAGCATCAACGCTCGGTCCCTGGCGATGCGAGTGTTCTTCTCTTCCCGGCACAGAAAGGGCACCCTACTCAGGGGAATTTTTATGACCTGCTTTTAGGTAGAAAGGGGGAGGTCAGAGGACCCTCCTCCCTCTGCTGCTTCTTAAGTGCCTTCAGCTCAAAACAATCCATAGGCCAAAGTGGCATCTTGTGAGGTTTGTTCTGAACCCCTTCAACGTTAGAGACTGAGAAACACTGATTTTAGTTCCCTCCTCTCAACTTACACATAAAGAAACAAATAAAAAACCTAGAGAAGCTGAGAGTTGAAGCAACTCCCCCAAGACTAAGCCTTTGATGTTCCTAACCCAGCACTCCCCGGCATCACAGGCACGTCTTGGTAGTCTACTGCTCTCTACCCAGAGAAGAGGGGGTAAGTGCTGAGGGTTTGGGGGGCAATGGGGCCTCTGGGACCCATTTCCACTTGGGGAATCTTTCTTCCTTCCTTCCCACTAAGAGCAAGGACATCTTAACACCTCTACGAGCTTGTCAACCACTGACATTGTTGGTTCGCAAGCTGGTGAGTTCCCCAGGTGAAATCTGAAGCTGGGCCCTGTACATGGAGGGCAAGGGGAGACCGAAGAAAGAGGCAGGCCATTCCAGATTGCCAGGTGGCAGTTTTAATAAGCAAGGCCACTTATTTATGAGGCTTGTCTGGGGGGCCACAAGACAAGTAGATCTCTGCACCTGCCCACCAGATTCTTAAAACTACACAGAGGCCTTACCAGGGTCCAGTCACCTCTCCAGTCCAGATGGCTCAGCACCTCACTCTCTCAAGGCTGTGTCCTTGAAATGGCTGCTAGTGTGGGAATAGTGGGCGGAACATACATTCCAAGGACAGGGGAGGAGGTAAGGAGGCTTTGCTTGACCAGCTTCAGCTTGCAGGTCAACCACGGCCATGTCCTCTCAATGATCTCCTCCAAAAGACCTTAAAAAAAATCTAGGCCTAGGGATCCTTGAGGGAATTCTAGCTTCTAGGTTTCCTTGATATCTCCAAGCTGATGGATGCTTGTTTATAGATACACACACACACACACACACACACACACACATAGTTTTAAAATTTTACTATGTAGCTTGTACTGTCTTCCTGTGGGAGGGAACTAAGAAATTTGATTTGCCATCCCTGACCTCACAGAACATTGTCGACGAAAACAATCCATAACCAATCTATAAATGAAAATTTGGGTGAGTTTATTCCGAGCTGAAATCTGAGGACCATGGCCCGGGGCCTTTCTTCCCAAAGGAAGAAAGGGCACCAAAGAAGTGAGGTATATAGAGTGGTTATATGCCCCGAAATAGGACGTTTCACATAGGATTGAAATGTCCCTCCCACAATAGTCACAAGATTGCCCTGTCAGCACAGCACTTGATGGACACAGCACGTGGTGGGTCTGCTCTCTCAGAGGGCGTAGCAAGAGGCAAGCCTATTGTCTCGAGCTGGGTGGTCACAGGTGAGCACAGCAATCAGTTTCTAGCCTGAGGAAGGATGCTTAATCCTTAAGGAGATGCCAACGTTGGGAGGGGGAGGGAAGTTGCGCCTTTATTTCAAGGGCCTTTGCTCTTGCCATAGGGAATATCTAAAGCAGATATACAATGCATGCTCAACAGCCACGGTCAGGCCCTTTTGGAAAGACAAGGTCAGGCCGAATTAGGTTTATACCAAATGGCTTCCTCATATTCTCCGATATATCCTATTGCTTGCCATTTTTATTTGTCAACATGGAGAATAAGACTTCCACTGTTACTGAAACCAATGTGGGTTCCCTCCTGGCGAGTTAAATCAGAGTCTCCTCCAGAAGTAGTTGTCTCACAAAGTAAGCAGTATTTGCAGCAAATAGGAGCCCATGAGGAATCATTTCCAGAGTCAGGGTGTCCCCGAACAAAGGGAAGCAGGGACCATTTCGGATGGGGAATGAATATTCAAAAGGGAGAGTGGGGTATTCGCTCGCACAGGCTCAGTTAGAAAACATGTTTCCACATACACTGCAGGTTATGGCAATAAGACCTAAGCTCCTTCTGGAGAGATCTTAGCATTAAAATAAGGCAAAAGTCATAGGTGTAGCTCTTGAGGTGAGGGCTGGTCTGGTTCAGGCTGGTTGGTGATTGCATCTCCTCAACATAACAAAAGGGAAAAAAAGTTTGGAAAAACAGTTAAACGCTTCCAAACCCACCCTTGAGTTCCTCAGTGCAACCAGTCAGTGACACCACTTCTGGATGAATAAGGAAACAATGCTGGGGAGTGGATATGGGGAGCACAGGCAAGCAGGTTTCATGAGCCAACTTAGGGCAAGTGGTAGATGTTACCTAGAGCAGAGCTGTTCAGCGTGGCTACCAGCGCAGGAAAAGAAAAGTACAGAAACTGGTCAAAGGTGAGAAGAGTCGGTATGGTAGATGCTGACGCAACAAAATGAAATCTTGTTTAAGGGCAGTGTAGAATTGGTGGCTCAGAAGAGTTGGATGATGAGGACAGAGCCCAGGGCACCATGGAGTAATGTGAGTTGTATGTGTCCTATCTCTGCATGCTTGAATAAGGTTATGACGCTGCTGGACTTCAGTTTTCTCGACTATAAATGGAACTAATAACATCTTGCTTGCTGGTTGTTGCAGGAGTTAACTGCAATGTGTGTACGGGTCTGGACATAGTAGGACCCCTAAGTGGCAGGCACTATTACCTGATCCAAGAGGGCTGGATGGAGAATGGCCTCCCCTGGAGGAGTTGTGTTTTAACCTGCCAGATGCTTCACTGGTGAGAACTTGCACTTACCCTTTCAGACCATCTCGGATTTCTAAATCAAAGATTTTTGTAACACTTTCCAGACTGCATACTTTTTCTAGTTTCATTAAAAAAAAATCACCTGAAGTTATCTGAAATAGTCCCAAGTCATTCCACTAGCAATTTGGTGACGTAGCATGGAGTGTATAATTTTGATTTGAAGCCCCAGTTCTGGCCATAGTCCTTCATCAGCACCAACATGTGAGGGTCATCCATACCTCAGTGAGGAATACCACACCTTATAAAGATCAACGCATTAGAGTCGATATATAATTTGCTTATCTCTAAGACCTACAGCGAGGTGGGTGTCAGCATGTAAACTAATCATCTTTAGGCTCAACAAAGTCGAGTTGTCTTATTTGTCTATAGCCTCGTAGCAAAGGTGTAACCAATAACACCTCTTGGGAAGCCAACCCCAAAAGGAGAGCATCCCACCAGAGTGTAAGCCCCTTGGGTTCCCACAGCTTACTGGCCCTGGCTATGACCTCAGGGGGGTGTGTGTCCCTCCACTCTCCTGCTGCTGGAAGTTCACGTCTCTGGCCGGACATTTTGACCCGCACTCTGATCAGAGCCTTATACAAGGGCCAAAGCACATGACAGCCCAGGTGACCACCGAAGAAGAGAGAACACCTCCATGGACCACAACAGGTACCCACCTGGAGAATGAGGTCCTGTGGCTTCCACTCCTTCTCTAAAAGAGTATGCATGGGTGCGGAATGCATACTAATGGGAAGTTTATTCTGGATTGACTACTAGAGTATATGACTTTATATTGGACACAACTGTGTTGTGTTAAATAATCCTATAATAAATACAAGTAATTAGAATAGGCTACATCTGATTGGTTCTCCCAAATTATGTCAAAGCCAGTGGAAAACCTGTAATATGAACTCCCCCACATCTTGAGGAATAATGGCTCAGACTTCTGTTGTTTGCGTGACTATGTTCATGTCATTTAATCTCTTGCTTCCCAATTCACTCATCTACACATGGGAATAATAATGCCTTTGAGATTAATAACAACTAACTTTGGGGGTAATTATGAGGATTAAATTAAATGAGACATCGTATGTAAAATCACCAAGCACAGTGCACAGTAATTGTGTAAATAATGGTAGTAAAATTAACTTCAAAATGCGAGGCTTTTAAAACATTTTGGAAACCTTTGAAGAACTACAGTTCTTTTTTTAAGTGAATCAAAAGTCTATCTTGAGAATCTTTTCAGAACACTTTTGTTTTCCTCCACAGCATTTTCGAAGTTGTTTGCAAGGCATACTGCAAATGCTTAGCACAAAGATGCAGACACACACATGCAGGCACACACACACACACACACTCACACACACGAGTTGGGCAAATGTTTTACTCAATGTCTGGGATGGCGCATCTTCCCTGGCTTCATTATCAGGGAAACGTCTTTGGTGCTCTGTCAAAGAGACATCTAAAACCACCTGGGTAAAAGAGAGAGCGCCAGGGAGATATTATAAGCCCCAGTGGTCTCCTACTTTAAGTCCTTCCCTCCTGCACTCTCCTGCGTCCTCAAAGAATATCACAAATGGCAGGAGGCCGTTGGCCTCTCCCTGCCAGCGGACACACAGCCGATAGCGACTTCACTTGATTTCAGCTGCTCCTTCGAGTGCTCACAATTGTGACATGTCCTTGACTGAGACATAGGTGGCCAAGGGTCTTTTTGAGTAAAACCCTTGTAGTCCTGCAGAAACTATTAACGTTGACCTAATTAACGAGCCTACAAATCTGTAGGACATCTCATTTCCAGAGCATAGTCTTTTCAATTCACTTTCCTGGCTACTTCCCATGAATGAATATTCAGCAAATGGCAAGAAAGGGCAGTTGAAGGCAGGGCTCTGATTATCTGCTAAAAGCACTGAGAGCTCATCCCGGCACATTACGTGGCATATTCCTGCTGTCCTAGCATTCTTTTTGTTAAAAGTCATACCTCTTGTTGAAGGGGCAAGTGGTTGGGAATGGTACTTTTGGTTTCTGCAAACCTGTAAGAGGTAAATGAGAATCCCCATCAGGTGTTAAGATTAGAAAGCTAGCCTTTAATTTCTGACCATGAATTCCTCAGACCTTTCCTACCCAGGCCTAGCAAGGGTTTGTCAGACTTGCTATGTGAAATGGCAAAGTGAAATGGAATAAGTAAAGCATTTATAAGAATGATCAGGCCTCAAGTTGACATTTACCAGAACATCTAAGTTATTGGGGTCCACACCTCTCCTCCCTGCTCCAACTGCTTTTGTGAAGACAAAAAATATTTTGTTTGTGCAAAAAATATTTGAGTCACAGTTGACTTAGTTCATTGTTCGCAGTGTGACCAAATTCAGCTGCAGTCCTTGTGCAGTGAAGTTTTAGGAAACTCTAGCATATTTCATACGCTTAGAAGAAAGCTAAGTAGAAGGTGTCAGTGCCTTTGGCATCACCCTTTCCTGACCCCTGATAAAGGTGGGCACTTACTGTTTCTCGTGTTATTGGCTGAGGAGGTGCTTGTGCCCTTGTGGACCTGGTTCAATATAGGCTCATTCATGTAGTATTTAAACAAATCTCTGGAGGGAGTGGGTGTTTCAGCTCCAAGTGGAGAGAAGAAATGGAAGCGAACACTGGGAAGAACATCTCATTTCTTCAACAACCAGCCTCATCCGCCTGAAATGGTGAAAAAAAGAAGAGTAAAAGAAATTACACAGCTAATACTGTTCTGTGTTCTACCCTGAAACACAATTTTCATGACTTAAGGGCCTTCCCATGCTAAGATGTCCTCTTGGCTGCGTCGCCTACAAGTTCCACGGTGTATCGGTAATTTAATCAGGAAAATCACATATTGATCCACAGGCTTTATATAATCTACCCTCTAACCCATTATTAACGGAGACAGAGAATGCTCCCCAAACCATGATTTCAGTATTTTTCTAAATGGAAATGACTTTTCTGTCACACGTGAGCAATTGTTTTAATCATTTTTCTCAAGTGAACACTACGCTAAAGTCAGTGTGCTTGGGGGGTAAAAAATGAGCTGGTGCTACCAATCTCTCCCCACCTTTCCCACCTCCCATCTCTTCTTACCCGCCCTCACCCGCCTCCTATTTGCTTCAGCACATGAATGTATTCTGGCCAAATGAACCAGTTGGGAATGTTAATTTGTCTGAGCAATCCTATGTCAAGCTGGAAAAAAAAAAAAAAAGGCTATGCCAGCTTTTAGATTTCTACAAACCACAGCAGAAAGCCTGGGTCATAGTCCCGGGGGGCCCACTCGCCGCCTCCTGGACTCTCATCACTCAGGGTTTGTCAGTTTTCCTCCTGCTCCTTCTCCTCTCCTCTGCTCCTTGTGACTCCAAAATGATTTTGGGGTCTTTTTTTCTGCTTCCATATCTTTCCCCAAGCCTTAAGGTACTGCTATTAACGCCACCACAAATGGATTAGCAGGCATAGCCTGAGCCTTGCCTCCCAAGGATGGTAAGCAGACACACAGGTTCCCAGGAACCAGCTTCAGCCAGGCTCAGAGGGACCAGAGCCAGACTCACAATGCTGCTCTGTCCTGCAGGAAAGGGCAGAGGGGTGCTGGGCCACTCTAGGTGATACATGTTCCCAAATCCCACTGTTGCCTGAAGCAGACAGAAGAAAGGAACAGACGTTTCTAGGGCACGAACAGTAAACCAGTGTCTTTGATGACGTCCCCCCCAAACAGACCATGAGATGAGGATTTACGTACAGTGATTTATGGACGAATGACTCCCAGGAGAACCAGGTAAGGGAGAGAGGGCAGCAGGACAGGAAGGGGAGGGAGCCCGAGAAGGGTGCAACCTCAGGCAAGGCCCTACAGTGGCTGGCTCCTACCTGATCCCACCGGGCCTCGAAGTGCGGTAAATTACACCTCAGGGTCTGCCCGGACTGAGGCAAGGAAGCTGAGCTTTCTTCTGGCCTGTTGGTCATTGATTAAGCGTTGTGGTGGGAGAGCATCATCTCCAGACAGACCTGGCTCTCTCTGCGTGTGGGCAAAGTGGACTCAAGGAGGCTGTAGGTGCTGGGATGCATGACAATGTTAGAGGCATTTGCTGGGAGCACTGACCTTATCTGCTATATCCCAACTCTGCACAAGGTGCTTTTCATTTCATTCCATCCTTACAGCAGTCTGTGAGCATGCGCGAGTGATGGCTAATCTGGTTTCAGATTTCCTCCTTGATCTGCTTCCACAGACCCTGAAACTGTCAGATGCGTGAGCTGTAGTGAAAAGCTTTGGTTGGACTCGGGTGACATCCAGTGGTGAACTTTGGATGTGGCACACAGAGAGAAATTTCCCTACTTGAGTCAGGAACCCGGGGTGAGCATCCTTCGTCCTTCATGGCCTTTAGAATCATCAATATCAGGACGGCCTCCTGGGGTGGACTCTGAATACTCCACCCCTCCCCAACACATACAATCCTAAAATCTGCTCATCTCATGGCATAGACGGGTGTATTAATATGCCTTCATTCAACTGATTTGAAAATTCACACATTAGCGGAAAGCTGACATTTCACTTTCAGACCTGTTATTTGTGTTTGCCTTGGATAGAGTTTATAGATTGTTTTAGTTGATTTAATTCATTTACAGAAAAGCAGCAATAGCACCTGGAGCTCAGAGAGTAGAAGCTTCCCTAGAAACAGTGAACACAGCCTTCGTCCCTCTCCAGGCTACAGGACTGGGTGTCCAGATCTCGCTCATAAAGCGTGGGAGCAGGGATCTGCAGCTAGACAACCTGGCTTCAAGGTCACAAGCTGTCCACAGTACCAAGGGCTGGCGCATGATAAAGACAAGAAAGTCTGATTTTCTACTTCATCTAACGGGGCAGTTCTCTGCCCGGGGTGATTCTGACCTCATTCCCCACCCCTCCTCCTAGGGACATTTGGCAGCGCCTGCAGACATTTTTGGTTGTCATCCCTGGAGGGGGCAGTACTGGCGTCTAGTGGGCAGAGGCCAGCGATGCTGCTAAACATGGCTGTGCTGGGCACAAGAGAGCCCCCAACCAGGAACTATCCAGAGCCAAAGGGCAAAAGTGTCCAGGCTGAGAAAGCCTATTCTGAGGGGCAATGTTAATCTAGAGGCGAACTTTGAAAGAATGACTAATGCTAGGAAGGCCTAAGCAATTATCTGGCTGTGTGTTTGTTTTCCAAGTCCAGTCTGGGGTGTATTTGTTTTGTAATGAACCATTAGGCAGAGCTGGATACCTGAAAAATAGATCTATAGATAGTGTAGACTATCCCGACAAACATACACCACACCTTCCAGTGCTATGATAGAGCACAGAGAGAACTTCCATTTTGCAATCAGCTTGTTACAAATGAACATCGGCAATTCCCTTTCTCGATGGTTTTAAACATGGTCCTTTTGCTTCGGGCTCTAGTTGTGCACACCCTTGCTCCCCATTAACATTTCACCAAATGCCCTTCATCAGCTCCAGGAGGGCTCATGGCTTCTGAAGGGCTGACACATGATGGGGGCTGAAGGCTATTTGCATTTCTTCCCGAGTCCGTTTTCAGTCTCCTCCAGGAGATGCTTAATTGCTTTTCGAAGAGCTATCATGTCCTCCTAGCTATACAGCTTCTTCCAGAAGCAGATTACAATGTCCTATTATTTTTCAAGCAAAAATAGCGCTTCCCTACCCCTCAGTAATGTATGCACTGTCAATTTCAATAGCACCAGCTGTCTTGATCCGACATGCAGTTCTCTTTCCCTTTATTTCCCTTCCTTTGCCATTTTCATCGCATTTAACCTTTCTCAAGAGAGCTTCCTAGGCACACAATCATATTTATAGAGTCTCTGTACATTTGTGGGTACAATTAAAATTTAAACACTGCACATTTAGCCCAGTGTTGACACTTCTCATTTCTTAAAGGAAGAATTCACTTAAACCTTAATAACTGAATGTTCCCTGTACTTTCAGTGCATACTTCACTTCTGAGAAGGGGAGAAAGACATCATGCAGTTCTCAAGTATTAGAATTGTGGGTTTGTTTAAAAAAGATATATAATTGGAGACCTAAAGCCTAATTTAAAATTTGTTATGTTAACTCATAATGGAGACATAAATGAATGTAGATTTTTGAATGCAGCCTAAACTCAACCCCTGCTTGTTATGGGGTTTGTGTGATTTTTTTTTTTGAAGTTGCTATTGAATTTAAGTTTAAAAGAAAGAAAACATTCCTGTGCTTTTCTCTAAAACCTCCTGCCCTCATGTGACATAATACTGCCTTTTTCAAAATGGGCAATCTGAGAAACAGGAAAGTTAAAAATGGCTAAAATACACACTAGGGGTTGGAATGCGGGTTTGGGTACTCCAAACCCTACACTCTTGTGCCTGCCCCCCTTGCCCCTCACCCCACCCCGCAGATGCCTGACAAGGGAGTGGCATCCTCAAGGTAAAAGAACCAACTGAGCTGCAAAATATCAGCTTAATTAACCTTTAGGCAAGCATCCGAAGATGCCCCATCTCCTAACAGAGGGCTTCTGTGGCACGGGCTGGATTGAAGAGTGTGGCTCAGACTGGGAAGCCTGCATAAGGTTTCCTAGTTCCTGCTTCCTCCAGTCTCAGTCACCCGGGTCTGTGGCACAGCATCCAGCTATCCACGTAGACAAATGGCTGATCCCACTCAACTACAGAGGGAGGAGTTACAACAATAGAGAGGAAGAAGAGCAGAGGTTCTTAACCTGGTCCATGACACGTGCATCTCTTTACCTGAGGCCCTTTATAGTCTCTGGAGTTTGCTCTACCCTTTCAGGGCAGTCTGGAAGTACCAGAGGATTAATGCCTCTTGGGAAGAACCCTTAACTAATGACTGAGGGGGGTTAGTGTGTAATTTATCAGCATCCCCACTCTTGGAGGGCTAACTCTTAGGTGTGTGGTCTACACTGTCTCCCAGAGGTCTCAAGTGAAACTGAGTGCCAGGTGCCCATAGGGATGACTTTCTTGAGATCACACCCTTGTGGTTGTCTTCTCTTTCCTGCCTCACATTCCCACTCCCCTACGATGACCCCTGGAATCATCTCCTAAAGAAATCACTTCTACTCATGTCCTTGTCTCAGGGTCTGTTTTCAGGAAACCTAAACCAGGACAAAAAGTATGGCTGGTTTCATCTTTAACAGGCAGGCCCTGCCCAGGGAAGCTGGAAGCAAAAGAGGACATGAGAAGAAGGCCTCAGGCACAAAGATGCAGGAGGTGGAAAAGAAGGAGATGGCAGAGCTGTAGCCTTGGGAGCCCAGTGGTCCCCACCCACTAGTAGAACTTGGTCCATGGAGTGTCTCAGATTCTGACCAATAGGATTTGCAATTCCTTCTCCATTGGGGAAGAGATTGTGGGAGGCAGAGTGGAAGAGAGGTTGGAATTTTTCCCTCAGGTCCCCAGCCCACCCCAGCCCCTCAAGAAAGAGAAAGCCAAAACAAAAATTTTCCCCTCCCAATAGCTCAGGTTTGTCCCGAGCTATTCCCATTTCAGCGTGGCACACATTCCCAGCTGCCTATGGTCAGAATTCCCTGCAAGTTCACATCCCCACGGGAAGACAGAGAGTATTTATCTCTGTTTCATCTTCTAAGCTTCTTATACCATTCCCAGCCACCATCGCTTTCAGACTAGTCACGTAGGCTTACTAGTCAAACAAGACGGTTCTTAAATTCCTCCATTTCTTAGTATGAACACGACTCAGAGCTGTGAAAAACTTGTAGTGCAGCCTTTTGAGTATATTTTATTAAAAGGTAAGATTATGCTCGAAGCAAAGGTTAGGCAAACATTTGCTTAATGCCTTAGTACTTAACAGACAGGGAACGTTTCCTCCGTCAGGAAGCTGAACAAAATGGCTGCCAGGTCAGGAAAGGTCTTTACTTAAAGGTCAGACCAAAATATAACGGGAAAGAAAAAATAGTTTGAAATAGGCATTTTTCTTTTTTTCTTTAAGGAAGGGATACTGGTTCTAAGTGGAGATTTGTTTCTTCTTTCAAAGTTTCAGAAGTTCATATTGTAAGTTTTTGAAACACACATTCTTAAAGCAAATGTGTAATTGAAGGAATGCAGCTAAATTGGCCCCAGCACAGCCTCAAATTTAAACAGGAGGAAAGTGACCAAGGATTTGGAGGTGCCAACCTCCCCTTCCCAGCACAACCCAACTAAGTGCCCTGTTCCTTCATGGCACCTGTGCCCCAGGCACTCCCTTATTCCATATTGCCAGGCCTGGGATCCCATTTCCCAAGGGGACAGATGGATTGGGGAATAGAGCGATCATCCTTGAGCCTGTTATGGGCCAGATAGTCAACCTTTCACAGGTGCAACCAGCACAACACCTTTCTGCCAGAGGAAGGAACTGCAGTGGCTGGCAGGTTGCTGGGGAAGCTATGTGTAGGAGGTCACTGATGCTTGGAGCAGGCTCCAGGTGATGCACACTTGCTCCACGACCAAATGAATGAGGAGGTGGGGATGCTGTGTGGTGGTTTCCCAAGTCTTTGGCCACCCTCTCCTATAGGAAGTTCTAGCATCTTTTCCCATCTCCACCTGATTTAATTAAACCCTCTCAGAAATCTCTTGGACTTGTTACATGGTATAACAATGATGCTCTGATATACCTGGATTTGATGCATGGTTTTGTCTCTCTGAAATTTATGGCAGATAGTTAACTTCTCCAAGATGCGTTGGTACTAGTTAGGTTTTGAAACACTGCTTTACCAGTTAGTAAATAGTCACAGCCTTGAAGCCCCTCAAGTGTCCCTTCACTGCCACTCCTGCCTCACAAGGCCTTCCCCTGGGATCACCAGGACCTCCAACAGTTACAAGATTAATGCCCGGAACAGCAATGGTCCTCAGGACTCTGCTCGATTCTGATGGGCTGGTGCCCATGCTCTCTCAGTTGTACTAATCTGATGGGACTTAGATTTCTACCCATCCCTTCTCTCTGGGTTCTGGCTCAAGTCTACACTGCCTCAGTAGCTCTCTGATGGCTCAAATATATGTTGCATATTTTGGCTAGCTTTTCTGGTTCTTGTTGAGAAGGTTGGTGTGCAATAAGCTAGTCTATAACTAGTGCGAACAGGAACCATCTGTGGACTTCTTATGTGAGACAGATGAATCGCTATTTGTTATGCTACTAAATGCTTGGTTACTTGCAGCCTGATGAATTCCTAACTGATAAGCTTGCTGTTGCTAGGACCATGCCATGTGTGTGATCCATGCTCAGCTGATCTGTGTAATGACTTGGGCTTGTGGTCGAAAGAGAAAGAGACTGAGCAGGCTGCCTTGATTGGAGCAGAGAACCATAAAAAGCAGAATCCTGGAAAAGGTAGGTACTTCAGGATAATCAGAGAAGGATCATTTGAATTTCTTCATTTTGGAAAAAAAAGGCAAGAGATTCCTAAAGTGTACTAACAGGGTGAAAGGTTTATTAGAGAGAAAACTTTGGAAACTGCTGAGTGGTAATATTTCTAGCCCAAGTTAATAACTTGCTGGAAACCCAAGAGGAAGGCATTTTGTCTTAGCTTTGCCATTAAGCACAAAGCCGAAACTTCAGCCCATGATTTATAACCCTCAGAGCTCTGCAGATTTCATTAAAAAGTACTAAATAAAGCCTGACACCTCCCAAGGTGCCCCATAGCCTGGGATATGGAGAGATAAGGGGCTTTTTCCAAGGTCAGACTCTAGGCAGGAGAGAGCCCATGGATATGAGCAGGTTAAAGGAGAAACGCAATACAGACACACATGCACATGTGCACACACATGATATGGGTAGTTGGGGGAATAATCTGTCTAAAGCACATGTCTTCTGTGGCAGATTGTATTTTTCCAAAGATAGTCCCATCAACATGTCCCACCTTCCCTCCATGCTCTTCTTTCAATGCGAATAGACTCTCATTCATCGAGAAGTAGAGGTCTCTGTTCCTTCCCTTTGCATCTGGGTGGGCCTGTGTCTAGGGTGGAAGTGATGTTGTATGACTTCCAAGAATAGGTCATAAAGGGCAGTGTAACTTTTGCTGGGTCTCTTGGGATCCTTGACCTGGGAATCCTGCCATCCACCACATGGAAAGGCCACTGTGCATGTTCTGGCCCCAAGCCTAGCTGACAGCCAGCGTTGACCACCCACCATCAATATCATCAGCGGCAGCCTTGTGAGTGAGTGAAGCTTCAGAAGGTTCTAACCCCCAGCCTTTGAGCTGCTCCAGTGGAGCTATGTGGAGCAGAGATGAGCTGTCCCCATTGAGCACTTCCCAAACTGCAGGTGCCCAGGCAAAAGAAATGTTGTTTTAAGCCCCTAAGTTTGAGTGGTTTGTTATGCAGCAATAGCTAGCCCTCCTTCCCTACCTCTGAGAGTAATGCTCACAAGAGTTGCTCAGATATCACTCGTGACAGAGAATATACCTGAAGAGACACAGAGTCTACCAATGGCTTGAGCTGGTCCAAGTGAGTGTGTGAAGGCAAAGCTCTGGGTCTTAATGCAGCCTCGGTGTGGCGTGAGGCCCTTCCTTGTGGGGATGGTTGGCAGAAATACCAAGAGCAGTTCTGGCCCCAAGCTTTAAATGGTACTGGATTTAGTTTCCCTGTTGGTGGCTTTATTGAGAAAAAAATTAAAGTCAAGGGGTGTTTGACAGAGACTGCCAGCTGAGTCCTCAAATCCTTTTTCTCCCTCTTTAGTAGCAAGTTCCTGAATTTTAGCAGAACACAAACCATTCAGAATAAAGCTTCCTGCTGCAGGAGCTTCTGAAGCCCCAAGCCACTCCTCTGTGAACCGTATAATCTCACTGCAGCCCTGGAGATGGGTCTATGCACTGGTCTTCTTAGTTGTTTTCTCCTCTATGCCATATTCATTTTTCTTCTCTTCTTTTTAATTGGAATAAAAATTCATATAACCTAAAAGTCACCATTTTAACCATTTTAAAGTGTATAATCCAGAGGATTTTAGTATATTTACAATGTTGTGCAATCATAATTACTAATTCCAGAGCATATCATCCAAAAAGAAACCTTGTACCTTTAAGCAGTGACCGCCCCATTCTGCCCTGCCCCCAGCCTTTGGCAAACACTAATCTACTTTATGTCTCTATGGATTTTCCTCTTCTGGACATTTTCTACAAATGGAATCATACAATACATGATCTTTATTTGTCTGACTTTTTCACCTAATATTTTCAACGTTCATTCATGTTGTAGCACATAATAGTACTTCATTTCCCTTTTTTTGGCTGTATAATATTCCGTTACATGAATATACCACATTTTGTTTATCTATCAGTTAGTGGCTATTTAAGTTGTTTCCACTTTTGAGCTATTATGAATAATGCTTATGTGAACATTCATGTACAAGTTTTCATGTGGACATATGTTTTTATTTATCTTGGGTATATACATATGAGTGGAATTGCTGGGTCTTACTGTAACACTATGTTTTTTTTTTCTTTCTTCTTCCCCCCAAAGCCCCCCAGTATATAGTTTTATATTCTAGTTGTGAGTGCCTGGTTGTGCTATGTGGGATGCTGCCTCAACATGACCTGATGAGTAGTGCCACGTCTGCGTCCAGGATCCAAACCAGTGAAACCCTGGGCCACTGAAGTGGAGTGCGCGAACTTAACCACTTGGCATGGGGCTGGCCCCTGTAATACTATGTTTAACTTTTTGAGGAACAGCCAAAATTTTTTTCACAGTGGCTGTACCATTTTACTTTCCCAACAGCAGTGTATTGGGGTTTCAATTTCTCGACATCCTTTCCAACATATTATTATTATTATTGCATTGTAGCCATCCTAATGTATATGAAGTGATATTTCATTATGGTTTTGATTTGCATTTCCCTTATAACTAACAATATTGAGTATTTTTTCATGTGCTTATTGGCCATTTGTATATCTTCTTTGGAGAAATGACTGTTCAAGTGATATGCTCAGTTTTCAATTGAATTGTCTGTCTTTTTGTAGGGATTCTTTCTATATTCTGGTTTCTGGACCCTTATCAGATATATAATTTGCAAATATTTTCTGCCATTTATGTGGATTGTCTTTACAATTCTTTAGTAGAGTCCTTTAATGCATAAAAGTTTTTAATTTTAATGAGTTAAATTTCTCTCTCTTCTTTGTTATTGCTTGTGTTTTGATGTCATATTAAAGAAACTGTGGCCTAATCCAGGATCGTGAAGATTTATGCCTATATTGCCTTCCAAGAGTTTTATCTCTTACATTTAGATCTTTGATCCATTTTAGTTAGTTTTTGTATATGGTGTGAGGTAAGGGTCCAAATTCATTCTTTTGAATGTGGATATTCATTTATTCTGACCATTTGCTGAAAATAATATTCTTTCCCCATTGAATGATCTTGGTACTCTTGTTGGAAACTAATTGACTGTAGATGTGAGAGTTTATTTCTGGACTCTCTTGTTCTGTTCATCTATATGTCTGCCTTTATGCCAGTAACACAGTTTTGATTGCTGTATCTTTATAGAAAGTTCTGAAATCACAAAGTGTGAGTCCTCCAAGTTTGTTCTTCTTTTTCAAGATCATTTTAGCTAACTTGATTACCTTGCAATTTTATCAGGATCAGCTCGTCTGATTTCTGCAAAAAAGGCACTTGGAATTTTCATAGGAATTGAACTGAAACTGTAGATCAGTCTTGGGAGAATTGTCATCTTAAGGATATTAAATCTTCCGATTCATGACCAAGAGTTTTTTCTTATTTATGTAGGTCTTCTTTCATTTTGTTAAACAATGTTTTGTAGTGTTCAGTGTAAGGGTCTTACAATTTCTTGGTTAAATTATTCCCAGGTATTTTGTTCTTTTTGATGACATTGTAAATGGAATGATATTCATAATTTTATTTTGGTTTGTTCATTGCAAGCATATAGACATACAATTGATTTTGTATGTTGATCTTGTATCCTGCAACTTTGCCACACTCATTTATTAGCTCAGATAGTTTTTTTGTGAATTTTAAAAAGTGTTTTCTTTATGTAAGATGACGTCTTCTGTAGAAAGAGATAGTTTTGCATTTTTCTTTCTAATCTTGTGTTTCTTGCCTAATTCCCCTGGCTAGAACTTCCAGTACATCTTGAACAGAAGTGGTGAGAATAGACATTTTTGTCCTTTTCCTGATCTTAAGGGGAAAGCATTCAGTTTTTTTCACCATTAAGCATGATATTAGCTGTGGGTTTTTCATTGATGCCCTTTATTGAGTTGAAGAAGTTTCCCTCCATTCCTAATTTGTTGAATACTTTTGTAATAAAAGTATGGCATTTTGTCAAAGGTTCTTTTCTGCATCAGTTGAGACGATCATGTGATGTTCCTTTCATCCTATTAATATGGCATATTAAATGGATAGATTTTTGTTATGTTGAACCATTCCTGGAGTAAATCCCAACTGGTCATGGTATATGATTATTTTAATAGGCTACTAAATTCAGTTTGCTAATATTTTGTTGAGGATTTTCTCATCTATATTCATACAGGATATCGATGTGTAGTTTTTTTTTCACATGATGTCTTTGTCTTTCTTTGGTATCAGAGTAATATGATCTCATAGAATGAGTTAGGAAATGGTTCCTCCTCTTGGATTTCTTGGAAGACTTTGAGAAGGATTGGTATTTATTCTTCTTGTAATGTTTGGCAGAATTCACTAGTGTAGCCATCTGGTCATGAGTTTTCTTTGTTGGAAGTTTTTTGTTGCTGTTCTTTAATATTTCAATCTTTTCACCAGTCGATTTGGGTTTTATATTTCCTCTTCAGTTAGTTTTGGTAGCGTGGGTTTTGAAGAATTTATTCATTTCATTTAGGTTATTTATTTGTTAGCATAGAATTGTCATAGCATTCTTTATATAATCCTCTTTATTTCTGTAAGGCTGGTAATAATATCCCCACTTTCTTTGCTGATTTTGGTATTTTGAGTCTTCTCTCTTTTTTTCAGTCAGTCTAGCTAAAGTTTTGTCAATTCTATTGATCTCTTTTAAAGAGAGATCAATTGGTTTCATTGATTATTTCTACTGTTTTTCTATTCTCTATTTCATTTACCTTGACTCTAATCTTCATTGCTTCCCTTGTTCTGCTTTCTTTGCATTTAGTTTGCTCTTGACTTTTAGTTTTTAAGGTGGAATGTTAATTTGAGGTATTTCTTCTTCTTTAATGTTGGCTTTTGCAGCTATAAGTTTCCCTGTAAGCACTGCTTAATGGCATACCATATGCTGAGTTATGTCTCTATTTTCATTAGTCTGAAAATATTTTCTAATTTCTCTCATGATTTCTTCTTTTACCCATTGATTATGTAGGAGTGTACCATTTAATTTCTACATATTTGTCAGTTTCTCAAGTTTCTGTTACTAATTTCCAATTTCACTCCCTTGTCATCAAAGAACATAATTCATACAATTTCAATTATTTTAAATTTACTGAGGCTTGTTTTATGACCTGCTTTATGGTCTATGCTGAAGCATGTTGCATTGCTTGAGATTCTTATTCTTATGTATTCTTATGTCGTTGGGTAGAGGGTTCTATAGGTTGTCAATAGCGTTGATCAAGTCTTCTATTTCTTTGTTTATCTTCTGTCTAGTTGTCCTATCAACTATTGAAAATAGGGTACGAAGTATCCAACTGTTATCATTTTTTATTTAAATTTATTTTATTGAGGTCACATTGGTTTATAACATTATATAAGTTTCAGGTGTGCATCATTATATTTTGACTTCTGTATAGACTATGTCATGTCACCCCCAAAAGTCCGGTTGCCGTCTGTCACTGTACACATGTGCCACTTTACCCCTTTCGCCCTCCACTTACCCACTTCCACTCTGGTAACCACCAGTCTATTCTCTGTATGTATGTGTTTTGTTGTCGTTGTTGCTTGTCTTCCACATATAAATGAAATCATATGGTATTTGGCTTTCTCTGTCTGGCTTATTTCACTTAGCATAATACCCTCAAGATCCATCTGTGTTGTTGCAAATGGCAAGACTTCATCTTTTTTTAGGGCTGAGTAGTATTCCATTTTATGTATATATACATCTTCTTTATCCATTCATCCACTGGTGGGTACGTAGGTTGTTTCCAAGTCTTGGCTATTGTACCTAATGCTGCAATAAACATAGAGGTGAAAATATTTTTTCAACTTAGTGTTTTCATGTTCTTTGAATAAATACTCAGAAGTGGGATAGCTGGATCATATAATAGTTCTATTTTTAATATTTTGAGGAATCTCCATACTGTTTTCCATGGTGGCTGCACCCCAGTTTACATTCCCACCAGCAGTGGAAAGTCTACCCATCCTCTCCAACACTTGTTATTTCTTGTTTTTTAATAATAGCCATTCTGATGGGTGTGAAGTGATATCTCATTGGGGTTTTGATTTGCACTTCCATAATAATTAGTGACGTTGAACATCTTTTCATGTGCCTGTTGGCCATCCATATATCTTCTTTGGAAAAATGTCTGTTCGGATCCTCTTCCCACTTTTTGATCAGGTTTTGTTTTTTTCTTGTTGAGTTGCATGAGTTCTTTATATATTTTTCATGTTAAGCCCCTATCAGATATATGATGTGCAAATGTATCTTCTCTTTGCTTAGGTTGCCTTTTTGTTTTGTTGATGGTTTCCTTTGCCATGTGAAAGCTTTTTAGTTTGATGTAGTCCCATTTGTTTATTTTTTCTTTTGTTTCCCTTGCCTTAGGAGACATGATATTCAAAAAGATACTGTTAAGGCTGATGTTGAAGAGCATACTGCCTATTGTTTTCTAGGAGTTATATGGTTTCACGTCTTACATTAAAGTCTTCAATCCATTTCAAGTTAAATTTTTGTGCATGGTGTAAGATAATGGTCTGCTTTCATTCTTTTGCATGTGGGTGTCCAGTTTTCCCAACACTATTTGTTGAAGAGACTTTCCTTTCTCTGTTGTATATTCTTGGCTCCTTTGTTGAAAATTAGCTGTCCATAAATGTGTGGGTTTATTTCTGGACTCTTGATTCTGTTCCATTGATCTTTGTGTCTGTTTTTCTGCCAGTCCCATGCTGTTTTGATTACTCTGGCTTTGTAGTGTATTTTGAAATCAAAGAGACTGATACCTCCAGCTTTATTCTTTTTTCTCAGGATTGCTTTGGCTATTCAGGATCTTTTGTTGTTTCATATAAATTTTAGGATTCTTTGTTCTATTTCTGTGAAAAATGTCATTGGGACTTTGATAAGGATTTCACTGAATCTGTAGATTGCTTTAGGTAATATGGACATTTTAACTACATTTATTCTTCCAGTCCATGAGCATGGAATATCTTCCCATTTCTTTGTGTCTTCTTTGATTTCTTTCAACAATGCTTTATAGTTTTCAGTGTACAGGTCTTTCACCACTTTGGTTAAATGTATTCCTAGGTATTTTATTCTTTTTGTTGTGACTGTAAATGGGATTATATTCTTGATTTTTCTTTCTGCAAGTTCATTGTTAGTATATAGAAGTGCAACTGATTTTTGTGTGTTGATTTTGTACATTGCAACTTTACTGTATTCATTTATTATTTCTGATAGTTTTTTGGTGGATTCTTTAGGGTATCCTATATGTAGAAGCATGTCACCTGCAAATAGTGACAGTTGTACTTCTTCTTTTCCAATTTGGATCCCTTTTAATTTCTTTTTCTTGCCTGATTGCTTTGGCTAGGAGGTCCAATGCTGTGTTGAATAGGAGTGGTGAAAGTGGGCATCCTTGTCTTGTTCCTGTTCTTAGAGGGATAACTTTCAGTTTTTCACTATTGAGTATGATGTTAGCTGTGGGTTTGTCATATACAATCTTTATTATGTTGAGGTAGTTTCCTTTTGTACTCATTTTATTCAAAGTTTTTATCACAAATGGTTGCTGTATCTTGTTGAATGCTTTCTCTACATCTATTGAGATGATCAGGTGATTTTTATTCTTTATTTTGTTAACATGCTGTATCATGTTGATTGATTTGCAGAGGTTGAACCATCTTTGTATTTCTGAGTAAATCCCACTTGATCATGGTATATGATCCTTTTAATGTATTGTTGTATTTGATTGGCTAGTATACTGTTGAGGATTTTTGCATCTATGTTCACTAGCAATGTTGGCCTGTAATTTCCTATTTTGTGTTATCCTCTCTGGTTTTGGTATCAGGGTAACATTGGACTCATAAAATGAGTCAGAAAACATCCTATTCCCTTCAATTTTTTGGAAGAGTTTGAGAAAGATAGGTATTAATTTTTCTTTGAATGTTTTGTAGAATTTACTGGGGAAGCCATCTGGTCCTTGACTTTTGTTTTTGGGGAGATTTTGTGTGTGTGTGTGTGTGTGTGTGAGGAAGATTGTCCCTGAGCTAATATCTGTGCCAATCTCTCTCTATTTTGTATGTGGGATGCCACCACAGCATGACTTAATGAGAGCTGTGTAGGTCTGTGCCTGGAGTCTGAACCCATGAACCTTGGGCTGCTGAAGTGGAGTGTGTGAAATTAACCACTGCACCACTGGGCCAGCCCCCTTGGGGAGGTTTTGATTACTGTTTCCATCTCCTTACTAGTGATCAATCTAATCAAATTCTCTATTTCTTCTTGATTCAGTTTTGGAAGGTTATATAATTTAAGAATTTTTCCATTTCTTCTAGATTATCCATTTTATTGGTGTATAGTTTTTCATAGTATTCTATTATAATCTTTTGTATCTCTGTGATATCTGTTGTAATTTCTCCTCTTCATTTCTGACTTCATTTATATGAACCTTCTCTCTTTTTTTCTTAAAGGTTTGTCAATTTTGTTTATCTTTTCGAAGAACCAGCTTAGTTTTATGGGTCTTTTATTGTCTTTTTAGTCTCTATTTTACTTATTTCTGGTATGATTTTTATTATTTCTTTTCTTCTACCAATTTTGGCCTTTGTTTTTTCTTCTTTTTATAGTTCCTTTAAGTGTATTGTTTATTTGAGATTTTTCTTGTTTTTTTCAGGGAGGCCTGTATTTATATAAACTTCCCTCTCAGTACTGCTTTTGCAATATGTCATAATTTCGATTTAATTTTTCTCCAGGTATTTTTAAATTTTTCCTTTGATTTCTTCTTTGACCCAATAGTTATTCAGTAGCATTTTGTTTAATCTCCACATATTTGTCACTTCTCCAGTTTTCTTCTCATAGTTGATTTCTGCAGTCAGAAAAGATGCTTGATATTATTTCAACATTTTTAAGTTCATTGAGACTTGTTTGCTGCCTAATATATGATCTATCTTAGAGAATGTTTCAAGTGTGTTTGAAAATAATGTGTATTTTTCAATTTTTGGATGGATTGTTCTGTATATATCTATTAAGTTCATCTGGTCTAATGTGTCAGTTAAGGCCAATGTTTCCTAATTGATCTTCTGTCTGGATGATCAATCCATTGATGTAAGTAGAGTGTTAAAGTCCCCTACTATTATTTTGTAACTGTCAATTTCTCCGTTTATGTCTGTTAATATTTGCTTTATGTATTTAGGTGCTCCTATGTTGGGTGCATAGATATTTATAAGTTTTGTATCCTCTTGTTGGATTGTTCCCTTTATCATTATGTAATGCCCTTCCTTTTCTCTTACTATTCTTTTTTTTGAAAGTCTATTTTGTCTGATATAAGTATTGCTACCCCAGCTTTCTTGTTTCCATTTGTATGAAATATCTTTTTCCATTCCTTTACTTTCAGTTTGTAAGTATCTTTAGGTCTGAAGTGTGTTTCTTATATGCAGCATATATATGAGCCATTTTTGGTTTTATCCATTCAGCTCCACTATGTCTTTTGATTGGCGCATTTAGTCCATTGACATTTGAAGTAATTATTATTTTTTTTTTAGATTGGTGCATGAGCTAAGAACTATTGCCAATCTTTTTTCCTGCTTTTTCTCCCCAAATCCCTCCAGTACATAGTTGTATATTTTAGTTGTGGGTCCTTCTAGTTGTGGCATGTGGGATGCTGCCTCAGTGTGACCTGATGAGCGGTGCCATATACATGCCCAGGATCTGAACCACCGAAACTCTGGGCTGCTGAAGTGGAGTGCACGAACTTAACCATGGGGCATGGGGCCAGCCCCTAAAGTAACTATTAAGTATGTAGTTATTGCTATTTTGTTACTTTTTTCTGGATATTTTTGTAGTTCTTCTCTGTTCCTTTTTTTTCCCTCTTGCTATCTCCCCTTGTGATTTCATAGCTTTCTTTAGCATTATGTTTGGGTTCCTTTCTCTTTATGTTTTGTGTATTTTTATAGATTTTTGGTTTGTGGTTACCATGAGATTCATATATAATAACCTCTGTACATAGCAATCTATATTAAGTTGATGATCTTTTAAGTTCTACCTCTTACTAAAAGCCCTACACTTTTACTCTCCTCTCCCACGTCTTATGTTTTTGACATCATATTTTACCTCTTTTAATTTTGTGTATCCTTTATCCTCCTATCATAGTGATAGATGATTTTAGTACTTTTTCATTTTGTCCTTCATACTAGCTTCATAGGTGGTTGATCCACTACCCTTACTATATATTTGCCTTTAAGTGCCATGGCTAGCGTATGGTTTTTTCCTCAGCAAGCCTGGATCTCTGCTTCTTCCACCTCTCTGTCACATATACCTGTCACATCTCCTTTATTGGTGACCTTGTTTAGAACTTCTAGATCCATCCTAAATTTTGTTGGTTCCATTGCTCAATCTTCATTTGAGAGAAGTGTTTTAAGGATTCTTATTATCCTTGGCTTCTGTGTATTTCTACATGTATCACTTTATGGCAATTGTTGGGGTGTTATTGGGTGCATACATATTACTAATTGTTATGTATTCCATCATGATTTATATCATCTAAAATTAAATAGCTATAAATGGCTTTCTAGAAGTCTTTGGATCTTAATTTTACTTTACCAGGTGTAAATATTATATCCCCTTCTTTCTTTCTATTTCTCTTTGCCTAGTATATCTGCCTATCATTTTATTTTGAAGCTTTTGGAATTTTTGCATTTTATGTGTGTGTCTCTCTTTGGGCTGAAATCTATACAACTTTTTGGTAGCAAGGCAGCTACTTTTGTTGCTGGTGGAAGGAAGGAAAGTGGTGTTCTATAGACTCTCCTCCTTGAATTGTGCTGTGGGCAACATCAAGACTAGTACAGGGGCAGTTTCAGTGATAGCAGAGTGTGGAAGATGAAAGAATGAATGTGGCCAATATCTATTCACCTTTCTTACACAGTAATAGAATTTCTTGTTGGACAAATTAGATACATGACCTCCCCATGAATGATACTTCCCAGCCTCCTTTATAGTTTTGTATGGCCATGTGACTGAGTCCTAGACAATGGGTTGTGAGTAAATTTGAGGTGTGCAACTTATTGGTCTTGCTCTTAAAGGGCAAGAATAATGCACCCCCCTCCTCCTCTATCCCATTCCCTCTTCTTCTTTTCCTTTCCTTAGAATATGGATGAGATATGATAGCCAGAGCATACATCTTGAACCACAATCTAAAAGCTGCAACTTGAGAATGGCTAGGGTTTCTGACACTGCTGAGGTGTCATGCCAGCTCAGGATCACTTATGTGGATGTTTATGTGTGAAAAATAAACTCCTATGTTGTCAAACTACCATATATTGTGGACTTTTGGTTACATCAGCCTAACACAGATGCTATAACTAGGGGTACACAGACCCATGGACATCCCCTCCAGGGCTGTGGAGGGCAGTGTGGCAGTTGGAGGAGGAGCAGCTTACTGAGATCAGGGTCCCTTCAATTCATTGCACAAGGGTTTCCAGTTATTCATGGAAGACAAGGTTCTCTCATTTGTCTCTCTTCACTCTGAGATATCCTTTGCAGTGATATTAAAAGAATAAGAAAGAGACTAAGAGTAGGACCAGCAGTAGATGAGTAATTTAAATTTCTATATGTTGGATAGAAGATTGAGGAGAAAACTGAGTGGACAAAGTCACAGCCAGGCTATGTGGAAAGAGGCTGCCCAGAAGGACCCTAGACAGGCTCTATATTTAGAGATGGTGGATGCCAGAGAATGTGAGGATGAGAAGCAGAGATGAAAACAAGAAGACTAACTAAAGATTACATAATGAATAGTCCCCTCCACTCCCTACTCTCCTCCACCTATTCAGAGTTCAGACATCCCAATGTCTACCTTGCCCCATCCCAGACATATAATCAGAAGATTTATCTCAAAAAGAATTGAGCAATCAGTCTAAAAACAGCTAGGAGAGCTGGGGCAGGTTAATAGCCCAGTATAAGTATATTCCTATTATGGCATTTGGGGAGCCCTAAGCATAGTTATATATTATTCTTACTCCAGAGTTTGGTGAATGACAAGTCTCATACATATTCACTGAGTTACCAGCCATCTTTCATTCATTTTAAAATATTCATAAAGTCCAAACATAAATAGACTTTGAAAGAAAACCTGTGGCATGAAAGTGAAGGATTGAGACTAATAAAGGAGTTACTAACAAGAGAAAAATGTAATTGTAAAAACTGAATATATGGTAAAACAAACTTTATTATTGCCAGAGAAATTAGAGTTGATATTTCACCCAAAGAACAGGAACAGGAACAGGATGCTATGAAATATGGAACAGAAAATGATAAGTAGCTGTTGGAAATTAAACATGTGGTTGCTGATATTAAAAAATATATTTATAAATTTAGAAGAATAAGTTCAGGACATCACTCAGAATACAGAGAAGCAAATCTGAGAGGAAAGGGAAGAGATATAGAAGACCAATCCACGAGGAACAGAATGGAAGAAAAACTCCCAGAGCTGACCAGAGACATACTCTTCAAACTGAAGGATTCCACTGAATACTGAACAGAATAAATAATTAAAGTCCCAATTCTAGTCACATTGCTGTAAAATGTCAGAACATATTAGAATAAAGGTAAAATCTTGGAGAGGGGATCACAATAAAGAAATAAGATCTAAACTGTCACCAGACTTCTCATCTGTAGCGATGGATTCCAGAAAAGCATGATGCAAAAGTTTTAAAGTTCTGAGAGGTCCAGACTTCTATGCCTAGCTAAACTAATTATTGAATGTAGGTCAAATTAAATTCATTTTCCAAAATGTAAAATCTTAGAAAGTTTCATGTATCTTTTATGAGGAAGTTACCTGAGTATCCATTTCAAGAAGAGGTAAATAACAAGAGAGAGGAATATGTGGTATATATAAATCAGAGGTCATCCCAGAAATCAAAAGAAAACAGATCTCAGGATGATAGCTATATGGCCTAGAGTGACATTTGTCTAAATTAGAGCAAGAAACTGGAAGACTCTAATAAAAATTTCTTTAGACAAAATTGATTCCAAGAAAAGAACAGAGAAGAACTACTAAAACACCCAGAAAAAAAGTAACAAAATGGCAATAACTACATACTTATCAATAGCTACTTTAAATCTCAATGGACTAAAAGCTCCAATCAAAAGACATAGAGTGGCTGAATGGATAAAAAATAAGACCCATATATACGCTGCATACAAGACACATATTTCAGATCTAAAGACATCCACAAACTGAAAGTGAAGGGATGGAAAAAGATACTCCATGTAAATGGAAATGGAAAGAAAGCTCGGGTAGCAATACTTACATCAGACAAAATAGACTTTACAACAAAAACTGTAGCAAGAGATAAAGAAGGACACTACACAGTGATAAAGGGAGCAATCCAAGAAGAGGACATAACACTTGTAAATATCTATGCATCTAACAGAGGAGCACCTAACTATATAAATTATTAACAGACACAAAAGGAGAAATGGACAGTAACATAATAATAGTAGAGGACTTTAATAGTCCACTTACATCAATGGATAGATCATCCAAACAGAAGATCAATAAGGAAACATTGGCTTTAACTGACATATTAAATGAGATGGACTTAGTAGATATATACAGAATGTTTCATCCAAAAACTGCTGAACACACATTCTTTTTGAATGCACATGGAACATTCTTCAGGATTGATCACACATTAGGCCACAAAAAAGTCTCAATAAATTTAGGAAGACTGAAATAATATCAATCATCTTTTCTGACCACAATGATATGAAACTAGAAATCAATTATAGGAAGAAAACTGGAAAAGCCACAAATATATGGAGATTAAGCAACATGCTACTGAACAACTATTGGGTCAAGGAAGAAATCAAAGGAAAAATTAAAAAATACCTGGAGAAAAATGAAAATAAAAATATGACATACCAAAATTGATGCAGTACAGCAAAAGCTGTACTAAGAGGGAAGTTTGTAGAAACACAGGCTTACCTCAACAAACGAGACAAATATCAAATAAACAATCTAACAATACACTTAAAGGAACTAGAAAAAGAAGAGCAAACAAAGCCCCAAATCGGTAGAAGGAAGGAAACAATAAAAATCAGAGCAGAAATAAATAAAATATAGATTAAAAACCAATATAAAAATCAGAGGAACTAAGAGTTGGTTCTTTGAAAAGATAAACAAAAGTGACAAACTTTTAGACAAGACTCACTGAGACAAAAAGACACAGTGCTCAAATAAATAAAATCAGAAGAGGAGAAATTACAGTGGACACTACAGAAATACAAAGGATTATAAAAGAATACTATGAAAAGCTATAAGCCAAAAAATTGGATAATCTACAAGAAATGGATAAATACAACCTTCCAAAACTGAATCAAGAAGAAATAAAGAATCTGAATAGACCTATCACTAGTAAGGAGACTGAAACACTAATCAAAAACCTCCCCCAAAACAAAAAGTCCAGCTTCCCCAGTGAATTCTATGAAACCTTCAAAGAAGACTTATTGCCTATTTTTCTCAAACTCTGCCAAAAAATTGAAGAGGACAGGATGCTTTCTAACGTATTTTACAAGGCCAACATTACCTTGATACCCAAACAAGAACAACAAAAAAAGAGAATATTACAGGGCAATATCATGGATGAACATAGATGCAAAAATCCTTAACAAAATACTAGCAAATCAAATACAACAGTATGCTGAAAGGATCATACATGATGATGAAGTGGGATTTATTCCAGGGATGCAAGGAGAGTTCAACATCTGCAAATCAATCAACATGATACACCACATTAATAAAATGAAGAATAAAAATCACCTGATCATCTCAATAGATGTAGAGAAAGCATTTGACAAGATATAGCATCCATTTATGACAAAAATTCTGAATAAAATGAGTATTGAGTAAAAGTACCTCAACATAATAAAGCCCATATACGACAAATTCACAGCCAACATCATACTCAGTGGTGAAAAACTGGGATCTATCCTTCTAAGAACAGAAACAAGACAAAGATGCCCACTCTTGCCACTCTTATTCAACATAGTATTGGCAATCCTAGCCAGAGCAATCATGCAAGAAAAAAGAAATAAAAGGGATCAAAATTGGAAAGGAAGAAGCAAAACTATCACTGTTTATAGATGACATGATTTTATATATGGAAAACCCTAAAGAATCTACCAATAAACTATTAGAAATGATAAACTAATACAGTAAAGTGAAAAGGAACAAAATCAACATACAAAAATTAGTTGCAATTCTATACACCAACAACAAAATAGCAGAAAGAGAAATTAAGAATATAATCCCATTTAGAATCTCAAGAAAAAGAATAAAATATCTAGGAATACATTTAACCAAAGAGGTGAAAGACCTATACACTGAAAACTATAAAACATTGTTGAAAGAAATCAAAAAAGATACAAAGAAATGGAAAGATATTCTGTGCTCGTGGTGGAAGAATTAACATAGTTAAAATGTCCATACTTCCTAAAGCAATATACAGATTCAGTGCAATCCCTATCAAAGTCCCAATGACATTTTTCATAGAAATAGAACAAAAAAATCCTAAAATTTATATGGAACAACAAAAGACCCTGAATAGCCAAAGCAATCCTGAGAAAAAAAGAAAAAAACTGGAGGTATCAAACACCCTGATTTCAAAATTTACTACAAAACTATCATAATCAAAACAGCATGGGACTGGCACAAAAACAGACACACAGATCAATGGAACAGAATTGAGAACCCAGAAATAAATCCACACATCTATGCACAACTACTTGTCAACAAGGGAGCCAAGAACATACAATGGAGAAAGGAAAGTCTCTTCAATAACAGATGTTATTGGTGTTCATAAAATTGGACAGCCACATGCAGAAAAATAAAAGTAGACCATTATTTTACACCTTACACAAAAATCAACTTAAAATAGATTGAAGACTTCAATGAAACCATAAAACTCCTAGAAGAACCCATAGGCAGTATGCTCTTCAACATCTGTCTTAGCAGCATCTTTTTGAATACCATGTCTCACCAGGCAAAGGAAACCAAAGAAAAAATAAACAAATGGGACTACATCAAACTAAAAAGCTTCTTCATGGCAAAGGAAACCATCAACAAAATGAAAAAAACAATCCACCAACTGTAAGAAAATATTTCCAAATCATTAATAAGGGGTTAATATCCAAAATACATAAAGAAGTCATACAACTCAACAACAAAAAACAACCCAATCAAAAAGTGGGCAGAGGATATAAACAGACATTTTTCCAAAGAAGATATACAGGTTAAAAGATGTTCAATAGGAACATGAAAAGATGTTCAACATCACTATTAGGGAAATGCAAATCAAAACTTCAATGAAATATCACCTCATGCCCATCAGAATGGCTATAGTTAAAAAGACAAGAAATAAGTGTTAGAGGGGATGTGGAGAAAAGGGAATCCTCACACACTGCTGGTGTCAATGCAAACCGGCACAACCATTATATAAAACAGTATGGAGAGTCCTCAAAAAATTAAGAATAGAACTACCAAATGATCCAGCTATTCCACTTCTGAGCATTTAACCACAGAACACGAAAACACTAAGTTGAAAAGATATTTGCACCCTTATGTTTATTTCAGCATTATTCACAGTAGCCAAGACTTGGAAACAACCTGTGTGCCATCAATGGATGAATAGATAAAGAAGATATTGTATATAAATACAGTGGAATACTACTCAGCCATAAAAAAGATGAAATCTTGCCATTTGCAACAACATGGATGGACCTTGAGGGTATTATGTGAAGTGAAATAAGTCAGACAGAGAAAGTCAGTATCATGTGATTTCACTCATAAGTGGATGATAACAACAACAACAAACACATAGATACAGAGATTAGATTGTTGGTTACCAGAGAGGAACAGAGGAGGGAGAAGGGTGAAAGAGGTAAAAGGGCACATATGTGTGGTCATAGATGATAATTAGTCTTTGGATGATGAACATGATGCATTCTACACAGAAATTGAAATATAATGATGTACACCTGAAATTTATATAATGTTATAAACCAATGTTACCTCAATAAAAAAATTAAAAAATAAAAATAAATAAAAATAACAAACTATACTACAAAGCTATAATAATCAAAACAATATGGTGCTGGCATAAAAATGGAACAAAATTGGAAGCCTAGAAATAAATGCTCACATATATGGTCAGCTAATATTTGACAAGGGAGCCAAGATTACTCAACAAGGAAGAATATTCTCATCAATAAATGATGTTAGGAAAACTGAGTAACCACACAGAAAAGAATGAAATTGGACCCCTATCTTTCACCACTCACAAAAGTGAACTCAAAATGGGTTAAAGACAAACAGGAAACAGCATGGTACTGGCACAAAAATAGATACACAGATCAGTGGAACAGAATCAAGAGCCCAGAAATAAACCCACGCATATATGGACAGCTAATTTTTGACAAGGGAGCCAAGAGCATACGATGGAGAAAGGAGAGTCTCTTCAATAAATAGTGTTGGGAAAACTGGACAGCCACATGCAAAAGAATGAAAGTACACCATCATCTTACACTGTGCACAAAAATCAACTCAAAATGGATTAAAGACTTGAATGTAATACCTGAAACCATGAAAATTCTAGAAGAAAACATAGGCAGCACGCTCTTTGACACTGGTCTTAGCAGCATATTTTCAAGTACCACGTCTGACCAGGCAAGGGAAACAAAAGAAAAAGTAAACAAATAGGACTACATCAAACTAAAAAGATTCTGCACAGCAAAGGAAACCATCAACAAAATGAAAAGACAACCTAACAATTGGGAGAAGATATTTGCAAACCATATATCAGATAAGGGGTTAATATCCAAAATATATAAAAAGCTCATACATCTCAACAACATAAAAACCAACAACCCAATTAGAAAAGGGGAAAAGATCTGAAGAGAGATTTTTTCAAAGAAGATATATGGATGGCCAACAGGTACATGAAAACATGTTGAACATCATTAACTATCAGGGGGATTAAAATCAAAACTGCAATGAGATACCACCTCACTCCAGTCAGAATGGCTATATTTAACAAAACAGGAAACAAGTGTTGGAGAGGATGTGGGGAGAAGGGAACCATTGTATACTGCTGGTGGGAGGGTAAACTGGTGCAGCCACTATGGAAAACAGTATGGAGTTTCCTCAGAAAATTAAGAATAGATCTACCATATGATCCAACTATTCCACTGCTGGGTATTTATCCAAAGAACTTAAATACACAAATGCATAAAGATACATGCACCCCTATGTTCATTGCAGCGTTATTCACAATAGCCAAGACTTGGAAGCAACCTAGGTGTCCATCAAGGACGAATGGATAAAGAAGATGTGGTATATATACACAATGGACTACTACTCAGCCATAAGAAAGGATGAAATCCAGCCATTTGTGACAACATGGATAGACTTTGAGGGAATTATGCTAAAGGAAATAAGTCAGAGGGAGAAAGTCAAATACCATATGATCTTACTCATAGTAGAAGATACAAACAATGACAAACACACAGCACAGAAATTAGAGTGATGGTTACCAGAGGGGAATGGAGGAGGGAGGAGGGTGAAAGGGGTAATTAGGCACACATATGTGGTGATGGATTATAGTTAGTCTTTGGGTGGTGAACATGATCTCATCTACACAGAATTTGAAATACATTATGATGTACATCTGAAAGTTACATAATGTTATAATCCAATGTTACTGCTATAAAAACAAAAATTAAAATTAAAAAAAAGAGACAAACATAAGACCTGAAACCGTAAGTGTCCTAGAAGAAAACATCAGAAAAGAAGCTCCTTGACATAGGTCTTGGCAACAATTTTTTGGATATGACAACAAAAGCACAAGTAATAAAAGCAAAAATTAATAAGTGGGGCTACAGCAAACTAAAAACCTGCTGCACAGTAAAAGAGACAATCAAAAAATAAATAGTCATCCTACTGAATGAGAAAGAATATTTGCAACTCATGTGTCTAATAAAGGGTTAATACCCAAAACATATAAAGAATTCAAACAACTCAATAGCCAAAAAAAAAAAAAAAATCCAGTTAAAACATTGGCAGAGGAAATGAATAGACATTTTCCCAAAGAAGACATACAAATGACCAACAGGTATATGAAAAGGTGCTCAACATCACTAATCATTAGGGAAATGTAATCAAAATCACAATAACATATTGCCTCATGCCTGTTAGAATGGCTATCATCACAAAGATGAGATAATAAGTGTTGTTGAGCGTGTGAAGAATAGGGAACCCTTGTGCTCTATTGGTGGAAATACAAATCGTCATAGCCACTATGGAAAACAGTATGGAGGTTACTCCAAAAATTGAAAATAGAACTTCCATATGATCCAGCAATCCCACTTCTGAGTATAAATCTAAGGGAATTGAAAATAGCATCTTGAAGAGATATTTGCATCCCCATGTTCATTGTAGTATTATTCATAATAGCCAAAAGATGGAAACAACCTAAATGTCCAGTGATGGATGAATGGTTAAAGAAAATGTGGTATATACATACTAAGGAATATTATTCCTTTAATATTAAAAAGGAAGCCTTAAAAAGGAGGAAAATTCTGATATATGCTACAACATGGATGAACCTTGAGGATATTATGCTAAGTGAAATAGGTCAGTCACAAAAAGACAAATACTGTATGATTCCGCTTATAAGAAGTACCTAGAGTAGTCACAGAAAGACGGAAAGTAGAACGGTGCTTGCCAAGGCTAGGGGGATAAGTTTAAAAAAAAGAAATTCTTCTTAGGCAGATAGAAAATGTTTTCCCCTTGTTTTTATTATGTTTTGCCATATATAGAGAGATAGAGGTGCAAATACATATGAATATGCTTCCCCTTCACACTTTTTTTGCATAAATGATAGCATACTTTACACAATGGCTGTAACATTGCTTTATAAATATATCTCATAGATTAGTCCCTAACACTAAATAAAAATTCCATTCTTCAAAAAAAAGTTAGGTTGCTACAGCTTATTTTGAGAGGAAGTACTATGTTAAAATAATTTTTTTTAAGCTTCAAAGTTAACAAGATCAAGAATCTCAATTGCATGTGCATGTAGTGAAAAAAGAGTATGTGTATTTAGTTTCCTGCTTTAATAGAGATGGAATCTGAGCATTAACTCTTAACCGAAAATGATAGAATCTTTGTTGATTTCTTTTTGTTTTCGCAACTCAGCTGAAAATATAGTTAGGGGGAAATCTGAACATTCCACCACAAAATACCTAGAAATGCTAGAAAAACTATATCAAATATATTTTTAATACATTTATATTTTCCAAAAAAAGTTTAAGAAAAATTGAAGACACAAAACAAATAGGGAAACTGAAAACCAGGGTGTTAATTGGAAAGTGAAACTTCACTGGCATTAGGGTAACCTAGCAATGTGTATTTTAATGGCCATGAGAGAATTGGAAATGATCCCTGGTCTTTGCTTTCCTCCTTGGAGACTTGGAAGTTGGACTCTCACACAGCCAGTACTTTTGAAGAGCTATACTTTTGGATTAGAAAAAAAATTCTAGTCTATCCATCAACAAGGCAATAACTATAACTAAAAAGAAATAGCAGATGAGTTAACTAGCATATTAAAAACAGTGAAAGAGAGAATTAGAGAACTGGAAAGGAGTTCTGAGAAAATCAACTAGAATGCAGCACAGTGCTGCTAAGGCTCTTGCTATTGGAACTCCCTGCCTAATTAGGAACCCTGGATGCCCCAGTCACAGCTGGTTGCAGCCCCATTGCTGCCACCACCTCTGCTCCATTGCTGTTATCATCAACATTGGTGTCACCATTATTGTTAGAGACACAGCCTGAAACCGGAATCAGGAAGAGAGTTTATGCCCTCTAAGTGCCTTCCAGTAACCTGCCAGTATTTCTCACTACCAAAAACTATCTGGAAGCCAGCAGTCAAGGGAGTCTAGCAATTATGGTTGGAAGGACATACAATGTTTAGCAAAGCACAGACAGGTGGGAGTACAAGCTGAGGACAGACAAGCAGGTGCATGGCACTCTCAAAAATCATCTCAAACTCGTCCAGTGAGGAGAAGTGTTTAGCAATGAAGGCCTAAAAACAGTTATGTAACTATAGTTAGGGAAGTATACAAAATTGGAAAGAAGGATATGGGAGGTGGAGAAATGAGTGAGCCAAATCTTTTGTATCTTAGCCAGAAGTCAATAAATGATGTCAAAAGATAATGAATCAAGAAAGTGACATAATCACTTCCTCTAAAGATGTGGAAGTAGTCACTTCTGGACAAGGAAGGTAGATGATTGAAGGTTATTGATTCTTACAGTGGGGTGAGCAGCGGGAGGAGGTGGAGTAGGAGACGGCTGGTTTTCAGTTTGACCCTTCTCTGCTACTTCAATTTCTAGCCATATGTATGTATTATTTTAGAAACAGAAACAGAACAAGTAAAACTAAACTAAAACTTTAAACATAAAGAGACGACAGTTCATGGAATCATTCCAAGTATAGGCAAATTTTGTTTGCTGTTGGAGATAACTCTTGAAACAATTGGTTTGTTGGGAATTCCTAAATATTTTGATTTCATTGATTGTTATTATATTTTATGCCAAAAGCTGTTTTATAAAAAAAAAGAATAAGCCTCTTTTTTTTGTTTGTCAGGAGAATATAAAAAAGAACACACTTGAATTAGGAGAGTTTGAATTATTTTAGGAAATCATTCTAACTACTGAGTTTATTTATTTATTTATTTATTTTTAAGATTTTATTTGTCCTTTTTCTTCCAAAGCCCCCCGGTATGGTACATAGTTGTGTATTTTCAGCTGTGGGTCCTTCTAGCTGTGGCACACGGATGCCGCCCCAGCATGGCCCGACGAGCGGCACCATGTCCGTGCCCAGGATTCGAATCAGCAAAACCCCAGGCCGTGAAGCAGAGTGCGCAAACTTAACCGCTTGGCCACGGGGCCGGCCCCTAACTACTGAGTTTTTATTTACATTGTTCAAGTTTCCTTAGATGAATAAAAGAAGGGTAAGCAAAAAGTGTAATCTAATACATGATTTTCAGAAAGTGAGGCAGGTGTAAGAGGGCAAGGAGATGGAAGTGTGCCAGGAACAAGCCAGCTAATTCACACTGTCTGTGTTTGCTCTCCATCACTCTCATCTCTATTCTTAGCCTGTCTGCTACACTATCACTTCTCTGCAGACAATGCTTTCCTCTGACTTTCAGTGTTCACGGCTAATGGTGAAAATGTCAGAGTCTCAGAATTTACATACCCTATGATCAAAACATCAGTGGGGATTTGTGGCATCTCTGAACTCTGGTTCTAAATTCTTACAAGAGCGACTATCTTATTGGCCCAGTTTGGTTTTGTTGGTAAACTGGAACCCAAATATCTATACCTATCCAGGGTGGTGGGGAGATGGTCATGGCTTTCCATGCTATAAACAGAGTGTGAGTTTGGGAACTGGAAAAAGACTCCAAAGGATACTGGTGTATCTCTGTATGTCAAGTCAATAGACAATGTTGATGGCCCAGCTCGGTCTGGGCAACTTTCAATTTGTTTCCTTGCAATTTTCTTAGCTTATGGGTGATTTATGAGTCGCAAACTGATGGGTAAAGCCTGGTGATTTGTGGTTACAGCATACAAAGCTATGTTTGAATATTTAAGCAGTGTCAATAAGAGGCAGCGAAAGGCATGATTTAAATGGTTCTGTGAGATAATTTTAGCATCTATTATTGTACCGCAGACAAAATGGACAACTTTTGTTTTTAAAGGATAAAGAAGAGATAAATACAGTTTTCAAAAATTGATGCTTTTGAACTCTAAGGATTAAGGTTTGTTTTTATTGCCCTTATTTCAAGGTAGAGGAGATACAAAAATTTAGAGGTGTTGAAAGGTATGAGAGAAAGTCAGTCTTTTTTGAGGAAATATGTTGATTTATTATACATGTCATGAGTAGTTAATTCTAAGCATGGGGGAAGGAAAGAAAGATTGCCAAAAGGTGAGAAGAAACAAATGAAGAGGCTGAGAAGTCTGTTTGGCCCAATATAAAAGAATAAATAAGGGGAGGGAAAAATCAATATAGATTTATTTCTCAAGTCCAACTGGACGAAAAAAGTAATTGGTGAAAATAGCCATAAAATTTTTAAAGAGAAAGAAGAATAACGTGTTCCTCCTAATAGAAAAATAAACTGGATTGCTGCAAAAATTAAAGTAGTGTTGCACCGGTCAAAAACTAACAAACAGGGGCCGGACCCATGGCCGAGTGGTTCCGTTCGTGTGCTCCACTCCTGCGGCCCAGGGTTTCACAGGTTCGGGTCCTGGGCACGGACATGGCACTACTGGTTGGGCTGAGGCAGCGTCACACATGCCACAACCAGAAGGATGCATGGCTAAAAATATGCAACTATGTACCGGGGGGACTTGAGGGAGAAAAAGGAAAAATAAAATCTTAGAAACAAAAACAAAAAAACTAAGAAATGGATCAATAAAACAAAATAATGCGTCCTCAGAGATCCTAAAATTTTTTTAAATTACTCAAAATAGGATAAAAGAAACATCTCCAATCAGTGATGAAATAACATTGGGGGAAAAGTTAGATCCTTGCTTTACATTATATGCCCAATGAAATGTAACCAAAAAGAATTAATAGAAATAAACAAAAAAAAGAAGTCATAATTTTAAGATGCACTAGGAAAATAGGAGATGAATTTTAGCTGGATTTAGATGGGAAATGACTTCCTTAGCTTAAAACCAAGGGAAGAAATCACAGTCACTCAGCCTTGCTGTGTCCCTCTACCCAGGGGAGAGAGAACTGATCACAAGTGAGAGCTGACTTTCTTTCACCTGAAGAACTTGTCTCCTAGGCAGGTCTGAGCTGGCAGGATCGGGACCTGATAGCTTACAACAATGTTTCTCACATCATGATCAGCAGACCAGCTGCATCAGAATCTCTTGAGATAAATTGTTAATGAATGAATGAATGAATGAAGAAAAGAAAGACAAAAGATTTTTTAAAAGATAAAAAAGAAATCTCGATTCTGTCTTAAGACATAGTGAATTAAAACCTCTAGCGATACAGCTCAAGACTCTACATATTTTAACCCACATTTTAAGCACACTATCAAGTTTTGAGAATTATAGGCTTATAGGAAGCATCATTAAGGAGGCTAGAAGGAGGGGGTTTTAACAAAGGTATTAGAACACGATGTGGTATCTTTCCTGCGATATCCCAGGGATGCCCACAGAAAGGTGTCTCATCAGGAGCAAGGCAGGTTCTCTGGGAATGACCCCTCCACCCATCCTTCATATTCCATGTCATTCTGTTGGGGTTTACAGCATGCAGTTGGCATGTTTTGCTCAAATCATTGGGTAAAAGGGCCGGCCCGTTGGTGCAGTGGTTAAGTTCGCACGTTCCACTTCAGTGGCCCAGGTTGGCCGGTTGAGATCCCGGGTGCAGACCTACACACTGCTTATGAAACCATGCTGTGGCAGGTGTCCCACATATAAAGTGGAGGAAGATGAGCACAGATGTTAGCTCAG
Source organism: Equus asinus (assembly GCF_041296235.1). NCBI lineage: Eukaryota > Metazoa > Chordata > Mammalia > Perissodactyla > Equidae > Equus > Equus asinus. The sequence goes on along the minus strand of NC_091804.1, from coordinate 8,070,680 downwards.
GGCCAGTCCTGCTTGGCAAAAAAAGAGGAGGATTGGCAGCAGATGTTAGCTCAGGGCTCATCTTCCTCAAAAAAAAAGAAAGAAAGAAAGAAAGAAAGAAAGAAAAATCAATGGGTAGAAGTGCAAAAGGGGAATCTCCCTCTACAGTATCTGGAAGGATTTTCCATCTTTTGGAGAAAAAGCAGTAAATCACCTGGTACTTGTTAGCACTGGCTTTCGTGAACAAATTTCTGTTGACTATGTCTAGAACAACGAATTGGCTCATTCAGTCTTCATTTCCCCTTCCTTCTGAGTTTGAGAGGTTAGAAAGCCAAACACTGTGTGTTCCAGGCTTCTTCGCTGTTGGAGTTAATGGATGACAATTAGGTTCTGCCAATCAGATTGACTCCCGTGATATTTGGATCACAGGAGTGCGCGAGGACCATCTTCCTGCACACTGTGTTGGTAAGCCAGGAGATCCTGCAGTATCTTTCCAGTTTACTTCTCCCAGTGTCTGAGCAGTAGAGACATCAGTGGCTTCTTGGTTTGGGGAGAACTCCACGGGCGGTCTTTGAGGTGGTAGTCTCCCTGGTGGGTTGGTTCTACAATGTTCCAACAACCAGCGACCCCTGAAGCCCACCCTCGCGCTTGCTCCGTTAGGCTCCACAGCGACTTTGTAAGCATCTGAGATCCTGTGTTAAACCCCTTTCTGCCTGAGACAAGCACAGCGAGTTCTGTTCTTGCACCAAACCAGTGGATACAACAGCAGTCAAGAGGGTGAGGAGTTTACATTAAAACGTCCTGATCAGGTTTAAAAAATGCCAGTTTCACTGAAGATGGTCTTAGAAGAAGTAGTAAAAATTATTAATTTTATTATTTACTCTTAAATATATGTCTTTAAAGTTTTCTGCATGGTGAAATGGGAAGTGAGCATAAAACATGCTGGTGCACACCAGATCATCTTTGTCTCCAGGGAAAACACTTGGGAGTTTGTCTGAATTGTGAGCTGAACTAGTCACTTTTTCATGAGACATATTTTTACTTTAAATAGCAACTGACAGACAGAGTAGGGTTATCCAGATTTGGTTACTGGGCAGACATTTTCTCAAAAATGCACAAAATGAATCTGTTATTTCAAGAAAAACCACTTTGTGTTTGTTGCCAGTGGTAGAACTTGAGCTTTCAAGCAAAAATTAAAACCTTGGGAAACTTGTGTCCACCACAGCAAGCTTGACATTTTCTCAACTCAAAGATTTTTTCTCATGAAATTTGTGGTAAAGTTACTGAATGCATTTTTTTCTGTTGTATAAGGTAATATAATATGTAATGACCAAGGGACAACATTACAAAATCACACATGGATAAAGATCCATTCAAAGTGTGAGACAGATCAATTGATTTTAATGTAACAGAGAAGGAAAATTCCACTGATATGGTTACAGGTTTCGCAGAGCAACGAAACTTCAAGAAACCATCACTTGTCAAATTCTGATGTAGTATGAAAGAAGAATATCCACAATTATTTGAAAAGGCTACATATTTTCTTCATGTACTTCAACCAAAACAGCACACTGAAGTAGATTGAGTGTAGAAGTGGACATGAGAATCTAGACGTATTTTATTAATCTCTAAATTAGATTTGCAAAAATTCGTAACAACGCAGTTATTCCCACTAATTCTTTTGTGTGGAGAGCAATGTTTCTTTTCACGAGAATATGTTATTTATGTTAATATGCAATGGCTTTATTATTGTTATTTTCATACACATAAAAACATTGAAAATTTCCACTTCAATCTATAATACTGTAAATATTGATAGACATGGCCCACTTGCTCAAAAGTTCTTTGGGGTCCTCAATAATTTTTAAGAGTGCAAAGGGGTCCTGTGAACAAAAAGCTTGACAATTGCTGTTTGAGAGTCGTGCAACTCAATACCACATTTCACCAGCAGATGCCGCCACGAATACACGTTGCACGCTTCCCTGCTGGGGCTTAAATTTGAAGCTTCAGTTTCTGCAGCACACACAAGTGACTTGCACTATCAATTAACGATAGAATTTTGTACCCGAGTTGATGGTGGGGAAGGAGGTGATAGAGAGAAGACCATCTCGAAGTCTTAATAAAGCCCTAGAAGAACTTGTGATCAGACTTAAGGAGGGAAATAAGAAAGACAAAAAAGAGGATGGTCCCCAGACTGCAGAGATGAAATGAGCACGGGTTAGTGGCTCTGCCTCCACCAGTGAGTGCTGGCCCATCTGCAGCTGACATCCAGGCTGGAGAGCATCCCCTGGACTCCCAGCTGCTAAATGAGATCAGACTTCTCCCTGAGGGAAAAACTTCCAGGGCTCTTTTGCTTTTTTACACGAAGAAAGCAATTCCTCACTGTGACCTTCAAGTTACTGTGAGACTTGACCCTGATGCCTGCCCGCTGTATATCCTTCACTGTCCACAAACTTGATTTTTCTTGCCAAATTCACAGAAGTAGTTCTCTGTGTCATGCTTGACAATGCTGTCACTGTGGTATACGTAGAAATGCCAATTCCGTAGGGCATGTAACATTGTGATGTACATGAAAATGCCATGTGTTATATATTCAAGTAGTTTGTTGCTCGGGAAATCTGTTCTGACAAACCAGGTCATTCCAAAGATGTAGCGCCCACCACCTGGGATATTATTATGATTATTGTAGTCTAAACTTCAGAAGGTCTCCGTTCCTCATCATCCAGTCCCATGAGCAATGCTTTAAGATGCTGATATTTCCTCTCCATGTATTGATGTCAGTGCACTCAGAGATAATGCATCTCTTCTAACTTGCTATGAAATTTGAGACACGATGCTATTACTGTTCTAAGCTTCAGTTCTGGAGCACAGCCACTTCCTTTTCAGATCTTTCTTCTTTGTTTCCTTTTCTGCATCTGAACCCCTCTTGCTGTGTTAATTCGGGCTTATTGTGTTTTTCCTCCGGATTTTCATTTCTCTGCCTTCCTCAAGGGAATCCCTGTGCCTTGTACTCAGGATGACTCACACTCACTCTCCCTCCTCCCACTGCCAGACGAGAAGAGGCAGCAGCTATTTCTTCATCCTCGGAAGAGGAACCTCATGTAGATCTTGTGTGTACAGAGGAGAGTTTCCTTCCCTGGGGTAGCGCATTTATCACAGTCTCTTCTACCCTGCCTCCCAGAGATCCAGGTAAACTGGCTCGACCATCAATGCTATATAGCCAGTCAATGTACAAGACTCAATCTACAAGACTGACTAAGAATTTGGGGGAGGTTAATTTCGTGGAGTCTTCTCAGGCTCCAGGCTCCTGACGCCCGTACTTTCCATTCTTCCAGTCTCTGTTCTGCTCCACTATGTGTGAAACTCAATACCTTCTCTGCCTTCTACCAGAAGCCCACTTACTCAAAGCACTGGTGAGCATTGGGCACTTACAGGACATTTCTGAGGAATTCAGAGGAGGACAGTGACAGAAATAACTTTGCAATGGAACTGCAAGTATTACCATTTTCCTTTGCCAGGCTCTCCCCTCGCCTGGTCCCAGCTGCCTTCCACTTTGCTTGCTCTTTTCTCCCTATCCTCTCTTTGCTCTCGTCTCTTCTCTCCTTCTTCTTCCTGGATCCATAAGTGATTTTCCTTTTTTAGCAAGAAATGCTGCTTTTGCCTTCCCTTCTGCAGTTTGGCACCAGCAAGCTGTGTGTGAGGGATCCAGTTCTTCCAAGATCTGTGCACTGAAAATGACAAAGCATTGCTGAAAAAAAGTGAAGAAGACCTAAATAAAAGGAGAGACACTCCGTCTTCATGGGTCTGAAGGCTCAATGGTGTTAAGATGTTAATTCTCCCTAAGTTGATGTACAGATTCAACGCAACCCCAATCAAAGTCGCGGCCAGTATTTTTGGGGGGTAGAAATTGATAAGATGATTCTAAAATTCATATGGAAATGCAAAAGACCTATTTTAGGACGGAGAAAACAACTTTGAGAAGAACAACAAAGTTGAAGGGCCAACATTACCTGATTTCAAGAATTATCATAAATCTGAGCAACGTTCAAAAAATTCTCGTGCCCTGGCCCTGCTGCAGACAGAGGAAATCTCGGGGCCCAGCAGCAGGAGTTTTTAAAGCTTCCTACCTAATTCCTCTGTGCAGCTGGCGTTGGAAACTGTTTTAGATTCTTAAGGGAATGTACTTCACTAAACCTCTAGAGGGCGTCCTAGGCTTGTGACGGCCAGAGGAATTGCCTTTGCGTCTAAATAGATGGTTACCCTGACATTCCAGGCCTACTTTTTTCAGATAATCATAATGTGGGGGAAAAGAGGAAGGAATAAACAAAATAAGACTGATGGTCACTACTGCTGGAATACTTTTTTTAAAAAAATACATTATTTATCAAGCCCAGGGCTTGAGAAGGCTTTTGTGAGCTTTTGATTCTGTGTTGATGCCATCCTGGTATGAGAAGAAGCATTCAGTTCTCACAGATTCTAAAGTGATCTTGGTGGCAAACAGAACTTTAGACTTAGCCTGGCATTTGGACCCTTATAAAACTTGGCTCTAGATTAACCTTCCAAGCTCTTCTAAGCTCTTCCACGCCCTTACTTATACCCTCTGTTGTAGCCACGCTGGTCTAGTCTAATCACCTTTTTCCAAACTTGATGTCCTGCTGCCTCTGACCTTTGAGTTCCTCAGATGAGAACCACTTGAGCCACAGCTCCACAGGGTGCCCTCCCTCCACCTGGTTCTCTCCAGCCCTCAGGGACCCCTCGCCCTCAGAGCCCTGTAACACTCTTCTCAGCACACTCATTAGGAACTTGTCCATTGCCCTGGGTTATCATACACCCTTGTAACTTTGCATGGTCTCATACCTTGTCTGATTGACTATATTATATGCTCTTTGGGTCCTGGGACACTGCCTTTACTTTATAAACCATTGGTAGAGCTTGCACGTAGACTGTAGATTGATGAAAAATTTGGTTATTATTAGATAAGCTTCAAGTGAGCTTCTTGAGAAAAGGGTCATGTGTTACAATTTCTCCCAGCGATTAGCATCCTGCCTAGAACAGTGCAGACACTCTTCACACTGCTATTGACTTGGGCGGTAAGTGCATGCGTCCAACATTTCCTTGCATTAAGCTGAATCTTTCTCCTCCATCTCCTCATTTTCCTCCTCTCCGGCTCTTTTAAAGAGACAACTTGGTGTAATCTGGCCCTAAGCCATTTCTCTCCTCTTCTCGCCATCACTCCCCTCCCCTCTCCTCCCTCTTTCTTCTACATGTGCTTCTGTGCCATAATAAGGAATATACATTTGGTCTCTGTCCCCAGTTTCTGGCACAGAACTCTGCAAGCCCTTGTAATTTCCTGAGAGATGGGGTGCTAGGAGCATCTTTTGTTTTAATATTTGGTTTTTGACCCCAGTTCCTGACATAGAGCTCCTGAATCCCTTGTAATTTCCTGAGTGATAAGAGCATTTTTTCTTCTAGTGAGATGACTATTGCTGGGCTTCTGGATGGGAGCTGGTCACCAGGAGGACCAAGATGTGATAGAAGCTTGGGAGGAGAGAAGGGGGGAGATGCGGGAGGTGGCGTCAATAATTGGTCATGCCTATGTGATGAAGCCTCCATAAAATATCCCTAAACTATGGAATTTGGAGAGTTTCTGGGCTGGTGAACAGATCCACGTGTGGGGAGGGTGGTGCACTCCAATTCCACGGAGACAGAAGTTCCTTAGCTTGCGACCCTTCCAGACCTCACCCTAGGGACCTCTTCATCTGTACCCTGCATCACATCCTTTAACAAACCGGTAAATGTGAGTAGCTGTTTCCCTGAGTTCTGTGAGCCATTCTACCGAATTATTGAACCTGGGAGGTGATCGTGGGACCCTCCAGTCAACAGCTGGTTGGTCAGAAGTATGGGTGGCAACCTGGAACTGCAGCTGGCATCTGAAGTGGGGGCAGCCTTGTGGGGCTGATCCCTCAACACGTGGGGTCTGCGCTAACTCTGGGTAGTTAGGTTCAGAACTGAATTAAATTCTAGGACATCCAGCTGATGTCTGGAGAATCGGAGAATTGGTTGATGGCGTGAAGGAAAACCCTACACATTTAGTGTCAGAAGTATTGTGAGTAGAGGAATGGTTTTCCTTCAGCTTCTTTATTAACACGTTAAACAACAAGATTGAAGAAGTGATGAGTGTAAGCAATAAGTGCAACAACTCTGATGCGGTCTGCACATGGCTGTGATTTTATTGGTGACAAAGTCACAAGCACTGCCAATGTTTCTCTGGTTTACCAACCTGTATTCATGATCGAGAGAAATGTTAAATTGCAGTAGATTTTAGTGAAAATAGAGATGCAATTTTTCCCCATATTTGCTCATGAATCCTCTCAATTCTATCCAAATACCTCTCGTGGCAGAGGAGGTCTGTGGTCTTTCAGGTTAAGAACCTCTCTTGTAGAACAATATGTTAAATGCTAATTTTTCTTTAATTGTCAAATGAATTCTTTTCCTTTCTTTCTTTTTCTTGTTTCTTTGTTTCTTTCTGGTTCTTTCTTTCTTCATTCCTTCCTTTCTTCCTTTCTTTCTTGCTCTTTCCTTCCTTCCTTCCTTCTTTCCTTCTTTTTCTTTTTATTAAAAACATTCAGATCTACAGAAAGGTTGCTATCTAAGTTGCTATCTTTGCATGTAAGGTCGTGTGGGGAAGCTGAGACAGGGATCAGTGGTTCTCAGACTGTAGCAGGCAGCAGAATCACTTGGAGGGCTTGTTAAACCCAGATGAGAGGGCCCTGCTCCTAGAGCTTCCGATTTAGGTGGGGCCCAAGAGTGTGCATGTCTAGCAATCTCCCAGGCGAGGCTGATGTCACTGGTGTAGGATGTTTCTTTGAGAAATACTCCCTTATACAGAGTTTGATATTCCAGCATTTTGATGGTTTGAATTGAGTAAGTGACTGTCTTGGAAGGAGAATTTGATGCAGTCAGGGTGAAGTAGGAAGAGCCGCTCACATGTGATCACAAGGCAAGGGGGCTGTGGGGGAGAAGCCTGAGGGTGGCCTAGAGACACAGACTGGTGTGGCAGGTGACTTGGACATCCTGCCCCACACCCCAGGCTCCCCTCGGTCTGCCAGCAGCTGTGGCAATCAATCTCCAGCATGCTGACGTTTTCCCCAGCCCGGGGACTTTCACCTACACCACCAGTCTGCTCCTCTGCACACAGGGGCAGTGACACCCTTGGTGGCGGCCGTCTACCCAGAGGGTCCCATGGAGGTATTCCCCAGCCTCCCTGTTTTCAGTGTGGTCCACGTGGTTCTGCAGAGATCCCCAGCTGGCTTGAGGCCCTGCTACCCACAGCAGTAACCCACTCCCTAATTCTCACTGTAACGGCCATTTCCAACTTCCCTGTCTCATTCTCTCCTCCGTCTCCCTTCTGCTTCTTGGAATCGTGTTCCAAATAAAACTACCTATTCCCCAGTGCTTGCCTTAGGAACTACTTTTGGGGAAACCCAGTTGAAGCTGTGTATTGAAATCCTAGCCTGTAACTTACCCTCTGAGGGACCTGACCCACTGGTCATATCTCTTGAGCCCCATTTCCTTATCAGTACCCCAGGACAACACTACCTGTTTCCCAGTTATTGTGAAGATGGGCTAAGATGGTGTTCAAGAAGGACCCTGGGCCAATGCCTGGCACAGGGTACAGCTGCTCAGTGGATGTTAGTCCCCTCCACCCTTGAGGCCGGCTGTATTCTGGGAGGCAGAGGAAAAAGGGCAGAGGAGAGAATTCATTTGTCAGATCCATGACACACGCAGGCAAAGGAATTCGCCTCAGCCACAGCGATGTGGTTGAGAGGATGGATTACTCCCTGTTCCCTGAAAACGCAGCTCTCACTCTCAGAGAAGTGGACTGACAGTAAACACATTGGGGGTGGCCTTGGGTACTTTGAGCCGTCCTGCTTCTGTCCTGGGAATTAAAAATCCTCATCCACAGCACCTTCTTCCACAAAATGTATTTGATTTTGGCTGACGAGTTTTGGGTGCAGAAGATTACCTCATCGATTATCTGACAACATTCCTCTTGCCCTTCTCCCCTCCATCTCATTTCAGGAAATGGGTTTTTTAAAATTATTATTTTGATAATTTTATAGCAGATGTATTAATGAGATGACATTCACTGATTTGTTTGACAACGGGCCTCAATTTATTTATGGTTTGGTTAAAATTCTGTAAAATAGAAAGAGAAAGAAAAACATCTTTAAATCAGTTTCAGAATTCTTTGCTCAGCAAGCCTCTCCCTCCCAGCCAATAATGCAATGTTGTTGAAACAGAATCCGGACAAGAGACACTGATGGGGAGGAGATCAATATGGGTTGCCTCTTCAGTCTCCATCTGCTTTGCATGAATTTTCATGCCGGCTTTCTCTGTGGGGATATGTTTCTAAGTACGTTTGCTGCAGGCAGATACATGTGAAGGACAGAAGTAGAGTGAGACGGAGATAGATAAGAAGAAAGTGTGAAATGCAAGAGAAACCAAAACAAATATAAATTTAGAGTGGCATATCAATTTTTTGTAATTAAAAGTAATTTAACAAGTCAGTTTTTATGAGTTCAAATGCAAAGGAGAGCATTCTTCTTGTGAGAAAATTTTATATGTAATTTGAGACTTGGAACTGTGGACACCAAAGCAGGCTTTATCTGGCATTCAATCCCTCAGCTCTGTCTCAGCTGAAAGAGCCAGCAGAACCCAGCACTGTTTGTCTTTCTGGCTCCTGGAGAGCAGTGGAATATGGCAGTGGGTCAGGGAGATCAGGCTCATTTTAAATAGACAAATAGAATTGGAGATGCAGATGAGTAAAAGCTAAGAAACTGAGATGAATCACTTCCCCCTTTGATTGATCATGGCTGCCTGTTTCTTCGACCACAGTAGACTCAAGCCACTTGTGTCCAGGATTCATATCCAGTACGTTGTGATTTTTTGCATAGTACCCCTGGGACCTTGGAAATATCTTTTCCTACGTAAATAGTTTTAACCTTCAGATTTCACTGCATGACATCTTGGCTATACATATTGTAGGGGTGTGTGTGTGTAAGTACGATGTCAAATATCAAATATCTGCATGTGTGCATACACATGGTGAGAGAGAGAGAGATCCTTAAACACAGAGCTTAGAAATTTGCACTTAATTCAGTTGGCCAAAGGAGTCACTAAAAGTTTGTGAACAGAATATTGATAAACCCAACATTTCCTTTCAAGAAATTTACTGTGGTAACAGATGGATCAATTATCTAAGAATTGGTAGTGTTGAGGTTGTTGACTACCAGCAGAAAAAATAATTTGGGAGCTCATGAAAATCATCTGGATAAGAAACAAGGAGAGCTTACCCAGGAATCCTGGCACTCATAACAGCCATGAAACAATGCACTTGAGAAACTTTGAAGAAATAGGCTGACCATGAATTCCCTGGGGGATTCCCTGGGGGAATGAAAGGAAGAAGCCACAGATATTTCAGAAATGTGACACGTCTGTCTATCCAGCTCTGAGTCAGGACCTCATTAAAAGATTACCACATCCAGTTATTTACAGCGTTAGAAAGGACCCCAGAGGAAATTCCATCGTGCCCTCCAGTCCCTGCTGTCCTACTGATCTTCCTACTGTCTATCCTGTGCCTTCCCACATGCAATAGGACTTCTTCCTTACAGGTAATTGCTATGAAGGATCTGATTCTATACAAAAGTATTTTATAAGTAAAGAGGGAAGCCTCTTAATTTTGAATATACTCTGTTTAAGATGGAATTTGATTTCACTTTACATGATCAGCTGAATTATCTCAGAGAGAGAAGATGGCCTCCTCAGCTTTAGGACAGGAAGAAGGTACTTTGGAGTACATGGAAGACCCCGAGCTTTCTGGAGATGGTAGAACCTAAGGAGAGAAGAGGATGTTGAATGGATGTCTTTGTAGGCTGGGTATTAAGCACTGTGGCCTTAGGGAGCAGAGGCAAGGATCCCCAATGGTCCAGCCTGTGGTGAGGGGAGTGGACACTTGGGAGGAACAACTTTGTGGTTTTCTTGAGCCAGACTCATTTCTTATTTTCTTGATGTCATATAAAAAAAATCTGGGTTCTTTATGATCCAACAGAGCAGGTGGGATAGCCCCAATAAGGACTGATATTGAACCTCAAATGGTCTTGGTGAATGGAAGCATGGAGCCAGGCTTAACTTGTTTTAAAGAAATAAAGAAAGAGGGTGATTCATCTACCCAAATACTGTGAGCCACAAGCACTTCTTACAATGATTAAAATGCAGGACTTTGCATTTTTATTGGGCTAATTTTTTAGAGATGTTTTCTATAGTTGATTTAATTGGATTTACCTTGTGAAACTCTCAGCTTTGTGGGCTTGCTGATGATAGAATGGAAATTCACTACTGTTAATGCTGTCACTGGCCTGGGAAACATAAGATGTGTCATGGGTAATTTTTTTTGACTCTTGTTAAAGGTGTATGTGCCTGTAGGGTAAATTCTTTCTGGGTCTCACCCATGGTAATTCCATGCCTCTTCTACCATTCTGAAGATTAACATTGGGCAGCCCTAATCATTGATGTAACTCCCATGTTGGGAAAGTGCAGAGTGAGCCAGGGTGGGACTGGGAAAGATTGGATATGGGGCTAAACCCAAGTACGAGGCTGAAGCACTTTTGGAGCCATTGCCTAATTGCAGGTCATTGAACAGAACAACCACAGGTTAATTATCCAGTGAAACCTGAATGGCCAAGCCCAGGACAACAGGGCATTCAAAATACAGGATGGCTCCAGCCCACATTCATGCTGTGGGCACTGGCCACGTTTAATTTACCTTGTTTTAAGAATGCCTTCCATTTGCTCTCTCTGAGAACATCTGCCATTGCAAGAATCAAATCGAGCGTGCCCTGTTCCTGTTGAAAATTACTCTCTTTTGAGAATTTCCCTTTTGCTTGTCTTCCATACCTTTAAACCAGCATCCAATTTCATTAAGTCAACAAGCGTCTTTTACATGTTATCATCGATGGGGATTCCAACACACTTATGACATTCCTGTTGGGTTGATTGAAACACAAAGACTGTTTGTAAATGCTTGAGAAGCTATCTCCCCACCCTAAACCCATGACCCCATTGCATGAAGGACTTTCATTTAAAGAGCTCATTTGAGCCTTACCTCATCCTAGGAGGCTGGTATTATTACTTTTGCTGGAGAGGGCAGCTACTTTCAGATCAGAAATAAACAAACTTTTTTTTACTGAAAGAAAAAAAAAGTTTAACAAGCCCTATACTCTTTAACTCTTTAATTAAGATGTAGCAAGATGTAGCCTTGTCATCTGGAATGCTGGGTTAATTCTTTGAAAGATACACACACACACAGACACACACACACACACACACACACACAAACATCCAATGATCTAAATGGTAAAACAATTTGCTTAGGGTCATATACCAGGATTTCTGCATAATCCTGAGATTCTGCAGTAAGTCTTGGAATGAGTTTTGTAGAAGAGGGAGTAAATCATTCTGTGTTGGTCCAGAAGACATCTTAGACTAATGATCGTAGACTAATGAGTAGAAGCTATTTTAGGAGGCAGTCTTAAACCTGATATGTAAAAGAACTTTCCTAAAAAGATGACGTAATCCGTATTCATAATACACTCTTTTTTTAAAAAAAGTCCTAGTTTCCAAAGCAGTCTTTATGGTATGACATCATTTTTATAAAAAGGAAAACATGCACATACGCATAGTGAAAAAGTTTGATAAGACTGAGTTTAAAAACTCTTTATTTATTTATGTTTTCTAGTGTTTATCCATGAGTCTGCATTTCTTGTGTCACAAAAATAATAATGTGGAAAAGGGAAAATGACTTGTTAACACTCAGGGCCATTCAAAGGTGGGGCAGGTTATAAGCTGATAAACCACTGTCACCAGAGGGAGTGAGCAGAAGTGAGGTTAGTTGACAGAAATTTCACGGAAGGAGAGCCTTCCACTTAGTTATCAATGAGAGAAGATGGCCTCTAATGCCTAGCCCAGTCTGAAGGTTCTGGAACTTGGAATTCTTCTCATCTGGACTATATTTTTCAAAGCCAATTAGAAATATTCTGACAATCATGGCTTCCGGTCACTCAGAGTCAAGAGAGTGCTAGGCTATTTTTAACCAGTGTTAAATCCAAAATATCTTCAGTATGTATTTTTTCCTACATGAGCAAAATTAAAAAGGTGCCATTTTGTGTAGGAGCTGGGCTGGTTGCATAGTAACTGTCAGGCCCCCAAACACACCTGCCTCCTTCTGGCAGCCCCATTTCATCACCCTTGATGTAGTCCAAATTAGCAGCCTCTTAATGGAAGATTGCTAACTTCTCTTTCTATGAAGTAAATAAAATAATTGAAAAAAAAGGATAACCCAGATTTTCCTAATGAGATTTAGTCCATCCTTTTTTTTTGAAAAACCTGAAAACATTTTAAGTGTCAGTGATCTTTCCTATCCAGATAGGCAAAAAAAGGAAAGGGCAGACCCCACAACAGTGCCTGTCCATGAGGAAGCCATTGGAACAAAGCATGAAATTCAGTCCAGCCCCTCTGGCTAGAGCAAACACCTTTCCATAGAAATGAGAAAAGCTATTTTGTAGAAGATCAAGGCAATGCTTCCTCATGGGGCAGACGTGAGCTGAGAGATCTCTGCAAGAGATTTGAACCACTTCGTGGGCCACCCAAGTCTCATGTTATGAAATGAAAGGAACTCTGTGAATAGCAACACCAGCTCATAAAGTCCCATAAATGAAAGAAAAGACATAAAATACTCAGTACGTTTTCTTCACAGTCCTCCTATTTTTTTCTCTTAGGACAATTTGTTAGGCTGACGGGACCTGAAGGGCTGGCTCCACACCTGCAGTTCCCTTAGATATTCGGCAGTTCTCTGCTTGCTCTAAGTAATCTATCAAAAATAATGAGGAGGATGGCGGTTGCTGCTGTGCAGAATGTAGCCGGCAGAAAGGGCATCTCTCCTTAAGTAACCCCACACTTATTCTGGGAAAATTTCATAAGAAAAAAAAACGAAGTTCAACAAATGAGAGATATTTTTTGCATCATAGTTTTCTCTGCCATTTTTGTTATCTTTAGGCGAGAAGGGGAGTGTGACACAGCTTTTGTTAATTACAGGATATTTTGTTGGCGTCTTGTGTCTGGTTTTGTCATTGGGCTGTCCAACTGCACAGGGCAACAAGGCTTCAAAGCCCATCACAATTTTAACTATGTTCGTAGATTGCCCCAAACCAGAGTTGTGAACTCAGGCTGCCGTCTCTCAGTGTATCTACGCCTGTGCAGGTGGTTCGTTTTCCATTTTCCCTCCGTATACAGTATATAGCACAGACAGCATTACAGTACAAAGGCAGGCGCCTTTTTTTAAAGAAAGAAATATGATACCACCCTACAGTACCAATTATTTTTATATTGTTGTGCTCTCTTCTGGTCCTTACTTATATTACGTTTGGTACACGGGCATTTTATAGAGGTATTTGTAGAATAATCCAACTGTGCCTGGCTTTGTATTCTGCTATTTCCAGTTGACTTTGTGTCACAAACACCTTTTCCCATTTATAATCGTTGTTTGTAATTACTCTGTGACATAATATCATAGGATATGATGTACCATAACTTCCTAAACCTTCTCTTATTATTGAACTTTTGGGTCACTTTATATCTGTACTATTATAGATGTGATTTAAAAACAGTCTCTGTTTACATTTTAATAAAGACACAAACTATCATTTGACTCCCTAATGGGTTACTAAAGATATCACTAACTGTGTGGTTACTCGTTAGTGTCCTCTATATATGATTATAATGCCATTAGCCTGTTGTGTCTAAGGCAGATGCTTTCTACTGATTGGCTTTCCGGGAATCTCGAATTGAAACCCTGCGCCATGAGTGCCTCTCATGTCTGAAAATGAAGTTCATTAAAAAAAGCAATTTAAGAAAATCCAAAAAGACCTTGATTAACTAGAACATTTGAGTGGAGAGCGTTCAAGTTAATTGAATTTCCTGGTACTTGCTACTGCTATTCTTATTAGCTTACATTTATACAGAGGTTAGAGGTTAAAAAACAATTTTCATGGTACAATCTTTTAAAGCATGTAACTTGGAGTTGGTAAAAAACTTGTTCCTTCTTTATCCTGGTTCCCAACATTGTATGTGAAATGTTTGTGTCTCTTTGTGTCCTGGCAGTGCCACAAGCTCTCTCACATGGTGAGTGCAATTCCATCCCTTTGAAAGGGGGCCTTGCAGACTCACCTGGTGTCATTCTGAACACCAGGCGGGTGTAACATTGTCCATGCGATTGGAGTAGTGTGGCCCCAGTATGGTGAAACTTGAGAATTGTCTATAAGACCCCAGGCAACTCATTGCATGTATGACTTTTTCAACAAAATTTCAGAAATGAGTAGATGGTTCTGTCCTTCCTCTTTCTCATCACAGTGGATTGACACAAAAATTCCAGATAATTGAGGATTTCATCATTTAAGGTTCGTAGCACTTCAGAACTTGTAGAGCCTGTGAGGACCACCTAGGTGAGGTCTTTGAAGCCCAGAGGAGCCGTGAGTTTCCTTCAGGGGTTAGGACTTGACTTACAGCCCTGGAGCTGTGAGTCATTATCCAGTGCTGTTTCTTCTACTTTATTTTATCTGGAGTTTTATTGCATATACTCTTGGATCTTTTTTTGAAACAGCCAGAAGCAAGTGATGGAGCATCCCTTAAAACATTCACAAATCTTATTGTTGGTTTTGCTGTCAACTCACTTAGCAGGACTGCATTAAATATAAACCAAGGACATTTGATTTACTGTCATTCTTTTGTTAACTTTTTATTGTGTACCTACACTGTGTTAGGATATGTGCTAGGTGCTCAGAACACAGAGACAAAAGACACAACAGTGAGGCAATTTGGTGTGGGGGTCAAACAGACCAGGGCTTGAACTCCAGTTCTGCCATTTATTAGTCATAATCTTGGGAAAATTACTTGACCTCTGTATCTATGTAGAGAGTAACACAAGAAAGTCCAGAATATCGGTTTATTCCTCTCCAATGCTCCATTGGAGATGATGCCTTTCCTTATGTATTGAGAAATATTTGGGTCCATGAGTCTCTAGAGGGGGTGGATTCCAGTCTGCCCTTCTCACCTCGAAGACAGGGTGATGCTTGGATATCTCTGATGAGAAGAATGGGTAGTGTGATGACAGAGGACCACCCCAGAGGTTGGAGGATTCAGGAACAGACTTGAGTCTGTCTGTTGGATAGCACTGGCCTCCAGGAGGGGTATTGTCTTTGGTGCCAATGAAGCTGTCCCTGGAGGTCATTTCCTGTCTGCCAAGAATTCTGCAGGCCTATTGGACTTGATGTCTTCTCGACTGAGTGTAAACCAGAAACCTTGTGTCCTACAGAGCCCCTGGGATTCTGAAAGGAGTCTGTCCCAGCACCCATCCATTGTAGTAGCTAGAAGTGTGAAGATGTTCTTGACTTTCTTCTGTTATTCTCTACATAGGCAGACAGGTCACATAATTTTTGACCTTTTATTAAGTTTAGGGAAGGTAGGAAGAACTTCATAATCCTGAAGTCTTATTATAATTTTCCTTCTACAAATTTTGAAGAAAACCTGCCTCACCTCTTCGTGACCAGCAGTGCTGGTCGGTAGGGTGAAGCTCAGAGCTCACAAGAGGAGGGCAGGGCCTCCTGGGATAGGAGGAACTCCTGTCTCCTCAACTTTCAAATTGGAAGACCAGTCGGGGTGGGCCAGAGTGACCAGCCAAAACCCACAGAAATAGAGGCTGAAGTGAGGTAGGACTGATGGCTGGCCTCGTGCTGACCCTACAGGGATGCATGGGTGGCTGGTCTGGGCTCCAAAAGTGACACACACAGTCGTCTTGGGAGCAAGATTTGAAATGCATAAGATTATGTAATGCTATAATTTTATAACTGTGTGTGTGAGCACGTGACTGAGAGGCTCTGTTTCAGGATTTTCTGCCGCAGCCTTTATCAAGATCTAACCAGCAACCTTCTTCGTGAAGGAACAAAAAGCAGTAATGAAGGTTGTGAAATGTAGTCTCTGGTAGGGATTTTCCTTTTGCAGGACGCATTGCTACCCACACCCTGAGCAGTGGTTTCACAATGCTTGCGGCCATCAAGGCTCAAAACTTAGAAACCACCTTCCAAGCTCATTTCCTCACCTCACTCTCAGTTAGCCAGTATTCCTTTTTCAATTTTGGTTGTGTTGCTTTTCCATAGTCCTTTCACCAGGACCATTCTGCTTCCCCGAAACTAAGCTTCTCTTCACTCCATCCTTTCTCCTGAATCTGCTATAATGTCCTCAAGTCCAGACATAATAATGATACTTTCTTGCTAAAGAATCTGTAAGGGATCTTGACTAGAGAGGAAACTGTAAACTCTTTTGTCTAACATTTTGTCCCCACTCACCCATCCAGCATTATATCCCACTTCTTCCCAACATTTCCTTTATTGCACTCACGTATTCCCTGAACTTCCACTAGATTTGCCTAATTTGCCCTGTGGTTTTCTGCTCCTGGGACACCATCTTCTCCTTTTCCCTGACTTTTGAAATCCTATCTTCAATATCCTGTTCTCCTCTGTGAAAGTATCTGCATCTCCCCTCCAATTTGGAAATAATCTCTCCCTCCTTCATCCTCCCATTGAGAGTCATTTGGACACTCTCCCATGTAACTTCTTGGCTGCAAGAATCAAGAAACCAGAAAAAAGAGATATGCTAGCAATATATATTTGAGAGTTTTCAGCATTTAGATGGTGTTTTAAGTCATGGGATTGGAGGAGGTCACTTAGGAGAGAGAATAGATGGACAGGAGAAGCGGGCTAGGAAGAACACCAGCATTTAGAAGTTCAAGGGTGTGGCTCTGGTCGTATCATCTTCATATGATCATGTAAGTTTAGCACAGGGCAAGCATCAATAATTGACCTTTGAATTTAATTAAAAATTGGGTCAATATTTCCCAGAACTGGAGTTTCAAATGTTTAGGGTGTTCCTGTACTAGGGATGGAAGAGGTGTCAACCAATCCCTTGTCCAGGGTGCTGATCCGTGAGCCATGTCCTTCCCACTAACCACTGTCCTAACGAACGTGGGTTATTGATAGATTCATGCATTTATTCACAAACACTCAAAGACCACTTTTTCTGTAACATGCACTGGTGAAAGAATAACTAATATAACAATTAATTATACTGATGAGAAGTTACAAGAGTGTGAGGCACAAGAAAATAGGCCAAAATTTACAATAGAGTGCAAGAAATGCTACCAATGTGGCAAGAACAGCATGGTTGTCTCTCATTCAGCCACTTGGAGGAGAGAGAAAACATGCAGTATGGAATTTACCCAAAAATCAGTGTGAAGATGCCATTCTCCAACAGGCTAGTGAAAAAAGTGCCCCTCAGACCCTGATGCTCCATCTTTCTTCAGGTTTTAAGAGACGTAGTAGTGTAGTGATAAAAGCCTGGACAGAGTCAGACAGATCTGGGGCCAGCACCTGGATTTGTCACGTATGTGTTAGCTAGGGTGAGTGATTAAACCTTTTTGAAATGCAGGCCAGTCGTGGGTACAATAGTTCTCTCCTTGTGGTTCTAAGCTGGAGATGAATCTGCATCAGAACACTCTTAATTTTGTTGTTGTCGTTACTGCTCTTCCCTTGACTTTAGGTGTGGCAAGAGGAGAGGGAAATGAACTGGAAACTCTCTTAACTCCCAAGGATGAGCTCTTGTCTACAAATTGAAAATTACCTTAAATCTGCAAAAGTGAAAAGAAAAATGATTTTTAAAAACTCTTTTGGGTGGATGAGGAGTGAAGAGGCTTTTTCCTTATATTCAAGCACACCAAATGCCAACTGATAGAAAGTTTTATTATATTTGTATGTGAAGTTAAATGAGTCATGAGTCAGGAAGCAATGGGTAAATGAGTGATTGTGAGACAGGCAAAATATTTCTGTGTACTCCTTGCTACTTTTTTATTAAATGAGTCACAGAAAAGAAATACGAAATTGACTCCATAAAGGCCAGTCTGTTAAAAAAAAAAAACCCAACCCAAAGCTTAACAACAGAATAAAAAAGTACCCTATATTACTCTCTCCAATGGAAGCTCAATGACACAGTTGGGGCCAATGTTTACCATTTTCAAAAGCAAGAAAAATTGAGCTACAACTTCTCATTATTCTCAGAAAATAAAGAATGGAAGTGGGGTTGGCTAGGAAGCTTTCTGAAGTTGATTAAGTCTAAATGGATGCAATAGTGCTGTGCAGACCCACAGCCAGCATTCCACCAGATTCATGGTTTAGATGTTTCCAATCATTTATTTCTGTATAAGAAACAATCCCAATCTTAATGGCTTCAAACAATCAACTTATGATTGCCTAGGTCACCACTTCAGGAAAGGTTTGGGTAATTCTGCTCCATTTGGCATTGACTGAAGTCACCTGCTGGTATTCATCTAGCAGAAGGGATAGTCTGGAGGGTCCAGGATGGATTCACTCACATATCTGGCATCTTGGCTTGGGAGGCTGGAAGGCTGAGCTCCCCTGGGAGTCTTGAAGGGAACACCTACCTCTGGCATATCCTGACAGGTGGTCTCAGGGCAGTTGGATTCCTTCCGTGGTGGTTCAGAGAGTCTGGAGTGGGGACTGCAATAGCTTGAGTGGTGCTGAAAGCATCTGTATGTGGAAGCTTAGCTTATAAGTCCTAGAACATCAATTCTACCACATTCTAGTATTGGTCAAGCCACTTATTAAGGGCAGTCCAGATTTGAAGGGGGGAGAATGAGACTTGCTCTTAATGAGAGGAGTAGCAAAGAATTTGTGGTCATCTTTATTTGATTCTATAGACTTATACCTGGGTTATAAATGCTGGGGACACTTCAGACTCAAGTTCCTGTGACATGCTATCATTTCGCTCTGGATAAAGCACCTTTCTGTGCACTCTGATGGCCTCCTAAAGCAATCATCTGCAACTCACGGCCTAAGAGTTTTCCTGGTACAGGATTTTTCTTAGCCTAGTCAAGGGTCGGGCTGGAAGACCTGGGCACTTCATGCTTGCCAATGATGGATAGGAGATGAACGATAAATACTACTGAGATACAGAAAGTCATCATGCTCATTTATCACTGAGGCTGTTTAGAATCTCTGACACACAGTGTTGAATACAAGTAGTGTTAATGAATATGTCTGTTTAACTAGCTCCTAGATCAAGGAAGAAAACGTTAACAGTCATCCCAGAAAACACCATGTCCCCTCTCCCAGCAACCATCCCTCTCCCAAGGACCACTACTCTCCTGACCTCTACCCAGGTAGATTGGTTTTGCCTGCTTTTGAACTTCTGAATTGTTTTGCATGTGCTCTTCGATGTCTGGCTTTTTTCACTCAACATTACCTTTCATTGCCTGTTTAAATCACCGGTACATGGAGAAGCTTGCTCATTTTATTGCTATATAGTGCTCCACTGTTTGCTATACTACAGTTTATTTTTCAATTCTATTTTCAAACGTCGACTGAAATTTGGGTGGAAGTCCGGCTTTGTCTCTTATGAACATATCTTTTGGTGGAAACATAAAGGCGTTTCTGTTGGGTATATACTGAGGAGTGGAATCTCCCAGATCTCCTTTGGAAATGGATTTTCCTTTTCTTTCCATCCGTAAGACCTCTGCTCATCTCTGCACCTTTAATTACCTGAGCCACTGCAAAACTTTCTGGCTCAAGCAGACCCCTTCTCCAATCCATCTGTTGACACTTTTATCACGGTTGCTCTCCTAAAGCTGATACTGCTTGGGTGCCACTCCTCTCACCCTAAAACACCTGGTGGCTCTCCACTGTCTTCAAAATAGTCTGCAGTGTTGAAGGTCTTCCAACACCTGACTCTGACAGAGCCTTCGAGCTTGCACCAACGTCTCCATCCTTTTGCACACTCTGTTTATCAGTCATATTATCTTATTCACGGTTCCCAAGTCACAGCTCTCCCATTCTTTGGGAATATTTTCTCAGCCTAAAATATTTGCTCTCCATTTTCCAGTTCTCAAAGTTTTAGATGAACATATATAGCACAAAATAGTATTTGTTGTAGAATTATCAGAGTAGATACTCAGATGTCTAATAGGCGTTGCCAACACTCAGTTGACTCATTCCCCACCTCCTTTTCTTCCATCTCTGCTATTCCGGTCAAATACCCCTTCCATTTGCTCAGCTCCACAACTCAGAAGCCACCTTCTTGTTCTCTTAACTTCCTACTCTCCACATCCAATTCCTGAGCCAGTTCTGACTGCCTGCTCTCTCTACAAAACACATCCCCAGATCTGACTGTCGCCTCCCCTGCCCTTACCAGTCTTGTACCAATCTCAGCATCTCCAGCCTGGGTTCTACTGACACCTTCTTATCTTCCCATCTGGATCTGGTCCTCTTCTTTCCTCCCTTGCCTCCCTATAGTCAATTTACCACAGCAGTCTGAGTGATTTTTTAAAAAATTGATCCATTCATGTCATTCTGTGATCCTTAAAACCCTCAAGTGTTTTCCACTTGACTTGGAATAAAATCCAACCTCCTTACTGCCACCTAGAAACCTGCACCACGGGATTCCTCTCATCATCCAGTCCTTTTCTCAAATGTTTCTTCCTCTGAGATGGTGTCTGAGCCCCTACAACTCCCTCTTTAGCCCCTTGCCCCGCTCTACTTTCTAGAGAGCTCTGGTGGCTGGCTGAAACCACATCTGTTTGTTTATTTTGGGTCTCCTCTCACTAGAATGTAAGCCCTGAGGGAAGTGCTCCCACTTGGTTACCACTGCACCTCCCCCCCGCCCCCCCCCCCCCGTGCATATAGTAGAGCCTGGCCCATCATGGCGCTGAATAAGCATTGGTTAAATAAGTGAATATGTGAATGAATGAATATATAGATGAATACACAGCACCATCATTCCTCCAATGCTGTCGAGACTTAGGATACAGGCTCTTATTCTCCTGAAATCTCCTATATGCTCCTATGAGATCAACTTGTTTCTTCTGCTGGAATAATTTACACTAACTTGAATTTATTACTTATTTCATTCTGCTTTATAGGAATACTGGCTTACTTGTCAGCATCCCCCATGGGTTGTAGGCTCCCGAATGCAGGCCCTCCTCATCTTAGCCATCTCTGCATCCTGATCAGGCCCTGCAGATGGCCTTCCATGCTGCACGTCTCAGTAAGGGGTTTACCTGATGTTAAAGGGTTTACCCAAAGAGAGAGTTTGCGTGCTTGTGAAAGAACCTTACAAAGATCAGTATTCTTAAGTGGGTTAGCATTGCAAAAAGATATTTTTATGGCCTTTAAGTCTCTTCCAATACCCACTCCAGTTAAACTTTGCCTAAAGACGTTTTGTGTGTCAAGGAAAGCTGACCGTGTGCTGACCTGTTTCATTTCCAGCTAAGGGCACATTGGGATCCTATTTTGAAAATTGGATTAGAAAAAACTTAAATTTAAATGTATAATATCAATTAAACCTTATTTCTCTCTTTACTGGAAAGTCTAAGAAAGAAAAAGCCCTGTAGTGATTAAAGATCTCTGTCCCTGTAGACAGGCTTCTAACTATAAGAAAGTCGGTTTCCTAGAGCAGTACCTTATCCACAAGAGAGGGAAGTGGTTCCCAGGTTGGATGTTTTCTTTTTTTTAACAAACCCAAAAGTTTACTTACTATCCTAGCATCTCTAATGTTGGAACTGCGTCTCAATTGCTGAACATAAATGCCTTCCTTTTGGAAGCAGGAAAAAGCAACCACAATGGACAGTGCACAGCATCAACAAAACACCCGCCTCGCGGACCCTTCTATCCAGCCTAAGAGGAGGAAGGGTGTTGATGTGTCATTTAGAGGCATTGTGTGTTACAAATGAAATATTTCTGTGGTTCTTGATTCTCAAATGAGGTGCATGTGGGGATATAGGCATAGGGAATATAGTCAATAATATTGTTATAACTTTGGTGACAGATGGTTACTAGACTTATTGTGGCGATCATTTTATAATATATATAAATGTCAAATCACTATGTTGTACACCTGAAACTGACATAATATTGTATGCCAACTATACTTCAATTAAAACAAACAAACAAAATCTACAGCAGACTTTGTGTGAACAGGAAATAAACCTTTATGCATTACGCCAAAATAAATAAATAAAACAATAAATACGGTGAGATGCCTGAGATGTCCCTAGTTATTTCATGTGGATTTGGAGGAAAAGTGTACAAAGGAAATGTTGCCTTTGCATGGTACACGTGGACATAGCATTTATTTTTTAATAACCAAAGGGAGCAATAGAGACACAGGGACATCCTTTCTCTTCTGAGATTTTCTAATAGGACATTTCGTGAGAACTAAAGATGCCTCCTACATAAAGGAAGAAAGATAACTAACTTTTCAAGCCACATTTCAATTATTTTAACAATCGACTAGGGTTTCTTTCTTTTTCCCCTTCATTATTCTACCATCCTGTAAATAGGACAGATAATTAGGTCATCAGAATAACAAAAAGAAGTCTGAGATAAAATCCTATTAAATTGCAAATTCCTACATTACTGCAAATGTAAAAAGCAGCAAAGCAGGTATTTCACGTGACTTTCTTTTAAGTCCCATGCTATTTTAGAGATAATAGCCCTATCTATAAAATAGTTTGGGACATACAGATATGCCTAGAACTTTAATCACATCACATTTCAATTCATTTCGTCATGTTTCTAAAATCAAATTAGTGCATTTATGCTGAGGTTTAAAAAGAGTGACATTAGCTTGCTACAGGAATAATATTGCAATAATAAACATTCGTTTGGGGAATTTTACCTTAAAATTTAACCTGTTTACAATTAAGGGAATCTACGTGTGATGTGATAAGTACACATTTCGTGGTTAAAAGCAAGCCTTTCCTGTGATGACGGACACAAGTTGTTCCAGTCTGCCCTTGCTATTTACTAACCACATGAACTTTGATGAATTATTTGGCTTTGCCTAGAGTTCTTGGTTATAAGCAGCAACTAAGACTCTGTCTTACTGAGGCATAGAAGGAATTAATTAGAAGAATAGCAGATGGAAAGGCTGGAAAACCAGGGAGAGGAAAACAGACAAGAACAGGGAAACTAGGTAGCCAGACCACAGCCTAGGGCCTGCTCCAGGAACATCTGTAGGGGGGCTGCTGTCACGATGCTTGGACATTGGTTGCCACCACTGTACCAGACACTACCATAGTTGCCCTGGACACGGTCGTCATGAGCAATGGCAGGGAGATTTCTTAGTGTTGGAAAGCCCCAAGCTCAGTCCTGGGTCCTCTTCTCACCACCTTCTGCACTCAATGCCTTTGTAATGTCACCTGGTCTCACGGTTTTAAATATTATCTATATGATGCCAACTCCCAAATTTATGTCTCCATTCCACCTCTTCCCTCAACCCCAGACTTGTATCCAACTGCGTACTCAATATCTCCACTGGATGTCCAAGAGAAAACTCAACACAACATGTTCCAAACTGAACTGTTCTTCTCTCCTCTTCTTGCTTGTACCTAGTCATCCTCATTTCAGCTAAGGGTCACTCCATCCGTCTACTTTCTCACTCTGCTTTTCCTCACACCTCATCTTCAACCCACCAGGGAATTCTCCGGGTTCCATACTTAAAATATATCCAGAATTTGACCTCTACTTTTCTCCTTTACTACTCCCACTCTGATCTGAGGTGCCATCGTCTTTCATCTGAGTTATTGGCCTAGCCCCTACCCCATTAGGTCGTCCTCCCTTATCCTTGACCCCACCTGCCTCCACTACAGTCTGCTCTGAGCACAGAAGCCAGAGTGATCACGTTAAAATGTAAGTCACTGTTTTGTGTGAACGTAATTTCTATTTAACTTGACAATCACTAGGATTGAGATTTCTGGGTTGTATGATGAGTGTGTATTTAATGTTATATGAAACTGCCAAGAAAAAAGAGGGGTGGGCTTTCATAAAGGGGAACTAAAATAATGTACAAGGGTTTAGCACAATACCTCAAACATAGCTGAGCTCAGTAAAAGTTAGCTAAGCTAATAGCCATGACAAAAAAAAAAAAAAAGAAGAAACTGCCAGACTGCTTTCCAAAGTGGTGGTACCATTTTGCATCCCCATCAGCAATGTATGAGAGCTCCAACTGCTCCACTTTCTCTCTAGCATTATATTCAGGTTTTGTTCTATTTTGTTTTCCATTCAAATAAGTGTATGGTGGTATCTCATTGTGGTTTGAAGTTGTATTTCCCTAACAACTAATGATCTTGAGCATCTTTTCATATGCTTATTTGTCATTGTATATCTTCTTTAGTCGTGTCTATTTAAATCTTTTGCCCATTTAAAAATTTGTTTATTATTATTGACTTTTGAGAGTTCTTTATATACTCTAGATATAAGTCCTTTATCAGATTTGTGATTTACAAATATTTCTCCCAATCCATGGCTTATCTTGTCATTCTCATAACATGTCTTTCACAAACAGGAAGTTTTAAATTTTGATCATGTCCAATGTATCAGTTTTTTTTTTATGTCTCATATATTTTTGTGTTTTCTCTAAGAAATCTTTGACTAACTCAAGGTCACAAAGATTTTTCCCAGCAGTTTTATAGTTTTTGATTTTACATTTAGGTCTATGATCCATTTTGAGTTATTCAGATTTTATAGCAGCTTTTCAAATAATTGCTATAACTGGAAACAACTCAATGTCCTTCAACTGGAGAATGGAAAGAAAAATTGTGGTATATCTGTACAATGGCTAGAACAAAAGAACCAATTCTTGACATGAGGAGTGGTGTGGAGGAATCTCAGATGTCTTCTGAAAAGTGGAAGAAGCCAGGCTCGCCAGGCTACGTGCTGGATGACTTCATTTACGTTACGTTCTGGGAAAGGCAAAACTGTGAAAACAGAAAACAAACCAGTGATTGCCAGTGACTGGAAACAGGGAAGAGGAGCTGACTACAATGAGAGATGGGGGATATTTGGGGAGTGATGGAACTGTTTTATGCCTTAATTGTGGTGGTGGTTACCTGACAATATATGTTTACCAAAACTCACAGAATTGTACCCAAAAAAGAGTGAACTTTGCACTATGTAAATTATACCTTAATAAAAATAACTGAAATAAATCCTTATTTGGTAATAATAAAATCAGTTCACTCCTTGTGTCTTTATCTTTCCACTTGGAGTGAAAACCCATTTACTACATCAATGTGTTCCTACTACTGCCATGCTCACTTATTGATACTCCAGCCACCCCTGCTTCCTCAGGGCATTTGCACTGACTGCTGCTTCTGTTCAGATGTTTTCCCCCTGGATCAGCGGTTCCTATGATGTGCACTGAAACGTCCCGGGAGAAGAAATCCAATTCTCAGAGGTGCTGAGGCGTATTTTTAAACGGGAGATACAGCGACATCTGCTGGATACCCCCAAAATTACTAATTTAAGGTCCGTAGGTTCAGGGTTAGATGGTAAAACACTACTTTTGCTGATATCACAGTTGTGGGGGAAAAAAGTATAATCACGGAAGTTAACAAGCAGGCACTGAGTGAAAATCAGTGTGAAACAGGAAATGAGAGTGTCCATGCCTAATTCGATTCTGAAGGTGGAGAAGTTGTTTCATGCCCAACAGGATGCCTGAAAGTAATCCCTTTAGAAAGGAATTGTGGTTATTTAACAACGCAATAAAATTTTTATTTCTTTTTCTTTAGTGTAACTAAGTAACCATGCCAAGTTCCTTCCATAGAAATGATCTCACTGTCCACTTCTGTCTATAGTGATGGCCCAGGGGGCGGGGCCGGGGGCCTCAACCTCGCGTTTGAATTCATACCGGAGACTTTCCAAAAACTTAGGAAGAAGGTAGAAGCATTGGATAAAATAAATAAAATAAAAAGGAAAAATAAAAGCACAAAGGTTCACACTGCTCCAGAAACTCTCCACGCTTCAGATTGCTCACAGACTAAGTAGAACTAACAACAGCACCTAACCTTTCTAGGGCATTTTGAGAATGAAGTGACGTGATGCCTAGAAAGCGGTTAGCAAAGCGCGTGCACTCAGGGTACTCAAGGTCATCGCATGGGCGTTTTGTCTTTAGACTAAAATAGCCTGTCTCAAGTGTATGGGGGCTGTAGACTGATGATTTCATCACGAGAAATTTGGAAAACAAGAGATCTCATACCCATCTCAGCCACTTTCAGAGTTCCACTTTTCATAAGGTCCGCTGTAAATGGTAGTATTTATCTTCGGTCTTGTAAATTTTGAAGAAAAAATGCCGTGTACTATTTTTCAGTTTTCTGCCAATTTGAATTTGTGTCTATTGAGTAACTATTCAATTCAAATAAAGCATAAGACTATCTCTTTTACTGAATATTTTATTATCCAAAAGGGGAGCTAATTCACACGGAGAGTAGGATACGACTGAGCGCTCACACGTGTCCATAAGTATTAGCAGTGGACAGAAGAAGAAATCAGCTTGGGTTGCAAGAGTAGAAACAAGGTTTTAGTGACAAGCTCATTCTTAAGATGGTTCCTGGTGACAATGATGTGAGTATTTGAGGCTGTTGATTTTTAAGGTGAAGGTAATTTATGACACGGAGACGTGTGTGTTTGAAAGGAAAGGCTGAGAATGCCAGCCGCCTACCTGTTTTTTCTTATGTATATGTTCTGGTTAATCCTGGACTGACGGCTCCATTTTTTAATGACACTATCACTTTCCTGGTGACAGTCATGGCACCTTGAATTCAGGAGCTGTTTACTTTGATTGGTGCACCTTCAGGATTATTACTCGTCTCAGCTCTTCTTGCCTGCTCTCCAAAAGTTTTCTTCTGTTTTGGTAATATTTAAGATTGTGGTGTAATTTTCTCTTGCTCTATATAATATTCTAGTAACTTCTGTTCTTATCTTACCCTCATATTCCTTGAAGGGAACACTACTCATAACGTCAGTGAACCCCCCGAAATGTGAGCAACTGTCTCCCCCTTTTTTGATGCTCAGTAAGAATGCGTTGGCTACAGGGGACGAATTTGCTACAGCTTCTTTTGTTAGCTGATTTTTCTCGTTTGTGCTGTTTCCAGAATTTGAATCTCTACTTACTTTGCTGTTTTATCCTATTGCTCCCTAATCCAGAGCCTCGCTAACAAGATTCCCAGCTGCTTTAAAAAATGCTTTGAATAAATGCCAGAAGGTACAAGTGGCATTTACTCAGAAAATATTTTTAGAGCAGCTGATGGTGTTTACAGTTCGAGCAATAAGTGAAGGCATCATTTTCTATTCAAAAGCAAGTAAACAAAAGGGTCTTCTCAGCTTGAGATGTGTTGACTTCGGAAAACATTTGTCTAGCCCGGAGGAGAACAGCAGTATTAATTTATTCTCACCCTGCATCCTCTACTTGACACCAGCAGCCACATTCCTACTTAGAAGAAAACCACATACTCAAAAGTTTGAATTTAATTTGGTTTTTTGTTTATTTTACTTTTTGTGTGTCTGTGTGAGGCAGATTGGCCCTGAGCTAACATCGGTTGCCAATCTTCCTCTTTTTGCTTGAGGAAGATTGTCACTGAGCTAACATCTGTGCCAGTCTTCCTCTACTTTATGTGGGATGCCATCACAGCATGGCTTGACAAGCGGTGCTATGTCCGCACTCGGGGTCCGAACCTACAAACCCCAGGCCAGTGAAGCGGAGCACGTGAACTTAATCACTACGCCACTGGGCCAGAACCTATTTTACTTTTTTAATTAAAAAGTATTCTGAGTAAGTAACACGGGACAAAATATTAAAAGTGCAACATATTACACAGGGGAAAGTAAAATTATTTCCCGTCTCTGTCTAGTTTCCTTTCACAAAGCCAAGCACTATTAACGGCTTCTCGTGTATTCTTCCAGCTAAATTTGACGTGTATGCACACATAGTCTACATATATGTATTTTATCCAAATGGCGTACAAAGTCATGTATCTCACTTCTGTCGATTGATGATATACCTTGGAGCTCCTAGGACATCATTATGTATGGACGTGGCTAATTCTTTGTAATGCTGGCATAACGTTTCCTCATGCGGTTCAACGATCACTTTTTGAATGTGCCTCCGCTGACACACGTTTATGTTGTTTTACTACTACAAGCAATGCTGCAATTAATATCCCTGCACATGTGTCATTTTGCATTTCTGTAAAATATCTAAAGATGGCTTTTTAGCATCAGTTTTCTGAGTCAATGGGCACGTACCTTTCTAGTTTCAGTAATAGAGCCAACATGCCCTCAATACATACCGTACTCATTCGCATGCCTACCAAGACCTGCTTCTCCAAGTCTTCCCGAAACGTGCTATCAAACTTGTTGATTTTACCAATCTGATAAACGAAAAAATGGAATTTCATTGCAGGGTAATTTGTATTTCTCTTATCGTGAATGATGACATTGTTTCATCTGATGGTGGGGGTTGAGATTTCCTAACTTTTTTTTTCATATCCCTTCTCCATTTTTTCTACGAGTTGTTGCTTCCTTATCAACTTGAGTTTTAGGCTCTCTTTATGTATTAAGGAAAATAACTCACCTTGGACCACATATGGGCTACAATTTTTTCAGAACCCATCATTTGCATTTTGACTTTTTGAAAAATGTTTTGTGATGCTGAAATTAGGAATTTATGTAATCTTTCCTCCTCCTCTCCCCCTCTGCCTTCTTCCCTCCCTCCATCCCTCCCTCCATCTCTCCCTCCTTCCCTCCCTCCATCACTCCCTCCCTCCTTCCCTCACTCCATCTCTCTCTCCTTCCCTCCCTTGATCGTCCATCACTCCCTCCAACCCTCCCTCCTTCCCTCCCTCCATTCCTCCTTCCATCTCTCCCTCCTTCTCTTCCTCTACCCCTCTCCATCCCCCCTCCTTGCCTCTCTCCATCCTTCCCTCCTTCCTTCTCTTCAGCCCTCCCTCCCTCCCTCCTTCCCTTCCTCCATCCATCCCTCCATCCCTCCCTCCATCCTTCCCTCCTTCCCTCCTTCCATCCCTCTCTCTATCCCTCCCTCCATCCCTCCTGCCTTCCCCTCCCACTCCCTTCCTCTCTTCATTGCTTCTTCTCTTTCTTTCTTTATGCGTAAAAGGACTGCCTCCACTTTTATTTAAAAAACCTCCCATGTTTTAGTTTAGCGCTTTTGGGGCTTTGTCTGCATTTATATTTTTTTATCCATCCAAAATTTATTTGGCACAGGCAGAGATGCAAATACATATCTTTACCAGAAGCTGCTTGGATATTCGCACTATTCGTAGATAGCTCGTTTCTGCCATTGATGTGCAGGGTCGTCTTTATCATCTACCAGCTCTCAGGAAAAGTGGGGTTTATTTTGTGATTCTTTCTGCTGCCTCATCGTGGTCTTGTGTTGAGCACCGCACTGCATCTACAAATATGTTCTAATGTCTGTTTGGGATTGTTCCCCTTTATTAACATTCTGGCTATTTTTGCTTATTTAGTTTTTCATTTAAACTTTAGAATAAGCTTTAAATAATTTAGAGTTTATTCTTTATAAAAAATCCTTTTGGTATATTTTTCATGAATTAAAATATGTTACTGATCCTTTCTATCACAAAATGGGGTGTGCATTTTTTCATGCTTTCATGTAGCATTTTAATGTTTTCTTTATATAAATTTTGTCCGTGTTTTTTAAGTTTATTTCTATGTACTACATGTTTCTTCTATACACGATATATATTAGTACTTTACTTGGGATCTTTTCTGCCTTCTAACTTCTATTTGGTTGTTATTTTTATAAGGCAAAGTATTGATTTTTGTATAATAATAAACCCAAGCAGCTTACTGAATTCTGGTTCTAATAATTTCCCAATTTATTCTCTTGTGTTTTTCAGGTATACAAATTATGTAATATTTAATTCATAATAATTTCACCAACTCCTCTGCAATTTTTAAATATCTCTTATTTTTTCTTTGCCTAAATACGATGGTAAGACTTACAGAGCAATGTTAGATAATAAGCAGTAACTGTGCACATCCTTGCCTTGTCATATTTTTGTGATTTCTCTATTAAACCAGACATTTCTTTTTCTTTTTCTTTTTGTTTTGCTGAGGAAGTTTTGCCCTGAGCTAACATCTGCTGCCAATCTTCCTCTTTTTGTACGTGAGCTGCCACCACAACACAGCCACCGACAGACGAGCGCTGTAGGTCTGCATCCAGGAACTGAACCCTGAGCCACCAAATTCGAGAGTGCCGAACTAGGCCACCCGGGCTGGCCCAAGCAGCACACGCCTTTGTTTGCATAAGATAGATAATAATATTAAGGGTGTAGTCTTCTAGTCTTGTTTAATTAGGAGGCTGTTTGCTTGTCAGTAAGAATAGATATTGAATTATATTAAATGCTTTTCTGTATCAGAGGTAGTCATGTTTTTCTTTTGATCTATTAATATGCTCAAATGTAATAATAAATCTCCTAATATTGAAAAATCCTTGAATTCCTGTAGTAAACACCACTATCCTGTGTTATTACTCTTTAAATGTGCTTCCAGCTTCTAGTTGGTAATATTTCATTAGAATCTCCGCATTGGCTTTTGGCATCACTGTTATTTATATCCAGAATCTAGAATTTTCTCTTTTTTCAATAATTTGAAACAATTTAAATACAGGCTGAGGTATATATTTTTTAATAATTTGATAGACTTCCTCAGTGAAAAGTCCAGAACCCTGACCTTTTTTTTCAAGAGGACGCAGTTCTTTGAGAGCTTTCTCAACTGTTTCCAGCTATTTAGTCTATTAGATTTCCTAACTCTTTTGGGGTCATTTTTGATAATTTATATTTTCTAGAAAGGCATCAATTTCACCTACATTTTTAAATTTTAGAATTGAACAGAGCAATCACTTATTAGTCTTTGAATTTCTTCTTATTTGTATTATGTACCTGACCTTAATTCTTATGTTTACTGTTTTGTGCATTCTCCTTTTTTTCTGGGTGGGGTTAGCTGATGGCTTATCTCTTTTACCATGTCCCCCTCCAAAAAAAATCAGCTTTTAAATTTATCTATTTTTTATGTTTTCTAACATTAATTTATTTTCATTTTATTAATTCCTTCATTCTGATTTCCTTAGTGTTATGTTGGGTTTTTTCTTCTAACTTCCTAATTAATTTTCTTCTTTTTCTTTGTTCAAGTATACGATTGATATCTATCTATCAATCAATAGATAGATAGGTAGATATAGGTTCTGATATATATTTACATCTAAATAATATCTATACTTATATTCATATTTGTTTACATAATAAATTATTTTACTACCACTTTTCTAGATATTCAGTAATTTAAATTTTGATTTTCCTTTTGATGCTTTTTTTTTTTTTTTTTGCTGAGAAAGATTCACCCTGAGCTAACACCTGTTGCCAATCTTCGTCTATTTCATATGTGGGTTGCCCCCACAGTATGACTGCTGACAAGTGGTGTGGGTCTGTGCCCAGGAACCAAACCCAGGCCACCAAAGCAGAGTGTGCTGAACTTCACCACTAGGCCACAAGGCTGGCCCTGATGCAAAAATTTTTAAGCAGAAGTATTTTTAACTTCTAGGTGGATGAGCTTTTTTCACTTTTTAAAAAATTCAGCACTAGTTATATTGCGATGTAGTCTGAGAATTTTGCCTGTACTTATTTTTAGACCTGGCTGAGGTGTTGATAGTTCCATGGACATGTGAAAAAAAGGTGTATTTTGTTTTTTAATGTATATATCCTTCCCCAATCTCATTTCCCCCTCTTCCCCAGATGTAGTCTTATCCTAAATTTTGTGTTTTTAATTCCTATGCATTAAAGTGTGTGTGTGTATACATATATGCCCATAAACACACATAATATTCATATACACATATATATATCTCCATTTATAAAAGGTATATATTATTCTCATAAAACTTTTCCACATTATATAAATGATATCATACTCTACATATATTTTTCAATTTGCTCTTTTTTTCGTTGTTATTTGCTGAGGAAGATTGGCCTGAGCTAACATCTGTGCCAATTTTCCTCTGTTTTGTGTGTGGGTTGCTGCCACAGTATGGCTGATGAGTCGTGTAGGTCTGCACCTGGGATCTGAACCTACAAACCCAGACTGCTGAAGCGGAGCACCCACTACGCCACAGGGCTAGCCCCTCAATTTGCTCTTTTAACATTCCATTTTGAAAATTTCTGTGTTGATATACATAACTCATCGTGTTCACTTTCACTGTTATTATATTGCACTGTTTGGATATATATTAAATTATTTGTACTTCCCCCCCAGATGGACACCAACTTGCTCACAAGATTTTACAATTACAAACAATGCTGATATATTTTATTTCTAATATTTTAGTGGTTACTCTTAACTTAAAAACATCTATGCCTAAGTGTGATCAATAGGTGCTTTCCTCTCTCAAGTGATGCAAGCACTTTCAAAGGCTTTAACTCTGACCTCAGCTCATGTCACATGTGACACTGGGCTTCATGATTAAGTTACATTCTCTTTTTAACCCCCTTTTAGCCATAGTCATCATTTCATACAGTTGTGCTTTCTCAGATTTACCCTCTTGTTCAGCAACTTTTTTTCTCCCTGTTTATTCTTGCATCTCATCCCTTTCTTCTGACTTCATTTCTCTCTTTCCTGAAGTTTGTCCTTTAGTAGTTCTTTCAGTGACTGTCCACTAGAGAAGCTTGAAGACATGTGAAATTCAACAGCCCCCTGAGTGGCTTTCCAGAGCCATTCTTGTGCTGTCTTTCTGAACTTTATTCCTTGTTGCTAGGAGTCAATTAGATTAAAACTTGAGATGGATTAAATTTGGTGACTTTTTTCCTAATTATTGAAACTTGAGGTGAATCGAGTTGCTGGCTGTTCCTCGAAACCAGTGTCTTGACTAGAAAAATGTGCATCTATATCAGAACTCTTTTCATTGATGTAACAGTAAAACCCAAGCCAAACAGGCTTATGCCAAATAGGAGCATTTGGTTCCAGGTGCCTAGTTTGATCCAAGAGTCAAGTAATGCCATCAAGACTTGGCTCTCTTATTTCTTGTGTCAGTCTCCTAGGTTCTGGATTTATTTGTGGGTAACTCTCAAACATGGAGTTTCAAGAGGGCCTCCAGGTTTAATGCTAGGAGAAAAGAGGAGACTGTTTCCCAGAGTTCTTAGTAGAAGTCTTCTTGTGTCTCTTTGGGTATGACTGTTTCACCTGCCCATCTCTGAACTGATGACTGCAGCCAGAGAAATAAAATACTCTGAGGGCTGGCCCCATGGCCTAGCGGTTAAGTTGAGCATGTCCGCATTGGTAGCCTGGGTTTGGTTCCCAGACATGGACCTACACCACTCCTCAGTGGTCATGGTGTGGCAGCAGCTCACATACAAAAAGAGGGAGGTTGGCAACAGATGTTAGCTCAAGGTGAATCTTCCTCAGCAAAATAAATAAATAAATAAATTAAATTAAATACTTTAATTGGCCAAACCTGATTTACCTGCTGTCCTCTGGAACCATGTCCACTGAATCCATAGTGAGTTAAATTCCACTGGAAGTTCACCAGCTAAGAGCAGGGGAGGAAGTAACTTCCCAGAGGAAAAATGAGATACTGTTGACACAATGAGCAAATGGATTTGGGGCAGAATCACAAACAAATGAGAATGAAACAAATACAAGTGTCACAATACCTAGAACTCTTCTGGGCATTGTGAAGACAGGTAAACATATGTTATGCAATCCCTATGGCAAAACTCTTGCAAGTTCGAAAGACCAGTGTAGCGAACAGCATTGTTGCCAGCTCCATATCATTCCCATCTATGGGGGTAACCACAGCCGCAGCAGACAGCTCTCATCAAGCTGAGAAATGCTCTCCTCTAATGTCAGTCTTTTTCTTTTTTCTCTTTGGGGGTTTTCTTCAGCACCAAATACAGGAAGCCCTGAAAGGCACGGGGGGAATCCCCTCGGGGGTAGCTTCCAGACCACGGCCGGCTGGAAGGTGGTGATAATGCCCTGTCCTCCCCCGCCTCCCTGGAGCTGGTTCTGAGGTATGTTCCACACATTATCTCAGGAAGTTCCTGGCGGGATGGAGTCCTGGTTCCCACAGAAGAAACCCCCTGATTAACGCACTTTTTCTTGGCTTTTCTCTCTTCTCCGTTTCACTCTCCCCTCTGACTCACCTGTGCTTCTGTATAAGCTGACTGCAACCAGTCTTATCTTGGAGTCTAGTGTTGGGGAAAATCAAGGTAAGACACAAGGTATCCTAGGAGAAATCATCAAAGAGTGATGTGTAGCATTTTGTTGTCATAGAAGGATGGAAGTAAACACTGGCTGAAGGGAGAAAGAGACAAGAAGTACTTAGAACGACTGGAAGTATTAGAAGGAGGAGAGAAAAAAAGGGAAGACAGAGAGAGAGAGAGAGAAAGAGAGGAGATTGACTTAGCTGTATTTTAATGGTTGAGTAGGAATATTCCAGAAAGGTGGAATAGCATAAGTTAGATGGGATATCAGGAGCATGTGATGCCAGAAGTCAGTGAAGTTATTCACAGATTAACACATGTTTATTGAGGGAATACTAAATAAGGGCTAGGTTGCAGTGGGGAAAAGACACAAAATCTCTCCCCACATGAGTCTGTATTCTCATGTGAGCAGAAGAGGTAGGCAATGAACAGGCATGCAGATAAAGGTACAAGGTGACTTGAGACCGTAATAAGTATTATGATGGAAATACACAGGTGCCGTGATAGAATAAATTGAGTGGGGGTTTATTTTGGGGTAGTCAAGGAAGGTTTCTTTGAGGAGGTGACTTTTGAACCTTGATACTTGAAGACTGAGGTGGAACCAGCCATGGGAAGATCTGGAGAGGGAGGAGAATCTGACTTAGAAGGAACAGCAAGTTCTTTAGTTTCTGATGCATGAATGAATTTGTCACATTTCAGGAGCATGAAAGGGTGGAAG
This sequence comes from Equus asinus, assembly GCF_041296235.1. Lineage (NCBI taxonomy): Eukaryota > Metazoa > Chordata > Mammalia > Perissodactyla > Equidae > Equus > Equus asinus. The sequence continues at coordinate 8,035,740 of NC_091804.1, read as the reverse complement.
TGACATAGAAGAGAGAGGCAGGTACAGATCAAGGAGTGTTGCCTGCTGGTGGCTCATAGCCAGGTCGCTCCCCAGGCATGGCCTTCTGCTGAAGGGAGCTGCCTTACCCAAGGTTATTGCCTCTTCTCAGAAGCAACTTGTTTCCAGTGACTGGTGGAGAGAGAGGTTCAAAGACCCAGTCCCTTGCCTCAATTTGGGGCACATCTGAAGGGGCATCCCAGCTTCCAAACTCCTCATGGGATCAGCTGGGGTTTTTGTTGCAATCGAATCACAATTCAATGCTTGCCTCAGCCCAATCCTTCTTTCCTCACTCCTGGGCATGTGTGCCGGAGAGTCCTCACCAATAAAACACCTGCAGGCAAGTGTACATCTGAGTATGTTTCCTGGGGAACTGACCTACGAGAGTGGGTACCAGAAGTGGTCCAAATAAACAGAATCCAAAATGGGATTTTTGAGCTGGGTGACCCACCACCTGCCTGGCAACAAGGACCTCATTCCTGGACGTGGGTGGAATACTGATATTCCCCAGCACGTCACGCTGTAGCGATGCAGTTGTTAACATTTTACCACTGGTCACCTGGAGTGTGATCCTTGTAGAACAGAATGCTCTGGCAGTGCAACATGTCAGGCATCTGAGAGGCACAGGGGAAGTAGTCATTATAATGACTATGGAATTGGATGCCTCTTGCTAAGTACAAATGATGTGTTGGAAAAATTCAATAAAAGGTCAGGAGCTATTAATCACCAATTTAAGGCAAAATGTAAAATCACAGGACCTCCTTGCTATTGTGTGAGTGAACTGTCATAGCCTGCAGCTGGAAGGCACTAAAAAAACCTAAGGACCAGGTCTAGGACTTAACTAAAAGAGTGACAGAGATCCAGAGACGGTAGTTGAATTATCACCATCTGGACATCCAACAGCACATGGTCTACCATATTGATGATTTCATGCTGGTTGGGCTAAATTAACAAGAGTTGGCAAGACTGCTAGAGCTCTTGTAAGAGATACATGTTCCAGAGGGTGGGAGTAAACTCTATAAAGAATCAAGGCCACCTACATCAGTAAAATTTTTAGGGGTTCAGTGGTCTGTGAACATGAAGGATATTCCATGCAAAGTATTGGGTCTTCTCAGTACTTTGGCACAATTCTTGGTAGGACTTTAGGTTCTAGAGCAGCATATCCAATACTTCACATACTGCCTGACCCATGTTTTAGGTGACATGGAAGGCTGCCAGTTTTGAGTGGGCTCCAGAGCAGGAAAGGATTCTGTAGCAGATCCAGGCTGTGGTGTAAATAGCCCTGCTGCTTGGCCCATATGCTCCATCAAATGCTAAGGCATTAGAGGAATTAAGTTAGACCCCCAGGGAGCTGGGTCAAGGCCATGCTATCTTCAGCAGAGAATTACACATATGAAAAACATCTCTTTGCGTTACTGGCCTTGGTAAGGATTGAGCACCTGACAATGGGACATCACCTAACCAAGGGGCCATAACTATCCATTATGACATGGGTTCTGTCAAATCTGCCAAGTCGTGGTGTGTTGTATGTGTGTGTGTATGACTCCCATATGACCAGAGGACAGAGGAGGAAAATGGTGGAACTTGTTGTGCAGAAAGACAGCTCTGAGGGCAAAATCCTCCCAGTGGGCACAAATCTGAGCAGTGCTCCTGGTCATCTACTTTCTGTGGAAAGAGAAGTGCTCCAACATAAGAATATATAGAATTCATAAGCAATGGGAATCACTGCTGGTTGGTCAAGGGTCTGGGAGGGGAAGGATTCAAAGATGAAGGGCAAAGTTAGAGTAGGGTATGTTAATAGACTGAAGGAATAGGCACAAATGTGAAGGTTTCTATTTTGCATTGAGAGCACCCTCTACGGAAGAGGTTCAAAACAACCAAGTGGACAGAATGACTTTGTCAGTCTAGGTCAGTCAGGCTCTGACATTGGCCATGCGGCTGTGGGCACAGTGAGCACATGAATGGAGTAGCCGAGGATGGAGGATATGAGTGGACTCAACAGCATGGGGTTTCACATAGCAGCTCATTAGAAGGAGTCCACGGCACAGCAAAAGTGCTGCAGTGGTGGGTCCATGACCGCGGGATCCACTGTCTCATCACATATCATACTACTTAGTAGCTGCCAACCTCATAGAGGTTTCTGAAGTATAGTTGAGGCACCAGCTTAGAGATGATGCCCACAAGGATAGAGCATCATCTTCTAGATGCAGCACACACACTAAATCATGATCTTTGTATGGTGCTGTGTCCCCACTGGGTAGAACACATGTGTTGGAAACAAAAGAGAAGACATGGGAGTGGTTCCATTTATTATCACTCTGAAGGACCTGTTTGTGTTTTCTGTTCCTATAACCCTGAGTTCTCTAAGTTTTGACTCCTGGTTCCTCAGAGTGATAACGCTTTCATCAGGAGACAGTAAGATTCCCATTAAACTTTCAGATGCTGCTGTCATCTGGTCATTTCCAGCTCCTTGTGTCAAACAAACAGCAAGCAAGAAAGGAGTCACTCCCATGGTAAGAGTAAGTGACCCTGTGCATCATAGGAGGTAAGGCTGCTGTTACATAGTGGGGGACAAATAAGTTTGGCACCCAGGTGATTCAGTGGTGTGTCTCTTGGTACTACTCTGCCCGATTATGACTGTGAATGGACAAGTATAGCAACCCTGACCTGAGAAGGCCATGATGACCAGAGGCTCAGAACTTTCAGGGATGAGAGTCTGGACCACTCCATCAATAAACCACCTAGACCATCAGATGCAATAGTTGAGGATATGGAGTGGGGTTGGGGTGGGGGATGTAATAAGGAGGGAGACGGTAAGTATCAGTCTGGCCCTGGGACCAGTGGTAACCTTCATCTTGCAAGCTTTATCCAGGAAAAGAGAGAAATGAGAATTCTGGAGAAGCTGCTCCCAGATGGGGTTAACATTATTTGAAGCAATTGGATCCAAGAGGGAATGGATTCAGTAGATGCTGTGATGTGGCCCTAAATCCCTCCTCACAACCAAAGCACTTCTACCTGCAGGGTGTTTTGGCTGCTATCCCCCAACAACTGAATTCTCTTGCCCCCCACTTCCAAGTTGTCCCCTGCCAAAATGTGCTGCCCATCCCAAGATTACGCCCCCTCCAGGGACCAGTCTGCTTCCATGACTAGGAGATGCAGGTATGAAAAGGCTGGCCCCCTTATCTCCATTTGGGACACTTCTGAAGGGCCATCCAAGCTCCAGAGCCCCCAGTGGGGTCACCTGAGCTTCTGTTGGGACTGAACCATCATTTAACTTCTCCCTCTGCCCATCCCTGTTTCCTTCAATCTCTCTGGTGGCTTTTAAGCCACATCCACAAATTTTTTGGTGGTCCTTTCCTCAAGAGATGGAGTTTAATTCCCCTCCTTTTGTGTACCGGCTGGACTTAGTGACTCATTCTATGAACAGGTTAAGGGCAGATGTGATGGAGTGTCACTTCCTAGATTAGTTTATGAAAAGACTGTGGCTTCAGTCTTAAGTATGTGCCCTCCGTCCCTCACTCTGTCTTATACTCCCAGGGGAAGCCAGCTGCCTTGTTAGGTGGACACTGTGGAGAGGCCTCCATGGCAAGGAATGAGTGCTGCCCACACCATGCGGCGAGCTTGGGAGTGGATCCCGTTACAGACAGCTTGATGCATCCTCATGAGAGACCCTGAGCCAGAGCCACGCAGCCTAGCTGCTCCTGGATTCCTGATCCATGGAAACTGTGAGATAATACATGTTTACTGCTTTAAGCTGAAAGTTTGGGGTAATTGTTTACATAATACTTAGCAAATACATTCTCTTACAAATATTGTCCTCGAGAGAACTCTCCAAAAAACTTCTTGACTGAAAATCTCCAGTTTGGAGTCTGTTTCCTGGGAAATCTATCCGAAGAGAGAAAGCAAAGGAATACAGATGTAAAAGGGCTTGCTTTTTCTGAGAGATGGTGAATAATTTATTGTGGCTGAGTGTAAGGAGACCAATTTATGGCAGTGCCATGGTAGAGCTGAGAAAGGAGGTCTTCGAGACCAGGCTAAGGAAATATGACTTTGCCCATGGGCAGTTGGGGAGGCCAATGAAGATTTTGAGGCAAGAAGAACATTTTAGAAACAGAATGAAGCATGGATAAAATAAAGAGACTAGTAATAGGGAGCTGCTGTGATGTTTGGTCAAGACATATGCAAATAAACTACGTTGTAACCTCCAGTGGGTGGAACTAGTAAAAAAGGGATAATTATAATATTTACCAAGGGAGCTATTAGGATTAAATGAGATGACAGTTGCAAAGGGCTTAGAACAGCGCCTGGCACATAGAATCACTGTATAAGCGTTTGTTAGATAAATATGTGCTAGGCTGGGTGGCACCTCCATGGCCAGAGAATTTACCAGTCAATATTGGAACATCCCAGAGTTCGAGGGGGAGGGAGGGGTGTCCTAACTGGTTCAGCTGGGTAGACAATGGTGTGATTCAGGGTAAGTTCAGGGTACTGTAAAACTTATTAAGAGAAGTTGTGTTGGGTCCATGGGGACCATTCCAAGTTCAAGGCCTTGCTCTCTCCCTCAAATGTGGTTTGTGCTCTTGATAATAAAGGCAACTGGAAAGAGAAGCAATGAGCCGTCGCGGAGACTGCGAAAATAAATTCAGAGCTCATGTTCTGCTGACATTGGATTAGCAACTGCAAGGTCTCCTGGGGACACAGCATGACGGAAGCTCATCCATCACCACCCCCATGCCCTTGACTCTGCTCTCTGTCCACAAAGTGGACCCATTACTGGAGACTTCTTAGGCCTTCAGGGCTTCACTGTATCTCCTCCATGAAGAGGAGCGTGGACATTTGATGTTTTAACCTGAGAAGTTCTTGCTGCCTCGTCTCACAGGTCACAATGGGTTATTTTTCTGAAAGGTGGTTTCCTACTTACATGGGGCCTAAAAGGCTTTCTCCGATCTTTCAGCTGTTGGCTCCAACTAATGGGCCCGCCTAGCCGGAGAAGTTATTGAGTATCTGTGTAATTAAGAACCTACCGGATGTCATGTGGAATAAAGAGAAGGAAGTTTGCGGCAAAGAAGGTAAGATGGACCAACGCCATATGAACACTCTATCAGAAATAAGCCTCTTTAGGATGGTATCCTGACATGAGGCTCCTTACCTGGTTCTGCCATCACTGGGCTCCAGAATTTTTTTTTTACGAAGATTAGCCCTGAGCTAACTGCTGCCAATCCTCCTCTTTTTGCTGAGGAAGACTGGCCCTGAGCTAACATCTGTGCCCATCTTCCTCTACTTTATATGTGGGACACCTACCACAGCACGGCTTGTCAAGCAGTGCCAAGTCCGCACCCGGGATCCGAAGCGGCGAACCCCGGGCTCCAGAACAGAACGTGCGCACTTAGTCACTGCGCCACCTGGCCAGCCCCAAGGGCTCCAGAATCTTGATTGAAAATTTAGGCAAGGTCTGCCCAAACTACAGTTTTATCAGAAAAATCATCTAATGAGGGTTCTTTAACTTAGGACTTTTTGAAGATGACAAGCAAATTTTTGGGGAACCACGGAGCCCACATTGTGGAGTGGAAATGACACACAGTTGCCTTCTCTTGGGGGACCTCCTCAGAAGAGAGCCTGTGACAAGGGCTTGAGCACAGAGAGCTCATCTGGGGGATGAGTCCAAGGAACAAGAGTGGGGCTCTGAGAAGAGGGTACATTTCCAGATGCCAGGTGGATGCTTTGAGTGTGCGATTTTCATGGCTGCAGGGCAGGGCTCCAGCTTTGTGGATATGTCATCCTTCATTTAGCCGCTTTCCTATTGTTTAGTATTTAGATTGTTTCCAATTTTCTTCTGTTGAAAACAATATTTTGAAACATCCTTGTGCATTCATCTTTGCAAACATAGCTAATTTTCCTAGGATAACTTGCAAAACTGAAATTGCTGAGTCAAAGATTTTGACGCACATTGCCGAATTTTCCTACAGAAAGTTGTGCCAATTTACACACTCACGAGCAGTGTATGAGAAGGCCTATTTCTTCATAAGCAGCATAATATTATTCTTTTTAATCTTTGCTAGATAAAAAATGAGATCTTATTTGCCTATTTCTGATGCGAACATTTAAACTTTGAACATTTAAAAATATATTTATTGACCATTAGAATTTCTTCTTTTATGGATGCCCATTCATAATCTTTGGTTTTTTTTCCTAGTGAATGTGCTGGAAGATTTTTTCATATTATTTGAACAAATTCTTTATATAACAAGGATTTTAGCCTTTTGCAAAAAAAATACATATGTATATGTTCTTAACCAGCTTGTTGCTTATTTTAAAATTTTGTTTATAATTTGATGCATGGAATTTTACAAATTTTATAATGTAAACGCTATCAGGATAAAAAATATTTTATGCTTTTCAGTTAGAATATGTAAATATTCACATTATATTCAAGATATTTGCTTTCCCTTATAAATAGCTGTTAGAGTATTGTTTTCTGAGCTTCCTTTTCTTTCTCCACTTGTTTGAAATGTTATCTTTATTATAAGCTATATACATACAATTGAGTCTGTAAAATAACCACAAAATGAGAAATACAGACATTTTGAAAATATTTACAGAAAACTGTGTATAATTCCATTCTGATAAATGTGTAACTATTCTTGAAATGGGCAATTTTCTATGAGAACATGAATTTCCAAAGTTAATTCAAATAAAAAATCTGAACAGATCGTTAACCATTTAAGAATTTTTAAAAGCTGTTGAATAATTACCTATTTGATAATAAAATACCATGCATCACAAACTATAGCATTTTGATACTAGCATAAGAAGTAAAAAAGAATATAGAGGCTGAAAAGAATATTCAAGATAAGCCATAGACAAACCATTAGACTCCCAAAGAACCCAAAACTACTGCTAGAATCTCAGACACCCACTGAAACCCAGGCTCCCAACCTTAGGGCAAGAGCCCTCTGGTCCCTGTAGAAGGTACAGCAGATGCAAACACAAATTTGCCTTCAGAGGAGGAATTCTGCATGTTCAGAATTCTGCATGTTCAGAATGCATGTTCATACTCACCTGTATGTGCAGAGGGCTCTGAAAGGATGCACAAGAAGCTGGTAACAACGGTTACCACTGGGGAGGGCAACTGGGTGACTGGGAAAAAGGGTTTGAGGAGGACAATTTTCACTATATATAGCCTGTGCTTTTTGAATTCTGAACCTATACTGCCCATTGAAAAAAATGAATAAAATAAAATATACCCCCAATGAAACAAAATCAAATTTAGAAACTATAGGCCATATGAATCAACACACACACAATATATATACATTGTATATATTGAAATATGTACTAAATATACAATAACATAATTTGTAATGGTCCAAAACAGTAAGAATTTAAAAGTCCATTTACAAGCAAGTGATTAAACAAACATTAATGTAGAGAACCTAATGGAATACTACGCAGCAGTGAAAATGAATGGGATAGATATACGTGGACATAGAAACATCGCTATACCTATCGTTAAGAGAAATATACAAGTTGTGGAACAATACATTAAATATCTTTCATGGCAAACAATTCTTCACACAAAATAAAGCCTCACATGTCTGTGGATAGAGTTGTATGAATGTAAATGAGTTCTAGAAATTCTGGAAAGATTCACACCAAAATGTTAATAGCAGTTATCTTTACAGAGACTACTAGAATTAAGATAAGCTTTGATTTTGCATTCTGAGAATATGTATTTATATTTTACTTGTGTAATAAAAATAAAATATAAAAGAGAATAAATCTTCGCATTTACACTCAAACTACTCATTACTGTTCACGCTGACATAAATATTAGAAGAAACTCCAACTTTCACTATAGGAGAGCGGCTATGTAGGTTATGTCATATGCCTGTTAATAAGTCACATGCTGCCATTACAGAGCGAGGTGGCTCTCTCTTAATTACGTGTATGCTTAAAAGTATTGCAAGTAGACTGGCTACATACCAAAATATTGGCAATGTTTTCCTTCAGAGAGGAGGATGGGAATGAAGAGAAGGTGAATTAGAACTGGATGGTTTGTTTTCAATATACGTCTGCCTAGTGTTCAAATCTTTCAATGGTAATGTTTTCATGTATTACTGTATAATTAAAATCTATGTCAATGAATGCAAGATCTACAGTTAGAGTAGCAATATGTTTATATTTAAAATATAAAGAGTGCTAGGCCCTGATTCCATGGCTGACCCGCACCATTGTTCTCCTTAGCTATTGCTCCCATTCAGACCTTCTCTCGGTTGACTGACGCAGCTGACTTCTTACTCTCCCTTTCACAGACTGCGAAGGAGACCTCTCCTAATCTATCCGCCTCTCTCTTTATTCAGAATTTCAAATGGGTCGAAAATAAAGCCGGCTTGCTAAGGATTGTATTGACTAAAAGAACTAAAGGAACCGATTTATGTCTCAAAGAAAGCAGCAACCTGTTGGCTGTCCCAGGAGAAATGGCTGTGTGCGTGCTCCTGTGGGAACCGGGACTTCCTGATACATCTCCTGCTGTTGGGTGCACACCACCCTTGTATCGCCAAGTCCAGGGCCAAAGGGGCATCTGGTCCCATTTTATTTTCAAGCCTTAAAGGACCCAGGGAGTGAGGCAGCTCTTCCAAACTACTTTTCCAAAGGGAGTTCTCGTTTGTTCTGCATTGGCAACGTCACACTTAAAGGAAAGAAAATCTCCAAAACACTCCGTCTGTCACTTCTGAAAGCCAGATTCTCTAAACCGCTAACTCACAAAGTTACCCAGAAAGCAGAGTTCATTACTGGGTTACAGCTTTGAATATTCCAGCAAAAGATGCATCACAGTATTGCAAATGGACTGTACCTCAGCCATCTCAGCTTGGAAACTTTTGACTCAAGAAGACCCTATTTTTCAGATTTCCCTTCAAGCATAAACCCCCTTCTCTGTAGTGCGGAATTCCCATCAACAAGTAGAGCCAAGCACTGGTTCTGAGATGCCTTTTCATTCTTGAGCACAGAGAATGCTCTGAACACTCTAAAGGGCGTGTGAACATCTTCAGAATGTTTGGGTAACAATGGAAGAAATATTTGTATGTAGGATAGAGTATTCCTGCAAGTTATGGAGATCAGGTGAAGCGGCCGAAAGAGGAAGTCGTTCAATGTGTATTTCCTGGGAGTTTGCCTCAGATTGCCTGCCCAGATTTTTTAGAACCAAACTGACAAATAGAAGCACAAAACTGAATTCCAATTTTAGCACCTATACTAAAATATCCACCTGTTCACAAGTTCGACAATTGGTTGCAATGTTAGGTGGAATGTGCGTATAAACACATACACACATTCTCCCACTATACATTTAAAGATATATAAATTCAATCCTGCTTAATTTTCCCTTACAAAACCTTGCATAAAGTTGTTATTCTATTTAGCACTTTTATTCTGATTATAAAAGAGATACACGCTCTTCACAGAAAATTTAGAAAAATGAGAAAAATACAAAAGAGGAAATTCAAAATCACTAGTTAGCCCACTACATGGAGATAACCATAGTTTAATAAATGCATAGATCAAAAGTGGGAAATAAAACTACATATAAATTATAATCTCAATGAAGTAATTTGCATCTTGCTTTTCTTAACTTGAAGGTTATAGCATCAGCATTTCTCCACACCATTAAAAATTTTAAAAAACCAAGATGTCAGTCAAAGGCTGAAATGTGCCTCATTGTGGCATGATAGCTTTACTAAACTAACCATTTTCTTATATATGGATACATAAGTTATAGCTAATTTTTTGATATTGTGCATAATGCTGTGATTAACATACTTTCTGTCAATTTTTTCTGTACCTCTGATTATTTTATTAGACTGGATCCTTAAAAAAGGGATCATTGAGTTAGAGAATATGCTGTGTTTTTAAGAAAAATTTTCTCTTTCACAAGTCCTTGCAAATTGGCATGTAACAGGTACTCAGTAAATATTTGTTAACTGGGCGTGCATATTTTAAAGCGCTAGTCATAGTGCCAATCGCTCTCCAGACAGGTTGCGTTCATTAACACCCCAGGCAATACGAAAATGAACTTCATGCTGTGTTCATCAGCATTCAGCATTACAACTGACTTTTTATCTTTGACTATCGATAGGTGGAAAATAACAACCTTGTTTTAATTTTCATTTTTCTCAATTATGGTGTATTTTCCATGTTAGCACTTATATTTCTTCTGCAAATTATTCATAATTTTGCCCATTTTGGAGGAGTGTTAGTCTTTTAATACGAAATATAGATTCCTCTCCCTATATATGTGTACTTCTATAGTTCTTGGTCTATAATATTTCTTGCAATATTCCCCAAAATTCATTTGCCTTTAATTTGTCTTTTAATTTTGGTTTTGAATTTCTTAATTATTGAATCTCTGCAACACCAAAATAGAAAATTTCATCATATAATTTTTTAAAACATGCAGCTATTTTGTCCTCGTGTCCAGCACGCAGAGTGGAAGGTGAACAGTGGCGCAGAGAATCAGTCCCCAAGTCTGTTGCCAAGTAATTGGGTGGCCCCTGAGAAGTCTCTACCCCCTGTGGATCCTAATTTTCTCACTTGTTAGATGGATATAATCTGACCGACCTCCGACGTGATGGACTTAATTCAGATGATGTTCGAGTTCAGCACGGGGCGTGCGAAGCTTTAAGTGCTCAATAAATGTTTCCTGTTTACGTTATTGTCTTAATTAGTGACATTGATTATGTCAATGTCACTAACTATGACAATGGTTATTGTCATTTCCCTTATCTATACAATTTTGGGGTTTGGCATTATATTAGGGTTCTCCAGAGAAATGGAAACCAATAGAACGTATATATTTAGAGAGAGAGACAGAGAAAGAGACAGAGACAGAGAAAGATTGATTTTAAAAATCTACCTCACATGACTGTGGGCTCTGGCAGGCAGGCTGGAGACCCAGGACAAGCTGATGCTGCAGCTCCAGTCTGAAAGCAGTCTGGGGGCGGAATTCCTTCTTTTTCTGGGACCTCAGTCTTTTCACTTAAGGCTTTCAACTGCTTAGATGAGGCCCACCCACATTGTGGAGGCTAACCTGCTTTACTCAAAGTCTACCAATTTAAATCTTAATCACATCTAAAAAATACCTTCACAGCAACGTCTAGACTGGTGTTTGGCCAAAACCTGGGTACCGTGGCCTAGCCAAGTTGACAAATAAAATTAACCATCACCATAATATACCGTCAGGTATATTTTTTTAAATTGAGGTATAATTGATGTATTATGTTACTTTCAGGTGTACAACATAATGACTCAATATTCATATATGTTGCAAAATGGTCACAGCAATAAGTCTAGGTAACACCTCTTACCATACATAGTTATAAAATTTTTTTTCTTGTGATGAGGACTTTTAAGACGTACCCTCTCAGCAACTTTCAAGCGTGCAACACAGTGTTATTAACTATAGGCGCCAGGCTGTACATTACATCCCCATGACTTATTTATTTTACAACTGGAAGTTGGTATCTTTTGGCAGGTATGTTATCCTGAAGGTACTTTAGCTCTAAAATTCAGTGGTGCCATGAATCTCACAGTAAATGCTGTTTGCGGATTACGTATGTCCGTAGTCTCAAATTCTTTCTTTCATTTGATCTCCCTGTTCCTGAACATTCTCAGTGCAGTTCCTTCTTTAGCTTGCACCCATTTTTGTCCCAAAATCGCAACGTCCCCTTTAAGTTGAGTTCTGGCTCTTTTTCCGTCTGTGTTCTGTATCTGAAGGTGTGTAACTTCTCTGTATGAAAGCTCTGGCTACCAACCACAATTTTGTGGATAGAGTTGAGTTGCTTTCCTGGAAAACACCCCTTCTTTAGCTTTTTCAGGAAAAACTGAGATATTAGGAGAGGCGTCTCTCTGGGGTATAAATTTGGTGTCTAAATTTGGATATGTCAGGTGGCCTTTCCCTTGAAGTATGTAAGGCTGCCTTCCTGGCAGTTCAGAATGTTTGAGAGTGGACATGAGGAGGCAAACTGCCTTCTATTCCTCAAAGCGAATTTAGGATAGCCGTGGATTTGTGAGACCCTCTCCCCAAGACATCCCTTACACACTAACATTCCACCCTTTCCAGTGCAAATAAACTGAATCGACTTTTATTACTTTGCACTATCTACAGTTTCTTATATCCAGCTTAGAACATAACTGAATGATACACTCTCTGCTTTCAAGAAGCCTAGGGGCAGAGACAGGCAGCCACATGAACACCTTTAATAATATAGTATTTAGGAGCTATAATAGAAAAATAAATATAATGCTAGGGGAGTAGGGAGGATGGAATGATTCATTGCAATTATTGGTGCAGGAATTAGAAAAGGGTTCATGGAGGGAGGTGAGGTTTCAGCTGGATATTAAAGCCAATATTAATAATAAGGGAGGAATAGGCAAATACACAGACTTTGAGAGGGCATGGCATGTTAGAATGATGTTAAAGAGTTTGGAGAAGGTGTACAGTGGGGTGTTGTAGCTGGAGAAAGGATGGGTAGGAGGTTAGCGTCAGCTGGTAGAAGGCAGAGAATTTCTAGATCAATGGACTTAAGCTTGTAAGTTACACGCCGCTAACAATCTGGTGTCCTCTCATCGCCACATCATTGCAACCTCCCTGCATCCTGCACGCTTTGCTTTTAAGGCAGCTGAGACTCTTCTTCACAGGGCTACCAACAGGCAGACTAGGGGGCTCCTCCCAGCTGTCTCCTCCCTCAGTTCTCTCCTGCAAGGTAGCTAGACTTCAGTTGAGCCTGTCTCTCTGATGACTTTATCATTCTCCTCCCAATTGCCCTTCACCACAGTGCCCTCTGTTTTTGAGAGCGCTCTTAAGCTTGAACTTCTCCACATTCTGTTGCAAATGACGGCAGTTCTTTTAGAAATCATTAATTGTTCCCAAAAGAAATTCAGAGATCTCTGTTCTGTGTCCTGCTTCTCGTCCAAGCAAAAATCTCTAAACCATAGCTCTGGAGATCAGGATAGGGGCAATGATGCCCTTCTCTATGAGTCATATTTCTGTTTTAGGAGAACTCAGTAGAGGGGAGGTGGTGGCCTCTGGTAGCTTGCCTCTCTCATCGTGAAACCTGTCTTACAAGCTGGGGCAAGGGCAACTGGGGCACCAATATTCTCAACAGCACCACATCCAAAGTAGAGCCTCTATGCGAATAATTGGGGCTGGGTGAAAGAAGACAGCCTCCGCTTCTCACCTACACCTGCCCAGAATGTAGCCTCAGTAACAGCTGGAGGCAGGATAGAAAAGGCTGATGTCTTGTCCTCCCCAGCAACATAGCCCTCCTACTGGGAGCTTAAGGGAGAAGGGACCCTGTGTTTGTGGCTGCATCAGTCTGGAGTAAAGTTTCTGTCTTGCTCATTGCAGAGTCGGGAGAGAAGAAATGAATCTTGGTACAGATGTGTCAGACAATTATTGTTCTTACCAAGTTTTAGTAGATTTTCTTGAGTGAATGGTCTTTCCTTTGTTGGATGCTTTTGGACCATTTCCAGAGACTTTAAATGGTTGTTTTTAAAAATAATTTTCACCAGTTTCTCCAGAGAGTAGATCCGTGGAGCTTACACTGCCATGCCAAAAGTGGAACCTGCTGATTGTTTTGTTTACGGGTGCCTTGGGGATGGGACTTTTTGGCTGGAGGAGCTCTGAATCAGATGAAATGATGGCAAATCCTGCAAATCAGGCTCTTCCAGTTAGATGCCAGATAGGTCAAACAGTGACATTGTCTGTCATTTTTAAGATGTTCCAAATCCTCTCTTTCCTGTCCAATTGCTTCTAGGCTGCTGGTTTTCATAGCTATCATGATTGTGAGACGGCCATTTTTTGAAGGTGTCACTGAACGAGCCAAAGGGAAATAGGTTATAGGGCAAGTTAATGTGGCCACTCTTTCTTCCTTTTGATTAATGTGTGTTTGCACGATATGACTTTTTTCATCCATTTACTTTCCACCTGCCTGTATCATTATGTTTAAGTAAATTTCTTGTGGATAACATGTAGTTGAATTGTGTTTTTAAATCCGCTCTGCCATTCTCTGTCTTTTAATTAATATATTTAGGCCACTTAACATTTAATGTAATTGTTGATATGTTAGGGTTAAGGTAGTCATTTAAAAAACATTTTTGTATTTATTCTCTCTATTTTTGTTTTCTCCATTTTTTTGTCTATCCTCCTATGGGTTACTTTAAAGTATTTTAGAATTCCGTTTTGATTTATCTAGAGTGTTTCTGAATGTATCACTTTATATAAGTTTTTTAATATTTGCTCTAGATATTACATTATATATACTTATTTTTCACATTCTACTGGTGTCATCATTATGCCAGCTCTAGTGGAGTATATAAAACTTATTTCTCTTTACATCCTTTTACATCCCACTAATTTATAATATAATTGTTTAAGTATCTTCTCTATATACATTTAGAACATCAGACAGTGCTATAATTTTTGCTTCAACCGTTAAACGTAATTTAGAAAATTCAAGACAAGAAGGAAAGTCTATTGTGTTTACCCATAATTTGGCTCACTGTGTTCTTTCTTCCTTTCCATGTTCCAAGACTTTTTATTGTCATTTCCTTTTCATTTAGAGAATGTTCTCTAGCTATTCTTTCAGGATAAGTATGTTGGTGAGAAACTCTCTTAGTTTTCTTTATCTGAGAATGTCTTGATTTCCCCTTCATTCCTGAGGAATATTTTCACTTGATATATGACTCTGGGTTGACAGTTCTTTTCTTTAGACATTGAAAAATGTAATGCCACTTTCTTTTGGCCCCTATAGCTTCAGATGAGAAATCTGCTGTCATTCAAATTGTTTTTCTCACAGATAAGCTGCCATTTCTCTCTTATTGTTTTTAAGAGTTTGACTATGATCCTTCTAGGTATGGGTTTCTTTGGATTTATACTGTTTAGGTTTTACTCAGCTTCTTGAATCTGTAGGTTTATGTCCTTTGCCAATTTTGGAAAGCTTTCAGCTGTTATTTCTTCAAGTATTTTTCAGTCCTGCTCTCTGTCTTTTATCTTTCTGGAATTCTGGTAATATGAGTGTTAGGGGTTTTTAAAACTAATTTCCCAGTTCCCTGAGGCTGTATTATTATTTTTCTGTCCGTTTTCTCTCTGCTGGTCACATTGAGTAATTTCTGTTGTGCTAGCTTTCCATTTACTTATTCTTTCCTCTGTTCCCTCCTATCTGCTGGTGAGCCAGTACCTTGAGTTTTTAAATTTCAGTTGTTATATTTTTCAGTCCAAAAATTCCCCTTTGGTTCCTTATATCTTCTATTTCTTTGCTGAGACTTCTACTTTTTCCATTTGTTTCAAATCTGTTTATAATTGCTCATTGAAGTATTTTTTATGATGACTGCTTTAAAATCTTTTTTACGTAATTCTAACATGTCTATCAAATCAATATTGGGCATTTAATGATTGCTTTTTCAAATCAGCAGAAAGCTCCAGGAACAGAATGCCCAAGGAGTGACCCTTAGCCAATGAAGACAAGAGTTGGTGTATAAATATCCCTGTTTCCACCCCCTTAGCTGTGTTCCACATAAACTCTCAGAATGTCTCCAGTAAGAGTGATGCCATTGCCCATAGTGGTAACCTGGTATTATTATTCTCTTCATCAACTTTTATCTCTTCCTTGTCTCACTTTTTCAGATCTTTACCATGCTTCTAGTGATCACTTGTCAAATAAACAATATGTACCCAAATCCATGTCTTGGAATAGTCTGGTGTGTTTTTTCTTTTTTATGGTGGCATATGTAGGAGGTGAGGGTGGGTGAAGACAAACAATGACAACCTTGCATATTGCCTTTTCTGTAGACCCAGGTATGCAGAATCAGGACAAGAAACATGCTTTTCATAATTGATCTGCACAGCATGCCTATACACATAGATTTTTAATGTTTAATACCTTGTCCACTTTGCATTGACATCATGTTATCTGTGATGTAACCTGCTTAACTTTGGGAGTGGCTCTGTTTCCAACGTCTAACTAAACAAAATTAGAGTTACGTGTATTTCAGATTCTCAGTTAAAATGAACACAGTGTGTTGGCAACATGACTTCATGAAGTTTACTCTCAGATGTTACCAGGTCAAATCACCAGAAACTCCACCCTACCCTCTGTTTTGATCTGTGACTTTTTAACAAGGTCACCTTGTCTTCTCTGCTTGAGCTCTGGATCTCATATGACTTTAGTCAAACTCGCAGAAATTCTGACCTGACCACAGAGAAACGATCAGGCTCCAGGAGTGGGAGCTCGAGAGAGGCACGAGGAGCTGCATGAAATGAGAGTAAGTGCTTCTCCGAGTTGGTTCTGATTGTATTGCTGCTATTCAATGTTCCAGGAAGTGAAATTCTTCTTGATTAAAGGGAAAAAAAGTAACAATTTTTACTAGTGCTTGTTCAACATAGGTTATTTTGACAAGGACATATTTGAGTAATTCTGGGTTAGAGAGTGAAAATGACAAGTTTTATTTATTAGCCTCAATTGGCGGTAAGATATACCACAGTGAATACAGCTCAGCATTCATGCAGGGCAACTACAGGGAGAGACTAAACATTTTAAGCACATTCTCAGGGTTCCAGTTATGTCATGAAACCAAAGAAGTGATAGATGTAGAATTAAGAAAAGAAACATGAGTTATATATCTCAATCTCCAAACTCAGGTATGTAATAAATATACTTGATTTATTTTACCATGACTCAAATGAATATTTCAAGCCTGTTTCTGCCAGAGTGACAGAAACTGGGGATACAGCACTTTAGTTTTCCAGGAGCAATTTCTTTCAAGAGGTGAGAAGAAAAAAAGAAATGGGAAAAACAATGAGAAAGGAGGAGCTGGGCCCAGAGACTCCAGCCCCAGCATAATTAAGACAAGAAGTAATAAGGAGGGCACCTCAAAGATTGGTCCCAGGGCGGTGGGGTTGCTGTGGGGCCTGCAGATGGTCCAGCTGTGGACAGCAGAAGCAGCACCAGCTGGGACTCCCAGCTTGGAAACCCGGCAGGATGGGGTGTCAGTGACTTGGCTTCTCATATCCTCCTTTTGCACCTTGTCCTCTGTAAGGTGTTGGCTGGCACTGATGTCCCAGAGAATCTGCTTGAAGGAGCTGAAATTTGATGTCATGGGTTTAGTATTCAATCACACCCTGATTATAGCATCATCCTGGATTAAAGGATTTTCTTATAAGTATTTTATAGAATCACAGAATGTTAAGTGTTGGAAAGTGGCAGTTATAATTCAGTGATTTTTCAATCTCTTTTCCTTCTCTCTCTTTCTTTCTCTCCATTTCATTGTAGAGATCATTGTCAGTTGAAATCTTACTCTGGACTCCAATCTGTGAAAGACGTGGAGGTGGAGCTTGTCTGTGTGAAGTGAGGAGAGGACAGCGGTGCTCAGGAAATCCTGACAAATTGTGAGTTAGGAGACCCAGGTTCCTGTTTTGGTCCAGTCCCACTAAACCTCCCCCTGATTAATAAAGTGCTTTCACACATAGTCACCTTACTTTGGTTTCCTGCCAATCCTGTGAGAGGCAGGGCAGTGACAATGCTGAGTTTTACCTGAAGGTTAAGAAGTCCCCCTCCCATTTTGTGTCCTGGAGAACGGCTTACTGCAAAGAACGACCATTCCTCATACGACTTATCTAAAGACTCCTGGATGCCCCCTTCTTCACCTACGACAAGGCCAGTCACAGACCCTACAAGTTCCCTTTCTTTGCCTCATAAATGATTAGCTGGACTGCTTGTCCCCATTGATCAGTAGGAAAAAATGTTTGTTAGCTGAACTTTGATTACACTCCTCTCCTTTGTCCAGGCCCCTGAACTTTGGTCCACCCTCAGCCTGAGTCAGCATGCTGCCTCTCCTCAAGGGTCCCGCCTGGAAAATAGTCTGGCCTCAGGGTCAAACATTCTCTGATCTCCTATCCCATCAGACCACCCTTTCTTTCCGCTTCCCCACAAGTGCTTCTTTCCAGCTTTGTTCACTCTTCTCTCAATAAAAGAAAAACTCTCCCTGCCTAATGACTGAGATGCTTGTAGATCGTACGGGTTACAGTGTTCTCCATGTTACAACAGTCCCTCTCCCGCTATTGTAATAGTCCCCCTCACGTGCAATAATCCTTA
This sequence comes from Equus asinus, assembly GCF_041296235.1. Classification (NCBI taxonomy): domain Eukaryota; kingdom Metazoa; phylum Chordata; class Mammalia; order Perissodactyla; family Equidae; genus Equus; species Equus asinus. The sequence goes on along the minus strand of NC_091804.1, from coordinate 8,017,576 downwards.
CTAAGTTGGATTTTTATTTGACAGCAGGTATTTTGATGCCCATTCTGTGGAAGGTTTGCAGAGGTTGACTCTTGCCCGGGGTCTGGTGGTAAGGTTAATGGGGAACTGCACAGGTTGAATTCAAATCCATGTCCTCTCTAGACTTCTGGCCTGGGGCCTTTGATACTGCCTGTGGGTTCTTTCTCAGGGCTTGGGCAAGTGACTTCACTTCTGTAAACTGAGAAGGTTGGAGTAGAGGCTCTTTTGGGTCCCACCAGCTCTGATCTGCTGGAGGGATGATGATGAGAGGGCTAGAAGCCCCAGGGAATAGCAGCTGTGTCAGATGAGAATGCCAGACCCTGTGACACCTGAGAGTCCTCAAAAAGTGAGCTGTCTTGTCAGAAAACATTCCTGCAGGAAAATAAACATAGAAAGGAGATTACAGTTTCCATAGAGGTGAGGGAGGTGAATGTGCCCATCTAGTCTAAAATCTAAAAATAAAAATTCATTTGCCAAGTTTTCATATTCAAAGAATCTATCAAATGAAATCTTACGGTGTATCTTAGCTTCTTCACGTCCTTGAGGTTTGCATCTGACTCATTCTGGATGCCTGAAATGATCTTTTGTCTGTCCTTTCAGAGTGAATTATTTCTAAGGAAAATCCAGATAAAGCTTAAACAGAGTCTCTGAGTTATGCAAAGGAGATTTAGGTAGGGCCGTGTGGTCCTGAGCCTGCAGCATCAGTATCACTTGGGAACTTGTGAGAAATGCACATCTTCAGGCCTCACCCAGACCTCCTGCCTCAGGAAGCCTTGGGGGTGTGCCCAGCCCTCTCTGTTTTAACAAGCCCTCCCAGAGGTCTGCATCACACTCAAGGGCATCCCGGTTCAAGGATGAGCTTTCAGGTGAGGTCGGTCCTAGGCGACAACCCTACAGATGACAGTGACTTTGCTATCCTAGGCTCCTGCTCCTCTGGCAGCTGTGCTCTGGGAGGTAATTCACGCTCACCCCATCTCAATCGCTCTCCCTTCCCAGGTGTTGTTAATAAGAGTTTTTTCTAGCAGTTCCTGTATTCAAAGAAAGGAAAGAAATCAAAAGGTATTGGGAGTCTGTGAATGTGCCAGGCACTGGGGCTCGGCATCTTTGATGAGTTACTTATGCGATTTTCATAAAAATTCAAAAAGAAGAAAAACATGTCCCATATTTTATACAGAAAGATATTTGAATTTTTTTAGAGAAAACTTTAGAGACTTAACAGACTTTACGACCTGAAGGAATTTCTATTGGTGAAATGTTATGCAGTTTATGGGGGTGGGAGAGAGATTTTTATGGAGGAGGAAAGCCTGGCTGGCACATGCGCTAAAAGAACAGCATTTGTGAAGGACAATCTGTCAGGACTCAGAAAATGGAAGCACGTTTGTATCATATGACTCAGCAATTCCACTCTGGGTTATGGCTCCTGAAGAAACCCTCCCCCGGGGCCACAGGAAACAGGAAGGATGATCCTGCAGTGCTGTCTGTGGTGGTGGTGGGAAGTGGGCCAAGAGATGGTCTGGATGCCCATCACTGGGGCATAAAAAACATAATGTGACCACTTCTGGGAGCAAAGGTCTGGAGGTGCCCACAGCAGCACAGATGGGGCTACAAATACAATGCTGTGTAAGATGTGATTTCTAAGCACAACTCTGTTTATGTAAACACAAACACAAGATGCATCTTAGAACACAAAAAACAACAGGACGGAGGTCAAACCATTAGGATGTTTGCCTATGGGATGGGGCTAGGGAAATGAGACTGGGAAAGTGGGACAAAAAGGGATTTAATAAAACGGGGGAGGAGCTTTGCACGGTCCATAAAGAGAGTGTGCCTTGACTGAGGCATGTTAACCAAGTCCTCCAAACCTGAGATAAGAAAAAAGACTGGAGGAAGGAAGGAGGGGAAGAGGGAAGGAAAGAGGGAAGAGAAAAAATGCAAGAGAGAGAGACAAGGAAAGGAAACTACAAAATGAATGCCAGCACCCACAGCCTCCTGGTGCGCCCTCCAGGGCTGGGACCAGCTCAAGAGGCTACAGCATCCACAGGCTCAAGCCCAGCTGAGCAGCTTGTAGTTGTGGTGTGTGAATGTGATCTATGCTCATAGATATAGAGAAGAGACTTGTGGTTGCCAGAGGTGGGGGTAGGCGGTGGGCAAAATGGGTCAAAAGGTACAAACTTCCAGTTATAAGATAAATAAGCCCTGGAGATGTAATGTACAGTGTGCTGACTATAGGTCACCATACTGGATTATATATTTGAAAGTTGCTAAGACAGTAGATTTTAAAAATTCTCATCACAATAAAAAGAAAGGTAATAAATGTTAACTTATTGTGGTAATCATTTTGCAATATATACAAATATCAAATCATTATATTTTACACCTAAGACTAATACGATGTTATATGTGAATTATATCTCAATTAAAAAAAAGAAAGATCCGTGGCTCCTGAAGATTTCATCGCTGAATTTCTGTTTTGATAGCACTTAATTTAGTGCTTTCTTCCTCTCTCTGCTCATGGGGGATTTGGGAGCTTTAGACAAGGACAGAAGAATTCTCCTGCTCTCTGTCCTGGAAGATCCATCCCCGGGCCAGATCATTCACTGGCACTGAGGACCCTTAAAGCGGCTCATCCAACCCCTCACTTTATGAGAAAAGAGTGTAGCCCTCTCCTCAAGAAGAGAGAGGAGGCGAGTGACAGAGCTGGACTAGAACGTGACATCTTGATTTCCAGTCTAGGGCCGTTTCTGAACCGCCATTGTTCACCCGTAGCTACTGAGAATCACACATCCCAGGGCCCCCCTACCGAGGTTAGGATTGACCAGGTCTGGGGGAAGCCTTGGAAACTGTTTCTCCCACAAGTTCCCCATTAATACTGCGATGAAGCGAGGTTTGAAAACCACACTGACCCACCCTCAAATCCATCGGCCAAGGGGCAATAAAGAGAGAAGGTATAAGATTTTGGCTAGTCTGTTGAGAATATTTTCTATCTAAGAACCCCAGGGATTTGTCTCGTGAGAAAAATCTACAGGGTACCCCAAACAGGTAGAGAGGTTGTTGCGAGAGGAGGGTCCTCTTATCTTAGGGAGAGTACAACCCAGCTCCCAAGGCGTCCTGCTCCACCTCCCCTCCCATCCCCCAGGGTGTGACAAACACTTGCTGGTGATCCACCTGTGTCCACGCCTTCCTTCACGTACTCTTTAGCTAATTATTTATTGGGCAGCTACTGTGAAGCATACCACACTGGTACCAGGGAGGATATACAGAAAAATGAGACACAGAATCATCCCTGAAAGCCGTCTCAGGCCAGTGGGGGAGGTGGGTGATCAGCTGCAACAAGGACAGAACACTGGGGGCTGCCACAGGACCGATGTGCTGAAGTCTCCCACTGAGATCCCGGGTTGCAAAATAGCTTTGAGTCTGTCTCAGGTGGTATTTTTATTGCACATTAATAAATTGTAATTAGATTCAATTCAATCATTTTCTGAACAGGCCCACAGACACATTGGCATTATCCCCATTTTTTAGTGCTTGGAAATTTGTTCACATTTATCCCCCAAAACTCCTTTTTGTCTGCCAAAATTTTACAAGAGGCATAAAGGAGACCTCAACCTTGAGATTATGAGGTTATTACGGGTGTTCTGAGGCTCTGGACGGACCTAAGATGGCCGCCATTGATAAATTATCTCCCTCTAATTTGGTGTTTGCAGAGGGTTCTCGTGAACTCTAGCGGACATCTCTGGGACGATCTGGCTCAAGCGCCTCTTCTCTCATCACAGCTGAAGAGAGGCAGCATTTTGCACAACATACCTCTGTCCTTCTGGCCTCAGTGGATTGGACTAGGGCACTTGGCCAGGCTAGGCCAATAAGAATTCTTCTCTGGAATTTTTGAATTTGGAACCAAGAGAAATGGGACAGTTTCTCTGTAATTTCTGTTTTTCTTTGTTTGTTTGTTGTTGTTTCCCCGCCCCGAGGAAGAATAGCCCTGAGCTAACTGCTGCTAATCCTCCTCTTTTTGCTGAGGAAGAGTGGCCCTGAGTTAACATCCATGCCCATCTTCCTCTACTTTATATGTGGGATGCCTACCACAGCATGGCTCAATAAGTGGTGCCATGTCTGCACCCGGGATCCAAACCGGTGAACCCCAGGCCTCAGAAGCGGAACGTGCAAACTTAGCTGCGCCACAGGCCGGCCCCTCTCTTTAACTTCTGAAGCAGAGTACCTACCCTGGGCGAGGAAGGCATGTCGGGCTCTGTGGCTGAAGCACCGAATAAAAGAGAGCGCCTTCTTTCCTGGTGAGCAGTTACAGCCAAGTGGGGGCTGGGGAGACATAAATAAACATATAAACAAACAAATGTACACACGTAAAATATAGCCTAGAATCAGTCAACAATCACAATTATAATCATAAAAATTGTTGTTATAACAACAATATCGAACATCTATTGAGTGCTTACTCTGTATGCAGCGCTTTGCTTAGCACCTTGCAAGTATTCATGTGTTAATGCATTTAATTACATAAATTACATGTATTAACTCACCCCAGCAAGAGAGTCCTATGGTTAAATGCATTTAGGAGAAAGCTCTCATTTCAGTGAGAGGCAACGGAGAAAACTATAAAGAGAAGTAGAGAGACTTCAAGTTGCTGGTTCCACATTTTCCTAAGGTCCAGCTGTGTTTTGCCCCTTACAGCTGCTGAGGTTGTTCAGTTTTCCCTTGATTTCGTTGCTTACTAAGTTTCCTTTGGCCTTGGGCTTTTACAAACTGAGTTTCTGTCACCTGCAACCAAAGATTATTAAGACACTATGGAAACTCATCAGTGTTTGATGAGTGGCCTCTGCGTGTATGGCAAGAATGAGTGTTACTGATATGACAAAAGTGACCGACATAGGGGCTAGCCTGGTGGCGCAGCAGTTAAGTTCGCACGTTCCGCTTCTTGGCAGCCCGGGATTCACTGGTTCGGATCCCCGGTGCGGACATGGCACCGCTTGGCACGCCATGCTGTGGTAGGTGTCCCACATATAAAGTGGAGGAAGATGGGCACGGATGTTAGCTCAGGGCCAGGCTTCCTCAGCAAAAAGAGGAGGACTGGCAGGAGTTAGCTCAGGGCTAATCTTCCTTAAAAAAAAAAGTGACCGACATAGCCCCAGCCTCAAGGAGGGGCTCACAGTCCAGTGAAGACACTGAGACAGCAGAGGCGGAGCCCGGAAATGGAAGCTGGCTCTGTGAATCTGCTTCTCCCACCTCCATTTTGCCCTCCACTGAGACAGGTACCCCAGGCTCATCACATCCCGTCTGTTTTCCTTTTTCATGTTTATTTTTATCGTGGTAAAAAACATACAACGTTAAATTGATCATCTTAACCATTTTTAGGTGTACGGTTCAGTACTGTTAAGCATATTCACGATGTTGTGCAACAGATCTCCAGAACTTTCTCGTCATACAAAACTGCAACTCTATCCCCGTTAAACACTAACTCCCCCCGCCCTTCCCCCTTTCTCCTGGTGCAAACTCTCTTTGTGCAACTCTGAACATTCCATAATCTCCGTTATGGGGATACACATAGGCACCTGGAGAGCCAGCGCATCTGGTCCAATCCTTGTAGGGTCTCCTGATCCCAGCATCTCTTTTGCACATGATTCCAAATTAAAAGAAAAAAATTCCACCGAAACACATCTGAGCCTGGCTGTTCCCTCTCAACCTCTTTGCAGCTTTAGTTGCCCCATCTTCTCATTCGAGAAAATCCTGTCTGCTAGGTGTGTGCAGAGTGGGCAGCTGAGAGCGGGGAGCTCCAGCTGCCACCTGGGTTTTCTCCTTCCTCTGAAAGTCTACCTAAATATCCATGTCTCTGTATTGGGGGACGGGTACTTGAATAGCTGTGGAATGGGCAGAATGGTCCACAGGTTGGGATCTTGGGTTCTGGAGTCAGATCCCGAAGAGCCAATGATTAGTGCTATGACCTCCAGGGAGCCACTTACCCTCGAGGGACTGTCCAGGATTAAGTGAGAAAATATATACAGAACGCTTAAATACAGCCTGATTCGCAGAAAGCACTTCAAAATGGTAATTATCACTATTACTAGACAAGGGTAAAATTGAATAGATACGTGTATATCTATATGTTTAATAAAGGTAAATCTCGAAAACATAACGTGGGGCTGGACCCACGGCCTAGTGGTTAAGTTTGGCACATTCTGCTTCAGCGGCCCAGGTTCGGTTCCCAGATGTCAACCTAGACCACTTGTCAGCAGTCATGCTGTGGTGGCATCCCACATACCGAAAATAGAGGAAGATCAGTACAGATGTTAGCTCAGGGCCAATCTTCCTCAAGTGAAAAGAGGAAGATTGGCAACAGATGTTAGCTCAGGGCAAATCTTTCTCAGCAAAAACAAACAAACAAAAAACATAACGTGAAAAAAGCAAAAGAAAGTTGCAAAGGATACATAAATACAGTGTGATGCAATTTATTTAAGATTTGAAATGAAGTAATATGCTATACTACTTATGCATATATGCATAAATACACAGCATATATATACAGATATAAATTGACACGTTTTTATACGTGTATATTGCCTTGTGTATGTGTATGCACATGAAAGCATAAAAACATGCTCAGGAAATACACATACTATTTCTCAGATAGTGGTTACCTCTGGTGGTGGTGGTGGCGGCCTGTAGGGATGTGTGTGTGTGCGTGCATGCTCATATGCGCATGCCTGTGTGCTCATGCATGCACGCAGAGCAAAGGTTGTCTGCATGCTTGAAATATTTCATAATTAAAAACTTTGGAAAACACATTGAAAAAACTTCCATCTGATAACTCGAAGGCTGCCTTGTTCATTTGTATTCCACTTGGCTATTCAAACTTCCCTTTTGGTATGCAAGAGACGTTGCAGTGTGATACCCATCTGAAATGTGAATTATTAACGAGGATTTTTGGCCTGAGACAGTTCCAAACTGGCGTTCTGTGGCTGGAGTGTGCGGGTAGGGTGGGAGAAAGGCCGGGAGCCTGAAGATTGGTTTTAAGAATTTATGCTGTATATTCTTACATGATCTGGAGGAAGAGAAAGATTTAGAGCGAAACATCACAGACAGGTTGCTTAATCTCTCTCAGTACATTTCCTTAGCTATGAAACAGGAATAATAAATCGTATTTTACGAGCTTGCTGTGAGAAGTAAATAAACACACAACATGGCACTTGGTAAGCATATCAAATACCCAGCGTTATGACACCCAATTTATTTTTAAAGCTTATATGCGGCAGACTTCAGAGAGGAAAAAAGTATCAATCACTTGCCAGGCTGAAAGATGATTTTGCAGGAGTCAGAGAAGCCAACGAAATCTCACTCCCCCACCCTCCAAATCAATAAGCGCATTCAAAACACCAAAAACAAAACATCAAATAAAATCTTTCCGGTAAGGTTACGAAACCCCGCATCTCTTTCCCTGTCTTGTGATTTGTCTGAGCTTTGTGCCTACAGTGCAGGGAGGGGAATGGGGAGCTGGGAGGGAGAACAAAGACAAGACAGGGACCACGGGTGGACTGGGAGAAGGGGTGGGGAGCTCAGCAAAGCTAAGGGAGAAAGGGCTGCAGGTGAAGGAGGGAGGAGCCGCAGGAAGGACAGAATATCTGTCACCCGGAGGAGCAAGTAATAAAAACGAAGGCTGGGAGGGGCCATCTGAGGTCAGGGATGATAAAGCTTGATGTCAGAGCATGGTGAGGAGAAATGGGACCTCCTGGCAGACTGGATCCCGGGGGTCCTCTGAGTCTCCTAATCTAGCTCGTGACTTCAAACTGGACCCCACAAAAGGTGTTCTTCCTGTAGAAAGATGTGGTCAATCTATCCATCCGGGAACTAGTGTAGTATGGAGACCTGAATCCCATAAGTGAATCTGCAGGAAGGGGATAATGCGTTCCCTGCAACTGCAGAAATCAAGGCTCATCAGGATGCCCACTTCTGCTAATGATTCAATTCTTGCACTCCGTGACCCTTGTCCTCAGTGGACATGAACGATAAAAAAGAAAAAAAGGAAAGCTATAGGTGCCATTTTGACTCATACTTCACCATTGCAAAAAGCGTTTTTGTTACTGATGTTTTTAGCCAAAATGGGTAACAAAGGGAAAATTTGTAGACTGAATTAGGAGGTGGGAAAAGCATGGATTTGCTGCTGGACATACCAAGGCTCACTCATTCATTCATTCCAGAAACCTTTGTGGAACGTGCACTATGTATTGGCCTTGTGGAATTTACTTTCTAGTGGAAGGAGATGAAAGAGAAAGTAAGAAATGGATGACAAGATGATTTAAGGTGTGGTGAGTGCTGTGAAGAAAGTAAAGCGAGGTGATAGGATCCAGAGTGACTGGGAAGAGTGGGGACATTTGGGTTGGGTGGTGAGGGGAGGCCTCCCTGAGGAGCTGACTCTGGGCTGAGACCCGACCGCAAAGGGCCAGCCCGGGGGATGAGCACTTCATGCAGGTAGTGTACCAAGAGCTCTTTGTTTCTTCTTGCTGTATAGGAAGGCTCTAATTTTAGCATGCCAATCATAATTCTAAACATCTCACTGAATTTTCTTAAAATGTCAAATAGCTTGTAGTAGACTCTGTTGAGTTTTCTAGGTAGAAAAGCATATAATTGAAAGAATTTTCAATTTTTAAAAAATTTTAAAAAACGGGTTAGTTTGAATCACCAGGACAACTTCGAACAGTAGTAGTGACAACTGGCATCTTTTCCTTATTTCTGTTTTTATGGAATTGCTTATGATGTTTCAACATTTAGTGTGGTGTTTATTGAAATAATCTGGTAAATATCCTTCTTCTTTTGAGTTATGAGGAACTAATTTTTTCCCACTATTTTTCTGGCATCTATGGTGATTTTTTTTCTTCTTTAAACTGTTAATGGAGTAATTACGTTAATGCTTTTCTAATATTGAAGAATTTTTACTTTTACTGGACAAATATTTCTTAGTTATAATCATGTTGTCTTAATATGCATTCAGTACACTGATAGAATTTTTCCCATCTATATTCTTAAGTGAGGTTGGCCTATGATTTTTCTCTTCCTTCGCAACCATTTTATGGTTTATGCATTAACAGTGGTACTTGTCTTATAAAATGAGTTGGGTAGATGCTCTGAAATGATGTGTTTAAGATGGAAATTGTCAATTCTTAAAAATTTAGTGGGATATTCCTGTATCTGTTGCCTTTTTTGTGTGGTAGATCTTTGGCTACTGTGACATTTTTCTCCTGTAATTACTGATCTGTTCAGATTTCCTCATTTTTCCTGCCAATTTTGATGATTCACTTTTTTCCTACTTTACCTATCTTGTAGCAATTATTGGTATAAATTTGTGTATAGTATTCTCTTATTTTTAAGTGTCTCCTATATTTGTTGATTATGTTTTTTGTCCTATGAGTATGTGTCTCCTCTCTCTCTCTGTTGGTCATACTTGTCAAAGATTTGTCTATTTTATGTCTTCAAAATATACATTTTTAATTATATTAATCAACTATATTGTATTTTTGTTTTGTCTTAGATTTGTACTGGTCATGGTTCTCCAGAGGAAATATATGAAATATATATTTATTTCTTATAGAAATTAGATTATAGAGCCTGAGAAGTCCCATGGTCTGCCATCTGCAAGCTGAAGAACCAGGAAAGCTGGTGGTGTAATTCAATCCGAGTCCAAAGGCCTGAGTACTAAGGGAGCCAATGGTTTAAGGCCCTGTCTGAGTCTGAAGGCCCAAGAACCAGGAGCGCCAATGTCCAAGGGCAGGAGAAGATGGATGTCCCAGTTCAAGCAGAGAGCAAATTCACCCTTCCTCTGCCTTTTTGTTCCATTCAGGCCTCAATGGATTGGATGATGCCCACCCACATTGATAAGGGCAGAGGCTAATCTCTCCTGGAGACACTCAAAGGCACACTGAGAAATAACATTTGACCGGCTGTCCGAGCATCCCTTAGCTCAGTCAAGTTGACAAATAAAATCGACCATTCACTGTATTGTATTATTTTCTGCTTTTATCTTTACTATTTTCTCCCTCTATTCTTCTTGTTGTTCTTTTTTCCTCCCCTCTGGTATTGCTGAAGAAATCATACTCCACACTAAGTTACAAAACTTGCTAACAAAAATGTCAATAAACTAAGTGATCTTAACGTTTTACTGAGTAAACTACATGACCAATTTCAAATATCTTAGATTGGATTCATTTATAAAAGAAAACTATGATTGGATGTTAGTTTAGCTATGTATAGAATTCTAAGATTTAATTGTTTTCCATCAACACTGAAAATATTAATCTACTGTCGTCTTGCGTATAGGATATTAGTTTGTCTGAATATGGAGCAGCGATAGTGACTTGCTTGTGATGAATAGAAAGCGATGCTGCTTGACTTCTGAGATTAGATCATAAAAGGCAATACAGCCTACATCTGACCTCTCTTGGGATGCTTGCTGTGGGAACCCTGACACCACACTATGAGAAAGCCCAAGCCACGTGGTAAGACCACATGTATGTGTTCCAGCTGATAGTGCCAAACTGAGGGTCCAGCCAACAGCCAGTAGCAGTGACTGGAGAGTGAGGAAGTCTTTGAGATGCCTCTCGCCCAGCCATTGTGACCACGAGAGGGACTCCACGTGAAAACCACCTATCTGAGTTCAGGGAACCCCCAGAAATCATGAGTTGGGGTTCCTGGCTCTTCCATTGACTAGATACGTGACTTCGGGAAAATTATATGACTTATCTACAAAATAGTGCTAATAATACTGAAACCAGAGGGTTGTTCTGAGAATGAATCAAGATAATAACTCTCCAAGGTAGGTATTATTAGGCTCATTTTACCCATGAGAACATGTACCAGGAAAGGTCAAGTAAATTGCTCAAAGTCAGTCTCTATAATAAGAGACAGAATGTGAGTTTGAACTTAAATCTGACTCCAAAACCTATTCTCTTTACCATCATTCAATTTCATTACTAAGAATGATTACCATAGCAACTCATTAATCTACCTAGTCTCACACAAGGATCTAAAGAAATAGGTCCTTCACGTGTCTAGGTTTAAATTAAGGCAGACTTGGCAATGGGCTAAAGTTGTGATGCCATTTAAAGCAAAAGAGAAAAAAATGTACCCGGGGTTTTGAACACCTGAGCCCACCAGCAGGGTAAGCAGACATCACACTGTGCTGGTGGGAGAGAGAACAGCAAGTTCTTTTTGGCCTCACTTTCTCATAATGCTGTTTTTGGAATATGATTTTTACCAAAATAGCATGCCATGTTTGAATCTTGTTCAAATGCCAGAGTTGCTCTTAGAACCAGAATGTAGTTATATTGCGTATTTTCATAGAGGTGTCCAGCACATGGTAAGGAGGAGAAAGGAGCTGAGTAACAGAGGAGAGAGTGGGGAGGGCAAGTAGAGTCTTAATACAAAAGTATCTTCATACCCTTAAAATTCCCATGTAAATCTTCTTTGTGCTGATGGATCATATACATCAGCATGGACTAAATGAGGTCACAAAGTAAAGATGATAAATACCAACAGCAAAAGCCATGTTTTCTCTGAACATATGTCCCTGGGAGCAATCATATTGTGAATCCAAAAGATAATGCCAAGGTTCTACCTTTGACACATAAAGGGAAAGTGGGAATTCATTTTAGAAAGGTGAGCTTATTTCAGTCTCTGCCTTAACATGATGGTTTGCTGCTGATAAATTGATTTGCCTCCTCCTCATCATCAGTCATCATCATCAATTAATGTTTGTTGAGCACTTAATGTACTTAATATATAATATAATTGCTTTGTGATATACTATGTACCAGGCAGAGCTCTAGATACCTTTTGTTTATTATCTCCTTTAATCCTCAGAACCAAGTATGATATAAATACTTTTCAATGTACATTTTACAGATGAAGAAATTGAGGCACAAAGAATTTAATTCAATTTCCAGGGTGGGAAATTTAGGATGTGCAGGAAGACAAAACTCAAATCCAGAGCCCAGGCTCTTAACTGCTCAGCTACTTATTAGTATTATTAATATTAGCATTATAAACATTAATACTAGATAACATTTATTGATATATGTGCCAGGCTTGATGCAAAGCACTTCACCTTGACCAAAGCAGATGGGCAAAAAGAGTGCAAAGGGACCAAGTGTCTCAATGTGTGAGTCAGTGGTATTTAATTCCTTACCTTTTTCCCTTATTTTTTATTTTCAGTAAATTTTTTGGGTTCTTTGCTACAACATTTAAACTCATGAGTTCATAGAATGATAGAACTGGGAGGGATTCTGAGCCTTTTCTATGAGCACCTTAATTTAATAGACACTATGTAGACATCTACAGGATATGAGCACTGTGTTCTCCGTCCTTGAGTGGCAGGAGTGAAATTATTGAAAATGATTTTTGCACACCGGAGGCTTTGTCTCTGACTCATGTATGACCCTGGCCAAGGTGTCTGATCTGATTGAGCCTCAGTTCCCTTATCCAGGCAAAGACCTGGTTGGTCTGTGATAGCCCCGGTTCTTCGCAGCCATAGCAAGGGTGGAATGTCTGCACGGTGGCCCAAGCACCCTCAGGTTTATGACATTTCATTCCAATATTAGGAGATATAGCTCCCCTTCATACGAAGATTCCATTTTCCTCTAAGTCCAATCAGACTCTACTCCCAAAATGTGGGCTAAGCCCACCCACTGGGAGACCTGATTGTGAAAGGAAAGGGGAAGCGAATTGGAGAGCATGCATGGAACCTCACACTTTTCCTTTGCTCCTTCCGCCTTTATCAAGGGAAGGACTCCTTTGGAGATAGTGTATCTTTATCACCCTCCAGCACTTACCTCATTTTTTAACAAAGGACCTTCCTATACAACATATCTAGCCAAAATTTAATAACATTGTTGAGTGTTTTCCTTGTTTTTGTTTTTGGTTTGCTTCTATTTGTGTCAAGTGAAAATAAAGAGTGCTATAAAGAATGTTTAAAAATTAATTTACTTAAATGAAAAAGTTTAAAGAAAAATGTTGAATAAATAGTAATAGAGATATATATTGTTATTTATTGCCGTATAACAAACTACTCCAAAGTTAGTGGCTCCGTTGTCTTTAGATTCCTAGCTTATGGGTGGGCAATTTTGGCTAGACTCGGCTGGGCGGTTCTCCTCATCCAGCTGACTCTCTTGTGCATTTGTAGTTAAGTGAAGCCTATGAACCCCTTCTCAGAATGTAGAGGCATAAAATAAAACACATAGAATTACAAAAGAAAGCAATTATATTGAAATTCAAGTACCAAAATATAAAATTTGTGATATTGCAATATATTGGTCCTTTCTTAACACAATAAATAGTGAGATCCAGTGGCATGTCATTTCACTACTGTAATTTTGAACAGTGGTGAATGTAAACGATATTTCGAGATCTCTGTAACAGCTTTAATGTGGTATAAAAATATTTATTATTTCAATTGTTACCAAAGTCTTGAATTCTAATAAGCTGAATGTTAACTGTTGCCTAAATTCACCATAGAAATAAACGTTAAATTTCATTCAGGAGATACTAAAAAATAAACTTGCAGAGTTCTTCCTTCCTTTCAAGGTCATAGGTCTCCTCTAGGTAGAAGGGAAAATCTGCTCATAGGTTATGGCCGCATTTGTTGCATGGTTTTTCCCGTTAGAAAAACAAAGGTGTGAGTGTGAAAAGTCCAGGGAAATTGGGGCCAGCCCGGTGGCATTGTGGTTAAGTTCGCACGCTCTGCTTCGGAGGCCCGGGGTTCACAGGCCCAGATCCCAGGCGTGGACCTAGCACCACTTGTCAAACCTCTCTGTGGTGGCATCCTACATAAAATAGAGGGAGATTGGCAACAGCTGTTAGTTCAGGGCCAATCTTCCTCACAAAACAAAAACAAAACAAAACAAAAATCTGGGGAAATAGTGGTTTCATCTTGATAGATGTTTGTTCTTTCAAATCCTAGTTGGCTCTTATTTTGGGGGAATTTTTATTGGCTATGTGTTGTTCAGTGTAACAAAATGTTCCTCCTGACTCAGGTCTGAGGTTCTTTGGCATTCTGCTAAAGCTTCAGAGAGGCATCTTTGATCCTTCTCCTTTCCTTTTGAGCCTTCCTGGACATTATCTATTCCCTAAATATTTCCAAAGGATTCTCTGATGCCTGAGCTAAGTGTCTGCCATTCTAACACATTTGCTTATTCTGTATAACTGGTAGCTTGAGAATGAAGGTTGTGGGGTGGTAAAAAGTGTGAGTGGGAAGCAAATAAATATGAAGGGATAAAGAGTGATAAGATGAGATCCCACTTCTGGGATGACGAAGACTTTTTTTGTCAGTGCTTAGGACGTGTTGGAGGGGCTGAGTGTTAGAGCTGCTGATGCAAACCCAGAAAGCAGCTATGTTTCCTCTCACTGCTCTGCCCTTCCTGGGAATAGCCGCACCTGTGCCCTTTCTGGGTAATTCGCTCAGTATCATGGAAGACATCACAAAAAGATCCAAGAAACGAACACAGCCTGAAATAACTGGTCTTTCATTTCCAAGGACTTTAAGTAGGTATTTATCATGCTTTGCTATGTAGGGTTCACTAGGATGTAGAGACCCTTTATGCCAGAACATCTGACTCCTATATTATTGTTTAAGTGTTTGCAGTTCACAAAAATATTTCCATTTGGAGCAGTCTTAGGTAGCGAAAATCTGAGAATTAATAAAAGCAAAAACCTTGCCGATCATGCATAACTGAGTGACCTACGTTGCCTAAGAAGTTTTTGTCTCCCCATTAGAATTGTAAACAGAACTCTCTGCAGAAGAAAGAATGATGCTGCAAATATGATGTATATAACCAAGCAAGGCAGCCAAGGACACTGTTATTTCTGGGGGAGTTGAGAATGCCAAGATCCCAATGACTCTCAAAGGGAATAAAAAGATGCAACCAGCATTTTCTCCGTGCAGGGTTGAATGAGGGATGGTACCTGACTGGTTCAGCGTCAAACTAAGTAATCATTTGTACCTAGTTGCCTATTTTTTCTACTATGTCATTAAATACCCATGATTCATTCAAAGCATTGCTTACTAGTTCATTTTTAGCTTACATAAGTAATAAATGTTTGTTGTGAAAAACACAATACAAATAAAAAGAAAATTCTTTCCCTCCTACCAATCTCATCCCTCGAGATAAGAGCCTTTAACAGTTTAGTATGTACCCTTACGTTCTAAATTTCTAAATGTGCATATCCACATATAAGTGCATATGCATATATAATCAAAATAGGATTATTTATACATATTGTTCTGCAACTTGCTTATTTCACTTAAAATAACTGTCTTCTATCTCCCCATGTCTACATTCAAGGGAAACTCCTATTGTGTTTTTACAACTGTGCTGCATGAAATTCCATTGTATGAGTGCCCTGCGATTTGTTTAACATTCTCCTAACGTCTGGCCTTTAAGTTGTTTCCCACTCAGCAAATATTAATTGAGAATTTGTTATCCTCTAGAGATGCCACAGAGGAGGACAAGATACATAAGATGTGCCTCCTCTCTCAAGGAGTTTGAGGAGGAAGATGTGAGTCAGACACATTGTGGAACAAATAGCCTTCAATTTCAGCCGAAGACGCTAAGAATTCCCAAAGCCACAGAACCTAATAGCAAACTGAACGAAAATAGCCCAAAAAAGAAAGACTGTGCAAGAGCATTTTATTGGTAGAAAATCCAACATATCAAAACAGAATGGCCAAAGGTCAATTATTTATAGTATAAAGACTTTTTCTTCCAAAACGTTTGATTTGTTCAGTACCCTTCTGGACTCAACTCTTGATTTTTGTGCCAACAGCTATTTGATACAGTTTTGGACACCTGCCAAGTAAAAGGAAGCCTGAATATTAGGAACCCCTGAAAGTTGGAAGTATGTCTACATCTCCCAGAATATTTAAGTGAAAAAATATAATTCAATATGTTTACAAGGGGTTTTCAAAACCTGGGCATGGCAGGAACGTTAGTCCCACTTTAGTCCATCCCAGGCTTGTTTGTCTCCAGGACTCTTGGCCACTTGCTCCTCCTCAGCTGTCTCTTTGGAGACCAACTTCATGCAGGCTCATGGCTGCCATGGCTACAACCGAAGCTGTGCAAGAATTACCTGACGGTGCCTTGTCTTAAGCCCACACCTTGAGCCTCTTACCTTCAACACACAGCTTCCCAGTTGCCAATGAGGCTTAAGATACATCAGAACCTGCTTGGCACTCACATGGGCACACCCCAAAGTGCAGGGGAGTTAATGCCCCATGGGATAAACCTTTGATCAGTGGGAGTTGAGAGCTAGTGAATAAATTCTCCTCCCCCCTCTTGCTCGCCCCCTCCCGGCAGAGTGTCTTAAGATGTGGTGGCCTTTATAGACTCTCAGATGACAGTCCCATGAAGTGGTGCAATTAGTTGGTTTTACGATGAAGCCGTGGCCATCTCTGTATGCACCCCCTCGTATTTGCTCTGTTGTCTTCCCTGCCCCATTCCCGTTCCCTCACTTCTGCTTCCCTGGGACTGTACTCCTTAGTAAAAGAGTTGCAGATAAGCTGTTGCCTCAGACTCCATTTTCTGAAGAACTCAGGCCAGAACAGTACAGTCTTAACAAAGAGAGGTAAAGCAAGATAGAGAGCACTTTGCCTGCTCATTACATAATTTATAGCTACTATTTATTGAATACCTATTCAGTGTTCAATAATTTTGCCAAGTG
This sequence comes from Equus asinus, assembly GCF_041296235.1. NCBI lineage: Eukaryota > Metazoa > Chordata > Mammalia > Perissodactyla > Equidae > Equus > Equus asinus. The sequence continues at coordinate 8,000,848 of NC_091804.1, read as the reverse complement.
CTTTGTATGCCTTTGAATAACCACCCTATAAAGAGAGTATTACTATTAACTGTAGTTTTTATTCTATAGGAAAGAAAACTGAGGCTGGGAGAGTATCTTGCTCAAGGTTGTATTAGATCACATTCTAATCTTTTGTCTAGCATGATATTGCGATGGGTGAAGGAGAGGACAGCTAGAAGCTCCCCATCTCTACATGATCATTCAAGTCCTCTTTGATCCCAAGGTTCCTCATCCCTCAAGATCTCAAATATGTGTATCAAGGATGTAAAAATGTAGTCACCGAAAAAGAAAGACAGATTTTGGACTTAGCATTGTGTGCCTGAGGCAATGTAGTGGAGGTGCCAGCTCAGAAAGTCACTGATGTGTCCAGTCAGAAAGGCTCGGCTCCCCCAACACGGGATGCTGTTGTTCATGGCAGGACTCAGCTGTGGCCTCAGCTTTCACACCTCAGGGATGAGAAAGCAGGGCACGTGTACTCTACTAAAATCATCCCCGACTTCTCAGAGTACCACATAGGAAAGAGGATCAAGTGCTCTTCCGCCAGCATCTCTGACTCCCACCATTCTTGCTCCCTCATCGTACTCTCTGCTCCTGTCCTGTCTCCCTTAATCTGGGCTCAATCCCATCTCAAGTTTTCTGTAAGAAAGTCTCCCCTACTCAACTGATGGGCAGCCTTCTAAACATAGGACGTCCAACCTCACAAGAGCCAGCACGCTGCTCAGCAATCATTTTTCTCATTCTCAGTGCCCCCTCCCTTTTATTCCATTTCACACAGCAGCAGTTCTAAGCATTTACATCTCCTCTGCCTTCTCTGAAATGGTTGTCCCCCGACTACATCCACAGTGAGGAAAGCGAGAGCTGTTTAACTTATTTCCTTCCCCCAACACTAAACTCACATAGCCCTTCACCAGTCTTCCCGTTTCAGCCAACTCAAACTGTCCATGATGCTCTATGTGGCGCTCCCAGGTGGCTGGTGGGATTCAGAAAGAAACACCAAATCTCCAAGCTGAGCTCCCAGGTCTGAGGCTCGACATGGAGTCACAGCTTTTCCTGCCTTCTTTCCATGTGATACAAAGTATATAAGGAAAAACACCACAGGATTTTTGTTGTAATCCCTTAAAAATGTTTAGTCAGCTTTTTGTGCACGTGTGGGTCTTGTTTCTAGAAGCTGTTGTTGAGGACAGTCACTTGTATATATGGATTCCTAATGGAAGAGACGGACGCTGAGGTCAGATCACTTCAACCTTGGTCACACCTGGGAAGGTGGGGACTCAGAAGTGGGAGAGATAAGCATCTGGTTCTATTTTAATTGACTTATATTTTAAAAACTGTATGTCCGTTTTATAAAATTTTGTAAAAGTCATGATCTCTTGAATCACAGTAGGGTACAAAATATGGCGCAGAATACCCTCCTCAGCCTATTTATTGCTGAGGTCCCCGACTTGGGGGACCAGTTGAGCACGCCAGCGGTCCTGATGGCAGCATGCAGTCTGCACTTTGGGCTGGTGGACATAAATTTAATTTGAAGTTGGTCATGATAGTGTTCCAGGGCATTGCTCTTGGATTATTAAAATAAAATTCAGGTCAGAGAAAGCAAAGGCCCTTTTCACAGAGCTAAATTACTTTTGCTGTATGCCAAGTTCAATTAAAGAAACAACTTTTTCTTCTTGGCAAAGTTTCTCATTTTTTTTTCCTACCTCTCAGGCCTGATTCCACCAATCCTTCCCCTATACAATTCAACATAAGAAAACATAAACAGTAAAATTTCACTAATTTGGCTTAAAAGGAAGAGATTGGTTTAAAAAGTTTGCACTGGACTTGACATAAATACAATAGAATACTTCCAAATGAGCTGACACAGTACTTTTCACTGAATGTCAGTATCATCAAATATTTATGGATCATCTATTATGTGCTAGTACAGTGTTGAGTTATTTCATAGATAAATGCTCACAACAGCCCTGTGAGTTGGGTATTATCATTCACATTCTGCAGAAAAGAGCACAGAACTTCCTTAATGTCTGGCATTTAGTAAGTGGCAGAGATGGAATGAGTTGTGTTATGGGCTGAGTTGTGTCACTCCAAAATTTGTATGTTGAAGTCCTAACCCTCGCCCCCCTACCCCGCCCCCCAGTACCTCACATGTGACTGCATGTAGAGATAGGGTCTTTAAGGAGGTAATTAAGTTAAAATGAGGTCATATGGGTGGGCCCTAATCCAATATGACTGGGGTCCTTATAAGAAGAAGATGTTAGGACACAGAGGCATGAAAGGAAAGACCACTGGTTTTGTGCTGCCACCATTTTGATTTCTCTGTGCTTGCTTTTACCCATTTGCTCTATGTGTACATATATATGGAAAGGCCTTGTGTAGAACTTGTTGGTTTTTCCCTTCTGGGTTATAACTTGAAGTTTTCCCTTATTATTTTCTTGGGTTGAGGGTTCACAGGTGAGGAAAGAGATGCATTCTGTTGTGTTTGTGTGCAGATATTTCTGGGAGATACAGACTTTACTCTCCCTCTTCTGAGACTCCACTATATGTCTAGTACCATAAGCAACTTATGTGAACTTCAGCTCTTTCCTCTGACTCAGCACAGTGTCCTGGGCCATGACAAACCTGGACCACTCTTCCTACCTCTACTGAGCTCCTGCATAGAACATAGCAGCTTCTGTTTTGGAAATTTGTTTCTTTTACCATTTCCAGGACTACCTCATTAACCCCTCAGTCTATTTTACTCATATTGGAGGGTATTAATGAGAATTTCCCGTGTTTTCTCACCTCATCATTAGTCCCCAGTACTTCAGGGGTCATTGATGGGGTTAGAAGTTGTAATGTACAACATAACTAATCCCTCCCTCCTTCCTTCTCTCACTCCCTTCCTTCCTTCCTTCTTTGTTCCTTTTTTTTTTTTTTTTTTTTTGGAGGGGGACTTAGCCACAGTGTTTAAAAGTTTAAGGCATAGGTCACCCTGTTTTCCTTGTTTGCTAATTATTTAATTATTTCGGATAATTTTGGATATTTTCTAAGTTTATTCTGTTGTTAGATTTTAGGAGAGAAATGTTTTGTGTCAGTTATTGCCCCCTTCTTTTTACAGGTGTGTTCCACTTACTTTTATTTCAAAGCTTTAATAACATAAGTAATTCTAAAACAATGAAAACAATTAAAATATTGCTTGATAATTAAAATCTAATTTTAAGGCTTGGCAAAGCCATTTCATTCACATGGAATCTGCAAGCGACCCAGTATAAATAATTTCATTATATTCTGAAAAATGTTTAAAAGCGTAAATGTTACCAGATGCTTCCAAAAAGAAAATAAGTAAAGTGAAAATCTTACTGTGATGATTAGAGCAAGCAGAAGTGGGGAAACCAAAATATGAAGCTTCAGAAGCACTGACATATTTTTACAATTCTGGACACTTTAATTTTCCTCTGAAATGAAATATTTTTGTGAGTGTCTTGCTGCTTCAGGATTAAGCATGGCTGATGATTTTAGATAAGCATCAAAGATACTGTAGGAAGTTCTCTAGGAAGATGTTTTTCTATTTAGGATATACTGAATTTCAAGAACAATAATTTAAGGCTTCATTCAAAAGTGGATAGAGCCAGGTGACTAGATGAGGAGCAGGCTGTCAGTGTGAGGCGTGCATGCAGGTGCAGAAGCTGGGTCACGTCAAGCAGAGGGCAGGAAGCTGATTATGGAGGTTGGTTGTAGCTAGACATGACATGCATGAGCTGAGGGATCAATCAGGAGGGTAAAACAAGAAGGACAGGGTCCCAGGCAGATACCACAAATTAAGATTAGAGACAAGGGTGCTTATTTGCTTAGTTAGAGATAATCCAGCACCTTGGATAGTTCTTTGGGGACGAAAGTGTTTTAAGTCTAAAGGATGACAGGATGTTTTGGTTCTGTTGCTGTCTAGTTAACCATTTCCACCACCACAACTCCTGCCTCTCATGCCTTGTTGAACTGGTTTGTTAATGGAGGTTAAATCTGTCAATAGAGTTTAAGCCTGGATTGCCATTTTGATCCGAATTTAACCTCTGTGGTACCTGCGTTATATGAAAAAGCTACGTATTCTGTCCACATGGGTGCTCATGTAATCAAGAATTCTGGAGGCTGGGTGTCTTAACTTGAGTGGTATCCCCAGAAAGAACACTTGCATACGTGAAAGATAATTCAAACAGTTTATGTAGGAGATGATTCCAGAAAGCATTGGTAAGAGAGTGGGGAAGTGAGACAGGCAAGAGAAAGAAGCCAATAAAGAGTATGTATTGAGCAGATTACTGCTGTGGACAGCTGGGGCTCAGTTTGCTGGGGATCTGTGGGAGACAGTGTAGGACATGCCTCAGAGTTGTCCAACCAAGGGGAAAGGGATCTTGGGGTATTTATCTACTCACTCCTCTTAGTTATTGATTGAAAACTGCTCCTAGGGAGCATTAACTCCCCAGCACTCTGTGCGTGCCCCACTCTTGGGCTAAATGGACTCCTGGGGCTACAGGAAATCCTCATGCAGAGAGACTCATATGGTATGCTCAGGAATCGTGATTGCGAAGTGGCTGTGGATATGTGAAGGGGCACCAATAGCATTCATTACTCTGGGTTCCGAGGCTTATTCTCCTTCCGTCTCCAGGACCAGAATAACTTCTCAGCGAGTATTTCTCCCAGAGTCAGGCTCAGACAGATACAATTTACAAGATTTACGTCATTCCCTTACTTTATGAATAATTGATATATAGAGAAAAAATAAGGGAAAGATATGTAGCTTGTCACTGTGGCCATGATGCAGGAAGCACAAATGGCCAAAAATGGTGAGAGGAAGCCACAGCTCCCTGAGTGACGGCTGCGACTGGTTCCATCCATCAAATCTTCCATCTCCCCAGTGCTGAGAGATTGTTTTTATCTGAAAACATTGGAATTCATTCTTTGGGACTGGAAGTTTTATAGTTTTTTCTAGCCTATAAAAGTATCACAATTAAGAAGAGAAATTTGTGTGTGTATGGAATGACTTCTGTCCCTGTATCAAATTGTTAGAGCGAAGTCATGATAAATATTCTTAGAGTTTCTCTGGTCATTCAAGTTTGCATCTCTTATTTATAAGGCCAGGTGACAACTGTTTCCCTTTTGAGGAATTATTTTTCTTCTTATAATTGACTTTTAGAAAACATGATATAGAATTTAATGTTAAAAGGCCTTTGTTCTAACCTGTGATAGATGCAATAGATATTTTTTCACTTTCTTCTTATCTTGATTTAGAAGGGCTATTAAACAGAAAATTTAAATATGTGTGTCAATAAGAATATTCTCCTCTCAAGGTATATCATCAAATATAATTATTTTCTCAACTTTTTCTTATGAAAACCTTAAAATACATGGGAAAGTCAAAATAGTAGTACAATGAACACATATGAACTCACCACCTAGGTTCAACAATTGTTAACCTATATCTGTTTTTGTTTCATTTTCCTTTTTATATGTATCTGTTGGTATTTTTCTAGTCACTGACATCCTGATACGTTATCTCTAAATATTTTGTCATTTATCTCCTGAAATAAGGTTATTCCCCTACAAAATTGCAATATGATTATTCTACCTAAGAAAATTTACAGTCATTTTCTAATATTTTCTAACAACTATAGTCAAATTTCTCTATTGCTACTCAAAATGTCTTTTATAGAAATTTTTTCCAAACCAGAAGTCAACAAATTTTTATGTGTTGCATCAGTCTCTTCTAATCTACAGCAGTCTTCTTCACACATATTTTTTTCCATAACATTTACTTCTTTAAGCAATCAGGCCAGTTGTCTTGTAGCATGTTCCTTATTCCAGATTTGTCTGATGTTTTCTTCAAGCTGTTTAACTTGTCCTTCTCTCCCTTGTATGTCCTGCAGTCTAGGAATGATATCTATAGGCTTGATTCGTTATAATCATATTAAACGTTGTTGGCAATAATCCTTCATAAATAATGCTGCTTAATTCACTTTGCATTGTACCAGGAGGCATATAAAGCCAGATAGTCACACTGTTAATGGTAAGTGTTTAGATGGTGATTTGTGGATTTCTCTATCAGAAAGGTATGTTTATCATTGAAAATCTGTGGAGTGATATTTTAACATTGGGTCAAATACAATTTTAACATATTTCTATAACTAAAAGTTGATGAAAATATTAGAGTATATAATTTCTGATTTCTACAAGCTACCACTAACTGTCTAACCAGTATTCACATTTTAGTTTCAGTATAAGAAATGTGTTCAAATAGATCACAGGTCAGCAAACTATAGCCCATGAACCAAATCTGGCCCACTTCCTGTTTTGTAAATAAAGTTTTATTGTGAAACGGCCACTCACTTTCATTTACATATTTTCCATGACTGTTTCACATGGTATTGGCAGAGCTGTATTGTAGTAGAGACTGTATGGCTGGCAAAGCCAGAAATGTGCACTATCTAGCCCTTTATAGAAGAAGTTTCTGGCCCCAGAACTAGATGAATTCTTAGATCTCTCATTGTATTTTGCATCTTTCTGCCAGGTGATCTAGCACCAAATCTGGTAAAGAAGTGACTGGATTTTGTCCTTTCAACAGCTTTATTGAGGGATGATTGGCATACAATAAGCTGCATGTAAGTAAAGTGAATAACTTGATAAGTTTTGATGTATGTATACATCTGTGCCGCCATCACCACAACCAAAATATTGAGCCTATCTCTCATACCCCTGAGTACTCTTTCTCCCTTCCCAGACACCCACTGGTCTCTGTCAATATAGATTAGTTTGCATCTTCCAGAACTGTTTGTAAAAGGAATCATACAGGACGTACTCTTCTTTTGTTTGGCTTCTTTCATACAACATAATTATTGTGAGATTTACCCACGTTGTTGCATGTATCTTTTTTACTGCCGAGTGGTATGTTACTGTATGGATACACCACAATTGCTTTGTCCAGTGACCTGTTGATGAACATTTGGGTTGTTTCCAGTTTTTTGTGGGTTTTTTGCTTTTACAAATAAAGCTGCTGCACACTTTCGTGTACAAGTCATTGTATGGACATACGCTTTTATTTTTCTTGAGTAAATACCTAGGAGTGAACTGCCTGGATCATATGGTAGGTGTATGTTTGACTTTTAAGGAACAAGACAAGTCCTAAAAAGTTTGTGTAATGACTTTACACTCAGAAGCTTCTGTCATTAGGGTTATACCTCATTAACACTTTACTTTTCAAGTATCAAGAGGGAAAATTATACCTGCATTCAAAATAAACCCATAAACTCTGACTGTTTATATTAATAAACATGATGCACGTATATAGAAACTGGTATAAAGTTCATATTACAGCCATTTCCAAATGATACGCTGAAATTACTTAATTCTAGTTTAAGATACTTAGTAATTGATTACATGTTTCAAAGATTTTCGCTTCTCAGGAGCTATTTCAGTGATTAAAAAGCTTAAAAGATTGAACTCTGTACCCTGTATTTCCAAAAGCCTGGCTCACCTCAGAGGACTACCATAGCTTTAGGAACTACACAGTATTGAGGATTGCTTTCTTTGAGTTGGGAGCCAGCTAGGGTCTTCTTGTACAATTTTCAGGAATTGAATCAGCTATGTTTCTGTGCTGGCAAGCAGCAGAAAGCAACTCTGGCTAGCTTTTCAAAAAGAGAATTTACTGGAATGATGTGGCCCAGCTCCCAGGATGAAGAATGGTGAAGAACTGGGTTTGAAACAAGTGAGACCCTAGTAACTCAGAGTGCCTCCTACAAGACCACCTCCACAGCCTCGCAGGGCCTACATCACTGGAGGGAGGGAACGTGGCAGCTTTTCCCCCTTTGCTTTTCTCATCTCCAGTTTCAAAGTCTGAGAATGAAGGGATCAGTTGGCCAACATCAGGACATGAGCTATCCACTTGGATGTAGCAGGAAAGCAGAAGGAAGGATCTAGCAGAAGGAGCCTTCAAGGTCACCATCAACTATTGTTGTACACGTGTAAGCACTTGGGTTTGCTGTCCCACTAAGACCGCACAGAGTGGAGGAGAATTAATGACCCCTAGGAAACTGAGGCAGTCAAGAAAGGCAAATGTATGCCAGCCTGTATAAATGCCAGCAGTCCCTTCCATTGGCAGGTGGTGTTAGAAAGCATTCATTCTACACACTCCAATTGCAGTCAGTTCCTCAAACCCTCCTTAGCTTTATATACTAAAGGTTATCAAGAAAAACGTGTTCTTTCTGCTTGTCTTTCAGTTCTTCGGACAGAAAACAAAACCACAGTGTCTGAGAGAGCTAAAGAGAGAGGGGATACACGTGACAAAACCTGGCTTATCATTCTTATGGCAGCCTGGCCCTGTGTAGTAGCCAGTGGTGACCGTAGCATCAGTCTATCAGCTCTTCTGTGGAATCCTGACTCAAAGCCCCAGTTCCCTGATCTGCAATAAAAAAATCCCTGCCTGAGAGGGATAATCTCTGACTTTTAAGCAAACCACAGGTATTGTCTGTTCTGCAGCATGTAGGACTGAACGTGGACTCGTGGGAATTTCATGATGTTGATGGCATGCGAAATGCTGTGTCATAGCCTAGATTATTCTACATCAGAGGCAGTTAAAGTTTGAGATCCTTGAGAAGTGGGATCAACTCAATGGGATTTAAACATACGAGCCTATGATGTTTTAAGGCACAAAAATAAGGGAAAAGCATGTTTCTGTCCTTTGAGATGATGCTGTTGTCGTCGGTTACAGAAGCTCATAACTGTACTTTATTCAGTTTGAGGAAAAATGTAAATAAATAAAAATAACCAACAGTAGAAATAATGTCCTTGGGCACAGATGGATAAAGTTCTATCATTATCCTGCTTCGTTTTAGGAAACATTTTACTTTTTTGAAGTTTTTGAAAAATTAATTTTAGATTTACAAAAAAGTGACACATACAGTATGGAGAGTTCCCACATTCCCTTCACCCAGCATCCCCACGTGTTGGCAACTTACGTAATTCTGATTTCCTTTCATGTAATTATAAAAATCAAGAAATTAACATAGATACAATACTATTAGCTAAGCTATGGATATTATTTGAATTTTGCCAATTTCCTCACTAATGTCTGTTTCCTAGTCCGGTATCCAATCCAGGATCCCACATTGCAATTAGCTGCCCTGTCTCCTTCGTCTCCTCCCATCTATGCCAGTTCTTCTCTCTTTTTCATGACCTTGGAACTTTTCATCAGTTATTTTGTGCAATATCCTTCAGTTTGAGTTTGTCTGACGTTTCTCTCAGAATTAGAGTAAGGCTATGCATTTGTTATGGACTAAATGTTTGCCCTCCCCACCCCAAATTCACTTTTGCAAATCTAACCCCCATTGTGATGAGATTAGGAGGGGACCTTTGGAAGGTGATGATGTCATGAATGGGATTAGTGTCCTTCTAAGAAGAGACACAAGAACTTGCTTCCTCTCTCTCTCTGCTCTCTGCCATGTGAAGGTACAAGAAGATAGCCACCTGCAAACCCAGATGTGCACCCTCACCGTGCACAGGATCTACTGGTACCTTGATCTTGGACTTGTCAGCCTCCGGAACGCTGAGAAATAAGTGTTTGTTGTTTAAGTCACTCAGTCTATAGCAATTTGTTATAGCAGCCTGAACTAAGACAGCATTTCTGGCAAGAATACCACAGAAGTGGTGCTGTGCTCCTCCAGAGCAGCGCATTTAGGTAACACGGCATCAACCTGTCTTGTTTCTGGTGAGGCTCACTTTGATCACTTGAATAAGGTGGTTCTACAGAGTTTCTACACTGTAGTTCCTATTTTCCCTTTGGTAAAATGTTGTGAGGAAATACGTGGAGATTATGCAAATATCCTGTTTCTCATCATACCTTCACCCGTGAATTTTAGCACCCATCAAAGATTCTTCCCTTCAGCAATTATCACCGTGGCATCCACCTAAAGGAGATTTTTATGCTTTCATTGTATCTTCTCCACTTTCTACATTCATCAGCTGGAATTCAACTGTGAGGCAGAATTTAGAGAGTATTTTCTAAATGTCTGTGCTGTGAGGGAAGCGGGTCAGGGAACCAGCCTTCCTTCTGTTCTTCTAGAGGTCAGTGCTGGTCAGTGAAGCTCTCACTGGCTCTTGATCTGCACAGCAGCAGCTGCAGAGGGAGGAGGGGCGGGTCCACTCCCCCGGGCGCTTTGCTGCCCTCGTGTTTTTGCTCCTGCTGTTCCTCACACTGGACACCCTCCCCCCTCACCTTCTAATTGTTCTACCAGCCTCAGCTCCAGTAAAGACCTAGCAGGGAGCTTTCTCATCCTACTTCCTCCACAACCTTAGCACTTCTCTGTGCTCTCTCTGTCACAACAAAGAATATACTATGCCAAAACAGCCAAATTTCCTTTTACATCCCCCACCACACTGGGAGTAAAGACCCCATTATTTATCTCTAGATTTCTGAGCTATTGGGCTGCATCTGGCATGTAGTACCTCCCTGGGAAGGATTTGATGGAGAAAGAATGAAAGTAAAATAGAATATTTGTCACAAATTCCTTCTTTACATTTAACATGTAAAAAGACTTAAGATATAATTTATATAAAGTAAAGTTTGTCTTTTGTTTTTGCTGGGAAAGATTCTCCCTGAGCTAACATCTGTTGTCAATCTTTCTCTTTTTTTTGTTTTCCTCCTGAAAGCTCCAGTACATGGTTGTCTATTTCAGTTGTAGGTCTTTCTAGTTCTTCTATGTGAGGCGTCTCCACAGCATGGCTACTGACAGATGAGGGATGTGGTTCTGTGCCTGAGAACTAAACCTGGGCCACCAAAACAGAGTATGCCAAACTTAAACTGCTAGACCCTTAGGGTTGGCTCAAAGTTGGGTTTTTTGATGTACTGTCTATGAAGTTTTGACAAATGTATACTCTCAGGTAGTCATTCCTACATCAAGATATAGAAATTTTGCATCACCTCAGAAAGTTCCCTGTGCCCTCTATAGTCATTCCCTCCTACCCCCAGCCTTAGTCCCTGGTAAACATGATCCACTCTCTACTTTTGTCTTGTCTTTCCCAGAATGCCATATAAATGGAATCATAAAATAGGTGGCCTTTAGAGTTTGACTTCTTTCTCTCACCATAATGCTTGTGACAATCTTTCATGTCATTGTTGCCATCAGTACTTTAGCATTTTTACTGTTGAGAAGTATTCCATTTTAAGGATTTACCATGGTTCATCCACTCACCAGTCACTGGACGTCAAGTTGTTTTCAGTTTGAGGGGGTATGAATAAAGCTACTCCAACATCCATAGATTAGTTTTTGTGTGGACTCATGTCTTCATTTCTCTTGGGTACACACCTAGGAGTAGAATTGCTGGATCACGTGGTAAGTGTATGGTGAATTCTATAAAAAGCTGCTGAACCAGAGTATCTGTATCTTTTTGCATTCTGACCAGCAATGTATAAGAGTTGCTCCTCATCTTCGCCAGAACACTCAGCCAACTATGCTGGGTTTTCATCCCCGTTATTTTAGACTGGTGTTGTTAAGCATCCTTTCATGTGCTGATGTGCCATCTGTATATCTTCTCTACTGAAGCATCTATTCAAATCTTTTGTGCATTTGTTGGGTTTTCTATGTCCCTATTACCGAATTTTGAGAGTTCTTCATATATTCTAGAGAGAAGATCTTTGTCAGATACATGAGTGGTAAATATTTTATCCCAGCCTATAGCTTCTCTTTTCATTATCTTAACAGTGTCTTTTGCAAAGCAGAACTTCAAACTTTTGATGAACTCCAATTTCTCATTTTTTCCTTGTATGGCTCATGCCAACATTTATTTGTTTTGTTTGATTGGTTGTTAGTTCAACTTCCTTGTCCAAATTATTTTCTTCACCCTGAGAGAATTTCTGGAAAAAAATACAAGTCTTGATTTCTAAAGCCATAGCTAGGACAAGTCACTTAGCCTTTCTGTCACTTAGTTTTCGTATCTGTTAAATGGGAACAACAGTCCTGTCTTTCTTGGGAAACTTTTGTGTTACCTCCTGCATAAAAGCCAAGATATTTGCTGTAGCGAGAAGGAAAAACTTGATTGGGCTTTGAGAGTTTTATGTTAGCAGTGGCGGGTTGCAGAGATAAAAGGGAAGCAAGGATTTACAGTGGAAGAAATGAAGGAATAAAGGGTTGTCATTGGATCCTCACGTGCAGCAAGACAAGAAGAAGCAGTAATTCAAAGACGACCTGCTGCCTCCTGATGTTGGCTAGACTCCAGAGCAGCAAGAGGAAAGTCTGGGAAGCAGATATAAAACATTATTAATATTCAATAAATTTAAAAGAAAGTCCAAAAATTAAAAAAAAGGTTAAAAAAAGCCAGATGTTTTTAGTCTTCAATGACATCATTACCACTTCCTGTGGAAAGGTACTTTTCTGGGAAAGTATTGTCTGGCCTCAGTTCTCTTTAGAAAGTTAACAAAAAAAGTGAGAAAGAAGATCCCCTACACAGAATCCAAGAATTCTTATACAGAAACATCTGCCTTTGCAAGTTCCCCTCGTTTGGTGCTCACACCTCCCTGCTAAGGACTCAGTGTGCCAGGAGGCTCTGTCCAATAACTGCAGAATAGAATCGATTATAAGTGACCCCATAATGCAGTGTAACTGAAAAATTGAAGTGGCCCTCTTCAGAAAGCCAAAGTTCCTTCCCCTTCATCACGCTTCAGCGTAGCAGGCTTCTTTCTTTTTCCAAAGACAAATGGATTCAGAGAGAAACACACAGCTCTCAATGCAGTCACCAAGTAACTCTACTCAGGTAGAATGGCTTCTCGATTTCCTGTCTCACTACATTCCCTGGTACGACATCGGTTCACCTTAGAAAGAAGATGTCCTTCTGTGGCATTGCTTGAGTGTGTCAGTGCAGAGTCCTCTGACTTTAGCTAATCTCCCGCCTTAAGAAGGTTTTAGGTCCTGGCGGAGCCTTCCCCCCACACAGCCCACTGTAACGAGCTGCCGATAGAGGCATTTTTCACCACCCACCTCACAAGCGAATTGTGCGTCTCTGTTCAAGTGGGATGCGATAGGATCTTATCAGACAGGACTTCACCAGCTGGAACCAGAAAAAAAATCTGTCCATCTGGCCTGGGCAATGTGCCCTCCTGGAAAATTACTAAATAGTGCCAAACTCCATAAAAATACATTCCTTAAAATGCCAGCAGAAGGCACAGACTTATGGAGAAACGAAGAAATTATGCATCCTGTGCACAGCTCAATTCGTCACCAGGCCTGGGTAATGAAAATAAATGCCCACCCAGACTTTGTGCCAGGAACATTAATAATTAGTCCACAGGAACTGCCACGCAGGAATGTCCTGGCTGTGACTCAGATTCCAGGCCTGAAAGAATGTGATGGAAACACTGTGAGACTACAGAGGAATGAGACATTTTGTCCTGCGTGGGCTGGGAATCAGAAGCAACCCTCTTGCTGTGGGAAGTGATGGTTCTGGGGATGTCTCTACGGGTTGAGGAAAATTTGCCAAGTTAATTCTGCCTGCCTTTTCTTTTTTCTTACTGCACCCTTTACAGAACTGTCGTTGTTGCTGCCTTCTGCCTTACAAAGAAGAAAGCCATCAGACTAAGGGGCATCGTACGCCGCCTTGCCACCCTTTCCCACCCCTGCTTGCTCAGGAGTGCCAGGAAGCCTCCTCACTGGCCTGCCCACTTTCTGCTGCTCCTCACCCACCTTACCCTGTGCTATGGGATGAGTTGTGTCCCCACAGGGTCATAAGTTTTAGCTCTAACCCCCAGGACCTCAGAAGGTTACTGAATTTAGAGATAGGGCCTTTAAAGAGGTAATTAAATTAAAATAAGGTCATTAGGGTGGGCCCTAATCCAGAATGACTGGGGTCCTTCTAAGAAGAGGACACAGGAGGTATAGAGAGACGACCACGTGCAGACACAGCGAGAAGACAGACAGCTGTCTAGAAGTGGAAGAGAGAGGCCTCAGAGGAACCAACCCTGCTGACGCCTTGATCTCAGACTTCCAGCCCCCAGAACTGTGAGAAAATAAATTCCCGTTGAGTAAGTCCCCACCTGTGGTAGTTTGTTGTGGCAGCCCCAGCAAACTAGTGCCCCTGCCACCCCAAACGATGCACCCCTCCCCAGGAGGCCTCAGCGTCTTGCTGCTGCCTAACGAGTAAAGCGCAAAGCTCTGACTCTGGCAGCCAGGTTATTTTCATCTTGCCTTTACTGTCCCACATGCTTCTGCCTTCCGCTCCCTTGTCACCAGTTTTTAACCCACACTTTCTCCTCCCTTGGCCTGCGCCTGTGCTGTCCCACAGTGGCACCATTCTTCCCCCAATCACGGCCCCTCAGGCACACACGGGTCCCCTTCTCCATGGAGCCTTCTTTGCTCTCCCAGCTGAGAAGATAGCCCTCTCTCATATTCCATTTTTTGTGGCACCTATAATGTCTACCTCACATCCCAGTTATTTATACGCCTGTTCTCCCATGGGGGTAGGAGCCATGCCCGATTCAACTTTGTATTCCTCCTTGTCCCCAGCACAGTGCTTTGCGCATTGCAAATTCTCTACCGATATTTGTTGAATGAATAAAAGAAATAATTTGTGACTGACAGTGGCTATATGACTTCTTGTCCAGAAGCATTTTTATCTTAAATGTGTTTTAAAAGGTGGCATAAGGTAACAAAAATAATCAGATATTTAGGATCTAACATATCTGGCTACGAATGTCAGCTGGACCGCTTGCTGTCTTTTAGCGCATCTCTTATTTCACTGACTTGGTATACTCATCTCTAAAAGGAATATTTCCGTCCACTTTATGGGGCTGTTGGATGGATTAGAGGAGGTAACGCATGCAAAGTGCCCACATATACTAGACCCTTAAAAACGTTAGCTCTTCTCTCATTTGTCATTGTTGAATGGAAATGCTTAACCTAAAGAAATAATGTTCTTGCAAGAGTATTTTAAAAAACAGTGGCAACTGGCTGGGACGGCTGCCTCTGAGGAGCCCACAGGCTCCCTGCACGGAACCAGGCAAACAGCCAGCTCCTCGACCTCTCCCTCATGAGTACACTGAGAAACAAGGTGGCCGGAGACCGTCTCAGGGATTCAGTTGTCAGACCTGATCCAAGAGCTCCAGATCCCAGGTAAGGGCCTTGCTGTGCGTGCCCAAAGGGACACCAACTGTTACAGCCAAGCTGGTTCCAGTGATTCCTGGCTGCCGTACCACGAGGGGATAAGACGTATGAAGTTTGATTCAATTCAACAGGTGTTTAAGGAGTGCCTGCTCTCAGGGGATCGGCAGAGTGTAGTCCCCACCTTCAGTGTTCCCCCCACCGTGGGTGCAGACAGTCACGAGGACAGGGGGCTAGGAGCCAGAGAGCAGGGAGCTGCAAGGACAGGGAGCCCGCTCATCCATGCATCCTATACTGGCAAATTCACTTACTCGCTGAAATCTATTTGCTACCTCAGGGTCAATTCTCATGGCATTTTTGTGGTCTTTTACAGACATGCGCAGAGTGGAAAGAAATGTGAGGCACTCAACCTGCCGGTTCCCAGGTGAGGGGAACAAGGCAATGCCCTGCTTATTGTGCCAGCTCTCATCCTGTAAGCGAGCATCCTGTCCACGGTCTGTGTCCTATGCCACATTTTCCACATTTTTGTGCCTTTCGTTGGTGATTTAGCTGTTTCAAATGGCCCTCAACACAGCATTAAAGTGCAGTCTGGTCTAAGTGCAAGAAGGCTGGGACGCACCTTAGGGAGGAAGTGTGTACTGGAGAAGCTCATTCAGGCACGAGTTAGAGCACTGTTGGCCATGAGTCCCACGTGAATGAATCAACAATACATATTAAACAGGTGTTTTTGAACAGAAAGTCACATAAAACAAGGTTATGTATTGATCTGTTGACGAAAATGTGACCTGAAGCTCACAAGAGCTAAGTCTTGTATTTCTGCTATGAGCAATGGTTCAATATTCTCAATTCATTGTCCATGGTGACTTTATAGTGTACAACTACAGAGAATAGCAAGAATTGACTATATTTTGGTATAAAGCACAGTTCAAGGTTGGAAGTGGTGGATGGAGCTGGGGAGAGAAACGTGAGGAAGTTTCCTGAACGACAGGACTGGGCCTTGGCTTCCTGCTGGAGGGTAGATGACAGCATAACGTAATTAGAGTGTCACACTCTGGTGACCATAAGAAGGATGGACTTGAAGAGGGATTTTGGCAAATGGAGGCTGGATTAAAACTATCTCCAGAGGGGCTGGCCCCATGGCCGAGTGGTTAAGTTCATGCGCTCTGCTGCAGGCTGCCCAGTGTTTCGTTGGTTCGAATCCTGGGCGCGGACATGGCACTGCTCATCAGACCACGCTGAGGCAGTGTTCCACATGCCACAACTGGAAGGACCCACAATGAAGGATATACAACTATGTACCAGGGGGACTTTGGGGAGAAAAAGGAAAAAAATTTTAAAAATCTTTAAAAAAAAAAAACAAACAACTATCTGCAGAATTCTTTTACCTGCAGCAGCCAACTGCACACAGCTTATAGGTATACATACACTTCTAAAAATAGGATTCTGTGTGTGCTATGGACTGAACTGTGCCCCCTCAAAATTCATACCTTGAAACTCCAACCCACAATGTGATGGTGTTAGTGATGGGGCCTTTGGGAGGTGATTAGGTCTAGACAAGGTCATGAGGGTGGGGCCCTCACGATGGGGTTAGCGCCCTTATAAGAAGATACACCAAAGGGCTTGCTCTCTCTCTCTTTCTACCAGGTGAGGATGCAGTCAGAGGCAGCTGTCTATAAACCAGAAGAGAGCTCTCACCGGAGATCGACCATGCTGGCACTTTGAACTTGGACTTCTAGCTTCCAGAACTGTAAGAAAATACATTTCTGTTAAGTCCTCCAGTCTATGGTATCTTGTTATGGCAGTCTGTGCAGAGTAACACAGTATGAACCTCTAAGATCCCTAAAGATGATTTCAGAGGAAAAGCAGGCAGGCACGTTTTTTGGTTGAGATAAAAATCAGTTTGGGGATTGGATGTATGGTTCTCTTTCTCCTGGAAACCCCACTATGAGATTCAAAAAAGTTGAATATTTTCTAATTTGAATTCCTTCTTTCATCTGATTAAATAAACACATAGACATACACATTCATATTGATATGCTCCTCTCTACTTTAGAACACATTAGAAAGAGCGATGGATTGGGAGGCAAGAGATTTGAGTTCAAGCCCCAATTTTGCCACCAACTAGATGGCATCTGTCTGCCTCAGTTGCTCAGTGCATTAGTGAGGACAGTGGTGTCGTGTCAGCTGAATCCAAACCATAGGATCGTTGTCGCAAGATAAACAGAGCGTAGATGTAAAAAAAAAAGTTAAAAGGCTATAAAGATGCAAAGTATGAACATGGCAGAAATAGAAATTGCTTCTGAATTGCTAGGAATCCAAGCCTGAAATAATTCTTGGAAGCAAGAAAGTCATCTGGGACTTCATAAGTGTCACGTTGCTCTTCACGGTTTAAGAACACCAGAGTAGCTAAGAGATGTTACGAAGGAAATTCATTCCTACCACTTGATAACAGTCGCTTTTATGGAACTGCATTTTTACTCTCATCTGTACGACAAATATATCCATATGCAAACTAGGTCCTGCTTCAACTAAAATTCTGGGGAAAAAAATAAAAAACTTGTCCTAGAAACTGAAGTGGCTAATGAATTAATTTATCCTGTCTACAAAGATCTGTGTACCCATTATGTGCTAAGTATTGTTCTAAATGTTTGGGGAGGCCCTCAGCAAGATAACGTCCAATCTGTGCCTTTGAGAAGATAACAATGCAGTTGGGGATAAGAGAATGACAATAAGAGCTGCTAAATAGAGCAGGGAAGTAGTACAAGAGATGTCACAGGCAGATTTGTGACAAGTGCTGACAGTATGTCAAGATTTCAGAGAAGGAAGAAATGAGTGAAAGTTGAACTTCCTGTTGAAGAACAGGGACTTCCGTTGGGCCTTGACGATTGACTAGGATTTGGTTAGGAAAGAGGCGGAGGATGGCTTTGCAAATGGCAGAAATATGGGTTCATGAAGTCACTCGCAAATCAGCCAGCTGGAGCTGCCCAGGCTACGTCTCTATGTACAAGTTGATCTGCAGAGTAATTGGGGTCATGAACACGCTGACCACATAGCTCAGGCCACCGTCACCACTCTTGCCTCCTTCTGGGTCACGGGACCTTCAAAGTGCATGAACACTTGAAATGATCATTCAAAACAGTGATGCCCACAATGGGTTCCAGTGAAACTTGATACCTTTTGAAGTGTATCAGTAAGTCTTGCCTTAAAAATAAGGATACATGGTCAGAAAAGTTTAGGAAATACTCCCTACCATAGCCCTAGTGGATATTTTCAATGCACATTAGGAAAGCACCACACTGGTTTTGATAACTCAGCCCCATTCCTACCCCCATTTGATAAGATTTAAAGATTATCTGATGGCAGACCACAACACACAGACAGTCAACTAGATAAAAGGCAGAACTCCTTGTTACTTACAGCTCCGAAGGAGAGAAGGCTGCCACGCAGGCAGTTGCCCTGGGGACAGGATAACAGCAAACTAGAGATGTGGGGGGGCAGCTGATGTACGGTAAGCAGAGTGGAGTTAGCTGGGTTTCACAGGCTCCTGTGAACTGGCTAATTTGAATAATTTTGTGGGCTCGAGCACAGGGGCTGTCCCTGACTGTCTGGTACCTGACCCCAGGCCATTTGGGCCAGTGCATAATGGTCAGGAGTATGAGAGCCTGATAAGGGAAGTGGTTGGAGTGTGGACTTAATCAAGGGAACTGAGTGGCCTCTAACCAGGGCCTCGAAACTGAGTCCAGACAGCATGTTCATAAACAACAACAACAACAACATATTTCACTTCTATCTGTGACCTTTGCAAAATTATAGGGAGTAGAAGCCTGATAACTACATTACTAAGATTCTCTGGTGACAGGGCCCTGATTAGATGCTGGCATGGGGAGGCACTTATCCGAGCAACAAAAGGCATAAAGGAGAGAAGATGTGCTGTTGTTTCTCCAGCAAGGGGCAGGAGCCCCTGAGCTCGGTGGATGTGAGGTTTTGTAGTTCTTTCCAGATATTCCCTGAACATTGGCCTCAGGGCTGGAGACAGCAGCAGTATCTCCTACAACTTCCGAAGTCTGGTGACGGTGATGCTTGGATCCAACGGCTTCTTCCCCTGGTCTTTGCAGCTCCAGCCCTTTCAGTTGCATGCTAAGTTCCCAGTCCCCCACAGTCAGTCCTTTTCTGCCAGAATTCTGTGGTGGTTGCTGGTTTCCTGTCTGGGCTCCAACAGTATAGCATCGCTAAGCTTCAGAGAAGCCTTACTATAAACCAAAACAAAAGAATTTAAACTTGCATAAAACAATACTTGAACACAGATCTTATCTCTCCATCCTCCCTGCCTCCGCCCCCAAGAAACACCTCCTGATATCCTGAGGAGTCTGGTGTTCCATGTTGCACCCTCCGGAAAGCACCCGAGAGATTGTCAGTTGAGAGCTAGGAATCCAGAAACACGGGCTTAATCTCAGCTGTGTGACCTCGGATAAATCACATCCCCTCTCTGGTCTTTGGTTCCTTCACTGGCTCAAAGGAGAACTGATGAAACTCCAGCAGGAGTTTCCAGCTCTAACGTTTTTTGATTCTGTGATCAATGGTGTCCTTAAAAACCATCACTGTTAAGGTAGGAAAAGTAAGAAAACATTGTTTTTTGCTTTGTTTTCTCTTCTTTTTTGGCTTAATTTGCATGGATATTTTGACATTTGAGCTAGGAAAATTCCAAGAGAATTGGCAGCAGGTAAATAAAGGCTGGATAGCTCTTACCAAAGTGACGTGCTTCTAGAACTCCAGCACATTCGTGCTGATCCTGGAAATATGGCCCCTTCAGAAAATGTTTACTTTTACATCGCAAGAGCATGGGAGAAAGAGATGCAAGGAAGAAAGTTCCAGCACTCAAACGGAGACATTTTAACAGAGAGCAAGCTCTCTGTCACTGGACACATTCATGTGGAGACTAGATGTTAGCTTGGCAGGGGTGACAGAATAAGTTTTGTCTTTTCAGAATGTTGTGACTAAAAGGGATGATATAGGTCATCTACACAGATTCTCACATTTTACAGCTGAGGAAACAACAGACCAGAGAGGTTATGTGGGTTTCTCAAGGTCACACAGCTAACCAATGGTAGAACTTGGAGAAAGACCCAGGACACCTCCTCCTTGTCCTCCAGTGCATTATTTTGCATGTCCAGAATTTGTTTTCATTTCTTCGAGACATTCCGTCCCTGAACCTTTATTTTACCTCCCTTTAAAGAAGCAAAGTCCTTTCGTGTGAGTTGGAGAACACTCAAGGTTGCCGGGTACTGCGGGAGGCTGACGAGGTTTGAAAGTGTGGAGTCAACTTCTTCTTTTTGGGCATCCTTGGTGTGGAGACCCTGTGCTCCAGCCCTTCTGTGCCCACTGATGCCAGACCCGCCGTCAGGCTTCTGAACATCCTGCACGGCCCCATCTATACTCAGAAAGATGGCCCCTCCTGCCAGAGTCTCACAACGTCAGTCCCATAGGCAGCACTAAAAACCCAACCTGAATATGAGCCTCTTCTGCACGGTTTGAGAACAAACTACTCCCCCCAGAGAAGCCGCAGAATACAGCCCGAAGGCGGTGACATTTGAGGTGTTGGCGGCTTGCAGCTGGGACGGGGGATTCCTTCGCTCACTGCGCCTCAGAATCCATGTTTGCTTTCTCGATGCAGCTGGCAGTGGGTGTGTGTGGAGGGTAATGGCCTTTTCTTTTATTATCCAACTGCTTTTATTATCCAAATGCTCTTTAAGGGGGATCCAAAAGCTGCTGCCAAAGCAGAGAGCCTTGGCTCTGGCTTTGCAGAGGAACAGGTGCTCAACACAAACCCCATTTTATCCTGAGCTTTTTCCCCAAGAAAACCCAAGAAGGGTCAAGACAAAGGAATAAAGCGCTAGAAACCATTGAGGTTTTTTCTTTTCCTAAGAATGATAGAAGCAAAGTAGGCTCTAGTGAAAAACACCTGAGTTTAAAGGAAGCTATTGGTTCCTTTTGTGTTACAGGATGTGGATTTCAGTCAGACCTTGTGAGACTTCTAACAGCGAGGAAGCTGGCGGTGGTCAGGAAAAGGCAGCCTTGACTTTCTGACAGGCTGTGCTTGCGGATTCTGCTGGAAATCCAGAGGGCGGTTCGATTAGGAGAGTTTGGGTCTTCTATCTTTCATTTCAGAGTTAACCCTGCAGCATCACCTTTAACCCTGCTCTGGTCTCTTGGCCCCCACGTGGTAGTGCTCACAGGTTCAGTTGATGATTTCCCTTTGATTCCACATCCCTGGTAACTCCCCAGTTCAGCTCCACCACCATCACTTGCCTTTTATTCTCGGTTTCTTACTGGCATACTGCCTTCATTCTCGACATGCTACAGTTGGCTCCTGGAACCCAGATTTAATTCTATGAGTCCCAGATTCAAAATCCTCTGATATCTCGACTTTCAAGGCCTTTCATGACCTAGCCAACATGCCTCCCTCTTGCCCTAAACTCGGAGCAGGCCCCGTCTCCAACCTTGTTCTTGTTCTTGATCTGAGACCTGTGAATCTTCAGAGGAAAGATGTGGCTTCATCTACACTCTTCATCCTTGAGGATTATCAACCACGTGGCCAGGGGTTAAGCAGTGTGTCCTCATCCCTTGCTGCTGTCCTCTTTATGGAGCAAAGGGAGCATCTGGGATTCCTCCTCTGAGTAGGACATGTAGTTTGAAAGAGGTTTATTTGTTCATCTGCTAGACATCTGTTTAGGCAGCCAGCTCTCTGCTAGGTTTCCAAGATGTATTAGTAAAGCAGACAACCAAGCTCCTTGCTTGCGAGGAGCTTAAATTTCAGTGGGAGATGCAGACAACAAATAACCAACTAAATGAAAATGATAATTATGGGTGGAAATTGCCCAGGTGGTATGTTACAGTGTATCAGGGTGGGGGAGGCCATTACTTAGATAGACTTGTCAAGTAAGGGCTCTTTGGCAAGATGTCATTTAAGTTGAAGTATAAAGGATGAGAAGGAGGTTCTTACAGAGGACTCTGTTTTGGGGAAGGAACGGACCTGGAGCTGTAGGAAATGGTGTTAGGGCAGACTATACACAGTGGGAAAGGACATTGTGCCAGCTGACCCCTCCCTCCTTCTGGGAGACAGACAACAAAATAAAAAATCTTGCAATTTTGGAAAAGAGAAAAAAACTGGAGGACTTACACTACTTGATATCAAGACTTACTATAAAGCTACAGCAATTGAGATAGTGAGGTACTGATGTAATGATTGGCATGTAGATAAATGGAACAGAATAGACAGCCTAGACATAGAGTGGCACATATATAGTGTGGGGGATCAGAACTGGCCACCCCAAAATGTGTCTCCTTGTTCTGATTATTTTTAAGGACAAAGGACTCTGAAAGCAACTTTGCCCTTCCCCCAGTTGCCTAAAAGAATTTAAGATAGAAGGCCTATTCCAGGAAGGAGCTAATACTGCTACCGCATACAAACACAGGTTCTTTTACCCACCATACAAGAAGGGCCAACACAAAAATTGGAACGTCAGGCTTATGGCAAGGAAACGGGTTTATTTCAGGTGAAGTCAGCCAGGAGACAAGAGTAAGCCCTCAAATTCATCTTCTGGAAAGATGAATTTGCCTGGGAGGCAAGGGTTTTTAAAGGTTGCAAGGAATGCAGCTGCTTGTAGGGAGGGGGAGCCTGTGGCCTTGTAGGTCAGCACTTTCCCACCAGCCTGTGTTTGGCCTTGTGAGGCTGCTTGCAGGCAGGGGGATGGTGAGATAAGGGAATTTGCAAGTAGATATCCTTGGTTGTCTGCTTCTGCGGTGGCTGGTGGATTCTGGTGCCAGGAAGCCAGGGAGTTAGGGTCGAGGAAGCTTTAGCTTCTTGAAATCCTCTGGACATGAGTTTCCCTATAATAAACGTTAAGGACCTCTAATTAGTTCAGACTCCAGTGTGAGCCCAGGGTGAGGCCACCTGGGCTTTTAACAATTTGTAGCTTCTATTTGCCTTGTGCAAGGGGGGAGGTTAGTGCTCTAATCTCAACATTAGCTTCATGCACATACGAAGCTAAAGGTCAAAGAAACCGATATTGACACGTGAATGTAACTAAAGAAGCAGGGAAAGGGGAAGGGCTCAGGAGTGCCAGGAGTCGGATGACCACAGACCCTTGGCTGCCTCTCTGTGGACAAAAGTTTTGGATCTGCTGAACATGACATTCCTAAGGAACCTAAGAAAGCATTAGTTATTTTCTTATCAGAGAGAGAAGGAGCAGACAGAGGACTTAAATCTTCTGCTAACAAGCCATTCTTTCTACCAATTACTGACTGGCTACTTATTGGCTTGACTACATGCAGTTCTAAGTGTTTCTGCAAAGCACATTGTGAGAATAAGATGGGAGGGGGTTCTGGTAAGTCAGGGTCATTTATAGTCCCAATGTGGCTTCCTTCTATCAGGTGTCTTCCCTTATGCTAACTGTTGGCTATGTCCATCTCAGCTAATTCAGCGGTGCTAACAATGCCATAAGATAACTACAGTATAACGTAAAATAGGTGTGATAGAAAGGCATCAACAAGGCCATTTTTAACAAAGTTCTGTCTCTCAGGTCACATTGTCTGTAGATGGCCCACTAAAAACTTGTTTAACAAACATTTGCATTTCAATCTCCATGTAAATTGCCTTCCTTCCCTTTGAAGTCCCAAACCACTGCCCCCACCAGCCTCCTTTGTCTTTAGCTGAAGATGGTATTTAAGGTGACAGCTTCGGCCAGCTTTTCTGGGTTTCTCTCATGTATACATGTAATTAAACTTTGTTGGATTTTCTCCTGTTATTTTATCTCATGTCAATTTAATTCTTAGACAAGCCAGAAGGACCTAAAGGGTAGAAGAATTGTCTTCCTCCCCTACAAGAGTGAAATGATTCTGAAAAAAGGACTCAGTGAGATTCAATAAAGAACAAAAACTCTTTTCAACAAAAGGTGATGGAATAACTGGTTATCTGCCAGATTGTGATTTAGAAGAAATATATATATGCCATTCATCTGAATAGCCAGATATATTTCTCATAATATATACATATTTCTCATATATATTTGGTCTACATCAATGGATCCTGACTCACAGCTCCCCAAATCCTTGGAATTTCCTGAGCGATAAGAGCAATAGGAACATCTTTTGTTATAATATTTGGTCTATTGTTCTCAGAGCCGTAAAGATGAAACAGGTGTCTTGTTATTCATAACAAGTCCCTTTCCACCACAACTGGACTTAAGTCAATGAATGACTTTTGGAAAGTCTCTAAGGATGGGGGCTGGTTGCCAGGGGAACCAACTATGAGCAGAAGGTCAGAACTTTCAGTCTCATTCTTTCGGGGAAGTAGAGAGAGGCTAGAGGTTGAGTCAATCACCAATGAACAATGATTTAATCAATCATACCTACATAATAATGAAGCCTCCATAAAAACCCAAAAGGAGGGAGTTTGGAGAGCTTCTGGGTTGGTGAACATGTGGAGATTTGGGGAGAGTGGTGCTCCTGAAGAGAACATGGAAGTTCCATGCCCTTTCCCTATACCTTGCCTTATGTATCTCTTCCATCTGGCTGGTCTTCAGTTATATATTTTCATAATAAACTGGTGATGTAGTAAGTAAAATGTTTCTCTAAGTTCTGTGAGCTGCTATGGTAAATTAATCCACCCAAGGAGGGGGTCAATGGAACCTTCAATCTATGGCCAGTCAGTCAGAAGCACAGGTGACAATCTGGACCTGTGATTGTCACTTGAAGTGGCGGGCAGTCTTGTGGGACTGGGCCCTTAACCTGTGGAATACGATGCCGTCTCCAGGTAAACAGTGTCAGAATTGATCTTCATGGTAAGACACCCGGCTGGTGTCAGAGAATTGCTTGTTGGTTGGTGTGGGACAACCTCTCCCCAACACACATACACACATACACACACACACACACATTGTAATTGAGTTCAGAACCCTTTAATATCCATAGAAAAATACTTTGACCCTTACTTTACACCATATCTTAAATTAACTTGAGGTTAAGACCTAAATATAAAAGCTAAAATTATAAAGCTTCCAGATGGAAAAAATAGGAGACTATTTTCCTACCAAGGGGTAGCCATTTTTTTTAAAGACGCTAAGTGTAAAAGAACAAAAATAAATTAAACTTAATCAAAAATTCAAACTTCTCAACAATCATTAAGAAAGTGTGGAGGCAAACCATACATCGTGGGAAAAGATAAAGGATTTGTCATAAATTATCTACAATCAATAATAAAAAAGACAACAGCCTAATAAAAATGGTCAAACACTTAATTAGACATTTACAAGAAGTGTAAAGAAGATATAAGAATGGCCATAAGCATAGAAATTAAAACCTCATTGAAATACCTCTACACCTAGTAATGGCTAAAATTTTTTAAAACACTGTTAATACCAAGTTTTGGCAAGGATACAAAACAATTGGAACTCTCATTCAATTCTCTGGTGAGATTGTCAAAATCTACAGCCATCTTGGAAAGCTAGTTGGCAATTTCTTATGAAATAAACATATAGTTATCGTACGAACCAGAAATTAGATTCCTAAGAGAAATAAAAATACATGTACACACACACACACACACACACACAAGAACACAAGTGTGTTCTTAGCAGCTTTATTCATAGTGTCCCTAAACTAGAAACAACCCACATGTTCATCAACAGGTAAATGTGTAAACAAACTGGTATATTCATAAACGGAAAATGAACTATGCATGTAAGTTACAACATGGACGAATCGCCAAAACAGGTTGAATGAAAGCAGTCAGCCCTAGCGGTACATGGTATATGATTCTGACTTTGTGAAGGTCAAGAACGGACTAAACTGACTTATAATGATACAAATCAGAACAATGGTTGGCTCTGTGGGTCACTGACTAGAAATGTTCTTGAGAAAACTTCCAGGGGGAATGGAAATGCTCATATCTTGATTTGAGTTGTCTACGCAAATAATCCATAACCGATCTATAAATCAGAATTGGGGTGAGTTTATTATGAGCCAGATCAGAGGACCATATAACCAAGAAAAGTTGTTTCACAAAGGAATGGAGCACTCCACCGAAGTCGGGGAGTACAGAGTGGCTATACACCGTCAAAGAGCATGTGTGACATTGGAACGCCCCTTTTACAATCCTCACGTGATTGCCTAGCTGGTACAGCAATTCATACAGCTATTGATGAACACAGCAGTTAGCAGCTGGGTGGTCACAGCAGGTCAGCAATCAATCCCTAGCCTTGGGACAGATGGGTAAGGGCATTGTTCTTGTCTTTGGGACAAAGTAAATACTTAAATCTAACAACGCATGCTCATTGGCCACCTCAGACCCATTTGGAAAAACAAGGTCAGGCCGAATTAGTTTTACACCAAATGGCTTCCTCATATATCCCAATATATCCTATTGCTTGTCATTTACTTCTCAGGGTAATGGTTCCAGACGTGTTCATACTTTTCAAAACTTATCAAAGTGTACACGTAACATCTGTACATTTCAATGTGCATAATATATACTTCAATTAAATAAAAGCTCTGCTTTCACCCTTCTACTACCCCAAAATAACGAAAGCATTTTTAAAAAGACTCAGGAAGCCTGGTAGAATGGGAAAAATTCTGGGTTGGGAGCTTACGCCTTTGTGTTGCCCTTATCACATCTTTATTCATTCAAATTGTCTAGACTGCTTCAGATGGTGGTCGTAAAGATCAATAATACAAATACTATTAACAAATAGCAACACCATGTATGTGAAAGGTGCACTTCTCTAAAGGTAAAAGAAGTGTTTTTCAGTCTTTATTTCTGAGCAGCCCAGAGCCTGACGCGGAGCCCACAGACGGGAAGGGAGCAGGCTGCCGGGTTGAAGCAGGTGCAGGAAAAGGAGTGGGGCGGGAGCGTCACTCTTCTCTTCTCTCCCTCGCCCTCCCAGACAGTGGACCCTGAGGCACCTCTGCTCAGCAGGAGATGGTTTGAAAACCACGGATGAAAGGGATCCTTTTGTGTCCAACTCCTCACATTGGCTTCCACTAGAAAATCTTAGTAAATACTGTCACGGAACCTCTCAGCCTTGCTAGAAACATATTTCTCAGCCTGTGAATAGCTCAACAGTAATAGAGCCAGGGTTCTCTCGCTGGTACCTGTCCTCACCTACTCGCTCATTGTAGCCCCTGTTACTACCAGTGATACAAACCCCAAGGTTTGCACCTTCGCTTCCTCCATCTCCAGACCCATGGGAATCCGCTCCTGGCCCTAGCGTACCAGGGTCCTATACACATAGGGATGAGTAAACACTACTCAATCTTGCCCAAATTTCTTTTTCATCACTATCTTTGCTTTTCTTTCTTATTTTCTAGCTTTTTTGATCCTTTTTTCATCCTTTGTTTCACGACCTCTACCTGCTTCTCTGGTGTTTTTCCCCTACTCTCTCTGGACCTCAGAAAAGGAAGAGGTATATTCATGACTACTAATCCCCTTTTCTTGGAATTCATTGCTCTGCAATTCTCCACTAAATACCTGATAATGGGCAGGCAGTTAAGGGGGAAGGGCCATAGATAAGCACAGACATGACTGAATAAATACACAGCAAATGCTGAATTGATTTGAAAGAAGTGTCCAAGCAGGGGTCTGCCTGAGGTGCATGTTCCACAGACCACATTAAGGTTACTCGTAGAACACCTTGCTTGCTCCATCTCAAAAAGACTGTTAAGTATTAATTAATGAGCAATTAGTTCAGCCTCATGAATTATTGCTCTAATAAAATGGGTGTTGAAGCACAAATCAGAACCAGTATGAGTGTGTTATTGCTATTCCAACAGACCTCTTTAATTCAAAAATTTGGAAGCATGAAATGTAATTTAATAGACGTAATCTGATGACATAAAATTGTTCGTCTGGTGTGAGCCATTCATCTTCATTAATATATCTCAGGTCACATGGAAAATGACTCTTTTCAGTAGGACCTACAGAGGCTGTTTTTCCTCCTTGTCTTCTAAACTACCTGTGCTGGGAAACCAGTGGGGAGGTTTTTCTGATGAAATCTCTGTTATCAAGTCTATGATCTTGGCAAGCCACATCATCGTCTTGGGTGGAAGGACTTGGCTGACATATATGTCTTGACTGCACAGTAAAATCAAGCTCTGGGGGTAGGTACCCAGTCTTATACCTCTCATTTGGGTCCTCATAATGCCTAGAAGTCATGATTAACAAGTATTTTGAATTACTTTGAAATAACGAGTGAGAAATGTTCTGAGAAATACCTCGTTAGGCAATTTCGTTGTTGTGTGAACATGTAGAGTGTACTTACAGCATACGACACATCTAGGCTGTATGGTACTAATCTTATGGGACCACTGTCATATATGTGGTCAATTGTTGACCAGAACATCATTATGCAGCACACGACTGTAAATTAAAACTTGAATTTCAGTCATTGAATTGAATTAAAAATAAAATGAGAAGATCTTCATGTAGAATTCAGTGAGTTCACGTAAACTGGAGGAAATTTATTAAATCATGCTTGTTTCTCTATGTAGTGGTTTTCATTTCATTTATTCTAAGAGAGTTAGCACTTTTATAATTTTATAGTTTCTTTCATAGATCCTCCACTTTGCTTCCCAATACCAACACCATCCAGCCTGGACCCTCTCTGCCTCACTCACCCACAGTTGTGTTTACACCATCGTCTTTGTCATATATAAAGTCCCCGGTCAAGCTTCTCCATATGTAGGCCTTTCCTTCAATTCCTGGTTGTATCATTCACGGCCCTTTTAAAGTTGTTTCTCAGAGAAACTATGATAATTTAATAGAAAGACTCACATTTTCTTATATTAGAGTACTTCAATTTAGTGATAATTATCTTTCATGTTCTTCAAGGATTTAATGTTATCCATTCTTTTGCACTGCTCATTGGCCAATTCAGCAAAAATTTACATTATCCTGAATGTGAACATTTAAAGGGGCAGCAAGACAATAGCAAACATTAAAATTGATTAGGAAGGAAATGTCCTGGGCTCCTCTGCTTGCTCTGCTGATAACTTCGCTCTTTATATAACTATGGACAAGTTTCTAAGCCTCTCAAAACCTCACTTATCTATAAATTGAAGATGATTATACCTCCCAAGGTTGCTGGTAAAATCAATTGGGGATAATTGATGTGAAAATTCTTTCAAAAGTAAGAGTTCTCTACCAAGCCACGATTAGCAATGTAGTCCTGTGTGACAAAGCCTAAAGTGCTGGCCTTTCCCCTGCAGGGCTGGCTTGCATAAAACTTACCTGCGTCTTTAATTAGGTGAATGTCCTTTAGTGACTCAGTCCCCAGTGTTCAAAACCAAACTCAGCATCTTCCTGCACAAGCTGAGATTCTACTCTGTTCCATAACACAGCTAATTTTGTGCCATCTTGGTCACTCAGACCTGAAACATTGAAGCCATCTTTGACTTGAGTGGCCATGTCCCGGTTTGGATAGCATCCATCTGGTCTACGCCTATTGACTTCCTGTGTTAGTTTCCAAAAACTGCAAATGAAGTGGCTTAAAACAATAGACATTTATTTTCTTACAGTTCTGGAGGTTTGAAGTCTAGAATCTAGGTGTCAGTAAGGCTGGTTCCTTTTGAAACTCCTAAGGGAAAATCCATTTGTTGCCTCTCTTCTAGTTTCTAGTGGTTGCCAGCAATCCTTGTCATTTGTAGACACACCATTGCAATCTCTGCCCCCATCTTCACATGGTATTTTCCTCTGTGTGTCTCTCTGTCTCTTCCCTCTTCTTTTTTTTAAAGATTGGCCCTGGAGCTAACAACTGTTGCCAATCTTTTTTTCTTCTTCTTCTCCTCAAAGCCCCCTAGTACATAGTTGTATAATCTAGTTGTGGGTGCCTTTGGTTGTGCTATGTGGGATGCTGCCTCAGCATGGCTTGATGAGCAGTGTCATGTCCCCGCCCAGGACCCAAACCAGAGAAACCCTGGGCCACTGAAGCTGAGCGTGCAAACTTAACCGCTCGGCCACAGGGCTGGCACCTCTTCCCTCTTCTTATAAGGACACCAGTGATTGGGTTGAAGACCCATCCTAACCCAGGATGACCTCATCTTAGCTTGATTACAACTCTATTTACAAATAAGGTCATATTTGTTACTGGGGATTAAGACTTGAACGCATCTTTTTGGGGGACACAATTCTAGTCACCATATCCCACATCCTGAAATATTATTAAAAAGTCCTCTTTACTCTTCAAAGTGCTAGGTTTGAATAATAAATCTATTGTCACCAAAACTTTGACTCCTACTCTCCTCCCCATCGTCTCATCTACTTGCAGAACCAGAAAGGAATGGTTTCTTGGATTTTATCTATATAAATCTGTATCCACACTGTGTATGTTCATTTCTGAAATCTCTCATTCTGTTTTATCTGCCAACATTTGACCCTCTTAGACAACCCCCACTCACCTAGCCTGCTATAGTCCTAGATCTTCAGGTTCAGCTTTCAGGCTACTCTTACATGCCTACTCCTCATTCCCAGATTGAACTACCAGCCTTCTGCACGTCACATTACCTCTTACACGGCCTATTTGTCTAGGGTGAAAATCATTCATGCTTTGAGTCATATATAATTTGGAATTCATGTATTTTAATCTCTTTCTCCCTTATGGGGATAATGGCTGGAACTATAAAATATTTGCTGCTTTTTTTCAAGACTAAATTAAGTATATACCACGTTTGTTGATATTTACTCTTATGTCCTTAGGGCTTCTTTTTATTTTATTTTATTTTTTTGGCAGGAGAAGATTTGCTCTAAGCTAACATCTGTTGCCAGTATTCCTCCTTCTCCCCTAAAACCCCAGTACATAGCTGTGTATGGTTGTAACTTCTTCTGGTTCTTCTATGTGAGCTGCCAACACAGCATGGCTACTGATAGATAAGTGGTATGGTTTCAGGCCCGGGAAATGAACCCTTGGCTGCCAAAGCAGAGTGTGCCAAACTTTAACCACTAGGCCATCAGGGCTGGCTCCTTAGGGCTTCTTTTTAAATCCTCGAATTAAGAGTAGAATGAGGGAAAGAATTGGAAAAATAGGAGGGACAGTGAACTGAAGCTCAGATAATTGCAAATTGTTTCATAACTACACTGTGATGTGCTTCTTTGGGTAAATATCAGAATTTTGAATAAAAGGCACCATGATGTTCTGGATTCCACTCTTAGTTTTCTAACAACTTGGTGTAGCTTGCTTCACATTTGTACAAATCTGTGAGATCATGTGGGAGAAGATTATTTCAGGACCTGAGTGGGTTTTGAGCCAGAGACTGTGGGAAGCGCACATGACGCCTGTCTGCTTTTTCCTCCTTGTGACTAAAATTGTAGTATTTTTGACAGACTTAAACTCTCAGGGATGGAAGAAAATTTGAGTGGTTTCTAAACAGCCAAGTCTGTCCTGAATTCTGCTACACAAATGTGTAACAGATTACCATCAGGCAGGAGTGTCAAGGTGACTATTTAAAAAACCTACAAAGAGGGGTGGTGTATTTCTCCTATTACTCAAAAGGAATGCTTGTGAAAGAGCCAGGCAGCACTGTGCGAAACCTATTCTGTTTAAATGCATTAAAATGGGAGGGAAAAAACTGAGACACGTCTTTTAGAAACAGGTTCAGGGTGTACTGGAGGATTCTGACACGGTTAAGGGTTAATCTTTGGCCTTTGGAGCTAAGTAATTTCGGCTGTTTAAGCTTCAAAGGACAGGAAACTCTGCAATGTGTTTCAGGGTGATTTTCTTTTGGCTCTGGCCAAATGACTTGGAGCAAAGAGGTTTTCTCAAAAAAAAAAAAAAAGTAAGGAAGAAAGAAACAGTTCTGCGTTGTCAGAAGAAATGCTACCAGGGTGGGCTGAGGAATGACACTGCTCAAATGAAGAAAGTAAGCAGATGAAGAGGAGGTCAGAGTTACACCTATACACATAGAGTGACTGAGCCAGATTCTGTGTCCTCATTTTTCTAGTACATTACAAAGATGGTACAAAAATTCTTATCATGGTGGGCCCCTCAGTGATTGGAAGTAGGTGGCATCTGGTATGAGAAAGATAACAAATTATAGCATTGGTCTTGACTGTATTTTAATTTGTATTTTTGTGTATTTATACATGGCAATTAGACATGGTGAAAATATGATGCTGATTATGCAACGTAATAATTATAGATGTAAAGGAAATACCCAGTTGACAGGATGGCAGGTCCTCTTCCTTCCAGCTTTCTCTCTTCCTGTATCGCCTAAGAAATACTCTCAGGTTGAGGTTGGGCCATGCAGCAGAAGCAAGCTCCACCCTTACGTGTGTGGGAGGACCACTTACCCAGGCTGGGAAGAAAAAACACTTGTGAGGCTGATATTGCAAACCTGCATCTTAGTGCATTTGATTGCAAATCTCAGAATGCTAGGTTCCCTCACTGGATTCCTAAGATCAATGCAGGGAATAAAGAAGTGTCTTTTTTCCTTTAGAAAAAAACTTTCTACTTTTCAGACATTTATAAAGAAGGGACTTTCTAGAACCAGCACAAGAAACAGTGAGTCAGGAAAAGGCAGCATCAATGGCAAACACTTTCCTAGAAAATAGACTTCTAAAAAATTTTTATTTTCCATTATTTTTGTCTTTTCTTGTTGGAGAGAGGCTTTGAGAAAATGTCCTTGCCTTCTGGAGAGCCGTGAAGCAAACAGAAGCTCTGATTAAAAAGTGCAGCTTCCCATATGGAGGATAACGTTTCTTCAACCCAGCCTCAGATCCTCTCAGTTGACTGGTGATGATATTCCAGGGAAATCGACAGCTGAGGAGCCCAAAGAGCAGTAGCTGAAATAACTACCTCCTCTGCTCTTTCCCCAATCTTCATCCCTCCCCCACGTCTGGTGCCATTATGAGCAGATGACAGTCACATGCAGGGAGTACACAAATCTCAGATGAGGGACAGAGGGGGACAGAAGGCAATGATTATGTTAATCTTTGGACTGATAGGAAAACGAGTGATTCTAGATCCACCTGTGGATGTAGATAAAGCAGTAGTCATGTCAGCTTATTGATGAGACACTGACAAAGATTCTTTGCTTGACCAAACTTTAGTCAGGCGCCCTGAACCGTCTCCCCAACAAAGCCCATCAGTGTGCTTCCTTGTAGAATCCAGTTTCAGCAAGAATCCTGCTAAGTCAGTTTAGCAAGAATTCCCCACTATCAAACTCCTCATCCCTACCATCCCCGGCAGGCGATATCTCATTACCCTGGCCTGCTATCAGCAAGAATCCTATTAGGTCAGTTCAGTCAGAATCCCCCCAGCCTTGAATTTCTTCTTAGCAATTTTCCATCCGCCAATGCTCCTCCCCACAACTTGTCCCTTGGCTATAAATCCCTTCTTGTTCTGGTTGTGTTTGAAATTGAGCCCAGTTCTATCCTGGACTCCCTCTTCTCCTATTGCCATAGCTTATTAAATAAAGTCTATCTTCACCGCTTTAGCTCCTGCCCTGTTCTGGTTTTTCTTGCACAACACTAAGTCTCACCAGGTAGGGTTTTAATCTACCTACATAGGTGGTTCACATTTGTG
Source organism: Equus asinus (assembly GCF_041296235.1). Classification (NCBI taxonomy): domain Eukaryota; kingdom Metazoa; phylum Chordata; class Mammalia; order Perissodactyla; family Equidae; genus Equus; species Equus asinus. The sequence goes on along the minus strand of NC_091804.1, from coordinate 7,967,175 downwards.
GCTTGCATTGTATTTCTCCTGGATGGCCAGTGTTTGCTGCGCGACTGTTCACAGGGACAGCATTCTCCTCAAACTCCTGCTCTTCCATATTGAGCCACCACGTCCAAGCTGGGGATTCCCTGGTCAAATGGTCAGCCCTGCAGCCTGCTTCCTGCAGCCCTGAAAAGCTGGAGCCCTGGTCTGCTCCAAGTGTAAAGAGAACATGGGTGTGTTTGGTAAGTTTCTAGTAACTGTAGCCAGGAAGACTAGCTGGAGTGGCTTAAGTGTGAGGATTGGGCCTTTTTATTCCCTGGCAGCAATCAATCACTCCAGAACATTCTGAATGGACTGAAGTAGTGTTAACTGCATCCCTTCCATTTTCACTGCTGTTCCTATGCCAAACCGAATTTTCAGGAAGTATAATCAAAACAAAGAACCAACAAGCTGGGTCACGCAGCTCCACTTCCTGTTGACTTATGATATGGTGCCCTAAAACTGACAATTGTGTCAAGAAAACAATGGGTCACAATGTAAGAATTCAGAGTAGCATTTTACCTTGCATGAGTTCTACACTTGAAAATTTAAATTTTTATTCTATTTCCTTTGTTTATTTTAAAATAACTTTGTAACATTGGCCACTGTTCCCTTTAATTGGAGATCACTTACTCCATGCTTCTGAGGGTTAAATGTTTCCTTTCTTTTATGAAGTGATGTTTATAGTAGATGCCTTTATAGGCTTTACATTAAATCTGGGTAAAATTAAAAACTTAATCACCATATTAAATTTATAAAATACAAACATACTGGACCATGGACTTCAAACATTTTAGAATCTCTAGAGAAGATGCTCACTTCATTCACTTATTCATCAAACAGTTATTGAGTATCTACTTATGTGTGGACGTTCTAAGGCAGCGCCATCCAGGAGAAATCTAATGTGAGCCACCTATATAATTTTCAATTTTCTAATAGCCACATTTAAAAAGAGTAAAGAGAAATAGGTGCTGAATTTTAATGATCTGTTGACCATCGCTTTGCATCAGTGTCACTCAGGGAAGCTTCTTCATGGTTGATATCACTGGAAGATGTAGTTTCCATCTTCCATCTCTGTGGTCCCCTCGCCTGAATCTCTGCCTTGAGGATGCTGTGGGGAGACCCTCCTCGTCCTTGGTTCCTTCCTTGGGGACTCAGCCTAGAGATAGCAGCTGATTTTCGTACTTGTGCTTTTGGACCTCTTAGAGTTCTCTTTTACCCCTTGTGGGGCAGTTCACTACCTTTACTAGTTGATAATTCTTTAGATTAAGTTTTACTTTTTCAAGTAACCAGGGTGGCTTTTGTCTCCTGTTTGGACTTGACCAGTATATTCTCTCTCTCTTTTCTTTTCAAATTACTTTTGTTCTCCCTGTTGTTTTCATTTGATTTAAGAAAGGGGGCTTGGACAAGCATGCCTGTATCTCACACTGAAGGAGATTTGTTCTGACCTCATTAAGTGTGTGCAGCAAACTTTGCCATGCTCTACTCATGCTCTGCTTTAGCAAACTTACCTATTTCCAATGGCCGACATCTAAATCTCCCTACTGGGGGTTTTTCTGAAGCTGCAGAAAGTTGCTCTGCCCAAGCACATAGGAGGTCAGAGGTGCCAAGAAGTTAATGCACCCAAGAGCAGAAGTCAGCCAGTGACAACAAGATTTAGTGTACAGACACCCCAGGTGCCTCACCCTGCAGGCAGGTAACTTTGAGGCGTGTGTCCCACCTGGTCCCCCAGAGTACTCCATGGGGTGAAGCTCCAGTCGCCCACAGTGGTAGCTGGCTTACCAATGCACCTTTGATTGTCAGTGTCCCTTCCCTGTCTCACTTTCAGTATTTCGTGGGATCACCTCCCAAATACAATACTTTCACCAGAACCCTTGTCTCAGGATCTGCTTCTGGAGCAACACCATTTAAAACAGTATGATACCCCAAGTTCACTGTGGTTGTATATTATAGGTCACATGGTGATTCATCACATATGAAGCTTACAGGTCATTAGTTATAATACCAACTCATCTATTGGTAATCTGAGACAAAAAAAAAGTGGCCTTTTTAAAGCCCTTAATACGCTTTGAAGCTGTGACAACATGTTGCTAAAACATCTGTTTCATTTGTTTACTTCAATCCACTCGTCAGTCAGTCCAGCCAGAAACATGTTTGCTTGTATAAACTGAGCGCTCAGGGGACTGCTGCAACTTTCCACATTTCAGTTACTTGCTTTGGTGTTGCTGGGACACATCTGCCATCTCAACCTCCTCCATAATAAACGGAAATGAGCACAGCACCATTCTCCCCAGGCTGTTGTGAGGATAATTCCTAAATATTGTTGTGAGGCACATGGCACATAGGGAAGTGTTATGCAAATGTTAAATAACAAACATGGAATGCTCTATTTCAAGCTACCTAGAGAAGCAGATTGAGGTGTATTAGTGCTTAGAACTGGTGTTATTTTTCTCCTGTGCATCACTGGTTAGAAAGATCTTTTATTCAATAGGTTTCCTGGTAACTCAACTATATTCTAAATGTGAATAGTTTCTGGTCTCGGTCAAACCACCGTTTTGCTTATGAAGTATGATAACCTGGAACTGACAGATCAACTTAAGAGCAGAATGACTGGTACAGTAGATTGCAAAGATGGCTCAGTTCTTCCCTCTTTGCATCCAGTCCTTTGCCACAAGGCTTTGCAGTATGGTGCTTTCCCACCGTGGGAAACTGGCCTCACGTCTTGGCTCTGGGCTCAGCCATGTGACTTACTTTGCCCAATAGGAAGTTAGCAGACCCGGTGCAAGCAAAGGCTTGAAGTGAGCTTTGCATATTTTAGCTTGCTCTCCCTTGCATCTCTGGCTTTGCCATGAACACCTGGGTTAGTTTGCCGAAGGATGATAGGCATGTGGGGCAGAGCCAAGGCACCCTCATCACCCCAGGTCAAGCCAGTCACAATCAGCCCACAGCAAGCTCTCCTCCACACATGCGAGTGAGCCCTGCCAACAGCAGAAGAACCACTCGCCTGAGCTCAGCACAAAGTATAAACCCATGGACTCATGGACTCAATTTATGCTTATTGTTTTAAGCGGCTGAGCTTTGAGGAGGTGTGTTAGGCAGTGTTAGGGTAGTACATAACTATGCATCTAATATGGTCAAATCTACCAGCCATTTCTGCGGAGGTGTTGACTGATCTAGTTTCCTACCTCTTCCCCTCAGTGTTGGTGATGCTCTCAGAAATTCTGCACTGCCTCCCTGCCAAGATTTTCCCTCTTCCTTACTCCAGAATTCCAAGGCTTCTCAATGTTTTTCTTCCCTTGATATTATCTCTCTTCCTATCCTGCTATTAGCCAAATATGGAGGCAAATGGTTCAATCTCATAACTCCCCAGGAAGTTTCCTGCCCCCTCTCACCTTTCATAACTAGAGTTCATTATGACACAGCCGGCAGCAACAAAAATATTTCATTACTCTGACAGACAGCTTAAAATAAATTCTCTTTGACATTCTCCAAGCCATTGTGGGAGCTGGAGAAACACATAGTGGGTGGGAAGAAGCTGATTGGCAGAGACACTTTTAATATATTTTTACACAAAGGGATGCATCTATAGTTTTCATAGCACTTGACACTTGGGTTGGAACTGCAATAGCTAATTTTCCTCAAACCGTTTTAATAATGTATTCAGAAGAACACTCCCTTCTTTCCATGAATACACTTACTCATGAGGCACATACATAACTGGGTTCCCTTTGTGGGGCCTATTCATGACATTAGCTCATCGAAATATCCCCTTTCTCTTCCTTCCTTTCCTCCATCAAAGCTCTGAAGGAACCCCAAAAGTATTGGGAATTAGTGAAGATTTTACTGGGGAAGCAAAGAATGAAGTCATTTTGCCCACCATTTTGCGAAAAGCCCATGAAGAACTCTTTCATCTTTTGTCCTAGAGAGAAGGAGCTTTATAAGAAAATATTATTATGAGAACTAAAGTCTCAATATCTAATATTATTTGGGTAACAGAATGTGTAAAATTTGGACAGATGTTATCTCCTGCTTAAGACAAATGTAGCTTCAGAAATTGGAGGGCTCCAGAATTCCTGGCACTACCTCATCGCCTCTTGAGTTCAGTTTGGGGAGGATTCCCGCACATTAAGCAAGAAGCAGGAGTATTCAGCAGGAATGGACCTGAAAAGGCAGCTCTGCTGCCAGGTCTAGAGATGACAGAGACAGCTTTCCGGAGCTTCACCAACATTTGAAGCTTTAGTGGACCCCACTGAGGAGGGTTGGAACAGAAAAGGAAGAAAATGAAGGCAGCCGCTTATCTTCTAACAATATTTGTTTGTGAGTGTGGGACATCACTGTGGGTCCCCAGAAATACACATGGGGTTTGTTTTACGGGGCATTGGAGGATCTGCTGTACTGGATGGGGTGAGAGGCAGCAATGTAAATGGTATTCCTGGCTTTACGGGAAAATAGGAGTTTCATGTGAATAAAGACTCCATGGACTAGATATTCAACCTTCTTCAAGCTTCTTTAGTTTTATATGGCATTACTTTTTGAAATTCTTCATTTGCCTGTATTTAATAGCAAATACTTGGCATTACACATAAGGGAACCAAGAGACAGTGTGGACCATAAAGTATTCATTCCAGCTTCTAATTTTGATTCTGGAGCCAAATAATAAAGTGGAAATAAAGAAAGAATATTCCAAAATGAGTCATAAGATCCACAAAGGTCTGAAAAAAATGATTTTTAACTCACAGATCGTATTAGAATATACATAGGCTAATGAATCATATATCAGTGCTACTTTCTGGAGCACTAACAGATGGCGTTTCCTCTGGGGGAAAGTGAAATCTACTCATCTCTGTAGAAATCCACTTGGACCGAAAGCAAGAGGTGCAGACTTCAGTGTCACTAAGGCAGCTAATCTCACATCTCTGTATCCAGTGGTGTGAACTAGCCTCGCCACAAAAGTCCCTCTCCATCTCGGCACAATGCAAACATAGGTTAGATAGAAATAAGGTGTAGAGGTGGATTATTGCAAAGGATAATCATATCCAGACTCAAAGAGGAAGGAAAGTAAAAGCAAAGTCAACTACATTGAAAGAGTTCCCGCCTTAAAGAGGAAGAAGAGTTACTGTTGGTTATCTGCATTCATTTGCAAAGGAAGGGGATGAATAGTGTTGAAAGTGAAAGGAGGACAGCTGAGCTAGACCCTCAGGGTCTGGATGCAATGGTTATTGACTTAATGAGGACCACGTGGCCTTCTCCACAAACTTTCTATCAGACACCATAGGGGCTATGTCCACATCTTCCTGATCTCTTTTACCGTATCTTTATCCCTCCCTTGGTTTCTGTTTGTTTTTGCTTTTAATGGCCTTTACCTTGACTCTCTTTGAAGGCCTGTCTTTGGGTTACTGGGGCCACTTGCCCTCATGTGCAGAGTTGGAAGTTGAGCTGAAGACCTTTTGAGCTGGCTGTCAGCAAAGATTGGCAAGTACAGGAAGATGAAAGCCCAGCTCTAGAGCTCCTCTTAGGCTGGATCAGGCCTGAAATCGCACCCTTGCTTGCCTTCTTCCCTGTCCCCTGGTTTTCTTCTCCACTCCTTCACTGGTTTCTCCTGGGAACACTTCCTTAATACATTCCTGACAAATTCTTGTTTCGTACCTGCTCCTAGAAATCAAATCTAAGATCTCTAACAGATAATCTTATTTATCCACATGCTCACTGGGGCTTTCCTGCTCAGCCTTGGTACCCGGGTTTAGATTGTAGACTCTCTTACAGGTGGCGCCCAAACACATTTGGTCAGAACATCCCAGGAAGGTATAGATGGGAACAGTATTCTGAACTCTGTTTTAGTGGAAAAACCATGACTGGAATGATAATAAGCCTCAATCTTCCAATGACAGGAATGCAGAGTGACCTTTTCATTTTAAGAAATGTGACCAGAGACGCTGATAAATTGATTCTCTTGGTAAACAAAAGAATACCCCCTCCTCTCGGTCAACAGAAGTTAGTAGCTTTCTTACTGCAACCTATTCAAGTTGGAGGTGAGTTAGAAGCTAATTCTGAATCTGAGGAAAGAAGTCATAACTAGCTTACTTGGAACGTTTCCTGATGTGTTGGTTACCATGGATCACGGGTTTAGGACATTTGCCCTGAGAACTGGGAGGATCAGGTGGTGAATTTACCCACACAATGAGATCTGAATTCTCCTAGTCGAGAGCTCAAAGTCACAATGGTTGATGTTAGGAGCAAATGCAATTCATTACTTCCCTCTTTCATTTCTTAATGGAAGTTTCTTAGGAGGGCTGGCCCTAGTCAAATTTATGTTTTGTGAGAATGTGAATAGACTTTACACGAAGAAACTGTTGTGGTTTTTTTTTTAACTTGCAAGACTTCTCAGAACCTTTATTTTGCTAATGTGAGTTGCAAATCTTTCAATACAATATTTTCCAAACTTAGGGTCATTAAAACCTTGTTTTTCAGAGCATTTTTGCTGCTGTAGACAAGACTGTAAACTCATAAGATTTCTCTTTACCTTTCTCTACTTGATTTCTTTATCACTTTCCTTTGATTTTTTATAGGAGCCATCTGGTATGAAAATAAGTACGAGAAGTTTAGGTGTCTATTATTCTCCTATTCACTTACTGTTGTGAACTCCGATATTCTTTCTATAAAAACTCAGAATGTATTTCTTGGGAGGGGCAGGGTCTATCATATTCTAAAGTGGTTTTATGTTTTGTTATTCCATGTGTATATGTCTCCATCTCCAGTTAGATTAGAAGCCCTGGATAAGAGAGTAGAAGTCAAAAACTTTTGAATGACATTAAACACTGATATTCATATTCAATTAATACAATTAATATCATAGATCCAAAACTTACCAACTGTTGTCTCTGAGAAGAAAGCTTTACAATACCTTCGGGAAATAGTCTTAAAATGTAGGGCCTTAGCATTTGCTCTTCACTTTCTCTGAGACAGTTCCCCCAGAGAGCTCTTGTCACCACCCGACATTTATATATATTATATATATATCTCGTCTCTTCCTTCTAGAATGTAGGTTCCATAGGATCAAAGACTTCATTTTGCTTGCTGCTCTGTCTCCAGTACCAGGCACATGGCAGATACTCAATATACAACCATGAAACGAAGGAAGGAAGGAGGGAAGGAAGGAAAGAAAGAAGGAAAGAAGGAAAGAATGGAGGGAGGAATCTAATGCATACACATTGTCGTGGTACTTCCGTGCTTTTTGTCAGGATGAAGCTGCTGCTTTACACTCACTTCTAAAATACAATGACAACTCATTAAACAGTCGTATAAGTGGTCTTCTGGAACTTGAGTGGTTTAGGGGTTGGGATAATTCTGTTGGTGGAATAGTTAAGAAATTAACTGTAACTTGAAAGCTTTGGTGGACATCTCTTGTTTCAGCCAGCTCACTTGAAACATATATATTGGAAGGGAGCTTAATTGACGCTAGATCTGTTAAACATAGAAGCAGTCAGGCTAAAAAGAGAAGAGGAGTTAAGTTTAATGTGAGGAATCTGATGACTGGGACTCAAGTGGTGGGCAGAACAGTGGCAATGGAGGGGACATGCCATTATTAGGAAAATATTTCAAGGTGTTCACAACACTGCTGTCACCCCCTCCCCAAAAAAACCCTGAAAATCAGATCAATTGGGAGATTCTGACCATTTATTCCCATTGGAACTTATTTCTTAATTTTCAATGAAAGTCAATGGTGGGGATTTGGGGCAAGGAACCTCATTACCAGAACTGACTGTAAAATTAACTACTTCTAGAATGTGAAAATTGCTAATGATTCTCAATGTTGTATCACCAGAAGGTTTCTCCCCCAGTGATGAACTATGTAACAACTTGCCTCTTATGTCCCAGGTGGTTCCAAGGTTAGAAGAGCCTTTTGCAATAATTCCCCTTTTTTAGTGATACCACTAATCTTCCACTCTTCTGAATTGGAAACCCCAGAGCCCTCCCTGACCTCGCCTCCCTTTATCACAATACTCAGCCTACCATCAAATTTACCATTTCTTCCTTCAACTGCCTGTTCTTTCAGCTCAAGTGTCACGCCCTCCATCCCAAGGTGGGTTCCCATCAATTGCCATCTGGATCGCTTTGCTGACCTGCTGGCTGGCTCCAGGCTTAGTGAGTGCTGGCTGTAAACCCATAGTGCTTTGGAGGACTTTCAGGTGGTGGAGAGAGAAGCACGGAGAAGTATAGAGCTCCACTTATAAATAAAAGCAGCAGGGAAGAATTGTTCTCAATGTTGCTTAATCCGAAGAGGACCCTATGTTTTGCTCAAGGAAAACTCTGGGGATTTTCATCATTTAGTTACTGTAACAGGGTACCCAGTGAGGGTAAATTCAAGTTCAGAATTTCAATAGAAATTTTGTCAGTTTATTTTTTTGTATAGGCAGAAACATGAGGTCACCACAGAATAATTATTTTTGTTCTGCAATAAAGTAGCCATCTTATTTATGGAAATCTTGGCCCCTTACACTGGGTAAACTGTATGCTAGATTATATTATTTGTTTAAAATCCTCCTATATTTCCCTGGCCTTGGCACGGCTTGCCTGTGGAGGGGGTTTACTTCCAACCGTTTTGGTTGGGGGTATGACCATGCGACTATCGGAAAGTAGGTGGGAGGGAGAGGGCGACAGCTCTGAACAGAGGCTTCAAGAGGCATGACATGTTCAGCTTGCCTTCTTGAGTTTCCAAGTCCCCTGTGGAAAGGGGATGCACTAGGTAGCTGTGGCTCATTCAACCGGGGTCCTAGAGTGAAAACATGTAGAGTGAACCTAAAACCAGCATAAAGCCTAGAGCCTAACCCAGCCAAACCAGTTGACTGACAGCTGATCCATGGACTCATAAATGAGAAATAAGTGTTTATTTCAGGCCACTGGGTTTTGGGCATGTTTGTTATGTACAATTGCTGCAGCATGTCTTAATACAGGTTGCAACGGGACCTCATGTTACTTTGTGTGTGGGGCTCAGCCAAAGCTGATTTACTCTCGAGATAAAGGAACTTCTCAGCCACCCATTTTAGTTTTCATCCCGCTGTTCTGACTTCCGCTATTTGCTACCACTGGGCATCATGAGAAACATTCAAAATGATCAGAAATACGCCAAAGAGGTAGATTGGCAACAAAATAGATGAATCTTGGGCAGAAGAGAACTTCTGTAGCGTTGTAGAATGTCGGTGACATTTTTAAAATGGATGAGCTAAGAAATAAATTCAAATCATCTAGTTGACAACAGATATTACTGGGAGAAATTGTCAACACAAAAGAAAGTTAACATTAGAGGCAACTTCACGGGATAAAATTTGTAGAAGAGAAACTAAAAAAGATTATGCAGGAAATATTGAAAACTGAAATAATTGAGAAAAATTAGACTTGATAGTAGTAATTACCAGAAGATAAAACTAATAACGACTCATTGAGTAAAAATTGACAAAAGAATCAAATCTTCTCAAGAAAGTATTGATGTGACAAAGACGGCCCTGGGAAAATTGGGCTTGATGTAAATAAGGGTCACAGAAAAATACGCCCAATAGCAGAAACTGAAATTTCAATAATCTAGGCTAATATGGTGAGTTTTTTGTAATGTTTTTCCTGTGGATTCCGCACCCCAGGGCATCATGTCTGTGCCGTGGGCCTGGCCCCAGCAACTCCAGCCTGGCCGTTTCCCGGGAGGGGAGAAAGCTTTTTGAAGGAGGACAGGTGAGGACCAGTGAGAGTGGGGCCGAACTCTTGTCCCTTTAGGGAACAGCGCTCACCAGAGGGCCCTGGCTGCCAGAGCTCTGCCTGGTGTGTATGTGGCTCTCACATCTAGGAGTAAGTCAATGGAACAAGTTCAAAGGGTCACCCTGCTACTTCCAGGCAATCCTCGTTTCACAAGGCCACACTAAAGAGGGTGGTGAAGGCCAAGCTCCAGTGGACTTTCTCAGTTCACTTCCATCTACCTTATGCATAGTCATTGGGGATTTCCTCAGATTCTGGCTTTTTATTAACAGTGAGTTATCTTTTTAGAGGTGACCTCCTAAAAGCGTGTCATCGTTTTAAACCAGAGCTCCCTGAAATAATTGAGTTACTCTTTGTAGAGCACAGTTGTATTGCCTAGTATATGTGAGAGTGTGTGTGCATGTATGTGAAAGCATATATACGTATATCTTTTTTGATTGACAACTCTATTCCAATAGGTTTTTTTTTTTTTTTTTGGTAAGGAAGATTGGCCCTGAGCTAACATCTGTTGCCAATCTTCCTCTCTTTTTTTTTTTCTCCCCAAAGCCCCAGTACATAGTTGTATATTCTAGTTGTAAGTTGTTTTAGTTCTTCTATGTGGGACACCACCTCAGCATGGCTTGATGAGCATTGTGTAGATCCGTGCCCAGGATCTGAACTGGCAAACCCCAAGCTGCAAAAGTGGAGTGCATGAATTTAACCACTCAGCCACGGGGCAGGCCCCTCCAATAGTATTTTTCTTGGAGTTTGTATTTTTTTGTACCAACACTACATTACTTTAAATATAGTTATTTTCTAAATAGTTTTAAAATCTGCAATATCTTTCTGATCAGGTCATCATATTGTCTGTTTCACTACTGGAGAGACTACTCACTAGTGGAGAGTCTTAAAACCGTGCTTGAGGTTTACCTGAAACTCACAGTTACACGCTTCTGAAGACACTGAATTACTGAGAAGTTCAGTGGGACATCATTTAAGCCCGACTCATTCCAGCGCCAGCATGCAAAGGGTGAATTTTCCTTCTCACTTGGGATGTTGTTGTCCATGCTACTTAGAGTGTGTTCCATGGACCAGCAATGTCAGCATCGCCTCAGAGCCTGTTAGAAATGTAGAGTTTCAGGCCTCACCCAGACTTACTGAACCATTTACTGCATTTTAACAAGATTCCCAGACTATACATACAAATATTAAAATTTGAGGCTCTGTAAGTCTTTAGTGATTGACAAATCTGAGTGTCCATTAGAAACATCTTGAAATATTTCCAAAATGTAGAACAGGTATAAAGACATAGATTTGTTTGGGCTGGTTCAGCTAGCTGGAGAGGATTCCACTGTGACGGGGGAAAGTCCATCATACAGGGCAGGTCTGTGGATGTCTAAATGCCCAGTACAGCATATTCCCAGGTAACAACTATTAAGATTAAGTCCAAAGGTACAATGAAGGTCCCAACCTAGAGCCCAGGAGCAAACCAGGAGGAGGCATATGACCTGAGGGGAGAGATTATTGGGAGGGGAGAATGCCTGTGCGTATCCATCCACCCTCCTGTCATCAGACTCCGGCAAGGGCTGTTGAGGTTGTCTTTCTCCTCCGGTTCTGCGCAATGAAGCAGCCTGCACAAGTTGTCGTGGCAGCAGATTTTACCATCCAGAACCCTGAGTTTTCCCCCTCATCTTGCATCCTTCACTCACTTGCTAATTCCTACTGAGCTAGATGATAAATTCTGGATTAAAGAAATTCAGACAATATAGTTATTCTTCCATAGATGGAGAAACAAAGACACCAAGAATTTTGTTAGCTTGAATATGATCAAGTTGATCTAGTTTCTAGATTTATTGATGTAAATTTCCAGGTATTTTTGAGCCGTCTACACTGCCTATCTCTGCTGAAACTGAGCTTCAGAATTTCTAGTAAGTCAGTATTCCTACAGCATGTTGTTATTACCAGATAACATTTTAAGGGTTGTTCAAAAATAATATTGCTAGGTTGTTTTTGGTGCATTGCATAAAGTATAATTTTGGTAACAATTTACATTTTAATTCCCGTATTGTATGATTCCATTTATATGACATGTCCAGAACAGGCAAATCCTTAGAGACGGAAAGTAGATTAGTGGTTGCCACAAGCTGGGGGAGTGGAAATGGAGAGCGAGAGATGGGGAGTGATTGCTAATGGGTACAGGGTGTCTCTTGGATGAAGGAAAATATCCTGGAAGTTGATAGTAGTGATGGTTGCACAACTTTGTAAATATACTAAAACCTACTAAGTTATGCACTTTAAAAGGGTGACATTTATAGTATGTAAATTATATAAATAAGTAAACGTAGCGAAGCTGTGAAGAGCAACAAAAATCCAAAAGCTATAAACAGCATTTTTGGAACAATTGAAGAAATTTGAATAGAGATTGGATATTAGATAATATTAATGAAATTGTGTAGGTATGATGATATTGTGTTGAGTAGGAGAATGTCTTTTTTAGGAGATACATATTGATATGTTTAGGAATAAAATATCATCATGCCCATAATTTTGCAGATAGCTCAGGAAAAATATCAACAAAATAAATAAAAATTCATAGATAGAAATAAAAAATAGCAGATATCAACAATATTTGGATCTAAGTGGTGAGTATATGGATTATCATTTTACTATTGTTTCAGTTTTTCTGTATCTTCAAAATTTTTCACAGAAAAGATATGGAGAGGTACTGAGGGACTTAGATCACTGAGGTTAATAGAAGGATACAGGGCAGGAGTGAACAGCATGAAGATATCCTGTGTACTGACATTATCTGTACTTTCAATGTCATCCCAATGAGAAGATTATCAGCACTATTTTTGGAACTTGACATAATGATGCTGGGGTCAGCTGGAGAAGTAAATGTGTGGGAATAGCCAGAGGAATTTTGAAAATGATGAATAGTAAGTGGAGACCAACCTAATGAGCTGTTAAACCATTATATAAATCTAAACTATTTGAAAAGTTTAATATAGGAGAAAAGAGTAAATTTAAGAAAATGAAATGAGAAGTTCAGAAATTGACCCAAACGCATGTGGGAGTTGCTTGTATTTAAAGACGGCATTAAACATAAGTGGGGGAAGGAAGGTTTATGTAATAGACTGCGCTGGATCAAAAGGCTAGCTGTTTCTACAAGTGCAAATGTGGATCTCTACTCTCCCGTCCCTTGTTCCAAATACATTCTAGATGATGCAAACCTTTAAAAAAATGAAACCATAAAACATTAGCCTACAGATAATTAAGTCATATCTTGTGTTCCTATAACTGAACAGCAAGCTGAGACTTAAAAATAACTAGGTACTTGACATTTCCTCAGTGGGAATTGGTGCCATTTGTTGCCATTGGGAAAATGAGCCATGATTCCTAAAATTCAGTGGTGCCTGGGATTTTCACTGCATTGCATTTAGTCAAGACAGGCTTTGTTGTTCTGTACATCATTGAATGAGGAAACTTACTGTTTTCCTTCGTTTGGAAAGAGGGAGAGGGTCTCACTCTGGGCTGGTGGTAGGAAAGGGCAGCCTGGAGCTAGAGATGCTTGTAGTTCAAGGTTAGATGGACTGGGTGGGCAAGTGTATGGTGTCTTCAAAGACAAGAACAAGTAGCTGATACGCAACATTTTTCAGCCTTCAAGGGACATCCCAGAGCCTGCATGGTTAAGTAAATTAAGTTCTGGTGCCACTTCCTTACCTTGGAGTTGAACTGTGAACTTGAAAATGGACCCTAAGAATGACAATGAGGTTCACATGGAAACCTAAACACTCCATAGATTTGCCATCTTCCTACAAGAAGTGCCATCAGAGTTATAGCCAACCTTCCTTAGACGCACAGTTTCACCACCCCGTAACTACCCAAACCTCCACTCAGATAAAGAGCCTTATACTTTGTTATGTAGATGAAACTGATTTGGTCTCTCTATCCCTGATTTTGGTCATTGGACCCCCAATGCCCTCCCCAAAGATTTCTCTAAATTCTGGAGTAGCTTATATTCTCTTGCTATTTCTGTGTAAGTCAGATGGGCTTTACTGAAATAAAGGGTTGTGGAGAAGAGGGATTTAAAATGCTCAAAGAATTAATTTGTTCTAACCAAGTGCTATTCAATACAACAAAGCAATCCCCTCCTGTCTTTTGCTTGTGCACTCCACCCTGAATCCAATAAAGGCACTTACCCACCGGCGCCCTCTCTGTCTCTGTCTCTGTCCCACCCTCCCTGCGCCACCCCCCCAGCCTTGCCCATGCACTCGAGCCCCTCCACCTACTAGGCTGAGCCCATTCCCTTGGCGCCCCTCCTGTCTGGTGCCCTCCTGGTTTGGGCTGACTCTCTAGGACCTGTGAGTATAATAAACTTTGTTTCCTTGCTGCTCTCCTGTGTCCCTTTCTTGTGACCATACCTGACTGATCATCTGATGAAAGCACACAAAGCAATCCCTAAGACACATTTGGTATTACCTCATAAAACTAAAGATTAACATACCTTAGGACTCAGCAATTTTATTCTTAGGCACTTACAATTTTTCATGTTTTAAAAATGTTATAAATAAAATAGTAATATTATGTAATCTGCAACTTGATTTTTCCTTCAACATTATGTTTGTAAGATGTATCCATATTGTTGTGTGTAGCTTTGGTTTATGTATTTTCATTGCTGGATTTTATTCCATTGCATAAACCTGCCACAGATGATTACCCATGCTCCTGTTGCTGGAATTCCGTTATTGCCAAATGTTTGCCGTTACAACACTCTCTTATGAACATTTTGTATGTATCTTCTTGATCACCTGTGCAAGAGTTTCTCTAGATATATGCCTAGGAATGGAATTGGTAGGTCACCAGATAAATGCATCTTCAGCTTTACTAAATGCTGTCAATTTTTTCCCCCAAATGGTTGCATCAATTTACCCTCCCTGAAGCAGGGAATAGAGTTCCTCTGCTCTGCATCCTTTCCAACACTTTGTAGGCTCGGACTTCTCAGACTAGCTAAGTGATGGTTCTGAAATGCTATTGTGTTGTTTGAATTTTCATCTCCTCGACTAGTAGCGAGATTGAGCATCTTTTCATGTATTTATTGTTCTTTGTTCTCTCTTCTATAACTTTTCCTTCCATATGTTTTGTCCATTTTTCTATCGCGTGGTTTGTCCTATTGATTTGTAGAAATTATTCATATATTCCGGATGGCAGTTCTTTCTTTGTTACATCAGCTGCAGATTTCTTCTTCCTGGCTGTGGCTTGCCCTTTCATTTTTTAATGGGGTTATTGATGAACAGAAATTATAGATTCTGGTCTATCCATGCTGTACTTTAAGGTCTGCACTCTTTGTCCTACGAAATCGTTTCCTATGTTGAAGTTAAAAGACTATACTCTTACTTTTTTCTCCTAAAATTTTAAGGATTTAAAACACACATTATCTATATCTCATCTGTTATGAAAAGGACAGTTTTTATTATTATTCAGTTCTAAGATTTTAAAGAATGTATTATAATTTCTTCTTTTACTTCTGAATAATCTAGAATTTTAAAAAATTTACAGGTTCTAAGAGGGAAGTTTATAGCAATTCAGGCCTACCTCAACAAACAAGAAAAACCCCAAACAAACAATCTAACAGCACATCTCAGGTACTGGAAAAAGAAGAACAAACAAAGCCCCAAATCAGGAGAAGGAAGGAAATAATAAAAAATCAGAGCAGAAATAAACAAGATAGAGACTAAAAAAACAATAGAAAAAATTAATGAAACCAAGAGCTGGTTCTTTGAAAAGATAAACAAAATTGACAAACCCTTAGCTAGACTCACAAAGAAAAAAAGAGAGAAGGCTCAACTACATAAAATCAGAAATGAAAGAGGAGAGATTACAACGGACACCTCAGAAATACAAAAGATAATAAGAGAACACTATGAAAAGCTATATGCCAACAAATTGGATAATCTAGAAGAAATGGATAAGTTCTTAGAAACATACAACCTTCCAAAACTGGACCAAGAAGAAGTAGAGAATTTGAATAGACCACCAGTAAGGAGATCAAAACAACAATCAAAAACCTCCCAAAAAATAAAAGTACAGGGCCAGATGGCTTCCCTGGTGAACTCTACCAAACATTCAAAGAAGACTTAATACCTATCTTTCTCAAACTCTTCCAAAAAATTGAAGAGGAGGGGAGGCTTCCTAACTCATTCTACGAAGCCAACATTATCCTGATACCAAAACCAGACAAGGACAACACAAAAAAAGAAAATTACAGGCCAATATCACTGATGAACATCGATGCAAAAATCCTCAACAAAATACTAGCAAATCAAATACAACAATACATTAAAAAGATCATACATCATGATCAAGTGGGTTTCATTCCAGGCATGCAGGGATGGTTCAACATCTGCAAACCTATCAGTGTGATACACCACATTAACAAAATGAAGAATAAAAATCACATGATCATTTCAATAGATGCAGAGAAAGCATTTGAGAAGATATAGCATCCATTTATGATAAAAACACTAAATAAAATGAGTATATAAGGAAAATACCTCAACATAATAAAGGCCATATATGACAAACCCACAGCAAATATCATTCTCAATGGAGAAAAACTGAAAGCTCTCCCTCTAAGAACAGGAACCAGACAAGGATGCCCACTGTCACCACTCTTATTTAACATAGTATTGGAAGTCCTACCCAGAGCAATCAGGCAAGAAAAAGAAATAAAAGGGATCCATATTGGAAAAGAAGAAGTGAAACTGTCACTCTTTGCAGATGACATGATTTTATAGAGAGAAAACCCTAAAGAATCAACTAAAAAGCTTTTGGAAATAATAAATGAATACAGTCAAGTCGCAGGATACAAAAATCAACATACACAAATCAGTGTGTTTCTATACACTAACAACAAAGTAACAGAAAGAGAAATTAAGAAAAAATCCCATTTACAATTGCAACAAAAAGAATAAAATACCTAGGAAGAAACTTAACCAAAGAGGTGAAAGATCTGTACACCGAAAACTATAAAACATTGTTGAAAGAAATCAAAGAAGACACAAAGAAATGGAAAGATATTCCATGCTCTTGGATTGGAAGAATTAACGTCGTTAAAATGTCCATACTTCCTAAAGCAATCTATAGATTCGATGCAATCCCTATCAAAGTTCCAACAACATTTTTCACAGAAATAGAACAAAGAATCCTAAAATTTATATGGAACAAAAAAGACCCTGAATAGCCAAAGGATTCCTGAGAAAAAAGAATAAGCTGGAGGTATCACATTCCCTGATTACAAAATATACTACAAAGCCATAGTAACCAAAACAGCATGATACTGGGACAAACACAGACACACAGATCAATGGAACAGAATCGAGAGCCCAGAAATAAACCCACACATTTATGGACAGGTAATATTCCACAAGGGAGCCAAGAGCATACCGTGGAGAAAGGAGAGTCTCTTCGATAAACGGTGTCGGGAAAACTGGACAGCCACATGCAAAAGAATGTAAGTAGACCCACTACCTTACACCATGCACAAAAATCAACTCAAAATGGATTAAAGACTTGAATGTAAGACCTGAAACCATGAAACTTCTAGAAGAAAACATAGGCAGTACACTCTTTGACATCGGTCTTAGCAGCATATTTTCAAGTACCATGTCTGACTGGGCAAGGGAAACAAAAGAAAAAATGAACAAATGGGACTACATCAAACTAAAAATCTTCCACACAGCAAAGGAAACCATCAACAAAACAAAAAGACAACCTGAAAAATGGGAGAAGATATTTGCAAACCATATATTGGATAAAGGGTTAATATCCAAAATATACATAGAACTCATACATCTCAACAACAAAAAAACCAACAACCTAATTGAAAATGGGCAAAAGATCTGAACAGAGATTTCTCCAAAGAAGATATACAGTTGGCCAACAGGCGTATGAAAAGATGCTCAACATCATTAGCTATCAGGGCAATGCAAATCAAAATTACACTGAGACATCACCTCACTCTGGTCAGAACAGGAAACAACGAGTGTTGGAGAGGATGTGGAGAGAAGGGAACCCTTGTACACTGCTGGTGGGAGTGCAAACTGGTGCAGCCACTATGGAAAGCAGTATGGAGTATCCTCAGAAAATTAAGAATAGATCTACCATATGATCCAGCTATCCCACTGCTGAGTATTTATCCAAAGAACTTGAAAACGCAAAGGCATAAAGATACGTGCACCCCATGTTCATTGCAGCATTATTCACAATAGCCAAGACGTGGAAGCAACCTAGGTGCCCATCAAGGGATGAATGGATAAAGAAGATGCGGTATTTATGCACAATGGAATACTACTCAGCCATAAGAAATGATGAAATCTGGCCATTTGTGACAACATGGATTGTCCTTGAGGGTATTATGCTGAGTGAAATAAGTCAGAGGGAGAAAGTCAAATACCATATGATCTCACCCATAAGTAGAAGATAGAAACAACGACAAAGAAACACATAGCAATGGAGATGATTGGTTTGGTGGTTACCATAGGGGAAGTGGGGGGAGGACAAAAGGGGTGATTAGGTGGCTCACATGTGAGGTGATGGACTATAATTAGTTTTCGGTTGGTGAACATGATGTAATCTACACAGAATTCGAAATATATTACGATGTACATCTGAAAGCTATATATTATAATCCAATGTTACTGCAATTAAAATAATAATAAAATTTACAAATATATGGGGCTTTTATGTGGTTTAATTTTTTAAAAAATTTTAGTTGTGGTAAAATACACATAACATAAAATTTTATCATCTAACCACTTTTCTGTGTGTAGTTCAGCGGCATGAAGTACTTTTATGTTGTTGTGCAACCATCACCACCATCCATCTCCAGAACTCTTTTTGTCTTGCAAAACTGAGACTATGTATCCATTCAACAATAACTTCCCGTTCCCTTGTCCTCTCCTGCCCCACAAATGAAAGCAACCACCACACCACTTTCTGTCTCTAGGATTTTGACTACTCTCCCTACCTCATATAGGTGGAATCATACAGTATTTGCCCCTTTGTGACTGGCTTATTTCATATAGCATAGTGTCCTCCAGGTTCATCCATGTTGTAGCATGTGTCATAATTTCCTTCCTTTTTAAAGCTGAGTAATATTCCATTGTATGTATAAATCACATTGTGTTTATCTATATATCCATCAATGGTTACTTGGGTTATTTCCACTTTTTGGCTACTGTGAATAATTATGCTATGAACATGGATGTCCAAATACCAGTTCAAGTCCCTGCTTTCAATTCTTTTGGGCAAATACCCGGAAATGGAATTGATAGAACATATGGTAATGCTATTTCATTTTTTGAGGACTATCCGCACTGTTTTCCATAGCTGCTGCACCATTTTACATCCCAACTAACAGTGCAGAAGGGTTCCAATCTCTTCACATCCTTGACAACACTTGCTATTTTCTGGGTCTTTTGTATTAGCCACCCTAATGGGTGTGAAGCCACCCTAATGGGTGAAATGGGTGTGAATATTTTATTGTGATTTTGATTTGCATTTCCCTGATGATTAGTGATATTGAACATCTTTCCATGTGCTTAGTGGTGATTTGTATATCTTCTTTGAAAAATTGTCTATTTAAGCCTTTTGTCTATTTTTCATTGGGTCATTTTGTTGCTGTTGTTGTCGTTGAGTTGTAGGAGTTCCTTATATATTCTGGATATTAACCTCTTGTCAGATACATGATTTGTAATATTTTCTCCCAATCTCTGTTTTACTCTGTTGATTTGAGTCCTTTAATGCACAGAAGTCTTTAATTTTGATTAAGTACAATTTATCTATTTTTCCCTTTGTTGCCTGTACTTTTTGTGTCATATTAAAAAAATTATTGCCAAATCTAATGTCATGAAACTTTTCTCTCCTTAAAGAGGAGATGGTACCAATACCTGCTTGTATTAGCCTGCTAGGGCTGCCATACCACAGGCCAGGAGGCTTACGCAAACAAAATTTATTTCCTCAGAGTTTTAGAGGCTAGAAGTCCAATATCAAGCTGCCACAGGGTTGGTTTCTCCTGAGGCCTCTCTCTTTGGCTTGCAGATGGCCCCCTTCTCACTGTGTCCTTCCACGGCCTTTGTCTCTGTGTGCACATGCTCCTGGTGTCTCTTTCTCTTCAACAGGACACCAGTCCTATCAGATTAAGGTCCAACCCTATGACTTCATTTAACTTTTATTACCTCTGGAAAGGCCCTAGCTCCAAATAAAGTCATGTTGGGGGTTAGAGCTTCAACCCATAAATTTTGGGCAACACGGTTCAATCCATAACACTGCTGCAGAATTCTACAAGATAAGGAATGTAACTCATTTAGCACAGTGCTGGCACACAGTATGCAGTAAATTAATGTTAGCAATAGCTATTACGTCATCATTATTATTATTTAAAAGTATAATTGAAGGTATGTTAAAGTGAGCTGAGAAGTTATGACGCTAAAAGTTTTTGTCACTTTTAAATGTTTGAAACTCCACTCTGCCCCTTATAGCTGTGTAAACTTGCACAGATTACCTAGTTGCTATGAACCTTGGTGTCTTAAGTTGTAAAATATGATAATATCAGTAGCCTCATTTTAGCTTCTTTAGGAGGTGGGATGTGGATTAAAAGAAATGATGCATTTAAGGTGCTCAGCATACTGCCTGGCACATAGGAACTACTAAATAAATAGTAGCTATTATAGCACCTGAAATAGAATACAGTATGAGTAAGAGATGTAAGGCAACTTGTAATTAAAAATGATAAGGCCAGGTACATAACATATAAATTTCTGGACAAATAGTTTATCCATTTGACAGAGATGATCCATTTAAATCACAACCGTCTAGTAACCATCACAATGAAAGAGACATGATCAGTCCAAATTTACAGTATCCAGAAGATAAAAAAACAACCCACTGTTCAGAAGAGGTACAATTATTTATGATTTTTAAAATAAAAAACATTTTATTCCATGAGTCCTCAAAACAGACGATACAACAGGTTCTCCATTTCCTTCTACTGTCTGAATTCTTATGACTCCCTGGGGTTCCTGTCTCTCCCCTGACTCTTCTGTTCTGTGAGCTTCCTTCCACTGAATTCCTTGTTTGCTCAATTTAGGCAAAGTCGATTTCTCTTGCTTGGCATCAAAGATCCCTCTTTGATCCAAATGTCCTTAGGGGGCATATGTTTTGCCCCGCCTCTGTGCCAGGCACTGTCCTTGGTACTTCTCCTGGTACTTAGATCTTTTAATCCTCACAATGATCACATGAAGGGGGTGCAAGCAACAGGCCCATTTTTCAAATGAGGAAACTGAAACACAGAAAGGTCAAAAAAACTGCTCAAGTTCACCCAGCTACAAGTGACAGACACAACATTACAGTTCATCTATGGCCTTAACCACTCCCATTCCACAGTAAAAACCAAAAGCTGTGCCATCAGGCCCTTCTGACAACATCCCTCAGTGTAGGGGCAAGGTATCATGATATAGCACAGTTTAGAATAAGCAGTCTTTAGTAGAAGCAAAACACTGTGGTCCAGGTGCATGGCTGTTTACAAGTTCAGCTTAATCCAGGGATTATCTCAAAGTGCCTAGGGGAATGAAAGGATTTCCTATCCATCATGCATTTCTAATTCAATCCTGCTTGCTTCTGCCGAGCATTTGAAGATATTGAGCCACCAAGTGTTGCAAATTATATACCCCAACAAGTGCGAGGGAGTCAACAGCAGAGTGAATGTGAGCGCAGGTGAGCCTGATTAAAGTCCCAACTCTGCCATCTCCTAACTGTGAGATCTGGGGAAAGTTACTGAAGCTCCCTAAATTTCCTCACCTGTAAAAAGGGTGAAATAATATCTACCTTACCAGGCTGTTGTGATAGTTAAATGAGAAAGTTTTTAAAAAGTAAGCCTAGTTGCTGACAAATAGCAAATGCCTTATGCACTGCTATTGTGCGTTGTTGTTATCCGTGATGCCAATATCTGGTGATGTCAGTTAAATGTAGAAACATCGCTTAAACAACTCAAGAGCTCGGGGGTACGACTCACATTGTTTAAAAGCTGAGGGAAAGGACGTATTCCTGATTGGATATTTTCTGCATCTCCCCTAGAAAAGTGATCAGAGGAAGCCCTTGTCAGCTGGTCCACAATTCTCCCCAGAAAAATAATCTTTGGTTGGTGAACCACATGGACAGTTGGACTAATTATGTTTTCCATGCATGATTGCAGGAAAATTCTAAATCTGGTATAACCAATGGTCATTTTGGACACATAAGAAGTAAAATAAAGCTCAGCAAATGTGTGAATAGAAGGTCCAATTTTGGAATGTCGAGTCCTTCCAAAAGTAGCTAACTGCAGAGTGTACATTTGAATGAGGTGACTTGTTTCAAAGAGCTTAAATGAAAGCAGGTAGAGATGGGGAGTTTCCAAACCAAAGATCTTGGTTTTAAAGGATTGCTCTCCAGCCCTTATTCCTGACAATAACTGCACGGATGGTGGTAATAAAACTTCACCATCTGAGGCCAAGAGAATGCTTATTTTTTTTCACATCTATTTTATCAGCAAAGGGCATGCACCCCGCCTGGCATTTCTGTAATGTCACTAAATTGAACAAGCATCCAGGAGACATCCCCCCCAGTAAATGTAGGTGGAGAGCAAGAATGAAGTAGACACATGGAGCACGTGGAACCCTCACACCCTGCTGGTGAGGGTTCGGTAGTTCTTCAAAAAGTTAAGCATGGAGTTACCATATGACCAGCAATTCCACTCCTAGGCATATTCCCAAGAGAAATGAAAGCACACATCCATGCCAAAAAAAATTGTACTGGAATGTTCATAGCACTATTATTAATAATAGCCAAAAAATGAAAATGACCCAAATGTCCATGAACTGAAGACTAGATAAACAAAACATGGTATGTCCAGACAATGGCATATTATTCAATAATGAAAAGGAATTAATTACTGATACATGCTACAACATAGATGAGCCTTGAAAGCATTATGAAGACAATCACAAAATACTGTATGCTTCTATATATGTGAAAAGTCCAGAGTAGGCAAATCTATGGAGATGGGAAGTGGATTAGTGGATGCCTTGGGCTGGAAGGAGGGTGGAGTGAGGAGTGACTGCTGATGGAGAGAGTGTTTCTTTTTGAGGTGATGAAAATGTCCTAAACTTAGATTGTGATGATGGCTGCCCAGCTCTGTGAACATAGTCAAACCATCGAATTACACACTGTAAAGGAGCGAATTTTGTGGTATGTGAATTGTATCCCAAGTAGGCGGTTTGGCTGAAGCTATGGAAGGAAACATTATTCTAAAAGTAGCTGTGGGGAAGAATCGCAGATGGGATGATCCAGGCCAATAAACTCTAGAATGCTTCTCTAACAAAGGCGATTGTGCTCCCCAGGGGATGTTTGGCAATGTCTAGATACACTTTTGGTTGTCACAACAGAGAGAAATGCTACTCATACCTAGTGAGCAGAGGCCAAGGATGCTGCAAAATATCCGGCAATGCAACAGCCCCTGCAACAAAGAATTATCCAAATAACTGTCAATATCCAAAATGTCTATAGAGCTGAAGTTGAGAAACTCTGCTTTAGCTGAAAGGAGTTAGGCAAATAGTAGTATCTACTTCATTGGCTTGTTCTTTCCACCAAAACAGCCTGGGTTAAGTGGAGGTAAGAAGTTGTGACCCAATGTCATTTATACTGAGAAATTCACAGTTCAACAGTCTACAGTCTGATTTTTAGAGTCGGTTACCGCCCTGGATCTGGCTTGGTGGAAATTCGTTGACATTTGATCAATTTCTAAGAGCTGGTAGTTCAGAAATAAATAGACAATAGTATATTGTTAATTTGTCCCTATAGGCATGTCTCATGTTTAGTGTATCTTTCATAAGGTCTCAAGGATCAAAGAAAAATTATTTGTCATTTATTTATAAAGACTGGAAAATAAACTTATCTTACTTTACAAATAATCAGAATCTATCATCTGTGTGTTATTTCTGAATCCAATTTCAAAGGATCATAAAATATGTACAAAGTGGAGAAGGGGATTTTTAGCCATTATCTAGCCCCAAAATAAAGTCTGTAGATTTATTTATTTAATGGAAAATCTATACAGATGCCAATGTAAACACATGGAAGCTGGAGGGCTTCTCCTAGGATTTCCAGACATGCTTTATAATCAGCCACACATACAGACAAGCCTAGCAGCTAATCAATCAGGTAAATTAGAGGCAGGGAATTTGGGAAAAGGATATACTACCATAAGACTGGGCACATCGTGGCCCACGCTGATAATTCCCCGGGAACTCGGGGACATTTGATTAGGCTCAGTTTACCTGTCAAATGTAAATAAGTTGCCAGGGCGTCAGGAGGTTTGGTTCATTCACTTCCTCAGGGCTTTAGGATCCCCTTTTCTTTATGTATAAAATAAAAGGGTTGGCGTAAATTAGTGGTTCCTCAATTTGTGGAGCTTATTAAATAGGTTTGGATTCCTATGCTGAATTCCTGGGAAGACTGAGTCCATAGGTCTGGAGTAGGCCCAGGTACCCCGGATGCAAGTCATGGGTGATTCTCACTTGCATCCTGGCTTGGGAATAACTGGACATCATCATGATGTCGATCTTGATGCTTTACCTACACAGAGATCCGGGGCTGAGCCTGGTATGGCATTAATTGCCCCTCTGCACTCTTTGCCCATGTAAATCATGAAGAAAAAGAATAAAGAAATCTGCCAGGGAAGATGAGGGCCTGGCAAGGAGGGTACTAAGGGAAGGGAGGATTTGAGAGTGCTAGATGATGTTGCTATGGCAACTCCATCCTTTCCCAGCGTGTGTTCTGAAAGGCTGCCTGTGCTGTGCAGTGGGCTCCACCTCTGATGGAGTGCAGATCGCTTATGTTGTCAATTTGGAGATGAAGATTTATAGACAGAGCAGGACAATTAAATCATAGCCTATCTGAATATTAACAATCAGCATCATTTTTCAGTACTCTCAAGTGTTTGGGTGTTTGGTTCAGGTCCATTGCAGGTAAACAAATGGAGCACTGGTTTCTGGGTTTTGTTGTTTTGTTTTTTTCAGAGAGTTTCCTGAGTTTGCTACTTTTATGCTTTTCCCTACTCCAAATCCCCTCCTTGTGGAGGTTCGTTGTTCGTTGTATCTTTATTTGGAGGAACATGAAAAATGTCGCAAAAAGTTTTGATTGACTTGAGTAAAGTGGCATATTTAACCTCACGGTCAGCCCCAAGAGGATAAACTTCTCTTTCACCCTGTCAGTCCTTCTGTACCATTTGCTTTCTCTCCATGCTGCTTGTAAGATGGTGTGAATGACAAGGAGAGAGGAGGTCAGCTGTGGAATACTGAGGACGGACAATGAGTGTTCATGGGAAAGCCTGACCGATTCAGAGATCGTTTTCTTGCCGATGGCTCAGCGGTCCAAGGTGATGGGCTGAGAGACTCTGAAATGTGAACTGTAGTCACAACTTTCCTAATAACCCATAAAATCTAGTGTTTATTGGAGCCGGCTGCATGCTGCCCTTAGCATTTTCATGAATTACTTTTTTAGTCCTCAGAGCAACCCCGTGATTTACATTCTGTTATTTATCCCATTTTACAGAGGGAAAAGCTGAGGTTTGGAGGGTTTCTCTGACTTGTCCAAGATCTCACTGCTAGGCAAGTTGTAGGACATGTCCAGACATCTGTCTGTCAGAGCCTGTGCTCCTAACTGACACTATCCCCTAGTTAGCCATATGACTTCTTTTATGTCTACACGGAAGGACTGGGTTCGACAAGGGCATTTTTGAATAGATGTCACTTGAAATAATTTTGGGGAATGCCAGGTGAAATCAATTGAACACAATTTTTTTTATAAGACTTCTTAAAGACTTTATTATGCTAACAAGTCCTGATAGAACATTCGTCCACTTCTCACGTTCATTTGACCTTGGAGCACACTTTCCTCTCATCGTGCAAGACTATTGTTGAATAAAACCCACTTTAGGAAATACAGCACTTGGTGACTTTTTCAGAGCCCTACTAGGATTAAAGCCAACGTCCTTTCTCTCCCTCATCTGCTAATTCTTGCTGTGTTTTTAACCTGCAAACTTTCTCTGTCCTGCCCCCTCACCTTTTTTTTTGACAACTCTATTCATGTATAATTTATTGATAGTAAACTGTACGTATTTAATATGTACAATTGGATGAGTTTTGACAGACATACACACCCATGAAACAACCACTATGATCGAGATACCAAGCATTGCCATTGTTTCTATGTGTCCTTCTGTAATCCATCTCCCCTGACACCCCATCTCCAGGCAACCACTTGTCCTTTTAGTTTTCAAGTGAGTATTCTGACTTCTGACCAAGTTGAAGATTATTCCAGGGGATGGTGAAATGTCACATGCTTTCTCAGTCATTTCACCAGCCACCTAAGGGGCATTTTCTATTGAATTAATTTCCAGGTCTTTTTTTCTTTTTCATTCACTTGCACAAAATGGTGTGCAACCCAGACACTGCACCAGTCGTGTACCTGAAGTTGATGCTAGAGCCCTCGTTCTGCTCATCACTGTGACATGAAATCCACCAAAGCTCTGGCCATGAGAGGAGAAATAAAAGGCTTTCATGTGTGTTTGAGGCAACCAGGAGATACGAGATCGTTCAGTGAGTTCTTTAAAAAGGTGTTTGGCATTTCACAAACATGCACGTGAAGAGAATTAATCGTGTGCTCTTTTTTCATAGAAAAACAAGAAGTTGAGGATCTATACTATTTTGATGGGCTGTGTGGCCTAAAGAATGTTCCTTAATTAATTCAAGAACTATCTGCGAAGGCTCTACTACGGGATCAGCGCTTTGCTAGATCCTCGGGAGACAGAGGTGAATAAAATGTGGAACCAGTTATCAAGGAGTTCAGAGTCAGATGTCTCCATATAATTAATGCTCATCTCAGCATTTAGTTTTTAGCTTTGGAGTGAAAAATGAACAAATAGGTTTCACTTATCAGATTGCCTTTTGTGAGAGTCGAATGTTTGGAGATTGTTTTAAGTAATAGCACCTAAGTATCTCCTCTAGGAAGCTTGAAAAAACTGCTCCATAGAAAATGGCAGTGTTAAAAAAATGTCATATTTTAATATTGTGTAGTAATTTCAACTTTTTCAACAGCGTTTGATGTGAATTAGTTTATTTCAACGCCCAGATAACCTGGCGAGATAGGTCGTGCAGATGCTCCACGTCCAATCCAGCAGACATTTTAGGCAGGCCTCTGAAAGGATAGAGGAAACTACACTTTTGTATGCTGGTTGGGGGATGGCATTTATAGCTCTATAGTCCTCAAGATGGCTGTGATTGTCTTCACAAGACAAAGATAAATGATGTGGTCTGCCCAGGATCACACAGCAGGTTATTGGTAGAATAAGGCAAGAATCCGTCACTGGAAATGGAGCAGAATATTGATATGAATTTGCTGCTCTGAGGTGGGATGGACTCTGAACATTCAAAGGAGAGCGTGTGAGTCTTGAACCAACATGAGATAGGACCCTTCCACACCCACAGTGGAGTGAAGCTGACCTAGAAAGGCTGGTCGTGCCTGTACCACATTCTACGGGGAGCCTTTAGAGAGCGCCGAGAGAGCGAGCCGAACATCCTTACTGCCCCATTTGGCTCTCAGGCTGGACAGATGTCAAGCTCAGCCACCTTTTAGCATCTGACTTCTAGGCAGACTGTTGCCAACAGGACAACTTACCCAGGGCCACAAGAAATTCAAAGGGGGCGATTGTGCTATGAATTAGCTAAGGCATTGGGGAAGGTTCATCTCCAGAGTTCTAGTCCCAGATATCGCCACTTAGCCATCTTCATTAAATGGCTCCTTTGTCTATTAATGCACTCATTGATTTATTGATTGATTTTGTTCATTCTTTCATTCAGCCTCATCTCTTTTTTTTGGTGAGGAAGATTGGCCCTGAGCTAACATCTGTCGCCAATCTTACTCTTTTCGCTTGAGGAAGATTGTCACTGAGCTAATGTGTATGCTAATCTTCCTCTGTTTCATTTGTGGGATGCCACCTCAGCATGGTTTGATGAGCAATGCATAAGTCCACTCCCAGGATCTGAACACATGAACCCTGGGCCACCAAAGTGGAGCATGCAAACTTAACTGCTATGCCACTGAGCCTCATCATTTTTCAATTCCCAGATAGACATTGCAAGAATAACTCTAATCCCACTAGAATGTATTAAGTTGCCTTATATTGCTTCATATTGTCAGCCAGCTAAAATTTTTTGCAATAAGTCTTTTGGTTTCCATACAATATTCTTGAAAGGAGGAGGATACTTATACACATTCCAATGCAAACTCTGTGGAAATTTAAAAATATACATTTTAGCTGAGATTTTCTCAGATTTGAACTATATATTTTTCCATACTCTCTCTTTCACCTTCAACATTTAGTTTGCCTGAAATTGGATTCCGTCATCTTTATTCTTCATTCTATTTTCACACTTTAAGAAATCTTAAGCTATTAGCTATCATATGGTTAGTGCTCCAAATCTGTTAGAGTTATTAGTAGGGATGGTGGTCAAAAATCAGACACCATGGCAGTAAATGACTTCAAAGGAAACCAACCAGTGAGCTTTTATAACATCTTCTCCTGTTAGAAGCATATTGCATGCTTCTAATCAAATTACCTTATGCTTGTCAAGTCGTTCTTTCCACAAAACTATTTCTAGTATTTTCCCACAAATGATGTTAAGTTGACTAGCATGGAATTTGTTACTCTGGCTCATATTCTGCTTCAAATAATGTTATTTAAATATTTCCAGACCTTAGGTGTTTAATCTGCCATGAGATACTTTTGGTTATTTGGGATTAGGGCCCCAAAGACGTGTCTTATTTACCATCCTGGGCTCCCTAGAGTCCGACAGAGTGCTTGAGACATAGTGGGGGAGTAATTAGCACTTGCTTTCCCTTGTCATCTCCTCGCCTTCATCATCACCTAGACGGAAATCAGAGATTTACTACATGTATGTTAGGTTGACCCTTGGATCTCAAAATATCTCCTGTCTTTCCCCACCGAGCCCACTTGCATTCCTGTAATTCAATAGTCGCCTCAC
Organism: Equus asinus; assembly: GCF_041296235.1. Lineage (NCBI taxonomy): Eukaryota > Metazoa > Chordata > Mammalia > Perissodactyla > Equidae > Equus > Equus asinus. The sequence goes on along the minus strand of NC_091804.1, from coordinate 7,938,304 downwards.
AGTTCCCCACAGTAGAAAGAAAAGGACACGTATTCACAGCTGCAGGGGGTTAGACACCATGACAGGCTCTTTATGGATGTGATCTCACTTTATCCTCCCAGCGGTGCTTTGAGATAAGTCCTTTTATCTCCTTTTTACAGATGAGGAAATCACAGAGAGCTGAAGGAACTGGGCTGATCTGACTCAAACAGCAAGCTGGAGAATCAGAGTCCAGTACAGCTGTCTGACTCCTAAGTCCATGTTCTCTCTTTTACATCATTCTGCCTCATTTTCTCTGTTCACCTTCATCTTCTTCAGCTTTGAGTCAATAGCTAATTTTGTCTGTCCCTTCGCTTCCAAACTTCTAGCACTTAATATCCCCAATAGTTTTGTTTTGTTGTTGCCAATTTCTTGATCTGGATCTACCAGACGTCTCTCTTGAGCTCTATACCTTGTAAATTGCTTACTGTATATCCCACCTCTACCCCAGCATCTTGGGGCCACCCCTTCTTCCACTCTACCTTCCACTCCTGTCCCGCAGACCCTTCGCCTTTTCTACCAGAGTTAATGGCTCCACTCGCCACCTAGTCATGCTGAACTCAAAACTTGCTTTAAGGAGTTTCCAAACTAGATAAAGAGACAAGGCTGCTACACACTAAAAGTTAAAGTACGAGTTAAGATTTAAATTGTCATTGAAGACAATAATTTGAGAATGATCACAAGACAGCATGTGATAATTGTCTATTGAGTGGACCGTTCACGCTGTGTGGGGTGGACAAGGAAGGAGATCTGGTGGAGCAAAACTGAGCTGGACCACGGAGGATGGCAAGACCCAGGTAGGCAGAGTGTTGGGGGCATACCACCCAGGGGAAATGGCAAGAGGAACATGCGGGGCCCAGTGAACAGGGCAGGTTCAAAGACCGAAGGAGGAACTCATTTCTAAAGAGCTTCTGGGTCTCACCGTAAGAGACAATGATTTCTTTTGAAGAGCAGATTTAAGGGCCATTGAGGTTCCAAGGACTGTGTTCTGTCTCATTCTTTTCATTATTCATTTCTATCATTTCTCTGCAGGTCGTTTGGAACATTTCTTTGGCATCACAGAGGACAGATAAATTTAGAAGCTATGATTTAAGCTCTGGCTTGGGTATTTATTTGGTTCTATAGGAATGTACCTTGCATTTCCATAATAATAATGATTTTTATTCCTCCAATTATCTGTATTTTCAGCTTTGCCTCTGCTAACTCTTTTTAGCAATTACTGAGTCGTATACACCAAAATCAAATTCTTCTCTGTCCTTTTGTAATAAATTTGGCTGCAGCCTGAATATTATGACTGTAACTCTGACCTGACTTCGTTTTCGAGACTGTCAAAAGTAATTAGGGACAGAAAGATTTTCCTGCTCAGCATCTGGAAATGCAAAGATACCCAGAAGGAGTCTCAAGTGTCATTAACATCACCTTTCTGCCGGCTTTTTATATCACCCTGTAAAATAGTCTATTTCACAGCCAGCAAGGTCTATTATGGGAGCTGCCCTTCTCCCCCTGGAGTGTCAGATTTTTGCCTCTACCGAGAAGCAAGAAATGGGTTTCCACCTTTGGAAGACAGCATGGGTTTTGTTATCACATTGAGCTGCCATTGATGGCTGTGTGACATTGGGCAATTAACTTAACCTTCCTTGCCTCAATTTCCTCATTAGAGATTACCACTATGGAGATTTTGTGAGGATTCCATGGAATAATGTATGTAAGGCAACTTACAAAGTAATCAGTATATTCTAGTACTCAGTAACATTAGCTGTTAGGATTGGTGGGTATAGCGGCAGAAAATTTTGAACTCATGTTATTTCATACCCAAGAAATTTTTCTTTTTTTTCTTTTTTTGAGGAAGATTAGTCCTGAGCTAACATCCACCACCAATCCTCCTCTTTTTTCTGAGGAAGATTGACCTTGAGCTAACATCCGTGCCCATCTTCCTCTGTTTTGCATGTGGGAAGCCTGCCATAGCATGGCTTGATAAGCAGTGTGTAGGTCCACACCCGGGATCCGAACTGGTGACCTCTTGGCCACAGAAGTGCAGTGCGTGAACTTAACCGCTGCACCACCAGGCCAGACCCAAACAAATTTTTCTTTTAACAAAATGAACAGAAATTGTGTTCTAGAAAGACTCTCTTCCTCCTAGAAACAACATGACCAAAAATAGTTATGTTTCTGGAAGAACAGAGGTGAGATGCAGAACGTCAAAAAAGTGAAGAGGGGTATGTATTACCGTCAGAATCTATCTTTCATTCAAAAATAACTCAAGTCACAGCACACTTAAGATTTTTTATTTTGTAATGATTTAAATCTTACAGAAAAGTTGCAAGAATTACCCACATATCCAATCAGGTAAGGATAAAAGAGGAAGGAAGAGTCTGAGAACAAGGACAAGCTTTCGTGAATTCACAGCTTCACCAAGACTCCTTTCTTACCATCCTCTCTTCCATTAGTGGAGAAATAGCAATATACTTGCAGGACACTTTTCGTGGAATGTAGCAACGCATGCTCAGTGAAGTCTTGCCTCTCGGCTGCAGGATAATCCATCTTCTCATGATTGAAGGTGGACAATGTGCTAAGCACAGTTCCCTTTTTGTTATGAAAGACTTAACAACAAAGTTAGTCTTCACTGGCAAACCTAACTAGCTGGGCTAGATCTCAGGCTGGCTCAATTAACTTGTGATATTTCTTGGCATTCCAGTTTTAGAAGAACGAATCAAATGACAAGAAGAAAGCTTAAATTATCCTGAATGGCACTGGGTTACAGGGAGTCTTCATCTGAGAGACATGATGCCTGATGGACCTTTGTAATTAAACATGAAAGAGTTCTGGTTATTAATATAACCCTATATAAAATAATCAGTTAAAATGAAGCCATGTTGTACATAAAGGGAGTTTTCATTTAAGTAGGAAGCGGCACCGGATGAAACACACAGCAGCCAGTGGGAAAGGTGGTTGTTATGGTGAGATTGACCAAGACTGGCAGATGCCAATCATCAGGGTTGGTTGATGGACAAAGAGAGTTCAGGATGAGGAGATCCCAGGGTCTTAGGAGGGTTCTGGGAGAGCAGTTGTCCTGATAAAGACAGGCGGGCTTACAGACTGACTGATTCAGAGGCCCTTATATTCTCCCTGCCCTATAACTTAACTTTATTCCTGCAGCCAAGAACTCTCAAAAGTTAAAGGACGGTCCCAGTTTGGCTGGTTCTTCCATCATGGGTCTGGAGTGATCTTTTTTCCTTGCCTGGAAAGCTTTGAAAACATTGTCCAACAGAGGAGGCCTGTCTTCTGGAATAATCTGAAGCCAGTTAGGGGTTCTATGTTTCTGGATTGGATTAAATGCCACCCTCCCAAAAAGTAGGGTGAAATGAGCAGGTATGCTATCACCTTCAGTGACCCCCAAATCTTCCCCACTCTGCCTAGGGAATTGGAAGGAGCCAAGGATGAGGAAAACTGAAAAATGAGCCCAGATTTACAGGAGATATGATAGGGTGAGTGTGTGCTTGCACATGCACACACATGCACACACACGTGATTCAATGTTCAAATTTTAAATTCTCTAAATTTGCATTTAGAAAAGAAAATTCTCACCTACAGACCTACTAAATCAGAAACTCCAGAGCAGGGCCTGGCCATCAGTGTTTTAATGAGACCGCTAGAGCGCTCTGCTGTGCTCCATGAGAAAGAAACTTTGAATGATAGGAGCCAGTCCCCAGAAGGGTTTTCTGCTTTTGTTTTAGTTACCCAGCAAATTAAAGTAATGTTGGCATTATAGGCAACAATTGTGCCTTAGGGAATGATGGCTCAGATGTTTATTTTCAGGTAGAAAGAAGAATCACTCTTGTTTAGGTGTCTTTAAGGAAAAAATAGTCAGAACCTGAAAAGTTTACATTAATCCTTTATAGCTCCATGGGAATTTTAAGTGCCCCTAATCTAAAACTGCCACACTCTGAGATTCCAAGCCGTTAATAGAACTTGGGTTCCTGTCCACTGAGTGCCCTTTCTGTAAATCAAAAGATATCCTCTCCTGGATGTGTGACATGGTTGGTCTGTTCCATTAGCAACAACAAAGGAGAGAATCTACATATAACGCAGACTCATGTGCGAATTCATGTAATGAATTGGGCTCACATATGGACATGAAATTCCCATTCTCTTAATAGCTACTAGTACTAGAATGTTTCTTATTTGGGAAATTACCAATTTCCTTGTCTGAAGGAGGCAGGTTTATAAAATACCACCAAAGGGCTTTGCGTGAGACCAAAAGAGGAATGCGTGGTATGTCTGAGAGGGAGGCGAGAAGACAGAGAAAGAAGAACAGAGGGTTGGGGAGGGAGGAGACACCAACATGGGGTGAGGTTGGACCTACCTTGAGGACGGGGCCGTGGAGAATGCTCTATGGTTATGTTGCTGAAGGAAATTTCAAGATGCTTAATATTAAATAGGCAACTTTTGTGTTACTGCACCAGAAATACTCCTTCTCTCCCCCTAATCCACTTATAAACATTTTCTGTGGGCAGGATATTTTGTGTGTGGAAAGTAAAGTCAAGGGACTGGCTGGATATCCGGGTCTGGGTGAATGTGGTAAGGAAGCCAGAGTCACAAGACGGAGGTCACCAAGACAACAAAGGTGCCATGAAGACGTACAGAAACCTTGGGCAGACACTTCTGCAGAGTGTTGAAGGAGGGCTTGGGCTGAGCTTGTTTAGGTTTCTAAGACAAAGACACCCCAGTGGATGACAAATTTGCATTTATTTATGGTGATATGTGTTCATACTCAGCATTCCAGGAAACAAGTCCACATTGCCCAGCTCAGGGAGAATTTGTGGGTATTGTCTTCTTTAAGTTGCTGGAATATGGTGCAAAAGCTAAAGAAAAATGATGGTGCTCTCTCCAGACCAGCGTTGTCCGATAGAACTTTCTGCAGTGATGGAAATGTTCTTTATTGGTGCTGTCCAATTCAGTAAGCACTAGCCACATGCATTTATTGAGTGCTTGGAATGTGGCCAGTGTGAGTAAGGAACTAAACTTTAATTAATTTAAACTTTAATTTAATTTAAATACATTTAAATTTAAAGAGCCCCATGTGCCTACCATATTGGACAGCACAGGAAGAGGAAGACTGGTGCTTTGATCATACAGCTGCTCCATCTTGTTGCTCACCCAGATTGAGACATATCCATCACTCCAAAATCCTCCAAACTACAACCCTTGACAAGTGAGAAGAACAAGAGTTTTCTCAGCACCCTTGGACTTCTCTGTTCTGGGTTGGGATTTCTCCTCTCTTTTCCTTAATAACTTAGTCAAATACTGTGGCCTTAATTCAGTCAATGAGCAGAGAGCACATACAAGGAAGATCTGGCTCAGTGTAATCAGAATTTGTTTTCGGGGGCCGGCCCCATGGCTGAGTGGTTAAGTTCGGGCGCTCCACTGCAGTGGCCCAGGGTTTCACCTGTTCAAATCCTGAGTGTGGACATGGCACCACTCGTTAGGCCGCATTGAGGCCGTGTCCCGCATGCCAAAATTAGAAGGACCTGCAACTAAGATATACAACTACGTACTGGGGGGATTTGGGGAGATAAAGCAGAAAGAAAAAGAAAAGAATTTGTTTTCAAAATCTCTATGTATCTTTCTATCTTGACCTTGAATCTTTAACACAGTCCAATAAGTTCTTGATTCCAAAAATCCATACAAGTAAATCATGAACATCCAGTGACAACTGTCTTGTACCCTTTACTTCAAACTCCAAAGGCTGCCATTCTGCCCAGCTCCTGGCCTCTGGATTGCTCTCCTGTTTATGCATTTTCCTCACTTTGATCCTTTAAGCCAGGGACTCACAAACTCATTCTCCCAGTGGTGCCATGTAAGTAACATAAATGAGTGAAACAAGCTGAGTGTAAACATTAGGGAGTGGTAGGGACTATGGTGATCCAGAGAGCTCATGTGCCATCTAAGAGGCAGCGACCAGCAGCTCCAGCAGGTTGTTTATGGAGGAATGTGGACCGAGGTTGACAGATCTTCCAAGTATTCAAGCAATACCAGAATTGTGACTTTTATCTAACATTTCCTAATCTTAAAATGCTAACGACTCATTCCAAATTATTACAGATCAGTGCTTGAGCCGAACAAACCACAGTGAGAAAGCGCAGCATAGGCCTTAGGATCCCAGGCTCCAGAGACTTTCTTGATTTGATTCCTGAGTCTTCCACTTCCTCACTGAGTGACCATGGCCAAGTGGCTTAACCTCTCTATGCTTCAGTTCCCTCATCTGTAAAATGGGGAGATTAATATTCTCTACTCCTCAAGGTTGTGGTGAAGATGGAATTCACTAATATGTAGTAAACACAAATCGTTTAGAGGCATGCCTGGCACACAGTAGGTATGATACAGGTGTTGGCTACTCCTATTAAGCCTGTAGGCTGGTTTTGACCACAGGGCACTTTGTAACCTCTGATATAGAGGCCCTGGCTTTTTATTTTGTAATGCCCCTGGTGGACCTGGAAATATACCCCACCTAACCGGTGTCCTGGCCAGGAGTGAAGAGGTTGGATATCTGATATGAGTCACTTCGTAGCTGGATCCAGATCCCATTGCTCAGGCCTCCCGTGTCCTGACCCTGTGCTCAGTATCAGAGCACAGATTCCACTGTCCAGTCCTTCAGGACCCGAGTTTCTGTCCCTAGGTCCTTAGTGAGACATCCTCAACTCTGTGCCAACTCACACGTTTCCTCTGCTCTGCTTGTGCTCCTTTCCCAGACTTGGCACTTGACATCCTGAATGGGCTTGTCCAGTCCTCGTGTCCTTGTCCCTTCTGCCCTTAGCCTTCTATGTTAACCTATCCCAACCCGCCTTTGTCTCGGCCATGACTAGAGTAAGAGTTGAGTTATTAAGGAGATAAGCTCACTCTCTGAGTTTCTTTACTCCCGTTGCTTAGGAGCTCTGATCTCAAGTAAGGAAACTTCTCCAACTTTCCAACATTTTCAATATAACACCCCTTTGCTATCAAGTATTGGATGCACAGATTATGAACAGTCTTGGTGAAGATGAAAGCAATAAGAATAACATTTGGAAGCTATTCTTGAGACCATACAACATTTATATTTCACTTTCCAGGTTATAAAGTAGTGTCCCCCTCATTAAATCATAGTCATCTATCTTCACGTGGGTCTGCTCAGTCAGACCATTTTCTCTTTGAAGACAAGAACCATGTCTTGCCAATTTTGATCTATGTGCCAAGCACATAGTGGGACCTCTGCTTAGTTGTTTTCTTCTATCCTCACAATAACCCCGTGAGGTAGGCACCGGTGTTATAAAAGGTATTGACTGTCTCAGCACTAAGGGACCCTTATGTATGGAGTCTGTGTGGAAATAAGCATGGTTTCTGATTGTACAGAGCATGAGTTAGGCTTGAACATTGTTGAAACGGAGGTAAGATAAATCAATCTGGAAGAACCTTTAAACTGGCTATTTATCCATCCATTTGGGTTGGTTTAGAGGATGTTGGGCAAGAGTTGGACAATATGAAGCCAACGTGATGTTAGAACAAGGTAAATAAAATCACTGCTCTGTTCTGTTCTTTTGTAATGTTTCAGGCTGCCTTGGAAAATACTTCGTCTGCCTAGCCTCCTGGCTGGGGCTCCCTCTTGCCATCCTCCATGAGAAACAGAGGAATTGAACACCTTCATAAGTCACTCTGTAGTCCCAAATTGTGACTCTAGATAAGTCATTCCAAAAAAGCCAACAGTAAGCTCCTCAGAAACGAGCAGTCCACCAATGGTCACACTCAACTTCTCCTCCACTCTTGAACTTCTTCAGGCCTGCGTTGTTTTCCATCCTCATTTCCCTTGCTGGGAGCTCCACCACAGCTGTTAGGAGGCAGAGGAATGAGAAGGCCCTGGGACTTAGGGCTTTCCTTAGCACAGCTACCCAAAGTTTGCTGCAGGGAAAGTTGGAAGATGTCAAAATGAGGTGACTGAGCTGTTTGTTTATTTTGTCCTCAGGTTTAAATGATTAGTGCTTCTTCCATCCCATGGGGAATTTAAATTTGGCCATAGAAAGGGGAAATTAGACAAGAGAGTTTCTGATCTATAGTGGTAAACGAGAACAAATATTAAAAAGCAGGATTGTTTTATGGAGGTAGGGTAAATTAATCTTAACTGCGTACATGTTGTCCAGCTGATTCATTTCTTGTGTCTTCCATTTGCTTTTTATAATTTATAACCTACAATTTTAATATCTAACCATGAAATTTAAATGATCCAAAAATAAAGTAGCAGATTTTTGAGCCAAATAAATCCACTGCCATTAGCACACAGCAAGTTGTAGGCTGCTAATTGCTAATTATTCATGTGGCTAACATAACCCAAGCAGACAGAAGCAGGAAAAAAAAAAAAGGAGAGCTAGAGGGGACTGGAAAAATAAGCCTTGAGTAAGGCAAAGCTACTTCATCAAATTTCCTAGAAATAAGTTGACGGAGCTATATTGCCTACTCCTAATTTCTCTCAGGAAGCCAAACTGGTTCCATAACCTGAAGGCAAATAGGCTGGAGAGAAGCCCAGAAGCCGACCTGCCCGCCTCTCCAGGGCTCAGTCGCAAAGGTGCACTGATTTCCGGGCTACCCGTGAGCGCTGGCATGGAATCTTGATTAGGTCGTCATTAGGAAGAATTTTTTCTCCTCTTTGTGTTTCGGTGCCCATCTTCGGCAAATGAAACGACTCCACATGTTTCACTGATTATTTTTAGAAGACTCTTGTGTCCAAGGGAGAGGCCAACTCGAAGTAGTGAAGTGGTGTCACCTCCCGCCTCTCTACTCAGATTCTCCCCTGAACACGGTGCTGGGAGAGAGTGTCTCTAGCTTCCCAGTGAAAGGCATGGACTTGCAGAGCTGCGTGGTACCTGAGACAGCATTTACTTCCAGTCTCACAAACAAACCGAGGACCAGAGAATGGTGGTGATTCACCCAGGGCCGCACAGCTGGAGGGAAGCAGAACAGGGAGTTCAAGCAAGATTTGCTAACACTTGGACCAGAGCTTTTTCAAGAAACCCCTCTGCTTTCCCCTCCCCCAACTGAAACCTGCTTCTGCTTCATGCTGTGGTCTTCAACATACTTCCAGTGTTTTACGGGGTGACAGTTTATATGAAAACAATCTGTACCAGTATATGAATGAGGATGCATGCAGCTTTTTCTCTGTTAAGCAACATGTATTGTTTGTTTGTTTAAACACTGAAAAGCATAAACATTATGGTCCCAGAGCTCTACTCCTAGGTAACCCCTTTGGATTTTTAAAAATACACGTACATTTAAAGTAATAAATATAACATTTATCAAATTCTTATTTTGTGCTGGACATTATTCTGAGCACTTTACATATATTAACTCATTGAATTCTAAAAACAACCTTATGAAGTAAAAGTTATTATTCCTGTTTTTTGGATAAGAAAACTGAGGCACATGGAGGTCACACAGCTGTTAATTATGGCGCACAGATTTGATTCCATGAAGTCTGGCTCTACAGCGTGTGCTCCGAACCACTGATTGATTGAATGTACAGAAAGTTTTAAAATGAGGATTGAAGACTTCTGCCACATCTTCCTGGATTTCCCCCCAAAGATTAGCAGTATTTTGAATCTCTTACCAGAAAAAAATAGTATGTCTATACCAACATACTACTTAAATTTGTATATACACACAAACACACACATATACTATCAGACTGAGGGGCCCACCTTTGAGTGGGCTGACCCCCAGTTAGTGGTTTTCAGGCCTCTGCCTCGTTCTGGCCCACCATGATGCCTGGACCGGGAGTCTGGATCTTTCCAGCCCACAGTCCTTTAGGCTCCTGAGCAGGAGTGGGTAGGTGGGTAGTTAGGGTTGGGATTGCATAGCACCATGCTAATCTACACAAGCTAACACAGGAAAATAGTGAGGCATTAAACTTAAAAACGAACAGATGTGGTGCCTGTGCATTAGTTGTAAATTACCCTCCCAGCATCCCTTGCATTTCTCCAACAGGCAAGTAAGGGAGACTCTGCAGCTACACCATGTAGGTGAAGAAATGAGCAACAGTTAATACTTTGAAATATCTTACCCTGCAAAGTAATAAGCTAAACAGAGTCTCCACCAGCCTTAAGTTTGTATTATTCCTAATCACCACCTCTTGGATTCGTGTTAGGGTTAGGGTTGTGTTATCTCAGAGTTGGGCACTAGATTCAGTACAGGCATTGAGGTAAAGTTCAGAGACAGGTGGAATTAGAAGGCCCTGGAGTCCTGTGTTTACCACCCTCCCCAATCTCAGGAACGAACGGCCTTCAAGCGCCATTGTCTGTTCATTCCCTGAGCATTCACCTGAGTCTTGAATGGTCTGCGTCTCTCTTCAAATTACAATAGGCATCTTCATTTAATTTCAACTAATAAATTAATTTGTCTGCCTATTATTTTTCTAGCTTTATTGAGACATAATTAACATATAACATTCTATAAGTTTAAGGTGTACAACATGATGATTTGGTATATGTATATATTGCAAAATGATTACCACAATAGGTACCACGTCCATTCCTCACATAGTTTGCTTTTTGTGTGTGTGGTGATAACTTTTAAGGGCTACTCTTTTAACAGATTTCTAGTACAGGCATGTGTCACTTGATGATGCGGACATGTTCTAAGAAAGGGTCGTTAGGCGATTTCGTTGTACAAACATCATAAAGTGTATTTAACACAAACCTAGATGGCATAGCCTACTACATACCTAGGCTGTGTGGTACTAATCTTACAGGACCAAAATCATATGTGGTCCTTCATTAACCAAATTGTCATTATGTGGCACATGACTATACAGAATAAACTATTGTTAACTATAGTCGCTGTGCTGTACATCAGATCCCCAGAACTCACTCATCTTACGGCTGGCAGTTTGCACCCTTTGAGCCCCTTCATCCGTTTACCCCCACCCCTCAGCTCCAGCCACCATCATTCTATCAATATTTCTATAAGTTCATTTTTTTTAGATTCCACATAAAAGTGAGATCATATGGTGTTTACCTTTCTCTGTGTGACTTGTTTCATTTAGCATAATGCCCTCAAGGTCCATCCATGTTGTCACAAACGGCAAGATTTTCTTCTTTTTATGGTTGAATAATACTCCATTATATATTTTTTTCTTTGTCCATTTGTCCATCAATGGACACTTAGATTGCTTCCATGTTTTAGCTGTTGTAAATAATGCTGCAGTGAACATGGGGGTGCAGATACATCTTTGAGAGAGTGATTTCATTTCCTTTGGATAAATAGCCAGAAGTGGGATTGCTGGATCATATGCTAATTCTATTTTTAATTTTTTGGGCAACCTCCATACTGTTTTCTAGACTGGCTGTATCAATTTACATTTCTACCAAGAGTGCACAAAGTTTCCTTTTTCTCCATGTCCTCACTAGCACTTATCTTTTGTCATTTTGATAATAGCCATCCTAATGGGTGTGAGGCGATATCTGATTGTGGTTCTGATTTGCATTTCCCTGGTTATTAATGATGTTGAGCACCTGTTCATATACCTGTCAGCCATTTGTATATCTTCTTTGCAAAAAAAAAGTCTATTCGGATTCCTTGTCCATTTTTTAATTGAATTACTTAGGAGTTTTCACTATTGAGTTACATGAGTTCCTTATATATTTTGGATATTAACTCCTTATCAGATATATGATTTGGAGATATCTTCTCCCATTCCATAGGCTGCCTTTTCATCTTGTTGATCTTTTTTTTGGCTGTGTAGAAGCTTTTTAATTTGATGTAGTCGCACTTGTTGATTTTTAATTTGTTGCTTGTGCTTCTGGTGTCGTACCCCTGCCTGAGTGAGGCTGCAGGCTGTGTTCAACAATCTGGCAGGGCTGTCTGCTAGGCTCCCCTGCTGGAGGGGCTTTTAGGCTGGGCTCTGCAGCTGGGCAGTACCACAGGCTGGACTCAGAGGCTGCTCAGAGTCACTGTTCAGGCTCTCTGGTTATGTGGGGCCAAAAACTATATGCTCAGCAGTTGCGCAGGACTATGAATTTGCTCCCTTGCCCAGGCAGAGCCATAGAATGGGCTCCATGGCAGTATAGCCCCATTGGCTGGGGATCCAAGTCAGGCAGAACTGCCAGCTTAGCTCCCTGGTTAAATGAGGCCCCTGGCCCAGCTCTGCAGACAGGCAGAGCCACTGGCTGTGATCTCTGCTCAGGTGCTGCTGCAAGCAGGAATGTGTTCCACTGACATCTGAGTACCAGTTGCTTTAAGCTCCCAGCCCCCTTCTCTGTCTCTAGCTGATACCCAGTGATCTAGTCCAGTAGATTCCCCTGGTGATCCCCATGAGGCAAGACCGGAGTGAGCCTCCTGGGAGGTGTCCTGCAATGCTGGAGGAACTGGATGTCCACCTTGGGGTCTCTTTTCCCACTGGAGGAACTGTAGGCCCAGAGAGGCTGTCCTGGCGCAGCACTGTGCTGGCCTGGAGGAAGGGTGATGCAGTGGGTGAAGCCTCTCCTCTTACCCTTCTAATAAAGTCCTTCTCAGTCTCTGTGGTCCAGGGAGGTGCTTCGACCTCATCTCCGAGTTCTGGGACTTTCTCAATGGTGTCTTGTCTGTGGATAGTTGCTAATTGGTCTTCTTGTGAGGGGGACTAATTTGGGAATGACCTGGGGTGCCATGTTAGTGATGTTACTCTGGCTGCCTATTAGTAATGAAACTTAGCCCATTTTCCACTTGAAGTTTTCAGAATACATCACATTCTTTTTAGAGACTTCCTGGTCATGCCAACCTTATTTGGTCTGGCATGTTTAGACTGTGGGGGTGTTGGGAGAGTTAGCTCACAGTGTAAGCCCTTTTTCTCAGCTCCAGGGTAGATCTTTATTCTTTAATCATAAAATATCTCGAACCCATAAATCATTTAAGCAATATAGAAATGAATAAGATAAAGGTCTGTATGTTTGGATTTAGAATCAAGTTTGGAGTAAGAGACTGGGATGGAGTAATATTGAGGTACATCAGTCATACGCATCCCCTGGTAATAAGAAGCAGTGATTTCCCATTTTGACTGGGCTGACTTAACGGGGCATGAAAATGACTCACCAATCTAACCCTACCATCAAATAGCAACGCTGCTCTTGGAAGCTGGGCTGTGGAGGTAAGAAGAGAAGACAGTAGTTAGATGGGTCTTCGTGGCTGAAGGTGTTTAACTTTTTTGTTGTTGTTTTTAATTAAAGATGACTCTTGGGATATGCAAAAGCTGAGAAGCTGAGAGATTCTTCCAACACAACTGGGATTAAATCTACAGATGGCAAGCAAAGCAGAGCCAAACTCTCTCTCACCCTTCTGTTCCGCAAGGCTGATGTTCCTGGCTTTCTTTAAGGTACCAGATGGGAAACCACTCTTGAGCAACCCTCCTTGGTGACTCACCGGCTCATTATCTCATGGCCAGCTCATGTATTTATACACTTTGTCATTTGATCTGGTGAATTCTCCAGTACATTTAGACCTGATGGTCCATTTTATTGGCCCCATCATTGACCGTCATACGTGGTATTTATATTTCCAATGTCTTGTGAATACTTCCCCCATACATACGCAAGCATTTGTTCAAGGCAGCTAGTCACAGGAAAGGAGAGTAAAGGCTTTTGCTTCTATGCTCTCTGGAGTTCCTGCAATATGTATTCCTTAATGAAGCCAGATGCATCCCCTTGCACTTGGCTCATGCACGATCAGTCAAGGAGACTCAGAGCTGTAATATTAATATGCCAATTATTTTCTAAAGAAAAACATCTTGCTGTGTATGCAAGAAAATAATTTTTGTCTATTTCAGACGTTATGGTTTCTTTGCAATGGGTTTGGATTTTTATTCTCCAAGAAAGCCATTCTATTTACAGAGTAGAAGCTTTGGTGTTGCTGCAGAAGATTTGGTCCAAATAAAATTTGTGAATTATTTGTTATAAATCATTTTCACTTTATAGACGTGTCAGTTGTATTACCACTGGATCTGGTGAACTGCATATGACTAGATATTTTGATGACCCATAAGCAGAGGCTGGCCCATTGGCACAGGTCAGCTTATGTACCAGCTGGCAGTAGAGAGCTTCGTAAAGAAAGAGATAAACCTGATTTGGGCTTTAAGATAATGTATTACTCATTTATTGATTCCTTTTACTACCACTTATGAGCTCGCTGTTTATGAAATAAAAAATATTCTCCTATTTTAAATTAAATGATTTATTTTATTTAAAGTATCATTTATTAGGTTTGGGGGAAATTTTGAATAAAAATTACTCATAAAACTGCTAACATTTTTATGTTCCACAGAGTTTGGTAGTAATGATTGGACGTAAAATCTATGTATCAGAAGATGGTGATGCATTTGGTTAAGAACATACATATAAAGTGTAATTGATGGGTAGAATTGGGTTTAGGAACATTTACAAATGTTCTGTGTGTGATGAACTAGAAATGATACATGTTGAGAAAGCGACATACTGGGAGAAACAGATAAGGAAGAAGAGGATGCGCAATACTTATATTTTTGAGACAAGAGAAGAGTGAGCCAAGAACTCATTTTGGAGTTCAACCAAATGAAACAGAGGTCTAGGTGAGATGAAACCGGGCAGGTACAACTGCTTTTGCCCCAACTATGGGTTCCTCTGGGACAATGATAATACAATGAGAAATGCCACATGCATTTGAAGTAAACAGTAATTGGGGGCAAAGGCATGTCTGTTCTAGAGAGTTCCACTAGGAGGAAGGCCAGGGAAAGAATTCAAGAGGGGTTTGCTCAGCAGGAAAAGGAGGTCATGAGGGGAATGGACTTGAGTTCTAAGTAAAACAGAGTTTATTGGCCCCACAGATTTAAGAGGCAGATTAGTGCAGTGTTTAAAGATGTGGACTCCAAGTTCAGACTCCCTGAGTTCAAATCCTCGTTGGGTAAGAAACCTAGCCTTTTAGTTTTCTTGATAATAAAATGGGAGGAGTGGGGCTGGCCCGGTGGTGCAGTGGTTAAGTTCGCACATTCCACTTTGGCGGCCTGAGGTTTGCCAGTTCGGATCCCGGGTGCGGACATGGCACCGCTTGGCAAGCCATGCTATGGCAGGTGTCTCACATATAAAGTAGAGGAAGATGGGCACGGATGTTATCTCAGGGCCAGTCTTCCTCAGCAAAAAGAGGAGGATTGACAGCAGAAAGAGGAGGATTGACAGCAGATGTTAGCTCAGGGCTAATCTTCCTCAAAAAAAAAAAAAATGGTAATAGTAATAGTTGTGGTGACAATTGTGAGAACTAAAGAATGTAAATGCTTAAAACAGCACTTAATCCATAGTAACAATTCAATAAGTGTTAGCTGCTATAGTCCTCCAATGGCTTGATCATAATCAGGGTGGTCAGGCCGGGAACGTTGAAGCAATACTGCCACCTTGGCCATTGCTTCGTGGAAGACACTTGAGGATTAAGACACGATCAAATGGTTGTCCTAGCAGGTTTTGTGAAATGACTTGGATTACTAACAAGTGAGGAGGCTTTTTCAGTCTTGATGACTTTTTTCACTTTAAAAAAATTTTTTTGCTGCCTTTTCTAAGTCGTCAGGATAGGGAGATGAGAATCAATATTTATATATTTTAACATTGGTGGTGTCCTAACATACATGTAATTTGACTCCTGATTTTTTTACTTAACATTACAATAAGCATTTCCAGTGCCAGATATTTTTTTAATAATGTTATTAATGTTAGTGCTTAATATGCTTAGTATTATCTGCATAATAATCTTTTGTACGCCTATCTCATGATGTACTTAACTGCTGTCTGCTGTTGGAGATTTTATGGATTCTGATATTGTGGTGTCAAATAACACGGCAATGAGCATCTCTTACGCATTAATTTCTTCAGCAACTATTTATTGGGTCCCTACTCTGTTCCAGGCACCACTCAAAGCACTGGGGATAGCAATGAAACTTGGCACAAATTTTGGTCTACATCTCTGATTTTTATTAGGATCCCATCATCCAAATTCAGCAATCACCCAGACATTTACCCATTGATTTTTAAGAAAATTTTATAGTCAGCTTCTGCTGGGTTGGATGAGGGGGGCACAATCAAAACTTCTGAATACCATTCTCACCTCATTCAAGGGCAGGAATTTCATCTCTCGATTTTTAGGATAATTTCTCTTTCATCATATCTGGTCACTGCATAACAAAAGTGTTTTGAAACACACACACACACATCTAGAGTGGAGTAAAATTCCCACCCAAGGATCACTTCTGCAGATCAAGTCTTAAATACGGGTTTTTAAAAAGGTGCTCATGTAAAGCCATGGTCAGGGATGTCCGTTTTGGCCAAGAACATCTTCTGGCACCCTCAGGACACGCCAGCATCAGTGGAAGCCTAGATCAACTTTATACTGGGCATACTGGTTATATTTCTAGGTGTAGATAGATTTGGTAGGATCAAACAAAACATACTCAAAATCTGAACTCATTATAAATCTTCTTGCAAAATAAAATGACTTTCTATAAATGGTTTTTAGATGAAACATTTTTAAGCAATCTCATTTTCTAAGTTTTAGTGAGTAAAGAGAAGACTTGGGGAGAATACAGTGTCACTCTTCAAATAGTTTAGAGTCTGTCCAGAAGGGGAATACACTTACCCACTCTTATTTGAGGTAGAACTAGAAAAAATGGGTAAATATTGCTGGGAGGTGGACTTCACATCAACTTAACTACAACAGCAAGTTAACACTTTTCTGAAGTGGAGAGGGCTTCCATGGAAGAGGCTGAGCTCTGGTCAGTGGAGAAAGTTAAGCATAGGCTGGATAAGTACCTTTGGGGGAGGCTGAAGATGAGTTTTTATAGTACAGTAGTTCTTAAGCTCTGTGTGTGCCTGTGTGTATGCACATGTGTAATTGTGTATTCATGGCAAACTTTGGTAACTAGAATTTTTGGTGGCCCCCAGAAGACATTAAAAGACTAGGAACAGCTTTGAATACATCAGTAATAATTACAGTATAATCATCACCGTGGCATAATAATACCCCAAAAGCTCTGTAAAATGTAGGCACAGTTTACACATTATTCTCGTCACTCTCCTTCCAGCACTGTTTGTGTCAAACTCTTTGTGGTCGCAAGAGACACTCACAACCAAAATTCCAGCATGTTGCAGTGTTTTAGGGAAAACGTGATTTATCTCTAGGGCCGGGTTGGTGCTACTCTAAATCTTTTATCACTGGTCTAAAATCCAATTTATTCAGCTCAATATTCCACCCATAGCATTGCTATAATTATCATAAAATAATCTGGCAACACTCGTGACAGCTTCCAGTACCGTAGTATGCCTCAGCACAGCAGTGTTTGGGGAAGATGCATTGGACCTGATCTAAGGGTCTGAAGTCACTTCTCTGCCTTTGTGTTATGTTTGTTGGAAGAAATTAAATAAGTAATGAAAAATAGCCCCAATATTTTATGAAAGGAGGGAAATTTTTCTCGTGTAAAGATTGGTTTATTTTAAAATCAACAAAAAAGGAAGACCTTCTGAAAAAAATGTTTTTCCCAAAGTCCTAGGAAATCCAAAAATCTCAAACACATGATTTTGAATAAAATAACAGCTATAGATAAATCACTGATGCTCACATTAAAGAGTGTGATTTATTCTGTTTTGAGGGGTACATGGTACAGAAAATAGAGTCACAAAAGAATCACATTTGCTCTGCCCATGCCACCACCTTGAGTGGAATGCACGTAGCTGAAAAAACCTCAGAGACTCAGCACGTTACACTTGATCCTTTTTATATGACTGTCTGACAACTTTAATTTTTTTCTAATGACAAAAGGAATAAATCCTCAGTAGGTAAGATTTGAAAAAATACAGATAAGCACAACAAGGACTTGTCACTAACTCATTACTCAGAGGTAATCTCTGTTAACATGTTGGTAAGTTTCCCCAGACATTGAATCTAAATTTTCCCAGATTGCAAGAATAGATGACATTATGGATAAAGAGTTATTAGTAAGTCAGAAAACCAAACTTTTCTGTATCTATTATCACTGCTGCTATGGAAACCAGCCTCTGACCTGGAGTTAGCAAGCAAGCATGCTTGATGAGGAGGAAATGTGAGCGGGTGGCATCATGGTGGGTGGCTGAGTGGAAGGGCCTGTACTCTTTGGAAGCTGACTGTGCCCCAAATGAGGACCCCAGAAGGAACATTCAGTGCACATTGATGTCAATGTCAGAACAGAGAGCCTTCCAGGCTTGGATCTGACAAGGGGCAGACCCGCCCATTCCATGCACAAAACCCAGGTCCCAGGATTCCAACCCAACCACGTGGGACTGTTCGCCACTGTGTTAGAACAGAGACAGTGTTCTCTAAATATCTGTTGAATGTGTGAGCAAAACAGATAGACTGATCAGAACCAGTGTCCTTTCCCCAAACTCTTTCCCTTCCTTCTGTAAATGGGCCTTAGTCAGCCTGTGATTGTTATTATGACCATAAATACAAAAGACTCGATATAGCAAGTTGGTTTTGTTTTCCCCAAAACACATCTCCCTGGCTGCAACACAGCCCTGAAAACCAGGAACTTTGAACACAGTAGGACTTTGCACTGAGATGCCAGATAGAGAATGATTAGACATGCATGACCTTCATGCTGGAGAAGTAATTTAATAATAGTGTGCTCTGGCTTGGGGCTATTTGCTGTAATCCAAATAAAGCAAGCATTTTTACAAGTGAGTGACAAGATCCCGAATTTATATTGCAACTCTCTTTCTGTAGAGGTCTAAAGGGTAAAACTACTAACTAAAATTTTTATAAGATCCCCCGTGAGGTCTCTTTCACTGACACTTGCAAAATTTCCCTTCTCTTTATGAATTTTTACACACTCCCACAATTAAAGAAGCATAGCATCTCTTAAAATATAGTCTAAATTTTCTTCCCTTTTCCCTCCAGTTGCAGAAGATCTGTTGATGTAGGTCAGATAATGAGGCCCATAACTTTAGTACGATATTCCAAAACAAGTGAAAAGAGTTTCTTTTGAAAGTTAGTTACTAATTATTTTGTAAACCGGGGCTATTTGTTTGCTAGAGATAAGAAAATACAATGAGTAGGGAAATGCGTGGTGCTGATAAAGAGAGTAACTTGACTAAAACATATTAGGGGCAGATCTACAAGCTGTTGTAGCCGGTTATTAGACAGGAATTTGGGAACCATCAGTTCTACAGTCAGCAACGATGAGAGAGCTGCCCAACACCCACACAGGGCACTCTTGTCTTGCCTCATCTATAACACAGAAGGTGTAGTTTTGCTTCTCGTCTCACCAGAAGGATCAGTCTATTGTCTTGACAGTTATTTTCAAGGTCCTCTCAGTTGGCTATGGGGTTTAAAAGTAAGATTCTCCATATGCATTTACCAAAGCAGCAAAGAAAATTGTACCTCCAACTTCCCCTTCTCTGGGATAAGTGGATCTGGAAAGAAAACACTTGCTATTGTCTTCATCTGTGTGTATTTGAGCCCTTGTTGGAGGAGGTGACTAATTTCATGCTTTATGTTATACCTTGTAGCAGATATCACAATGTCAGCTGACAATTTTATGCTCCAGAGGTTAATTGTATTTACATAGTCCTTAAAACTCAGCAATTTGGGGTGACCCGGTGGTGCAGCGGTTAAGTTCGCACTTTCCACTTAGGCAGCCCGAGGTTCGCCGGTTCAGATCCTGTGTGTGGACATGGCACCACTTGGCATGCCATGCTGTGGTAGGCATCCCACATAGAAAGTAGAGGAAGATGGGCATGGATGTTAGCTCAGGGCCAGTCTTCTTCAGCAAAAAGTAGAGGACTGGCAGCAGTTAGCTCAGGGCTAATCTTCCTCAAAAATAAAAAAACAAAAAACTGAGCAATTCCTTCTATTAGGGAGTTTAAAATTCTGCATTCTTTTTTTTTTAAATTACTGTTACTATTTTTTGTTTTTTTAAGGATTGGCACCTGAACTAACAACTGTTGCCAATCTTCTTTTTTTTTTCTTCTTCTCCCCCAAATCCCCCAGTACGTAGTTGTATATTCTAGTTGTGAGTGCCTCTGGTTGTGCTATGTGGGACGCCACCTCAGCATGGCCTGACGAGCAGTGCCATGTCCGCAGCCAGGATCCAAACTGGTGAAACCCTGGGCTGCCAAAGTGGAGCTCACAAACTTAACTGCTCTACCACAGGGCTTGCCCTGCATTCTTTTTTTGCTTAATTTTCTATTCTTCTGCTGTAGTAGGAAGAATTCTAAGATAGTCTCCAAGATTCCTGTCCCCTGGTGTAAATGTCCTGTGTAATCCCCTCTCCTTGAGTGTGGGCAGGGCAATATGACAGAATATTATTCCTGCAGTTAGGTTGCATTCTAGTGCAAAGGTGAAGAGATTTTGAAGATGTAATTAAGGTCACTAATCAGTTGACTTTGGGTTAATGAAAGGGAGATTATCCAGGGTAGATGTGACCTAATTAGGTGATCTTAAAAGCGAGGTTAGAGGAGAGAGGCAGATGAAGTCAGAGAGGTCTGCTCTTGCTGGCCTCGGAGGAGATGAATCTGCCAAGAGTTCTTCAGATGCAAGGAGCTGAATTCAGCCAACTACCTGAGTGATCTTGGAAGAGGACCCCAAGCATCACATGAAACCACAGCCCTGACTGACACCTCAAGCACAGCCTTTGGAGACCCAAGCAGAGGATTTGGCTAAACTGTGCCCAAAACCCTGACCCACAGAAACTTGGAGATGACAAGTGGGTCCTGTTTTAAACCACTGTGGCAATTTGTTCTACAACAATAGGAAACTAACATGCCTCTTCTCTTACACATGCGTGCACACAAGCACATGCGTGAATGCACACAGTCTATGCCACCCCATTTATCCTTTTTTTCAGCTTCACTGAGGTATAATAAGTAAAATTGTAAGATATTTGAAGTGTACATGGTGATGATTTGATATATGTATACGTTGTGAAAGGATTCTTCCCACGTAGTTAACTAACATATCCATCAGCATATATATACCTAGTGTGTGTGTGAGAACTTTTAAGTTCTACCTTCTTGGCAAATTTCAATTATACAATACAGTGTTATCAATTATAGTCACCAGGGTTATTTGGTAGGGAGCTCTCATGTGGAAAACTCCCCACGTTTCCTATGGTGAGTAGAGAAGGGTCCCCCTTCCCTGCTGCGGGAACCTCTGTCCCGGTCTCAACAGTGAGCAAGGTGCACCTTCAGCTCTCTGAGATATCTCAGGGCTCTAGACACACACATGGGAGACAACGTGAGTCACAGAGACTCCCACCCAGCAGGAAACATCAAAGAGGATAATAAGGAGCGGAGTTTTACATTGGAACTTAGTCTTTTGTGTGCCCCTCCTCATAATCCAGGCCTCTCTCACAACTCCCAGACTCTTGTCCTTATTTAGACCCTGCACGCCTGTCTGGCCCGCTTGCTAAGCCTGACGCCTGGAAGATTTGGCTGGTAGAGCTGCCAACGCTGGCGTCCTTGCTCATTCTTCTGCCACCCGTCCAGGGCCCTGAACTTTGACTCAGTCCATATTCCATAAAGGCAGGGACTTTGAGAAATGAAATGTCCTCTAATGGGGCCATCCTGCCAGGTAAATTTGTGACAACTGAAGTCTCAGGGGGGGCCAAAAAAGCCCACCCATCAGAGAATACTGTAGCAGCTGTAAATGAGAGCTCTGGAAAATAGAATTTGGGCTAAAGCATTTTAGGCGAAATTGGGTAAGATGCCCCATTCTTTGGGCCACAGTCTCCTCTTCTATAAAGTGAGGTGCCTACCTCATCTGGGTGGTGGGGGGATTGAGCAAGATCATGCATGTGGTGCTCTTACTTGGAGACGATGGAGCCATTCAGGGAGTTTTCACTAACTATTGCTGCTTTCACTTCAGCCCAGACTTGGGTTTGAGGCCTCATTTCCCCAACCACAGCCTTCTAGACCTTAGAAGCTGCAGGATGTGGTCCCTGGACCTGTCTGACATTGGCCATTAGCTGTCTCAAAACCAGGGTCAGGAAACCATTGCTTCAGTAGCTTCCTGTCCAAATACCTGAGGATGGAAAAACAAATCGTGAGGATGGAACATCTGGAAGATATATTTCTAAAAGTGAGTTGTAATATAAAGAAAAAATATATAGACACACACACACACAAGAGGGCATCTCATGAAAATTGTCAAATATCAGGTCAGTCACTGGTTCCACTGCCACACGAGTCCTATTTCATTTTTGCAAAGAGCTGTCCCACGGACTTCTACAAAGGACCAGAAGCCATGGTACATTAGAGCCATTGAGGCAGCCGTAGTCACCCTCCTCTGATGTGGATTATATATGAATGATTTGGAGATATTCCATGAAAGATTATCTACACAGCTGTGGTCATTTCTCCAAAGCTTCCAGAAAGCACCTGTAGATAGAAATTAGGGAGAGCTATGAACTTGAATTGAAAAAAGTCTTTATTTTCCTAACTGATATTTAGTATTTCCTTCCAATTTAAAGCTAGGCAACAATCCACAGCACCATTAGCAGTATTTGTGATTTTGTCACTAGTGAAAGTCACAGATATTTTCATATTATATTTCAGTTGTTGCAGCTCACAAAATATCATTTACACCCATCGCCACAGCAAAATTAGAGTAGTTAGTTAGTTAATGCATGAAATAGAGAGTTATTTACTGTATTTGTTAGGGTAACTGGTAGTTAAATGTATTCATAAGAAAACACATTCTTACAAGAAATGCACAACTGCAATCAATTCATAAGAAACACCAGATAAACCCAAATTGAGGGACATTCTAAAAATTACTGACCAGTATTCTTCAAAAGGGTCAAGGTCATGAAAGACTAAGGAGACACAACAGCTAATACAGTGTGGGGCCCTGTATTGGATCCGAGAACAGAAAAAGCACGTTGTGGAAAAATCAGTGAAATCCAAATAAAGTATACAGTTTAATTCCGAGAATTGTACCAATATTAATATCTTAGTTTTCCATAAATGTACCATGGTATCTAAGACGCTAACATTAGGGGAGTCTGAGCAAAGGGTGTGCTGAAGTGCTCTATACTATTTTTGCAACATTCCTGTAAGTCTAAAGATATTTCAAAGTGAAAAAGTAGGGGCTGGCCCAGTGGCCAAGTGGTTAAGTTTGTGAGCTCCACTTCGGCAGCCCAGGGTTTCACCAGTTTGGATCCTGGGTGTGGACATGGCACTGCTCATCTAAGCCATGCTGAGGCAGTGTCCCACACAGCACAACCAGAAGGACCTACATCTAGAATATGCAACTATGTACTGGGGGGCTTTGGGGAGAAGAAGAAGGGAAAAAAAAAAAAGAAGATTGACAGCAGATGTTAGCTCAGGGCCAATCTTAAAAACAAATTAAAATTAAAATTAAAAATTAAAAAGAACTACTTTTGGAACCTGATGGAAAAATAAGGAATCACATATGTTATTCCATCAGAGTTTGTTTTTATAGTATTTTGATAAAGGTATTTCAACGCTATAATTGTTTTCCTTTGAAATCCGGTGTATTTTATGATTTAAATATACTATCCTGCGAAGAGGCCCATTGGCTTCTTCCGACTGCCAAAAGGATCATGGCACAAAAAGGTAAAGAATCACTGATTTAAGGCAATTGCGAGTTGCAGATACCAAATCCCAAAGTTACTTGATGAAGATCTGTGAGAAACGAATAGCCAGAGGCACCTGTGCTTTGGCTTTAGTTTCGAATGAGTTGGCCTGAATCCGAGGTCTTTTCTTTAGCATCCTTCAATTCCCCTCTACAGATATGTCGTGAAGGGAAGCTGACCTGGAATGACAGGCGAGACCAACACACTGAAAGCTTCTGGCCATGGGCCGCATACTCCGTGCGCTGGGCACACATTCTGCCACTCTCCCAGCACAACACTGCAGAAGGCTCAGCTCTCTCTATCACAGCACATTCGTTTTGAGCTTGGGTCAGGGTTTAAATTATGAATCGCTTCTCGGGACATATGTTTCTCAGATCACTTTCCAAACCATTTTAACAGGCACATACAGGCTTTATCCCTCTGCCATGCAATTATGCAAAAGCAGCCTGGTAGACGTTACTGGCCACCTCTGCAGGTGCTGGCAATGAAGCCAAATCAACAGGGGAATCTAATTGGGAGCCCAGGCTAAGATGCTTTTAGGAATAAATATTTATCCAAATGGCTACATAATACAAGAGGCACAGAGGAGAAAAGAGGAGTGCCAGGAAAGAAAGGTACAATAGGAATGTCGCTGCCTCATCTGATCTACTCTAAAGATGGCTGCAAAGTCTGCTCCCCCCCAACGCCCCCGCCATGAGAAATGGGCATCTAGGCACCAAACCTACCTCCCTAACTCTCCTCCTCTCAACTGAAGAGGCCACGGAGCCCCCACTGGAATGAACTTCCGTGGCTCCGAATGGAAACATGGGTTTGTTCTACTCAGTATTAAAACAGCCCTTAGAAATAATCTAATAAAATTAAGTGAAAAAGTACAGGTTGTTTTGTTTTACAAGAGTGAATTATGGTCTGGTCAGCGTGTACAGAAGAGCAATATTAAATCAGTGCTGTCAGGGGACGTGCGGATGATTTAAACCTCTCCCCTCTTAGAGTAAACACCGCCCTTAGACTGCTGGAGCAGGGATGCCACAGAATCTGGCCTGTGTTTGGCCAGGTGGACGTTTAGTTGCCACAGCTGTCCGGATCATTACTACCTGAGAACTAGCACTGTTCACACAGATTCAGAACCGAGGACGGCAGAGGGGAGTCCAGAAAGCAGAACTGAACATAACTGTTCAGTGAGGGTTTGAAAACAGCTCATTTGGAGATCTGGAGGGAGGTATTTGGAGGAGAGCCTAGTGATTTTATTTGGGCATGAAAAGAGGTTTAGGGCTTTTCTAGGCCCTCAGCAACCTTCGTGCCGTGGGGCCTCATAATCCAGCTATTTCTGTTCAATAGAATTTAAAATGAGGAAAATGTATCTTGCATTCCCTCCGAGGAACTCCTGAACCACTGACTAGAAGCAGTAGGGTATTCTTGGTGCTATTTTGCAGAGATGCATGAGTACTTTGTGGAATGGGGTTCTGTATTTAGCACCAAGCCACAGGGAACGGAGTGTTGCTTCCTGGCCCCCCGTCTTTAAGAACTTGTCACTCCAAGTCCTGATCTGGTTGGAAATTGTGAATTTCCTTTCAAAGTAATCTGTCACTTTTCCTTAAGAAAATAATTACATAGATATCTTCAGAGAGGAGGTGCCATAAAACTCACATTATGTTCAAAAACTTATGACTCTTTTTTTTTCAGTTGTACAAGTTGTTACGCATAATCTTTTAGAGATATATGTTAAAGAAAAAAGTTAGAGAATCTGCCAGTTCATGACAGTGAGGGTAAAAATATTTCCAGGCCAGACAGGAAGATTTTAATTGAGAGAGAGCATCTCTGAATTAATTAACAAAGGCCCATGAATTTAAAAAGTGGTTCATTTCTGAAATGCTGGTGCTGGTCAAGGGTCATTGTACTGGGATGGGAGATTAAGCACCTTGTTAAGAATTCCCACCAACTCTGAAACCAATAGAAGGTGATGGATAGATGGGAAGCCCAGCTAAGGGTAGTTGATGTTGGCTCTGTTCTGGGAAGCTTCCATGGGGGGCCAGCTCAGGGTAACAGGTAAGGGCTGAAAAGAAGGCCCTTCAAACCCAAGGTCAGGCTTCAGGTCTGCAGGCATCAAGGGCCCTGGTGGGAGGATCATTGAGTTTAGCTCTTCTGCACTCCTCTACCCAGGTCAACCCTATAAGGTAGCAGTTAACAGCATGGGGTTCAGAGTTTAAAGAACTGTGTTTAAGTCTCTACTGTGCCACTTAATAGATAAGTGATGTTGGGCAAGTCACTTCACCTCTCTGATTTTTTTTTTTTTTTTTGAGGAAGATTAGCCCTGAGCTAACTGCTGCCAATCCTCCTCTTTTTGCTGAGGAAGACTGACCCTGAGCTAACATCCATGCCCATCTTCCTCTACTTTATATGTGGGACGCCTACCACAGCATGGCTTAATAAGCAGTGCATAGGTCTGTACCTGGGATCCGAACCAGCGAACCCCGGGCCACAGAGAAACGGAAAATGCGAACTTAACCACTGTGCCACCAGGCCAGCTCCACCTCTCTGATTCTTAATGATCTTGTTATAAAACAGAATTATAATGCTATCTACTACAGAGTGTCATAAAGTTTAATTAGTTGCTATATGTAAGGGATTTGTATAGTTTATGTTCCTGGCACACAGTAAGTGCTCAAGAAATAGTAGAATAGTATTAGTATAATAGTAGTGCCTCCCAGCTTAGCTTCTCCACTCCAGGCTGGACAGAATGATGGAGGCTAAAGGAGCAGAACAAATTCACAAACATTAGATGGATACACAAACAGATAAAATGTCAAAATGTGTCAATTCCACAGGACTTGGGTTAACACAAAATGTGTAAAATATCAGTAGTATATTTTCTCATTACATATTTTATTTGCTACTTTATAAATGAAAAAAATATCTAAATGGGAGGTTCACAAATAGGCTTTTCTCCCATAAGGTCTAAAGTTCCTCAACAGTACATTTGGGAGAACATAACCTTGGAGGTTGGAGAGAAATCCAGCGCTCACTGCCCTCAAGGAAAGTATAACCTAGAGCTAAATCCACGCTCAGTAAGGATAGAAAATGCTTTCTTCAAAATACTTGTGCAACATTACGTCTTTCTTTAGATTTTTCTTCTCTAGAATAATTCTGTTTTCTTTAGAATCATTTAGTAATTCTTATATATGGAACGTTTATGGAATAAAAAATTTTTCATTTATTATTACTGAACAATAAATTCTCAGAAAAAGGGTAGTCTGGCAAAACTTTCATGCACACCTGAGACACTGGCCCATGGGTCGTGACCCCCATTGGTTTGACTCAGTGATACGGATTCATTGCTCAACATTCATTGTTCACCTCCTACATTCTAGGACTTTGCAGACACACAGGGTGAAGCCATGAGCCAGGGCCATCCTTCTGTCATGAAACACACATTCCCCACACAGTGGGTGATACAGAACAGCATTAACTGCAAGCAGCGACCTGGGACCTACTGTGTGCCACATGTCATCTGAGCCCTCCCTGGGGCAACAGCGCCCTGAGGCAGGTCCTGTTACACACCCATCTTATAATGGGGAACACTGGGGCACAGAGAGGTAAAGTAACCTGCCCAGGATCCCACAGCTAGAAAGTGGCTAGGCTAGAATTAAAACCAGGTGATGTAGTGGCAGAGTTTAAAGTCCTAACCATTGGGCTATGCCGCCTCTTTACAAGAAAGAAATAACAGGTAACAAGCAAATATAAAAAAAGACAATGTCACAGAATGATAGCTCCACGAAGTGATAAATATTACGGAGAAATTAAATTGGACATTAGTAGTAGAGGTTAGTGGCGATTTCTCCGGGGGGCACATTTGTGCTGAGCAGGAGGATGAGCATGAACTAGTCATGGCCTGATTAGCCAGCGAGGTGTGTGCTGAGGGGTGCTGGGCGATTGAGCAGAGACAACAAACACAAAGACAAAAGCTTAAGGTGGAAACAGGCCTGGTACCTTCCAGAAGGCCAGAGGGGCTTGAGCATCAGAATAGGCATCAGGTTGTGTCCAAGAGCTAGACAGGGCCCCAAAGGTCATTCTCAGAGCCACGGGAGCCCTTGGAGGGTTTTCACATATGGGGACATTACCCAACACAACTACGGAGATAAGACACTGGCGTTGCTTTATTTCGACTTGTGAGGAAAAATCCATCCTATTCTTGGTACTTTTGATAGACATGTACCCTCTGAGGAGCATAGACCTCCTCTCTACATAAATCACAGATGTCTCTGGACTGCAGGTCCTCTGCCCTACGGTCATTTTCATCAGCTGACTGACCTACAGTTATTATCTGTGATACAGACCGCTCCAAGCAGAAGCTCCCTGCTCCATAGGACAGGGATCATGTTCTTCTCGCACCATTGTAGTCTCTGCACCTGGAAATGTGTGCTAAGGAGAATAAAGTCAGAAAGAAAGGAAATAGACACAGAGATGAGGAAGGGATGAGTTAGGACACAAGGGAGGGAGGGAGGGAGGGAGAGAGGAAGGAAGGGAGGAAGGAAGGAAGGAAGGAAGGGAGAGAGAAAGAGATTTATTGTAAGGTATTTGCTCACACAATTATGGAGGTTGAGAAGTCCCACAACCTGCTGTCTATCAGCTAGAGACCCAGGAAGGCTGGTAGTTCAAAGGCCTGAGAGCTGACAGTGTAGATTCGAGTCCGAGCCTGAAGACCTGAGAACCAGGAATGCCAAGAACAGGAGAAGATGGTGTTCTAGCTCAACCTTCAAGCAGAGCAAGAATTCAACCTTCCTCCACTTTTTTGTTCTATTCAGGCCCTCCGTGGATTGGATGATGCCCACCCACATCCGGGAAGGCTATCGACTTTACTCAGCCTACCAATTCAAATGCTAATCTCTTCCAGAAACACCATCACAGATACATCCAGAAATAATATTTAACCAACTATCTGGACACCCCATGGTGCCAGGGTCCAGCCTCGCTCGGCAGAGTCCAGGTTCCCGCGGGAGAGATGGCGTCGGCAAAAGTGTAAGTGCTAGACGTGAGACTCGAAGCAGTTGCAAGCAAGTCCAACTTATTTCGGGGACAGGGTACACTTATATAGTAAAAAATCACATGAGGTGGTCTCACTTTTGTCGTCATGGGAACAATAGATGAGGGGCAGTGCGCGACTAAAGTTAATAATCAAAGGTGGTTATCTACATCCAGATGTGCAGCAGACATGTCAATTGTTTAGGAAGAGGTTACATAGTTTCAGGGTCTTCAAAGAAGTTAGGAGGACAGCGAGTATATAATTAACGGAATATAGACCCCTGCATCCTTGGGGGCTGCTGTTTGTTCTTTGAGATATGTTTATTGCTAGTTCTGCCTGTTTTTACAAGGCTTCCAGGACAGAGGGAAGACGTTAATCAGTAATAGGCTTCAGAAAGGAGGGCAAAGGACTCTGCTTAAAGAATTATGTTCCCTGGAGAAGTGTCTTGCACGATTCTCCTTCCGTTGCCAGACCTTGTCACAATACAATGGCAGCTAGATTGGGGGAATGCTTCCCACACCATGGTCCAGTCAAGTTGACAATAAAATTAACCATCACAGAAGGAAAGCATGTTGGCCCCTAGGAGCAGGGAGCACCCTGTCTCCAACACCTGGCCTCAGGGTTTTCGTTGTTAAATAGATTGTAGGAATATCTCACACTCACTGAATGTGTGCTGAGTGACCGGTGCTGTTCCAGGCACTTTCGTGGGCGATCTCCTGTAATCCTGATGGCCGTCCTATGAGCATCCCCATTTTACAGATAAGGACGCTGACCCTAAATCACATCTGATGTTCACCTTGATTGACAGAAATGCTTTCCTTGCTGGGATCCCTGAGTTGCGTGAGAAATGGAATTTCTTTTCAGAACGCAGCAGGCTGGCTTCTGCTATCCATTCTCGTCTCCCTTTTCCTAATAGATCCTGGATTTTCTCAAAGTGACAATGTGCCTGGCTACAAATTGTTAGCTTCCCAGACTCCTTTGCAGCTGGGAGTGGCCATGGGAAAGTCAGTGTTACTAAAATTAACGTTCTCCAATCCCTGATCAGACAGGTTAGAGATCTGACTGGCTCAGAGGTAGAAGATGATTAAAAAAAAAAAAAAAACCACCCTCAGTCTTGTGCTTGTCCTTGTAACCTACGGGCTGGTGTTCTCAACTCCGCCGCCTCTCTCCCTACCCTCTCAGAGCTCATGCCTGGCGGGGAGACCACGCAAGTAACAATCAACAATAAAACAAGGCGGATGTAGTAAGTGCTTTAGGTGTGACCCGGGAACAGAAGAGAGTGCTTCTGACAGAAGGATCTAGGGACACATCATGTGGGAGATAGGTGTTGAAGGAGGCAGCCAGGGCCTCCGGTGTCAAGATCAACAGGTGCAAATGCACGGCAGTGGTAACGTGCAAAAAGCTAGGGCATCGGGCATTGGCCCCATTTGCATACACACAGCGTGAGTGAGGTACAGGGATTTTCTCGCTCCAGTTTTCCAATCACTTTTCTCCTTTTCCTTATGGTGTGTTCTCCACCCTTTCCACTTAAAGAGCATCTTTCTCCTCCTCTCTGGTCACCCCAGAACCACAGTTGATGCTCTTTCCTGGCTATGATTAAAAATCCCGATTCCAGTAGCACTTTCTGTCTGGGTCTCCCTCAGACGGGTCCATGAGACGGGGCAGAGAGCCTAGAATGTATTTTGGGAGATATTGATCTGCGTGGTAATTATGCACCTCAGTTTTCACAGTGTGTTACTTTGGTTGCAAACCCAGCCTAAGCCAGAGACAAGGCAGGTTGCACAACCCGACCCTAGGAAAGACAGTGACAAGTGATGGGGTTCAGGACATGTTACTCCAAAATAGTGGCACCTTGGCATCTTGAATATTTTAAGCTGAAGGAGTTTGAGAAAACAGCAGAAGCAGGAGAGTCTCTCTGACCTCCTCCCCACCCTTCTCCCCTGAAACAGGCCATCAAACCATCACGAGAG
The DNA here is from genome assembly GCF_041296235.1 of Equus asinus. Taxonomy (NCBI): domain Eukaryota; kingdom Metazoa; phylum Chordata; class Mammalia; order Perissodactyla; family Equidae; genus Equus; species Equus asinus. Next base: position 7,907,667 of record NC_091804.1, on the reverse strand, counting down.
GAGCCCTCCCACACCAGGCGGAAAGGAGCGTCCTTATCTCCCAGGTCAAAGTGACCCGAGAAGAATCCAGACAAACAGGCCTTGCTGAGTCTGCCCGCTTTACTACCCTTCCCTCCCGCTCTTGACCTGCCACCTTCCTCCACGACTGTCCACGCTTCACCAAACCCAGCAGGAAAGTACACGGCTCTAACTGTTTCTTCGGGTCTTCATTCCTTAGGAAGGATCTCGTGTTGTGCAAAACTTATTAAACTTGTATGCTTTTCTCTTTCATCTGTCTTCATCAGTTTACTTTTCAGACTCAGCCAGGCCCCTGAGAGGATCCAGGAAAACTTTTTCCTCCCCTCCACGAGGATGAACCCAAGGCTCAGGAGCCCTGAATGGTGCTTGGTCTGTGCTTAGGCTTCATGTCTATTTCTCTGTGATAGTTTCATTTTCTCTCCCATGAGGAGGAAAGCATGACTGATGGCAGATCCCAAGTTTTATATTTTACAGCTTCCCAAAGAGATTTAGAATTCCTGCTTTTTCTCCCTCTGGGAAGATTTATTGGGCCAATCAAAGACCCAAAGTAATAACACGGCAGCCCAAAGTTGCCAGTGGGATCATGGGGTTCCTAAGAGAAGGGAGGTGGCAGGGCAGTTGGCACCCTAGATATCTATGACCCTTATTTTCATCATCTTCATCAACACCTCAGGAGAGCCTCTGAGGCAAGCACATCATTGAATTTACTGAGTATTAAATTGTTTCTGGACTTTTAAACAACCGTCACCTATTGCCTCCTGTTTTAACGTTATGTTCTTTTGCCAAGAAGATCCCAAGGCCTCCTGCTTTCTCCTGCTGTGTCTCCCCCATTTCCTGCCTTGGTTCCTTCCCCACGTCTCCCCCTGCCACATACCTCCCTGAATTGTACTAATTCTGGCTGCCCTAGCTTTCCTTCTCCAAAGACGCATTATTAGCTCACACTTTTTACTTCTGTCTCGCCTCCTGCTTATGCCTCCTAATTAGCACCTTTTCTATAATTTATTAAGCCAGAACATAATGCTGACAGACAGTATGCTGCCTCATTAACTAGATATTTTCTTCTATGTTCTTTGTTTCCCAATTAGATTGTAGGTCCCTATGGACAGGGACCTTGTCTTATAATTTTCTGCTGTACTTCACATCCTAATGCCAGGGGTACCAGTTAGGTTTGCATAACAAACCATCCCAATGCTTAGTAGCTTAAAATAATGAGCATTTATTTAACTCACATTTCTGTGTATTGACAATGTGGGCTAGGCTCAGCTGGGCTGTTCTGCTGGCCTTGTCTGGGCTTACTCATAGATCTGTGGTCAGTTTCTCATCATCTAGGCAGCTCTGCTTCTGCAGTTGGCTGGCTGTTGACTAGGATGGAGCGGGTGACTGGGCATGTTTCTCATCAGCCAGCACACTAGCCCAGGCTCATTTACATAGAGGTGGCAGATTTCCAAGAACAGAGAAAGAGGAAAGGCCCAATGTGCAAGCATCTTTCAAGTCTCTGCTCACGGCACGTTTGCTATTGTCCCTTTGACCAAAGCAAGTCACAAGGCTAAGGTCAGAGTCAATGTATGAGGAGAAAAATAGCATGGATGCAGCAAGGGGAAGAGTTTTCTGAATCTGTTACATAAAATGTATTCTAAGTTCTTGATCAACACATATCGTCCCAATTAAATTGTATATTTTCTTAAACAATTCTAGCTCTTAACAAAATTAGTAGAGATGATTCTCTTGAAATGGTTTTCCCTCTGTAGTCATGTCCTATTTTTTTTATCGGCCTTTTGCACGCTATATTTATTTCCTCTCTTTTTCCTCTCATTTGATTCTTTCATTGACTGGATGGAATATATTTATCACTTTAAAGTTTGATCCCACACTTTAGGGCTTTGTGTATGTGTACATGGGTGTGCATGTGTGTATATGTGTGTGAGTACATGCGCACACACACGTGTATGGTAAATAGGGAAATATTTTTTCTTTGCCAAGTTTTAAGTTCCTATAATCCAATATCACGTTCTTTAGGCATAAGTCAAGTCAGAATGGGAACAAACTGAATACATAATTTTTACATGTGCTAATTTTCTCAATGTTCCGACCTAGAAAAAGCAATGATACCAAAACTGGTTGGACAGGTCATTCATTCCTTAGGCATAGGTTCCATACCTCCTTGAAGCATGTTCTGGAAAACCATTCTGAGGCAATGATGCTATAATGGTGGCAAAGAGTCATGGTCCATTGGACTTTCACTGCAGCAGCCAGGGATGTTGACATTTATCTTCATGTGTGGAGCACACTCCCACCAGAGAAGGCCCAATCATGTCAACTAACATTGCAGGTCAACAAAGTATTTTAACTATTTTTATTTTATTTTATTTTATTTTTGGTGAGGAAGATTGGCCCTGAGCTAACATCTATTGCCAATGTTGCTCTTTTTGTTTGAGGAAGGTTGTTGCTGGGCTAACATCTGTGCCAGTCTTCCTCTATCTTGTATGTAGGATGCTGCCACAGCATGGCCTAATGAGCAGTGTGTAGGTCCACACCTGGGATCTGAGCCTACAAACTCCAAGCCACTGAAGCAGAGCATGCAAACTTAACAACTGTACCCCCGGGCCAGCCTGTACTTTAACTATTTTGACCAGTGGTTACTCAGTATAAATTTTGCTCTCTCCAGTTAATGGTCCTACGCAGAGAAATGTGTTGTACATCCAGAAAATTATTCAGACCTTTTTTTTGGAGGAGTTATATCAAATTTTAGAACTTTTAAAGAAGGCCAAAATAGTAGTTTAAGAGTGCCTTAAAAAGGAGATCCAGAGGCAACAGACTTACACGGACTGCTCACCCACCTCCAGGACTGCATAAGGTCTCCCCCTACAACAAGCCTTCACTGCATACCATTTGTAGTAGTTCTGCTTCTCTGATCGAACCATTACTAACACAGACATTTTTCCCTCTGCCATTTCAAAGTGTTGGGAAGAAGAGGCACAGAGCCTCAGTTGGCTTTTCCACAGAAGCAGATGCTGAGGCAAGGACTTGGGAGCAGGTATTTTATTTGGGAGACAGTCCCACAGAGCACCGTGAGGGAGCGATGAGGGTGAGGTCAGGGAGAAAGCAGAGCCAATAGACAGCATATTAATGAGTATTACTCTGGGGGCCTGGGGCTCAACCCTGCAGAGCAATCAACCTCAGAGTCAACATCCCAGTGGGCAGAAAGGCTGGGCATTTGTCCACTTGTTCCCATACTTCATTGGGTGAGGGTTGTCCCCAGGGGCGTCAACTCTCTTGCACTCTCTTGGTGCACCTTCTTGCAGCTGCATAAGCTCCAAAGATGCTGGAGAGCCCTCAGGCAGGCGGAAATAGGCAAGCGGCAGGGGAAGTCAGGTGAGCTGGGGGGATGTGGAGTGTGACATCAATAGCATTTGCTACAAAAAAACATGTCCTAATGAAAAATCCCAGGACAGAGGATCAGCAGACATGAGTTTTGACTTCTGCTCTGTGGTTAAACAGCGAGCTGTGCAACGGTGGCAACTACCTTCACTCTCTGGGCCACAGTCTCTCTATCTGACCAATAAAGTCATTGGGCTACTTTTCTAGGGTGGGAAAAGGTGGGCCAAACCAATAGCCTATAACAAAAGATGGCATATCAGGACGTGTAGAAACTTGCGCTCTATTATCCTTTCAAAATTGTGTTTTTAGTATGGCTGCCCTAATAAAATCCTCATTCCATTTGTAGTTGTGAGTTAAAGATTAAAACCTTTCCCTCTAATAAATTAATCATCCCATTACTATTAGATCCTGCTGCATACCAAACAGTTGGTTTACAACAATCTTCATCTTCTGGCTCATGGTCCGTGGATCAGCGGCATCTCAATTGGACATGGCTCAAGGTGCCAGTTGGGTTGGTGTCTGCTCCGTACATTTCTCCTTGACCAGCAGCCACTGGGGTTATGCCCTTCTCGTGGAGGTTCACAGGAGTGTGAGAGGCAAGCTGATTTGCTTAAGCATGTTTAGAGTCTCCGTTCCAATGCTGTTCATTAATATCCCATTGGCGAAAACAAGTCAGGTCCAAAACAAGGGGTGAAGAAGTGCCCTCAGCCCACTATGAAGCCATAGCAACAGCAGGGACATTTAATTCTATAACCAGGAGGGAGTGAAGCTTTGAGAGCAATAATTCTACCCACCACTCTCATACTCAAAGTCATCTTCCTTATGAGCCTCTTAATCACATCTGCTCTTTTGGCCTCTTCTGAACCCTTGTGACATTGCCTGGCTGGGTCTGTCTACTGAGACTTATTCTCACTTGCCATGGCATTTCCTGTGGGGGACATGTCTGTAGTAGACTGTTTTGGTGCTCCACCATGCAGCCATTCCCCCGCCGTTGTGAGTGTTGGCTGCTAATTGCTCACAGCTGCTTCCTTCGGTGATCTGCCCCCAGCTGATGGCATGCCCCAGCCCAGGAGGGAAAACCCAGGACATGATTGATTTATGCATATTATAAATCCAGCCCTCTCGCCTCAAGGTGAGGATAATTTGGCAATATAATTTATGCCTCCAGACCACTTCTGTGAATTAGGCCAAGGCTAAATTTTCTTTGAGACCACATCCTTGCTTACTTCTTTCCCTATCCTGCTTATCGTACTCCCTTGCAGTTTTCTCCTAAGAGAACATCCTCAAAAACTCAACTGCATCCAAATCTTTTTCTCAGGCTCTGCCTCTAGGGAATCTGACCTAAGACAATGCCTATTTTTTGGTATCTCTCTCAGTACCGCCGCAGTACCCTGCACATTTCCCAAATCGTAACTATGCCAAGGATGAATAAAGACTCAGAATTTTTTCTTGCTCAGGATGGATTCCAGAAGCCTCTTTAAAGCCTACAACCAATAGCCCCAGTCGTCTGTATCAGCGTCTACTTCATTTTTCTTCATCTTGACCACATGATCATTGTGGTCCCTTACCCAACATCTTACATGATCTGCATATGTCTACAGTGTCCCCCTCATCCATCACTTACTAGAAAGAATTGTGTTTAGTCTGATAGGTTTTGACTTGGTCCCTGAGGGTTTCTAGTGACCACTCTCCTTTTTCTTTCCACACAGAAGATATTAGCACGGAGGTCCAGGGGAGTGGAGACTGATGTCCAGGGATGGAGTAAAGCAGAGTGACGTAATCATGGACTTTGGAAATGACACATCTGTGTTCAGATCACAGTCCTGCCATTTACAAGCTGTAGTTTTGGCCAAGTTGGTTAACATCTTAAAGCCTCAGCCCAGCTTCTATAAATTAAGGACAAGAGTACTTGAAGGACAACAACATTCTCCTTTGCACCCAAAAAATGTGTGCTTACAACGGCAATTTTCCACAATGCTATAAGCTTCTTTTTAGCAGTGTCCTGAATCTTAAGTTTGTTTCAGGTAGAACAAATGAGACAAAATGTGGCTACCATGAAACCCAGAGCCTGAACACCATAATGATGCTTTTCATTCATTAAGTGCCTGCTACATGTCAGCCACTATGCTCAACCTTTTGCATGTGCTGTCTTGGAATCCTTTCAACAACCTTGTATTATTCCATCTCCTGCCTCCTTGTGGCTATGAGAAGTTGATCAGCCAAACGACCTTGAGAATGTTTGCCGCTTTGACTTCCATCTCAGGAAGTGAAGATTTCAGAGAAGGTGGAGGAAGGGGACTAAGAAATGTGGAAGTGTGTTGTTTGGAAGGACAGGATGTATGAAAAAGCTCACCCACTGGACTCAGAGAGTGCCAAGTTAGAGCGTCTGAGCTCAGAGGCTCACAGTTTTTACCCAGAGTCGTATATCCTGTGGTCCATTTTTGCTTGCTTTCTGTGAAGTAGGTCGTCCTCATCCCTTCGAGACCCAGTAGTCCCATTGTTTCTTCTAACAGTACACAGTGCTCTGGTTTCCTTTTCCTTCAGTATTTCCAAATCATTTCTCCAGCCTCGCATTCATGTTCAGCCTTCTGCCTTCCCCACATAAATTTCCTGAGCTTTGAGGGGGCTCTAACCCTGATTTGGAGGAAGAGACACCAAACAGATAAAAATGTTCTCCTCCCCTTTATACCTAGGAAAATGCATGGTTACAGCTGCAATTTTCTTCGGGGCTGCAAGCTGCTGGTTGCATGGCGATTATTAGTAGCGTCCTGGATCTGAAATGATAGCCCATGGGTTTTTTCCATATCCATGACTTCTGTTGGCACCAAACGCAGCTGTGTAAATCTCCAGCCACTAAATTCTGCTCTGCAATTCCCCAGGATGTTCATTTATTATTAATTACAACCATTATTTATATAGAACTGGAGAGTTTTACATCAAGACTAAGGCCCGGCTAGAGCATAAAGCTGTGTGGGGACCAGCTCAGAGGCAAAGGAACACCAGGCATCAGTATCCTTGTCTTACCCCCATCTCCGCCCTCCCCCACAAGGGCAGAGGTGGAGAAAGGAGGCGTGAACGGGTACAGACAGGGAGCTGAGGGAAGAGTAGGCCTTGCATGAGCTTTTATGCTATGACAAGTTTCCTTTTCAAGCAGAGGGAGTAGCTGAGGAGGCAGAGAGGGTAATACATTCTGAAATTTTATGGTTGGAAAGATAGGTCATTTTATACAAAAAATGAAAAAAAAAATTCATTTTTTTATTCAACAGCCAATCATTGAGTGTCAATTACATCCTGGTTGTAGGGAATACAGAAATGCACAAAACAGAGGTGGTCCCTACCCTCCTGGAACTTTCAAGCTAGTTACATTAAAGGACAAAACTGAGAACAGATAGAGCAGTAGTCTGGGTGTTGAGGTCAGGGAAGGTGGTGGAGAGGGGTGGCCTGGGTGGCGGCAGTAGGATAAGAAGGCAGACAATTACTTAAGGGTGAAACCAGTATGAGCGTCCTTTTCTATGGAGAGCCATCCATCTCAGCATGACAGTTTTCTAGGCCTAGATTCTTGTGCTAACTCTCTCTTAGAAGATGAACTCAGAGGTTATCACTCCAACATTAAGAAATTAAGGTGTCGAACCAGCCCTGATTGACTATTGGTTAAAGTTCAGCACTCTCACTGCTTCAGAAGCCTGGGTTTGGTTCCTGGTTGTGGAACCACACCACTCATCTGTCAGCAGCCATGCTGTGGTCATGGCTCACATAGAAGAACTAGAAGGACTTACAACTAGAATATATAACTGGACTTACAGCTAGAATATACAACTATGCACTGGGGCTTTGGAGAGGGAAAATAAAAGAGGAAGATTGGCAATAGATGTTAGCTCAGGGCGAATCTTCCCCAGCAAAAGAAAAGAAGAGAGTATGGTGTCAGTTGTTATTTAACACACAGTAATCTGGCTTTCTACATGCCAGGTACCATTGTGAGGAGCATTTCACACATATTAACTTACTTAATTGTCGTAAGAACTTCTCAAGGTAGAGTTTTTTCTTGTTCTCATCTTATAGACAAGGAAACTGAGGCACAAAAAAATAGGCTAGCTTGCTGAGTTATGCAGATGGTAAAGCCAGGGTCCAAATTCAGGCAGTCTGGGTCCAGAGCGACCCTCTCAAGCACAGTGTGCTCTAGACTGAAGATGCTGCAGCTCCACTGCTTGCCTCTTACCACAGTAAATCATCATTCATTTGTCCCAAAAGAATGCACTGAATGCCATCTACATGCCTAGTGCTAAGAATACCAAGACAGAAAGAGACCAGTGATTGCCAGGAGTTGAGGGCAGGGGCTAATAGGGAGCAGCTGCCTGATGGGTATGGGGCTTCCTTTTGGGGTGATGAAAATATTTTGGAGCGAGATGGTTGCACGACATTGTGAATATACTAAATGCCACTGAATTCTTCACTTTAAGATAGTTACTTTGACATTATATGAATTTTATCTCAATTTGAAAAAAAAGAGGAGAGGAATGGAGAAGAGAGGCCTGGAGGGGCGAGAGAGGTGTGGCCACTTCATTCTAAGGCAGTGGAGGATGGGATCTGACGGAATCTTGCACATGTCTTGTATGTTGCTGTGGGGACCCAGAGGAGGCAGGGCTTATTCAGCCTCAGTGCTCAGGGGAGCTTTCACTGTGGGTTTCTATTTGAGCCCAATCTTAGCAAAGATCACCAACCCGGGAGCCTTCACAAGCCAAGAATGTCATGTAAATGTGTTGTCGGCAGAAAGGCAACAGGACGTGGTAAAGACTTTGCCAAGCTGAAGCGTCCATGCCCCTCCCGGGGAAACTCAAAATTAAAAATGTTTGAACGTTGTGGTGGACAAAGAAATGAACATGTCAGCTTGCTGTGGGCACACTGGTGGTGGATTTTCACGCTGGCCTCAAAGAATGAGGAGAATTTGGGGCTGGCCCCGTGGCCGAGTGGTTAAGTTCGCGCACTCCGCAGCAGGCGGCCCAGTGTTTCGTTGGTTCGAATCCTGGGCGCGGACATGGCACTGCTCATCAGACCACGCTGAGGCAGCGTCCCACATGCCACAATTAGAAGGACCCACAACGAAGAATACACAACTATGTACCGGGGGGCTTTGGGGAGAAAAAGGAAAAAATAAAATCTTTAAAAAAAAAAAAAAATTAAAAAAAAAAAAAAGAATGAGGAGAATTTTAAGGGGGGAAGACACTGTTTGGGTGGGTGTCTTAGTTTGGGTTACCCCAGAAACAGATCCTGAGAACAGCCCTCTCACACTGGTCATCTCTGCGGGCAGCTGGGACCTGGCCCCTCTGCGTAAAACACGCATCTCAGAACTACGCCGGTTGAAGGACGAGGGAACGGGGGTATTCCCATCAGCCATTGCTTCAGGGCTGCTCTGGAGGCCTCTGCTGCCCAGGGCTCTTTCAGCCTGCTGCACAGCCAGAATGGCAGCGGCTGGTAGTGGACCACCCACTGGCTGCACAGAAATGGTCAGGGTGAAGGGATATGGGCAGGGCACCAAAAGCATTTGCTACAGTGCGTGTCCTTGCTACAGAAGCAACTAGAAGTAGCCCAGCAAAAGCAGAGAGTGCATGACTTTTTTGCAGAATGCCAGAATCTGGGGCACCTGAAGGGGAGTCAGCCAACTGGATGTTCCCAGTACTTTGAATTTTGTTGACATTAATTTGTGGCTGTGATGTTTAGTAGCAGTGCTGAATCCAGAGGTGACGGGTGGCACCCTAACCAACCTGCTCCTAGGCTCCCCATCACCCAGCCTCCCCTGAACTCTTCTGCTACCTGAGCCTGGCTCTCTAGTCTTCACTTTGGTTCTATGGAGTTTCTCATATCCCTCCACTAAAATTACTTCTCTGCTTAACTTGGCCAAAGTACATCTCTATTCCTTGCAGTTGAAGACCCCCTGGTACAAGTATGGGATAGGGTAACTTGATTAGGAGAAGGCTTATGCTTGGTTTGGAATGTCAAGGCATAAATACAAGAAGTGGTCAAAGGCATAATACTGATAATATAATACCAGACAATAATATTGGACAAGGTCTAGAAATAGAGTACAGAAATTTGACAGATGAAAGAAACAGACACCCAGGACTAAAAGTCTGGATGTCGTCTGGGGAGAATTCTTAGATGAGAAAGCTCTTGAGCTCTGAAGGAAACCACCGGAGGCATCGGGGGAAGACTTACCTTTAATCAAGATTCCTTATGCCAAAATGCCCTTGAGAAACAGTGCCGTCAGTTTCCCTGAGCTGACAGACAGGAAGTGTGGGCCCATCTTCCTCACAATTTCCCCAGAGGCCTGACTCTGGCTTTACTGGCACTGTAACCTTCCTTCTTAGTGTTTTGTACCTAATGGGTAAATTGGTATTGTTCACTGTTTCCTCATCCGGATGCTATGTATTCACATTTCAGTTCCTTCTGGCTTAGGAAGTGCTGAGAGACTGATTAGAGAAAACAGTAGAGCAGGATAGACAAAGTGAAATCTAGCAACCACCTCTTAGGCAATGTGGAAGACCACCATTGTAGCTTAGGGCTCAATGCCAAAAGTGCAAACGGTTGCCCAGAGTGGTAACACTCAGATACTATTATCAATCATCTATGCTTTAGTGTGAGCAAGATTTAGATGCTGAACAAAAGTCGATGCTGGTGACAGGTTACGGGTGGGTACTTTGATTAGAGGTTACAGAGATAGCGCTGGGGAGATGAAAGACAAACGGTGACCTGAGAGGAAGATTGGACCTGGAGTGAGGAGGTAAGGGCTTCCGTTTCAGTTCTGCTACCAAGAAGATAATCGAGGGAAGGCACTGGCCCTCTCTGGACCTCAGTCTCTGTAATTGGTCATTCTGGTGGTCAGATTCAGAATCAGCTCTGGGAGGTGGACCTTTTTGAATTCCATCCTCTCCCCAATATCCAATCAGCTCTGCCCCTCCTTTCCACCAGGGTTTGTGCACATGCCAACAACTCATTCATCTACGAATCACCGAATCACTGTAGAAGTCACTGTTTTCCATGGCATGTGTTGGGAGGAAAACAAAGGACAAGAGCTCTGAGATAGATTGGGACCAGCTAGAGAGTTCTGCAAACTCCCTTCTATTCTAACCCTTGATTTTATGGTCTGATGTCACAGACTATATGCCCTTGAAACCAAGGTGTGAGCTGTGTCGAGCTGTGTACCAGCCTCTGCACCTCCTCTTGGAGCAGCATCTTTAGAAGGCACATGTTCCACCTCTGCTCTGGGTCTGAAGCCCTAACAGAACTTACAGGGCCTATTCCAGGGCCTCAGCTATGTCCTGCAAGGTAAAATGTGTTAAGAGTAAGCTTAGCTATCCGGACAATTGTTAACCAAATCATGATGGATTTGACGTCTGCCCTCCTCACAGGGAAACCAGAAATTGCGTGGGCTCCTCAGAGCACAAGTCCACGCAAAAATCGAGTGCAAGTGGTTTACTTGTGAGATGATTCCAGGAAACACCAGTAGGGAAGTAAGGAAGTGATATAGGGAAGGGGAGGAAGCCAAACAAGATGTAGTATTAAACAAGGTATGACTGTGAGCAAGTGGAGCTTCACCCCACTGGGGAACTCTGGGAAACAGAGTTGGCAATAGAGATGGCAAACCCCTGGCCGTCGGTGAGTGAAGTTTGCTTCCAGGGGTGCTAGCTCTGGCATTTCTGGGTTGTTCTGAGTGACTGTAGAAAGGGCTCCTGCAGCCAGAAGCAAAACATACAGACAAGAAACTGCTCAGGCAGAGTCTCAGGTGTTTGCATGAATTATCCTTCAGCGTGTCATGGTGATGACCAAGAGAATATGGCCAGGGCAGGGCAGCACGTGTTGCAGTGTGTGGGACTGAACTAAGATGTTCTGCCCTTTGTAAAGCATTGAGCACATTATAATGGTGTTCCTGAGTTCCCATCATCTGTTTCCTTTTGCCATCCTTTTTCCTGCTGCCCCAACCAACAACCATAATAATAATCCATCACAGGTAGAGAGTGCTTCTTCCAGTGTACCAGGCGTTGAACTAAGCCCTACCCATTCATCAGTTATTTCTTAATTCAATTAATCAAACAAAAGTTATTGAGTACTCCCCACAGCCAGGAGCTGGGATAGGTTCTGCGGTTAAAATGATGAGCATGACAGGCACCGCCTCTGCCCTTACTGGAGGATGGACACGTGGGGGGACAGGCACGAGTCAGTATATAAATGAACATGTGCTGGGGCAAGTGTTCTGATGGATAAACTGCATTTCTTAGAGATCTGATTAGTCTGGGGGTGTGGAGGAAAGTATCCAGAAAAATGTGAGTGCATCAAGTAGAGGCAGCAGCATGTGCAAAGGTCCCAAGGGAAGATAGAACATGGAGAATTGGGGGAACTGAGAGAGAGGAGAACAGTGTTGTTGGAACATGGTGAGCAAGGCAGGTGTGAGGTGAGAGTGGTGGAGAGGAACCTGGGAGACCAAGAAGGACACGTGAAGAGTGGGTGCAGTGGAGGCCATTGACAAGTTCAATCCACAGCAAAGGGATAGGGAGCAGGGATGAGTTTGATTGCATTTTAAAAGATTGCTCTGGTTTCAGAGTTCAAAATGTTTGGAGTAGGCACAGTTTGGGAGACCAATGAAGCGACCACTCCAGAAACTTACCGACAAAGTAAAAGTAGCCTGGGAGGCATAGCAGCAGAAGAAATGGAGAGACCTCAGGGGAGGAAAATGAATAGGACTCATGAGTTCATGGATGTGAGGCGAGAAGAGAGGGAGTGTTAAGAAAGACTCTGAGGTGCTGGCTTGTGCTATTTATACAGAGGAATTGTTAGTTATTTAATGCTTACCCAGCCTCTGGAGATGGATACTAATATTATCATTTATTTTATAAATGAGGAAATAGAGGCTCAGAGAGGTTAAGAAGTGTGCCCAAGGCTACAGAGCTAAGTTGCAAAGTAGGGACATAAATGAAGAGCTGGTAGATATTAAAACTCAGGCTCTATCACCCTCTGCATGGCACCTTCCCTATGTCCTATCCTCCTCTATAATCTCTCCTATGGCACCTTCTCTATGTCCTACCCTTCTCTATCATCTTCCCTATGGCACCTTCCCTATGTCCTGCCCTGCTCTATCATCTTCCCTATAGCACCTTCTCTATGTCCTGCCCTTCTCTATCATCTTCCCTATGGCACCTTCTCTATGTCCTGCCCTTCTCTATCATCTTCCCTATGGTACCTTCTCTATGTCCTGCCCTGCTCTATCATCTTCCCTATGGCACCTTCTCTATGTCCTGCCCTTCTCTATCATCTTCCCTATGGCACCTTCCCTATGTCCTGCCCTTCTCTATCATCTTCCCTATGGCACCTTCTCTATGTCCTGCCTTGCTCTATCATCTTCCCTGTGGCACCTTCTCTGTCTGTCTAATCCGAATGCCTTCTGTATGGTACCTTTGTGTGTCCCTTATGCTTTCTCTCTAATTAAATTGTTCAGTCACTGTGTAGGTGTTATCCTCTTGGAAACCTGCTGTGTGCTGGGTGCTATCCAATAAACCAATCAATAAAACTAATCTGGGCTAATAGGGGCAAGATATATCCATTTTGCCATAGGCTTTCTGAACAGCGCCTTTGTGCAAAGTTATATGGACAGCGTTCAGGATTTCGGCCTGCTGGCCTGGTAGCTTGTGACCCCGGTAAGACTCCCACGAGGAAGTTGTGCTGCCCACTCTCGTGCTGCAGCAGAGATTCTGCCAGAGAGAAGGGGCTCAGGGTCAGGTCAGAGCTCCCACACAGACCGCCTGGATCCCAAGGTCAGGTTCAAGAAGAAACAGCATGTGGAGAGGTTCATCGTGTTTGTTCTTTTTAAATCTTAGCAGTTGTACTCAAAATCCTCCTCTGGAAAGGCACCTGGATTGGCCTGGGAGTTTAGAAAAGGTGTCAGCTGGCTCTGATGACTCATGAATTAGGTATATTGAATGGAATCTGGGCACCGAGAGAAAGCTTAAAGCAACTTTTTTTTTCAAATACAGTCCCTTATATTATGAAAAAGTAATAGTCATTCTCATAAACCCAATTTATTCACATATTGCAATGTTTGTTCACAAACCGCAAAGTGATGGGTATTTTTCCATTCTCAGGAATCACCTAAAGTGAGGAACATAAGAAATCTCAAGGAAGGCAAATCAAAGGCAGACATCTACAGAGGACCTGACCTTGTCCTTCTGTTAACTCGGTACCACAAATCGTGGACAAATGTTGGCTTGTTACTATTGCGAATAGGTTTTCTCTCTCTCCTCCTGTGGACACTAGTCCAAAATTGGAGTGGAATCTCGCGACAGAGTAAATAGCAAGCGCTTTTAAGTGGCCATGGGTAGGCTTGTGCCGCGTGGTGAGGGGAGATGCGTGCCTCACTAATACCGTTTTACCAGATGAGCTAGATTGCTCAATAGCACTGATTCGCAGCCCCTAGGAATGCCATACCAAACGGCAGGGAACAAGGCCCTGTGGAGTAGTTGCCTCTGTCTCAGGTACACACTTTACGAGCTGGGAAAGCAGGTGCTGCCAGGTTGGGAGCTTCATTTGGCTGCTTGTTTTTGCATGTATAGGTTTCCTGCTGGCTCTTGACTTTCTTGCCTTCCGTGATTGGCTAACTATCAGAGGATAAAGAAAAACACCATGATAAAGCCTCTTCGTGTGTTTGATCTCCTGAATAGATGGGAAATGATGTTTATGAAGACGCCCACCTGCAGACCCTTGCAGGGGACTTATTCTGCGTCAAAAATCTGCTCTGAAGGAGAACATTGCAGAAACATTTGAAATTCTTCCCCCAAAGCTTGGAAATTATGTTTTTCAAAATCCTTCAGAGGTTTTGATAGTCTCTAAATTTGAACAATCTTGTGTTTGTTATGGGTTCTGATTTTTAGAAATACAAATTATTATTCTAGGGCCAAGATAGGTTCTTCTCTATTCCCCTGGAAAACAGAGCAAGGAGAAATTAATGCACATTTCAGCAAGGAGCATATTTTAGTCTATTAGGAAAAACTTGGAAACACAAAAATACAAGTTGGATTAGGTCATCCTAATACATGTTCTAACTGAGTAACACAAATGCTTCCTGTGTTAGTAGAAACTTGAGCAGGGTCTCGTTTACCATTGGAACGATCTGCTAAACGAGTTATCTTCACATCAGGGAGGGCTCTTTCTAGTTATGGCATATACTGCATTATGGATAAATGTGACCAAAGCACAGTTTACCTCTATGGCTTCAAAAGAAGGATACTTAGGAACTCATAACTTGAAATTATTATTTAACATTAGTAAGTTATCCTTCTTGGAGCACACAAGAGACAGGCTACTCATGTTCATCTTGGGATCCTTCCTACTTAGGAGATACTTACAGCGCAAGCTATCCTCTGTTCAGTAGGGCAGCACTTCTCAAACTTCCACGTTCACACAGATCCTGGGGACCCTGTTAAAATGCAGATTCTGATGTGCAGGTGTGGGGAGGAGCCTAAGATAATGCCTTTCTAACAAGCTTCCAGGTGATGCTTCGACTGCTGTCTCAGGGCCACTCCTGGGTAGAAAGGCAGTAGACGGATTGTGCATATTTTGTGTGTCAGAGACCCCTGGCCTATTCTAGGAAAACTTGACAAGTTGTACTCAAATTCTCCTTTAGATTTTGAAATTAGCTCTATTTTTTCTCTTTAAAAAAAAGCTAATTGGAAATAATTCAGAAGTGTAGGTATAAAAGAAAGAAACAAAGGCTATATCATTCATATGTAACGACTCTAAACATTATAGCATCCATGAGCAGTTCTCAACCCTCTCTCCCCATCAAAGTTGCCTGAGAATCTCTCATACACCACAGATGCTGGGACCACCTCTCACAGATTCAGTTTTAATTGATCTGAAGTTGTGTTACTGCCTACAAACATAGGTTCCCTACCCATCACACAAGAGGGGCCAAATAAAAACCAGAACACCAGGCTGATGGCAAGGAAAGCGTTTTTATTTCAGGTGATATCAGCTGGAAGACAAAAGTGAGCCCTCAAATTTGTCTCATTTCATCTTGTCTCCCCAAAAGAGGGGAGGCGAGGAGTTTTAAAGGTTTGTGAGGAATGTGGCTGCTAATAGATGGGGGCGCGGGGAGGGGGGAGTCAGCAGTCTTGCTGACCAGAACCTTCGCACTGGCCTGCATTAGGCCTCGGGAGGCTGTTTGCAGGGAGGAGGATGATAAGGGAATTTGCAGGTGGCCAACCTTGGCTGTTTGTCTCCATGGCGGATAGTGGATTCTGGAGCCAGGGAGCCAGTGAGCCAGGGAGTAAGCAGGGAAAGAGTGCTTTGGTTTTAACGCCATATATGCTGGGTTTAATGTAGGGGAACTGCTATCAGGGCCAGCATCAATTCCATGTGGGCGCTGATGGGTCATAAAAGCTCCATAGTAGATTTTGATATACAGTCAAGGTTTAGAGTGATTAGTTACACAGGGTTCAGGTGTTTATGGTCACTTAGCTACTGGGAAACACATGTTTTATTCTTAAAGGAAAACAGAACACGCTCTTCATAGATCTCCATTAGCTTTTTGAGTGACTGAAAATATTCCTTTGGAGGGATATGCACTCATTTTGTTGGCCAATCTCCTTTTGTTGACATGTATCTTGTTTCTAATTTGCCTTTATTATAAACAGCATTGCAGTGAATATCATCATCACCCCCGCATCTCTGAGAACATTCCTTAGGATCAGTTCCTAACGGTGGAACTACCAGGGCAACTGGACAAAATTTTCATACATGTTGTGAAACTGTTCTATAGAAATTTGTACCGATTTACGCTGCTATCAGCTGTTTCCTAAGGAGCCCACATTCCAATACCTCCTTTAACCCTTGGCATTATTCTTAAAATTGGTCAGATAGGTAGAAAATACCCCATTTCAATATGTATTTATGTGTTTGATAGTGAAGTTGGGCATCTTTTCATATGTTTATTGGCCATTTCTACTTTCTCTATAAACTGCCTTTTTATGTCCTCAGGTGGGAGACATTTGTATTTTAACTGATTTATGTATAAAAGAAGTAAACAGAAGCTGTCAGTGCCTACCAGAACCAATGGAGAGAAGCGATCAGTGCCCACCCAGACCTCATGTGCAGAAGTGGTCAGTGCCCACCCAGAGACCCTCGGCCCACTCCAAAGATCACCTCACACAGTCCCATACGTGCCACGGCCTCCATGTTTCTCTGCCTGAGAGTGTTCTCGTGGCTCAGGAACAGGCTTGGCCTGGCAGAGGAGGCCAGAAGTGCCTTGAGTTTATGCCCCAAGAGTGGCCCTTAATCAGTGAGAGACAAGAGTTGATGGATAAATGCTCCAGCTTCCTTGGCCTGCAGGAGACAATTCTTCAGTGTTCTACAGTCTCTCGGGGTGTCCCCAGCAAGATAGAAGCTGGTTTACCACAGAAGAAGCCCACTCTGTCATGTTCCTCTTGTCTTCTCTCCTTTTTTTGTCTCACTCTTCCACTCCCTGCTCTTTGACATGGGGTAGGAATGGGATGCAGAGCAGTAAAATACAGAGGCGTAGCCAAGGTTTGGTGAGGAGAGAGGTAGGAGGAATTCAGATTATTAAGAAATTATACTGTGGATTTTGCCTCCAAGTTGTAGCTCGGGTGAAGGTTGCTGCAAAGTCTGCTAGCTAAACAAAAAACAAAAAACCCAACCAACTAACCAAACAAATAAAAGAAATCTTCTAGCTTGGTAAGCCAGGTCTGTCCCTGTCATTGGTGTGTTGGGCACCAGCATAAATGGAGGCTCCCTGCAAGCAGTCTGGCCCCTGCTCTTCCCATCAGCCCGGGCTCTGTCCCACATCCTGAGGGGCTGCTTGCCCACATGTCCAACATATATTCCTACTCCCCTTCTCACTCATAAACAGCTGTCCATGGGCCACCCCTTGGGCCAAAGACTACCTACTCATTTGACGTGACCTATCTTAGGGAAGAAACACCTGGGGAATGGAGCACGTACAGGCAGTGGAAGTGGGCCTGGGGCCATTTGGGCAGAAATTCTGGGGACCTAGGAACTTGGATTTTGGTCTAAAACTGTTTTATCCAATAGCGCAATATGGTAGCTTCAAGCCACATATGCTATTAAGCACTTGAAACATGGCTAGTCTACATGTTGAAATGATAATAATATTGCATTAAAAATATCTTATTAAAATTAGAAACTTCCATAGCAACTTGACACTACTGTGACATCCAAGCACTTGCAGGCATACTTGCAATGCAGACTGGTAACACACACTGGCACCAATCCTCTGATGACATTTTGATTAGCACTGGACTAAACACACACCAGTAAATGGACATGAGGATGGAAGAATTGGGAAATACCTAATGTCCAATATGCAGTACAGAGAGAATTAAAGACAAGAGGATCTTTGAGAGAGAATCTTAAGAGGCTAGAGTTAGAAGTGACACTGGGCACAGAGGGTGCTGAGAGTGGGCATCACATAAAATATGAAAATCTCCTAGGTTCTGGGGTGAGCTGAGTTCCTGAGTCAGCCTCTGAGAGAGTGTGATGCATTGCCTAAGAGATGCTCTCTTACCAGCCTTCTCCTTTGGGGTTAGTTCTGATGTGAATGATGTCACTGAAATCCAACATCATTGTCTCAATTCCTAAGGCAGTACAGACCACACGTGGCCAAAACTACCTGGGAAAAAGATCTAGGCAGCCAAGAGAATAGGGTTATACATTTCCTTGGTTCTCTAGTTGTGTATACAGTGGCTGACAACAGTTCCGAGGGTAAATATGAAAACAGTGGGGAGAGGTATACTGCATAGATGTAAATGGTTACTGTATAAGACGTAGGATGCCTGCTTTCTTTTGAATGAAAAGAACAGGAACCCAGAGGATCAGATGGATGAACACATGATATTACTGTGTGTATTGGTCTCAATTTCACAGAGAGCTGTTGTCTTTGACTCCAACAGGAAATATGCACACAATTTTCGCCAGAAAGATATAAAAATAATAACATTGGCCCAAGTAATGAAAAGATAGTATAAAACTAGAAAACATTTCAATGATTTTATCACATTAATTACAGGAGAAAAACCACATGGTTATCTTAATAGATCCAAAAATGCTTTGATAAAATTCAATATCCACTCATGATAGAAATTGTTAAAATACAAGAAAGCAAACAAAAACAGCTAGAAATAAAGGGGAAGTTACTTCACCTAAAAAACAGATGCCGCTAAAAATTATTCCTAATAGTGAAGTATTGGAATCATTCCCTCTATTTCAGGAGTAAAATAAAGATAACTACTTAGTCGTTTCTTGCTATATTGTTGGTGGCCAATGCTACAAGAAAATGAAATCACACATAAGCATTGAAAAGGAAGAGACAAAATAGTGAGTGTCTACTGATGAAATCACTGTCTACACTGAAAAAAAGCCCAATAAGTATACTATGTTTTACTACAAATTCAACAAGATTTCTGGATACAAGATCAAGACACAACAGAAACAAATTGGAAAATATAATAAATCCATCATGAAAAGAAACAAATTCTAAGAGGTAAGAAATATTTATCTATCAAAATAAGTACAAAACCTCTATGGAGAAAAATGTAAGACTTTAGTGACATATCTATAAAATAGTTAAATAAAAGGAGAATATACCATAGTCACAGATAGGAAGTTGAAATTGCAGCTACTTTATGATCCAACTTTACTTCTAGGCATACACCTTAGAGAAATTCTCAACAATGAACACTGAGATATGTTCTAGGCTATCATTACAGAGCTAATTTTAATGGAAAAATAAAAATCAAATAGCTTATCTGTCAATCAATAGAAGAAATGGGTATATATATATACACTCATACATATTATAATATTTAAATAAAATGGTTTAATATACAGCATTTAAAATTAATGAACTAGGTCTATATGTATCAATATGTGTGAATCTAAAAACCATGTTGAGTCAAAAAAGGAAGTTGTAGAGAAATATAGAGCATGACGCAATGTAAACTTTTAAAACAAAGAAAATAAGACTGTACTTTTTAATGGATACATATATACATAATAAAAATATAAAATTGTGGCTGAGAATAATGCACACCAAATTCAGATTCGTGTTTACCTCTGAGTAAGAGGGAAATATAATGGGCGAGGTTTCACCTGCATCTATAGGATTTTATTTCTTTTAAAAATAAAGGGAGAATCTGAAATAGATATTTGTTACATCTGAGTGATGTGTTAGTCCTCTCATCACTTCTTTTCATAGTCAAATACTGTTCTCAATTTATTTCGTCCCCGCTCCTTTCATTGGGGAAGCCTCACCTTCCCACGGATGGTGATCACCTCCACGGCAGGAACTCGACTCACCCTCTAGCTTCTCCCAAAGCCCTCAGCGCCGTGCTGAGCTCACAGGAGATGTGCAGTGAGTGCTGTGTGTCAGTTCTGTTGAAAAATAGGTGAAACTCCGAGTTGTAATGAAAATTGGCAGAGAAAACCTCCTGGAAATTGTTTGTTCGTCTCTCACGGTAATCCTGGCGTGGTCTTGCATTGAGACCTCTCAAAGTTTCTTCTCAGGGACAAGAATTAAGTCCAAAATAAATCATTGGCAACCTGAACAGTGCTGACTGGAGTGGCGAACTCTGTCAAAAGACCTCTTGGGTGTTGGGAAACTTTGCAGTTGGGGCTGAACATGCAGACATGATCTCCCTGACCATGAGGTCACCTTTGGATTAATCCACTTTTTAAAACTTCTTCCCTTTCCAGTTCTCTGCTCAGTGGTGCAAGGATTAATTATAAAGCTTCCTCTAGGCTTCATAGCAGAATAATAGTAATGGGTCCTCTGTGCAGATAAGTCTGCTGGAAACAGTGATTCTGCATGCAATGCCCATGGTTGTGTACCTACCAAATGTCTGTGCCTATCACATGGTCTCACACCATCAGAGCTTTGTAAAAAAGGACAACTGGCCACTTGTCACAACCTGTCCTCAAGTCGGTCCTGGAGGGGAACAGATCATCAATGACAGGAATTCGAGAATCAGGAGAATCAGGCATATCACACTAGGTGGGGGTGTATGTATGCAAATAATCAAAGTGGACCAAGCAGGTGAGCATGGGCACGGGGAATCCAGACATAGACCCCGGTGTGGGACATCCAAGAGCAAAAGTCATTTGACAGAGTTGTAGGTATAGAGGTTGAGGGTGCTCAGTTTTAAGAAAAAAGCCAAAAGCCCAGTTACTGGCTCCATGAGGCGTGAGAAGATAAAAAAGTCAACTTCAGAGGAATGAAGAGCAGAGACCAATAGTTCAATCTACCACACTGGCCAAAAGTACTCTATTCCTCAACACACACACACACATGCGCGGAAACACACATGTGCACACACACGCATGCACACATTCCAGTATCTGAAATTTTATCAACACATAGCAGCTTCTTTGGACTGAGACATTACTTCTGATAAAACTCCTATTAAAATGCAAATATCTTACTTGAAAGTTAACGAATGAAGCATTTGATAGTTATAAATAGAAGGAAAGTAATATTTTACTGGCCCTGGTCTGCTCTACATAAAGCTCAATGAGGGAGCTCTTGTTATCATCACGTATCATATGAGGAAACTGTAGTTCAGCAAAAAGGTAATTAAATATTGCTAAGGTCCTACGGTTGTCAGCTGGGATTTAAATCCAGGTCCCTGTGACAGCAAATTCCCTGTTCTTTCCCCCACAGCATGATGCCTCCCTTATCAGAGTAATCGAGAACAGGGCAGTCCCTGAAATTAGCACCTAGGAAAGCAACTTTGATGAGGATTGAGGAACAGACCAAACCAGGGAGCCCCTCATGTGGGCATGGGAGGAATCTGCAGCCTGATGGGGGAAGCCAAAGGCCAAACAAGCCTGCTTCACAATTTGATCTATGGCTGTTCCATAGTCAAGCCTCTTAATCTCACAGCTTTGCCAGGCCTGGTTCTTCAGCCAAGACCTTGCAGAGCAGTTGTGTCAAGTCCCATTGACCCCCAGTTGCTCTTGCTGTTCTGATGGTCTATACTTTCCCCAGGATTTCAGAACCCAGGATTTCTCCTCCCTCTCAGACTACTCTGAGGCAGAAATGGTGCCTCCTTATTAGGCTTCAGAAACACCATGGGCAGCTTCCTGGGCCTATCGTCTGAATTTACAGAAGCAGTAGACAGCATCGAAGAGTGGAAATTTAAAGAGCTATTGGCTGGTTCTGGTTCTGAGATTAGCATCAAAGGCTAAATAAATAATGTAATGTTCCTAATCACAGAGTCACGCAGACAGCAATCAGGACCGCATTACACAGATTAGTCATGTCAGTCTCCGTACCTGCGATCAAACTTGGCTAATTTGCTACTCTTGTTTTAATTCCATCAATTAGAGAAATAAATTGCCAATAAGAGTTCATCTTTTAAAACAGTTTGTTCTAACCTTTATAACATACTTGGGCAAAAGCATAGAGAAGAGCATCCTAAGCAACTGCCAATTTGTCGCAGTTGGGAGAGAGATGCAGTGAAAAATACTGCTCCAGACAACAGCTGAACACTGTAAACCAAATGGGAAAAAGAGAGGAATGGGAAAGGTTTTCAGAAAAAAAGCATTTCAGCTTAGAGTGGAAATATATGTGAAAACTGAATGTTAGGTTTACAACAATATAACCATGAGCTAGCATGAAAAGATGTCATTTTAATTCATGCATCATTCTGTTGCCAACTATTTATTGAGCGATGGCTGTGTACTGAGTTCTAGAAAGACAGTGATAGCTCCATGGCACGGTCCCTGCCTTCATGGAGCTTGCAGCCTTGTTGGAGAGACAGTCATTAGAAAAATATACACACAAATAAGTACAAAATTATTCTACTAAGCGAAGGCAGGGGCTGTGAGGGCAGCCATGATGGCATGCAATAGGATGACCTAAGTTAGCTCAAAGAGATCAAAGATAGACCCTTAAGGAGAGACTTGAAGAATGAATTAGAGTTAGCCAGGTGGAGGAGATCATTCCAGGCAGAAGAAATGGCCTGTGAAAAGGACAAGAGGCAGGAAAACATGCAAAGATCTGAAAGAAGGACAGACCACCCAAACAAGGTGGCTGATATTTATTGAGTACTGACTTCAGATCAGGTTCCATATAAAGCACTTCTTTTTTTTTTTGAGGGGAAGATTAGCCCTGAGCTAACATCCGCTGCCAATCCTCCTCTTTTGCTGAGGAAGGCAGGCCCTGAGCTGACATCTGTGCCCATCTTCTTCCACTTTATATGTGGGATGCCTACCACAGCATGGCTTGCCAAGCAGTGCCATGTCTGCACCCAGAATCCAAACCGGCGAACCCCGGGCCGCTGAAGCAGAACGTGCGCATTTAACTGCTGCGCCACCCGGCCGGCCACCATATAAAGCACTTCTAAACATTATCTCACTTAATTGAATTATCCCCATTTTACTGATTTAGCTTCATGAGGCTGAGACACTCGCCGAAGGCCACAGTATCAGTAAGCCTTCTGTTTGAGTACCCAAGGATGCCACAAGGCTCTGAGAGAAATCACCCAAGTTTTCTTTTTGAGGAGAGGGATATGTGGTTGGAAATGTTGGTGGCACAGGTGAGCTCACTCAGGCCTCTTCCATACCCTTAACAGATACTCCCTGGCCCAGCACTGAGGGAGAGACACAGAGCCCACCCCCCATCGCGCCCAAGCAAGATTCTTTTAGTAATACACTAGGGCATGTACACAGTCACCACAATCCAAGAAGAATGCCACACACATCACAAATGGTGGACTGAAAAGGGAGAAAACTGGAAGGGGCAGAGTAGGCTGTTGCAGTATCACAGGATCGGGAGAAGTGGGAATGCTAAGAAAAGCAACGAAAAGAGGGATTGTGAAGAAAGCATGGCTGGAACTTGGCAACTGACTGTGGATGAGGGCAGGCGAGGGAGGGACAAAGGGGAGAGATAGGTCTGGGATATCTCCAAGGAGCCAAGTCTGAGTGACTGACTAAGAGAAATGAAACACAGTGAAAAGAAAGAAGTCAGAAAGAGAAACTAGTGCATCTACGTGCTGGGGGTGAAGTGGGAGGTCATGGATGTGAGTGGAAGGTTAACCAGCATGAGCCCTGGGGCCTCTAGCCCTAGTGTTAATGCTGCCGCTTCGACAGCAGACCAGGCATCCAATCCTGGCCATCGTGTTCTCATCCTGCTCTGTGGACCTGGCCATTCTATTATTCTTCTGGTGTCAAAATAAAGGTAAGACTCAGTGGATGCCCCCGGTCCAGGTAGTACCCTAGTTGAAGTGTAGGAGCCGAAAGGGACAGTCCAAAAGGCAGCAGGCATGCCTCTTCTGTGTTCCATGGACCCTGAACATTCCTCCATCACGACACTTTGTGCCACTTTGTATTGAGGCTCCTTTCTTTACATCTTGCTTGCTCTTCCCAGCAAGGCTGAAGCTTGCTAATAGCAAAGACTATGCCCCGTGTCTTAACCACTCTTTGTTCCCCCAGAATTTGGCAGGGCTTCTGGCACCTGTCACTGGAGGTCACAATGATGCCTGGAGGGTGGATGCAGGGAAAAAATAGAAAATATAAAAATTGTGGGTTGAGACAGAGAATCTTGGCTCTGGAAGGAACCATCACTAATTACCCCCTCCCCCAAAACTTTCTGATTATACAGAAGACGAAATCCAAGTCCCCAAGACAGGGAATGGACTGAATCATCCAAGATGGCAGAGCTAGAGTGCCGAATCCAGCATTCAGGTCTCGGTTTTTCCCTAGCCCCATAGATGTTAACATCAAAGTGTTCTTTCTAAGCTCTTCCTGCCTAACTTACATTGTGATTTTCACCATGATGTCTTAGAAGACCAAAGTGCCTAAGGCTTAAGGTGGAGGGTCTAGGAGAGAGAACACAGGGCTCTTAGCCTATGCCTCAGCCTCCCCTGGTGCACTATGAGTATATATTTATCCACAAGGCTGTGGATTAATGATTTCTTCCCAACTAGAGCATAAATTCCATGAGGGCAAGGACCAGGTCTGTTTTATTGGCTATGGCTATGCAGTGTGCCTGGCACATGGTAGACAACCCATAAATACAATTTGCATGATTGATAAGTAAACAAACAGTCAGGGAATTCCAAGCATCTCAACCTCTTTAATACCCACTGACCTCTATGGCCCAAATTTCTAGATAAAAAACAACTGGTTAAGCCCAGTGCTGGGAAAACTGGCACGGATTCTATTAATTTAGGGCTTTTCAATTTTCTATTTTGTCAAATGCAGTCAGAACTAAGCAGTTTCTTTTAATCCTAGGCTTTGTGAAGAAACAACATGCATTATTTAAAGAGCAACAACAAAAATAAACCCTTGTAAATATTGCACATTCATCTGCAAGCAGAAGATTAATACAATAATAACATCTTGGATATGAAAAACAGTCACTGAAATGCAAACCTTGCTGAAAGAAATTGTCTTCCTTCTTGGAGAAGAGTCACAGGAGACTGGAGAGCAAATTATTTTTCTAGCTCTGGGTCCTATAGGACACCAAAGCTTCCTGAAAAGGATTATGCATCATGGAAAGTGTTAATGTACCTTGTTATTCCATTTTTCTCTGATGAATTCTTTGGAATCAGTAAAGGTACTTAACATTTAAGAATTACATTAGGTCACATTGCAATACCAGGAATCTCTTAGCTTTATATAACCCCTATCTTCAGCAAGTTCTTTTGAAGCCATCATAGAGAATGAATAGGTTTTCCTGCTGTGTGAATCCAGCAAATTATGTCGAGTTAGGGTGGTTTTCTCCCTGTGGACTCACTGGGTAGGACAGTAGGAAGGAGCTTATGCATTCTGTTGTTATATTTTTAAAAATGTAAGTTCACTAATTATGTGTCCAAAAAGTGGCTGAAACATGGGGGGAAATAACTACTCCTCCCAGATGAGGAATTGATTTAGTATTTAGCTGGGAATGTGAGACAGGGAGATAGGGAAGGTTGAATCCCCACTCTGCAAGACAAAAATGCAAAACACGTCACAAGGCAGCCCTTTGAACAATCAGTTCTCGAAGGGTAAAGCTGGAGGTGCTGAGAGGTCAGGGAGGGAGTTTCCCGTTGGGGCTGGTGTGTTCTGCAGAAGAAAGGAGTTGATCCTTGAAGGGAAGCAATCTGATTGGCAGAAATGAGCACTGAGACTATTCCAAGAGGCATGCATGGATGACACAGTATTGGTGTTGATTATGCATTTCTTGCTAAACTTGTCTATTTCAAATTCATTCATGAGGTTAACAATCAATGATGAAATGTAAACATCTGCTTGGATATCAGCCGATAAAGGAAAGGAGATTGACAGTCAATACTCTACAAATCCTGGGGCAGCAGTTTGAGCTTCCGAGGCACGTGCTACGCAATGTTTTTTCATCTTAACTATTTTGTAAACCTTACAGCTATAGAGGCTCCTATAACAAGATTATTCTATTGCTTTGTGATTTACCATCTTTTGATCTCTTAATTATACAAGGGTCTTTTGATAAAGCAATGTGCTCCCACAAGAAACAGAATAAAACAGGTCATCCTTGATCCCTACTGGTGAGATGCTGCTAGCAAAAAGTCTACAGAAGTTACTCCTTAGAAAACTAAGTCACCTATAACAACCTGAACCCATCCACAGATTTGTGTTCATTTGGCAGAATTTACAATAAAAACTCACTTCTCTGAGCCCCTGGGTGGTGCTGAGTGTTGTGAGAGATATCCCAGCCCTGAGGCAAGATGATTCCTTGGAACCATGAATATTCCCTACCCAGGCATGGGTAGGGGAAAAGAGAGGCCTTTATCTGAATGGTACCATCCAAGAAAGCTGCCAAGGGGTGGGGGGAAAACAGAATAGTTTGGTTAAATCCACTGTATATTAGTCAACATTTTGCATTCTCTTTGCTTGTATACATAGGGCTTCCTTAGAATGTACACATTTGGAGAGAGTACACGTGATTCCTTTTAGACAAATTTTTTTTCTCAAGTGCAGTGAAAACACAGCAATTATTCTGATGCCTTTTTGGTTTCTGCTCTACATGCCTGGGGCAGGTTTCTTTGAACCTTATCCCAGTGCATTCCAACTTTGGTCTTCTTGTCTAGTGTTTCATCTCTGTACTGCCAGCATATCCATCATTTTCCTAAAGCTAACATAAAGATTATAGTAAAATCTATCAGGAAACTTCTATGGCTTGATAAATACCCCCTCTTCCACCTCCATGCTAATTAATTTCAGTTCTAATCACTTTATTCTTTGCGTGAAACAAAACATCTAAATTTGTTCCTCCCAATCTTTGTCTACCTTCAGATTCCTAAAAATACCTCCAAATATGCATAAACATAAGATTCTGAGAAGCCAGCTTTGTCTCTTAACCTTTAGCATTTTTCAACTTGAAAATTTCATTGTCAGAGAAAGCAGATGCAAAACATTCTCTCTTTAGCCAAAGAAATATTTCCTGTATCTTGTGATGGTGCTTATTCAAAGTAGATATCCTTATTTTGGTTTCAGTACACATTAATAGCACGATTCATTTCTTTTCCCTTTGAGATGCTTTTTCATCTGTTCTTGCTGTCTCCAGATTTCATTTCCTACTAGGAGGAAGCTCCGAATGATGAATAGAATCTTAACCTTACCAGACTAGAGATGTCGAAATTTTGCGTTTGTGATAGCAGCAGGTTTTTTAGTAGAGAAAATGTTGTAAATACCAAATTAGAAAATAAGGCAGTCTCCTGCTCAGGGGCTTAAACAACCATCCCCAGGTTTTAGAGAAGTTTATCAATGAGTAAGCTACATGTGTGGAATGTGTGCTATCAAAAGAAAGTAGCAATAAAGCATTATAGCGACCTCTTGGACCTACCTAGAAACAGGAACAAGGTTTCAACCAATCTTCCTACTTCTTAAATAAAACACTTGTGAAATGTTTTATAAATCATAATACAAAGAACAGTGTGTCATCCTAGAAAGAACTCTGGATGGGAATCAGGAAGCCTGGATTCTAGTCCCTGATTTACCACTAACCTAGACATTTGAACTTTGACCTCTTATCTTTCCATGGCTTGGCTTCTTCATTTGTGGAATGAGAGGTTGAATGAAGAAAATGGTCTCTAAGTCCTTTTCTAGTTCTAATGAACAGTGATGCTATAATTCTAAGGTGCTCATCAGTAAAATGGAAGGACTGAATTGGGAAACTGTTTCTCTCTTAGCATTGTGCAAATTCAGAAACTTTCAGCATATAGACAGGGGAGCGTCAGGTTCTACAGTATGATTAGTTGCCCTACTTTTGGGTTGGAGGGAGAGTGCAGGGAGCTGGAGTATGTGAAGGTGTGCAACGGCTCCTGTGCAATCAAAGGGAGAGAGGGTTGGGTGAGCATGAGCACTGTAGAGATAACCACCATGACGGGCCATTTGCTGAGATTCTGAAACAAAGCATTTCAAGGCACAGAGGACCTTCTGAGGTATCCAATGGATTTTTTTTAATGGTTGAAAGAAGTTTGTTTTTGTTTTGTTTTTAATAAGACATTTCTTTAACAGTTGACAAAGCTTTAATGATTTCTTGAATCTACCTTGTAGGTGCAAAATAATAGACTATATATATACATATAGACCAGACTGTCTCCTGGTTCCTGACACAGAGCTCCTAAATACTTTGGAATTTCCTGAGTGATAGAGTGTCTTTTGTTCTAATGAGGCAACACTTGGTGGGGTCCTGCATGGGGGCTGGTCACAAGGAAGACCAAGCCACGATTAGGAGCTTGGAATTTTAGCCCTGCCCCCTGTGCTCCAGAAAGGGGAGAGGGGCTGGAAATTGAGTTAATGATGAATTATGCCTACATGATGAAGCCTGCATTAAAAATCCCCAAAATATGGGGTTCAGAGAGCTGCCAAGTTGGTGAGCAAATCCACATCTGGAGGGTAATGCACCCCAGCTCCACTGGGACAGAAGCTCCTGCACTCAGGATCCTTCTAGACTTTGCCCTATATATCTCTGCATCTGGCTGTTCATCTGTGTCCTTTATTATATAATAAACTGGTAAACATAAGTCAGTGTTTTGCTGAGTTCTGTGAGCTCTCCTAGCAAATCATTGAATCCAAGGAGGGGTCGTGAAAACCTCCAATTTGTAGCCAATTTGGGCAGAAGCTGTGGGTAACCTGGGGACCTGCTACTTGAGACAGGTGTATGAACGAGGTGGGAGCAGTCTTATCGGACTGAGCCTTTAACCTGTGGGGTCTTCTCTAACTCCAGTTAAGTCAGAATGGAATTGAGTTGTAGGATACCCAGCTGGTGTTGCAGAGAGTTGTTTGGTGTGGGGGGAAAGCACACACATCTGGTGGCCATTAGTGTCAGAAGTGAAGTGTTCCGTGTGAGTAGTAAAGGAGAAACACACAGCAGCGTTTTTTCCTTTACAGTAGCCTTCTGTGGAAAGTTTTGTTTAGCATGCCCTGAAGGCACTAGTATTTCTAAGTGAACATATGTATAGATTTCTGTATTTTCCCAAAAAAATATCATGGATTATGTAAAATCCTGCCATAGTCAACTCTACAGCATGGGGAGATGCCCCCGAGTGTCACAAACCTGAATGATAAAGCCTTTATTTTTTAAGACTCTCAGCCCATCTCCTTACCTCTCTCTCAGTCCGGGGCTCAGTGTTCCTTCCAGTTGGGCACACATCTCTTTTATCCTCCTCAAAACTGTTGTCTTTCTTAGAAATGGAAGAATGTGGGACTGCTGACCACTACAGGTAAAGTGCCGGACTTCATCCTCTGTTATTTTTATTCCCTGCTTCTAAGACTTCCAAATGAAATGCTGTCTTGGCAGACTGTCAGCCTCAGGCTGGTGAATGCCACATGAGGTTCACCGGAAGGAGTCGGTTTCTTGTCTTGAATCCTTCTTGCTCCTTCCTGCCTGAGGTTAGATTTACTCGTGCCGTGGTGCGGTACAGCCACAGGTCTGCAATACCTTCTGAAATAGGCAGCACCCTTGAGATATTTGCCTTATTGGTTTGGTGGGTGGAAATAATCTTGCAGCAGAATCACTGGAGTACAGGGCAGGGGTGTTTGATCCACTCGCCCTGGGCCATCTACTCATTAATATTATTTATGATCAAGGCAAGAATTTTTTCATTATAAGTTCTTTCATTATGACTGGGGTTTGGAAAGAAATGGAGAGAAGCTGACAAGGAAGAATCTCAAATGGAATGAGACTGAGCTCTCTGGGAGGTCACGTTCCTTGTTCAAGAGAACAAAATCATTTTCCATACATGTGCACACACACCAGGAGCACAATTTTCCCCTTTTGGATCCTGTTCCTATTTTCATGTACCCCCTTAATAACAATGCTCTCTAACTATCTAACTAATGTCATTGAAGTCTTAGGATGTTCTACAACCTTCCTTCATGAGTAGGGTAGTGTTAGAATAGTTAGAGCAGGAATTCTCCTTCCCCTGTTTTCTAAATAGGCCCTACCTAGGATCTCACCCATGTCTTGTTGGCTCAGGATAGTCTTGGTTTATGCCTCTTGTCCTGGGAGTAATTATTAATAATCTCCTCTTTCCCTATCAAAGGGTCCTGGTTTGGACCTTTAAATAATATAGGCACCCTAGATTTGCCTAGTGAAGCTAGGAACAACACTGGTGCCACAAAGTCCTGATTACCTGGCTCATATGGTGACTTCAAAGTATTTTTTGGCTCATGTATAAACAGAGCTCATGAGGTCACCAAATAAAACAACTTTGTCATGATAAATATCCATTAACTGGATACAAAGGCAACTTAGAAGTAAGATTCTATTTTTCACGACAATCCCCTGCTTAGCGCGGGCTATGGATTGTTGTGGTGATGGAATGAAGCTCATATAGAGGATTATTGTAAAGGGTGTTGCATTATGGCCTCGGGATGTCACATCACTTATTTCCATGATGTCTGTGGACAGTAGATGGTCAAAAAAGTAGTCACAGCTACTGTGGAAGCCTTCATTCTGGCCATATCAATACATATGGTGAAATGTAGAGCTTATGTGAGACTGCCCTTTCCAGTTTCTCCTCTTAACTCTTGTATCTACTCCAGTCTTTTCTTTTTTCCTTCTGTTCCCCATACTCAGAGGTCACATGAAGGAAGCAAGAAGCCTGGCTCACTCCATTTTGACTAATGGTTAAATTAGGAATATGTCTGTGGAGTCGAGTCAATTATATGAGTGTTGAATTGTCACGGGACTGCTTTTATTGTTGATGGAGTCTAGTAGTTCTTTGCTTCCATATTTGGTATTCTGCCGCCAGATAGTGTGCAAAACTCAATTGATTGTCATTAGGTGGTTAAGTCAATTACTTTGTATCCTAGTTCTATTCAATCAATCAGTGTCCCTGTACTCATCACTGACATTTTGGCAGAATAGGAATTAAGACACTGCTTGCACCGTTGATGGGTAATGAACACTTTGAGCTTTAGACAAGCAATCATCCACACAAATCCAATTTATTTTTAAAATTTTCCCAGATTATATCTTTTTCAGGAAAACATGAAGTACTCTTCCTTATATGTCCATGGTTTAAAAATGTAATTTTCAAAATGGATCAATTCTTTGAATAGTGATTTATAAACTAGAGCTCTTAGTAGTTAGTTCATAAGGGTGCAATTGAAGATGATGCATTGATGTTAAGGAAACAAATGCACGTGGCTGAAAAACGCCCAGGCCACTTCCGAACTAATAGCGAGTGAAAAAACGCTGGAATATTTGTAAGCTTTGTCTTACCACTTTAGAAGCAAAAAATTATTGACTATCCTCTATTCTCCACAAATGCAGATCATCAGCTTATAGTATTGACTACAGAGTCATAATATTGGAACTGGCTCATATTTAAGTAATGATGATCAATTTGTAAAGATCCTTCACATATGTAATTTTGTATAATTCTTTCAACGACATGATGAGATATTAGTATCTATACCTTGCCAATGAGTTTGGAGGCTGGTTTGAAGCCAAAGATATAGATTTGAAAGTCGCTAGGGTCTATCCAGTTTTGAAGAGTAATAACCTATGCAACTTTTCAGAATCTTACAAAGGAGTAATGGTAAGCTATCCCAGGAACTATTTGAATGAAAAGAATGTAGTTTCCTTTAGCTTGTCAAGAGAACTAGTTTTATCTGAAGCAAGGTTAATTTTTGAAATGCTCTTATTTTGTAAAAAAGATGGGTGAGCTGACTTCATGTATCCAGAATCCAAATGTCCAGAATCCAAGCTCCTGGCCACAGGAGTTCCTTAGGATCATTTCAGCCTGCAGACTGGATGTGCACACACTGGCAGGAAATACATCTCTTTGTATTTTCACACTACTGGAGTAGTTGAGTTGTTTTGCTGTGAAATGCCACGTTTTCCATGCACCTGGAAAGCTTAGTGAAGCATTCTGCATGCAGGCAACATGATGCTGTCATTAATCACCACTGCTAACTCCTGGACTTGAAAGCAGCTGGGGAAGCCCATGGCTTCTCACATGGCGCAGGTAGAGATCATAAGTAGATCCTGCTTGTTTTCCTTTAGAAGTCTCTTTCTTTTCTTGTACTGGTGTTGTCTTTGGTCTTCCTACTGAAAGGCTGATTGTCTCAGAAACATTTAAGGAACATGTGTGAACATGTGTGGATGTGTAAATGTGTCTGTGTAAAATTAATTTTGCTCCATAAATCCAGGTTTCTCAAGCGGAGGATAACAAATCAGGTTGGAAACACCCCCTTGAAGAACAGTCAAAGAAAAAAAAATTCAAGAGAGACTTTCCAAGAAGAACCAAAATATTTCGGTCATTTGAATGGCTCAATCCTGAGTTCTCTAAAACACTTCCCTCTCAGTTAGACCCTTCTTCTCCTTTTCTCCCCCCGTCGACCTTGTTATAAAAGCATCTGGGGACAGGTGTGGTTTCACATCAGGCCAGTCAGGCCACATCAGGCCATGCTACTTTCCCAGCAACAGAAAGACGCTATGTCATCCATTTTACTCTTAAGGTTCTCCAGTCAGAGGCTTGTAAAAGAGCACTGAGACTGTTGGTTTTGTGGCATTGTGCATCTGCTAGCTCTCTCTCCCATCTCCTCCTTTCCCAGCATCACCATTACTGTGTTTTCTTGGCATACTAAAAAAGTTTAAGATCATGTTAGATATTCAAGAGCCACCTGGTTGATAACATCCCAATTGTTCTCAGAACGCAAATGCAATTGCCAAGCGGGCTGGCAGCAAGCCTCAATTCATTTCAGTACATGTGTACCTGTTTTGTTTGAGAGTTAACTGTTCACAGGAAATTAGAATTCTGGGCCAATATTTTCATACATGATGGTGACATAAGATCTAGACTCAGCTGGC
Source organism: Equus asinus (assembly GCF_041296235.1). Classification (NCBI taxonomy): domain Eukaryota; kingdom Metazoa; phylum Chordata; class Mammalia; order Perissodactyla; family Equidae; genus Equus; species Equus asinus. Next base: position 7,874,912 of record NC_091804.1, on the reverse strand, counting down.
CAGAGCCAGGTCTATGGTACTTTGTAAAGCAGAGTGGTCCAGTCTTGGGATCATGCTATGCAGGTTCCCAGACACAATGGGAAGTGAAGGAGTTACTGTGGTCAGACCCATGAATGCAGTTCTTGTAATAGAGAGCGAGCCTAGGACATGAAAGAGCCTTTTATCACTTTGAAACCCTTTATTACCGTTGAGAAGCAGACCTTTCCCACCTCCTAATCATTTTACTAAGTACTAAGCTAACTGAAAGGCCCCTTTTTAGTGCCTGAAATAAATTATGTGACTTTTAAGCCTCTCTAGAGAGGCTATATAGATATGAAATTATATATAGTGTTAATAAAAATAAGGACAATCAAATGCTCTTTTATTTTACAAAGATGATGATGCTCATTTGTAATTCCTGCACAGGATACAACTTGTGAGCTGAATTTCCTAGAGAATCAGACCCAAAATTGGTTCTTTTAAAAACACGATAGCATCCAGCCAATGATCTAGGCAAACAAATACAATGCAGGATTGTGCTTCCGAAGGAAGCTATGTGCTTCTTATCCAGCATCCCAGAGGTTAACCAAGTACCCACTCTAGATGACTGACCCGTAGGAAAAGGAGACTTGAAACCTTTTGACCTGTGGAACTACCTTTGCATTTCCGTATGAAGATGGGGCACATTGCCAACTCACATGCAGAAAAGCATGTTGTTGAGTTGTTGCCCAGCAGTGGAGATCAGTTTTCACTAAGCTGCTCGAATTTTCCTCCCTCATCCCAGTTGTGACACACATTTGTAAATGCATTCATGGTAGAGACTGGCGATAGGCCTTAAGCCTCCAGGTGCAGATTCCATGACCTTGGTCTTCCTCAACCACAGCTATTTCTGTGATGCAGTTGGGCTGTTGTAGCCATCTTTCCAATCATCACCAATATCTCTATCTTCCACATTGTTCTAAAAATCACTGGTGGCTGTGGCAGATTGTATTTTTCAAAGACAGCTGCAACGGTATCTCCCATCCCACATGGTCTTCTTACAATGTGACTTCAACACTCACCCCATTGAGTGTTGGAGTATATGTCCCTTGTCCTTGAACATGGAGGGAACTTTGTCATTGCCATGACCAATAAGGTATGGTGGAAATAATAATATGTGGCTTTTAAGGATAGGCTATTAAAATGCTATGCACTCCTGCTTTGTTCTTTTGGGGCACTTGGTCTTGTAACCCACCTGCATGCAGGGGAAAAAGAAAATTGTCCCCCACGAAGAAGCCACATGGAGAGTCCATGTGCAGATGTTCTAGCCAATAACCCAGCTAAGATCCCAGCCAATTCCCAGTAACAACTACCAGATGTATGATGATGATGCCTCCCAATGATCCCAGCCTCAGCTACCTAGTCACTCTCCTTGAATCTCCCCAGCTGGGCCCGGGCATTGTAGAGAATAGACAAGCCATTCCCATTGTGCCCCATCCAAAGTCCTGACCCACAGAATCTGTGAGCATAACAAAATGACTGTTTTATGCCATTAAGTTTTAGGGTAGTTTGTCATGCAGCAATAGTAACTGGAATACTGTCAAAGCTTAGACTTGGCTTGCTTGCAAGCCCTGAAACAGAAAACTGTATTCCATCCTCAGAATTCTTCCATGGCCCAAAAAAACCCTCAAGTTTCCACAAGCTGCAGGCTTCAGTGGGAGCCAACGGGGTGAAATGTATGAGCTCGAAGTGCCTCCAGACAAAGACCTGGCCCTCTTCTGAAGCATGAATTTTTTAAAGTAAATAAAAGTCTATTTTATCCTTATTTAAAGCAATTTCTTACTCCTGGTGCATTGAAGGATTTTAGGCTCTCATGGGAAAACCTTAAAAGAAAGAGGCAGCCTCCCTTCCTTGTACAAATTTGAAGGGTCTTCTCTACCTCCTGCCCCCTATGTCACTTCCCCCATTGTCAGAAGAGTTAAGCTCTCCTTTAGACCTACAGAATGTGATGTACTTAGATTTTAGACTAACTGAATGCTTCAAATGCCTTGAAGACCAGTCATAACAACCACGGTTTTATTGCTTAAATTACCACAAGGAAGGGCATCTGCCCCTCTCCCAGGGCCATTGACACTCTCTTCTTGACTGAGCATAACTGATGTGAACCTTTCTCCCTACACATATCTGAAAAGGAAAAAGAAAAAAGTCACTGATTCCCTTCTTCCTCTATCTTACATGAGTAAAGTACTGACATATGCCCCTAGACTCTTTTTTTTTTTCTGTTGCGGGAGTCAGAGGGCTCCTGAGTGGCTCTCAAAGGGACATCCATCCACGATGTTTCATCCATTTCCGGGTGATCAGATCAGCCTCTCCTCGTACAGCCTGTCCCAAAGCCCACGTCTGTGGAGGTTGATGTAAACATGTTCAAGTGCCCCTTGTCAACTGAAACGAGGCAAAGCCCTCTTCAATTTCCTTTACTCATCTGTCTAAGGGGACAGATGATACGTAATTTCCTCCGACATCGGGCCATTGCGAAAGTGCATCTTGTTTGGAACTAGACACTTGCTCCTGAGGATGACAGTTTGATTCAGATCCCCAGGAGTCACAGAAAGCAATCAAAGCAGGAAGTAGGTACAAGCCCTCAAACTGCCAGGTCACCAAACAGGGTTGCTCTTGGGATTACCTTGTCCTGGGGGCAGGAGGGAAACCTTCGATGAAATGTAGGATTTCAGCGGCAGTGGAAGAGACACCTGTATTATAGATTGAAGTCCACCTGGGGAAAGTAGAGGGAATGTTCAAAGGCCAAGAAATAATTTAGGACAAAGAGAGAAAAAACTGTAAGCAGCAATAAAATCCCGAAGCACTAGCTGCAATGCTAGTCTTGGTTACCGGTACCCGGTGTGAATTTGGCCAAGTTCTTGATCAAAAAGTAACTTGATACTATGCAAGTCCCAATCTGGGACAGCAGAAAAGATAACTTTTCCAAAGGTTTCATCCATTTTGTGGGCCATATTTGGGCATTTTCAGCCAAGTTTAATTTACAGAAAGGATCGCTGGTCTAGGTGTCAGAAAATCCTGGAACTAGAGCAGCTCTATTAGAAAGGGCCCATATGTTGGAACTTTGGTATCCACTGGGGTGTTCAGGCCTGCTGAGACCTCTACACAGTTGCCTCACTCCTTTTTCCACACACTGTAGAATTCCACAATCTCCCAAGTTTTCCAGGATGGGGCAAATCTTCCCACGGTACCTCCGACCTGGGTTTGTCTTTCAATATATGTTGTCTCTTCTAAATCCTTTCAACCCAGAGATAAAGCCCAGTTACTTCCTCAATATCTACATAACACACCTACCCTCTTGAAGCATTTTGGGAGGGGAAGAACACCATGCATCACGTAGAAAGCAGTGTCAGGCATTCCTACTCTGTAAAGTCTTTCTGATAACTCTGCCACCTCAAGGGTCTTCCTGGCCCTCCATTGTCACCTTCAGCTATGGGGATGGACCCTCTATTCACCCCTCTCTTTTCTCTCTCTTTTCTTCTGCTTCTCTTCTGAAGAGCAATAACTGAACCACCCACCCCTCTTACCTCCCACAGAGCATCTTAATAATTTCTTTTGTGTCAAACTCCAGCAAACATAAGGTCCTAAAGAAAGTTCTGTATCAAACTGAAATCACGATGGCAACTGGTAAGATGATGCAAGACTTTGCCTCCTGTAGCATTAAGAACAACACTTCCCATCTTGGTGCTTGAGTTTCTCATCCTTAAGACGCGAGAGTCGGATTGCAATCCCCCACTTTGGCATTCTCCTGGAGCCAGTTACAAGCCAACATCGTGCATGTGGAAAAGAAATGTCAGCATATTGGCATCTGGGCTAATACACAGATCTGTTAGTTGTGTTTTTCATGAAATGTGAAATTCAAGGAAAACACTAGGGGATATTAATGTTGCTAAGCAGACTCCTGTGCCATTTTAAAAAATATGTTCATTCCTGCTCTGCCACTAATCATCTGTGAAACTTTGGATAATTAGTTAACATATCTGAGCTTCATGTTTTTTCAATTTCATATTTTTAACACGCTGTGGTTCGCCTTAGTAATCTCTAAGGTACACTGCAATCGCTTTGATGGGATGAACTAAAGCTAAACCAACACCCTACAGCCTACGCTTCTACTCCGAGACATAACCCCAACGGAAACGCACACACATACCCCTCAAAAGACGCATGTGAGAATGTCCACAGCAGCACCATTCAGAATAGCTCTATAGGGGCTTGAATATTGGCCACTTAAACATGTGTTCACATCTTAATCCCCAGAACCTGCAAATGCTGCCTTATTTGGGAAAAGAATCTTTGCAAACGTGACTAAGGTAAGGATCTCGAGATGAATCACCCTGGATTACCTGGTGGGCTCTAAAGCCAATGACAAGTGTCCTTATAAGAGATAGAAGAAGCAAACAGGGGTAAGAGGAAGAGGAGCAGTCCATGTGAAGACAGAGGCAGAGACTGGAGTGATGCAGCCACAAGCCGAGGAACACCTGGAACCACCAGAGGGGAAGAGGCAAAGAAAGATTGTCCCCTAGAGCCTTTGGAGGGAGCGCGGCCCTGTGGACACCTTGGTCTCAGAATTCCGGCCTCCGGAACCGGGAGAGAAAGTATTTCTGTTGTTTTAAGCAACTAAGTTTGTGGTAATTTATTACAGAAGCCCCAGAAAACAACAGAGGCCCCAAACCTGTCTCCACACATCCACCAATAGCAGAACGAACACATAAATCGTAGTATAGTCACACAATAGAACACAGCAACGAAAAAGGTGAGCAACTTGGACGGAGCTCACCAACATAGTGTTAAGTTAAAGGAGCCGACTCCCAGTGCAAAAGCACGTTTATTAATATAAAGTTCAAAACCAGGAAAATGTTCTCCAGTGATCGGTGTCAGCATTGGAGGTGCTTTGGCACAGACGTTGACAAGAAGGACGAGGGAGCCTCCTGGGCGGGTGGAAGTGTTCTATTTCACAATCTGGGTAGTGATTACAAGGGGTGGTGTTTTGCAATTGTATACTTAGGATTTGTACGCTTTATTGTATGTATGTTAACTGTCAAAACGTTTTTTCAAATTTTATGTGTTTTTAATCATAAAATATTCTTAACAGAATTGAAAATTGAGTTCACACACAAGCAAAGCATGTTCACCAGGGTTTATACTGTGAGGTGGGCATAGTACATAGGTTGGTTGGCTATGGTAGTTACATGAAGAGCATTCTGTAGATTTAAAGCAGAATTGTTGCATGCTAAATTCACATATTTAGTTTGTGACCAGTATGTGATAGTCGGTGACTGTCACAATACAGTTATTTAGTTTTCAGATCTTCACATATAAATATTAAAAAAATCCCCCAAGTGTGAACTCTTCTTTGGAGGCACTGAAGCACGACTCCAATAAAGCAAGTTGGCATGAGCTGTTTCATACCCTCGATCTGCTCATGGCATTCACGTTGTAAGCCCATAAGCTCACCTCCTCCAGGGAGTACCCCTTGCTTGCAGCTACATGTGACACAGGTGACTGTATCTAGTTAGTGCCGATATACTCATATTTAGTTTGTATTTGATTCATCACAAGTATTTGTTTACGTGGTATTTTATAAGAGTTCCTAACTTGTTTCCATATGAGTGTGATATATGGCCTATGCAGATTTTAAGCATTTTTGACATTTAAACATAGGGGCCTCCTTAGGTTAAGTTACCTGGAAAAAGACACTGAGTAAAAGATTCTTGGGCAAGTGATTTGTTAGGGAAAATTTCCCGGGAGAAACCGGTAAGGGGGTGAGGGAAGCAGGACAGAGAAGGGGAGGAAGGCGGGCAGGAGCATGATTTCAGGCCAAGTCCTGCAGGAATGTCTTCAGCTGCCCCACCAGGGAGCTCAGGTGTGTAAACTACGCCTTAGAGTCTTCCAGGGGAGCCGGCCTGTCAGACGCCCACACTGTCGGTCCTTGTCTCCCACCCCTCGGAGGGCATAAACTTTCAGGCACTCTTCTTGCTGCTCAGGCAAGGCGGCTACGGCAGTTCCAGGGCACGTCTCTGAAGAAGCCCAGGAGACCCAAAGCGCACTGAAGCTGCAGGAGGGTGCACCCGAACGGTAAAGGGATCCAAAGGGATCTGAGCGGAGCAGAGTCCACTGCAGGGCCTTACCTCCAGCTCTGTGAGGTCCCCCACCCTCGGCTTTGGGACAGTGCCCTCTCGGCCCGGATAGGGCATACAGCCCAGAGTCCTTCCTTCTATCTCCCCTGCGCTGTGCTGGGCATAGGGAATGGTATGAGCTTGCCATTCCGAGTTCCACCCACAAAGCTGGGCTTAGTCTCCTTACCCACCACGCTCTCCAAGTCTATCAAAATCAGGGAGGCAAGTGGCAGGGCACGTGCCTCTTTCTCAGGGACCCATCCCCATGCAGCGACTCTGTTCTATCCTCGTTGGAGAGGCAGAATAGTGCGGTGGCTGGGAGTTCATGATCTGCAGGTGGTAGGCCTGGGTTCGAATTGCAGTCCCTAGCAAGACTTCTGGCAAACTATGTAACCTCTCTGTGGCTCACTTTCCTCATGTCTGAATGAGAGTAACAGTTGTATCCACCTGCTGGGATTATTTTGAGGATTAGATGAATTAACACGTGGCATTAGATGAATGCAAAGTGGGAAGCATTTACAACAGGGCCTGGACCATCGAGAGCATTCGCTAAACTTTTCCAGCTCTTTATTGTTAAAGTCAGGGTAGGCCTTCATCCAGTAACAAAGATGTGAAATAGACATATTTCGTAGAGGCATATTTACTAACGAAGCTTAAGCTCCAGGGCCTCTCACTTAATTTGTATTAGTAACATGTTATTTTCTCTTGTAGATAACCCCCAATTTTATGAGCTTTGGCCCTACAAAACCCAAATCCACTCCTGGAAATGAGCTATAGTTTTCCTTATGCTTCATCTTTTGGAAACTTAAGCACAATGAGAGGAGTAAAGTCATTGGAACCCCTCATAAATTCCTTTTGCACAAGGAATCGTGTTTCAAGATGACCATCTATATCCATGCCATCATCCTCATCAATTTTGTCATCACCATCCTCCACATCTCTATTGCCATCACCATCAGCTCCACCAAGACCAGCATCAGCATCAACATCATTATTTTCACTTGCAGCACCAGTCACCATCATTATCCTCTTCTACTTCATTATTATCCATTTTGTGGCATTTCTGCTCCATGCTCTCCTTTATTCTCCAACTTTTCTGAAAAAAAATAGAAAAAGAGCACATGCTAAGGTTCTCATTCTTGAGTCAGATAAAGAAGGACTCAGACTGATTGATTTTACCACACTTATTGTTTATATCATGCTGCTTTCAGCCTGGCACAAAGAAGACCTCATGGGTCAAAGGAACCAGCATTCAGATCCCCCTCACCAAAGGTCAAAGCTGGGCTCTGTCTCTAACAGTAAATGTGACATGGGGGATAGAGCTCCATGTATAAAAGGAGAGGAAAATAGGACCTACATCACTATGATGTGAGATTTGAGAAAATGGAGATGAAGAACCACACGGTACTTGCCACGTAGAAGGCATCGACTAAACCTGTCAAATGTCAGCTCCCTGTCCCCACTTGACCCCTTCCCAAGGACAGAACTCAACATACCTTAACATAATTACATGTTAAGATGTAATTACATACATACTTAAGATGATTACATATATATAAAAGAAGTATACATAAAATAATTTTAAAAACAATAAGATTCACAAAAGGGAAGAGGAATCAAGTATGTTAACCATGAGAGCTAACTTAGTTCTAATAGCTAATGTTTGGCTCTGGGCTTTTCCAAAGCTGGGAAAACAATGAAAACACAGAAAGTTTCCCAATAGATAAGCATGTAGTCTTTCAGTAGAAATGAGTTTGCCTTGGCATTAAATTCTAAAGATATTTTTCTTGTGAAATTTCCTGTAAGATTTCTTGAGACCAGTTTCCAAAAAATGCGTAAGAGATTCCACGTGACTGTTACGTAATCCAACCTTGGATCTGCTGGGCGCCGAAAATTAAAATCCAACAGTCAGGGTGATTCTTCAGGGAATTCGGCAGATGTAGCTCGAGAATGGGGCCTGATGCTGATCAAATTTAATATAGGGACAGAAGTCAGAAGGCATGGGGGAGGTTGGGACTTTGTCCCTTAAACTTTCCTCCCTAAATGTCGCTTCTTCCAGCTGCCTTTTCAATAAGAGATGACAAGCAGGGTGTTCAAGGTTTTTATTCTTTGACAGGAAGTTCATGTCCTGATGTTCAGATTCAAGGAGGGTCCACACGTTCTAATGGTAAATAATGATAATAATAAAACAGTTAGCTCGTGACCTCGTGAACTGTCGAGTTTCGGCTGATTGGACGTGAAATGATGTCTGCCGACAACAAGCTATGTGTCAAAATAATTACCATGAACCCCTATTCCTGGTAGAAAAAATTCTTATTCAAGCCAAGACGTACAGCCTTCTAAATTCAGTGATCATCAATTGAGCTCAGAATATACCAAGAAGCCAGACGTGGTTTCCTCAGAACTTCCTTCTGCTTCCTGAAAGCCAAGTAGTCATACAGACAGTTCAGATAATTGAAAGGTTTGAGAAAAGTGTGGGATTTTCTTCATGTACAGAAATTTCTCTCCTGCCATCTTGTAGCTTTTTCTCTTAATCTAAATCACATCAAATAGAACACCACAAATTGAATTTCCCAAAATTTTAGATTTTTTATTCATTTATCTCCCAGTTCTGATCCTTCCCAATTAGAACTTTCTAACAGTAGGCGCTGTGCCTGGACACAGTTCAGCTGCAACGTTCACTCTTGATGTCTTCGAGGACCTTGGCAAGAAGGTAGCTGCCAGTGTGACTGTTTCAGGCACAACTCTGCTTGGCACGGTTTGTTATGATGTGTCTCTGCGGTACTGGAATTGCTTGAATTACTCCAAGTGGGTGACTAAAGTGTGTTTGTCAGTATTTGTAGGAAGACTGTTCCTAAAGAACCGGAGGCTTATGTGACAGGGACATCTGGGAATGGATGGACCCCCAAGTGAACCAATCCCTGAGCCTTGTTTTTTTTTCATCAGTCCATGCTCTCTCTGATCGTTTTAACGCCACTATTTGTTGAACACCTCCAGGCTCCAAGCACTGCAATCATGGCTTTCCCTGTGCTATCTCATCCAATTCTCATAGCTGGTGGTCCTGGTGCCCTGCTCATGTGCCCTAAGCACTCATCACCCCTAGAACACTGTCAGCTTCCTACCACGGTCACCTGTACCTATCCACTGGGGTTATTATCATTGATTTTCATTTTTATTTGGGGGGCCTAGAGCATGACATGCATGTGCATTGGGTAGGCTAGATGTGCTGGGCAGTTGCCACCCTGAGATGGGCCCTCAGACCATGATGGGCAGGACTGGGTAAACAAATGCCCTAGTTTCTTTGCCCTGCAGGTGAGCCAAATCTGAAGCATGTCCTGTGCTGTCTCCTGGAAGTCCCAGCAGGATTCAGGCCCCAGTTGTTCCCATTACATCCCGCTCACTAATGCCTTCTGTGCTGACTTCCTTCCCTTCCCCATCTCACCGCCCACTCTCCTAACGGTTTCCTGGGGTCACCCTGCAGGTAATCCCTGTCTCAGGATTAGCTTCTGAAGGAACAAAAAAAACGAGACAATCTTCATATACTTTTAATAAGTGCTTTCATTCCCAGTTTTTAGAGAAGGAGTTTAAGACTTGGAGTCATTAAGTAATTAGCCCAAGATCATAGCACTAATATGTCGGAAAACTTGACTCAGTCCCATATACACCTGACCCTTCCCACGTGGCCTTGTGCCGTTGGAGGTGCTAACTTGCCCTGAAGCTGGTAGGCAGGTATGGCTTTGTGAATGTGAGCATCCAGAACTTGCAAGTCCTTTCTTACTAAATTGATTTTCAAGTTTTTCTATCTCTTCAGGGCATTTTCTTGCTTCTGTTTTGTTGGTAACAAAGTATACTTGGTTGCTGCTTTGTAGGTTATGCATAAATAGCTGCCCAATTAGGGTAACTGCAGTTTTATGTTATTATCATAATATTCTTAGCATGGTGAGCTGGGCGTCTTCCCTTTGCCCCTGTAGATCTGCCGTCCACCCTTCTCCACCCTGGGAGGCTGCCCAATAGAACTGACAAAAATCCACATGTGAGCGAGCAAGAAGCCATGAAACTCAAAAGTAATTGGTCTAGCTTTTTCCCAATCATGCTGTGGTTATAACTGAAATCAGTTTTCCCAAAGAGTTGAAATTACACAGCGCGATATGATGAGCAAACACATCTTGGATGATTGTTAGAAAAACAGAATTCCTTGTTTCATATTGTAACAAAAATGCATTTAAAATATTATAGGAAAATATGATCAGAGAGAGAAACTTGCCTTTTGAGATGTCCCAGAACAGAAGCATGTGTTAAAATGTCATATTTTAAAAGTTCTCGAAATAAAAATTAAGGCTCCATGCTTAAAAGCATAAAATGGGTATTTCTAGCTGTGGAAATGCGTAATGGAAAAAGCAGGTAGGGGGAATTGTTTAGGTAAGCAGAAAAAGAGCAAATATCCAAGCAAATACAGGATATTTGCGTGAGCAGAGCCTGCAAGAAGGAAGAGGAATTAGAAGGTCATGCAAAGATAAAGTGGTTTTCTACAGGCTCCACAGATTTTTCCCAAACAGAGAAAGGAATGTATTTCTTTGGAGGGGTGACACCTAGAGAGCCCTTCCTTGTTTAATACAGTTTTATCCACATCAAAGGCTCAGACCCGCAGCCTTCTCCTCAACTGGCTGACGCTGCCTTAGTCAACTAACCTCCTGGGGATTCACTTCTTGTCTTTTAGGATAAAGTCCAACTTCTTAGCAGTGGTTTGCACTTTGCAGCATGCTTCCTTCTCTGGCTTGTGTCCTGCTCCACTCACAGACACCGTCCTCTGGAATAGTCCTGTTCTCTTATTGGCAATTCTATATATGTGCTGCGCGATGCAGGGGCTGGTGCATCTCTCTGCCAGGAATATCCTTGCCAGCCTGTTATGCCATCCACCTGGCTCATTCTCACATCTTCTTTAAGACTAGCCAATGACACCTCTGCAGGAAGTCTCCTTGATTAGCGGCACTCACCAAGTTCCCATCCCTCTCAGGTGTATTTTAGTATAAAGATTATCACATGGAATCTGAATCATCTGCTTGTCTCTCTCCTCCAATAAACTGGAAATGTCTTACGGGCATTGGGTTGTATTTTATTTATCTTTGTGCATCCAGAGCTTGACTGGGACACTGAAGATCTATGTTAAATGGAATCAAATTGAGTATGTTAAACATGGAATTTGGATCAATATATTTCTAAAGTCTTCTTTAGCTGCACAGGTCTCAAATCCTTTGTCCCAGAGGGTTTCTGGACAACATTTTGGATATTTGTCCCCAGATGTCATTACGGTGCAGTAAAGTAAGGCAAATAGGGGTATTCAAATGGTACCCACAATCAACTGAGTCACCAAGAGGCGAGGGATGTGTTACCTCCACAGCCCAGTAACTTGGCAAATTCCTTTTAATGAGGCTAAGCTGATACTTCGTACAAGGAGCTTCCCCTGTGTGGATGCTCATTTATTTTACGGCCATGGTAGGCTGAAGACCTGACTTTCTCAGCTGTGTGCCTTTCCCGTGGCCCAGGCCAGCACTCGGTTCCCAGGAAACTGGGTCGCCTGTGATAGGATGTCACATCGTTAAGATCCGGCAGTTTGGGAGGGAGCGGGCTGGGCGCAGCAATCAGGGAATTTACTGCTGGGAGATGGCGATTTCTTGCATTCTGCATTCTCCGATGTACAATGTCTTTGATTGCCAGCACTGTCATTTCAGGTTTGACATCTTTCTATGGAGAACATCTGTGGCATGCAGCTTTTCCGTACCGGCAAAAAGACAGACAAGACACTGCTAATTTTTTTCAATCACATGATACAGTCTGACATATACAGTAACAGGCTGCATCGAGGCTTGAATTATTTTTCAGCTTTATTAGACAACTAACAGTTTCTCATCTTGTTTCTTTCCCTTGGTTTTTCTAACTCTCACACCTTTGTGTCCACCGGGACTTCAGGGCTCTGAGGTGAGGCTGAAATGCTGGGTACTCCTTTCTCATTTCTTCAAGGGATATGGCATTTTAGAAATGGCTCTCAGCTGCATGGAAAAGCCAAAAAAGGGTCTTCAGGGCCCCTTCTTCCCAATATTCCCTGTTCTTCTGTAAATGTCCTCCTTTTGGCAGTCTCTGTCATATCTCCATCTTAAAATCTCCCACGTTCTTCACACTGTTCTAGGCTGTTCCGGACACGAGGGAAGGTGACTAAGAAACAGCTCTACACGAAACCTTAGTAATTTTATGTTCTAATTCCTTCCCATGCCCATCACACACAATGGCATTCATTTGATGAAGTTACTCTTTACCAGGAGTGATATCAAATGAGTCCCTATGGGAAGAATTTCAGGCATCAGTGGTAGTTTTTGAGGAATGAAGGATTCGAAGCTCTGCCACATACCTGTAATAAAATTGGTCCTGCCTTTCCCTGCAGTGCCCGATGCGACAACAGAGCACTGAACTGGCTGGCTGATATTGGTCCTGGGTGATGCACTAAATTGCTGCGAGGCCCTGGGCAAGATGACTTGCCACTCTGGCCACAGTTCTCTCAAGTGTAAAGGCAGGGAATGTATGTTAAATGGTATACACATTGCTTGCAGCTCTAAAATTCCTACATAGCAGGGAATGAAAGCTTCTAGAATGTTTTCAGAGTTTCCCACACCTTGGTATAGGGATGGTAACAAAGCTAATGACAAGGCAACTTACTCTGCAGATTTATTTTCATGAAGGCATCTTTCTTGCTTGCCATTAAGTGCGGTATAGATGCAGCAAAACACAAAACAAAAATAAAAACAGGATATGAGTCTAACCATGGAGTAGCAACAATTTTTTCCCATCGTCCTTTTAGTTAGTTTAAATGTTACTTATTTTCGTCCACACTTTGTTGAATACTTGACAGGATGTTCCTAAAAGGAAATTATATCTCCCTAGAAGTCTGGTTTCTGATGATATTTATTTTGGTTTATAGGATATATGCCAGATTGAACCAGACACTGCCATCTTTACAGCTATGTCGGGTATTGGAAGCTGCGCTGCACATTAATGATGACCACTCGTTCTCTTACATTCCGTCCATGAAGAGGTGCGGTCTATGCCCCCTACCTCCCTATGTGGTCAGGTTCTGGGAATGCTTTGAGTAATAGAATGTGGCAGAAGTGACACAAGATGTCTCCAGACCTGGCCCACTGAGACTGGCAGCTTCCACTTTCTGTCTCATGTAGCACCCACTCTACGACTACCCTTCCCGAGGAAAGCCAGATCCATGGAAGAAGTAGATGCATGACTCCCCTGAGACCACCATGCTGTGAGCAGCCCAAGCCACAGGAAGAGGTCCTGGAAGATGAGACACCACATGGAAAGAGAAAGAGGCCACGGAGCCACAAGACACTGGCCACGTGGGTGAAGAAGGCATCTTGGGCATGGATCGTCCAGCCCCTGCCGTCCCAGCTGATGCCACGTGAGTCAGAGAATAACCACCTAGCCAGTCCTTTCCCAAATTCCTGACTCTCACTATCTTGAGAAAAATAAAATGTTTGTTTTAACCACTAAATATGGAGTAATTTGGTGTGTAGAAATAGGTACCGGCAATAATCATGAGGGAGATGCAAACCAAAGCCACAATGAGATATCTCACACCTCAAAACAACAAGAAGTAACAAGTGTTGGAAAGGACGCAGAGAAAAGGAAACCCTTGTGCACTGTTGGTGGGAATATAAATTGGTGCAGCCACTATGGAAAACAGTATGGAGATTCCTCAAAAAATCAACAAAAGAACTACAATATGATCCAGCAATCCCACATCTGGGTGTATATCTGAAGGAAATGAAAACACTAACTCAAAAAGATATCTGCACCCCCATGCTCACTGCAGCATTATTTACAATAGCCAAGACATGAAAGCAACCTAAGTGCCCATCAATGGATGACTGGATAAAGAATATGTAGTATATATATACAAAGGAATATTATTCAGCCATGAAAAAGAACAAAATCTTGCCAACTTCAACAGCATAGATGGACTTTGAGGGCATTATGCTAAGTGAAATAGGTCAGAAAGAGAAAGACAAATACCATATGATCTCATTTGTATGTAGAATCTAAAAAATAAACAAACAAACAACTGAACTCATAGAGATAGAGAACAGATTGGTAGTTGCCCAAGATGAGGGGCAGGGAGTAGACCAAACGGGTAAAGATCATCAAAAGATGCAAACTTCCCGTTATAAAATAAATGTCATGGGGACATAATGTATAGCATGGTGACTATAGTTAATGATACTGTACTGTATATTTGAAAGTTTCTAAGAGAGTAGATCTTGAAAGTGGTCATCACAGCAAAAAACCCTGTAACTGTGTTGTGATGGATGGTAACCAGACTTATTGTGGTGATCATTTTGCAATATATACAAACATTGAATCATTATGTTGTACACCTGAAACTAATATAATGCTATATGTCAATTATAGCTCAATAAAAAAGAAGAAGAAGAAAATGAAATAAGTATCTGGAATGAACCATTAGGACTTCTAATGAGAAGAGGAGAAAGGAGACTGTTGCCCTTTTTAATCCAAAAGTGGCAGGGCAGTGTTGGGTGACCCTCTCCTGTGGGGCATCACCAGCTGGCCCTGTAACTCAAGGTCTCTTTTAGTTGGAATCAACAGGACATTGCTGCTTCATGAAGTCAAATATTTGCTCTCTGCTAATGAAGCTGTGGGGGCTGTCCATTATCAATCATTTGGAAGAACTTAATGGATCTGAAATCCTAGGTGGTCTGTGTTTGGACGGAAATGTGGAAAACCTCTTTTGCTCGCTGTTGCAAATGATGAATCAGCAGAAGACCACTTCACTTGAGAACAGGATTTGGAGAGTGGAAATAACCAATATAGCCTCCCAGATGGCTGCAGGTAAACTTCCATCCTGAGATGCCCCATGAGGCACTCTGTCCTGCCATGCAAACCTCACGCTTAATTTTGTTCCTGGGCTAGAAAAATTTTAGCCACCTTGAGCCTTTTCTCTAATTATTTTTAAAGTCTTCTAGATTGCCTTTCCCTCTCTGCTCAATTTCTGGGAATAAATCCTTCTAGGTCCAAGTTTGAGGGCTTTTAAAATTTTAGATTTATTAGCTTTTTCTGCTTTTTTGTGTGTGTTTTTTCAAATTAATAGTCTTTTTTTAGTACAGTTTTAGGTTTGCAGAAAACAATTGAGTGAATAGTACAGAGAGTTCCCATGAACCTCTCACCTCCCACCAATTTCCCCTGTTATTAACACCTTGCATTAGTGTGGCACGTGTATTACAATTGATGAGCCAATATCGATACGTTATTGTGAACTAAAGTCCAGTGTTTACATGAGGGATTCACCCTTTGTGTTGTACGTTCTATGGGTTTTGACAAAGTATAACGACAAGTATCCACCATTACAGTTTCTTTCGTTTCAGGGTTACAGAAGTTTTGCAAAGATAGTACAGTTTGTGTATGCCTGACACTCAGTTTTCCTCATTGTAAATATCTGGCACTATTATGGTACATTTGTCATGATTAATGAACCAATATTGATTCTTATTCACTGAAATCCATTCTTTACTCAGATTTCCTTAGTTTTTACTTAATGCCCTTTTGTTGTTGTTGTCCCAGGATACCACATTACATTTAGTCTTTGTCTCCTTGGGCTCCTTTTGGCTTTGACAGTTTCTTAGACTTTTCTTGTTTCTGATAACCTTTAAAGTTTTCAGGTATTTTGTAAAATGTCCCTCTCTTGGAATTTTTCTAATGTTTTTCTCATGATTAAACTGGGGTAACGTGTTTTTGGAGAGGAAAACCACAGAGGTAAAGCACCGTCCTCATCATATCATATCATATCAAGGGTACATGCTATCAGTGTGAGTTATCACTGTCCATGCTAACGGTGATGGTCTGGCTTGAGGTGCCTTTGTCAGGACTCTCCACTGTAATCTTACCCTCCTTTTTCCATACTGTCCTTTTTGGAAGAAAGTTACTATGCGTAAACCACAGTTAAGGAGTGGGAAATTAGGCTCTTTTTTTCTCTCCAGCTTTATTGAGGTGTAATTGACAATAAAATTGTATATATTTAAAGTATACAATGTGATGATTTGATATACTCCCACTTTGTGAAATGATTACCACAATCAGGTTAATTAACACATCCACCACCTCACATAGCTACCTTTGTGTGTATGTGGTGAGAATGCTTAAGATCTACTCTCTTAGCAAATTTCAGGTATACAATACAGTATTATGAACTATAGTCCCCATGCTGTACACATCCCTAGAACTCCTTTATCCTATAAGTGAAGGCTAGTACCCTCTGAGCAGCATCTCCCCATCTCCCTCCAGCCCCCCAGTCCGCGGTAACCACCATGCTACTGTGTTTCTATGAGTCTGACTTTTTTCTTTCAGATTCCATATGTAAGTGAGATCATACAATATTTGTCTTTCTCTTTCTGGTTTATTCCACTTAACATAATGTTCTCTAGGTTTGTTTATGATGTCACAAGTGGCAGGATTTCCTTCTTTCTTATGGCTGAATAATATTCCATTATATATATCTCATCTTCTATATCCATTCATCTGTTGACGGACACTTTGTTTTCATATCTTGGCTATTGTGAATAATGCTATGCTCTACTTTCTTAAGGGTAAAATATCTACACAAATTATTTGGAATTCTGCGCAGGAAAATTTGTTTATTCTCATTTATTTATTTAATCATTTATTTATATCAGTATAGACTCATGAATATTTAGTTTATATGTTGAGTTATAACCCAATACTACTTTGTTAATTTTTTTTGCTCAATATTTTCTGGCTTTGACCATTGCGAGCTGTTCCAATTGACTACTGTGTACTTTTGGCATACCCTCCATCATCGTAAGGTTTGAATTTCGTTTTGTTTTGCTTTTTGAGCACTTCCTTCCTTTCTGCACCACAAGACACTCCAGGCTTATCTTGTATATTTCCTGCCCAGTCCTAGAATAAGCCGCTTATCCAAGGAACACTGGTTCTTTTTATTGCAGAATGGTATTAGAAACCAAAATCTAGGTACAAAATTGTTCATTGATCCTGGGATGTCATTGCTCCTAGACACTCTCACTTGGCCGGGATATATGTGTGTAGACTAACCCATGTATATACACATATCTATAAATATTTCTCCATGTAACAGTCTGTATCTATATTAAACTAAACATAATTTCATACCGATGTCCAACACTGATCCATTACCACATGAATTATTCTAGCCTCTTCCCCCTTGTTTATCTATAATCTCCTACACCAATAGTGAGAAACATGGATCCCACTATCTGCCATCATTTTAGAATGCATGTATAGTGGTTTCAGAATTGTTAACTCAATTCTTAATTTGTTAAGATATGTTTTATGGCTTAGAATGGGGTCCTTGTTTGAAAATTTTCTATGTGAGCTTGAGAAGACCATATATTCTACTATTGTTGGATATAATATTTTATAAATGTCAATTAGATCAAGTTGATTGATAGTGCTGTTCAAGTCGACTTCATCTGCATTGATTTCCTGCCTGCTGAATCTATCAGTTACTGAGAGTGTTAAAGTCTCCAAGTATAAGAGTGGATTTGTCTATTTCTCCTTCAGTTATATCAGTTTGTGCTTCATGTATTTTGATATTCTGCTGCTAGGTACATACATACTTAGTATTGTTGTGTCTTCTTGGAGAATTGATCCATTCATCATTATGTGGTGCCACTCTCTGTACCTGACAACTTTCCTTGTTCTGAAGTCTGCTTTGTTTGAAATAAATATAGCTACTCCAGTTTTTTGTTTTTTTTTTTTGTGATTAGTGTCAGCATGGCATATATTTTTCTGACCGTTTAATTTTAACCTGTCAGAGTCCTTATATTTAAAGTGGGTTTTGCATAGACAACATATACTTGAATCTTGTTTTTGACCTGACAGTCTCTCTTTTAGTTGGTGTTTTCAGACCACTCATTTAAAGAGATTATTGATATATTTGGTTTAACATCAACCATTTTTGTAATTGTTTTCCATACCTAGGTGTGAAGTTTTTTGCTTTTGTTTTTTGGTATTTATTCTGCTTGATGATCTCTGAGCTTCTTAGATCTGTGGATTGGTGTATGTCGTTAATTTTGATAAGTTCTCCACTATTGTTACTTCAATATTTCTTCAGCTCTACTGTTTCTTTCTTCTCATAGTATTTCAATTATACATTTATTACAACTTTTAAAATTGCCTCGCAGCTCTCAGAAGTTCTGTTCTGTTCTTTTTTTTTTTTTTTTTAAAGATTTTATTTTTTCCTTTTTCTCCCCAAAGCCCCCCGGTACATAGTTGTGTATTCTTCGTTGTGGGTTCCTCTAGTTGTGGCATGTGGGACGCTGCCTCAGCGTGGTCTGACGAGCAGTGCCATGTCTGCGCCCAGGATTCGAACCGACGAAACACTGGGCCGCCTGCAGCGGAGCGCGCGAACTTAACCACTCGGCCACGGGGCCAGCCCCAGTTCTGTTCTGTTCTTAACACTCTTTTTCTCTTTGCATTTTGGGTGGGAAGTTTATATTGACCTATCTTCAAGTTCATTGATTCTTTTTTCAGCCTTGTCAATTCTACTCATGGGCCACAAGGGGATCTTTCTTATATCTTCACCACAAGGGGATCTTTCTCATATCTTCACCATGAACTGTGGGGGTCCTGTAGATAAAGCCTAGAAATATGTAAGGGCCCCCTAAAAATTCCCCCCTAAAGATGGTGGCCTCCAGAAGTTTCTCTCTCTCATGCTATTCCACACTCAGCCTCCAGAAATTCATAAAAATTTCCATTTAAATGTTTCTTAACACTTAACTAGTTTGTGAGTTCTGGCTTCTGCT
Organism: Equus asinus; assembly: GCF_041296235.1. Classification (NCBI taxonomy): domain Eukaryota; kingdom Metazoa; phylum Chordata; class Mammalia; order Perissodactyla; family Equidae; genus Equus; species Equus asinus. The sequence continues at coordinate 7,855,906 of NC_091804.1, read as the reverse complement.
CCAGATAAGCAGATCTCAACTGTAACGCTCAGCATTCACCATTCTCTCCTGATTCTGGGTTGGCCAATTTTCCCTGCAAACTCAATTCCCTTATGGATTCAAGAAAAGTCGTTGATTTCAGTTTGTCAAGATTTTCTTATTTCAAGAATAGGAGTAACAGCTTCCAGGCTCTTTAGTATCAGAGGTTTAGGTTCTGTGGGGAAGGCACTCCTCCGCAAAGGACAGTCAGGGCTGTCCTTTTGGGGAGAGGTTGTCTTGAGTCAAAATGTGCTGTAGGTTTTTTAAAAACAAAACTTTAAATGCAGTATGAATATATGAATCTACAAGGTCAAACAGTACAGTGAACTTAATCACCAAACTGTACTAATAACTTTTTCTGTTCACTAAAGCAGATATTATTAAGATACAATTTTGAAATTTAGTAAGGAAATCATAATATTTACAAAAATCTATGGATATGTATCCAATCAAGACCCTAATGTGCTCAGACAGAACTTTCTTTAAAGAAGAAGTTTTATTACTCAACAAAACCTGATTCGTTTCACTTGAGAAGCACCATGGGAACCCTGCAAATTAAATGACATCCAAAGGGCTTACCTGATTATCTTTAAGGCTGAACTGTAAAAGAAGAAACCATATACTTGTACATGTGAAAGTGTAAAGAAAAAACTCAGTCCTCTCCCAGTGTTGAGTTAGGAAAAATCTACATAATTTCTGTTTCTCCTTTATTCTCACACTACTATCACACTCACAACACTTATGACACCAAATGTGTGGGAGTTTGTTCCCCACACCAAGCACGTCTGCAACACCAGTTGAGTATCTTGCAATTTAACTCAACTTTGACACTATCTACCTGGAGATAGCATCAGATCCCACAGGTTAAGAGCTCAGCTCCACAGGACTGCCCCACTCCAATTTCAGATGCCAATCACAAGTCCTGGTTGTCATCTGCTCCTGACCAATCCACTATAAATTGGAGATTCCCATGACCTCTTCCTGAGGTTTGATTTTTTGCTAGCGTGACTCACAGAACTCAGGGAAACAGTTTACCTACTGTTTACCAGTTTATTATAAAAGGATATGATAAAGGATACAGATGAACATCCAGATGGAAGAGATGAGTTGGGCAAGGTATGTGGGAAGGGGTGTGGAGCTTCCGTGCCCTCTCGGACTCCCCACTCTCAGCATCTCCATGTATTCAGCAACCTGGAAGCTCTCCGAACCCCATACTTTGGGGCTTTTTCTGGAGGCTTCCTCACGTAAGCATGATCGATCATTAACTCCATTTCCAGGCCCTCTCCCCTCTGGAGAATGGGAGGCTGGCTGAAAATTCCAGGCTTCTAATCATGGCTTGGTCTTTCTGGTGACCAGCCCCCATCGAGGAGCCCACCAAGAGTCACCTCACTAGGACCAAAGACACTGCTACAATCCAGGAAATTCCAGGGGATTTAGGAGCTCTGTCCCAGGAACCAGAGACAAAGACCAACTATTAGAACAAAAGATGCTCTTAGTGCTCTTATCTCTTAGGAAATTACAAGGGTTTTAGGTGCTCTATGCCAGGAACTGGGGGCAGAGACCAATACGTATGTTTTCTATTATCTCACACTTCTTTAACTAGCCACGTTGAAGTTGGTTGTGTGTTTAATTGCCGTTGCACTGAAGACTGGGAAAAAAAAAAAAACGTATAACAGAAGATGGTAAACAATAGGCTCATCCATTTGAAAAAATTTTCTTTTTCTTCAGACCTGTTTATGAGGTAGGCACTTTAGAATTATTCTATCTATGCACATGAAAAGACACCCCGGGGGTCCTCTCTGTGAGCAAACCATGAACATCCTGTCGACTTAACTCCCCATGACTTCAGGAAAGATGAAGTATTGACATTGCTCTTTTATTTTCTATTCTATGCCTCGGTTTGTGTCCACTGACAGATGAGAAAGTTTCATGGGTAGAGTAATTTTTTTAATCTCTCTATGCCTCAGCAGAAATAGAAATCAAAAAGCAAAAGGTAGTCTGCGGAGAGTGGATGTTGGGAAAGACACTCCGTGAAGTGCGGGCTCTGTAGACAGCCTAGCTCGACTGGACGCGGACAGCCTCTGCTGCCATTCTTTCTTTACCCTCCGCCCATCACACGCCTCCTGGTTTCCCTGGTTAGACTGTGAGGCATGCGGCATTACCCAAATGAAATGCTTTCTGGAATCCAACCATTTTAGATCCAGGAAAGATCTTCAAGATAAAATATTCCTTACTCATTTCTCAAAAGAGAAGATTAAAGCTCTCTTGGAGTCCAATAATGTGCCCAAGCCCACACTTCTGAAGCACACACAGGGCAACCACCAGACCTCCCTCACTGCCATCTTTCTTTCATGACAGCAAACCAACCACCACATCAGCACTTTGAGTGACTCCTGCGTGAACTTGCCTGATGCTCTAGTTTTAATTTATTAGTAAAGGGAGGGATCTGAGGGAAGCTTGAGTCACTTTTCATTTCAGTGTGTTCTCCTCAATTAAGCTGTCCTTTGAGTCACGTGTTGTTTTTCCTTTGGACCTTTAATTGCCATTGCACCGAACATAAAAATAACCCAGGTTCTTAACATTTATATTTGCAGCGAGAACACTTGATTACGTCTCTCTTCATCAGTCCTACGTGCAAAGGCCACAGCCCTGTGCTCTACGAAGACCCTTCCTCCCTGGGGGCCTCTCTTCTTTGTGGGGGGAGTCAGCTTCTCCCCCGGCAATGGGCCGGGGGATTCAGTCTGCTGGAGTAACGAGCGCCCTTTCCTCTGCAAACCATCTGAGCTCTTGGGCTCCCTAGGGAGCCTGTGACCATGAAAAAGGCCCCTCGGTGGAGGTCAGAGTCAGACAGTCCCTCTGTCACAGTGTGCCCTGGCTCCCCACCGGGTCCGTGTTCCTTGGTTCCAATTCAGGGCTGCCCGGCCCTGTTTATTGCATTTGGAATCTTTCTCCATATGGGTTTGGTTTGACCCAGATTTTATGCTGGGCATGTTTGCTCTCTGCACCCAATCCTCTCCCCAACTCGGTCAATATTTGTTTTCTGCGTCAATACTGTTCCCTTTCTGGGTGTTTGCCTCATTGCCGTATTTGCCTTTCTTGCTCACTTTCACTCCCTTTTAATTCTCTCACTGTTAAATTTCTTTTAAAAGTTGCCTTGTCATCACAATTGCCATTTATTTCTCCCTGAGGCCTTTCCCTAGGCCCCTCACTTTGAATCCTCCTTGCTTCCTGTGAACAGTGACCTCCCCATGGTCCACTTTAAACTTTTAGCACAAAATAGCAAACTCTTTGACATGTGTGTCTTTTTTTTTGTATAAGGCTTTCTAATGAATTTTGACTGCTGGAGAAGATAGATTCTGCCTGAAAAACAACAGGAAAAGGAGACGAGGTTGTCGTTTAGCAATAAATACCCCTAAACTCATCAGCTTCAAAGAAATTTTATCCACTCTGACAAAGGTTGGGTAACGCATCTGGAATCAATGCCTTGGGAACTTTCCTGCCTCTGAGGTCAATAAGAAATGACCCAGAGACTTCCCACCCCTTGTTCCCTGTGCCTGGAAGGTTCTTTCTTCTACACACAGCCTCCCTAATTCCTGCTTGTACTTCAAGTCATGTATTACAAGAAAAAGTCACCCAGCGATGGACCTCCCACCCTGAAAGCCACACCCCGGACTGTGGCAAATTCCCCGGGATGCGTGACAGATTGTATTTTCCAAAAATGACCACAGCAAAGGCTGTGGTTCCACATGGTCTTCCAGAAATTTGCCACTCCTCCATCAAGAAGAGTCCATTCCCCTCCCCTTGAATCTGTGGGAAGGGGAGCTGGGAATCTGAATCTGTGGAGGTGAGCTGCCCTCGCCCAGCCACAGCCAAATTGAGGATTCATAAGAAAAATAAATGCTGGGTTTTTTAAGTCACTAAGTTTTGGTGTGGTTTGTTGCATGACAATAGATAATCGGATGAGAGGCAAACTGCCTGAGTATGGCCTATCATCCTAACACTACTGTTCGGCTACATGAAGCCTTTCATTTACTGAATCCTTTCATTGTTTATGTCCATGGTTCCTACGGTCCTTGGACTCCCCTTCTGTCACAAGGGCATATGCACCCCGCTCAGGTCCAGTCTTCTATTTGGGAGTCTTGGATGTCTCTACTCATTCCTGTGGCTCCCCTGCCCGGATCTTCGAGGATGGCATTCTCTCCAGCTTTGTCTGGGGCCTTTTCTCATGCTCCATTTGAATTATTTTATGTACAGTCATGGGTACACATTTTCTATCTACCCTCACTTCCTTGATGATGTCACTTTGAAGTATAGCTTTAATACCATTTTTATGCTGTAGACGGTAACATTTTATCTCCAACCTGGACCTCGCCCTGCACCCTAAACCATCCTGCTTGCTTGATCTTTACACTTGGATGAATAATAGGTACCTCAACCTTAATATTCACAGCTGGCCTCCTGATTTCCTACCACCTCAAAAATGCTCCCCTCCGTCTTTCTCATCTCAGTAAATGGCAATTCCATATATCCAGTTTTCTCAGTTTGAAAGTCAGAGAGAGAGAGATGAGAAAGATATGAAAGATATTCATTATAAGGAATTGGCTTATGTGGTTATGAAGACAGGCAATCCCAAGATCTGCAGGGTGAGTCAGCAAACTGGAGACCCGGGAGAGCTGAGAGTGTAGTTCTAGTCCAAAGGCCAGCAGGCTGGACACCCCGAAAAAGCCAATGTTTCAGTTTGAGTCTGAAGGCAGGAAAAATTATCTCATACTCAGGTGAGAGTCTGTCTTTGGCCTTCAACTGATTGGTTGAGGCCCACCCACATTAGAGAGGACAAGCTGCTTGGCTCAGTCTACTGATTTAAAGATTAATCTCATCCAAAAACACCCTCACAGAAGCACCCAGAAAAATGTTTGACCAGATATCTGGGCACCCCATGGGCCAATCAAGTCGACAAATAAAATTAACATCACAGATGGTGTGTAGTGTTTGCCTCAGACCCCCTTTGACCAGTTGTGGGAGCCCCTGCCTTGGCTGCTCTTGGCCTGTCTGTGCTGCCTATCTTCAGAGGACACCCTCGGGCTCCTGGGGCCACACTGCCCCTCTTGCTCAGAGGGCCAGCAGGCACAGAGGGCTGGGAGTCCCTTGGAATCTGCCTCCCCAGGGTAGCCCGGGGTGAATGACTGACTAACAGTGCTGGGGCATGAAGCCCCTGCCTCAACTTCAGGCTTCCTCACCCCCTGCCTGGGTTCTCCTGGGGTCAGTTCTTTCATAAAACCTTCCCACGGGAACTTTGACCTCAGGGGCTGCCTCTTGGGGAACCCAGCCTTAAAGCAGCCTTTCTTATTATACTTTGTTGGCTTTGATGAATATTGTCACATCTTTCCTGAAGCTGGTCCCTACTTAGTTTTAGGAGATGATCTAACATTTCCTGAAGTTTTAACATCATCAGATGATCAATTAAAAGCTTCCCTTCTGTCGATATCACTAAGAAGCAAACCTCAGCATTAGGGCAGCACAAGCTCTGGAGCCGGCACATCCCTCCCGCATGGGTCTTCCAGGAGCACAGAGTCTCCCTTGCTACAACGTCTCTGGGAGAGAAACTGCTCCTCCCCAAATCTCTGAGAACGAGAACTGGGGGCAGCCTGGCATTTGCTGCACCATATGCTTCCCCGTGAAATGAGAGCACCAGGGAAGAAGCCAGCTCTGGAACTAATAATAAGATCCAGTTAGCGTTTAATTTACACACAACGCCGATTTATTTTATAAAAGCAGGTTGTTTGAGAGGAACGTCTTTCCCTTCCCGGGCCCCTGGTGACTGCAAGGGTAATTACGGGAACAGCTCAGCTCTGCTCACAGTGTGGAAGCCTCGCGTTTCTTCAAACGACTTAACACCATGTGTCATCGAGCATCCCCTGAAGGGAGCTGGAAGGGAGAAGCCCACCTCCATGAGTGTAATATTCCTGTCCCTACTCGTGTATAGGAACATACTTTAATGACCTTTCAGCTCTTCTCTGTGCAAGGAGGTACCCAGGAGACTGGAAGCCACAGTCATTTAAAGAACCTGTTGATAAACACTGTCAAAGAAAGCCCAATAGAAGGTAGTTGCACAGCATTCTCTGAAGCCAGAGCATTTCAAGGGATTTTTTGCTAGTTGACGAATCCAGGTTGCCAAACCTTGCACATGTGCTTGCACACACACACACGAGTAAAAAGCCTAATGCCTGAGTGGCCTGTGATGAATGCTGACACGCTGTGAGAAAGGAGGATGAGAAGGGACCACGGAGGACTAAATGAGCATTTTACTCGTCAAGGCCCTCTTGATGGCCTGGCAGCATTCACAGCCCCATTTTGCATGTGAAACAATGACAGAGGAGACCACTGCCCATTTTCTTCCACTCTAAGCCTCACCCTCGTCTCCTCTCTGCTTCCCACCCCAGGTTTGGCCTCTTGACCTTCCCTGACCTTGACTTCAGGCCCAAGGCTTTACAGGAGATGAGACACCCTCTGTGACGTTCAGTGGAAGTCCACCAGGTGGACGAAGGCCGAGGGAGTCCCAGCAACACAAAGGCTTGGCAACAGGGAACGAGCCACAAGTCGGGAACTCAGCTCACCCATTATGGCTCAGCTCTAAAACACAAGGTAGACGCATAGGAAAAATCCACCCCGAGGAGAAATTCGTAGTCCGGCCCAAGTTTGAATTCAAATAGCTGGTGAAGAGCTTTGGTGGGGGAGGGACACATCCCACGAGGTTTTCAGGAAGATCCTTCAGGCAGCAGTGTGGATGATGACTTGATGGAGCAATAACGGAGGCAGGAAGGCTGCATGGAGGCTGTTGAGGTTTGAGGGTCCAGGTCAGAGGTAAGTGCCCAGGTACAGGGTAGGAGAGGAGGCCAGAGAGCAGACGTGTTTGTTGGGTAGAACTGGCAGGAAGAAAGGATTTTAGAGGTCACGTCATTGTGGCTGGAGATAGCACTATGGCTGGAGCCCAGAAAGCCGGTCTCCTTGGGACTTTTCCTCACTTCTGAAATGAGCACTGAGCATGTTATGGGCGCTCAGTAATCACTTGCTGACTCAATTGATCTGATATTCGTCTCGCATCTCAACCATTCTCTGGTAGAGGCAGTAAAATGATGAAATAGCAAATAATGTAACTTTGATGGGTCTCATAAATTTTCTGGATCTCTGTTTCTGCATTTATAAAGTGAGCGGACTGGACTAGGGTCCCGGCTGATCGTCTCCAGCTCTCATACTCCAATTCAGCCAGTTCTCAGGAAAGTGAGCTAGCTGGCAGCCGCCTTCTGGGGAATGTTGGAAGGATTCTTGAGAGATGATCAGACTGGAAGAGCATCTTCCAGACCCCTCCAAACCCAAGGGTAAGTAAGAGATTGCTGCATTAATTGATTCATTTGTGTTATTCACAGGCACTGAAACAGTCATGGTCTGCAATTCCCTTTAGTGGAGGAAATAAAATGAGACCTGGGGTGGGGGTAGGGGGTCCCCGGTTTCCAAGGTAGGCTTACTGGTGGTATAATATTCTGTTTTTATTTAAAGTGAGTTTCCAGTTGGCTGAATTGATGCTGCCTTTGACACCTACTCAGTGCTCTGAATACAACCTGCTTCTCCTGGCTTTGTTCTCCCCAGGCCCTGAGAGGAGATCCTTGGATTGTTGATGAAAAGCTATTCAGCGACAGCCTGCAAGTGTTTCACTGATAACATTCTCTTGACTGATTCACCAGGGCTTCCCCAGTGCAGGTGGGAGCCTGGGGCTGGGTCTCCCCAAACAGGTGTCACCAGCTCTGGCCTTGAGCCTTCAGAATCTTGTGGGCAAAGAATCCAAACAGAGGGCAGGAAGGTTCCCAGTGCAGCCTTGTCCCAGACTTCACCCCTGCTTAAGTCACTTTCTCGGCTAGTACTCCGGCCCACTAGCACACTGTTTTCCCTTGTCAATTCCATGAAGCGAGTGGGAGGCTATATCGTGAACACTGTGTGCTCCAGGTTTAAAAAAGAAAGAGAGGAGAGGTTCTGTACAGCTCTGCAGAGATTTCAAAGCCAACCCTGGATTACTGGGTGAAGGGGAGGCAGGGATCACATAGGAGCGAGTGCGCAGGGCTGGAATTTCCCTCAGTGGAAGTGCTGGCAGGAAAAGGCCCCTGGACTCAGCAACATTGGTTCTAATCTTAGAGCTTCCTCATCTATAAAATTATGGTGGGGAATTATCTGGTCTGGACTGCCTCTTCCAGGTCTGAGGTTCCTGGAAATGCAGCCCTGGTAGTTAATATTGGTTGTTCTTGACCAGCGAGGTTAACAGGAAGAAGCCAAGAGAGAAACATCAGCGCCCTCAGATCCTTCTATCTACAGGCTTGGATAAGCGCTATCCAAGGTGCTAAGGAGTTGAGGGACCAGAATAATTTTTCCTGCAAACTAGGAAACTTCTGAAAATGGACGAGAAGGTCCTTAATGTTTCCACCAGGACAACAAGTCCAAACTGGGACAGACGGACACCTCGAGAGAGCAGCGTCCCTTGGGTAAGATCACCCTGGTGTGGGCTTCACTGGGGCTTCTCTTCCTGCTCGCGATGACTGCTTGCTTCCCACCACTCTCCCTCTGTGTCCTGGATTAGGCCTCTGGCCCTTGTTGGTCCACTTTTTATCAAGCACCTGCTATCAAACTACTCTTTGTCAGGTACCTCGTATCAAACTGTCTGTGTGGTCGATTATTGCAAGAACAGCTCTTTTACCTATGCCCTTAGGTAGTCCCCTCCCACATTGACTCTGGGCTTAGCCATGTAACTTGCTTTGGCTCATGGAACATTAGCAAGCATACTGCAGACAGAAGATTGAAAAAGGTTTGTACATTCAGGCACCATCTCTTGTTACTTTTAGAATTTTGCAGTTGTGTTGCAAATAACTCAAGTTAACCTGCTGAATGATGAGAGACCACATAGAACAGAAAAGAGCTATTCCAGATGAGGCCATCCTAGACCAGCCAGACCTCAAACAATTTAGGTGTTGATTGCAGACACAAGAGCAAGTCCATTTGAGATCAGAATACACTTTTGGCTAAGCCTATCCTGAATTGCCAATCTATAGAATTATGAGCTAAATAAATGGTTGCTGTTTTAAGTCAACAAGTTTGGAGTGTTTGTTACACAGCAAAAGCCAACTGATACACCTCTTGTTGTAATAGGAGCTGGAGAGATGATCCACACATAGCACCCAGTGCTGTCCCTGACATATAGTAAATATTCAGTAGATGGTAGCTGCTAGGATCCCGTGGGGCGGGAAAGTACTGAGGAAGTAAGAGTGGTGTCTGTGTCCTCAAGGCCTTCCCTAACTATGATTATGTGAGTGAACCTGCTCTTGTGAAATGATAAGAGAATAATTCAGAGCACTGTGTCTTTGAGTACAAAAGGATTTTTACTAATATCTGAATAGTCTCACAGAAGTTTCTTCACAGTTTGTACCTGAAGAACAGAAACGATGATTACATGGAGAACCTTGTTCTGACCCCTAAGATGAAGCGGGTGGGTTTGATTTCTTGTTACCAAGGGAACCTCTTTCAATAAGCCTTGAAAAGATAATTACTCCGTGTGAAGACTTGCTTTGCATCGCACACAGATACAGTTCCCAGACAATATATTTACATAAGAAATAACAGATGCATGTCCAAATCCCCCATGTTATGAATGAGGAAACTGAGGCACAGAAAAATTAAATACGTGCTCAGTGTCTCAGAGCATATTAATGGCAGAAGTGGGACTAAAAAGGGAGATTCCTGCCTCCTAGTCTAGTGCTCTTCTCATCCCTTTGTGCATTTTTTTTATTAATGTTATGATAGATTACAACCTTGTGAGATTTCAGTTGTACATTATTGTTAGTCATGTTGTGGGTACACCACTTTCCCCTTTGTGCCCTCCCCCCACACCCCCTTTTCCCTGGTAACCACCGATCAGATCTCCTTGTCAATATATTAACTTCCACCTACCTTTGTGCATTTTTATGGCTATCTGCCAATGAGGCAGTATGCAGTTTTTAAATATAATATTATTTTTAATTCTTTAAGGTAGCAATTAATAATTGACAACAACTCAAAAATACAGCAGAGCACAAATTAGATTAAAATACCATATAGTCCCTTCATCCAGAAATAATCACGGTTAATTTTTCATATATATATATCCTTCTAATCACCTTTTATAGACACATAATATATTTTTAAAAGAAGAAGAAAGATCATGCTACACCATATTTTAACCTGCTTTTTTCCTTTAATACTTTACTGTAAGTGTGTGTCCCTTGTGATTAAATGTGCATCTTCAGCATCATCTTATCAACATAGTTTGTCTCCCTGTGGCTTTTACATACACAGACTGGATAAGCTTGACTCTCCAATCAGGTCTGTCCTGAATTTCTTCTGCCTAAAGGGTCAGCCTCAATTTGCTCCAGACACAATTCTAGTGTGTCCCTGGAATCCAAAAAGAAAGAAACCACCTTGGTCACAGCCTCAGGAAAAGAAGCCACAGCCCACAGCTCTAAGACATCAGGAAAAATGCTTAGCACCGTTTAGGAGAAGAGAAATGAGTATTAAAATTGCAGTGACCCTCTTTCTCTTGTTAAATTGGAAAAGATCAACAAGTCTGCCAACATGTTGTACTGGAGCACACACAGAGTGGAAAAGTCGGCACCCTTGTGTATTGCTGGTGGGAAGGGAATCGGTACAGCCTCTTTGGAGAGAAATTTGGTAAAATCTATTAAAATCCCAAGTACGTACATCTTTCAACTCAGCAATATCTTTCTAACTCTAGGAAATATCATTCATACTTATCTTTCCAAGAGCAAAATGTTATGTACTTGAAGCTAATGATTATAGCACGGTTTCTAATCAAGAAAGACTGAAAACATCTTAAATAACCATAAATAGGGGGTTAGTGGCTTCTCCATAGAATACGAAACCACACAAACACAAAGAAGAATGAGGATGCCTTCTTTGTACTGGTGTGGGGCAAGCTTGAAAATTAATGTTAAGTGGGAACTGCAAAAAACAGAATAATACATACAGTGTGTTGCCATTTGTGTAAGATGAAAAGTATATTGATTATCTCAAGAATTCTCAGAGAGTTGTTTGTTATTCAGAATCTTGGGTACCATGGAAACTGATATCTTTGAACAGGTAGCAACTTGGGTTGTAGTTTTGGCAAATCTACACTGATTAGCAGCAAACGAGTTGTGCTTCTCCTGTCACTTGTGTTTATGCACCACTCTCCTTTGTGTGTGTGTTTTTTTTTTCCTACAGATGGCTGCTTTTCTTATCAACATTGGGCAAATTCAACAGCGTTAAAGGATAGAAAAAGGTAACTTCTGTGTTAGCATAAGACGTTGATTCACCAGACCAATACCTATGTTTGACCTTTTATAAACAAATCCTTTGACACAAGTCCTAAGTTAGCCCATGGGACTCCAATCAAATCATGAGGTTGAAAAGGGAGGGGAGAGCGCTGCCACAATCTTCTCAGTTGCTGCAGATTATTGAACGCCGGTGATTCGGGCAGAGAAGGTCTCCTACAAGTAGAGACTAAGCGCCCGAAGCAGGCAAGCCTGGACTTACAACCCAGTTATGTCCTGGGTGTGAGCAAAGCATTTTCTCTGATGCCTTTGGTGGTAACACACAGTTTTCCAGGCCACCTCTGACCTTTACAGGGTAGAGCCATAAGTCTCCTGTTACATGAAAGAGTCCTACATCTGCAGCCAACTACTATCAGCTCTGTTCTGCAAAAAGATGGCCCTTAAGTCAGGCCCAAGACCTGTCACTATCCTCACTTCTCCAGCTATTGTGGCTTTGTCTCCTTTATGTCATCCTTCTCAAAGCACGGAATTCAAGGTCTTCCACACATTCCTACCTTCCGCTAGAAGTGTGACAGTCATGGATCATACCGTTAGATGGCTCAGCCAGATTTTCAGAGCTTCAGTGATCTCGAAGCCTATTCTGTTTGGTTTTTAAAAGTATTCTTATCTTCCTACATGTCCATGAATTGCTTAGGGCAAGAAACCCAAAGTCCAAGGACTTCAAGATTCAGGTTTGCCTTAATCTTTGTGCCACCTGATGTCCTTTGGCAGGTACTGTCAAGATCCCTTTCATAACCTCTCAGTTCCCACCTCCACACGCTGAAAACAAATGCCAGTGATTCCCTGACAGAGGGCTCTCTTCTTGCTTGTGTACAGAGCAAGCCAAAGTGCCAGAGTCAATGTCCCTGGAATCATCTTCAACCAATGATGAATGGAGAGCTGGTCCCTAACGATCTCGGTTTTCTCATCCTTCCCTTGTGATAACCTTAGGTGTGTTCTACACAGTCTCCCAGAGTTCTCCAGATGCATTACACTCCAGTTGGCCAAAGTGGTAATCTGCTTGATTGTACACATAGTTGCAAATGCAGCAGTAATGTGATATAATAAAGTATCAGGAGAAATTCTAGTTAATAATACATGTATCAGCCAATACTGGATTGAAAAAAAATTTTAATCCATGGATAAGCTAGCTGGTGAAGAGATAAGAGCATTCTTTGAAGAGTAGAAATAAGGAGAAAAAAGCAAAATCCAAGGAGGTGAGCAATGCTGCTTTCAACATTTTCTCTGTGGTTGTCTCTGACCTCAGGTGCCCTAAACCTCGAACTTTAGTGGGGCATGTAATAGGGAACAAGAGACAAGACTTGGGTCCAATCTGGCTGAGGGACCTGATCAAGGATCCACATATGAGGTAGGGACCTTTAGAAGGCAATGTTCTGGGGTGTAGACTAGGAAAAAAACACTCTGCTGATGAGAGAGAGGGTGGCCAGCCACTCATCTGGCATCGGCAATGGGAGGAACAACAATAATAAAAATTTTTACAAGAAATTTGTTTAAAAACCTGTGACCATAAGCCACCATCACCAAGTTGGAGGCAGATTTATGTAACTCATGTGTCCTGAAATAATCCAAGCTCTGACCCTAAATGTCAGCTTTCCTGAGTTGGTAGGACCCCAAGAGCTGGTGGAAACAAAGGCACATCCTTTTTGGAGCACCATCCTCTTGACTCAAAATTCCAAAGCATTCCCAGAGATGAAGTTTGAAACAAATGAGCTCACGATCAAATATCACCAACTGGAAATGTGATGCAGGAATACAAGACACTCAAAATTTACCAGGTATATTTGAAAAAGAACCAAATGGAACTTCTTAAGAACTGTTATAAATAAAACGTGAAATTCAGGGGGTGGGGAAGATAGCAGATTAGACACATCTGAGATGAGCGTCCATGAAGGGAAAATCGATCTGAACAGAGGACCCAGCGAAGTGCAGAAGATGCAGCACAGACAGTATGATGGGGATAGAGTGAAAAGGCCTAGCATGCATGATCAACTTTCCAGAAAGAAAATTAAAAGGTAATATCTGAAGAAACAGTGGCTAAGAAATTTCCAGAACTGCTGAAAGAATTACATTAATTCTCAGATCAGAAAGTACCTTGATCCTGATCAAGATGAATAATAAGAAACCCATATGTAAATATAGCCTAGTAAGGCTATACAGTCCCACATTTTTTTTCAGTCTTCTAAATAGCCAAAAAAAAAGAAATATATGACAAATAGAAAGAGAGTGGCTGTGTCAATGACAACAGAAAGCACAGGACTGTGGAATAAAATTTTTCAAACTGAAAAGAGAAAAATAACTGTCAGTATAGAATTGTACAGCCAGTAAATGTAAATTCGAAAAAAAAAGAAGGTTAAATGAAGACATTTACAGACAGACAAAGTGGAGACTTTTCTACCAATAGACTCTAACTATAGAAACTTCAAAAGATAAACTTCAAACAGAATGAAATATATGCCTGGAAAATCTAAGATGCAAGAAAGAAAGGTAAGCAAGGAAAATGATAAGCCTGTCACAGTAAATTAAAGGAATTAAAAAGTAAAGTTGAACTAAAATCCCTGACAATAGTAAGAAATCAGGAGGCGGTGATTAGAGGTAAAATATTCTCAAGTGCATCCTATTTTGTTTGGGAGAAGCATAAAGATTATCCTGAATTTTCGACCTTGCTAAGCTTATGTTAGACAAGTACGTTAGATTGCCTAGGGTCTATGAGGAGGCCTTCTGGGTACGGGGGTTACATTTCTTAATCTAGATGCCCTTTCCATGAGTGTGTTCATTTTGTGAAAGTCCAGGAAGCTGTGCACTTGTGATATGTACATCTTTCTATATGTAAATTATACTTCGGTAAAAATGTAAAACGTAAGGAGGGAACTATCTAGGATAACCGCTGAAGTAGTAGAAATAGAATCTATAAATAGGATATCATTCCCAACAAGGAGAGGACGAAAGTGAATTAGAGAAACTCGCACATGATCCAAAAGAAGACAGACAAGGTAAAAAGTAAAGTAAAATAAGAAAAGAAGCATGAAAAAGGTAAAACAAAAAAGAAAATATAAAATAATAAGAGAGAATTCAAATATATTGGTAATGACAATCAATGCAAATTTTGTTAATGGACAAAAACCCACAGTCTGTTAAGAGACAAAGATTTACAGACTGCCACAGGATCTTTTAAAATGTGAAGCAAGAGGTATTTCTAAACATACCTAAGACAAGTGACATGAGATTTTAAGCAAATACTCACTAAAAGAGAGTTGCTGTGGATTTATTAATATTATTCAAAATAGACTTTCTGGGCAAAGCATTATTCAGAGGTAAAATGGTCACTAAAAATTGGGAAAAGTTTCAATTCACAAATACATTACAGGAATTCTAAATTTGAATGATATTAATAACAGCTCTAAAATAAATACTTTGTCAGAAGACTGGAATAAATTGGCAAATCTGCTACGGTAGTGGGACATGTTTAACTCAACCTTCTCTGTGATGGAATCATCGAGAAGAGAAAAACAAAAAGCATAGGACAGAGAAGATTTGAATAACAGCAGGCAGCAAGCTTCCTTTTAAAAAAAATATCGTCCTTGGGAAAAAGAAAAATCGTTCTAAAACATGACTTCAGTCCTTGAGAGAGCAATAGAAACAGCTTATCTCTGGATGAGTTTGTTTAGAATGTTCTTTAAAAAAACTAAAACAAAACACTATGGATTTTGTTTTTCTGATTCCAAAACCACTATAATATGCTCAAATAAAATTAGAAGTTCTACTAATACTGTGAGGCATTTTGTTTTCCTTAGACCTCCCAAATCTCGAACACGTGGCAGGAAGTGTTTTTAATGAGTCTGTGTTCTAAGAGTCACACACATTGTCAAACTCAGTACAGGTGATCACAGTCCTATCAACTAATTAGGCCTCTCCACTCTGCTTTGATGCCTGGAAAATTACTGGTTTGAAATTATAGAGATTAAAAAACCAGGTCAGTGTATTAGCTAAGGTTACAGGATCCAATAAAGACATGGGTTTCTCTGTTCAATTAGAGGGTGGACTCAAGAGCAGGGTAAAAACTGAACAAATACTGTTTTTATCAATTGGAATTTTCCAAAGTCCCTCCCTGAGCAGTCTGTACTCATATGCAGCGTTTAGGGGTCAAAAGCCTAAGCAAAAGAGAAGAATGAAGTAAGATGGAGAGTGGGGCATAGGTTCTGTGGTTGTCCATTTAGAGACAACAGTGAGAACAAGTCCACTGGTTTCACATCATGAGCCCTGGTTCTTTCCTTCTTTTCCCTGATAAGCAGAGGCTCCATAGTGTTAGTCATTTTGCAACCCAACAGGGAGCCACTTAGAAAGGTTTGCTTTCTTTTTTCAAAGGACTTCCAAGCATGGAGAGAAACTCTTTAGGTGGTCAGTGTATTCATTTTCCACTGCTTCCATAACAAATAACTGCAAACAGTGGCTTATAGAACACAAATGTGTTACCTTAAAGTTCTTTAAGTCAGAAGTTCAACATGGGTTCACTGAGCTAGATTCAAGGTGTCAAGGGCTGTGTTCATTTCTGGGGGCTCCAAGGAGCATTTATTTTCTTGCTCATTGGTTGTTGACAGAATTCAGTTCCTCTCCATTGAAGAACCAAGATTCCTTGCTACCTTTCAGCTGAGGACCATTCCCAGATTCCTTGGCTCGTGGCCTCCTTTCCCCATTTTCACAGCCAGCAATGATGAGTCAAGTCCCTCTTATGCTTCAACTCTCCCCTTCTTCATCTTCTCTCTCAGCAGCTGGTAAAGGTTCTTTGTTTTTAAGGATTTATGAGATTAAATCGGGCCCACCTGGATAATCTAGTCTACTCTCCCCATCTCAAGGTTCATAACCTTAATAACATTTGAAAGTCCCTTTTGCCATCCATGTAAGGCAACGTATTCATAAATTCAGGGATTAAGGCAGGAACATCTTTGGGGTACCTTTGTTCTGCAAACCACAGTGGATAAAGCTGTGGTCCTAGAACAGTTTAGGTCTCACAGTTTGGGGACAAAGTTGGCACTTTGAGCTGCAGAAAAGGTCTTCACTGAGCTGGGAGCCCTGCAGAGCAGATGTCAGGGGCGGGGTTGGGGTTCTGTTCTCTACTCTTTTCCTGTTCTCCTGTCCCCTCCTCCACTCCCTAGCTGCAGGGTCCAAGCCCTGGGGTGAGGAAAGTCCAGAAGGTAGAGCAGTCCTTACTGGACTGTGGATCTTTGCACTGGCTGACCTAGTAATTGGCTAAAGAGCCCTTTCACAAGTTCTTTAGAGACTCCCTACGGGGCCTCTCTCTCCTACAGCTCTTTTGAGCAAAGGTACATCTATATTCAGGTGGTCAAATGCACTCCTCTCTTGGCCTCTAGACATTCAACAGAGCTTGTCTAGCACATCTCTGCTGTGATCTCCTTACCCCTTTGGTCACAAACCAGATCTCTTTCTTGGAACTCATTGGTCCATGAGAAACAGTGGTGCTCTCTCCACTCTTCCAATGTTCCTGTGATGGGAAGAAACAGGAAGTCAGCTTTCAGGGCTCACACATGGTGATAGGTGGAGGTCCAACTGGGGATTTGACCATATGACATGAGACTCATGAAGAGTGGGAGACAGTAATTAAGATGGTGTAGAGAGGGAATCAGCAAGTCAAGTACCCTGTGGGCTCTAAGACAAAATCTTAGGCTCAGGTGGGCTTCCCCAGGTGAGGAGATAAGAATTTGAAGGCAAGCAGTTTACCTGGAAGATTCTTTCAACACTGGCAAGGAATTAGGGACATGATATAAGGAAGGGAAGGCAGCCTATAAAGGGTGTGTCATTAAGTCAGCCATGTAATGGGCAACTGAAACTTCATCCCATGGGAGAGCCTGAGGAAACAGTGTGGAACACACCTCAGCGCTATCTCAACTGGGGGCGAGGGAGCTGGGGTATTTTACACTCTCTCCCATCACTCCTCAGTTGAGCGTCCTTCTGCGAGATGTTTAACGCCCAAGCACTTCCAGTCTGTGCAAGCAGAGCAGCCTTGTTGAAATGTCCCCAGTCACAGAGATGCAGGAGCAGGTATCTGAAGTCATCAGCTGCACACTGACATGGTAGAGTTCCGGCCAGACGCCTGATGCATCTGGGGCCCAGAGTGAAATGAAAGGGAAGCTTAAGAGAAAAGCATGTGGGCTGTTGTTGAGCCCTAAGCTCTTTAGAGAGAGAATGTCCTAAAATATGCATAGAGATGAATCAAGAAGCATAAATGAGGCTTCAAAGTAGAAAGATATAGGGTTCAAGAGGCCAAGAGTATCACTGTGACTTGGGAACCAGGACTAGCACATAAAATGTCAGCATTAGAAATCAGCGTGTAAGAAGAGCTCATCTACATGGCATAAATGAGAGTAAGTGCTGTGGGGAATCAATGAGGCAGAAGTGAGCAAAGCCGTTATGGAGAAAGACTGACTGTGACCCGTGTCTTAGAGGTTGGGTAGGAATTAGCAGAACTCTTCTCATAACTTGCTTTGGTCACCTTTTTCAACTGTGACGTTTAATTAAACTCAGGAGGAAAGTGAGAGAGAAAATGAATACGTCAACACCATGAGGGGTGAGGAGCATCTCTGAAGGCTCATTCTAAACACGGCCATGGGGCTGTCCCCGGGCACATGATGAACGCTGTTGAAGAGCCTGGGTTTGCTGTATGCTGACGTTGTCTCGGACGAAAAGATCCTGCAGTGTTATTTCAGGGCTGAAATAGCTTTCTCAGCTCCCTGTTATTAATTTGCTGAAGACTCATTCAGAGAAAATAATTAGAGCTGTTTCAATAATGTGTTTGCTTTACCACTTTCAATTAAGGACAAGAACATAGTGAGAGAGAGCACACATGCGTACAACAGTGGAAGGACTTTTTTATGTTGCCACCATTCCTTCATGCAAAATTACACAAGATTTTCTCAGTTATTTTAAACTAATGAATCCCCAAGTTGTTTTATTTTACACAGCTTTATTAAGGTATAATTAACATACAATAAATTGCATATATTTAAGGTGCACAATTTTGACAAGTTTTGACATATTATACATGATGAAACAACTACTACCACCAAGAGTGAGCATAGCCATCACCCTAAAAGGTTCTTTGTGCATTTTTTAAACCCACCCTCTGTCGCCGCCTACCCCTACTGGCACTCCTGCCCCAGGCAAACACCTGCTTTCTGTCACCGTAGATTAGTTTACAGTTAGAATTTTATAATGATGGAAACATACAGTATGTACTCTTTTTCATCTGGCTTCTTTCACTCACCATAATTAATCTGAGATTCATCTGTGGTTTTTTTATGTATCAGCAGTTCATTTACTTTTTATCATTGAATGATCTTCAAGTTTGCAAGTTTGCAAAATCTAATATTTCTTCAATTTTGAGACATGTCCATTGTATTAGTTTCCTGGGGTTGCCTTAACAAATTACCACAAACTGGATGGCTTTAAGCCACATAAATTTATTCTCTCACAGTTCTGGAGGCTAGAATCCAAAATCAAGGTGTCAGCAGGGCCATGTTCCTTCTGAAGGCTCTAGGAAAGAAGCTGTTCCATGCGCTTCTCCTAGCTTCTGACGTTGCCAGCAATCTTTGGTGTTCCCTGTTTTCTAGACACATCACTTCCATCTCCGCCTCCGTATTCCATGGCATTCTCCTTTGTGTGTCTGTCTGTGTGTCTCCTTTCCTCTTCTTAGAGGGCCTTCGTCATATTGGATTAAGTGTTCGCCCACTCCAGTATGACCTCATCTTAACTAATTACATCTGCAATGACCCTACTCCCAAATAAGGTCACATCCTGAGAGTCCAGGAAGGACATGAATTTGGGAGGACACTATCTAACCCAGTACAGTCAGCCCTCCCCATTAAACTTTACATGGCTCTGTTAAATTAAGTTAGGAAGAGAGAGTGAATTTGACCTATCTTGAGATAATATGAGCCGAGAACCCCATTTCCCAAAGTGTGCTCCAAATAATCACATCTGAAATCACATTCTCTAAAAATAGCATAACGTGGTCAAAAAAGTTTGGTGAATTCTGGGTTAAAAAGCAGTATCTTTATTGAAGCCTTGTCAAATCTTTAACATGTATAACAAGAATAAACTTGGCTCTTTTCATTGCGTTTCTCAGCACAGCATTGCTTTCAGAAGTGCTACAAAAGAATTGAAAAGCAATTTAAATCTTTATTGCAGAACTCTTGAAAAACACCACAAGGGAAATATACTACATTATGTATGGTAAAAATGCCCCCAAATCTTTACCCATTTCCCCCAAACCTACCAACCACCTGACAGCAGCTGCCCCCAAATTGTAGAGCCATCCCTTTAAATAAACCTCCCCAAATCTTTCTCCCAAAATAAAAT
Organism: Equus asinus; assembly: GCF_041296235.1. Classification (NCBI taxonomy): domain Eukaryota; kingdom Metazoa; phylum Chordata; class Mammalia; order Perissodactyla; family Equidae; genus Equus; species Equus asinus. The sequence continues at coordinate 7,836,113 of NC_091804.1, read as the reverse complement.
CTGAGCTGATCTTGTCTCTTTTGTCCCCTCCTCTCCTCCCACCTTCCCAAATTCACTTTTTTAGAAAAAGGGAAAATTCACTGTTCTCTCTAATGTAGAAAAATTCAGCCTTTAGGAATCTCCCTGGTTTTCCTTCCTGGCTAATGCAAACACATTGAAACCATCCTAGAGAGTACAAAAGGAGGCGTGGGGAAAGGTTGTGAATAACAAGGAATTCTACTGAGCTACGTGGTGCCGGAGTGGCTGAACCCAGAAAGAGGTGCTGAGGGAAGGAAAATGGTGGATGCTCCAAAAAAATGCTCCATCTCTTTGCTCCAAGGCTTTCTGGAGAACTTCTAAACAATGAAAATTGTTATCTTTGATGCCCGAGTTGGCCTACTCAAAAACAGTCTGCCCAAATGGACCTCTCTTTGCTACCTTCTGGAAAATCAGTTTACACAAAAATTGTGCAAACAAGATTTACTGTTACCAGACTGTCAAAAGTCTCGTTTTCTCCCTTCTGTTTTAGGACTCCTGTTTTTGCCATCATTCCTTGGCTCGGTCTACCAACTGACTCTTTCTCAAGTGAGTAAACAATCTGTCTGCAAAATAAACTAATAAGCAGGATGCAAAAATAACTAACAGATGTCTCTGAATTGTTCTTTGACAAGAAACATTATTTCTTTTTGTCCTGGTCACACAAACTGTACTTCACTATTATCCAAGAGGGGTATACCATGTACTATAGCTTTTTCCAAGGTTCTACATTTGCCTTTTAGAGCCTTTTTAACAATACGTGAACAATAGCGAAGGTGTGGAAGCAACCCAAGTGCTCATCAACTGATGAATGGATAAAGAATTTGTGGTATATATATATATACAATGGAATATTACTCAGCCATAAAAAAGACAAAATTGTGCCATTTTTGACAACATGGATGAATCTTGAGGGTATTATGCTAAGCAAAATAAGTCAGACAGAGGAAGACAAATACCATATGATTTCATTCATATGTGGAAGATAAACATATAGATAAGGAGAACTGATTAGCAGTTACCAGAGGGGAAGGGCGTCGGGAGAGAACAAGATGGGTGGAGGGGCACATATGTATGGTGATGGATGAAAACTAGACTATTGGTGGTGAGCATGATTCAGTATATACAGAAACTGAAAAATAATAATGTACACCTGAAGTTTACACAACGTTATAAGCCAATATGACCTCAATAAAAAAATGATACACGAGAGGCTTCGAATGCTGATCCCCTGCCCGCCATTCAACAGTGTTGTTATCAGCTTAGATTTGTTGCAGACCCGCAATGTTTTCAGTTGAAAACCTCTAAGAACTAGGCAACCAGCCCATTGGACATTTACTATTCATGGGATATACTCAAAACACAATTTAATTTTTTCTACCATTTTCCCTTTAAAGTAAATTCCCTCCCCCTGGGTAAAAATTTGAGTAGATCTGATGATTTAAGCAATAGACAGTATTATTACCACTTTAAACAACACACAAAGCCTCGATTTAGAAATTAGTTATCCCCTCCTTGATGGTGATGAAACGTCTGTATGTGATTCAGTGCTGAATCTCTCACCTTCCAGCTAGGCCCCTATGGCCTGTCAGTTTTCAAGGGGTGGAGGCAGAGTGATCCTTCTCCACTCTTTCCCCACACAGTACTCTCCTCCTGCACATGCTGACTGCAGAATCTGCCTCCTCTTGGGACTAGTCGAGGCAGAGCTGGGCTTGTGGAAAGGCTACGCTCTGACATACTGGATGTATTTTTCACCTTATGTCAGGACTTTCTGGAGCCAGGCGAACGATTGCCAACCCTCTTTCTTTGAAATGCCTTTGATGTTCTTCCAGAAGCAAATCCCACAATGCTTCTCCTCTGGCCAGCCACTCCACGTCCAGCCCGTGGGTCACATGCTCACCATTGGGATCTCATCATCCCTTTGAAGAGGTCCTCTTGCGCAGGACTTGAAATGGCTCCAGGGGAGCTCTCTTCCTTCCAAGGTCAACAGTTGGTCCTTGGAAGACACTCATACGTGCTGTGTCCCACAGTGAACGATGGGTTCACTCACCTCCCACACGCAAAGCCACTCACAGACGGCCACCAAAGGCTCTCACCAGCCCTTCCCCGACCTCTGAATTTCCTGGGGTAGGAGACAGACTTCCATCTCCTGAGCTTCCAAAGCTCAGGGGATACATCTCGAGTTCCCTGAGAAGTCCCGTTGAGCTCTTCCCCCAAATGACTAGGCTCACCGTGAGGGAACAGCTAACCTCCCTACATCTCCTAGCAACACAGTTTTCTCTCAAAAGTACTCATCACAAAAATTCTCTCTATCTGCACTCTCTTGAGCTTTTAGATGTGATGCCCAGAACGTTTAAAACTGATTTTCTTCTATTTTCCTTGTAAATGATGCATACCTCACTTTGGATTTCATTTCTATTGTACCTTAGTTGTCATTAGGAACTTCAGTTTTAAGATGCTGTTAGAATAAGACATGTGTCAGAGGGTGAAAATGCTAGCATACCTTTTCTCTAAGGGAAACAGCCAGAAGTTGGACAGACCTAGCACTATGGGGTCTTCTTTGATGCTGTGCTGACCTGATTCTCTATGTGTATATAATGTAGGAAAAAGAAGACCTATGCAAACGTGGAAAAAATCATGACTCATAGCAAAAAACGTAACAAAAGTGAATTTCAAGTATTTCTTTGACGTTTTAAACAGTGTACTCTAAGCTCCAAAACAATTTTTGAGATAAAACATTCACAAACAATTAACTTTTAAAATGATTGTGAGAAACAATCTAGATGTCCAAAAATAAGTTATTTTTGAAGTAAATAGGCGTAGTTTATGTTTTGGATAACCTTGCAGTAGTTACAACTAATAATCTAGATCTAAATTTATGAACTAAGAAATTTTGTTCATGCTGTACTGTTAAATTTAAAAATTAACCAAATAGTTTTTATGATATGATATCCTTTAATGTGTGTTCATAAAAAATTGTGTGAAAGGATAAACATCCATATATATTAAGAGGAATCATTCCTAAGTGGTAGGATTATGGGTAATTTTCAGTTTTACTTAACATTTTTCTACATTCTTTAATTTTTTTATATTGAATAATTTTACCTTTTATTTGTTAGTGCTGTCCAGTTGATTCTGACTCCTAGCCACTCTGCGTACAACAGAATGGAACCCTGCCTGGTCATTTTGTGCCATCCTCTCCCCTTCTGGCGCTGCGTCAGACAATGCTCTGTGGCTATTCACAGGGTTTCCGTGGCCAATTTTTTCGGAAGTCAGTGGCCAGGTCCTTCTTCCCAGTCTGTCTTAGTCTGGAAGCTCCACTGAAACCTGTCCACCATGGGTGACCCTGCTGGTATTTGAAATATTGGTGGCATAGCTTTCAGCATCACAGGAACACCCAACCACCACAGCATGACAACTGATAGACGAGTGGCATGGTTCCCTGACCGGAAAATGAACCTGGCATGATAGTGAGAGCAGCGAATCTTAGCCACTAGACCACTAGGCTGGCCTTTTATAAGGAGAAGAAAAACAAGAAAGATGTCACATTGAAACGAAATACACTTCTCTCACAAATGTGACGATTTTTAATCAACATAATTGTGCTTGAGTTTACTGTTATGAGATTCAGTAAGAGTATTTTTACATTAACTATCACTTGGTTTCAATCCTGAATTAGGCAATTTTTGCATGTGAATATGTGACGATTTTTTAAAGATATTGATGAGCCAGGCCATTTGCAAATGGATCTATTTATATTCACACAATTTAACATATATTTTTTTATTCTATGGTTATAAACTGATTGTAGGCAAAAATTTAGCTGGAAAATTAAAATTTTGTGAGCATTTTCCCAATCAAACAATAGAAAAACATCCTTAAGAACTAGATGGCTTAATATCCATTATCTTTCAAGGTTCCTGTTAAAATAGATTATCAATCTTTAATATATACATCATATCTGCCATTTCCAATAATACATAGAGATTTCTAGTCTGCATGCTTATTTAAACACATATTTCACAGCCCCTATAATATAACTATATGCTTCACTGCCATCACTTCTTCCTAGAGCCATCAGGGGCAGTTAGTGCTCATGTAACGCATTTGAAGGGCGGGGAGAGAGTGCAGCAGGGCTGGATACGTGCGCTGGTCCTGACCCCGTCTTCCCTGGGTACCAGAGAGCTCATGGACGGAGGGGAAATGTGGAACAAGAGCTATCTGCTATAGCATTATCTTTTAATTGGAGTTTCTATTTCTGTCACTGTTTCATTTGCTCGCCATAATAGCTTAAACTGTCGCAATTGGCAGAAGCATCATTGTTGATTTGGACCGCAGACAAAAGGACACATGCAAGCGTTTTATTTCCAAAGAGGCTTGGAGAGGAATTTAGGATTTTGCCTGGATTTTTCCTGAGGAACAAATTAGATCTGAAAATAGCTAAGCGCACATTTAAACCAGATTCCTAAGGAGGCATTGCATCCAACACCTGATGAGTCCTCCCAGCTCCTTTTCCTCTTCCTCCCCACTCCAGCTCAAGGGGAACTTTTATAACTTGAAAGGTGTATTCTCCTGCAAATAGCACATGAGGACGCTGGGAAGTTGGAGCCTTTGTGCTTGCTGGGAGCTAAGGACCAAAAACATCAACGCATTCGTAAAGAAAATGTGAGCGGGCCACTTTGTCCTCACATCATAGACGGTGACATTGCCTTTTCAGAGGCAGTTCACAGACGGAGTGGGAATGCGGAGCCCGGTCCGCCTGGAGAACTGGTTTCCTCTCTGCTCTTTGTGGGTCAACATGAGCTATTACAGAATACCTTCTAAGTAGCCCCTCTCCTTTTGCTTCCAAGAGCTGAGCCCTGTCCTTACCAAGAGCCACCTGTGTTTGTTCTAAACTTGCTTATGCACCATTTCCCAGTTTCGGAAATTATGCAAGCTATTTATGTCATGTAAAACAATGAAATATGAGTGCAACAGATTTCTTTTTTAAAAAATAAAACTAAGTTGATTACTTTGGAAAATCTCAATAAAGGTGCATAACTTCAAACATTGCTACAAATTAAAAGTGACTTGACTGTAAAAGATGGGGGAGAAAATGTCAAAAGTAGAAAAATTCCATTCTCAGATTATGTCCCTGTTGTTGTTCCTGCTGCTTTCAATGTAATTTAATTCCTGTTCCTCTTTAAAGAGATCAAGAATGGGAATTGATAGGAAAGTCAGGGTACACTTTACCCCAGAAGCACAAAGCGGTCCTGAGCACTGGCAATTGTTAATTGACCCACTTGCAGGATTCTTCTTGGGTCCTGTGTCCAGAGATTCTGATTTAGTTGGTCTAGGCCCCAGTGAGAATTGAGCCTCTGGATTTTAAAAAATTCCCCAACTAATCCTAATACGCAGCCACGTTTGAGAACTACCACACTAGACCACTGCTTCTAAAACTTCACCATACCCACAATCACCTGCGGAAACCGAGCAGTGCAGATTCTCAGTCAGCAGCTGTGCAGCCGTGAGGCCCAAGGTTCTGCATTTCTAGGCTCCCAGGTGATGCTGACGCTGCTTGTCCAGGAAGTACACTTTCTAGCAGCCAGGTAGTAAAGAAGATGGAATGAGGATGGCCCCCCCCCCAGCATTGGTTCTCAACCTTCGCTGCTCTTGCAATAGCCTGAACAGCTTGATAAATACCAAGGCCCGGGTCTCACCCACAGGGATTCCATTTGATTGACAGGTGACTCCACCGTGCACTCGAGGCTGACAGCCACTTCTCTGGAAGGTAAGGTGTTAAACTGTGTACTTGACAAAAAACAGATATCTTGAGGCCCCCCCCGTCTGTGAACTTCTGCTAAAATACATTGTTGGTTTTCCATCCTCAGAATGGTTCCCCAGTCCTCATCCGTTCTCTTCCCTGCACTTATGAAGTTAGTCTGTTGATTAAGGGTATCTTAAACAGCTCATGTCATGACACCATTGTTCCCACAGGACTTGCCCTATATACTCAATCAAATTTGGGGACTTTGAAAGCGTAAACGAGCCATTCATTTGAGGACAGAGACCATGCGTTCTTCCTATCAGATGCTCCAAACTCATCTCCTGGAGCTGTAGAAATGGCACATGGATTGGGAGGGCTGGTTCAGTAGCAGGTTTCAGCTGTGCGACGTTCAATGCCTGGATGAGCCGGGAGGCTGGGTGTGGAGGAGAGCTGGAGAAGGCCAGCCCTCTCTAGAGGATCTCCGGGAACACATGAGCAATTTGAATATCGACGTTCCACACGAAAAATGAGAAATGTTGAAGTTGACGTAGCTCTTGGAATGACTGAATTAGAGCTTAGTATCAAGCTCCAAACCAGCAAAGATTTGCACAAATATGTGATTCATTGTGGCAGATCAAGAGCAGAACTCTTTCAGAGATTGAACGTTTGAAAAGAATTTGTTGAACATTTACTGTATGTAAGACAGTGGGTGGCTCACGGGAGAAATGCAGATGTGAGCCAGAGGTGCCCCACTGCCAGAACACCACCTGTAGAAAGACAGCATCTCATCTTTGCATAACAGATAATATTTATCGTGTACTGAGTAGTTTACACTCATCCTATCATTTACAGCTCCCAACAATTCTATAAGAAATACTGACATTATTCCCAGATTATTCTGCATTAACAGTCTATAAATTTCAAAATATATTCTCACATATTACATTCTTTGATCCTCATAATAACTTATGGGGTAGGCTGCAATTATCCTCCTTTTACTTATGAGGCAATCAAGACGCCGAGAGGTTAAGTAATTTGCCCAAGATCACACAGCAGGACTTAACAGAGTTCAGATTTGAATCCAGATTTGGCCGAGTGCTCTTTTTTTTTAGAAAGATTAGCCCTGAGCTAACATCTGCGGCCAATCCTCCTCTTTTTGCTGAGGAAGACTGGCCCTGAGCTAGCATCCATGCCCATCTTCCTCTACTTTATATGTGGGATGCCTACAACAGCATGGCTTGTCAATCGGTGCCATGTCCACACTCGGGATCTGAACTGGCAAACCCCGGGCCACTGAAGTGAAACGTGCACCCTTAACCACTGCGCAACCGGGCTGGCCCCTGGCCGAGTGCTCTTTACCCACACACTGTCACACATAGCTAACTCAGGCCAATTTATAAGGCTAAATTCACAATTTCTTCTTCTCTCAGAAGACATCCAGCATCTTCCCACAAAAAAATGTGATCAGGGCTTCTGAGAAGCCAGTTGCTTTGGAAGCCACAACAAAGAAACAACATTATCTTTTAAAAAAAACGATGCCGACTGTGGAAACATTGATTTTTGGAGCTGACCTAGTGGTCCGTTCCATTTACCTACAGGGAAGACTATCTTTGAAACAAACAAGAAGTATAAAAGCTTAAAAAGTTAGTCTCACGCCAAAGAACTAGCGGAAAAAAACATCAGCATGAGCTATAGGAGTGTCGTAGATTGCATTTTCCACAAATGGCCACATCAGTATCTCCCTCCTACAAGGTGAGTTGGCACTCCTCCCATGGAGAGATGGCGTCTATGTCCCTCCCCTTGACTCCAGGTAGGTTTTGTGACTTCAGCAGGAGTGCCACTATGTTTCTCCCAAGGCCAGGTCATAACAGGTGATGGAGCTTCTGCCAGGTCTCTTGGGATGCTCCTAATGGAATCCAGCCGCCATGCTGGGTGTGAGGAAACCCATCCTCACCCCATCAGAGAGATCACATAGAGAGGCCCTGGGTGGGTGTCGCAGTCAACAGCTAGGCTCACCAGATGTGAGAGGAGACACCTCCAGATGATTCCAGCCCCCAGCCGTCAGGACACCCCTCCGTGTCCAATCTTTTAAGGTCTCAGTCATCCTGGAACAGACACAAGCCATCCCACTCCGCCCTGCCCGAATTCCTGATCCACAGAGCTCGTGACTATAATCAGATGGCTGTCTTATGCCACCACACTTTAGAGAGGTTTGTTACGCAGCCGTAGATCACTGATACAGGATGACTGATGTTTCTGTCATTTATTATGACTGTCATATCAAGCTTTCAGGATAATCAAACCATTAAATCTGAGGCTGTTACACGTAATTTAAGGACATTAGAAACCTAGACTTATAGTTTATAGTCTCTGTAGTAAAATAAAAATGATAGGCGTGTTTGAAATAAAAGATGAAACCAGTCTAAAATCTTAGATTTTAAAATCTAAACAAATCTACATTACACTATGTAATTACTAACTACACATCATTGAATAGGCCTGCAAATGATAATGGACAAAAAAATCAATAATATTAAACTATAATTTAAACTCAGCTTATTATAAAAAATAGGAAAAATATCTAGTTTTTTTTTAAATGACCTACTTAAGGATATCAAAGGCACAGCTACAGCCAAAGCTTAATTTTCAAATGGCAAACTACCTAATTACATTTTATTTAAGCAAAATGAAGACAGGTAGGTAAACTAATTAGAAATGGATTTCATTTTCATATTATTTGTTCATGCATGTGACATTATTCTATTTATCTACTTTCTCTTCTCATTAATATGGGAAATAAAAAAATGAAAGGGAATTGGGAAAACTGCTTTAGAGAATATATACATATTTCTCGCTATATATATTAGTTGTGTAATATATATTATACATATATAATAGTTTCTGTATACATGTTAGTTTTCTAATATACACGTTTCTAATACATTATGTGTGTGGATTTCAGCTCCTTCAAAAATGTAATGAGCTCCAGTTTCAGAAAACTGCCAATCTAAAGGAGGCTCATAAATACAATAAACATACAACGATGAAGCGGACCAATCATTTACGTCACTGCCGTGTTGCAAGATAGCTGCTTTGCGACCTGCTAGCGGCTCCCCTTTCTTCTCGGGGATGGAGGCACGTGGACCTCAGGGTGAACGGGCTCAGGAGGCAGGGCTGGGATCCTCACGGTCGCCTCTCCTTCTAAAGCTGTAGCTCTGAGGATCTCCAATTCAAAGGAGCAGTCCTCTTCATTCTCCTTTATGGCTTCCTAATATTCATCTAACATTAAGGGAAAAAAATTCTTTCAGCGTTTGCTTCTAAATCAGGTTTCTAATTTACAAACAAAGACACAGCTTTTTGAAGACCTCGATGTTCACAGTCCCCTCTGCCACTATCACACCTCATGCTCTCAAAGCTCAGGAGCAAAAGTTAACTTTTTTGTTTATTTACATTTCTGGAAGGAATTCCCACTTGCTTCTGCACCTCATCTTTTTTTTTTTTTTTTCCAGATTCACCTGTAAAATGCTTCGGACTTTGCCAAAGTCAAGCCTAAAATGTATAATCCCTTTTTCTTCATTAAAATTATTAAATATATTAAAATTCTACCTCCTTAAAAAGAAGAGAGGGATTTCACGTGCCTCAAAAGGAAAGATGTGTTTAGAACTAATCAAATAAAAAAGAAAAACCAAAATATGAGTAACGGGGAATTCTAGCTGCCAGCCAGAGCCTCCTCTTTTGACAAGTCACCGGACAGTAATGTGAGACCCGATGTCCCCTGCAGTCACGGCGGAGCGGGGGCGGGGGGCAGTTCTGAACACCGCCTGCCTGGGTCCCACTCACTGACGCACAGATTTAACGGAGCTGAGGCAGGACCCTAGTAGGGGGTTCGGGGGGCGCTCTTAAGGCTCCTGGGGTGATTCTAATGTACAAACAGGACTGAAGACTGTTTCGGAGAGGGCGTCCCGGCTGCCCCTAGAAGGGCTGCAGGAGACAGGATGAAGAAGACCTCTCACACGCTGCTTTGCTGAGCCATGCAGTGCCAGATGTGGTAGGAAATATGTAAGAAGGAGAAAGGTAAACTGAGATCTCTTAACGTGTTTTTTTTTACTTACAGAAATCTCCTCTGCAACAGGCTGTGTGCATTACAGGCTTGTTTGTTGGCGGTATGTATGGCTGTGGAGTGAGTCTTGTTTTCCTTCTCTGAATTTTGCCTCTAGACCAGATGCAAATCTCTTTGACTCCTGATGGTATAAACTGTGGATCTGGAGGGATGCTGGAAATGGTAAACACTCCTGAGATATCTAGAGAAGTTGAAGCAAATAATGATGACGGAGCATTGCCTCCAGTCTAAGCAGGTATGGAGCCTAAAACCTGCAAAAATGGCTAAGGAGGGCAAGATTCGCACCTTGTTTTCTGGAAACGGGAAAGCACACGCTGTTTATTTATGCTTCTCCAAATGCAGGTGTTTTGAATCTACATATGAGGGGGCGAGCATTTCTCCCAAACAAGCTGTGCTCTGCAGCTCTGAGAGTCCTAAATAACTCAACACAGTTACAGGAAGGGTCTAACGTGGGCCACGGATTAAACCTGGCCGCTGCTGTCTTTGCTCCAGAGCGTGAACTTCGTGACGGTCTAAGTTGTGCCGTCGGTTCTCATGAGGTTCCGGCTAAGAAATTTCCACTATTTGAGGGTGTGTTGAAGAGGTGGAAGCAATGGAAGAGGAGGTTAAGTGGTTTGCTGGAAGTCACAGCCAGGCAACAAGGTGGGAGAGAACTAGAACCCAGGACTCAGTCCTCTCCTGGGACCCAGAGAACTGCCCCGACTGCCATTTGACGCTGGTTGTATGTGTGTTCGTGTGAATGCCTATGTGCCTCAGCAGATTCCACGTGTGGTCTCACACATGTTAATAGAAGTATCTCGCCATAGAAGGAGGTGAGAGAGCGGGCACACACTTTGGAGTGTGCGACATGTTTACGAAGAATGGCTGTGATCTCCAACCTGGGAGGCGTGGGGAGTGAAGGGGTTGTATGTAACTCACGTTTCTCAGAGTGAAGCGTGAGAGACGGCAGAGGGGCACATTATCAGCCATCAGAATGCCCCCAGGAGGGAAGGGGGTAAGAAAGACCTTGGCGTCTGGAATCAGATTGCTCAGGCTCAAGTCCTGGCTCTACTGTGTAAGTTCCCCGTGCCTCAGTGTCCCCATCTGCCAAATGGGATTGTTTAGGGGCAGTCAACGAAGTAATACCTGTAAAGTGGTAGAACAGTACTTGGTGCATCAGCTCAGTATAAGCTGGAAAGTAGGTCAGTGCTGAGGATTAGCCAGGCTACTTTGGTTTGCTTCCTACATTGTGCCGAGGGGGCTGTTTCTTCCATTTTGATAGCAGAACTTTTAGTTTTGTCTTCTGAAATGCCCCTGAGATTTGTCCCTTTACTCTTACCTGACTGTAAGAGCCAAGGGTCCTTTCCTCCAGCGAAGTAAGCACAGTACCAGCTCAGTTGCTCTCCGGGCCTCCGTGGGCTGTCCCGCCAGCCAGGCTGTTCCAGATCCTGTTTGTCCAATGCTGCTGTCATCTCGCCGTGCCCAGCTCAGTACCCCCTGCCTGCCACACTAAGCCCAAGGCCTCTGCCTGGTTTACACACCTCCCATAATCCAAACTCTGCAGGCCACTCCCAGCCCTAACGCATTTCCCATGTTGGGGTCAGGCCCATGCACATCACGCCAATTTGTGACTTTCCTCTTTTGCTAAGTCAGTGGGCCTCCTTGTGGATGGGGTCCATAGGAAGCATTTTCCAGAGGGTGGTAGCAATGAGAAAAGACAAAGGAAGCAATGAATCAGATGGACATTTTGAAGGCGAGAAATGGCGACATGTCAAGATTCAGGGAAGAATGAAAAGCAGCTTGGTACTTTTAATTCCCTCTGTCTTCACCTGCAGTGGACCCACCCCCTCACCCGGAGCCCAGGACTTAGGAAGGAATCAATGCACATCAATTTATTGATTATGCCACAAGAAGCATTGATGTATTGTAACCCTATGGTCTTTGTTTTAAAAAAGCTACAATGATTATGTGAGGAAACAACTTTGAGCACAACACTTTTAGTTTTCGCATCTTCTCTTTGTGTCTGTGGTGTCTTTTTGGTTTTGTTTTTATCTCTGCGGTGGTGTAATGTATGTCCGCTGTCTGCACCCACTCCTTCCTCTAGGCCACTGCTCCTGTCCCAGCCATGGGTTTCCAGGAGCTGCCCACCATCTAATCCTGTCCCCGTGGCTGTTGCTGAGCCAATCAGAGTCCTTCCCTGGAACTTTTTCAAAATCTCACCCCAAAGCCTGCTGCAAGTCATTTCTCTCATGGGCCACTGCATAGCCTCCAACTGGGTCCCTGCTTCCCACCCTTCCCTCCCACCCACCACAGACTACTCTCCTCTCAGCATTCAGAAGAATCTTTTCTCTAAAGCTTTATTCAAATTCTATCAATTCTCTTATCAGTTCTCTCTTTTCACTTACCATCCCGTTCTGGATAAAATTCAGAATGTTCACCACTTCTGCTAGCTCCCTCATTTCATTTCCACCCAGTATCTTCCTACTGCCATGCTGCTGTTTGTACACTCGAGGCACACTCTCACCACAGGGCCTTTGCACATGTCATTTCCTCTGCTTACAACACTCTTCCCACCAAGAGTGGCTCACCCTTCCCCTCATAAGTTTCTACTAAAATGGTACCTTCATAGAGAAGTCTTCCCTGAACCTCCTATACAAAATAACCCCTTGCTGCCACTCTCTGTCCACATACCCTGTTTTCTTATTCTTCTTAGCACTTAACATTGTCTGATATTCATGTTGTTATTTTTGTTTGTTTATTGTCTTCCTCCTTCTACTAAAATTTAACCTTTACAAGAGAAGGGACTTGGTCTGCTTTTGTTCACTGCTGTGTCCCCAGCATTGAAAACAGTGTTCCAGAAAGTCGGTTCTCAGCAGCTATTGTGTCAAGTGAATGGCTTCCTAACCCGTTCCCTTGAATACTTCTACAGCAATGTCTTCAAGCAGCTGGAGAGCCTTTGAAAGTCCACATTAATAAATGTCTTAGATAATGAATAAACAAGAAAAAGCTTCAGAAATAATCTTATAAAAGCTCCTCTTTTTAAAGCTGAGACTATGAAACCCAGGGTGGGTTGAGTGAAGTGCCCAAGAACACACAGCTATTCATCGCATGGTGGCTTTGGCAGAAAATAAAAACCCAGGCTGAAGCTGTTTACCAGCCTCACAAAGGAAGGCGCCCATGCTGTGTGAGGCTCTCCTGATTGCAGTTACATCTGTGAGCTCTGAGCAGGAAGCAGGTGCAGCCGGCTGGCTTTGTTTTCGCACAGGCCACAGCGATATAGGGTCTCGACCTCAGCATGCTTCCAAAGACAGGACTTGGAAGCGTGGAACAGACGGCCTCCCTGCCCCTTCTCCTGTCTCTCATTGTCTGTGGCCGCACAAAGGGATTGAATAAAATGTCTGTCAGATAAATGCCTCCCACGTCCCTGAAGCCAGAAGTGGGACAGCACAAGGGAAGATGCCTGAGGTGCCTCAGTTCCTCATCCCTGAGTTCTGTCTTCCACAAGCAAGTGTGTCTGTTCCTTCCCCGCCTCCACACTGCACATCCACACTCCTAAAGGACAGCACGTTACAGCGACAGATGATTTCCAACTTGTCTGATCACACAGCTCTGTTTTCAAGGAATCCTGATTAGCATCTCGTGGATTCTTTTCCAACACACTTTGAGAAATACTGTCATAATACAAAATTGTAAAGCAGAGGGTACTCACGTGGGCCTTTTGTAGAAAACCTTCAATTTACAAGGGAGGGAAGTGAGGTCTGGATGGGTTTAAGGACATGCCTCAGGACCACCCGTCCAGCTACAGCATGGTTCCCACCCTCTACGTCTCCAACTTCTCAACACCGGGCCGCCTATTGAGTTATGTCAATTTTGGTTCCTGGGGAAAAACCTCATTCATTTGCATTGTTTGTATATAATGTAATTCCTAAGTAAGGTGCTCGTGGTAGATAATTAAACACTGTAATGAGTTTTGCATTAATTTATTTAACGAAATGCAACATATGCATAATATATGTGTGTATATATGTATACATATATGTATATATATAATATACATAAATATATATGAATATATATATGAAGCTTCAGATATACAATAAGGCATATAGAATAATAAAATAAACACCATGTACCCACCATCCAGCTTAAGATAAAAAACATTGAAAATACTAGTGAATCCTCCTACGTAACCAACCCTAGAGCATTATGGTTTTAATTTGAATTTCCTGATTACTAGTGAGGTTGACTATATTTTCATATAGTCGTTGACCATTTATGTTTTCTCTTCTAAAAATTGACTTCTCGTGTAATTAACCGATTTTTCCATCGGATTGTTCACCTTTGTAAGAATTCTTTATATGTTCTGGAATTGAATCCTGATCATTTACATTGATTATATACATTTCAGATATTTTCACCCAGACTGTGGCTTGTCTTTTTAATTTTTCATTTTGGTCTACAATGAACGTAAGTGTTTTGTCCTAACGTAGTTGAATTTACCATTTTTCCTTTAAGGTTTGTGACTCTAAGAAATCTTTCCCCACCCCAAGTCCATAAAGATATTCTTCTACAGTTTCTTCAAAAAAATTTAATGATTTGCTCTTCATATTCAGGTCTTTAATCCAAGCTGGAATTTATTTTTACATAGATTGTGGAGGAGGGACGCAAATTTATTTTTTCCATATAGTCAATTGTCACATCACCATTTATTGAATATCCCACTCTTTCCCCACAGGTCTGCAGTGCCAACTCCACCGTTGGTCAAGTTGTCATGTCGGCATGGACCTGTTTCTGGGTCCTATCTTTTGTGCTGTTGTGTGGTCTCCTGAAGCCATAAAGCGAAGAGCAGATATGAATTTTGTTTTCCTTTAATAACGCAAAATCACTGGCGCTAAGTGAAGGACCTGCAGAACTCTATTATACTATTCCTTCTACTTTTGTGTATATTTGTTCATTTCCGTGGTAAAGAGTTAAGTAACCGTCTTCGTAGAATACCCAATGCGTTGCTGTGGGACAGATGCTTACAGGCCATGCTGTGTGGGGCATCCAAATCTTGGCTTTTCTGTCTTTATCTTTGAAACCTCCAGCTTCCCATCCACCACCCATTCTCCCGACTGAGACTCACCCCGGTGACTTACCCACTGGAAGCATTTGTGACCACCTCAGGCTGAGCTGGGTGGGTGGCCTGGGTCCAAGCCTACCTCCAGCACAGAGTCTCGCGCCCGCGTCTCCGGGCCTTGACTTTCCTCTCTGATGCTGCCTTTACTCTCATCTCCCTGAGAGTGGGAACAGCATCACGTTTATTTCCATTTCCCCACAATCAAGTGAGTTGCAGATAGAGGGTAACTAATGATTGTTGAGTGAAAGACTAACGGAATGAGTAAATGAATAAATGTTCAAATATTCTTTTAGGACTAATGAAAAGCAAGAGGAAAGAAATGGGGAGAGAAGCAGCGTTGCTGACTCATAGGTTTGGCCCTTAGCGTATAGTTAGTGCTGGGATGATTCCAAATGCTAAGACCCAGACTCCATCAGCAGAAAGACTGGGCAAAGCCCATCCCAAAGAGCAGAAGCTATCTGCAAATATCAGCAGAATGTGTGACCAAATGCTTATGAAAGCAATTTCAAACATAAAGCCCCACACACCTCCACAATTTAGCGACGATGATGATCAGTGGCTTCCGGTCACTGTTACACTATTCCTGATTTCTTTTGCACTTTGAAACAGTGGCTTTTTAGACACCCAAGCTGCATGCGAGACATAATCAAGATCATTTTCTAAAAACGCTAAGAAAAACAGTACAAGATCTATCAACAAAGCAGACAACGCAATTCAGCAAAGAGCTCAAAGGTAATATGACCCACCCCACCTCGACGACAGTTCAAAATGCACTTAGGAAAAATAAAATCTCTTTAACAGCAGAACCAATTCATAGTCAAAGCACAGTGTCTGTTTTGAGTGGTGCAATGTTTTCTTTTTGTTTCCAGGATCAAGCACAAGTGTTTTCATGTTGCTGCTATGAGTTGTTTTCATCAACAGGAAAAAGCTTCCGTTGAGTGTAAGACAGAAAGATGATTCTCTGCCCCACCCTACCGCTTCCTGTCATGGAGTAAATCCTTTACTTCTCTTTGTTTTTCCTTGTATTTCTCCAAAGGAGGAGCTGGAAGCGATTTCTTCCGGAATAAGGGAGAACAACCTCTGATCTTAATAATTAAATACCAGGAATCAATGATTATCCTGCTTATAGAGGAGAACCTGGAGCCCAGAAGAGGTGAAGGGCTTAGGCACAAAGCCACGTGGCCAGTGAGTTGTAGGATATCTTGACTTTAAACCCAGTGATCTCTTCCCCTCCTCTGTGGATTTGTTTTTAATTTATCTACATTACAACCCAATTGGGATGAATCAAGCAGATAGTATGTAACGCCTTTTCGGAAACAGAAACAAACATGGGCAATTTGGTAATCGGCCCAGAGATGAAATCAGTGAAGAACTTGGAAAGGAGGCATTCTTGCTGGGGGATGGCCCGCATCAGACGGTGTCACTGCAGAAGATGAAGACTAAAGTTTCTACCCAGAATCTGAAGAACGCCTTAGTCTACCTTCTTGGCACAGGATGAGACTATAGAAGGCAGTGAGGTGTGGCATGTGGTTTCATAAAAATTGATAAAATTGGTCCCAGATGAGAGGGAAAAACAAAAACAGATGTGTAAGCATGTATAATCAGAAAAGCATTATGTACATAATCCTAGCAGCTTTATTCAATGGCTTACTCCATTTCAGTAATCATATTGGTAGATGAGCTAATTGCAAATTTGTTAAATATTCATAACAAGCAATTTCTGCTAAATGACAATGAACTGTCACAGTTGAAAGGATTACAGACCCTACTGTGACGTGATTTCATAGGCTGCTTCCCATCTTCAATCAAAAATCATATCCCCCCACTTCTTACCTGTGGCACAGGCATAAAAGAGCAGGCCAGGTGGGGAGAAGGCAGCCAGGTGTGCAGGGAGAGAGAGTGAGCAATGACCTGTAAGTTGGATGTCAGGTGGAAAACTGAGACTGCTGCCTGGAGGTTTCAAGCCCAAAGATCTTCTCCAACGCCCAGGGTTTTCCAAGTGAGTTTGAGGAATACATTGTTCTGGGATCTAGTCCAGTCTCAACTCCTTTTGTGTAAACACTGTGCTATGGAAGTGGAAAAACTAGAGGAATGGCTAAAAATTACTTTCACCAATGACTTTTTCTGTCACACACAGTCTTGCTGCTCAAAGTTGTGGTCCTCGGGCCAGCAGCATCAGCATCACCTGGGAGTATGTTGGACACACAGCATCTCAGGCCCCACCTGTTGCATCAGGATCTGTATTTTAACAGGATTTGCATCCCCAGGTAAATATTACACACTTTAAAGTCTAGAGCAAAGTACTTCAACTTTTTCAAAGGGAACAAGCAAAATCTTTTGTGATTCCAGATCACATGGGCATAAAGGCTTAGACGAAATAACCCACAAACATGAGATTCTGATTTTCAGGAGATCTGTTAATCCCCAAAGTGCACTTGGGGGTTAACCCATCAGTTTGTACCTCCCCATCATAGTTACTGTAATAACTGTCATTAGTGTCTCTCCTTTACCCAACATGTAGGACTTTCGCTGCTGTTTGTTAGCTGTCATGATACGCTGCTCCTGGTGAGATAATTCACAAGTTTCCCATGTTATGCAAAGTACATTTTGTCAGTTAATTCCTCGATATCTTTACTCATTGTTAGGCAGTTTCCTCGTCCAATTGGAATCTGCTTAAATCTCCTTACATTCCTACCCTTCTTATATACTTCTCTGGTCATTGACAATTCTACATTTGCTTATTTCTGATTAGTCTATTCACATAAATGTGGGTTTCATTTCGCTCTGACATTTGCCATTATAGTCACGATTGATCAATAGTTCATTGCTCATTGTCACAATGATCAGTCACAATTTATCAAGCATCTGCTAGGTGCCAGGTACATTGCTCAGCACTGCACGTGTATTATCTCTGATCCTCTCAGCAAAATAGAATGTATTTCCCCCAAAGAGAGAGATGAAAAAATAGTCTCAGAAAGCATAAATTACTTGCCCAAAGTCACACAGCAAGTAAAGGATGACATCAAGATTAAAACACATGTGCCTGAGTCTAACGTGGCTTCTTTTCACTGCCTCACACCTCACAGGTAAATTGTATTTGGCAATTGATACCTTTACAACTCCCACTGTTGTGTCAATAAGAAGTGGGAAATCCACAATGCACAATGTGGATTTGTCAAGTGCACAATGAAGAAAGTAACTGGTCTACCAGAAGGCTGCCTCCTAGACGAGAGACTGACAGGGTATACAGCCACCAGTGGCAAGATCTGAGAAGGTCTAGAGAGGTTGAGCCAGGCAGAGAGGCCCATGTGGAAGACAACGTAGTGGGGGAAAGGTGTGCTACCTGGTGGACAATGAGAGCCAGTCACTACTAGCAGCAGAAGTGTTTTACCATGAACATGCATTGATTTCTTATTAAGATTTTCAAACAAGTAATAAATCTATATGGTTTAAACTTCAAGAGTTTCTAAAGGGAACAGAGTGAAAAATAAGTCTTGCCTTCCACCTTAGTCCCTAGCCACTCAGTTCTCCAATTCTTCTTCCAGTAGGCAAATATTATCACTAATTTCTTGTGTGTCTTTCCAGAGGTATTCAATATATAATCAAATATATGCATAATGTAAGTGAATAGGTGTGTATGGGGTGGATAAGTATCTGTAATTTTATACCAGCGGTAACATAATTACAGATGTCCAATACCTTGCATTTTCACTTAATACAATATCTTGGAAGTTCTTCCATATCAGAATATACATAATATTCCACTTTATGGATATGCCATAATTTATTTAATCAGCCCTCCATCGATGGGGATTTGGGTTGTTTCCATCTTGAATTATGAGAAACGATGCTGCCATGTATCACCTTGGGATGGTAGGCTCAAAAATGGCCCCCCAAAGACATCAGTCCTAATGCTTGGAACCTGTGAATATTACCTGATATGGCAAAGATTTTCAGTATGATTAAATATGGCTCTTGAGGTGAGGCGATTCTTCTGTATTACCTGGGTTGGCCCTAAATGCAGCCATTTGTATCCTTATAAGAGGGAGGCAGAGGGGGTTACACTACACACACAGAGGAGGAGGCAACGTGAAGACAGAGTAGAGAGATTTGTGAAGATGCTGAGATTAAAGATTGGAGTGACGTGCAGCAGTCACGGGCTGCCAGCAGCCCCCAGAAACTGACAAAGGCAAGGAATGGATTCCGCCCCAGAGCCTCCATATGAACTGTGCCTTGCTGATGCCTTGGTTGCAGCCCTGTGACACTGTTTATAGACTTCTGGTCTCCAGAAATATGAGAAAATAAATTTCTGTTGTTTTAAACCATCAAGTTTGTGATAATTTGTTATGGCAGCCACGGAAAACTAATACGATTGAAAATTTTAAAGTTATACACAAATATAAGGATAACTCCATAATAAATTCTCAGAAGATGCCAGCCAATAAATGTGCTTTCACAATCTTTATACATATTGCTAATTGCCCCCCCATGGTGGGTGTGCCATCGGCATCTCTATCAGCAAAGTGTAAAGCTTTCTAAATCCCGACACTCTTGCTGTCACGAAGTTATTAAATGCTTTGATTATAAAATAAAAATGATATTCTAATTGTATTAATTTGAATTTGCATTGTTTAGACAGCCTTGTGATTGGAGTCATTTGCATTGCTTTCTTCTGAAATGTTCATTGACATCCGTTGTCATTTTTCGGTTGTCATTTTGATGTTTTGCTTTTATGTGTTTGATATTTTGATTTTATGTCTTCAGGTAATTAAATCTTTGAATACGAACCGCAATTTGTTTTTATTTATCATTTGTCTTTTGACTTTGGTTATCATACAGGAATTTTACCATAGACGATTTAAAAAAAAATGTTATATAGTTAATATATTTTATAGCTTCTGGCTTTGAAAACCTTTCCCACATCAAGGATATTTTTAAAAAGTGCTTTCTTCTAATTATGAATGGTTTCAGTTTTCATATTGAAACTTCTGATTATTTTAGAATTCATTTTGGTATTAGGTGTGAAGGAAGGATTAACCTTACTTGTCTTCCCACACATCTGTCCTGGGGTCCTAATACTACTGTAAATTATCCATCTTTTTTGTCTTTTTATATCCAAATTCCCATATGCATTTGAGTCTACTCCTAGACTTTCTCTTCTGCTGCAGGGATCTTTCTGTCTACACATTTTCTTTTTAAATAAAATAAAGCAGGCTGTAAAAAGTGAATTCTGGCTATGGCGTCTTTTGAGTCCCCGCAAGGCTGAGGTCCCCCATTCCCTTGACTCCCAGAGTGGATGTGAGGGACACTGTGGGAATCTGCAGCCTTGGGGATCCCCCACAGACAAGCCCTTCGCTGTGCTCTGATGGCCCTTTTCAGCTCCTGCCCATCCTCCTGGTGAGGGTAGACTGCAAGTGAGCAAGCTGCTAGCAGGGGCAACTAAAAGACACCCCTGACTTGGAATCAGAAAAGCTGCCCTTTGAAGGGAAGAGAAGTCAGGTCCAGGATAATTGTGGGGCACTTGTGAGGGAAATGAATAAAAATTACCACTTTTTTTGCTAAAGTCGTACACAGATACAAAATTTCAGTTTGGGCTGGTGACGTAGCCAAGCATAGCCACAGGATGTCTCAGGATTCCTCTAAGCTTCCTGCCACAGCAACCATGAAATCTCTAAAGCCATTCCGGGAGTGAAGAATAACTGGCACATATGGGTCCCTGAGGACCCAGCATCAAAGATGGGAATTGTGTTAAAAACAGCCCCGGAACACACTGACCCCTGCTCCCCATAGATCCAAATGTGGGAGGGGAGCAGGGGTCAGTGTGGAGATATAAAGAATTTTCCCTGACATATGTCTTCCCCATGATTGTTTACAAATCCTGCCATGTTTCTATGCTGTGTGAGCTCCTTTAAGATGTTTTCTTGCTTGTTAATTCATTTGTTTAAGCCTCTTTGAATGCAGAGGCTTACATAATAAGACTTGATATATGCAGGTTTTCTTGATCTAAAAAGTGAAAAAAAAATAAAGTCAGTTAACTAGATGCCAGCTGCAGGCAAATGCAGACAGTCAGGAGCAGCTGGCTTGTTTCTCATATTAATGGCGGAAGGAGCTCCTGTCAATCACCTCTATGATAACAACAGTCTTTGGCATTGCCTCAGAGACTGGAGGCTCCACACAGAGCCACCAAAGTGTTCAGGACCTGCACAGGCTTCAAGATACCTTCAGAGCTCGTGAGCGGAAAGAGATCCACCCTCCTTCTAGTTACTCTAGATGAACTCCCATCTCAGGGGCAGCACGGCAGCAGAAGTCTCTATCAGAATCAAAATGAGCTAAGGAGAACAAGGAAGATAAACTTTTCCTCCTTCTTCACCTTTAAAGAAGAGTGGCTTATCTACTGGGCTCAGGGAATTTTACGGTTCCCAGGGAACTGCAGGAGAGGAACTTCTGCCTGGGGTCTGCTGGGAGAGGAGGAAGAGAGTGATGGCAGAGGCTACGCATAGATCACAGATATTGCCACTTGAACACATTCAGTCAAATCGCGGACTTAGCAATATCGACTTCCCACAGGAATATTTTTCATCCATGACAGCCTTTTACATTGAGCCACTAACTCTTCCTTAAGGAGGTTATATATATGTTTTGATAAACATGTAAGGGGCGTCTTTGGGCATCTGCAATAAAAGTTGTGGGAGGTAAGTTAGGACCATCTGCAACCTGGAATCTGAAGATACATGATCCTGATGATCTTTATGTGCACATGATGTGTTCGTGCACTTCCACACACGTGTGTGTTATAGCACCTTTTTCCCACTCAGTATCTTGGATTATTAAGGACTGATGAAATTGGGGAGTATCTTTCAGCTACCATCCATTCTCCTCAAGAACTCTGATGTTGTCATGTCTTCCTTTCTTTTGTTAGAGCAAGGGGAGAAATATCCTTCTTGGCAAGATGAATAAAAAAATTTGGATATATCAAAGCATCATAAAATGTCCAAAGTACTGATCTATCTACCAACACATTTGATCTTGTAGATTTTGATTACTGAAAAAGATGACCAAGGTTAGCATAGAACAGGAAGGCTACAAAGTGTTGTGTATGTACACAGGCTCCCTTCTTATTTTGCTATACTAGTAAGCACAACACATTTTGCTTTTGATTGCTTACTGATCTCTCTTTTAAGTAACACATTTCAAAATTGCAAGAGGTCAAAATGGAGTACCAGGGACCAAATTTATCTTCTTGCCTGAAACAAAAAGAGAAAAACAGGTAAAATTTATGGAGCGATGGTTTTCAAGACACTAGACATCAGGCAATGAAGGACCGTGATCCCTGAGGGATGAGAAACGAACAAGACCAGCTCTACAATTGCCTCCGCTTATGGCCTTGAGAGAGTTTCCACCAATGGCCTATTAAAGGGGGACCAAGGTGGAGGCCAGCAGACTCCTTGAGTTTAGAAAATGGAGTTGAGAGCCCAGGAAGACCAAGGCAACTAGAGTTTGCAGGACAGAGTACCGAAAAGGAGAGAGGTGCACAGAGAGAGAACCCCAGACATCTGCAGAGGCTCCCACCTGAATATTCGGCAAAGTACTATCAGCACATAAATGAAATTTCCTGAGGCCAGGGAAAGAAGCATCCAAAGGGATTAGAGGGGAAAATACGTAGGGGCAGGAGCAGTGCCTTTTCCCACGAGCCAGATTGGAAAATATCATAATTCATGGGGGCGTTGGGTAGTGTGTCTAGGAGGATTTTGCCTCAGTAGTGGCGAAAAATTATGTGCCCTGGTCTTGCCTAACATATTTTTAAAATAACACCAAAAAGATAAAAGTGTTTCCAAGTAACTAAACTGCACCCTAGAAAAAAGCTTATGAAAATTTAGAGAAATAAAAAATATTCAGCACCAACAACGTAAAATTTATGTTGTCTTTCATCCAATCAAAGATTATCAGACATGGAAAGATCCAGGAAAATACTGTCTATAATAAGAGGAAAAATCAATCAAGTGAAAGTTACCTAGACCTCATCCTGATGTTGAAATTAGCATAGAAGGACACCAAAACTGTTATTGTAATCATATTCCATATGTTCAAAAGTTAAGTAGTGACATGGAAGATTTTAAAAAAGGGATCCCAATCCAACTTCTAGGGATTAAAACTACAATATCTAGATTAAAAATACACAGGATGGGACTAATGATAGATTAGACCTTGCAGAAGAAAAGATTAATAAACTTGAACACATAGCAATAGAAACTATCCAAAATAAGACAAAGAAAAAAATGAAAGTGACATCCAGCACCTCTTCCATATTCTATTGGTTATAAGTAAGTCCTAGGTTCCACCCACACTCATGGGGTGGGCGTTAAACAAGGGCATGACAGTGGGGGTCACCTTGAATGTGTCCGTCACATTGGTGAAAAAAAAAACAAAAAACTGAAATGATATTATTAATAAGAGATAAAGTAGAGAGCAAAGAATATTGCCATAGATAAAGATGATCAGTTTGTAATGATAAAGGGATCAACTCATTGAGAAATAATAACAATCCTATACATTTATGCACCTAATAAGAGAGCTTCAAAGCACGTAAAGCAAAACCTGAGAGAACTGCAAAGAGAAATAGACAAATTCTCAATTATAATAAAAAATTTCAATACCTCTCTCAATACTTGATAGAACAAATAAACAGAGAAAATATTCAAGTCATACAAAATACTTTCTCTGTCCACAAGGGAATTAAATTAAAAATCAATAACAGAAGGATATTGAGAAAAATACTCAAATATTTGGAAATTAAATAACACAAATCTAAATAACTAATGGGTCAAAGAAGAAATCGAAAGGGAAATTAGTATTTGAATTGAATGAAAACAAAAACACAACATATCAAAATGTGAGCAGTTGTTAAAGCAGTTCTTAGGGGGAAATTTATAGCACTACATATCTAAGTTGGAAAAGATTATCTCAGATCAATGATTTCAGCTTCTTCTTTAAGAAATCAATTCAGGGCCAGCCCTGGTGACCTAGTGGTTAAGTTTGGCATACTCCACTTCAGCGGCCTCGGTTCAGTTCCTGGGCGCAGGAACCTACACCACTTGTCTATCAGCGGCCATGCTGTGATGGTGGCTCATATGCAAAAAGAAGAAGATTGGCAACAGATGTTAACTCAGGGCGAATCTTCCTCAGGAAAAAAAAAAGAAATCACTTTTAAAAAGCTAGCAAACAAAACCCAAAATAAGTGGAAGAAAGGAAATAATAATGGTCAGAGTAGATATAAATACAACAGAAAACAGGAAAACAGTACAGGAAATCAATGACACCAAAAGTTGGTTAATTGGGAAGATCAATAAAACTGATTAACATGTAGATAGATTGATTTTTAAAAGAAGAGAGAAGACACAAATTCTGAACACGAGGAATGAGTGAATCAACACCACTACAGAATCTAAAGATATTAAAACAATAATGCACTTAATAGGAACAGGGCACCTAAAAAAAAGAGAACAAAATGTTATCTAAAAAGTTATGACAATAAGTTAGAAAACAGTTGAAATGGAAAAATTCCTTGAAAGACACAGACTACCAAATCTCCCTCGAAGAGAAACAGACAACCTGAACAGCACTGTATGTATTAAAGATATCCAATTATTACATCCCTATTTAGTGAAAAGTCTATCCTTTCTTCCCTGAATTAATTTTTCCAATTTTTTATTGTGGCAAGATATATATATCTCATAAAATTTACCATCGTACCCATTTTTAAGTGTACAATTCAGTGGTATTAAATTCATTCATAAAGTTGTGCAGCTGTCACCGCCATCCATTTCCAGAACACTTTTGATCTTGTAAAGCTGAAACCCAGTGAAGGAAGGACAATCTTTTCACTAAATGGGGTTGTAATAATTGGATATCCATATCTTTGCATCATACCTGGCACAATATACAAAATTAGCTCAAAATGGACCATAGACTTCCAGGGCCCAGCCCAGTGGCATACTGGTTAAGTTTGTGTGCTCCGCTTCAGCGGCCTGGGATTCCCAGGTTCAGATCCTGGGCGTGGACCTACACACCACTCATCAAGACACACTGTGGCAGTGTCCCACATGCAAAATAGAGGAAGATTGCCACAGATGTTGGCTCAGGGCCAATCTTCCTCAAAAAGAAAAAAAAAGGGACGATAGACTTCTGTTTAAAACCCAAAACTATAAAAATGAACACGTGGAAGAAAATATTTGCAGCTTGGTTTAGGCAAAGATTTCTTAAATTTGACAAGAAAAATATGATCTATAAAAGAGCAAATTGATAAATTGAACTTAATCAAAATTAAACATCTGCTCTTTGAAAAACACTATTAAGAGAATAAAAAGAGAAATGACAAATTGGGAGAAAATATTTGCAAACTATATAACTGATGAAGGACTTGTGTCCAGAACATATAAAGAACCTTCAAAACTCAATAATAAGAAAATTAACAATCCAATAAAAGCAGTTAGAAGATTTGGACAGACACTTCACCAAAGAAGATATACAAATAACATATAAATACACAAAAAGATGCTCAACATCATTAGTCATTAGGAAGATGCAAATTAAAACTACAATAAGATACTACTACACACTTAGAGTTACTACAATAAAAAAGACTGACTATCTCAAGTGTTGGCAAGGATGTGAAGGAACTGGGGCTCTCATACACTGACGATGGGAATGTAAAATGGTCCAATCACTTTGAAAAAACAGTTTGGCAAGATGTCACAGCCAGTTCAGAGGAGAATCCAAAGCACCACTCATTTATAGATATAGATAAAAAATGCTGAATTGAACTGACAACTAGATGCAAAACTGCTCAATAACAACAGAGGGGGAAAAATTGCATTCCACTGGACTGAATTTGCAGTTCATAAACAAGAATCACTTGTATTTCTATCAGTTTTCTACAACTTATGGAGTTGTGAAATAGCTCAAAGACAATAAAGGTGGAGATAACCCAGATAGATAAGCTATGAGTTAAATAAATCTGGACAGTTGCTCATTTTTATCTGTATAAGGGTCATATCTTAGCTTTTTTTAAAAAAAAAATCCTTTAGTAGGAATTTTTGAACAATGCTTGGCCCATGATAAGTACCCAATGAATATTAGCTTTTATAATATTAATTTTATTAATATTTAAAATGACTCTGGAGTCACACTTGAAATTCACTTGGGGAAGTACACTCTGAAGATAACATTCGTGTGTCCAGTCATTTCAGATGTTCACCCAAACATCTGAACAAATCAAGTTATTGATTGATTCCTAGGGATAAGGCAGAGTGTTAGTTGTTAGAGGTACAAGAAAATAAATTCCTCTCTCTCCATTTTCTGTCCACTATAGCAAATGCTGGCTCCTGAGAATATCCACAAAGCAACCTATTGATAAGACAGAGCTGAGTCGGTTCTTCTTTAGTAGGGGACAGTACTACCTAGAGGGTCTTAGTAGCATTTCAAGGGAGCAAGTCCAGGTAGGGGTGCTATGAGATTTTGAAGTCTAGTTGGGTGAATCTTTCAATGCGAGGGGCCGTGGGCTTGGTTAGGGACAGGCGGTGACGTGACCTAATAGCTTAGGACTGGTGGACGCAGCAGGGTAAGGGACTTGAGGGTGAGGTTCAAATTTGTGAGGTTCAAAGACTCAGGGTATAAAACATCACTTGGTGCTTTCTTTGAAGAGTTGAAGGGTCTTTCAGGAAGTTTCTGGAATGACCAATCAAGTTATTTGCAACTTCTTGGGAAGAGTTTTCTGGAAGAGTGATGGCATGTTGATGAAGATTGTGGAGCAGTAAAGTCATGATGTAGGGTTTAAGCTGTGTGATTGTTGAAGGCTGGGTTCTCAAGCAGCCTCTTTTCCTGTACTTCTCATGGGTCATTTATCATTCATTGTCTATTTTGATAATTATATTTCTGGTGCAAATGTCTAAATACTACTACTACTAATAATAATAACCACAACAACTACTGCCACTACAGCAGCAACAACAGTTGTGCTTACCCCATGCTTCCTTGGTCTGTGACTCTGAAAGCAGTCCCTTAAGGTAGTACTCATTATCCCTACTTTATAGACCAGGAAGCTGAGGCTCAGGGGGAGTAGGTTGTGTCCGGCTTCCTGGCTGGGAAGTGGCAGGGCACAGAATGGAATGCAGGACAACAGGCTGCAAAGTCTACATTGTGCTCCACAGCTAAACAGTAAGCTTCTAAATGCCAGCCCTGGGCCATCATCTCTAGCGTCCAGTACAGTCCTGGGCACGGAGTATTAGTAAGCTCTCACCAAGCATTTGTCAAGGATGCTGAACAGTGAGATGATTTGTCCAAAGTCATAGTGAGCAGCCTTCTGAAATGGGGGCGTCTTCTGACTTTCAATCTAATCTCTTTCTATTACCCACAGTTGCTGCTTAGTTGGCTGACCAGGAAGGGTACTGCACATTTTTATTTCTGCTTAACGATTGAAATCTTAAAGCTCCCGCAGTGACTCGGTCCTTGATTTGGCTGCATAACGCACACAGCAAAAGCCATAAGGACTCCATTACCAGCAAATTGGCACTTTAGGCCACAACATTGGTTCAGTCTGGATGCATTAAAGGCCCAGTTTGAGGTAGAAACCTTCGTTCCCTAGCTTTTCCTGTTATATACCAAAGATCATGGATTCCCCAGGGTGAAATAGAGGGAAAGATGAATTTAGAGCACTGGACGAGGAGAGAGAGCAAAATGCAAGCTTGTGTCCTTTTCACCCCAGTCTCCACGAAATTTTGTAGCTGTCAGCAGTGTGATTTTGCTTATTATTTTGTTTGTATTGTTTTTGCCAGATCAAAATTAGAAGATACATTTGTCACAATGTCTATCTGAACATCATACTCAATGCTAGTGATCTGACATGCCCTGTTGTTTTCATCTGGCCACATCAAGGACAAGTGCCCAGGAAATCTATAGTCCACATCCTGTTTTACATTTCCATTGGAAATCAAGTTTTGGCTGGTTTGTCATGCCAGTTTTCCTTTCAAATCTGGAGAAGTCTTCTGAGATTTTCATGAAACATCCTAAAACTGTTAAAAGCAGTAACAATACGTGTTTAGGATTCCCAGTGTTTTTCACCTGAGGTCTTGAGTTGGTTTTGCAGTTTAATTCTGTTGGGAAATAAATCAGAACAAGATGCAGTGATGTTTGTTTCATTAGTTGTGAGATGAATCATTTATTGGACCAGATTCTTTCCTTGAATTCATAAACAGTACAAGAGAAAAAAATTCACAAGTAGAATAATCAGAATATGAGTATTTAGCGTAACCTCTTTTGTGTTTATGCTAAAAAAATTAATTTTAAAAAGTTCTAACAAAATTGACTTAGCTTTGATAGGAAAATTAATTTTAAAATTTTATAGCTTGGAAATTTCCTAGAACAGACAGTGAGAATAGAAAATGGTTAAATATTATGGAATACTGTATTTTGTTTTGTGGGCTTAATACTATCAAAAGGATCTTCCAATTTTCTTAGAATATTCTTTTCCCGTATGAAAACTGATTTAAAATTTGTCCTTTTATAAGAGAAATGTAAGTTAGGAGGATTTCTGCTTCTGGCAATGAAAGACTAGGTAATTGATTGTGTAAACTATAAAAGTAGAAAAAAATACATTAAAAAATACTTCTAAAGAACACCAAATAACAAAAATAAGGAATTACTGGGCCAAGATCCAGTAGAGGAAGGTAGAAAGGTGAGCCTAGCATTCAAGGTCACTTTCATCTGTGGACAATTATCAATACTAAAAACAAGGCTGGTAATCTGAATCACACTTTTGAAAATCTCATCAGGCCACCCATGCCAGAGTTCTGGGCCTGCCACAGTAAACCATCGCCTACTTTGGTCTAAGATTCCAAGAGTGAAGGTGAACTGAAAGCAAACCAGCCTTTACAAGAGACTGCAGCCTCACTTAAGCAATTCTAGGTAGTCCAGAAAATTCTAAGTCCTAAAATTGGATTAAGATTATCCCGGATTGCTAAGTACCTCTAGGTACCTGAAAAAGTCAATGGAAAATCTTCTTTGGAGGAAAAATGTAAGTCATCCTATACTGCAGATTACTTCTACAAATAGCTTTTGAAACACAATGTCCAGCACATAGTCAAGGATAAATAGGCACACAAAAAGACAAGACACTATAAATGTGAGTCATCAGAAACAATAAACAGGAATAAGCTGGAATATGTGAAAATCAAAGAGAGATAAATATGTGGGTAAATCTAAGTGAAAACTGACTATATAAGACAGTAATAATGACAATAATATTACTGTTTATAACGTACCCAAACAAAGAGAGTGACCAAAATAGCCTTCATTGTCAGAATTGAGTATTTAATGATATAGTAGAATACTACAAAGCAGCAATCAGCCAACTACGGCCCATGAGCCAAATCCAGCCAGTGGCCTTCTTTTTCCATGGCAAATAAATGACAGACTGCAAGTGGCTCACAAAGACTAAAATATGTACTTCCTTGTCCTTTACAGAGAAAATTTGCTGACTCCGGCTGTGGAGAAATGAAAATGAAGGAAGTGAAGTTACATATGACAACATGGTTGGATCTTGAACACACATCATTGAGCCAAAAAAAGCAAGGCCAGAGGGAAAAACTCAATATGATTCCATTGACACAAAGTTCAAAGGCCCAACAAAACTATAGTTTTGGGATGCATTCTTAGGTGGTAAAACTATAAAGAAAGTCAAGGAAGTCATAACCATAAATGTCAGGAGAATGGCTACTTCTAGGCGGGGAAGGAGGGGACCATGACTGGGAAGGGGCAGGAGCGGGAGTGAGCCTCAGAGAAGTGGGGATGCTCTATTTCTTGGTCTGTGTGGCAGTTATTTGACTGTTTACAGTAATTTGTTAAAATGTGCACTTATGTTTTCTGCATTTTTCTGTACGTCTTCCATTTTATAATAAAAGAGATTTCAAAGGTGAATTTCGTACAAATCAAATGAAAAGGAAAGAAGGACAGGAAAGAGAGAGAAGGAACAAACACTGCAAAACTTAGCCCACCGGGTGAGACTGATGTTCTTTGTCTAAATAAAAAAAAAATCCCTTGGGGCTGGCCCCGTGGCCGAGGGGTTAAGTTCTCGCGCTCTGCTGCAGGCGGCCCAGTGTTTCGTTGGTTCGAATCCTGGGCGCGGACATGGCACTGCTCATCAGACCACGCTGAGGCAGCGTCCCACATGCCACAACTGGAAGGACCCACAACGAAATATACAACTATGTACCGGGGGGCTTTGGGGAGAAAAAGGAGAAAAATAAAATCTTAAAAAAAAAAAAATCCCAAGCAATATTTTCAACTACCTTTTGATTTGATAGGTAATTTCATAGGAAATGAGTGCCCATTTGTACATTTATAAAGGGCTTAGCTTGTAGAAAAGGTCAGTGTTCTTGCTGTGAATAAAATATTTATGAAAATAGCCTTGGCTTTTCCTTTTTGTTTCTCCACCTGTGTCCAGCCAGCCAACCTTGTGATGTGTTAATGACCTGCCCTCTCTCCCTGCCTTTCAGAGATATTTCCACCACATCCTCTCTAAAGGAGTTGAGCCTTTTTCCATGACTGGCAAGACCTTCATTCTTTAATTCATTTCTTCTTTCTCTCTGAAAATATTCCACTTACCTTTATTTCACTAAAGTGAAGGTAAAACACTTTCACTAAAGAGTGTTAAGTACAGTGAATGAGAGTTTTAGAACATGTGTCATAAGAATCTCGGAGCTGCCATATTGCACAACTCCAGGGGAGCATTCACATCATGGCAGCTCCCTGTAGTTGTTCAGTGCCCAAATCACTTAACTTATGCAGCAGCCTGGCCAGCACTGTGTGGAGGAGTTAGTGTTAATATTCTGTAGGTTTCAGGTAAAGAGGAATGGGTTAAGTCTGTATACTAAAGGATTTGGGTTAAACAATAAACACACTTCTTCCTTGAAAAATTCCAAGATAGCAGAATGAGCAGTACATCTGTGACGCTCTTCAGAATGTGGAGCTGTATTCCATTCATATACCTTCTAAATGTTCACATAGATTGCTGCAGTTGACTCTCACAGTTAAAACTACTGGCAGTAGCCTAAGTAATTTAAGTGTATGTGAACTGCATCAGATAGACCTGTAAGTCTGGTAAGTCTGGGCTCTGCCTTTCACTAGCTGTATGATCTTGGGCAAGATGCTTAATCTTTCTGAGTCTCAGATTCCTCAGCTAGAAAAAGAAAATGATGGTGGTAAAGAGTATCTATCTACCATAGAGAATTAAGTGAGATAATAAACATAATGCACAGTGCCTGGCATATAATATGTACCCTATAGTTATTAGAGAATACTCCTATTATTTATTCTCTGACCATCCCTTCTTCCCTCCAAAACTGTGCCCTTGTTCTTGTATCCATCCAGTCCTCCAGTCTAGAACCTAGGAGAGATCCTCTGCATCTTCTAATCCCTTAGTCTCTCCACACCCATCTCTGCCATATACGGGTAACCCAAGCACTGTGCATTATCCTTAATTCCCACATGCTTGTGTTATCTCTTCCAAACCTCTTTAGGGACAAATTACCTCCACTGTTGTCCCCTCCATTTACTCATCCATCCATTCATTCATTCACTCAAGATTAATTTGAGCACGCAGTGTGGCTGGAGAAGACCTCTCTGAAAAGCTAACATCTGAGCAGCTGGATCAATTGTGGGAGTGAGCATGGCAATTACCAGGGGAAAAAGCATTCCAGGAAGGGAAAACGATATGTGCAAAGGCCCTGAGACAGACATGTTTGGGGCCCAGGGAGGAAGCAAAGAAACTGTTGAATGATAGATGTGGTTTGAGCAGCCATCACGGGTTGAACCATGTTAGAAGCCCTCTCTGAGTGCCATGAGGAACCATAGACACGTTTGAACAGAGGGGTGACATTTTTAGAGAATCACACTTGGAGGGCAAGGGGGAGTGGGGTAGAGGGGCCAGGTAGAAGACCATTGCCTGGGTGCAGGTGTGAAGATTAGGATGGCAGCAGGGAGTCTTGCTAAAACACAGTTCTGATTAGGTCACTCTCCCTCCCTGGCCCATGCACACACCACAAATACACACACCTAGAACCAGCCACAGTTTTCCCCATTGCCCATAGAATAAACTCAAACTCTGGACCCCAATCCCAACTCCTGTCCTACATACTGTGTCATGATCCCATACCTCCTCACCTACTGTCCCCTCCGTCTAGAATGCTTTTCTCTACTTTGTCTTTTCATCCTTCAAAACCCTGCTTTAAGAGCTCCCTTTAGAAGCTGACCTGATCCCCTTTCTTCTCCCCTCTGAAAGACTTAACTCCCTTCTCTTTTAAGTCATAAAACTAGGACCATACTTGTCATTCTTCCTATAATTTTACACCTTCAAGTGCTCACCCTGCACATTGTGAGCTACTTATATGCAGCGTTCCCATATTTTAATTTTTGAACTTGAGCCCTCTGCACAATCACTGCTGTTGAGTATGTGTCTAACTTGTGATTAATTTAATGCAATAGTAAACAGAACTTTCCTTCTGGGTAATTTTTCAAGTAAAGCAGATTGCCTGAGATTGTTTGGGTATTTCTTTGCTGAATGTCAGGAATCTCCATTGACCTCCTTTTGATACTTTTGTCTCAATGTTCACGCGTCACACTGCCCAATTGCTGCATGAGCTCTGATTCAGCATTTAGCAATAAGTGCTTCCTCCGTATTGCTTTGCTCTCTGCCTTTCCTGGGCTTTGAGTTCAGTTTCAGTAGCAAACTTTGAGTTCACTGGTGCCAGAGGTCTTGACCTCCAGCCAATCCTAGACTAACTCCTCTTTCCCAATCAAAACCAAATAAAAGTCATGCACCCTTGTTGATTCATCTTGACTTCAGCTCTAAGAAATTTTCCTCAAATGCAATCTTAAATATTCTGTCTTGCAATATATTATAACTATTTCTCTTCAGTGTTCCAGTAGGCTTTAAAATGCTGGTTTTCACAGATTTTTCTCAAACTCCATGGAAAATTAGCAGAGCGATGCTGAACTATAACCTGTGTCTTACTGTGTGATGTGGTTTGGTTCCGGCCTGGCCACAAGTCTCAAGTCCTGATGTGAATTTCATTTCCTGTTGCTTATCCTGCGTGTTAACTTTCTGCTTGGTAAAATTGCAAATTCCCAGTGAAAGCATTCTGCAATTGATTAGACCCAGGCCGCTTGGCAATTTCTTTCTAATCTCTTTTATTGTGCTTTCCATAAAAATGACAGCCTTGGTATAAATCCTAGTTTAAATCACTACCAGTAAGTGCTAATCTCTTCACAGCACTGGAGATGAAAATGTCAAATGGTACCTGCTGGGTGCTAGAGCTCCCACTGTAAATCATCAGAAATTAAAGCAACACCAAATTGATTTTATTTTCCTTCTTTTAAAAAAATCACTTTCAGATTCATTATTTTTCCATTGAGCTATTCTTTTTCTTTTCGCTTATATTCTGGCTGGATGAGATTGATGAACTGAATTTGGCGTGGCAAATGTGTTGATGTCTCATAGCAATATATATGTGACCCCAGCCTGTACTAGGAAGATCCTTATAATAAAATTGATATGTTAGAGTATGAAGCATATATTTAAGCTACATTTTAATCCTTCTTCATGTGATAACACGTCAGTAAAGTAGAATCTTGGTTGAAAAAGCTATACCACAAGAACTTACCCCAAAATGGTACAATCATGGAAAAGAATTTCTAGCCTTTATCTCTCATCCTTGAAGCTATCGCCAGAGCTACCACAAACTGTACTAGACAACACCTCCTCTAGGGGCTGGCTGCCTGGAGTCTGGGCATCTTACAGTCAAGATGTAGGAAAACGCATCGTTCAAGTGTTAAGTTTTCACGTGATCCTGGAAAAACTGGGCAATTTTATGGTTTTAAAATCGAGGAGGAACTTAACTCTACATCTTGCCCAATTTTGCATCCTACTCATTTGATCAAATATGAAACTTTGGAAGTTTTAGTGACAAACTTATGGTCACAGATTTAAAGGCAAAGCAGCAGATCCTAGGTATTTATTCTATGTCTCTTCTCATTATATACAGAGAAAATATAAGCACCATACTTATATTGATCAAAGGGCATGCAAAAATCTGGTGTGTGTGTGTGTGTGTGTTCATAAAAACAGTTAATAGAGAATAAACTCTTCATATATGCTAATGAAACAGAGGAATGGCAGGAAAAAACTAGTGTTACAGGTAAGGTGAAGCCTTAATTTAACTAGTCAGTTTTAGATTTACTTCCACACAAAACATTTTTTATGCTTTTTGTATAATTCCCTTCCATCTACATTCTGACCCTCTCTGGGACTGAAGTCCAAAATTCAGAAGAAATTGGAACTTTGTGGACATTCTGAGAAGAGGCCCAAAGGCACAGAAGGATGGAAATAAGAGCTCAGGGATGGTGAAGTAGACGGCGTCAGGGCTCCCTGCCCAGACCTCCTGGGAGCACCTGTCCCACTTCTGGTGCCTCTCTCACGCTTTCCTGTGCTTTTAATTCTAAAGGCTGCACTGTGATTCTGTTACGATGACTGCCCTTGGGCCATTAGAGCTGCTTTGCTTATACAGAGAGCTGGAAGTGCCTGGAGCTGGTACCGCGGTGAGCTGGTCCTTAGCTAATGACAACTCCTTTGCCTCGAGTTGAGACAAACTCTGAGATGTAATTTACACTCCAGAGCTCCCCTGCAGGACCGGCAGAGATGTTGCCTGAAATCACACAAGTGCTTCGCCTACCTCTCTCTTCCTTGTCCTGCTTGCTGTGCTCCCTCATCAGAGTGCCTGGGAGCACATCCTTAATAAACCACTTGCACGGGGATCCTTCTCTCTTGGTCTGCTTCTAAGAGTCTGTTCTGAAACCTCCACACAGTTATTGAAACTGGAGCTATATTTCCATTAAAAAATGTTAGATCCTTTTACAAATGAAATGATTTTCATTGTAAGCTCTGGGAAGGTTGTGGGCTGTGTGTGTGTGTGTGCGTGTGTGTGTGTGTATGTAACAGTTACACCTTAAAAGTTACATAAGAAATGGTCATATTCTTCATGACACCATGTCCACTGAAGAGCAGTGAGTGATAGAAATCTCAGTGCATGTAGAGACATACAGGAATTAGACAAGATATTATGGCCAAGAAACAAAGCAGAGCAAAGCCATTTAACTGATTTCCTTAGAGATGATGTATTAAGATGTAAGTCATGGTTATACCATTTCTTGGATTTGAGGCTCAAACATGTTACTTCTTGCAGACAATGAGATAAATAATGAGGCATTTACAATTGCATAATTTTCCCATATCCCAAAATCAAGAAAATATTTCTTCAACAACACAAGCTACATCAATTAACGAATTCCACAGTAATTTGCAAATGCACAGATACATAATTGGACTAACAGGTATGTGTGTAGCTAATTGTAACAGAAGTAGTCCTGAAATCATAATGCGTTTTTCAAAATAACTTAGATGAATACTTTAGTTCTGACGCACTTGGTTATAATTGCAAAAATCATTAGGTAGATTAACTCTCAGGAGTTCCCACTCTGCACTTAAGAGCCATGAGCTATTTGTTTTATTTTAATGATCTGTTCAGTTGTAGGTATATCAGATTAGAAAAATAGAATCCTCATAGACAATATCATTTCAAGTCATTTTTTTTAATTTTTAAGAGAATAGAAAATGGTAGAACATTAAAATGTAGATAATGTCAAGCCGCTGAAGAATGTTGTAAAGTGCTGAAACAGCTGGCTACGCCACATTTTTGGTAGCATCCCTCAATTATAGAACCGACTGATTTTTTTTTTCTGATTTTTTTTTCTAAGACTA
The DNA here is from genome assembly GCF_041296235.1 of Equus asinus. Classification (NCBI taxonomy): domain Eukaryota; kingdom Metazoa; phylum Chordata; class Mammalia; order Perissodactyla; family Equidae; genus Equus; species Equus asinus. The sequence goes on along the minus strand of NC_091804.1, from coordinate 7,800,268 downwards.
TTTCAAAAATAATTCAGTAAACAGGAGCATAAGTTTTTGCATCAAAAAAAGTCTTGCCTAAGGGCTGGTCTGGTGATGTAGCTGTTAAGTTCATGTGTTCCTCTTCAATGGCCTGGGGTTTGCCGGTTCAGATCCCAGGCATGGACCTCCACACAGCTTATCAAGCCATGCTGTGGCAGCGTCCCACGTGTAAAACAGAGGAAGATGGGCACAGATGTTAGCTCAGGGCCAATCTTCCTCAGAAAAAAAAGGAGGATTAGAGGCAGATGTTAGCTCAGGGCTAGTCTTCCTCAAGAAAAAAAAATCTTTCCTAAAAATCTAGTAAGAATGGGGCCGGCCCGGTGACACAGTGGTTAAGTGCACGCATTCGCTTCAGTGGCCTGGGGTACGCTGGTTCGGATCCTGGGTGCAGGTGTGGCACCGCTTGGCATGCCATGCTGTGGTAGGCATCCCACATATAAAGTAGAGGAAGATGGGCATGGATGTTAGCTCAGGGCCAGTCTTCCCAGCGAAAAGAGGAGGATTGGCAGCAGTTACCTCAGAGCTAATCTTCCTCAGGAGAAAAAAATAATCTAGTAAGAAGATGGAGTAACACCTTCAAACTTAGAACCTAAAAGTAAAACTTATATTTGGCAAAACTATAACTTAATTGCAAAGGTGAAATACCAGTATTCTCAGACATGCGAAGTCTCAAGAAAAACTGCACACACACAAAAAACCCACTTTGCTGAGACCTTCTCCAGCAAAGAAAGAAATTAGTCCTGTGGGAAATAAGGACGTGTAATGTTTACATAATTACATAATTAATACATTGATTACATAATTAATAAATAAGTATATCTATAAGAATATTCAACCCAAATTCCAGATTATCCCAGTATGGCTGGAGGTAGAATGAGGGACAAAAGAAGAATTGATGATTCCTCTTTCCCCCCAGAGCAATGACACAGTTATTGGTCACCTTCAGACCAACTTAGCAGTTGGTCTTAACGTGTTAGAAGTAAAGCCTTGAAGAATAAAAGTAGAATGTTGAACTTCCAAACCAATAGTACAAAATTAGTATTATAAAAGAAGAAAAAAATAGAAATGATTCCTAATAAAAGCCTACTTGAAATGGGGATGTAAACCAATTATTTCATAACAATGAACATCAGCTTAAATATATTTTGGCTACCTCAATTATCAAGACATTTAAAGTTATTTCATCTTAATTCATTACTTTTAACTACTATTTTTGGGTATGTTTCATAATATACATGATGGATTAGTATAGATAAAAATAAATGCAAACACATTATGTACAAGTCAAAATATCTTGCTGATAGGATATGTGAACAAGTAAGTTTGTTCTACAGGATGAAAGCCAACTTTCTTTCCTTGGCATTCAGTGCCCACCCATAACCTGGCCCAATCTCCATTTCCAGCCTCATCACTCTCTCTCCCTTCCATTAAAACCTCAATTCTAACTAAGCTATTTCCTTTACTCATCTCATCCTTACCCCTGCATTGATATCATCCCCGGAACAACCTTCTCACACAGACATTTTCTCACCTGTCTGACTCACATCAACATTTGCCTCCTATGGGAAGTCCTCCCTGCCTATTTCAATACCTGTACTCCGATTTAATACATAGCACTCTCAGCTTTCAGTCAATGGTTATCTTGCCATGTGTCCAAACTTTGTCTTCCCAACTAGATATTAGGCTCCTAGGAGTATGGTGACAGGCTATGGCTCATGATTTCTCTGAGTGCCTCCCCCAAGGAGAAAGGTACGCACTATAGAATCTTAAACAAATAATTCTTGTGGTCAGTTTGTTTGCCCTGAGGATGTAGTGAGCCTCGTTCTTCACTTTTCCCGCTTCAGTATTACTCACTACACCTTACAGAAACTGAGGCTTTACAGGACAGCGTGGATCTCAGAGTCTGGAGACCTCATTTTGATTACATTCTGCTGCTGTAAAAGTCCCCTTGGCCTCAGTTTCCTCATCTAGAAAGTGTGACAGTAATGACCAACACATACAGTTGTGAAGATTAAATGAGGAAAATAATATAAGGGTGCTTAATAGGTCTTTGTTGTCACTCTATGTTGACCTCCAAAGAGCCTTCTGCCAGCAGTCTTTAACCAAACCAAGAGAAGAGTGGTTTGCATGTTCCCAATTTCCTAGAGGATTGAGAACAATTCTAACTGGCAGATGTCCAACAGACTCAAATGGTTCTAGACAAAGGGTTCCTCTGTCACTGTGAAAAATAAGCCATAAGTCTCTTATCTCCGTTTATATTACAATGAGAGAATTTTAGGGGCTCATTCAATTCTACAATCATTTGTTGAATAACTACAAAGTGTAAAAAGCATTGGTTTTGGTCCCCCACATCATACACACACACACACACTCACACCAGGCAACCTGCACTCTGTTTCTCTCCAAATTCCAACCCCTAATCAGAAAAGCATGTGTACTTGCTTCCCCACCCTCCAATCAACCAGCCCTTGGGCATGGCCTCCACTGGGGTGTCTCTGGGTCCACCCTTTTTCCTCCAGCCGCCTCCAGTGGGAGTGTCATTCCAGCCCAGACCACGCCCCCATGCTAAACTGTAGAGGCTGGCCTAAGCGGATGGGCAAGAAGAAACCTTGGGAGGAAGAAGAGAGTTTGAGTAGACTTTCCTGGGTTTTCAGACTCCATTCTGAGAACCCCTCCCCTCAGAGGGGATTGTGTTCCACAGTTGGAAAAACAGATGGTTGGAAAACATAGTAGTGTTAAAAAATTGATCCCTTGTTTAAATAAAAAGTAACTGGCCTTGATTTAAGCCATGCCTGAAGGATGTTTAGCCTGGACGCAAGCAAGTCTCCTGTCTGCTGCTCAATTCTTGCCGACTGAGCAGGAACCCAGAGGCCTCAGATCGCAGGTTCATTTAAGCCTCCTCTTTCATTCGCCCTCCTTTGATCCTAAAAGCCATGGTGGTTACACAGATTGGGGCAGAATTCAGTCACCAGAAATAATGGCCTCCTTTGTTCCAGCTTCTCTTCATTGGACATGTGTGTGTTGCCTTCACAAATCCTGGAGATTATTTAGCAACCTGAGACTGTGATCAGACTGGGTGATCCGTGTCACATGTCTTCTTGCCACCAAACTCAAAGAAGAGGAGAAAAAAAGAACATCCACAATCTGTCTCTTGGAACTGCTGCCTTCCCCTTTCACAGAGCCAGCACACAGCCTCTCGAATCTTCCAGGAACCAGTCTTCCACGCTCGCACTTGAGTCAAGTCACAGTCAAAGCATTATTTTCCCAACGGTGTTAATGTAGGGATGTAGAATGAGATCCTTCCCTCCCTGCCACATGTCAGTCACCCACTAGGCCTCTGAAAATTCATAGTGTCCAGGTCTCAGTGAGAGTCCTGGGGTGCATGAGTGATTTGTAAAGGTGAATATAGATGGTAGATTTTCACAGGACTTAACATTGCCAAAGGAATACCGTAAAGAAAATGTTCTAAGAAAGGGATGCAATGGGTTGCAGGGAGAAAGTGAAAAGAAAAAGAGAAGGATTCTTCTATAACACCCTTTCTTGTCTTCTTACAGGAAACTGAATGTTTGAGGACCAGCTGCAGGAAAATTTATTCCAATTAAGCAAGGATTTTGAGCATGTTTATGCTTGTTTCTGTGAGCAAAACTCTTGAATGGTGGTTTAATTTTCTGCCCAAAGCACCTAGCTTAGTTCTAAACTCATAGGAGCTCAACAAGTAGGTAAATGGGTGATTCAAAGGAATCCTACCACTTGGCACTTAAAAGAACCCCAGAGAAACTGAGACTTTAAGAGATTGAGGAACTAGCTCCAGGTCACATAGCTCGGAAGTTTGGAATATGGATCTGAATCCAAATCTATTTAGCTGAAAAGTGCATGCTCTTTTCCCTGGCCACCCAAGAGAGAAAAAGGCACAAAGTCATGCATAAGAGCATGGACTTGGGGGCCAGACTCCCTGGGTTTAACTTCTGGCTTCACCACTTAGAATCTCTGTGGTCTTGGTCAGGGGAGTAAGTTAACCTCTTTGTGCTTGAGTTTTAGCATATGTCAAAGGGGATAAGAAAAATATCTATTTTAAGTACGAGATAAGTTAACATGTGTAAAGTGCCTAAAACACTGCCTAATAGATAATGAAGAACTCAATCATTTTGGCTATTTTATATGATTATTGGAGTCAGGGAATGTATTCTATCCAGTAATAAAATTTGCGAATTACGGTTTAAGTTCCCATATGCTGTATCTCTCGAAAACATATACAAAATAAGAGAGTAAAGTGATTGAAAGTAATCAAAATTTTCCTTTGCATTAGAATGATACATCATCATCATCTTCATCACCACTATCATCTTCATCAACTTCATCAGCACCATCATTTTCATGACCACAATCAATTTCATTATCTTCATCACCAATTTCCATTCCATAAAACGTTTGCTACATGTTCCACTTATACTCAAACTTCTCTGCTAGAAAGGAAGGGTCAAAGTCTTCATTCTCAAGTCAGGTTAAGAGGGATAGAGATGCTTATTTCTTATTTCTCTGTGTATCATGTGTTTATATCCGACTCTTTCAGCATTAAGACAGCCTGACAGAGTGGAGAGAAAATGGGTCAAACACCTTTGCACTCAGGTCCCAGTTCCGTCACTGAAGCATCCCCTAATGTAGCTGAATCTCAGTTTCTTCATATGTAAAATGGAAGAAAAAATAAGAGAGAATGACAGAGTGTCAAGCCCAGATGATACTAGGTAGGCACTGAATAAACAGATCCTGTCAGTCACTGTCCTGTCTCAACCATTTCCTACTTGACAGAAGTTAAAATAAAGGATAAGTATACTTCAATATTAGTAAAATAGAATTAATTAAATACATGAAAGAGAGGAACAACCAAATACATTGAAAGCTAAGATAGTTCTTGTAATAAGGCACCATGCATGTCTCTGAGCCTCCCGGAAGCCAGGGCAAAAATTGAAAGCAATGGATGTCAAAAAAGGAAGAAGTATACTAATGCTTCGAAAGAAGTAAGATTGAAATTGGCAACAAATAGTGATGCATTTCTCATGTGAAACCTTATAAAGGTAACATTGAATAACATGATAAACATGTCTCCTGATATTAATTTCATTTATAAAATGCTGACCAGATTTTTTATGTGGATGTTTTAATGAGAAATTGCATAACAAGTTGAGAAGTTAACATCAAAATTCATTTCAGTTCCAATGATTCTGAAGGGGATTAAGTTGATATGGAATAAGAATGATGCCTGACAGTAATCAAATGTAATACAAGGGCAGAATCAGGAAAGCGTAACCACTCTGAGTGCTAGGGAATAAGGAATTTATTATACAAGTTCGACTTCACACAATTGGGGGAGGTGCTGGGGAAGAAAGTGTCCTTAAAAGGGAGTTAGAGATCAGAGGAAAATCACCAACCAGGTCCTTTGAAGCACTGCCATGGGCGCATGTGTTGGAGCCTTCAGGGGAATTTGGAAGCCGAGCACATACTGCAGCTGGAGTGAGGCCAACAGAAGTCCACAGAAGGCTGCTCCTCTTCGTGCTAGTGCCTTTGTGAGTTTCAGCCAAGAGTTGAGTAGCGAGCCTGGGGTTGCTGTTGGTCAGTGGGGCTGGAAGTCAGCAGTTAGATCATTCTCTAATCAAGTTATTTCATTCTAGTTTTCAGATAAAATTCCAGGATGTAGCAAGAAGCCCCAAATAACTGCTTGCTTTAATGCTTGACCTAACCCAAACCTCTGGGCTACATTGAAATCTAATCACCTTCCACAACCAGACTGGATCTAGCCAAGTCTAAAAATATACTAGGATAAGAGTGACTAAAACAAAAGCATCAGATGGGGCTAGAGGACTGATCTATTTAATAATATAATAACTATACTTATATTACACTTATAATAATACAATGATGTTGCTAAGGATTTACTCTGTACAAATAGTATGGTAACTATACTTATATGATACGTCTAATAATATAACGATTTTACTAAGGATTTACTCTATACAAAACATTGTATATGTTTTACCTTTTTTTAATCCTTGCAATCCTAGAAGATTTCACAAAAGAACAGATGGAAATTCAGTCAGTTTCAAATCTTGCCCAAAGTCACACAACTAAGAAGTACCATTCCAGATCTTGAACTCTGACCTACCTGACTCCATTGCACCCACCCTCATTTTCCTTGTCTCCCCCACATACTTTTTTGTAAACATCCAGCACTGCAAAGTGTTTAGCATGAAGGAGAGGAAGCTTTTAACGTGTTTGAGCCGTGTTAACAATTTGGCCAACTATATCCGTCAAGACTGGGTCTTGCCTGGGGTGTACCTCTATAATGCAAGCTGTGTGTTAACTCCATTTCCAAGGTTATCTCATGGTCCAAGATTGCTGCTCTGGCTCCAACCATCACAGCTGCAAATGTGACAGCTCTTATGTTATGCAGGTGATGTCACGCACCGCCCCCACCCCCCACCCCCCTCCCCCCCCCCCCCGCCCTCCCGCTGCCAGGGCTGTGTAATCGTAAGATGAGAAGATGAGTAACTCCACATGCTTGCTGGAAGCTCCCAAGCACATTACCATTGACATTGTGGTTCTCCGGATTCTTCTCAGTATGCCTGGGAAGCTAAATATTTGAAACCCTCCTCCTTCAAAATCACACAAACCCAGTCTGTGAGTTGGGTCAGGACATTATATGCCCGCTCACATGTCCATTTGAAGACACCCTTGTTAATACTTTGTCCTTAATGCTGCTGCATAATTAAGGTCTTTGTTTTATTGTCCATAAAACAGGATGAGCAGGTGGAATTTTGTTCTGATTGTGAAAACACAGCCTCTTATTTTGCTACTGGGGTCAAAGTAGCAAGGATCCAATCTGAAATGGGGCAAGAAAGAAGTCTCATTTTGCATCCTCTATAAAACTGTTATCCAAAAATTATAATCAAAATCATCAAAAGAGACCTTCCACAAAGACCTCAGGACCTCCTAAAGACAGACCACCCATTGCAAAAAGAAATTCTCTGAACGCATTTTACTTAATTTTGTTTATGAGTAGAGAAATTTGTAATAAGCCAAATTTCTAAGGGGAGGAGGAGCTATTAGACAAAAGCAACTTGCATATTAAGTCCAAATCCTGTGCCACGTGCTCTGAGCCTATTTTTGCTTTAAAACATCTGCTAAGTGTCCAAGGATGGCCATACCACAGGTTTGTTCCATTTCTCCTTTACTGACATGAACAAAGCATGACAGAGATGGAGTAATTCTGTCTCTAGTTCTCAGTGTTTTCCCCCTGTAACAGTTCACTGGCCTGTACCTGTTAGCATTTATGCAGCTTTGTTTGAGTACAGTCTATGTACTCCAGTTATTTATTTTCACGCCATTTTAAGGAAGCTTCCATGGTTCCATTGATGTATGATCAATTCATTAGTGGTCACTAAAATCAGTATAACATGAAAAGTGTTTTGACTTTCTATAACAGACCTGCTTTCTACAGAGGATCCCTCCTGCTAACTTCACAAGCAAAGGTACTCGAGAACCTCCATGAGTTTTGATGTGCATATTTGGGAGAGGAAATTCAGAGGGGTCTTGAGTTCCATACCTGAGTTAATTCAATGCCGTGAAGAGCTACCAATGGGTACCAGGAGCCCAGTGAAGGGAGTTATGAGGAAGTAGTCTCCAGGAACTTTCAGATAACTTGAGGAGGATTAGGGAAATCCCAGGCCACCCAATTGGGGTTTGGGACAATTCTGTTCAGGTCCCAATGGCTGCAAGGGTCTCTGCTCATCTTTTAGTTACTTTTTATTTGTGTACATATTTTTTACATTCACGTGTGCTTATTTAAAACCCAAGATAACCTTGTGAACAAGATACCTCATGCATTATTTTGGGGGAAAAACTGAGTTCCAAAAAGTTACACAACTTGTCCAGCACCATTCTGATAAGACTGGGAACCTGTGTCCTGAGGTCCTTTAACGTTCTTGTCACCACAGCCAGACACTTTTCCAAAACTAGAAGATGAAGGGCAAGACGTTTATCACAGGTGGCTTTGAAGTGCTTGCATCTCCAAGTGATGATGTTTGGAACTGAGATTGTAAGTGTATACTGTGCTTTTTGAGACCTTGATCACAAAACTGGAAAGATAGTTCCTGCTTCTGTTTGGTGGTCTCATCAGATTAATTTTGTCCTCATTGTTGCAATTTGTTCCAGGTTCTTTTTCCCATCTTCACACCAGTGCATTTTAATCCAAGAAGAAGTTTTCATAAGTCACTACAATGCTCCAAATTATATTAAATGACACATTTTAAATTTAAGATCTTTAATATCAGAACTGCAAAACTTCTCAAAACTGCCAGATGGATAAACCTTTCTCATTGATTATATATTTGATATTTTCCTGAGAAACTATCTTTTTGTTTCTTTAAGAATGATCAGATTGAAGAAGCTTTAAATAAAAGATCCATTTCTTTCTCTTTGTTAGTGTTGTTAAAAGTAAAAATGATACAATAAAGAAAAACCTTAGATTTTTGTGATTTCTTCCAAAAATGCAAAAATATTCTTTGTTGTATAAGCTAATTTATTCTCATTGTATCCTTTAAGAAAAATTTCGCAGCTGGCCTGGTGGTGCAGTGGTTAAGTTCCCACGTTCTGCTTCGGTGGCCTGGGGTTTGCCGGTTTGGATCCCAGGTGCAGACATGGCACTGCTTGGCAAGCCAGGCTGTAGCAGGCATCCCACATAGAAAGTAGAGGAAGATGGGCACAGAGGTTAGCTCAGGGCCAGTCTTCCCCAGCAAAAAGAGGAGGATTGGCTGCAGATGTTAGCTCAGGGCTAATCTTCCTCAAAAAAAAAGTTTTTTTTAATTATTTTTGGACATGTCGTTACACAGAGTAATCATTTTTTCAGCCGAGGACAAAATAGTGGGAGAAATAGAAAAAACTCTGTTCTAAATTTATATACTGACATTTGGAGTATTTCTATTCTGGGGTATTAAGAGTTGTTTTCACCTCAGCCTCTTATTTTGAAACTGCTTCTCAGAATCCTCATATTTGTGCCTGTCTTCATGGTAAATTGTTTTAGCATGGTAATATGCTCAGATCAATTGCCAGCAGCAGTGATGCTAGTATCAATCATGTACAAACGTGTAATAACTGCGAGACAAATGACGTTACCCCCTTCTTCTTTTAGCCTGGTGCAGTTTGCTCTTCTGAAGGATGCCTTTAGTACAAAATAATTTCCAGGGAAGTCTGAAGGCACATCAGTTAAGCATTAAGAATTCTTTCAGCTCACCTGATCGTCAAAGGGAGAGGGGAAATACCCAGCAGTATGGATTTGGCCAGTACCATGGACAGAGCCACCGTGTGGCTGCTACAGATGGTTCTGAGTGCTGCCACCCAGCAGGGTCCTGTTACCTTCATCCTACCTCCTTAAGCTCCCCTGCCTCCACCATATCTTTTTTAGGGAGCTCTCTCTCATCCTCCTCCCTCTCTTCCTCTCTCTCTCCCCCCTCCCTTTCTTTCTTTCTCTCTCATTTCCTAGTCCTCAGATATTAGGATTTCCTGGTTGTTCACAATTTGGATTCTGGTTGTTTGGTCCTGGGAACTTTTCCCTCAAATCCTCATTTTCTCATTTTACTCATGCCTCCTAAGATAGTTTTTCTGAATATTATTCCACTTGCCCCAATATATACCACATTTTTTTTTCTTGTTTGTTTTTACTTTGACTACTGTTTTCACCCACCTGGCCTCCCAGAAAGCTGAGGTTTGTTTTGGTTATGTTCATCACAAGTGCTGTGTGTAAATATGAAATAAGTTGAATGTAAATGTATTCTATGTCCTGAAAATACATAGCATGTGTCATATTTTACATAGGTAATATGATAGTCAGGATGCCAGCAAGAAAGAGTTGGTATATGCAGATAGAGTAATTGAGGAGAGTTTATGAAGAGACTGTTTACAAATGTATGGGAGGATCAAAAAAACCCAATGAAGCATGGTCAAGCCCATGGGACTAGAATGTACTGGAGCCATTATTCCCTCAGCCTGAAGAGACAAGGGAAGGGAATGGTTAGCAGAATCTGGGAGGAGGTTGCATGGAGTGGGCTCCCCGACAGAAGCTGTGGCATTTAGGAAAAGGATGAAGTCAATATGTGCTGACCCAATGGGAAGTAAGCTTGGAAAATAAAAACCCTGAGTTGATTCTCCTATCCCATTCTCCAACTTTTTTCAAAAGATCTTCCTGAATCCAGTGGGAAACCATAAAGCAATGAATCTCATTGATGTGGTCCATAGAAGTCAATCTCCCAGAGCACAGCACACATTGGAGAGACATGGAGAGGAGATCTGAAGGAGAATTAGAAATAATCAGACAGATATAATGCACATAGTTGAGAGCTAAACAATAAAACATAACAATGTTGAAAATTACAAAGATATTGTAAGCTCAGATTGTATTATGGAATCCAATTTATCCATGTTCACCACTTGGTACTTATAACAAGTAGCTGACCCTTAGGGGTCTCCTGCTCAGATATTTCGTTCTTTCTTGAATATCAAAGCCAATTATTCTTCATGGGATTCTTCATTCAATACCACTCACCACTCAATAAATTAGACGAAAGAGTAGGTAATTCACCATTGTCTAACACTTCAGCATATGTTTGAAATGCCTTTAGGCCAGTGTATTCAGCCATATGTGAACGATTGACTTTATGTTCTACCAAAATCTTTTCCTCAACTCGTTCAATGATTTAGCTTTCAAAACTTCCCTTGATTAAGGTTGAACATAACACTTAAAATCTGAAAACAGCCACAGTGCTGTGGTTTTTGACAAATCACCTTAGCTAAAGACGCAAGCTCATGCTCCTTATTTATTCATCTGTTCTTGCCAAGGGAACTTGCCAGCTCCTCCTGGTGTATGTCTCCTGGGAAAGAGGAGAGGAGAAATAATAAGGGCACCTTGAAGAAACAATGTAATTAAACATAAAGTACTGTGGGCAATGCTGAAAGTTACAATGATTTTGCCATCTCATGTGGAACTGAGAACAAGAGCCCTACTTTCCCTGCCAGTGAAAGAAATATGAAGACTCATTTTAGCATAGATGTATGTCTTTTCAAAGATTTATTTTTATCACCATTTGCATCCTGGCATTCACATGCTGCTACATGGTAAAATGACTATCTGACTTCCCCTCATGAAGACTGAACCCATGATTTGTACTCTAACCAGCTGAGTCAACCCATCATCAACAAGTCACCAGACAGGAGTTTGTGACATGTTTATACCATTGGCTAAGAGCCATCGTTACCTGTTGGGCCCATACAAATGAAATGGTCCTTCTTAACATCCGCAAATAAACAAGCAAATATAGCACATATCATTCTCCCTGTCCAGCATTTATAGCACAAGACCATGTATATCTTAGCTTTATTTTACTCACCCTTCAATATAGTCCTGCTTCATAAATTGTCCCTTAGCCTAATGCATTGTCCATCTTTACTGAACAGGAGTTGTAACAGACATATATTGTCTTTATGCATCTAAGGTCCTTTCCCCATTCTCTGGGGAAAATCCTCCTTGTTTTCCTTTGTTTAATAAAACTTGTCTATTCTCAGTCCATGCAGCTCAGGTCACATGTCAGCTTCAGGAGAAAGCACAGCACACAGGCCTGGCCAGAAGCTGATTCCATCCTCTAGCCCCTGTAACTGGGGAAAAATTGGTCACATGTCATAAGCCAAAATAATGAACTGCTACCTAAAGATGTGACAAAAATTACTGGGGAAAAAAGATATCCTTAGTGTGAGGTTAAGCCAGCAAAGAGGATAACAGACCCTAAAAATGAAGGTGGAGAAATCTCTGGAGCCAGCCATATCTGAATCTGTATCTACTTGTGGACTCTTCAAAGATGCAAAACAAGTTTAAGCAGCTAGAGCTGTAGTTCTGTCACTTGTAACCCAAAAAAAAACAAGAAGAAGAAGAAAAAGACGATTTCTGATTAATACAAATGGGAAACTATAATCTGGAATGTGTACAAAAGTCTAAGGTCATATAACTAGATTCCTTTACCTTTCTCAACTCTGGACTTCATATATTTTTTTACGGCTTAATCTGAGCTGACCCATTTTGAGACAAGCTCAGCCTCACTTTTGTCATCCTCAAACTGAACATTGCCATTCAAGTCAGATTCAGACCCCAGCAACGCTTGCTTGGCTGTTCTGAAGAAAATGTCCAAAAGGACACCTGCTCTAATTCTTGAGGCTTCTAAGAGGAAAGTGATTCATTCTTTCACACAAAAATGAAATTGCTGAAATGTTCTTTCTCAACGTTTTAGAACAACATGCCCCAGATGCATTATAGATATTAATTTAAAAATTAACCCTTTAAAATGGTTCCTAAGTCAATTGTTTAAATTGGCTTTAAATCATTTAAATTGGTGTGTGAAAATATGCTTTTCGATAAAAATGCCTATAGTTGCTGGACTTTGCTTGGTCTTATATTTTGGATTAATGTTCAACAAATATTCTTTTCCCTCACTCTCCCACTGCGGACAGAGTTAGGCTCAGCCATGTGACTTGTTTGGCCAATAGAATATTAGTGGGTATGGTGGAGCAGGGGCCGTGGCTTGGCTTGAGTGTTGAGCTCCAGTGATAAGTCATGAGAAGAACACGCCTCTGGCAACCACTGCCACTTCAGCCTGGGCTTCAGAAAGAATACTTGTGAAGATCCAAACCAAATTCACAGGCTGGAGCCAAACTGAGCCAGCGTGTAGCCTGAAGTAAAGCCACTCAGCCAAGCCCAGCCTAGATCAGCCAAATCACAGGCAACTGTAACATTAGAATAAAACACTTGTTGTAAGCCATTAAGTTTAAGATGATTTGTTACACAGCAGTTGAGTGGCAATACTTTGTGTGCCATTTCATAGTTCATGCAGCCAGTAGACTTTTAGAGATATGAGACGCATGAGAGAAATAAGTGCTTGGTCTAGAAAATTATCATTGATAATTAGCCCTAAACAGAATATTAGACATAATCAATCTAAACAAATAATTCCTACCCCCAATTTACATTGAGGCCCACAGGATGAAGTGAGTTATTTCACATCACATGGCTAAAATGACACACAGCCAGCAATGAACAAAGGAATCTTTACTTCCAGCCTCACGATCTTCCCACAATGCCACTCTACTCTCTCTTTGGTATTTATAATCTAATTCATACTCCATTTCAATATCTCATTCTTCTCATTTTGGTAATCCTTGTTCTGTTTTCTTCTGGCACTCCTCTAGAGATTATCCTATAGCAAAATACAGAACATAAGAAAAACTAACCATATTGGACATTTGCAGAGGTTCCCATTACCAGAGGAAGGAGGAAATGCCAATTTGTCTACTCTGCGTTATCTGATATGGATAAAGAATGCGTTTGGCCAAGACTGTTTCCCTTTCCCTGAAAGTCTGTATTCTGGATGTCTGAGTCTAATTCGTTAGGTTTTTAAAATATCTATGCTAATAATTGTTTTAGAAAATACACTCTTATTTCCATGTTATTTGAATGTGTTTTATTGAAGGCATTATAAAAATTGAGACCTCATAAATTGCTTAAACCAGAAATCACAAACTCAGATGGCTTTATGGGCAAGGTCAGGAATACATGTCACATGAATCAGGAGGCTGGGTGAGGATTCCAGCAAATTGGGCAGCTCAAACCCTATTACTTTTGGTAGGGAGAGAATGGTAGCTACCAAGTAGCTAATTATGACCATGTTGCCAAATCTTTGATTATTCCAAAAGAAGTCATATCTTGGAAATTTTTTATGGGAAGTTGTCCATTTTTAAAGGATGGTAACTAATTTTTTTAACACGGTGATCTGTATAAAACAAGCTTGTGAAATGGATGCCACTAGCATAAATTAATGCATCATGGAGTGTGTTATTAGAAATTAAGAATACTGTGATTAGATCCTATATGAATTATGATCTCCTGAATTTTAAAAGAGAAAATAAATCTATAAAAGCCACTTGGTATTGTTTTGAGTAGCTAGTTCTAAAAATATGTTTCTGAGGTGTAGTTTTTGGTTCACTTTCTCTAGTATCATAAGAAGATAAAATGGATATTGTATGATGAAGTTTCCTAAAAATAGACTATGTCATGTTTCTGAAGCCTTGAAAGAACAGAATATTTTCACAAGAAATAGAAAATGAGATATTTGAGAGCACATTCATAAAGTTATAGTTGTTCTTCCTACATGTTAAATAACATTATACATAATTTCTCTACTTGGGTGAGGTCATCCAAATCAATACTAAATAGCAGATAACTACCCAAAGAATTTAGGTCTAGGTAAAGACTTTCCTAGAATCAGGTGTTTCATTGCAATGGCAGAGTTAGCCTTAAAAAATTAGTATATACATTTTAATGTTTGAACTTTTATTTTACACAAAAAAATTTTAACTTCTCAAATTCCAATTTATATTTTCTAACAAGCCATGTATTTTGTTCTTTCTGAATTATTTCTATGTTATAGACAGTTTGAGGAGCACAAAAATACTGTTCCTCTTAAAGATAATTTCCATAATCATTCAAAAAGTGAATTGAGGAAGATTTACTGAATTTTTTAAAAGACCATAAAAGAAAAAGGGAATAACACAAGGTAGAGAATTCATGAATAGGTAATCACTTTCTACAGACAATAAGCAATGTTCCAACAAGCCCTGAGAAATAACTAATTAATTTTCCAAGTGAGCAAACATTATTTTGTAGTCCTGTAGACCTAAAGAGGAATCTGAAGATAGTGAATAGCAATGTGTGCCTAATTTTCAAAGAAGATTAAAAGGGCCCTTGGTCCTCATTGTTTAGCTACTCCAAATTCTATCAAAATAATAGAACCTAAATTACCTCAAAAAATAAGTTTTTACTGTCCTGGAAAATAAGGAAGCAATGGGTAGCTTTTGTTTATGAAAAGAGTCGATTAGTCTGAGTAAATGTGATGCCTTGTGGATGAAGTTGTAAAATGAATACAAGTGAAAGCATTCCAGATTCAATGCCTTGTGATAATAAAACACTTGATAAAGCCCCATGAGTCCTCCCCACTATGCTAATTTAAGATGGCTTAGATAGCAAAAGTCAACTGTGAATTTGCTACTGAAGGAAAAACAGAGACAGGTCATTTAAGGAAAAGGTATAAGGTGGGAAAAGCTATAGAAACTGGAAGTAGGACCAAGTGAATCCCAATGATTTAGAAGGAGTGGGTTGTATACCAAGGAACTAATTATAATTTTCCAAGCACTTGAATTTTAAGTTATAGCAAATATGAGAATGTAGATAAATACCACAGGGAAATGAGGTGAGATTTTTGGAAAATAAGAATTATCTGGAGGAAAGTTTTTAAAAACTTGATCAATATTGAGCTCAAAATTTGGCAGAAACCTATAAAGTGGCCAATGCTTCAGAAAGCCTGACTATGGGCTGGGGTGAAGGAGAGAGGGAAAGCAGGATCATTAGGAGGAATCTACTTGAAGGGTTTGGTAATACAATATGAGAGTAGACAATTGTGGTGCCTATGAAGTTATTGTTACTGCATTTGGAGTGCTCAGAATGAAAGTAACAGAAATGGCAACGATCAACCTGATTTTTAACAAGGCTGTATTTTAAATTGTATTTTCTGTTATACATGCCTTAGTCCCCTTCAGATTGCACCCACCCAATTGAAGAGAAATCGATAGAAACATAAGATCTTTTCCCTAATGATCCAAAGAATATTCCAAGATCCAGTAGCCTCTCCTAGGACTGCTTCTAGCTTTCTCTGTTCTCCCCGGTGGTGGGTTTCCCTTGACCTGAAGCTCCCTGGGCCCAAAGTTCTCCCTGGAAGTACATCTGAATAAGAGGATCCCAATCATACTTCAGGTGGTTTGGGTTCTTTTAATCACACATAAGTCTATTGATTTATAGTTACAAAGCCATAAAATGGGAATAGTCTGGTCTTTGCAGGAGAAGGTCTCCAAAGAGACTCTGCGGGATATGTGACACATCTGAACTGGAACATATACCCAGGTTTTCTCTACAGCTACAACAGTGTCTTAGTAAGAACTTCAATATGCTCATGGTTTTAGTGTCTGGTACTGAGTGTCAGCCAGTTTGTGTCAAGTATTCTTTCCTCAAATCCACAAAGTAAATATGAGACTCTTTGGGGGAGGTTATATAAAAATATATAAGTCTGTTGGCCACCATAATGTTATGGAAAATTATGACTGTCCTCAACATTTCTCTAGCTATTGATGATGCTTTCTACATCATAGTCTGTACTTTGGCATCTCTCTGAAACTGTGGGCTTTTGGACCTGGAGAGAGTATCTAATCCAACTGTCTCCTTTTACAGATAAGGAGATAGAGACAATGAGAGAAGCAATGGTTTGGCCCAAGTAGCAGAGCCGGTAACAGCAGAGCCTGCAATAGAGTTGCTGTCAACTGAATTCCATTTTAGTCCTTGAAGCAGTCTATGTCCCTTTTCTTTCCTGTTCACCTTCTTGCTCCAAAGTTACTATTGGTATTTGAAAAAAGGAGCTTAGAAATATTTATCTAAAAGAAGCAATGTGTGCATGCACATGGATGTGTATTTGTATTTCAAATAAAAATTCAATATATTGATACATTTCCTCCACTTGCTTACTAGATTTTTATGCACTACGAATTTGGCATTTGCATCACAAAAAATTCTATTTTCATTTGCCATGCTGTTCTGACAATATTATGATGAACTATATTCTATGTAAACTACTAAAAATGGCTTATTTTAATCAGCCATCCAGGCTTTATCTAGTTTGTACCCAATTTTACATTGTTTTAATTATTTAAAATGCAGATACATAAGGTTCAACATTTACTAGCATTTCATCTTTGGAATTTATTTAGGAAATGAAGTATTGCTCTGTGGTTTCAGAAAAAATTAATAAATATCTCTGAATAGATGGTAATTTCATGTTCATTTTCAGAGAGATTTAGCTACATTAGCAGTGCTATTTCCCAACACCCATAATCTTCTAAATTGACTTATTTGATGCTCTTCAGATCTATTTTGCTAAAGACTTAGATTTTTATCTCTGTCACTGCTTTTGAAATGCTTTCCATGATTGTGACTCCAGCTAATGTAATTTTCACATTTGGTGCCATTTTTCTCAAATGACAATACAGACCAGCCTAGTACTTTGACTTAAAATATGGACAAAATATAAAGAAAAGAGAGAAAAGAAGAGTTGAAGGTCTCTGAATAAGAAAACCTTGCCTTAAAATCAAACAGATGGACTATGAGGGGTAAGTTGTGGAGTAAGATAGGATGATTAAAAAAAAATCCTAACAGAAATGAGCCTCTGATCAGTAAAAAACTAAGGAACCTAGAGCAGTGCTGCTCCTTTTTATTAATATTTTCCCAGAATCTCTGGCCCCTTTCACTTTTAGCCTATGTCCTAGTACCTCAGCACCTCACTTAGCTTTTCTTAAAGAAATCCAAGTACTACTACTGCTAATAATAATAATAATTGCATACAGATTTCTTACGCTTTAATTAAAATCTTCGCTAATGCCTACACTTTTATTTGGCAATGCTTGAAAGAAATCTCTGGGGGAGTCAACTATGTCAGGAAAAAGCTCTGCTCTTAATACAACGTGTCCCATGGCATTAAGTGTGTATTTATTTCTACTAACAGTGTTTTTCTTGTGTAGATTCTGACTTCATGCTAAAATAAAAAGGGTGAAATCTGTAACGTAGGTGTGTGTTTGTGGGTATGACCTCTCTCTCTCTCTTGCATACATTTAAGCCTCTAGGAAAAAAGATCTCTTACCTGTTATCCAAGTAAGGTAGAATTTTGAACTTTAGAGCTAAATGATAATTGGGATCATTGCACATACTCCGTAATTCAACATTTGTTGAGCTACAACAATAATGATTTACAACAATATTGTTGCTTTAAAACAGTCGCCCTCATTTTGTTGCAGACATTGGGTCCCCGCATCCTCTCAGTTGGGAAGGAAGAAGTCAGTTGAAGTCAGTAGTAAGCAGTTAACAGAGTGTGGGTATACGTTTCTTAACTGGATAGCTTAGTTGATCCTCTGCCATTTGGCCTGAATTTACCCCAGTCGAGGACACTTCACTGGAGTCTTGGCTGAGAGCTGGGATTGGTGACTACACCTTCCCAAATGCGCACCCTCGCTGTCCTTGTGCAACTGAACGTCCCCAAATCTCAGAATGCACCTCCAGTCATGTCAATTCCGGCTGCCGCGGCTCTATTGAAGGTGGTCTCCGCGGAGCAGCCCACACTCATGGAGGAGTTTCATCTAATCACAGTTGCTGGTTGGAGAGAACCTAATCTCCTGCTAGGCTTCCCAGCCACTGAATTCCAGACCTGCCCTGAGCTTCCAAAAAAAAGAAAAGAAAAGCCCCTTCCTGTACTATCGCCCCCGTGAGTCATCCCAAGAGGGCTGCTTTCCCCAATCCCTCCTGTGCTAGCAGGAAGGGGAGTAACCCTCACCTGAGATTTGCCCAAAGTGACAGGAGGGGGTTGATACTTGCTTTGTTATTGAGAGCAGGGGAGGCAAGTATGTCTTGATATGTGTGTGTGTGTGTGTGTGTGTGTGCGCGCGCGCTCGCGCTCGCGTGTGTGTGTGTGTGAGAGAGAGTTGTTTTGCAGTGGAAAATAAGCGAGGGAGAGGAATAAGGAGAGGCCCGTGCCCTAGCTCCCCTCGGGGCCTTAGAGAGTGGCACACATCGTAATTCGCTTTCCAGAGCTTTACAGATTTCCACAAACAATGACATCACTCCGGCGGCACCGAGCAGATTACAGCTGGGGGGATTTTCCTGGCAGCTCGGCGGGCGCGGGTGGTGAGGTGGAGGAGCTCTCCAGGGTGCTGAAAGGGGCGGGGGCGCGGGCTCGCCTCTCCGCGCCCCCCGCCGGCGGAGGCGGACCGACCCGGCCGGGGGCGGGCAGGGGCGGGCCCGGGGCGGCCCAGGGAGGGGCCCGCCGCTTCTCCTGCCCTCATTGGCTGGTGGCGGGCGCACGTCACCCAGACTGGTGCTCTCCTCTGGCCCCGGTGGAATTGGGGCTGAGGAGGAGCTGAAAATGCAGATTTAGCATCAAGCACAGACACACACTCGCTCTTTCTCTCAGATACACACAGCTCCCCACATTCGCACCTCTGCCAGCGAGCCGGGCCGCCTGACTGCACGGCTTCCCCGCCAGCCAGATGCTGGAGGAGAGCACACATTGATTTGCTGCTTTCCAAGCCCCTAATCAGCCTGTTTCTCTACATAAAGATTTTTTTAAAAAACAAACAAACAGACAAAAACTATATATATATTTTTTGTTTGCACCTTCCCTCCGGGTCTCCTGCTCTGTCCGCCTGCGCGCCTCCTAGCACCACTTTGCACTCTCAAAGAATGATGAAAGGTGGCTGTGTGTCCCAGTGGAAGGCGGCCGCCGGGCTCCTCTTCTGTGTCATGGTTTTTGCATCTGCCGAGAGACCGGTCTTTACGAATCATTTTCTTGTGGAGTTGCATAAAGGAGGGGAGGAAGAAGCTCGCCAAGTTGCAGCAGAATACGGCTTTGGAGTCCGAAAGGTAAGAGCTTTTGCATTTCGCATGTTGTTTCTAAACGGGGACAGCCCTGCGCAATCTCATTGCAGACTTGCAAGTTTTCCCTCTTTCTCCTGCGATGCAGATATTCTGCCATCGGCTCTTCGACACGACATTGCCTCCGGTGATCTTTCACGGGTTATGTAATTAAAATGTCCTTCAAATTGTACTAGTAAGGTCATTAAAATAATTTATTGCTCTTTGACTTGGTGGCAAAAACAGGATAACAGCTTTCAAACAATGCCTTGCGCCCGGGATGCTGTCCGAGGTACCAAGTTGTCAAGGCTGCCTGGGGATGGAGGGGTGAAGTGATGAACAGCTCGGGCTTGGCGTTAACTCTCTTGGCAGGGATGTATCCCCCGCCCCCTTCTCCCGGAGAGAGAGTAGTTCCCGACGGACAGGGCTAGAAGCTTGGACGTTGCAATTCACCTCCGTGCTTTTCGGACCCGCTCCAGAAGGACTTCCCTCCCAGGGACTTCGGTCCCTGCTCTTTTCCAGGGATAACAGCTCCCTAGCTCCGGGAGACTTAGAGACATGAACTGGTTTTTCTTTCCAAAATCAGGAAGAACTTCTCGCCCTCGCCCCCGCCCACGACCGCCCACCCCCGAAGCGTACTCCTAGTTAGCTCCCTAGTTCTCGACTCACAGCTGCTGCAGCTGGAGAGGTGGATTTCGGGGGGAGTTCCCTACGGAAAAGTCGAAGTGTCTCTCCTGGCATGTGGGCGGCCAGTTTGGCTTTCCTACCAGGACGCGGGGATCCCCCTTCCAAGAAGTTGTCAGAGTTTAACGGTTTGGGCAGCTGGTTGAGGCTCCCAGCCTCGGACGCCTAGGAACTCCTTTGGAGACTCCAGGGTACTCATTCTGGGAGGGCAAGGGAGACGAAAACACGGGCTGGGGACCATGGCTGACCTACTTGCTTTTCCTGCAAAATAATCTTGTCAGGGATCTCAAGTATCCTTAGGGGACCTGGCGAGGGGTGGAGCGAAGGTGTAAGGAGAAACCCAGGCGAGGGCAACCTGGAGTAGAGATGCAATTGGCAACCAGAGGGCCAGGTGGAGGTCTGTGGGATTCCGGGCCGCATCTCTTCCCTCTTGATCCCAGGAGAGAGGCTTCAGATGAGCGGCGGGTGCTTGCGGTTGTTGCTTTTGCCTCTCAAGGGCAGCGCGAACCGGGAGTCCTGTCAATCCCTTCTGTCCCGACTTCCCACTCCGCCCGCCTCCCTCCCCAGCCGCCGCGAGGGCTCCTCCGCACGCTGCGGGCTCTCCCGCCTGGGTAGGGCGTTGGCAGCCTGGATTTCTACCCCAGGTGGGTTTGACAGCGAGTTTGCCAGAGGTCTGGGAGGAGGCGCCGGGTCTGACAGTGGCGCGCGGGCGGGTCTGGCAGAAGGGAACTTGTTGCTCCCGGGAAGCGTGGGTGGAGCAGGGGAGAGAAGAGGCAGCCGAGGGAGCAGCCCGCTGTCGTTCTGGCCCGGAGTCTGGGGGCTGTTTCAAGAGTGCCGCCAACACAATAAACAAGCAGACCCTCCATCCTTCCCACCCTACCCCTCAACCCAGGACCCGTAAATATAATATTGATTCTTGTTAACTGACAGTTATATGGCACCCTTATGTACTGGAGTACTTACATGCATTCTTATTTAATATTCTCAACAACTCTGAGGAAGCTACTATTATTATTAAGCCTATGGTACTGATAGGGAAATCGGCTTAGGTAAGGGTCCAAGACAAAAACAGCCAAGGATTTAAATGCAGATCTTTCAGAGAGAAACTCGTGCTCTTTACCCCTTAGTACTTACCAAACCAAGCTAAGTGCTCTACAGCATATGTTGGGCTTTGGGATCTGCTGAAAAGGGATGTGCCATCATCAGGCTCTTTAGGTCTTGAGTGTAAAAGGGCTGCAATTGGTGCAGAAATACCTGTCACTCTCTCCTCCTGCCATGCACCTTTTCATAGCGTAGGCAGACATTGCCATCATATGCAGGTAGACACTGCTGTCTCCTCTTTATCTTGTTTTTTGAAGATATGCCCTTAGGATTGATCTTAGAAACTTAATCAAATCTAGGTATAGCTGAGACTCATAATAGCTTAACTTATTAATTCTCCAACAGGGTTTTTGTGGGGGGTTTTTTTGTATAGAGGTAAACAGCTTAATGGGAGATTTACAGTTTGGTGATGGGATTTGAGCGAGGAGATGTAGAGACAATCTCATCATAAGTGAAGCTGAATCATCTTAATACACTTACCTTAAAAATCTCAGAGAATTCATGCTTTGGGGTGAAATCAGATACTTAAGCCTCTTTCTCCCCCACTCTTTCTTGGAGAGAAGCCCACTGGTTTTGCATCACAGCCTCAAACCTGCAATTCCTACTTAAGAGAAATGGGCTGTGACCTTGTCTCCTCTCTCCCTACCTCTCCACAACCCCTCAGGAATAGTATCTCTTATCCAAATGATTTTTGCTCTGATACATATTTAAGTAAAAATCAGTCTATGGTGATACTTCTGTATGATGAGTCTTTGCCTGATGCTACACCTGTTTAGAATAAACCATCTTTTCCTCCCTTGGATCCACGTCCCACCCATCCTTCAAGACTGAGCCGCAAACCTTCCCATGCTATAGACCACAAAGAGCTTTCCCTTCTCCAAATTCCTGTGGGACGAAAAAGTAAAACCTACATGACATAAGCCTGTACGTTCCATCACTTGTCATCTAGTCATTTCATACTTAAGTAAATATGGGCGTAAGTATAGTATTTCCACTTAAAAAGTAAATATTCAGGGATGATATCTTCTGTATTTCTGGTTTCTTCATCATAGCCAACATATTACTGGGTTTGCCAGCCTGTAAAGAAATTTCCTTAGTTTTATTTTATTGCTCCAGGTTTCCCAAACACTGTCTTATCTTGTTTACATCATGCTATACTGTACCTTTGTCAACACTTGTTATTTATTTTTCATTTAAAACCCCCAATACCTCCTTCTCCTCCCTCTCTCTACACTTAGTATACACCCCAACTCCCTGCTGTGCCATCTTCTCTGATGCCCAGTGTCGGACACCAGAGATTCTCGGTAATTATTCATCCAGAAGAAGGGCCAGCTGTGCAGACTAGAGGAATCTGATGTTTTACCAAGTTATCTCGTCTAACCTCACAAACCTGTGAGGTAGAAATTATTGTCACCAACTCTAATTCTCAGATGAAAAACTTAAAGCTCCAAAGAGTTAAGTAACTGCTCATATCTGGAAAGTGAAGAAATTCAGATTTAAAACCAAATTTGCTTTACTGAAAATAATTTTGTCTTTCTCTTATGCTACCTCCAGGAGACCCTCCCTAACTGCCAAGAATTGTGCCCTTGGGACACCATTTTAGAGTTCCCATACTTATTTTCTTTCTTTTTACTTTTTTCTATATCAAACGCTTATTTGGTATTAACATATGAGCCTGTGTCGTTAACTAACATGTATGAGTATGTACTTCTTCTGGTCGACATAAGTTTTCCGAGAAGAGAAACAATATACTATGTCTTTTTATAGCCCTGTATTTAGCATGGTGTCCTGTATATGAGGTTTTAAATGAATATTTGTTCATTATTTTGTGTAACTCTTACAAGATCAGGAACAAACAACTATACTTCCTCTCTAAAATGGAGTAAACACACCTATAACTTTACCTTCAGAAAGGCATGTTGAGACTAAAGTTTTCTATTTTATCATGACCTGGCCCAAAGATGACTGTTCCAGAGAAGATACACCTGTCCAGGAGGGTGAGTGAGTTTACAAGAATAACAAAGGTATTGTTCCAAAGAGTGCCTTAAAAGTCTCAATATATTACAGGGCTGGCCCTGTGGCGCAGCTGTTCAGTTCGCACGTTCCACTTTGGCAGCCCAGGATTCTCCAGTTTGGATCCCGGGTGCGGACATGGCATCGCTTGGCAAGCCATGCTGTGGCAGGCATCCCACATAGAAAGTAGAGGAAGATGGGCACGGATGCTAGCTCAGGGCCAGTCTTTCTCAGCAAAAAGAGGAGGATTGGCAGTGGATGTTAGCTCAGGGCTAATCTTCCTCAAAAAAAAAAAAATTCTCAATATATTACTAATTTTAATTCCTTTAAAAAACAAACAAAAATTTATTAAAGCAATGTATTGAGGGTTGAGCAAAAATCAAGTAAGAATTAAGCTAAAAATCCGAACTGACAATTAGGTGTTTGTGTTTTTTTTTGCTGAGGTATGTTTTGTTTTGTATTCTGGTAGGGCTGAGGCTAGAATGATTACACAAGTAAAATCATGTGACCACTTTTATATGTGTGATAACTAAAAAAAAATTTTAATCTAGTAATAATTGTGCTGTTATGTAACAAAAGAGTAAATTTCTGGCCATGTTAATTTTATTTAAGTATAGTATAATTTAGGAAAGAGCACAGCTTAATAAATTTTCTAAACTGGGCACACATGTAACCAGCACCCAATCAAGAAATGAAATATTATCAGCATCCCATAAGTCCCCATTTTGCCACTTGGGTAGTTTTTGGTTTTAGGCTATTATAAGTACTGCTTCTATGGCCATTGCAGTATGTGTATTTTGGTGAACACATACAGTCGTGCATCACGAAGGACAGGGATATGTTTTAAGAAATGTGTCGTTAGGTGACTTCATCATTGTGCAAGCATCATAGAGTGTACTTGCACAAACCTAGCTGGTATAGCCTACTGCACACCTAGAATATATGGTACTAATCTTACTGGGCCATATGTGTGGTCAGTCATTGACCAAAACATCATTATGCGGTGCATGACTGTACCTGCCTTTCTGCTGGGAATATCCCTGGGAGCAGTTGTTGAGTTAAGGGGCATACATACATCCAACTGTAGGGGACTGTATCCATTTCCTATTGCTGTGTAACAAATTATTACAAAACTAAAATTTGTTATTTTGTAGTTTTCATGGATAAAGAGTCTGGCGCATTTTAGTTGGATCTTCTGCTCAAAGCCTTACAGCCTGAAATAAAGATATTGGCCAACTGTGTCCTCAACTAGAGGCACAACTAAAGGAAAATCCACTTCCAACCATATTCAAGTTTTTAGAATAATTCGGCTCCTTTTAGTTGTACGCCTGGAGTCTTCCTTCACTTCCTGGCTGCTGACCCAGGACCACTCTCAGCTCCTGGAGGTTACCTTCATGACCTTGCCGCATGACATCCTGCATAGGCCTTCTCACATCGTCATCTTTCAAATCTCTTCCTTCAGGAAGGGCCTGCTTGGGCTAACCTGATTAGGTCAGGCCCACCCAGGATGATTTCTCTTTTGATTAATTCAAGTAAACTGACTTGGGAGCTTAACTACATTTGATAAATCTCTCCACCACTGTAATAAAATATAATCTAATCATGTAAGTGAAATCCATCTTATTCACAGTCCCACCCACGCTCACGGGGTAGCGGAGGGGTGTATACAGTGCATGTACACCAGGGAGTGGAAATCTTGGGGGCCATCTCAGAATTCTGCCTACCACAGACAAACTGAGAGTTTTCTAAAGCAGTTATGCCAATTTACATTCCCACCGGCAGTGTGTGGGGGTTCAGATTACTCCACATTCTCACCAACATTTGGTCTTTTATAACTTTTTCCTTTTAGCTCCTTTGGATATGTAGTGGTGTCTCACTGGGATTTTAATTTGCATTTCCCTGGTGATCAATTGAAGCTGCATGCCTCTTCACATGCTTATTGGTGATTTGGATATCCTTTTCTATACAGTATTTATTCAGGTCTTCTGCCCTGAAAAGTTTTTCCTTTGGGTTGAGTCTTAATTTTTGGTTTATAGGAGTTCTTTAACTATTACAGATAGGAAACTTTCGTCAGATATGTGTATTTTGAATATTTATTATCACCCTTTTAATGGCGTCTTAATGTCTCAGCAATATTGAATCCAGATTATATAATTTTATTTTAGTTTGTCATGCAGTCATCTGTCAGTCAAAAAAAGAATTCTCTATCTGTATCCCCACCCCCAGCACTACACTTCTCTAGATCAAGATTAACACGGTTTGGGGGGAGAAGGGGTTCAGAAACAGGATATAGATTTGATCCAAAATATTTCCAAAGAACTCTTGTCTAAGAAGCCCTTAAAGGATGATTTTTCTGGAACCATAAGATCTACGACCATGGAAGCCAAAGGAAAATAGCCCAGAATCTTACTTTCCCAGCATGGCTGCTATGAATTCCTTTTGGACTCTAATTTAACACATTATGCCTTCGGTGAAGTTCAAGCTCATCCCTCGAGCCTCCTCTGGTTGACCAAGACCAGAATATTTTCTCTCTCCTTGGAATTTCCATAGCATATAATCTATTCCTTTGCCTTGGCACCAGTCTCATCTGCCACAGCACTCACTATAGCCAGTGTCCCTCTTGTGGCTGAAGGAAACCAGGAGCAGTTACATTGAAAGACAAAGATGACGGAATTTGGAGTTAGATAGCACTGGGAAGCTGCCTGGGTTATGAAATCCCTCAAAGACTTATTTTTATTTGAAATGGTTAATAAAATACAGTGGTTGTAAAAAATAAATAGTATAGTACATGTAAGGTTCTGAACACAGTGCTGAGTGCGTAGAATAAAAAACCTATTATTGGTAGTAGAAATAATAGTAAGGTGATGGCCTGGCCATATTTTTTTTACTCACTAAGGCACTTGAGGGTTGTACTTTATCAGGAGTGACAACTGACTGAGTGAAGAATGGACAATCAGCCCAATGGCAACCCATCCATGAGTTAACCATGGTCCATGAGATGGCCTGGCCCAAATAATTCTGTGAATTTAATTCATTATAGACCATGGTAATTATCTCAACCAATCATACTGGCTTTCTTAGGAAATTTGACTGGCTAGTTGCTATAGAGAGAAGAAAGCTGTCTAGTTGCCACAACAGAGCCCATCCAGGCCATGGGAGATGCAGGTATTTCATCTGAGTTCCTAATAACTTTCCAGCTCCACTTCCCAGCGAAAGACATAGGCTTTTAATCACCAAACTAATTTCCTCTTCTGTGGGAGTCACAGCAAGACCACATTTCCCAGCCTGCCTTGCAGATTAGTGTGACCATATGACAAGTCTAGCCAATATAATGTAAGCAGAAGTGATATGTACTTCTTCCATGCGTGATGCTTAGAGACTCCCCATAGGTGGATTCTCCACACTTTTTTTCTCTTCTGAGCCTTGATGTGATTCAGAAGAGTAACTTTGGAAGCCAAATGCCAAAGATGGCAGAGTCACAAGTTGAAAGGAGCCCAAGTCCCTGATTCCTGACTTAGAAGAACTTAAATGAATGAATAATTAAACTGCCATTATATTCAGGCACTGAGATATGGGAGTTTATCTTTAGAACAACCAGTATCACCCAAACCAATATACTGTCAGTAAAAATCCCTTTTCTTAAGTTGCTGGAGTGACTCTCCAAACCTTGCAACCAAACCAAGCCAAATCACAGTAACAATAATCTTTTAAAGACTTGTGAGAGCTCTTATATTTTCATCTCATAATGTCAACCAACTTTTCAGGTCTTTGTGCTCTGTCTTCTCCAGCAAGAATGTAAAATCCATTCAATACTCTGTTTCTCCAACTGGCAGCCAATATGCCCTACTCATTATAGGTATTCATTGTGTGCTTCTTGACTGATAAATACACTTGGATCACAAGATGATGATTTGGCCATCAGCTCAGAGAGAAGGCACTTGAAGAACTGGTTTTCAAGAAACTACCCCTGTAACATCCATTTCTTTATAGGCAGCAATTAGCTAGGAAGTAGAAGTAACAACCAGAGAATCAATGACTGGCAGACTCCTTTGTTTCCCTGAAATGCCAAACTTAGAAATTATCAGTATTAGAACAGATGAGCTCTTTGAGCAGAGAAAATAAAGGCTGCAGTTAAAACTTGATCAAAATACAAAAGAAGGGGAAAAATTACACCTCTTTTTCTCAAATGAATGAATATCTAGAAATCAATTTCTATTTCAAAGGCCTTATTAGCTGTAGATCATAATGTTAGAGCAGAGCAGCGAGTGATGCTATAGCTAAGTTTACAGTAATTATAATGCGTCTGTAACTGCTCAAAGAAGTCGGGCTTTAAAAATAAAATATGAAACCTGAAGTTCCAGCTTTTTCCCTCCACTAGAGCAGTGGCTTCATTTTACATTTGAGCTCAGATTCATCATTTCAAAAAGAAACCCTGTATTGATTTCTGGCTTACTGTATGAGATTCAACTACTCACAGGACAGTTCAAAAGCAGGAGTTATAGCTTGACTTTCTTTACTGGGATGTATTTGCTAAAGTCCATAAACTGGCTAAAATTCACTAATGGTTTAGGGAATCGAGAAATTATATCTGAGTTAACATTTCTATCCTAAATGTAGTGGTTGCATATTAATGGATGGCTTCTGTGTGAGGTATATAGAAAAAGCAATAAACTCTGTTGACAAATTGTTTTTGTCCCTAAAGTTCAATTGACCATGACTTTTTGTGTAATGTTGTGATGTGCTGAGATCCCCTGAGGAGAATAACTGAATATAACAAACTCTTAGGTTGAAAGTGAAACATTGACGCAAACCCTTCATTTTCTGACGTAGAATGAAATAGGCTTAAGAATGTTACAAGATGTTGATGGTTTCTCCATTAGAAAGTTGACAAAAGCATGCAGAAAATCGCAGGTTCCTAGCCTTGTTCTTTATTTAAAATTTTCAGTTTGGCACTGACTCTAATAAACATCCAATTCTTCTAGTTTTTTCTAAATAGATTCACTTAATGCTCCCTTTGTATCAAGGTAGAAAGAATTGAAAGAAAGGTGAGAAACGTAGAACCATTTATTTGGGGACATCAAGAACATGAAGATAATTACTTAGGTTTAAAACATTTGCAAAGTGTTGTAATGGCATTAGAGAAAATAGTTTTGACCTGCAAAACTTGGGTTTCACTATTCCAAGGTCTTAATATACGCTTAATATACGCTTAATATAAGACATTGTCAGTCTTGCTTTCTATGTAAACACAATGCCTAGAAAAACTAAGCCTACAATGAATACTTGTTGAATGAATGATCTAATTTATATTGGTATCAGATTTCTTAGACAACCGAGCAACTTTCTGCTTGAGATTTAAACAAACAAGCAAACAAAACATGTGAATTCTTCAATTTGGGGGATGGCAAACATCTCAACGTAAGGACAATATTCTTATACATTGTTGCACACATGAAGGCCATGAGTGGGAATAATCAAGCTAAATAACTTGAGATAAGTTAAGAATCCCTAGTCATACGAAAAAATATAACTTTATTTTTGTCAAAGTTACGCATTCTTATTTTTTAAAAATATCAAGCAGTAAAAAAAGTACTAGAAGAAAGGTTTTTTTAATTCCAAATCTCATTACTCAGAAATAAGCGTCAGTATTAAATAAACTTTATTGCAGATATTTCTGTAAGAATATGTATATAGAGAGAAGAGAGATGTTTAAATTGTCTTACAAAACTAGGATTATATTATACACATCATTTTAAATTTTAAATTGTTTAAGTATTATAGAATTTAATAGAAGGAAAAGAACTTGAAAGCAAACTGAGGAAGTTGTTAAACCAGATAAATTGATCATGCAAAAGAGATTATTTCCTAATAGATCGCCCTAAAACGAAGAAAAAAATTATTGTGTACAATACTTAGGAATTTGTGGTCAGTTGATATATAAAAAATAGCTAATATATAGTTAATTACATGTTTAATTATTTAATTAAATATTTCAACCTTATTGAATTATGGACTTCATGCTTCGCAAAATGGGGAAATTAGCATTCTAACACTTCCTCTCACCTCTCCTATTTCCACATTCGAGTGTTTGTTAGATATAGCATTATTTTTGCATGTTGCATATAGATATTAATCTTCTGCTTATAACTCATAGTACTGCTTATATTAGTTCTACATTAAAGTTGCTTTTAATTTTATCACAAGCCATTTTACCAGAATTTCTTCAATCCCAAATTCTTCATTTTGTTCGTTTTCATCACCTCTTGTTTCAAAACTGGAGGGATGAGCCTAAGCACAAAAAGGGAACTCCCCTCTCTCTGAGATAAAAGAGAGAGGCATAGACAGATGAAGTTCAGTTTGTAGGTCACAGAAGAGGATATGGGGAGAATATTCACATAGGAGTCACAATTATTTCAAAGTGTAGGAGGCAAGGTCAATGCTTCGAGTGAGGGAAGCAGCAATGGGGTAGGGGCTTCAAGAGAGAAAAATTTTGTACACTGCTAATGGGAATGGGAAAGGATGCTGACAAAGGACAAATAATGACTTCTGGGCAGCACTCAGGAGCCAAGTTGGAGAGAATGGATTTATAGTAGTATCAACTGAGTCATTTTCTTAAACAGCACTCAAATGGGGGTGGTGGAGGTGAGGAGAGAGAAATGGAGTATCAATAAAACAGAAGAGAAGGTAAATTTGGATTAACAGTTAAAGAGCTGAAAGGAAAAAAAGCTATGGTTAGTGAGTGGGGTGTTGAAGCTCAAGACTCCAAAAATTGAGCATTTCCAGATAATGATAAAATCCATGGAAGTGAGTTACCAAAGTCAAAAAGAAGTGAAGATGGTCAAGGAACTGAAAATCAAATGCACAAGCATCCATCCACATATACCTCAGCCGTGCCATGGCAGTAGATAGCATTGCCAAGGAAGCATGTTGAGGAAAACAGGAAAGAAGAGGTCCTAGGACAAAACCTTGGAGAACTTTGGACATGGAGGGAGAAACGGAGCCAGGAGAGGAGACAGAACTTGGTCTGTCAGAGGTATGGAAGGAGAGTCAAGAGAGTGCAGGGCTAAGAAAAGAAGAGAGATGAGGGTTAAGAAAGAAAGAATGGAGCCACCCTGGCCACTGGTTTTGGGGATGAAGTCATTGTTAAAATTGGAAGAGCCGCCTTAGCACATTGGAAGAGGAGATGTATGTTAGTTTGGGTTCCCAGGAGTAGTCTTGGGACAAAGATTTAAATGCAAGTTGCTTATTTAAGGAATGATTCTAGAAAATACTGGTGGAGGGGTGGGGAATTGAGACAGGGAAAGGAAGGCAGGAATTAAGGGTGCATTATAGAGCAAATTGTCACTGTGGGTAACTGGGGCTCAATCCCACTAGGAAATTGTGAGAGCTGGCATAGACATGTGCCCCAGAGTTATCCTATCTGAGGGGCGAGGAAGCTGGGGTATTCATGTACCAACTGCAATCAGACATTGATTCATGATTGGTAGTTCCTCCTGAGTGGCGTTGACTCTCCAGGATTTTGACCTGGCACATGCTCAAACAGAGCAGCGTTTGGCCAAGCAGAGAAAACTCTCAGATAAAGAGATGCAGAGGCTGCTGTGCACTAAACAGCAAGGCCCAAAGGGATCTGGGCAGAAAAGTGATAGTGTCTGCTACAGGAAGGAAGCCAGACTGCAAAGGGCAGCTGTAAATATGATGAAATGGAGATATCAAGTGTAGACAATTCTGTCAAGAAGCGTAGTGGTTAAGGGAGGGCAAGAAGAAAAGTATTATTATGATGATTTGAATTTATGTGGCTTTAAAGATTTTTATGAATTATGGTTTTTAAGCACTTGTAAGGCTACTTGGAGATTGCTACCCCACCAAAATATTGTGACATAGCCAGCTAATTATTCTAATTGGTTCATCCAGAGTCATTTAAATTTTTACCAAATAATATCTGTAATTATGGAATTATAGCCTGTCAGGGCAGGAAGGGATCTTAGAAAGACATTAGTTTAACCCTTCATTTTACACATGAGGAAAAGGAGGCCAAACATGACATTTATGTTCTGCATTATTTATAATGAGCATTTGAACCCTGTTGCTTATTGGCTGTGGTTCAGACAGTGCGTCCCGGAACCACTGCTCTAAGCTTTCACACTGGGTGGGACAGAGAGCCGGACTGAGTGATATTCCTAGGAGTGATTAGCCACAGAAACCAACCTGGTCTGACCATACCAGTTCATTTCAGGTCCTCCTGGTCTGCTTTTCACCATCTTACCTCTAAAATTTCTATGAATTCCAGTTTTCCAAAAAAAACCTGCTCATAGATTCAGGGATTCCACACCAACAACAACCTATTGAATTTGTATTGGTGAAAGAATATGAATTTATACTTTTTTGATGGCCCTCTTAGTGACTAACAGTACTGTACATTTAGTAAGCACTCAATAAACATCAAAATAAAGGATTATTTAAAAATCTAAAGGCTTAGCATTATCATCAGACACTCACTAAATGACAGACAGATGTTTTATGAGATGCTGCAATCAGGAAGACAAAGTATGTTAGGAAAAGTTATATGAATATCCTAATTTATGCCTGTGTTAAATGACTTCAATTAATTAATTACTATTAATAGCTTAAAATGTTGTGACTTAATGGGAAATTAAGAAGCCAGTGACAGAGAAAAATAAGGTGATCCACAAATTCTATCCTTTCTTGCCTTTGGCTTGCTCTCCACTTCTGTGAAGGGGGAAAATATTAATTTCATCAGGAGGTTATCAATTCTCTTCAAAGACGATGGAAGTTCAAACACTTTTGCATCCAAAAGTCAATTCTAGTCAGTTCCTGCTGACTGCGTTTTTAGAGACTGTCAGCCAAGAATGGGAGACCAAGAAAGCCTAAGATGCAGGGAAAAGGATGGGAAACAAACCACTGTTGATCTCTTTAAGTCCAGGAATAGTACCATGTTGGGGGTAGGGAGCAGAATCAGGCCAAAGGGAACCTTGGAGAGTTGTGTCTTCAATGAGGCTTGGCATGAACCCAAATTTGGACCCAGCAGCTGAAGCCAGAAACAAACCATCCTGGCCGTTAACTGGAAAGGAGGAAAAGGCCAAAGAAAAGTAAAGGAAGTGTGAAACCAATGGACAAAAACAGTAACAGGAGCTACAGTCATACCAGGGGAAAGTATAGAAGCAAAATAATACTCAGTTCATGCAACAAACATGCACTTAGTACGTTCAATAAGCAAGTATGATGTCAGACCCTGAGACATGGGTTTGTGAAGAAGTAGGCATCTAGGATTCAATCCCATTGGTCTAAGAAAGGTTTCAAGACACTGAGGAGAGATGAAGTCCAGTATGCAAACATTTTTTAAGTCTGTGCTTGTATCACATTTACTAAGCCCCATTGGCCAAAGAAAGCCACATGGCTAGGCTCGAGTTAGAGCAGGAGGAAAGTAACCAAAGGGATCAATACAGAGAGACATAAACAAAATGTCAACCATTTCTGCAACATTCTACTGCTAGACCCTCTATGACTTACAACATCTCACAGTTGTTTCATCAAAGGGTAAGGAACCTGGGAGATTTAACCACCAGCTCCCATTCTTTCTTGGTTGACAGTTGAACCCGAGGGGCATCAAATCTTTGGCACTTCTGCCTGCCCCAAGCACACCAAGCATGTTTCCACAGTCAGACAGCATGTTCAGGCAGAGAGATGCATGAGACTTTGGTAAGTATAGGCACTGTCTACAAGTGATGTCCAGGGTGGGCCAAGGGAATGCAGGCAGGGCATCAACATCATCTGCTCTGTATAAGTTAGATAAAACACATAAGTGCATAATTTGGATAAAATACAGGTCCTGATTTCAAGAAATCACAGAAGAATAGGAGTGCTCTTTGCAAACAGCTAGAGGACTGGCAATAAATTTTGTGATATGTCTATGATATAGTACATGTGAGGCAATGACTGTCAGTAGAAGAAAAGTCTTCTCAAGGCAGGCAAGGTCAAGTTGAGGTGAATTTGCACTGAGGCTCATAATTTCAACAGGTTAAAACGAAAGGGGGTTTATAGAGGATGGCACAGCACAGACAACCAAGCACAACAGGATTTTAGAAGGATTGCAAGTAGTTTTATCTGGCTAGATCCTGAGAGAGACTGGGAGATGAAACCAAAGAAGTGGACTGGGGTCAGTTCATGAGGGTCACACACACCAAGCAGAAGTTTTGGGATTTTGTGGGTAGGTAGAAGGGGGAATTGAAGGATACTTGGAATGTATAACACAGTGGTCGTATACAGGAAACCCCAGGATAACGACTTGAGCTAACAGTGGGTTGGAGGGGCATAGATCTCCCAGGCTGGTTCCTTTGTCTTACAGAATCATGTCCTGGAAGCAGGTAGCACCATCTCTTTTAACAGATGATGCTACTAGGGAGTCAGGTTACTTGTCTTTGGTCCCATTTCCACTGGGGGATGACATCAGGGATACTAATGACTTAACTATTGTCTTTGAAGCTACGATAAATGGCTGGTAGAGACAGCCAGTTCTAACCATGAAATTTATTCCAGCTAAGAACAAAACGATTAAATGCATCCTACATCCTCCCCTGACATACACATGCGTGAATCTCAACAGACATCCTGACTTAGAAGCCAAAAGGAAAAGCTGGGAGAGTACTGTATTACTGTCATCCCAGTGCACCTCACAGGTAGATTATTCTCTGATACTCCAAGGAATAATGCAGGTTCCTAAATGTTCATTTCTGAGATAATATATGGAAATTTTCCCTGAGGCTAGAAAGGAACTGTTTGTCAGTGAGGCTGAGAGTCAGGTACCCTCTACCTGTCTCATTACCTGGTTCATTTTGAATCTCACTGTGGACTGTTAGCTTAGTCCTACAATAGCAAACAACCATAGACAACCCAAGCTATTTCACACTGTTGTGTTCCTAGTCATAGGGAAGAGTGCTCCCAGAATCACAGAATAGAGTTGACTTTGTCAATGGAGAACAAATGCTTAGGAGAAGCTGAGGAATGGGCATGGTGGCCTATAGACAGGTGTCTTGAGTGCTAGGTCAATGACTTTCCACTCTCCTCTCTAGCTTCCTTTAAAATAATGAATTCCCCCCTTACAACTAGCTAATTCCAGAGGAACATCCATCCATGCATTTATATTTTATTAGCAAGTTTTTATTGAGCCCTACAGAGATAAAGCGTATTGAAAGGGATGGACTCTACAGACAGAAAGATGACATATTTAGATTTATGTGCAAAAGAAAACATGTTATAGTTCTCTAGGCCAGTTTATAAGACTTCACCTGATCTGATGTCTCCATGCAGCTTTTACAAATACCTATTTTACGAGTTGGGATGTGGAAAACTCTGTTTCGCAATTGGTCTCTGGTTCTACACGCAAAGGACCTTCTCAGCCAGGCTAACCTTATAACATGCCCTGATAAGTTGAGGTTGAGTAATATCCTCTGTCACCTCTGGTTACTCAGAGAAATGACATCCTTACTCCACAGGCCTCCTCCTGTTGACAGAGGAGCTGAAGGCGCATATAAACAATTAGGCTCCTCTGCTGCATGAGGGGCATCTGTTCAAAGGATCTGTCAAGACTTCCACTCCTCTAGTGAAATCATATTTACTTTGTTCGTCTAAATAATGTGGCTTGTTTGCCTTCTGTATGAAATTGTCTTGTGCTGTCTCCTGTTGATTGATCTTTATGAGATAGCATATTATTTTCTGTGCATCCATATGCCACTCTGCTAAGAATGGAATGGCCTCTTATTGAGTAGTTTCAATTATTACATCCTTTTATAGTTTTGGAATCATTGAGTTTAGGCAAAATGTCCAGCTCCTCATCTCCATTTTCTTCACTCCCCAACTTTGCCCCTCCCAAATTAAAAGGAAAAGAATGATGAAAATAAGTAAAAGTCTTCATTAAAAATTAAAAAAATAAAAGCCACATACTCTATATTCCATTCCCAACATGTTGTTCTCTATTTGGGTAATTATAGCTATCAGAATCCACTGAAATAGGCTATATATTTTTTTAAAGACTATTTTTCGAAGCAGTTTTAAGTTTACACAAAATTGAGAGGAAGGTGCAGAGACTTCTCATATACCTCTGCCCACCATGCATATCCTCTTCCATTATCAACATCACTCATCAGAATGGCACGTTTTTTATCAAGGATGAACCTACATTAACACATCACAATCAAGCCAAATTCATAGTTTACCTTAAGATTCACTCTTTGTGTTGTAGATTCTATGGGTTTGAACAGAAGTATAGTGACATATATCCATCTTTATAATATCATAGAAAGTATTTTGACTGCCCCCAAAATCCTCTGTGCCTGCCCGTTCCTCTCTCCTTCCCTCCATCCCTGGCAAGCACTGATTTTTTTACTGTCTGCATAGCTTTGCCTTTTCAAGAATGTCAGATAGTTGGATTCATATAGTATGTAGCCTTTTTAGATTAGTTTCTTTCACTTAGTAATATGTATTTAATGTTCCTCCATGTCTTTTCATGGTTTGATAGCTCATTTAACTTTAGCGCTGAGTAATATTCTACTGTCTGCATGTACTACAGTTTATTTATCCATTCACCTACTGAAGGACACTTTGGTTGGTTCCAAGTAGTGGCAGTTATGAATAAAGCTGCTATGAACATCCATGTGCAGCTTTCTGTGTGGGCATGAGTTTTCAACTCCTTTGGGTAAAAACCAAGGAATGCAATTGCAGGATTGTACAGTAAGAGTATATTTACTTTTATAAGAAACCACGAAACTGTCTTCCAAAGTGGCTGTAAAATTTTGCATTCCTGCCAGCAGTACATGAGAGTTCCTGTTGCTCCGTCTTCTCATTAGCATTTGGTGTTGTCAGTGTTCCAGATTTTGGCCATTCTAATAGATGTGTAGTGATATCTCATTGTTTTAACTTGCAATTCCTAATGATACATGATGTGCACTCTCTCTTCATATGCTTATTTGTCCTTGGTATGTCTTCATTGGTGGGGAGTCTGTTAAGGTCTTTGGCCTATTTTTTAATTGGGTTGTTTGTTTTCTGATTGTTGAGTTGTTACAGTTCTTTGTATACTTTGAATAATAACCTTTTACTTGTCTTTTGCAAATATTTTCTCCCAGTCCATGGCTTGTCTTCTAATTCTCTTGATACAGTCTTTCATAGAGCAGAAGTTTTTATTTTTAATGAGGCCCAGCTTATCAATTGTTTCTTTCATAGATTGTATCTTTGGCGTTGTATCTTAAAAGACATCACCATATCCAAGGTCATCTAGGTTTTCTCCTATGCTATCTTCTAGGAGTCCTATAGTTTACATTTTACATTTAGGTCTATGATTCATTCTGAGTTAATTTTTGTGAAGGGTGTGAGATCTGTGTCTTGATTCATTTTGTTTGTGTGTGGATATCCAGTTGTTTCAGTACCATTTGTTGGAGAAACTATCTTTGGTCCATTGTATTACCTTTGCTCTTCTGTCAAAGATCAGTTGACTGTATTTTTATGCAGGGCTATTTCTGGGCTCTGTATTCTGTTTTACAGATATATTTGTCTATTCTTTCACCATTACCACACTGTCTTGATTACTGTAGCTTTATAGTATGTCTGGAAATTGGGTAGTGTCAGTCCTCCAACTTTGTTTTTTTCATTCAATATCATGTTGCCAATTCTGGGTCTTTTATCTCTACACATAAACTTTAGGATCAGTTGTTAATATCCAAAAAACAACTTACTGGGATTTTTATTGAGATTGTGCTGAATTTATTAATCAAGTTGGGAAGAACTCACATCTTGACAATATTGAGTCTTCTTATTTATGAACATGGAATATCTCTCCATTTATTTACTTCTTTGATCTCATTCATCAGAATTTTGTAGTTTCCCTCCTATAGAGCTTGTACATATTTTGCTAGATTTATACCTAAGTATTTCATTTTGGGGGGGCTGATGTAAATGGTATTGTGTTTTTCATTTCAAAGTCTACTTGCTGTTTGCTGATATAGGCTATATTTTTAAGTTATTCAGTATCCTCACACTTGGATGATCAGAAATATGTGAGTAAGCAGCACTGAACGTGCCCACAACTATGTCTTGTGCTCCATTTTTAATTTCACTGTTAGGTGGGAGAGACCAGAATGGTTATTCTGAACTGAAGGAGGTTGCCTTTAAAAGACTGTGTACATTGCATAAAGAAGCACACACCATGACATGCGTGGTATCTCTGCCAAAATGCATAACTTCAATCTAACAATGAGAAAACATTGGACTATTCCCAATTGAAGGACAGTCTAGAAAATAACTGGCCTGTACTCTTCAAAAGTATTAAGGTCATGAAAGACAAAGACAGACAGAGAAACTCTTCCAGATTAAAAGAGAAATGGCAGCTACATGCAACATGTGATCTTGGATTGAACTTTGGGTCAGATTTTTTTTTTTACTATAAAGCATATTATTAAGACAATTGGAAAAACATAAATGATGTCTGTAAATTATAAAATAATATTATGTCAATGTTAAGTTTTCTGATTATAATAGTTGTACTGTCTTGTTCTAAGGAAATGCAACCACCATCTACAACTTACACTCAAATACTTCAGCAAAATTAGCATGTATATATAGAAAAAAATGATAAAGAAAATGTTAATGACTGGAGACCCTGGGTGAATAGGACCCTTTGTCCTATTCTTGGAACTTTTCCATGAGTTTGAAATTATTTCAAAAATAAGAGATTACCACAAAAAATGGTACATTGACTCAAAACTAACATTTAGGTCTCTCTCTCTCTATGAAGCTGAGAGAGGTTAAACTTCCTCAAGAACCATGAGGTTTTGTCCCACCTCTGCCAGTATAGAGTAGTGTGAACTTGACCAAATTATTCTGGACCTCACTTTTCTTATCCGTATAATCCAGGTGTCAACTAGAAATATCTGGACCCTTGGGATTGAGACGAAATCCACTCAAACCCCCCATTATGTGCCCTTCCCAACATTCCTGTAAATTCTGAGGGTGGAAGCTGGATCCTCATTTCACTTCTGGATCCAGTTTTCTGCTTCCAGTAAAACTTTCCAGTCACCAAGTTATGTCTTCATCCTACACATGCAATCTCTATTCTACATGATGGTAACTCAGGTGTGAAATTCAGCCACTGCATGGATTTCCCCACACCAACCAAACTCTAATATTCACCAAGACATTTGTAACTTTAATGTATTTTATTGAGGATGTCAGGGGTGCAGAGAGGGGATTTATGCTGCAAAACACAAACAACTTAAAGTAAGCACCAAGCGTGCTTTGGGAAATCCTTTGGTCACCGCACCACTGGGGTGTGAACAGTGGCCCCTTTGCCCTGTGTCATGCCAAGCCTCACACCTCTTACCGACTCTTCTCCCTTCCTTTTTTTTTTGTCCCTTGGTTTCCTTAGCAATCCCTCCCCTCATGGGGAAAGACTAATTCTTTCCAGGCAGAGCAGATCTTTTCATTCTCCAGGCACCCATGGCCTTAGGGTCCTCCCAACCATCACAGGATTCTCCCAGATAAAGACAGTTTCCTCTCCAAGAGGAACTTGGGAGTCAGCTAAGGTGTCACATCTCTGTAAAGTGAGACACAGTGCTAGATACTCTTTTGGGCCATTTCCAGTGTGAAAATGCTGAGATGCTATGAACTCGCTTTTATTTTACAAAATGAAATTACCTTTATTGCATACATCGATTTTTAAGAGTATACGAAGCTCACTGTAGAAAATGATAGGGAGAGGTGATCAGAAGAACATTAGAGCATCCTCTATTTCACCACCTGTTATTAACTTTAGGTGAACCTTAGCTGAATATCCTTCCAAGTGGGAACCATACGTGCACATGCTATTTTGTTTTTTCAAAAACAATATATTGTGAGGATCTTTCTGTGGCAATGAAAAGAAATTCAGCATCACTTTTATAGCCATTCACTCTTTGAAAGTTTAATAAGCTTTCTTTCCTGTAAACCTTTCTTCTTTCACAATTTTTTCCTTGCTCTCTGTAACTTTGTCCCAGTGAAACCGAGGCTAATATTTCAATAGCTAACTCATCCTTGATATCACTGCTCTCAGATATACAAAGCTGGAAAAATAGATAAATAAATAAATATATGTCAAACATGAATTCCTCTCCTCCAACCTTGTTACCTACGTGGAATTTAATATAGCATCGATAAAGCCCCATTAACAAATCATATTTGATATTGACTTGGCCAAGTATGGCCTTCTTCTGGGTTATCCTAGTTTGGAAGAAACAGCTTGCTTGTGAAAAAGCCAGCAAGTAATTTCACAGCTTAAGCATTCACTTTTCACTCCTTCTCCTGTATCATTTAGCGATAACCTCAACCCCAGAGCTGATGTTTGCCAGTAATTAATCTCTCTTGTCTTCCACAACTGCTCCAGAGAGTTTAGGCCCAACTATAGACAAAAATAGCAGATAGTCTCAGCCATGTCTGTAATCAACTGGATTTTTTTTTCCCCTGGAATTCCCGAGGCTATTTCTACTCCCAGTTCAATCTCATGAGTTTGTATGAGTTCAAACCCTCTTAAGATGTACCTTTTGCCAAGCACTTATTAGAGTTCTACACTGTTAGAGCTAGAAGGTATAATATGCATCACTCTTTGATCACAAATTGAGTTTTTGTGGCCGGCACAGTGCTTTCAATCTTTTTGTCTTAAGGAAGGGCCTGTACTCTCTAGTTTACCACAAGCCCCACCACTCCCTATTGTTCTATACTTGACTCACATACTTATATTTCCTATTTGATCCCCAAAGCATTAAATGCTTTACCAATGCCCAAAGAATGCCCCACCCAGAGAGATTTAGTTATCTACATTGAAGCACACAGCTACCTAGCAACTCTTTCCAGAATCTAGAACCTCCTGACTTTTTATTCATTCAACAAATATTTACAAAGCAGATGCTCTGTACCGAATACTTGTGAACAAACAGGCATTGTCTTCATGGAACTTGTAGTCCAGTTGTTTCTGTCTGTCTCCAGGGAGAGTATTCTTTTCAGCACACCAGGATAATTTTGAAAGATGAAGATTTAGGCAACATGTCAGTAACTCAATTATTTTAAGCTTAAGATTCTTCTGTTCCCTAAAACTACATACAAAACCAGCCTTGTGTGTGAATCTTGCCATAAGGGAGAAGCGTTTCCTTACTATGAAGTGTGCACGGTCTACTTGGCTACAGCTCCACTGGGACTGACTGGGGATATTCAGCTGTCTGGCTGGCAATGAGAACAAGACAAGACAGATGATCAGAGCACTTAGAGTAATTACTCACTACCAGCCCTTGATAGTAAATCACAAGAGTAAAATGAAAATGTGAAGGACTAATCTGAAAAGTATGGACCCAGGGAGGCTCAGGGTTCCCGGTTTGAGAGTGGGCTAGTAAATGCAGGATGTCCTCCAGAAAACTCCTGGACAAAAGGCACTTCCTCTTT
Organism: Equus asinus; assembly: GCF_041296235.1. Lineage (NCBI taxonomy): Eukaryota > Metazoa > Chordata > Mammalia > Perissodactyla > Equidae > Equus > Equus asinus. The sequence goes on along the minus strand of NC_091804.1, from coordinate 7,759,389 downwards.
GTACTGTGGAAGCTGGTTGGCCCCTGCCCACCACATGGAGGGGGATGGCCCAAAGTGGACCTGAGGAGTGTGGTCTGTCCCCTGACCATCTTGACTGTCAACCAGACTATTCTCACCCTTGCGCTGGATGGTAGCTATGGCTTCATAGCTGATATACAGATCTGCTTGGAAAAAAAGCTTTCTATTTCACGATGGAAATAGACATTTAATCTGTGTATCAGATTAAACACGTTCACTTTTTTGTTGTTAATTAAGAAATAAAATCATGCTGGAAAATGTGCTTCTCCCTTCCTTTGCTCTTAAGTTGACTTTCAGACCTGTCTGTCTGTAAGCTTCAGAATCCTTGCTGAGATCTGCTTGCCTTGCACACAATCCAGGAAATCTAGTATGGTCTCTGGACAGGCACCAGCAACATGCAGGCCCATCCCCTGATTGGCCCAGAGAAAGACAAGCCCTATATAGGAAAGAAATTTTAGGGAGAATGAAAAATAGGAAGAAGAGCATGGGCTTCAAAGTCTGGCAGACCTGAGTTCAAATGGACTTTCTGAACCTCTGTCTCCTCATCTCAAAATGGAAATGATGATACCCACCTGGCAGGACTGCTATGATCAGTAAATTGGATAGACTTTTTGAAGAGCCCGGCATATGGTGGCAAGGTGAATTTACAAAAGGATCTCTTCTTTGAGCTGTTTTCTGCTGGAAACTGGCAAGATCTGAGTTTGTAGCTTCACAGTGAGGATAGCTTCCTTCACGGGTCAATTATCCCACCCAGCAGATCTGAAAATGTTGGCATTTATGTCCAGCCTTCTGGGAGGAGACAGCAATCAGAACGTCCCAAAGCATCAGCCAGCACCTTTCTACATGTTTAGAGCAGGTCTATGAGGCATCTTCGGTGTGGGCCTCCTGGTATGCTCTGACTGAATGTGGTAGGTTGATTTTATTGATTGCCAGATTATTAGCCTTCCTATATTTTCCCTGGAACTTTGAAGTCCTCTCTACTCTGACTCTGGGCTAGCCTCTTACTTGCTTTGGCCAAAAGAGTATGGCAGAAGTGCTGGTGCCCCAGTTCCAAGCCTGGGACTCAAGAGGCCTTGCATATTTCCATTTAGCCTCTTGCTCTGTTGGATTTACTTTTGGCCCCCTGCCTCATCCATGAGGATGGACCTGGGCGAGGCTGCTGGAGGATGAGAGACTGTGTGGAAGAGAACTGAGGCGCCCCAGCTAACAGTCAACCAACTCTCAGAAGCAAAGCCAACTAGATGAACTGCAGCTGACTACAAATGCACGAGGTAACCCAGTCAAGACCTGAACAACCACTCAATGAGCCTAAATTGTTGATCCAGGAAATTGCAAGCTAAATAAATGGCTGCTCTTTGAAGCTAGTAAGATTTTTGGCGGTTTGTAACACACGTTATCATGGTGATACATGACTGAAAACTGAGTGAGTGAGAGCTTTCTCCAATGCTAGAGAACCTTAATGAGGACCCCTGGGGCTCCTCAGCCATCAGAGCAGCAGCTTCCCTCCATGGGTCTGCCCATCTCTCCAATGTTCAGCCACTGATCACATTCTCTGAACTTCTTTGTGAATCACTGACAGCAGAGGAAATTAATATTGGTCCTGGAGTGGCATAAGACAAGTGAAGAGTTTTGTGCAGGAGACGGGGTGGTCTTTACCTGTTATTCTCCACCCACATTTTGTCCATCTCTCTTTCCAAAGCAAGACAGGAAGAAGTGAGAGGATTCAAATAGCTGAGATGTGTCACCCCAGGTCCAGATTTCAAAGAGGTTGTTTGGGCGAGAGATGCAAGTCAGTACAGGTGAGCATTTAGAACCTGTAAACAAGAGATTGTCCAGGCTGAGGCATGATGATAACACAGGCATGTGTACGCCTTTGGTACCCCCTTTTCTGCCTCTCTTAATTCTCCTTTCTTCCTTTCAGGCCCCAGAAACCTCCATCCTGTCAGCAACTCTCAATCAAGGCAGTTAGCTGGCCATGACTTAGGTGTCACCCCTCCTAGACATAACCGCACTTTTGTGAGACTAAGCATTTGATACACAAAAAAATGAAGTTTAGGATGGGGCTGACCCTTGTGAGGCAAGGAGAGGCCTTTTAATGCTATGTAAATCCCACCAGCTGACCCTGCCTCTCCCATAGAAGTTCTCAGTCTACCCCTTTTTCTCTCCTTCTCTCCTTTCCCCACTGTCCCCTGCCTAATTCACAGCCACAACCTGTTTCTTTCCTTCTTTGTTTCTGTAATGTCATGTGTTTCTGTCAATTGCACAATATAATTTTCCTGTTTGTGCATTTCCATGCTGGTCTGTAAAGCCCTGTAGGGCAGAATCTGGGACCCCCACCCAGTTCCCTTTCTCTTCCACCTTTATTGTAGAGTGCAACGCCCCACCCATAATAGATTGCATGCAATCCAGGGAAATCGAGAATGGTCTTGGGAAACGTCAGTCAAATGCACAACCTAGCCCCACCTGTGAAATGCAGAACCCAACATGAAATTGACAAGCAATTATCAACTGAGCCAGTTTTCAGTCCTTGAGGTATTGTTTTGTTTCCCAGTTTTTATTCCGTAGGCCTCTTGACAGCAGCTCCTCTTGAAAGTAAAATTATAAAAATCTTTATATGTGGAATGGCGTCCAATGTTCTACCAAACCAGACTCCCAACAAAAATCTAACTGAGCATTGTGAAAACCAACACAATAGACAAGCGCAGGAAAGCTTCCCAAGAAAAAGTGACGGGTCTGAACCAGAAAGTCTTAACTGTTTGGGGGTTCTGGACCCACTGAGAATCTGTAAGAAGCAGTGGGCTCTCCAGAAACAAGTAAATGCATAGAAGCAAAAAATTTGGGATGGAGGCCACGTTCACAGACCCTCTGGAGCATCCAGGGATTGTCGAAGGAGAAAGAATTCTGGTCTAAAGGAGAGCAGGCAGTGGTTCCATGAGGATTTAACACACCTTTTTGTCTGTTTGCAGGTGGTTGCCATTTCCCTGGGGTTTCCTGCTATTGAGGAAAGGGAACATGTGGGTTCAGAAAGGAGCTTTTCTTGGAGCCACGGTTATTAGTGGGAAAAGGAAGCAAGAGGGAAGACAGAGGGCAGTGGGAAGCGTTGCCAGGATCCATAAAATTTTGCTGGATAATGAGAATTTCTAAAACCTCTGCCAGTCTGAGTTAGCAACGTAATTATACTGTCACCCAGCCTGAAACTTCAAGCTGACAATTTGCTGTGAATTCTTCTTTCACTCCTTTTTTCTGCTTTCTTCTGGAACCATATATATTTTGCCTTAAGAGAAAAAGGTGATGGCATAAAGAAGAAAAGAAGGGTGTGTGTTTGTTTGATTAAATGAGAAATATATTTGAAAATATACTAAACGCTGATATATGAGAGGTTTCTTACTGGGACACTCAGGTGACTGTTTGGGGACCTAAGATTGTTTTTAACATGTCTTTTCTATGTGTAAGATTAGCATTCTACTTCAGAAACTGAGGAAGGCATGAGCATTACATCACTGAGGTCTGTGTGGACAGCAAGTACCCTATCCTACACTAAGGCATATAGCAGCTGTCTTTCCCTGCATGTGGTGGGCCTCATGCTTGCACAACGATCTCCTCAGACAGTCTCTTCTCAGATGTTCACAGGACGGTGCATTTGGGGTCTCTCCTCCCCCCAGGACAAGAAGGCAAAAAGGGCTCAGAAAGATAGCAAATGCCCACAGGTTAATCTTCTCTTAGGTCTGTGATCAGTCAATTTACCTCTTTATTGCCGAAGTTTCCAATTTCAGCTCCATGAGACCAATTAGCCCCATTTCTTCCATAGCCAAGACAGTGCCTCTAATCAGAAAATCTCGGACTGTGGGTCCCAAGGACACAGAGAGAGGATGTCACTCCCCAAGCTGGTTGTCCTTGAGTTTCTCCACTTGTCTTCATTAGCAATTCCAGCCTGCAATCTCTTGGATTCACAGCCTTAGTTACAAAGGCGGATGGGCCATAGACTGAGACTTGGGTGGAGGCAGTGTGGAGGGAAGGGCGCTGGATTCACAGCCAGGAGCCCTGGAACTGCTGCTAGGAGCTCCCTCTCAACTGGGCAAGCCCCGCCCCTCCCCAAGCCACATGTCCTTCTTATTTTATTAAACAAAGGCAATTAGAGCAAGCCAAGGGAGCAGCTTAACTGCTTTCAGGTAACATAACCATGTGAAGTGACCTTGGTATGTGACAATCAGAAGAGGTGGGGCCTCTGACTTGAAATTAGTAAATATATGACCCTCCTAAGGACATTCAAATTTAATTTTTAAAATATTTTTATATTTTTTAGCTTTCAATTTGAAAACTACTTTATATTTTAACAAAATGTTGCAAAAATAGCACGTAGGCACACCCATGTTCAGAGCAGCATTATTCATGAAAGCCAAAAAGTGGAAGCAACTCAAGTGTCCATCAACAGATGAATGGATAAACAAAATGCGGTATACACATACAATGGAATATTATTCAGCTTAAAAATGAAGAAAATTCTGACATATGCTACACATGGATGAACCTGGAAGATATGCTGAGTGAAATAAGCCAGGCACAAAAGGACAAATAGTATCTGATTTCACTTGTATGAGGTACCTAGAGTAGTGAAATTCATAGAGACAGAAAGTAGAATGATGTTGGCCAGGGGTAAGGGGGAGGAGAGAATGGGGATTTATTGTTTAATGGATATAGTGTTTCAGTTTTGCAAGATGGAAAAAGTTCTAGAGATGGATAGTGGTGATGGTTACACAACAATGTCAATGTACTTAATGCCTGAACTGTACACTTAAAAATAGTTAAAATGGAAAATTTTATATTATGTACATTTTACCACAAGAGAAAAAAAAGATTACTTTAAAAAAATGGCTCACAGAGTTACCATATACCCTTTATCCAGCCTCCCCCAAATTGTCTTACATAGCCATAATAAAATTACCAAAGCCAGGAAACGAGCATTGATATAATATTACCAATTAATCTACAGACTTCGTTCAAATTTTTCCAGTTGTCTCACTAATGTCCTTTGTACTGGTCCAGGATCCAATCCAGGATATGCATTGCATTTCATTGTCATGTCCCCTTAGTCTCCTTCAATTTGGAAAAGTTCCACAGTCTTTCTTTGTCTTTGATGAAGAGTACTAGCCAGCTATGGGTTTGACTGATGTTTCCTCCTGATTAAATACAAGTCATGTATTTTTAACAAGAAAATCACATCAGTGATGTTGTCTCCTCAGAACTTCATATCACAAGGCACATGATTTTGTTATGTTTTATCCCTGATGAGATTAACTTAGATCTCTTGGTTAAGGTGGTCTTGCCAGGTTTCTCCACTATAAAGACAGTATTTCTCTTTGTTTATCATTGTATTTCACCCACTAATTTTAGCATCTTTTGGTGATGCTTGCCAGCCACAATTATTTCTGTGGTGTTTCCTAAATGGTGATATTCAATTTCCATCATTACGTCTACATTTATTCATTGGAATTCCACTATAAGGAAAAATTTTCCCTTTGCCTCCATTCAAATTTAATTTTCAAAAATCAGTAAAACAAAGCCAGAATAATGTCCTTCCAATGCCCACTGATGCTTGATAATCCAAAAGTCCCCTTCTAGTGTTAAAAATTCTCAACTTTATTGTGCCCTCCACAATAAGAAATAAAACTCCAAGTTCATAGCACCTGACAGTGGTCAGAGGACAAGACTTTTGAGACCGAAAGATCAGCACACTTATATTTTCTTTCCTTCCTCATCCTTCTCTCCCCTCCCCCCCCTTTGCTTTTTATCAGATCTTAACATTACCCTGAGTATATCGGCAGGGTTAAGTAGAAAAAAAACATTCAAGAACCACTGATCCTGGAAAATGAACATGAAATATTTATGTTTAATTTGCCCTGGAGAAAGTGGTTTTTAATGAACAGGAACTAAATTACAAAAGCTGCAGTGTTCTAAAAGATTTTCGTCCACACACCAGGCTCCTAGCCAAGCTTGCTGTGCCCTTGAAATTCATCCAGTCTCTGTGCTCTGGCCCCAGGCCCCCTCCTTCTGTGCAATAAGGTCCTTTGGGGGCCCCTATCTGAGCTGCTCCAGGCTGGGGTCAATTAATAGACAGAACTAATATTATTGTAGAGTTTCAAATATGCACAGCTTTGAAGACTGAAGGAATAAACTTTTTTTTTTCAGTTAGTTATTTGTTCCTGTTATCCATTGCTGAGTAATAAGCCAACCTAAAACTTACTAGTAAAAAAGCAACAACCATTTAATTATGCTCATAAACTTGGGATCAGAAATTCAGACAAGGCACAGCAGGGATGGCTTGTCTCTGGTCCACACGGGAACTCAGTTGGGAAGACTCAGTAGCTGAAGGATGACTAGAATGGCTGGAGTCTGGAATCATCCAAAGCTTCTTCATTTATATATTTAGCACCTGAAACGAGCTGCTTTGAAGACTTGCCCAAGCCAAGATTGTCAACCAAAGAACTATGCATGGCTCCCAATGTTGCTTGGGTTTCCTCATAGCGTGGCAACCTGGGAGTAGTTGAACTTCTTCAATAGCAGGTCAGGATTTTAAGAGCAAGTTCTGGTGAGCAAGGCAGAAGTAGCACGGCCTCTTACGACCTAGCCTCAGGAGTCACACGGCATCATTTCCACCAAAGTCTTTTAATCAAAGTAGTCACATTCCCCGGATTCAAGAGGTGGGATCACGGACCTTGTCTCTGAATGGAAAGAGTGTCAAAGAAACTGTGCCTATGTTTTAAAAATAACCACACCCTTCAAAACTGAAACTCTAGGAAAATATACACTTTAATAAAAATGAAAAATATTCCGTTTGAACTCAACAACAAAAAATCAAACAACCCAATCACAAAATGGGCAGGGGACATGAACAGACATTTCTCCAAAGAAGATATAAGGATGGCCAATAGACACATGAAAAGATGCTCATCATCACTAATCATCAGGGAAATACAAATCAAAACTACACTAAGATATCACCTTACACCTGTTAGAATGGCAAAAATATCCAAAACCAAGAGTGACAAATGTTGGAGAGGCTGTGGAGAAAAAGGAGCCCTCATACAATGTTGGTGGGAATGCAAACTGGTGCAGCCACTATGGAAAACAGTATAGACATTCCTCAAAAAGTTAAAAATAGAAATACCTTATGACCCAGCCATCCCACTACTGGGTATCTATCCTAAGAACCTGAAATCAGCAATTCCAAAAGTCCCATGCACTCCTATGTTCATCGCAGCATTATTCACAAATAGCCAAGTCATGGAACCAACCTAAGTGACAAGCAACTGATGATTGGATAAAGAAGATATGGTGTATATATATACAATGGAATACTACTCAGCCATAAAAAAGGACAAAGTCGTCCCATTCACAACAACATGGATAAACCTTGAGGGTATTATGTTGAGTGAAATAAGCCAGACAGAGAAAGACGAACTCTGTATGACTCCACTCATAGGTGGTAGTTAACATATAGACAAAGAGAACTGATCGGTGGTTGCCAGGGGAAAGGGGGGGTGGGGGGAGGGTACTAGGGGTGAAGTGGTGTACCTACAACAAGACTAATAATGATGTACAACTGTAATTTCACAAGGTTGTTAACTATCATAATCTTAATTTTAAAAAAAGGCAAACAGAAAAAAAAATATTCCGTTTGTCTGAATACCCTTCTCATCCTCCAGAAATTTCATGAAACATTCCCCAGGTATGCCTCAGACAGAAATAATCTCTCCTTTGGGTTCCAATGGCACCTTGACCATCACTCTGTTAATAGCACATTGTACTCTAACAATAAAAACAGTAGCTAACAAACACTTATGAGTGCTCACTGTGTGCAAGGCATTATTCCAAGCACTTTCCATGCATTATCTCACTTAATTCCCACAATAACAAGAAAGGGAGACACTCCCATTTTATAAGTGAGTAAACTGAGGACCAGAAGGGTTAAATATCTTGCCAAAAGTCATAGAGCTATTAAGTGGAAGAGCCAGAATTTAAACCAAGGCAGTCTGATTCCAAAACTCATACTTTTAAGCCACTCCATCACAGAGTACCCTTAATCCTGCTGTGTGAAAATCCGCCTTCCCTGGTGGGCTGTGAGATATTTGCAGGCTGAGACCATGTTATATATTTCTATGTCTCTCCAGCACCCAACACAGTGCCTGGCTTGTGACAAACAATAGAAAAATGCACAGAAGATACAAACAAGCAATTCAAAGAGAAGAAATTAAAATGTCCAATAAACACACAAAAATATAGTCAAACTTTGAAAATAATTAAAGAAATCCAAGTAAGATGGTATATGTTGTCTATTAAATGGGCAAATATTAAAGTATCAATCAATAAATGTCAATCCAGTGTTGTAGAAAGTAGGGGAAAGTGGATATTTTTATTCTTACTCACTTTTTGGTCGTCCTTATACAACTTTATAGGGAAACTTTTTGGGAATATTTATCAAAATGCTAATGTTCGTAATATATAACTGAGTGATTGAATTTCTAGGATAAATTTGCATAGTGACGTTTATAGGGCTGTTCATCATAAAATTTTTTAAATAACTGTTTTATTGAGATATAACTAACAAATTATAAAATTTTCCCTTTCAAAATGTACAATTCAGTGATTTTTAATATGTCCAAAAAGTTGTGTAATCATTACCGTGATCTAGTTTTAGAGCGTTTCTATCACCCCAAAAAGAAACTGTACCATTACCACTCCCCATTTCTGCCTCCTCCCAGACCCTTGCAACCACTAATCAACTTTCTGGATTTGTCTGTTGTGGACATTTCATACGAAGGAAGTGATACAATATGTGGCCTTTTTTGTCTGGTTCCTTTCATTCAGCATCAATTTTTCAAGGTTCATCCACGTTGTAGCATGTATCAATACCTCATTCCTTTTTATTTCCGAATAATATTCCATTGTATGTACATACCACATTTTTTTTAACCATTCATCAGTTGATGGAAGTTTGGGTTGTTTCTAGTTTTTGTCTATCATGAATAATCCTGCTAAGAACATTTGTGGACAAGTTTTTGTGTAGACATATGTTTTCATTTCTCTTGGATGTATACCTATGATTGGAATTGCCGGGTCATATCGAAAATCTGTGTTTAACATTTTGAGTAACTGCCAAAGTGTTTTCCTAAGTGGCTGTGCTGTTTTACTATCCCACAAGCAACGTACAAGGGTTCAAATTCTTCCACACATCCCTGCCAACACTTGCTGGTCTCTGTGTTTTGTTTTTATTTACTAGCGCATGTGAAGTGATATGTCATTGTGGTTTTGATTTGTTTTTCCCTAATGATTAATGATGTTGAACATCTTTTCATGTGCTTGTTGGCCATTTGTACATCTTCTTTGGAGAAATAGCTATTCATATCTTGCCCATTTTTTAGTTGGGTTATTTGACTTTATTTTTGAATTGTTCTTCATATATTCTGGCGTGAGTCCCTTATCAGAGACACGCCTTGAAAATATTTTATCCCATTCTGTGGGTTGTCTTTTCATTTTCTTGATGATTTCCTTTGAAGTACAAACATTCTCAATTTTAATGAAGTTCGATTTTCATATTTTTCTTCTTTTGTCTTTTGGCCTTTTGGTGTCCTATCTAGAAAATCATTGCCTAATTTAAAGTTATGAATACTTACTCCTATGTTTTATTCTAACATTTGTATAGTTTTGCCTCTTATGTTTAGGACTACGAATCATTTTGAGTTAAATTTTGCAGTTAGCACGAGAAAGGGATCCAAATTCATTCTTTTCATGTAGATACCCAGTTTTCCAAGCATGATTTGTTGAAAAGATCATTCTTTCCCATTGAATTTTCATAGTACCCATGTTAAAATCAATTAACTATAAATTAATTATTATGAAAAATTTTTGGACTGTCAATTTTTTGCATTGAACTATATGTTTCTCCTTATTCCAATACCAGATTCTGTATTACTGCAGCTTTTTAATAAGTTTTGAAGTTGGGAAGTGTGAGTTCTCCAACTTTGTTCTTCTTTTTTAAGATGGTTTTGGCTATTCTGGGTCCTTTGCATTTCCATATAAATTTTAGGATCAGCAAAAATGAGGGGTATTGCCATCATAGAAATCTGTGAACACGGGATATCTTTCCATTTATTTAGATCTTTAATTTCTTTCAATGATGTTTTGTACTTTTCACTGTGTGAGTCTTATACTCTTTTTGTTAAATTTATTCTCAAATATTTTGTTTATTTGATGCTATTGTAAACAGAATTGTTTTAATAATTCTACTTCTGAATCGGTCACTGCTAGCATACAGAAATATAATTGATTTTTCTATGTTAATCTTATATCCTACAACCATGCTGAACCCATTTGTTAATTCTAATCGTTTTTTGTGAATTTCTCAGGCATTTCTATGTACAAGATGATGTCATCTGCAAATAGAGAGTTTTTTCTTCCTTTCCAATCTGGATGACTTTATTTCTTTTTCTTGCCTAATTGTCCTGGCTACCACCAGTACACAGTTGAACATAAGTGGCAAGCGCAGACAACCTTGTCTTGCTCTTATCTTAAGGAGAAGGCATTCAGCCTTTCACCATTAAATATGATGTTAGCTGTGTGTTTCCATAGATACACTTGCTAGATTGAGGAAATTCCCTTCCGTTCTAAGTTTTTTGAATGTTTTAACATAAAAGGGTGTTGGATTTCATCTAATGATCATTTCAATAAAAGTTTTTTTGAAAAAAGTATTGAGATGATCATGTGATTTTTGTCCTTTATTCTATTGATATAGTTATTACATTAACGGATTTTCAGCTGTTAAAACAACCTTGCATCCCTAGGATAACCCCACCTGATCATAGTATATAATCCTTTTTAAATGTTACTGGATTCAGTTTGTTAGTATTTTGATAAGGATTTGGAGGCTAATATTTTTAAGGGATAATGGTCTGTAGTTTTCTTTTTTAGGATATCTTTGTCTGTTCTCATATCAGGGTAATATTAGCCTCAATGAATGAGTTGGGAAGTGTTTCTTCATCCTCCATTTTTTGGAAGAGTTTCTGAAGGATTGGTATAAATTCTGTAAACACTTGGTAGAATTCACTAGTGCTTATTTGGGCCTGCACTTTATTTTGTGGAAAGTTTTTAAATTACTGATTCAATCTTTTTACCTATTATAGGTCTATTCAAATTTTCTATTACTTCTGAATAAATTTTGGAAATTTGTGTCTTCTAGAAATTTGTCTGTTTCACCAAGGTTATTTAATTTACTGGCATACAGTGATTCATAGTAGTCCCTAAAATCTTTTTTATTTCTGTAGGTTGGTAGTGGTGTCTCCACTTTCATTACTGATTTTATTCATTTGAGTCTCCTCTTTTTTTTTTGGCCTGGTTTTTAGAGTTCTGTCAATTTTGTTGAAGTTTTCAAAGAATAACTTTGGTTTTGTTCATTTTCTCTATTGTTTTCCTATTTTATTTGTTCCCACTTGAATCTTCTAATTTTTCTAATTTCCTTCCTGCTGCCTGCTTTAGATTTAATTTGCTCTTCTTTTTCTAGTTTCATAAGGTGTAAAGTTTGGTTATTGATTTGAGATCTTTCTTCTTTTATAATGGACATTTACAACTACGAATTTCCCTCTCAGCACTGTTTTACCTGCATCCCATAAGTTTTCAGATTCTGTGTTTTTGTTTTCCTTCATCTCAAAGTAATTTCTAGTATTCATTGTGATTACTTCTTTGACTCCTTGATTATTTAGAAGTATGTCATTTATTTCTACATATTTCTGAATTTCCCAATTTTTCATCTGTTATTAATTTCTAATGTAACAGCCTAACATATGGTCTATCTTGGAAAATGTTCCACATGTACTTGAGAAGAATATGTATTCTACTATAATTGGCTTAAACATTCTATAGACGACTGTTAGTTGTTTGTAGTTTTGCTTGAGTCTTCAATTTACTTTTTAACCTTCTTACCCATTCTATCCATTATTGAAAATGAGCTATTAAAGTTTCTAACTATTATTGATGAATTGTCTGTTCCCCCCTTTGATTCTGTTGGTTTTTATTTCATATATTTGGGGGCTTTGTTGTTAGGTGCATATATATTTATAATTCTTTGTCTTTTTGATGTATTAACCTTTTTATCACCATAAAATGTCACTGTTTGTCTGTAGTAACAATTTTTGTCTTAAAATCAATTTTATCTCTTATATGTATAGTCAGTCCTCCTTTCTTTTGGTTGCTGTTTGTACAGTATATCTTTCCACATTTCTTTACTTTCAACCTATTTGTGTATTTGAATCTAAAGTGTGCCTCTTTTAGATAGGATATAGTTGAATCATGGGATTGGGGATTTTTTCATCCCCTCTATAAATCTCTGTCTTTTGGAGTTTTCAATCCAGTTACATTTAATGTAATACTTATGAGATAAGATTTACACTTGCTATTTTGTCATGTGTTTTCTACATGTCTTATAAAATTTTTGTTCCTTTATTCCTCCATAATGGCCTTTTTTTGTTAAATATTTTTTAGTGTACCATTTTAATTACCCTGTTTATTCTATTATATTGTTTTTAGTTTTTTTCTTAGTGGTTGCTCTGGGGATTGCAATGAACATTTTAAACAATGTAGTTCAGATTAATACCAACTTAATTTCAAAAGTATACAAAAACTTTGCTACAATATAGCTATGTTCCTTCCCTCTCTTTTGTGCTATTATTGTTCTACAAATTACATATTTTTATATAAATCCATAAACATAGTTTTATAATTATTACTTTATGCAGTTTTTTCTTAAATCAAATTGGAGGGAAAAGTTGTTAAAAACAGAATACATTTACACTGTCTTTTATATTTATCTATGCATTTGCTTTTACTGATGTTATTTATTTCTTAACGTGGATTCACATTGGTGTCTAGGGTCCTTTCATTTTACCCTAAAGAACTGCTGTTAGTACGTCCTGTAGGACAGATCTGCTAGTGATGAATTCTCTCGGGGTTTTGTTTACCCATGAATGTACGAATTTCTTCTTCACTTTTGAAGGATAGTTTTGCCAAATATAGATTTCTTGGTTGACAGTCATTTTCTTTCAGTACTTTGAATATACCAACCTACTACCTTCTGACCTGCACAGCTTCTGATAAAAAGTCAGCTGTTAATCTTATTGCACCTTTTCTATTTTTTCTCTTTCTGTGCTGCTTTCAAGATTCTCTCTTATCTTTGACTTTTGACAATTTGACTAAGTCATTTCTAGGTGTGGATCTCTTTGAGTTTTTCCTACTTTGAATTCTTGGCTGTGTATATTAATGCTTTTCATGAAATTAGGAAAGTTTTTTGCCATTATTTCTTTAATGTTCTTTCTGTTCCTTTTACTTATTCCTCTCCTTCTGAGCCCCCCATTATGTGTATGTTAGTGTTCTTGATAGTGTCCCACAAGTCTCTGAGGCTCTGTTCATTTTTCTTCATTCTTTTTCTTTTTTTCCCCCAAACAATAATCTCACTTGACCTATATTTATGTCTGATGATTCTTCCTTTGCCAACTCAATTCTGTTATTGAGATCCTCTAGTGAAAAAAAAACTTCAGTTATTGTACTTTTCAGCTCTAGAATTTCTATCTGGTTCTTTTTTTATATAACATTTATCTCTATTGATAATCTCTATTTGGTGAGACATTATTCTCATACTTTGCTTTAATTCTTTAGACATGGTGTCTTTTAGTTCTTTAGATATACTTACGATAGCCAATTTAAAGTCTTTGTCTAGTAAGTCCAGTAACAGAAACAGGCTTTCTCAGAAACAGTTTTTATTGACTGCTTTTTTTCCCCCGGTGTATGGGCCATATGTTCCTGTTTCTTTTTGTATCTTATAATTTTTTTTCATGAAAACTAGGCATTTTAAATGATAGAATGTGGCAACTCTGGAAATTTGAATCACTCTCTCAGCAGGTTTTTTGTTGTTGTCGTTTCTGAGTTTTATTGCTGTTTGTTTGTTTAGGGACTTTCCTGGACTAAGTCTGTAAAGTCTGTAATTCCTATTGTGTGCCACTGAATCTGCTTTGTTAGCTTAGTGGTCAGCTAACGACTGGACAGAGATTTCCTTAAAGACCTTGAATCAATAAGGGTTTTTTTTTTATTCTTTGCCAAGGACTCTGTGTATATTGGGGCATGCCTTCAGTGCTCAGGCAGGCTGTTACAACTCTGCCTTGACTTTCACTTCCTGTTTTTATAGAGCATCAAGGTCAATCAGAAGTGAGCATTTAGAGCCTTCTTATATATTTTCTGGTTATGTGCACAGCTCTGCACATGTGTGTGGCCTTCTAAGTCTCTAGAAATATATTGGAGGTTTGCAAAGTCCTCTATGGACATCTCATTTCCTAAATGTTTCTTTTAAGTTTTCTGGCCGGCCTTTTGTTTGCCTCAATTTGTATTGCTGTCTCAGGAAGCTGCAATGTTAAATTGCCATCAAATATTTTTGACAAACTGCAGGGATGTGGCCTTTCCCACTGAGCAAACTCTGGGCCAGAGCAAGTAACAACAATGTGTATGAACGGGACTTCTCTCGATAGCTTCCACACAGTTATCTGGGAATGGGGCTTTTTGAATAGCTCCAAACCAAGTCTGCACCCTCCAGTGGCTGCTGTTTTTCACAGCTACTGAGACTGTGAGGCAGAGCCGAGGAGAAGAGGGTGGGAATAGGGCAAGTTAAAACACCACAAAGCTTGTCATATTACTGAAATTCAACTGTTTTCTTGAATGAATTCTCCTCAGGTTGCTGCAGGCTTTTTGTTAATTTCCAGACTCCTGAAAAAGTTGATTTGGCAATTTTCTTCAGTGTTCTAGTTGCTTTTACATAAGAGTGGATTTTTGGAGGTTCTTACTCCCTCATTATCGGACTCCCCCCACCTGCAACACATAGCATTATTTTTAAATGGAAAAAATATATAAAGGTTAAATAAATCATGATATATCTCATATAATAGAATACTATACAGCTGTTTAAAAGAAGGAAGTAGAAAATAGAAGTTTGTGATAGTAAATGAGTCATAAGTGAAGAATCATTTTGCACAATATGTTGTGTGTGTGTGTGTGTGTGTGTGTGTGTGTGTGAAAGCAAAGAGGAAGATCTAAAATTAATTTATGTTACTATTAAGGAAATGGTAGTTTGCCGTTGGGAGTGAGTGGACCTGGAGCAGAAAAAGATAACCTTCTAAATCTGATACTGCCCCCCAAATAATTTGAATAATTTTTTACTTTATTTTTTGTATTTTACTCTGTTTCCCAGATTTTCTATATATTCATTTTATATTATTATTAATAGTAATAAATGTTACTTAAGAAATATTTGGGCGTACATTTAGGCCAAATATTTCTCCTAAAAATCCCAGCTTGGCCCCACTTACATTGGTAAAGCCTTGCTTTCAAAGCATTCACATCCCTTTCCCTTTTCTCCCAAACCCTGGGTGGTAACCTACATACCTAAAAGTTTTAATAGGAAATACTTTGATTAATGGAACATTACTTGGTTCATGGAGCTTTTTGAGAATCTGATGAAAATCATGTCTCATCTCTCCAGAAAAAAGCACATATATACATGATTTTGCTTATAATTTTCAAGGATTAAATTAAATTCACTGATCAGATTAAGAACTGCAGACAACATATATTTATAAATATGAAGATGTGAAGAAAAGACACAGATCTGGGAACTTTGAGTTTCTGTTTTTCTACAGAAGAAAAGAAAAGAGCCCCACAGGGGAAGTGACTTGTCCAAGGTTAAATGATAACAGACACGAGCCACATTCAGGTGTCTACACACCCAAGTCAAGGCTTTTCCCATCAAGTTACTACCTTGAATCATGAGACAAGTGACAGTTATCTTTATGTTCTCCCAGATTCTTATAGGCCCTGAGCTCTAGACAAACTCTCAATATTTTGACTTCTCCAACTAGCTCTGACACATACTCAAATCCAAGGATCTTTAGGATAGGGAAATAGAGGGAAACCTGGCCCATCATCCAACAGGTACTTATTATATTTAGATGGTTTCACTGTGCCCAACATGATGAGAGGCCCCAAGGGGTCACAGAAAAAGTCCAAGATATAGGACAGACAATCCAGCTGTGAAGACAGGACTAGGTCATGACACAATTCTGGAGCAACTAGATGTGGAGTGTAAACATCAAGAGAAGAGACTGGATAAGTTGGTGTGGGTATGAACATAAAGGGAAGGCTTTGTGGAGGAGAAGAGGAGGTGAAAAGATGTGCAGAAACTTAATAAACGGAGGAAAGAATAGGAGATATTGGGGAGAGAGGTGAATAGGCACTACGTAAGAAAAAGCAGAGAAAAAGGAAGGAGCACAGTGATGAAGAAACAGAGGGCCAAGACGGATAGGAAGTTGCCAGTGGTCTTCCACACACATCCCAAGCCATGGAGCCCCAGCATGCAGCCCCAGCTTGGGTGTCCTGTCCTGGGGCCACTCTCAAAAACTAACCATGCCTTGCGTCTGTTTGACTCTCCACAGCTCCCCTTCACTGAAGGCCTGTACCACTTTTACCACAATGGCCTTGCCAAGGCCAAGAGAAGACGCAGCCTGCACCACAAGCAGCAGCTGGAGAGAGACCCCAGGGTGAGTTTCCCTATAAATCTGTCTTCCAACCTGTGTTGCCACAACTGAGCCCACTCAAGTTACTGCAGTAGGCAAAAGGGATTCTGGGCAGAGTGGCACTGGGGACTCTCCATTCCTCTATCTTGTGCATAATAAATAAACCCTGTATATGCTGCGGGGGGGGGGGGGACAGGGGAGGGATAAACAGGGATACCACCCCTTTCTGGCTGTCTTCTCCTACATTATTGTAAAGACTTCTGGTTGCCTGTGAACATGTTTTGGCCTGTGATGGATGGGAAGACACCAAGCAGGATAATGAGTCATTTTATGGAAGCTTCCTACGGGTGAATCGACATGCTCTGAAGAGGTTGCCCTGCCCCCTATTGTGAATGGGGAAATGAGGGGGCCAGAAAGTGATCAGCTCACAATAGGCAGTGGGCTTCTCAGTATCCGTGCATGGTTGCAGCCATGGGACCAAGTCAGCCCCTCTTCTCACCTTGTATTTTCTCACATTGATCTAATAAGACTCTGATTTCCCTTATGCAAATCACTAAGAAAGAAATTAATAATCTAGGCAAGTTGTTCTCTGTACATTGAAAGCCGTATAACCTCTTCTCCAGGACTCTTAGGGAAAAGTGGATGTGAGGAGGGTCAGACATTTGAGTTAGGGACTTACATATGAGACTCCTTTTGAGCTGACAGAATCTGGAGACTTATTCTGGTGGGGCTTTTCACATGAACATTTGACTGGGTTTACTCTGGGTTTTAATTGGGAATGCAGATGAAACATACTCCTCAGCAGATCACCAACTGACAGGCCACAGGCTATTTTCCTTTCAGTTCTCAACCCAGGAGATCCCCCATTCCCTGGGGTGGAAATTCTGCTCTGAGAAGCCACTTTATTTTTGGTTTCACAGTAGGATCCAAGCCAGCCCATGCCAAGCATTCTTAAAGGATCTCCTGTAGAAGCTGGCACCACTACCAAAGGGAGAAGCTCTCTTTTCTGTGCCGTAACAGCCTTGATCCTGGCTGTACCAGTTCAGTGCCTGGGGATGCCCTTGGGAAGCCTGTGGACAGGGATCCTGCCTATGTCATCTGTGGATCCAGGGTGGACACCAGCAAACAAAGACCACTCTGGTGCACTATGACACTGGTTTTCCCTACACTTTATCCTTGGCCCATAATGTTACTCTTTATGGCCAATTGTTTTCCTTTTATTTACATATTTACTTAAAAGTCCCATTGGGTTCTCCTCTTCTATCATTAAAGATGTTGCTTCAAGATCACTTAGAGAGAAATGCATAAAAGAAACTGGGGCAGAAGAAAGAGATGCTTACAAGGCTTGGGTTGAGAAAGAGAACTGAGGAACAGAAACTAAGAAGCCATTGTTTAGTTCAGGGAGACTCCTTGGGATCATTAGGCTAAGATTTTCGTATTCTTGCACTTACTTGAAATGATCTTTGAAATGCTGATTCTTGAAATGTGGAGTGCTGTTTCCAAAAGAGAAGAAAATAAGATGGGTTGGGTAATAAGAAAGGCGATCATGCACTGGTGATTCCAACCATTTGTCTTTCTCCTCAAAATATTATCTATTTTAACCAAAAGGAGCCTCCATTTCCCCTTCATTGCCCATTAGTATAAGGGTCCTGGTGGCCATCTGCCTCTGCCTGGACGGGCTGACCATCTGCCCTGCCCATGCGGACCAACAGCAGAGAGCAGGGAACCTGGAGATCATGTATCTCCCATACCTTTCCTCTGTCTTCTCATCAAGGTTAACGCCAGGGCTGTTGTCAATAATAAAGTCATTCCAGGAAAATAAATAAAGCACAAGATCTCACAATTCTTTGCAAATAGAAAAAAAACTATTCGTGATGACTGCTTTGTTCTAAAATACTAGATTAAGACCTGAGTCTTTCCTGCACCTTATCCCATTTTGGCATTGGCTGATAGCAAAACATGGAGGTGACTATTCTCGAACAAAAAGCATTGACTATGAATAGTGCAAGAATAGCAATATGACTTTTCTGCCCTGGGCATTTACAGACCTTAAACAAAATGCAAATATGTCGAGCATCAGGATACCTCAATTTTGGGGTTCCCAAGCACAGTCAAACAGGCTGCAGAAAGAAAAGTAAATAGAAGTATGGAGAGGAAAGAGGAAGGACCGGGTAACTGGAAAGAATCATTGGTCCAGATTTTATCTCTTACATACATGTCGCAAGTTACATTCTATAATCCAAGATCTTAAGAGTAAGTTGTTCTATCATTCTGTGAAACATATTGTCTCCTAGACATACCAACTTAGCCATGCTTCCAGCCCCAGTTTCCTTCTTCCTCCTGCCTCTCCATTGCTTCCTGGCCTCTCTCACTCGCTGTCCTCTGGCTTGTGAAAGAGAACGCAGAGCCAAAGGAACTATGCACATGGGAGCAGGAGGGTTTGAGCTACTGCAGGCTCTCAGGGCTGCCTCTACAAGAAAGAAACCACCAAGATCTGCTAAAAACCGGAGAAATGAAGAATAAGTGGACAAAGCTTGCTTTTGGTTTTGTTCTGGCTTCAGAAGAGAAATTTCAAGAATGTTTGTCCCTCGTTTCACAACTAATTTTTGTGTTTAAGGAAAACAAGGAAAAGACAAGAAAGGCATCCTATGCACCTTTTGCCTGGCACAATAAAGTGCTCCTCTCAACAGGTTTATATTTATTCATTGATATGCAGGGCAGTAGCTAAGAAAATAGATTCTGATGCAGACTGTTTTAAAGGTATTCTCTTGCCATTCAGTTTTCTCCTGCTACAAAGATTAGCAGAATCTTGAGTAGCATCATTTAGATGCTAAAAAGCAAAAATTGTGTCTTGTTTATTTCTGGATATCTCTGCACGGTGCAGTTTTGAGTTCATAGTAAATTCTCAATAAATGCCTGTCAAATTAATGGATGATTAATCATTTTTCCTCAGGGTTTTAATCTATGAAATAGTATTGTTCTTCCCATCTTAGATTTTTATCACTATTCTAAAATATGCATCCATTAGGAAACAAAAGTACAGCCTTATCTCTAGTCCCTTTGTTAGATCTTTTCTTAATTATGGGTAAAAGAAACCACTTCATTTCATTACTTCTGAGTCTTCTCACTGAGAATCCCAAGAATAACCAGTTTTTGGAGAAGGGGCAGAGCAAAATGGCGGGGTGAGCTGAGC
This sequence comes from Equus asinus, assembly GCF_041296235.1. Taxonomy (NCBI): domain Eukaryota; kingdom Metazoa; phylum Chordata; class Mammalia; order Perissodactyla; family Equidae; genus Equus; species Equus asinus. The sequence goes on along the minus strand of NC_091804.1, from coordinate 7,739,577 downwards.
CGGGATTCTCTCCCCTCCAAAATACAACAAAAGATTGGAAGAACTGAATTTCAGAGAATAAACACAATGCCAGCTCGTTAGAGACCTACAATACCAAGAAGGCAGAGATCATAAACCCCACTTACAGCCTCGGAGGCGCTGGAACAGTAGGAGAGAACATCGCTCCCTCCCCTAGAGTCTGCGATTCGCTGCGGCGCGGGTCGGGAAGAATAACCAGTTTTTAATTTCCAAAGTCACACTGTGTCCCTGATCATATTCACAGTCACAGTACAACCACTGAAGCAAAGACAATGTGTTTGGAAAGTGTGGGCAGCTAAAGCAACTTGAAGACATAATAAATAAATCCAAAGCTGGAATAAAATAATAAAACCAAAAATTCATTCTTAGCATCGGGGTCAAAAACAATACTCCCTGTCCAAAACCTCTGTGAGATTTGTTAAACTTAGCTAAAAGCAGCATCAACAAATCTTGAAGCCAACCTAATTGTGGTTCACAGTCTACATATTAAGCCCCATAAATTCAACAAGTACTTGAAAAGCTGCTGAGGAATAGATTTAAGACACTTGTTTCACAGTCCTGTCGAATCGTATTTGTGCATCTGACAGAGAGAGTGTCAAAATGAAATGCATTCAAAAGCATAAAGACTCCCATCTTTCACTGAGCAACACACACTAGTCAAATGGAAGCCAAATAATTCAACAAGAAGGAACCACAACTTCATTTGTGGAAAGAAGTTATATTTAATTCAAGAATTACAAACATTTATTTCCTTTTCTAAGCAATTTTACTGGACCATATCCTTTGGAGTCATTTGTAAACCTATTTCAATTTTATAAGTTAGAAATTCTTATCAGTCCACTGAAGACTTTTCTCCATTGCCTCGTCTCAAAGAATGGATGATGTTTCCTTTGTGTTCTATTTATGGGAGCCATATCTTTCTAGCTTCTTCCTTGCCCAATGTATCCACATGTCTAATGACCATAGACGGCAGCCACAAGATCCAGTTAACATCTATTTTTGTCATTTAAGGGTCTCTTCTGAACATATTTGTGCAGTTTTTAAGGTACTCCAAAAACCCACAAAAGTTAGTTTTACTAGATAGTCCTTCAAAAATCCCATAGAACCAAACCACCAGAACAAAAGAGAATTTTTCCTACTCTAAAATTAACTGAACATGACTAGTGTGATTTGTTTGTAAAAATATATATGAGTGAACCGGGCTTTCTTTGTCCATGGGCCTTTACAATAATTGATATTGTTTTTAAAACTGGATTTATTATCATGGTTGAAACTCAGGTAGTGAATAGAAGCTGGGAAAGGCTTGTAATTGCTTCAGGTCCTTTTCGGACATGACACAATAAAGCTTTTAGGTCTAACTCGGAGGGGATAATTTAGCCGTGACTGGTGAACACCTTGTACATAGACTCAGATCATAAAGATTAAGCATAGATGACATGGAAAATGTGATCTGAAGATGAGACTATTAGAAAAATAATATAGCAATTTATTCTCAGTGCACACACAGCTTTCTGAGAAGAATACTGGACCTTCAGCAGTTCAAAGCAGGCAAAAAAATTCATTTACCCTCTTCCTCCACAAATTACATAAAATCTTGTCACAATTGCTAAGCTCTTAGCTTCTAATCATTTTCAAATACCTAACATCAGTCAGTAATTTTTTATAATAATGACAGGCCACTCATGTATTATGCCTTTCCTTTGATTCATATTAGATAGCTATTTGATTGCTTAGATTAAAAGTTGGGGAAGAGAAGAAAAGGCATTATTATCTTTTGGAAAATCTACTTTCAAATAGAAAAGATCATGGAGAAAAATGTCTTCCTCCACTTTTTTTCTGGTTTTGACCAGTCCTTCCTCAGTGGGTAATTAATGGAGTTTGAGGTGTCCTCTCCTTAGCATCATGGGGAGCAAAGGAGAGCCTCTCGGCCGGGGGGTGGGTAAAAATAGAAATTAGATAGTTTTAGTGCCTTTTTAAAAGAATTTACACCCAAAGAATAGGTTGCTTTTTATCTTCATACTTAACTCTAAAATGGTGAGATTTGAGGTTTTAAGATACTACTCTAAGAAACATATAGGAATTCTCCAATTTATCTTCTAAATGTCTCCTTGAAGGAAAAAAAGGGAAACAGATAGATTTAATTATATTTTACTTATTAAAAAACAAGTATGGGGGGCCAGACCCATGGCTGAGTGATTAAGTTTCCACTTGCCATTTCGGCAGCCCAGGTTTGTGGGTTCAGATCCTGAGTGCAGACCTGCTCCACTCATCAGCCATGCTGTGGACGCATCCCACATACAAAATAAAGGAAGACTGGCACAGATGTTAGCTCGGGGACAATCTTCCTCAAGCAAAATTAAAAAAAGAGGAAGATTGGCAACAGATCTTAACTCAGGTTAATCTTCCACTCCAAACAAACAAACAAACAGGAATGGTAAGTTTATTATAACTATTATAGCGAATACAATAGTATTTTGTATTTCTGTAGAACTTTTATTCCAGAAGCCATTCATGGCCGCCTTTTCTTCACTTTCTCATTTCCTTGTAGCATGAGTCGGACCAACAGGTGTTATTCTATCCTGAAATGGGGGTACAAAGAGGTTGACGTGTGCCTGAGTCACCCATGGCTTTGTGAAGGCCCAGAACAGCAACTCAAGTCCCAACAATGGTGACCATCTTTTGCAACCTAAATTTAGGTCTCCTGGTCAGACAAGGGAGCAACCTGGTTGGAACTGGGATTCTCATGGGGACAGAGCTGTCCACGATGCATGATCATAAGAGCTCAGTGATCCCTGAAGAATACCCTGCAAGTATGGCTTTGGCCACTGGTGGGATTTGAAAATAGAATGAAATTCCTTCAACTCTTGGGGCCTTAGCAGTATAGATTAGCCAGAATTCCTCAGAGAGACTCCTCCCTGGGCTAATGAGCATTCATGGGTGCCTCCGGCATGTCTACTCCAAACAGAGAAAGAAAGTAAACTGATGTTGAAGCTTGTGAAGGACAAGATAGAGAAGGAGAGACAGAAGCACAGGAAAAATTTTAAAATAAAAAAAATTTGATTGGCGGAATGTAGGTGAGACCGCACCCCTCAATAACCCCCCAACAATTTCACCTGGACCATGTGACCCCTTCAGTAACCTGGGCCTTTCCTATTCTGTAAATAACTTGATTTTCTATCATAAAAAAAGGAACCATATTGCCCACTGCAAAGGGGCGGTTAACTCCAAAAGGAGTGCATAGCAGAGTTAAGCAGACATCATTTCTTTCTCTTTTCCTCTGGTTTTCCCTCCCTGCCCCTCTCCACCTATTTCCCCTCCTCAAGAATCCATAAGCAGCAAACACACACTTTTAGAACGTGCTGTGTGTCTCAGGCTCCAAGAAGAAAGCTGCTTTATAGAAATGAACTACAAATGTGAGTGAATCCACGGACAGTGAAATCCATTAGGAAAGCATTGGGCTCATGCCTCTTTATGCCCAGCCAGCCAGCTAGGGACACTCTGCACACTAGTGAGGAGAAAGCAAAGACACAGCCCTTTACCCATCATGCTCCTGACGTTTTTGCAGGAACGAGACCACTGAGTCAGAAGAGACTAGAGAGTATTGCTCCAAAGACTTCTCTTGCTTTAATTTGAAAACTGTTGTGAGAATAGTAAATGTGTGTTGAATGCTGCTGTTTTAGTCTGGGATCCTGCAAAAAGCAAACCCCAAGACAAAGACTTGGAAGAGGGTCATTTCTTTGGGAGGTTGATCCTAGGAGCACAAGAAAAAGAGTAAAATGTGAAAGAGAAATGAGGCAAGCAAAGAAAGGGGGCCTGCTCAGCAGGTGTCCATCATAGGCATCAGTCCCACGGGGCACTCTCTGCGGGAGTTGTGTAGAATCTGCTTCGGGGTCATCCCACAGGGAACGAGGTTGCTGGATGATTAACCCACTGGCTCTGTCTCTCATTTTTGAGCTCTGGGATGTGAAATCCCTGGGACTTCCAGGCTGCCCTGTGCACAGGCTGAGGATGCTGGAGAAAGCCCTCAAGCAGAGAGGCAGAGATGAAGATGCTTGACTTGAGAAGCTGTCAGCAGTAGCAAGTGAACTCAGAGGAGGACTGAGAGAATATGGGGGTGACATCAACAGCTACTGCTACAGCCCTATCCTTCCAACACTGTGCTGAGGACTTAGCAGCAGCATCTGATTAAACCTCAAATGTCTCCTGTGAATTAAATACTATCAGATTTCCAGTCTACAGGTGAGGAAATGGGAGCTTAGAGAGGCTGGTGACTTACCAAAAGTCCCGTAGTTTGTAACGGGTCTTCACCACTGCACAGTGCCACTCTGTCACCAACTTGTAGTTCATAAATTAATTTTCCCTGCTCCTCCACACAAAGAGAATTATAGAACAGGAAGAGTTCAAAGGAAACAGTGATTCAGGCTTTTGCCTTAAACCTTTAAAATATTTTATTTACCATTGAGACAAAAATAGACCCAGAGAGGGTAAGTGACTTATCTGGGGTCACACAGCCATAATTGATGGAGAGGAAATAATAAAACTCATGACTCCTTGCAATACCAGATCTGATTTAAAGAAAAGGCTAACTGAGGATTGACAGTGCTTATGAATTTGTGATTCTTTAAAAAATTGTTCTCACTAATTAACAATTGGATTCCCTAAATCAAAAATAGCATAGTGAAACAAACGAAGTTACATCATCATTATGTAACTTATGTGAATTTGAAGAACTCAGCTAGAAACAGAAAAGTAAAAAAAGAAGGGGGAAATAACAACAAGGGTGGGCCCTTCTGCTCCCGGTTCTGCCCACCTTGCTTGTCCCTTAGTGGTCGTAAATGACTAGAGCAGCTGAGTGAGCAGTCGCCTCGTTTCCCTCGTGACGCTCACAGTGGAGCATTTCGCCTCCAGGTGAGAGACTCGAGCATTTAAAGATAATGATTTTGATACAAAATATTTCCTAAGAACTAGGCAGCTTCTTCTGCTGCTGTGTGAACAATGCAACAGGACCAGATTCCTTGTGGAAGGGAAATTCCACACATGATGTATTGAGACCAAATATATCCATTTCTAACTTTCCTAAGAAATTTTCGAAGTTTATTTTGACCATGAGTAATTTCCACCTTACCCACTTTAGAATTCCATCCCTACAGTATGATTCCTCTATGAAAAAGTAAACAAAGATGGTGTCAGCCTGGATTTCCTGGAAACAGACTCCGAGATGGGGAGTTGCATACACAAAAGATGTTTCTAGGAATTTTAGTTGCACACATGGTTAAGAACAGTGCTATCTCACGCTGCTCCCTCCATTTTCAAGCCAGCAACACACATCAGATCCTTCCGGTGCCTCACATCCCTCTGCTTTCTCTTCTGCCTAAGGGCTCGTGTGACATCACTGGGCCCACTCAGCCCAGCATAATACCCCCCTCTTAAGGTCAGCAGATTAGTGACCTTAATTACATCTGCAAAGTCCCTTTTACCATGTGATGTACCATAACCACGAAAGTAATACCGGGGGCTGGAGACCCTAGCGGTCAAAATTCTTCCCTGAGCCTCGACCTTTCTGGAAGAGTTGGCATGCCTGCTGGGGTCAGCAGCTTTCTCTAGGCAGCCCAGCTTCCCCCCACTGCCCTCCTCCAGGGAGTGCATTTAGCTCAGATGGCAACACGAATCTGTAGGCACACAACCTTGACCACACTTCGAGGCCAACTGGTGAAGCCAAGAGACCCATGTGGAGGAGATTCTGAGTTCGCTTCCCCAGCTGGTGACCAAATTCACTTTCTGGGCTCCTCAGGTGTAAACATTCCTTGCAGTATACGTTTTGAGAGTGACTTAACAGCATTGGGAGAAGGAAAAAGGTGTTGAGGGAGGAAGCACGGGAGAGATGTCTTCAGTAATGCCCCACCCGGTGGGAAAAACTAATCTGGCCCAATCTGCTGGTTTAATATGCCAAAGGGAGGGCTTCCAGCATCTCCTGGGGCGCTGCAGATGTGCCTGGCTTCCCGCCTCCCAGAGCTGCTGCTAGTGCTATAATTAACTATTTGTGGAAACAGGGGAGAATTCTTTACTATGGATTCAGAAAGGCTCAGGGAAATCTGCGAATGAGTAAGCCTGGATTTTTCTAGTTGTTCTGAGCACATTTTTCAATGATTACTACTGTTCACGCTGCCATACTTACTAAAAGGGAAAGAGGAAGACTCTGGGAGGCACCATTCCAGCAAGCCCGGCGATCTTGGGAGTGTTTCAAATTTCTTTGGGAAAATTCTAACAAGCCTAGTGCAGAGAAAAGCAACACAGAGGGAAGAAAGTGATTCTGTGTCATCTTTACAACTCACAAGGTGAAGACTCAAATGGTGAGCTGGCAAACTTTTAGGACTTCCTGGCAAAATCTCAGATGTTTGTAGGACAAATTTGTCCTGATCTGCCTAACCTGGTTCCTTCCCCAACCTTTCCCAAGATGCAAAAGGAAATGTCTTTAAATATCTAAAATGCCTCTATTATGTCCTCTAAGAATGAGCATTTCGTGGATGCTTATTAACCTCCCAATATAACTCCGTTATCTAGTTGCTTGCTAGCAAAGCATTTATTCATTCAACAAGGATTTACTAGTTCAACTACATGCTGAGCACTGTTCTAAGTCCTGGGACACCACAAGGAACCAAACAGACAAAGCCCTCCTCCCATGAAGCTTCTATACTAGTGGGGATGAAGGAGAGAGACAAAAACCAGATGAACAGAGCTGTCACATGATTGATGGTGAATGTATTACGAGAATGAACAGAGCAACGTGTGAGGAAGAGGAAGTGAAATGGGAGGGGTGTTTCCCTTTTATAAAAAGCCTCCAGAGTTGGCTACTCTGGCAAGGTGACATTTAAACATAGACCTGAAGAGATCAGGAAGGTACCTATGTGGCTAAATGCAGAAAGGGCATTCCCAGCAGAGGAATCAGCAAGAGGAAAGGCATGGCGTCCAGGGCACACTTGATGTGTTCTGGGAATAGCAAGAATGCCAGTAAGTCTGGGAAGACATGAGCCGAGGAGAACAGGGAAAGAAATGAGGTCAGAGGAGCAAGGGAGCAAGACCACGGAAGACATTACAGATCAGGGTATGGAACTTGGATTGACTTTGAATGGGACGGGATTTCTCTGCATCAGGATGAATAATAGACTATGTGGTGGGCTCAGGGGGTACTACTGGAAACCAGGGAGATCAGTGCAAGGTGATTGCTACATTCCAGAAGAGAAAGGTTGGTAGCTTAGGCCAGAGTAGAAGTTGGTGGAGGGGGTGAGACAGAAGTCAGATCTGGGGATATATTGTGAAGGTAGGTTCTCCAAATGTGCTCATTCATTTGCTGATGGATTAGATAGAGTGGAAGAGAGGAGGCAAAGGTGACTCAGTGTTACTGGCATGAGTTACTACAGCAAGGAGATAGCATTTATGTAGACGGCAAAAACAGAAGGAGAAGCAGGTTGATGGGGAGTGGATAGGAAATCAAGAGTTTTGTTTAGAGCTGTTAATGTGGGAGATTTGCATTGAGCGTCCAGGTGAAGAGGTGAAATAAGCAAGTGAATTTAAAGGTCTAGGATAGAGGTCAGAGCTGAAGACATAATTTGGGAGTCATCCACACATTGATAGCATTCAATGCCATGAGACTAGTTGAGATTATGTAAGAAATGAGTGTAAATAGAGAAGACAAGCTGTGTGGGACTGAGCCATAGGGTACTCTAAAATTTAGAAGTCTGGAAGATGACTGGGGACCAGCAAGGGAGAGAGAAAAGTGACAAACAATGTAGGAAGAGAATCAGAGGTCAAGCAAAGCCTAATATAGTCAATGTGTCCTCCTCACTCATATTTTACCAGAGTAACTTGGCTGTCCCTATAATTATTTCTTACTAGAACCACTTAGAGATATCCAGAAAATATGGCAAAGTGACCAGGAAAAAGCCTCTGTTTGGCATGGTAAGAGGAGAATCTGTGTTAGGCACTTCTTTTTAATTTTAAGGAACTATAAAACCCATAGGAAAGATCGATTTTGACTGTAAACCCAAAGGAAAGAACGTTAATCTCCAACTAAGAAAAATAAGTATGCAAGCTGTGTTAATTCAATTCTGATCACATTTTCATGGATTTCAGAAAGACAGAGTTCTTCAAATAATTTCCTGTTAAGATTCAGAATCTATCTAGAAAGTAATTTTTCACTCCTTCAACTACTACTCCAAAATGAATTTTATTCAATGCTTAGCTGAAGGAAACTATCAATGTTCCTTAATGATGACATAAACAAACAGTGAAAATAGGTGTTATGTCTATCTAGCTACTAAATTTTCCTAAGATAATGTTTTGTGAGACAAAGCTACGTTTGGAGTTGGATATGCCTCAGAAAGTTTTTATTTTTAACTCACTTTTTAAAACTCTCTTTAGATATTTGTAAATTGGCTTAGCCATTTTCCCCTTATGATGTCCGCTGACATGTTTGTGATCACATCTCCATCTATAAACAACCTTGCTGTGCTTAAATCCCAGCCAAGGGAATTTTGAAAATGAGTGGCATTGAATTCCTACCATTTCCAGTAGTTTCAAACCCTTGTGGGTTGAGGAGAGGCTATGAGTGAAGCCAGGTCTAGAAATGAGTAAACAGCAGTTAGACAAAGAGATTCATGTCTGAATAACAACCCAATTGCTGGAGTTTATCTAATTGGTTTCCCATTATCTGTACTGAAAATGTTGTGTTTTCCATCTTCTCTACGGCAAATATGTCCCATTTAGCAACAAAGAAGTTATTGCCCGAGAGAAAACAGGTAAGACAAAACAATTTTCCATTTTCCATTTCCCTTGAAAAGCCAGAGCAGCCCACCCCATGTAAAGAATTGCCTAATGGATGTTAGTTTATAAGGACACCTCAGAGAAATGAGAGGAGAGAGCCCTCCCAGAGAAGAGAAGAAAATCAAAGCAATTCAAACCTACTGTGTGGAGAGAGACTCAAATAATTATCTACCAGGGAGAAAAGGAGCATGACGGAGAGAGTACAACTTGGGTCATTCTTGGGTTTTGATACTAGTTCTGTCACCAATTAGCAATGTTTCCTTGGACGAACTGCTTGACGTCCCATCCTTCAGTTTTCTTATCAATACAGTGGGGAATATAGACTAGTTTGTCTCCAAAATGCCCCTTCAGGTCTTGATATCAGAGATTCCAGGGGCAAGCCCAAGTCCCTCCAACTGGTTAATGACAAAGCAAGGACTAAAATCCAGTTATTTCCACTAGTCTGTGACCCTTTCTTTGCAGATCTTTATTTCTATCTGAAAAAATGGGGGTTTCCTTTAAATTGTAGTTCTTCCAAACACTTCAGAGTATCGATTTATGTTAGTATCCTCATCTTTTAGAAGAGAATTTCCAGCCTGTGTTGTTCAAACCAGTTTATGAAAGCCCTAGAATTCCACTTCTTGCCTCAAAAGCAATGTTAGATGGTGAGGTGGACGTTATTCATCCACTTCAAAGATAACAACTCCTCTATTGTGTTTCATAAATTGAGATTTGGTGTGAAGATTTCTTTGGGGAGGTGGGTGTGGAGGAGTGGAGGTATTTCAACCAAAAAAAATCAGTTTGAGAACCACTAATTTCTAAGTAAGTTATGTTCTTTAATCAGTCAATCAATGTGTCCAACCAGGATCACGAACTGAATGACTAGAGAGGCCAGGCAAATAAGTCACCAATGGAGGTGGGGTGGGTGTGAGCAAAGCAGTAACTCAAGGGAGAGGACAAATGACAACATTATCTTCTGCCTCTAGGCAGGGAACACAGCAGGGAGTGGTGGGGACTGCGGGAAACCAGAGTACACACCCTGTCAAAAGGAGGAAGCACAGTCTCTTCCTCGGCTGATTGTTACCTCTCAAGAATAGAGGCCATGGCTGCCGGATTTCCCAATTTTTCAAGAATATCAGAAAATACCAACCCTTGTGCAAAATATTCGTGCTTTTTAAAAATATTAGTGACTTAGCCAAAAATTCTTAACACACTAGAAATTAAAGAAAATAAGTCAACAGAAAAAATTTGTCCAAGGGGTGCCGTTTTATAATCCCAGCACCACAACTTCCCAAAACAGGATGACCCAGCATCTGGCAAGACACCTCTGTGACTAGCCCCTGACTTCACTATTCGCCAAGGCAGTCCACGTAAAAGTTCTTCCTTCAGACAGTCCCATATGTACCTCCTTAAATGTTGGTCCACGATCCAGCTTCCGCTTTCTGGGGCCAAATGGTTTCATCCTCCATGGGAGAACCCTTCAAACATTTGAAGATAGTTATCATGCTTCCTGGGTCTTCTTTGGAGTAAACGTTCTTGGTTCTTTCCGATGTTCTAATTGAGCACTGCATTTTAAATGTTCTCTGAACATTATCTGAGAACTAAACACACAATCCTGGTACAGCCTGATGACGTCGGAGTAGCCTTGGACTTCACTTCCCGTATTTTGAAAACTATTCTTCTATTAACACACCATAGGATCACTTTAGCCTTTTTTAGAAGTCATAGATCTTATTATTGACTAATACTGACCTTATAACTAGCCAAAATTTCTAAGTTCTTCTTAAATATGCTGTGAATCAATCTATCCTTGGAGGATGGGGTAATGGTCCTCAAGCAAGGACTTAGACTTAATGCCTGAATTTTTCATTTTGTTAGAGTTCACGGTGACCTGTCAAGATTTCACTGGATCCTGATTCAGTCTCCTTCCCCGCTTCCTGTCATCTACGATTTTCATCAGCATTAATATCCTCAACCAGTTCTTCATAAAAAGGGTGAATAGGACAAAAAAAATGGCAAGGATCAGAACCCTTTGTCCAGGATGATAGAAATCTATTAACATAGACTCTAAGGAGTATCTTACAATGATCTCATATTGGAAGGAAATTATAAAGCACCCCAAACCCCCAAACATCATTCAGGTTAAATGAAAAACAGCATCTCAGCAGGGAGGCCATTTGGAGACTGGGTTTACATGGCTTCACTGCGTCACTCTGAATCCAGCTGATTTGTTTGTGTGCGCTGCTTTCAGAGCAATCAGTTTGTTTGCCATGGAGCTATCTAATTCAGCCATTCACATGACCAGAATCACCAGACCAACCAGTTTTCAATCTGATCTTTTGAGGTAATTTGAATTCAGTTGATCATTTGTCCACACATCTGCAACTGGTTGATGTTTAATCATGAAAAATTGTAATCAAAGAACCAAAATCAATGAGTAGTCATCAATGCTAATCCTGAGAGGACCAGGTGGCACTCAAGTGTGGACAAAATTAAATTCTTCTAAAACTTAATAAAGTGATTCCTTTTAAATGAGTAAGTCAAGACATCTCAGAAATAGACTAATTCAGCTAAGGATCATACTCTCTATGGCTAAAATAATAACTTATCATTTGACTTGTATCAGAGCACTCAAAAAATTTCTCTACCACTTATTCATGTGACATGAGCAAGTCACTTAACCCTCAATAATTGCCTCTATTTTGCCATCTCTATCATTAAATAACAATGAAAGTCCAAATGTCTGGAAATAAATTGCCTTAATTTTTAATCTCTATCGCGGAATCACGGTGAAAGTGCAAAACTCTGCAAATAAATGCCTAAGACTTCAAAGCTAGAAGGGTGAATTTATCTTTGAAAGTACATATTAGTTTCACAAATACATCATGACTTTTGCCAGAGCAGAAAGGGTGACGGTGTCACCTACTTCTTTTGCATTTTCTCCCACTTACTTTTCTACTTATTTTCCTTGCCTGCCTCTACTACAAGAAAAATTTTAGTGTGGATTAAAACAGTGTTCCAAACACTATTATGTTAGAGTCCTTGTATTTCTCACCAAATGTTGTAAATAATAAAAATATTATTGGATAATTTTATTATTAGATAAGCTAGATTGTGTTGCAGTAACAAATTAACCGCCAAGTCCCAATGGTTTAATATACAAATGCTTACTGTTCACTCATGCTACATGTCCAGCATGGGTTGGTGGGAGCTCTGATTAACAAAATCTTTCAGTAACTGATGCTGTTGAAGATTATACCATCTTGAGATGTCACTATCCTAACATAGGGCTTCCAGGACAGTGGAAGAGAAAGGGAAGAGGAAGCATGACAAGTTCAACCCTCTGTTACATGCCTTATCTTGGAAATGACACATATCCTTTCTCCGCACCACCCACTGGCCAGAAAGAGACATAATGTACATCTGAGTATGAAGAAGCTAAGAAATGTAGTGCTCCCGTGCGCTAAGGAAGGAGAGATAAACTGGATATGGGCAATAGTAGAAGTCCCTTGCATAGCGTATTTTTTATTCAAAACAATAATAAAAATATGAATAGAGCCAGCCCTGTGGCACAGCGGTTAAATTCGCACATTCCGCTTTAGTGGCTCGGGGTTCGTCAGTTCGGATCCTGGGTGCAGACGTGGCACTGCTTGGCAAGCCATGCTGTGGCAGGCATCCCACATGTAAAGTAGAGGAAGATGGGCACAGATGTGAGCTCAGGGCCAGCCTTCCTCAGTAAAAAGAGGAGGATTGGCAGCAGATGTTAGCTCAGGGCTAATCTTCCTCAAAAAATAAAAAAAATAAAAAATAAAACAAAATATGAATAAAAGCATGTTCTATTCTTGGGGGTGATTCCCAGGGACTGAGACTTTCCCATAAACTCAGCATGCATGTTTATAATTATAGTGGCAGCAATTACTCCCATGCAATCTCTGGCTAAAAAGAAAGGATGAAGCATTTGTGCCAAACTGGGGCACTTGTATTGCACTAAGATGGTTGGCACAACCTCTCCCATCATGTGTGCTCTTCTGCGATGTGACCTGACCCCTCCTCTGTCAGTAGGTATAGTCTATTCCTCCACCCCCTTGAACCCGAGCAGGCTCTATGACTTTTTGTCCAGTAGAATGTGGTAGGAGTGATGTGTGCCAGTTTTGGGTATAGCACTTACCTAACGTGGTAGGTAGCTTCCACTCCTGCCTCTTGGAACCCAACAGCCATGTAGGAAGTGTGACTACCCTGAGAAGACCATGCTATTAGAAGGCCAAGCCAAGTGGACAGGCTGATAGGCCATGAGGAGAGAGAGAAGCCAACGAGGGCCAAGATACCAGACACACGAGTGAAGAAGCCACCTTGGAAGGCCCAGCCACTCTGACCACTGCTACCTGCAGACAAACCACCCAGCCACATCTCTTCTGAAGTTCTGACCCATGAAATCTTGAGCCAAATAAAATATTGTTTTAAGCCACTAATTTTGGGGGTAGTTTACTGTGCAGCAATAGATAACCGGAAGGCAAATGAATTTTCCCACCAGTTCAGATGGAGACGAGTGGTGAAGAGCTGAGTCACGGCATGAAGCGTGGTCAAATGGACAGACAGGCTGACCCTGACGACACTATGCCCTAGCCGTCTAGAGCATATTCGCAGGGCATTTTAATCAATGTCATTTCTTTGGAATTATTGTTTTTGTGATTTGTTTATATGTAACTTGTGAACTTGTTTTAGTTTTACAGTTGTATAGGAGCTATAAGTATTAGGAGTTGCTACCAAATTTTATTTTGTGCATATTTTAAATAACATATCAATATTGGGAGACCAATGGAAAGTGATTTTCCTTGTAAGAGAGTCCATTCTTTGTTCAGGTTTATTCAAGTTTGAGAAACCAATGAATTTGTAAAAGATCTAAAAGAGGTGGATTTTTTCCGAAATGTCAAGTTTGGCGTGAGACAAAAACAAAATGCAGTGACGTCACTGGGTGCCACATGAGGAGCCACGTGTGTGGTGGAAAAGGAGTCGAAGACTCAGGAGCTGTGGGTTCTAATCACAGCTCCGTCGTTTATTGTCTGTGTGGGAGACAGAACACCGCTTCGCTTTTATGGTCCTCAACACCCCCATCTGTGAAATGATGAATGGCATCAGCCTTGCTCATTGCACCGAGTTACTGTGGCCACCAAATAAGATGGCAGGAGGAAAGGTTCTCTGAATGCTGTGAAGTGTTACTATTGTTCAAAGAGATTCAGGGCGGGAGTTGGAGTTTCGTGCTGAAAAAACTAAAAATAACCTGACTAAAAATGTGTAGGAAGTGAGTTTAAAAGAATCTCAAGCAAAATTATTTTTTAAAATTCAAACCAGTGCCTTTTCAAGTAGCAAATTACATTGAATTTAAATTTTCTTTGAAGTACGAGGAAACTTGCAATCTGCTGAGATGCTCGGTCTGGAAAAAGAGGGTGAAAGCAGAGCTCGTGCCCCTCTGGATTTCCATAACTTTCTAGTCTGTCTGGAGTATAGATTTGTGGCTGAGTTGATAAGCTTTAGACAGATGCAGATTTTAGTCTCAGGTCCACCATTCCACTTTCCAACTGCACAAGTTTACAAAAGTTATTTAGCTTCTCATAACCTCATCTATGAAATGTGGTTTATAACAATAGCACCTATCTCAAGGGTCGATGTGAGCATTTAATGAGATAATACTAAGATGAGTGATCAAAAGATGATAGCCATGGTTAGACATATTCTACTCTCTAGCGTATCATTACAGAGTGACTGATAGCGATTTCTGAAATTTACCTTTTAGCACTTTTATTCACTGTTGTCCTTTAACAATTTTGCACATAAGTCATGAACTCATCACATTTAGTTATGAGTATGGATTTTATTTTCACTATAGTTTTGCCAAAATAGTACCGTTTAAAAAATTAAATGCAAGGCTTAACATTAAAGACAGCTTTCTTTTGCCCTACCTCCCCCAAGTGTTGGTCCCTCTGAGGCATTATCCATCAATTCTTTAATTGTTCCTTGTGTTAAGTCCACATTCAAAATAATACATGTATGCTGAAATGCGTTGATTTTTTTTTTCATCTCAGGTGTAGTCTGTTGGCTTTCTTCTATGGGAGATGAGAAGTTAACTTTCTCAAATGCAGCTCGCGTGCACACACACACACAATGTTTATATTTCTTCCAGCTTTTCAATAGAGTTATATCACAATAAGAGGCTAAAATAATATTCAGTGTTTATATTATTACGAGTATGTAAGTATTATTCACGGTTGAGCCACTATAAACCATCAGTTCCTTTATTTAGTTGAGTCACCCATCCTGGAGCCGCTGTCTCTTGGCGCTACTCTGTAGTGGTTGGACCAGCTCACACTTCTTGCTTCACCATCATTCCAGGAATTCCCTTTTTGCCGTCCAGTATTGGATCCCTCTTTCCTGTGTCTCATAAATTTATTTGCCTCAGTTTACTCCCTTATTCTAGTGGAGAATGTCCTTCATGGGATGTGATATTTTTTAAGACTTTTATTCTATTCAACTTAATTGAATTGGCTGGTTATAGATTATTAGGTTGGAAATACACATCTCTCCAAATGTTGGAAGTGTTGCTGAGTTATCTTTGCTACAATAGCGCAATTGAGAGGTCAGATGATCACTCTGATTCCTGTCTTTGTATTTCTCTCTCTCTCTCCTTCTCTCTCTCTTCCTCTCTCTCTCAACCTTGATGATCTTCTCCTTATCCCTATGTTCTAAAATTTCACAGTTACAATCCTTGGTGGAGATTTTTCCACTCATTATGTTTGACACTTGGTGAGGCCCTTCAATCTGGAGAAATGCGCCCTTCACTTCTGGGACATTTTCTTGTATTATTATTTTGACAACTTCTTTCTCTGTTCTCTCTTCTCTGGAGACATATCAATTCGCTGTTGGGCAAATTATAGGATTGATACAATTTTCTTATTTTTCCTTTTTGCTTTCCAAATTCTTTGTCCTTTTGTTCTACTTATTTGGGAGATTTTCTAATGCACACACATATACACATTTGTACATATGTTTATATTACATATATGCCATGTGTGTATATACATATACTTTTAAAATGCAGGACCTCTTTCTTGTTCCTTTTCTATAGCATCATGCTTTTGTTTCATTGATGCTCTAGGGTGCGCTTCTAGTTCTTTGAAAGTTGTGTTCTACTCCCTGTATTGTCTCTGTTCCTCTGAGTTCAATATTTTATGGGTTTTTTATTATTTGCTTAAATTTTTATTTTAGAATTTTGTCTCAAATGCCTAGTGATCCTTACCTGTTCATTCATATTTAAAAATTGATTAGAACCTCTATGTGCATGAGTGGAGACACAGCCATACGTTTGGGTACCCCCAAAAAACTTTAGGTCTTACCTCTTGAGCATGTCAGTTTTCCAAAGAGGAATGCCCCCACATTCAGCCTGGAGAGAAAAGTCTGGCTGCTTGCACTCTTGGATCTAATCATGAAAAGGGAAGATCATAGTACAGTGGTTGAGACCATTTCAGTTAATCCCCACTTTTAATATAACACCTATTCCCAACACTTTGTATGCTTTTTGTCTCCAATATGGAAACTTTCTGGTTCAGTTTCCCAAATAGTAACCTCCATCATTCTTCATACAAGTTCTTAACCCCTCTCCTCACCTCATGATGTAGTTGGTGCTTCTGATTTTTCAGTCTTTCTGGAATGCCACAGTGTAAACCAGCTTGCATCTTGTTATCTTCTCCCTTGACATAGGAGAGACATAAGCTCATGTTGTAGCTCATGACAGGATTTCCTTCCTTTTTGTGGTTGAATAATATTCCATTGTATGTATGTACCACATTTTCTTTATCAGTTCATCCACTGATGTCGTTTAGGTTGTGTCCACCTCTTGGCTATTGCAAATAATGCTGCAATGATCATAGTGTGCAACCATCTCTTCAAGAAACTGGTTTCAGTTCTCTTGGATAAACATCCACAAGTGGGATTGCTGGATAATATGGTACTTCTATCTTCAATTTTTTGAGGAACCTCTATACTATTTTCCATAATGGCTGTGCCAATTACATTCCCACCAACAGTGTACAAGGGTTCCCTTTTCTCTACATCCTTGACAACATTTGTTACTCTCTGTTTGTTTGTTGTATATATCTAATTGCCATTCTAACAGATGTGAGGTGATATCTCATTGTGGTTTTGATTCGCATTTCCCTGATGATTAGAGATGTTGGCCATCTTTTCCCCATGAGTTTATTTATGGGATTTCTATTCTGTTCCGTTGATCTATATTTCTGTCTTTATTCCTGTATCATACTGTTTTGATGACTGTAACTTTGTAATATGTTTTGAAATCAGAAAGTGTGAGGTCTCCAGCTTTGTTTTTCTCCCTCAAAATTATTTTGGCTATTTGGAGTCCTTTGTGGTTCCATATGAATTTTAGAATTGTTTTTTCTATTTCTGTAAAAATTGCCTTTGGGATTTTGATAGGGATTGCACTGAATCCGTAGATCGCTTTGGGTAGTAGGGACATTTTAACAATATTAAGTCTTCCAATCCATGAACATGGGATGTCCTTTCATTAATTTCTGTCCTATTTAATTTCTTTTAGCAATGTTTTGTAGTTTTCAGTGTATAAGTCTCTGACCTCCTTGGTTAAGTTTATTCCTAAATTTTTTTTTTTTTGGTTCTATTGTAAGCAAGATTTTCTTTTTCTTTTTTCTTGTTATATTTCCTGTTGACTAGTTTTTAAATTTTTTTTATTGCAGCAACATTGGATTATAACATTATATAGCTTTCAGATGTACATTGTAATATATTTCTTTTTTATTTATTTATTTTATTTATTTTTGTAATTGCAGTAACATTGGATTATAACATTATATAGCTTTCAGATGTACATCATAATATATTTCAAATTCTGTGTAGATTACATCATGTTCACCACTCAAAATCTAATTATAGTCCATCCCCTCACATGTGAGCCTAATCACCCCTCTTGCCCTCCCCCCACTTCCCCTATGGTAACCACCAATCCAATCTCTGTTGCTATGTGTTTGTTTGTTGTTGTTTTTATCTTCTACTTATGAGTGAGATCATATGGTATTTGCCTCTCTCCCTCTGACTTATTTCACTTAGCATAATATCCTCAAGGTCTATCCATGTTTTCACAAATGGCCAGATTTCATCATTTCTTATGGCTGAGTAGTATTCCATTGTGTATATATACCACATCTTCTTTATCCATTTGTCCCTTGATGGGCACCTAGGTTGTTTCCAAGCCTTGGCTATTGTGAATAATGCAGCAATGAACATAGGGGTGCATGTATCTTTATGCATTTGTGTTTTCAAGTTTTTTGGATAAATACCCAGCAGTGGAATAGCTGGATCATATGGTAGATCTATTCTTAATTTTCTGAGGATACTCCATACTGCTTTCCACAGTGGTTGCACCAGTTTGCACTCCCACCAGCAGTGTACAATGGTTCCCTTCTCTCCACATCCTCTCCAACACTTGTTGTTTCCTGTCTTGTTAATTATAGCCATTCTGACCGGAGTAAGGTGATATCTCATTGTAGTTTTGATTTGCATTTCCTGATAGCTAATGATGTTGAGCATCTTTTCATATGCCTGTTGGCCATCCATATATCTTCTTTTGAGAAATCTCTGTTCAGGTGCTTTGCCCATTTTTTAATTGGGTTGTTGGCTTTTCTGTTGTTGAGCTGTATGAGTTCTTTGTATATTTTGGATATTAACTTATCTGATATATGGTTTGCAAATATCTTCTCCCAGTTGTTAGGTTCTCTTTTCATTTTGTTGATGGTTTCCTTTGCTGTGCAGAAGATTTTTAGTGTGACGTAGTCCCATTTGTTCATTTTTCCTTTTGTTTCCCTCGCCCAGTGAGACATGGTAATTGAAAATATGCTGCTAAGACCGATGTCAAAGAGTGTACTGCCTATGTTTTCTTCTAGAAGTTTCATGGTTTCGGGTCTTACATTCAAGTCTTTAATCCATTTTGAGTTGATTTTTGTGCATGGTGTATGATAACGGTCTACTTTCATTCTTTTGCATGTGGCTGTCCAGTTTTCCCAACACCATTTATTGAAGAGACTCTCCTTTCTCCATTGTATGCTTTTGGCTCCCTTGTCGAATATTAGCAGACCACAAATGTGTGCAATTATTTCTGGGCTCTCGATTCTGTTGCATTGATCTGTGTGTCTGTTTTTGTGCCAGTACCATCCTGTTTTGGTTACTATGGCTTTGTAGTATATTTTTTAATCAGGGAAGGTGATACCTCCAGCTTTGCTCTTTTTTCTCAGGAATCCTTTGGCTATTCAGGGTCTTCTGTTGTTCCATATAAATTTTAGGATTCTTTGTTCTATTTCTGTAAAAAATGTTGGAACTTTGATAGCGATTGCGTTGAATCTATAGATTGCTTTAGGAAGTATTGACATTTTAACAATGTTAATTCTTCCAATCCAAGAGCACGGAATATCTTTCCATTTCTTTGTGTCTTCTTTGATTTCTTTCAACAATGTTATATAGTTTTCAGTGTACAGATTTTTCACCTCTTTCGTTAAGTTTATTCCTAGGTATTTTATTCTTTTTGTTGCAATTGTAAATGGGATTGTATTCCTAATTTCTCTTTCTGCTACTTCGTTGTTAGTGTATAGAAACGGAACCGATTTTTGTACATTGATTTTGTATCCCGCAACTTGACTGTATTCCTTTAGTATTTCTAAAAGTTTTTTAGTGGACATTTTAGGGTTTTCTAGATATACAATCATGTCATCTGCAAAGAGTGACAACTTCACTTCTTCTTTTCCAATGTGGATCCCTTTTATTTCTTTTTCTTGCCTGATTGCTCTGGCTAGGACTTCCAATACTATGTTAAGTAAGAGTGGTGACAGTGGGCATCCTTGTCTGGTTCCTGTTCTTAGAGGGATAGCTTTCAGTTTTTCTCCATTGAGAATGATATTTGCTGTGGGTTTGTCATATATGGCCTTTATTATGTTGAGGTATTTTCCTTCTATACCCATTTTACTCAGAGTTTTTATCATAAATGGATGCTGTATCTTGTCAAATGCTTTCTCTGCAACTATTGAGATGATCATGTGATTTTTATTCTTCCTTTTGTTAATGTAGTGCATCACGTTGATAGGTTTGTGGATGTTGAACCATCCATGCATCCTGGAATGAAACCCACTTGATCATGATGTATGATCTTTTTAATGTATTGTTGTATTTGATTTGCTAGTATTTTGTTGAGGATTTTTGCATCAATGTTCATCAGTGATATTGGCCTGTAATTTTCTTTTTTTGTGTTGTCCTTGTCTGGCTTTGGTATCAGGATAATGTTGGCTTCAAAGAATGAGTTAGGAAGCCTCCTCTCCTCTTCAATTTTTTGAAAGAGTTTGAGAAGGGTAGGTATTAATTCTTCTTTGAATGTTTGGTAGAATTCACTAGGGAAGCCGTCTGGTCCTGGACTTTTATTTTTGGGGAGGTTTTTGATAGCTGTTTTGATCTCCTTACTGGTGATTGGTCTATTCAAATGCTCTGGTTCTTCTTGGTCCCGTTTTGGAAGGTTGTATGTTTCTAAGAATTTATCCATTTCTTCTAGATTATCCAATTTGTTGGCATATAGCTTTTCATAGCATTCTCTTATTATCTTTTGTATTTCTGAGGTCTCCATTGTAATTTCTCCTCTTCCATTTCTGATTTTATTTATTTGAGCCTTCTCTCTTTTTTTCTTGCTGAGTCTAGCTAAGGTTTTGTCAATTTTGTTTATCTTTACAAAGAGCCAGCTCTTATTTTCATTTATTTTTTCTGTTGATTTTTCAGTCTCTATTTTGTTTATTTCTGCTCTGATTTTTATTATTTCTTTCCTTCTGCTGATTTTGGGCTTTGTTTGATCTTCTTTTTCCAGTATCTTTAGATGTGCTGTTAGATTGCTTATTTGGGATTTTTCTTCTTTGTTGAGGTAGGCCTGAATTGCTATAAACTTCCCTCTTAGAACCACTTTTGCTGTATCCCATAGATTTTGGCATATCGTATTTTCATTTTCATTTGTCTCCAGGAATTGTTCAATTTCTCTTTTGATTTCTTCACTCACCCAATCGTTGTTCAGTAGCATTTTGTTTAGTCTTCACGTTTTTGTGGCTTTTCTCATTTTCTTCCTGTAGTTGACTTCTGGTTTCATACTCTTGTGGTCAGAAAAGATGCATAGTATTATTTCAATCTTCTTAAATTTATTGAGACTTGTTTTGTGGCCTAGTATTTGATCACTCCTGGAGAAGGTTTCATGTGCATTTGAAAAGAATGTGTATTCTATGGTTTTGGGATGGAATGTTCTCTATATATCTACTAAGTCTATCTGGTCAAATGTGTCATTTAAGATCAGTGTTTCCTTATTGATCTTCTGTTTGGATGATCTATCCATTGGTGTAAGTGGAGTGCTAAAGTTCCCTACTATTATTGTGTTTCTGTCTATTGCTCCTCTTATGTCTGTTAATAATTGCTTTATATATTTGGGTGCTTCTATGTTGGGTGTATAGATATTTACAAGTGTTATATTTTCTTGTTGGATTGTTCCCTTTATCATTATGTAGTGCCCTTCTTTGTCTTTTGTTACAGTTTTTGTTTTAAAGTCTACTTTGTTTGATATAAGTATTGCTACCCCCGCTTTCTTTTCTTTGCCATTTTCATGGAATATCTTTTCCCATCCTTTCACATTCAGTTTGTGAGTGTCTTTAGGTCTGAAGTGTGTCTCTTGTATGCAGCATATCTATGGGTCTTGTTTTTTTATCCAATTGGCCACCCTATGGCATTTGATTGTAGCATTTAGTCCATTGACATTTAAAGTAGCTATTGATAAATATGTATTTATTGCCATTTTGTTGCTTTCTTTTCTGGGTTTTCTAGTAGTTCTCCTCTGTTTCTTTCTTTTTCTCTTGCTCTCTTCCCTTCTGGTTTGATGGCTTTCTTTAGTAATATGTTTGATTTCTTTTGTCTTACTTATTTGCTTACTTATTATAGGTTTCTGATTTGTGATTACATGAGGATCCTATATAGTATTCTATATTATATAGCAGTCTATATTGAGTTGATAGACTCTTTAGCTTGACCTCTTTCTAAAAGCTCTACTTTTTCACTCCTCTCCTCCCACATTTTATATTTTTGAAATCATATCTAATCTCTTGTTCTGTGTGTGTCTATCCATTACCCTCTTATCATTGAAATAGGTAATTTTAGTACTTTCGTCTTTTAACCTTCATATCATCTTCACAGGTGGTTGATCTGCTACCTTTACTATATTTTACCTTTACCAGTGATTTTATTGCCTGGTTTTTTAGGGGGTTTTTTTGATAATTTTTTATCCCTATTTGTAGTCATTGCTTTCCCACTTAAATAAGTCCCTTTAGCATTTCTTGTAGAACTTGTTTCTTGGTGATAAACTCCTTTAATTTTTGCTTATCTGGGAAGCTCTTTATCTCTCCTTCCATTCTGAATGACAACCTTGATGGATAGAGTATTCTTGGCTGTAGGTTTTTTCCTTTTAGCACTTTAAATATGTCACACCATTCTCTTCTTGCCTGTAGAGTTTCATCTGAGAAGTCTGCTGATAGCCTTATGGGCTTTCCTTTGTATGCCACTTGTTGCCTTTCTCTTGCTGCTTTTAGGATTCTCTCTTTATCTTTAATTTTGGACATTTTAATTATAATGTGTCTTGGTGTGGGCTTCTTTGGGCTTATCTTGTTTGGAGGTCTCTGTGCTTCCTGTACTTGGATGTCTGTTTCCTTCCTTAGGTTAGGAAAATTTTCAGCTATTATTTCTTCAAATAGATTTTCTGCCCCTTTGTCTCTCTCTTCTCCTTCTGGAACACCTATAATGCGATCATTAGTGCACTTGGTATTGTCCCAGAGTTCCCTTAGACTGTTCTCATTCTGTCTAATTCTTTTTTCTTTTTTCTGTTCAGCTTGGGTTATTTCCTCTAGTCTTTCATCTAGCTCACTGATCCGTTCTTCTGTATCACCTACTCTGCTATTGAGTCCCTCTAGTGAATTTTTCATTTCCAGTATTGTATTCTTCATTTCTTATTGGTTCTTTTTTATATTTTCCAGTTCTTTCTTGATGCGCTCACTGTGTTCATCCAGTCTTCTCCAAATATCTGTGAGCATCCTTATGAGTTTTTGTTTGAACTCTTTGTCAAGTAGGTTGCTTATTGCTCTTTCATTTAGTCCTTGTTCTGGGGTTTTGTCCTGTTCCCTTGTTTGGAATGTATTCCTATGTCTCCTCATTATGCCTCTTTCTCTGTGCTTATATCTATGTATTAGATGAGTCAGCTATATCTCCTGATCTTGGAGAAGTGGCCTTATGTAAGAGATGCCTTTTTAGACCCAGCAGTGTACTTCCCGCTTGTCACCAGTCCAAATGATCCAGGAGTGACCCCTATGTGGGCTACTTGTGTCCTTCTGCTATGGCAGGGTTGCTCTTAATGCAGGTACCCAGGGAGTCTAGTCCTTCCTTCCCTGGCCAGCTATTTATAAATCTGGTTTGGGGAACCTCAGCACCATTGGCTACAAGGTCTAACAGCACACTCCTGTTGCAGTTTTCCTGTTAATTGGGTAGGTACCCAGTGTAGATGGTTGCTAGGCTCAGGGGCTTACAGTTGCTATGGCTTCAGGCCTACAAGGCTGTGGTCAGTTCTCTTAGCAGTGCAGCCGAGTGGGGCTGGCCCTAGGCATAGGATTACTCAATTGTTTCAGGCTTCGGAAGATGGGGCTGAGTTTTTTATGTCTATTTGTGAAGCACAGGTCTTCTGCTGCTGATAAGCCTCACCCCCCACATGACCACACACATCATCGACACAGTCGTGGTCTATGCACACTTCCCAACCCACTGGAGGGTACCCTGATGCCCCACTGAAGAGGCCCCCACCTCTCCACCAATGCCCCCACAGTTCACCTGGTCCTCACACAGGCACCCACAGAGGCAGACACACTCACCTGCCTGTAGAGGATCAAGGCACCCAGTCAATGCAGGCCAACAATTAGCCTGAGGGTTTGCTGTTGGGCAGGGCTGGTCCCTAGGGTGGGCTGCCTGCCCTGGCTGAACTAAATTAAATCTGCACTCTAGTGGGTGTGGCAGACCCATGGGCTGACAGGCCAGGGGAGGAACTTCAATGGCATCTGCCGGGATCTCTGTCAGCATGCCTAGACTAGGTGACAACAATGACCACTACCAATGGCTCAGTCTCTGGAGAGGTCTCTCCTCTCACTGAGATGCACCCAGAACCTACCAGGTAAGTCTCTTTTCACCAAAGGACTGTCAGCCTTCTTTCTGGTGATTTTAGGTTGCTGAGACAGGTGAGTTTGTGCATGGGCCCTTTAAGACCTGGGTCTTTTCAGCTTTCATCCAACAGCTTTTATGGGGGTATTCCCCGCTGCAGTTAACAGCCAGCAAAGCCAGATAGTGAGCCCCTCATCTCAGTTGTGCTGAGTCTGAAGGGTGCTTAGAGCAGTATCAGCCCCCGCTCAGGACCTCACTCCTCCACGGAGGGCTACATACCTTAGATGGGTTCCACCTGGCCAGCTGGGAAACTTTGCTGCTCCTGAAGTTGGCTTTTTTTCTCTCCAGAAGGAATTTCTGCCTCCTTCACCTTAGTCAGGACTGTCCCTTGTTGTGGGGGTTCTTTTTGTCCAGTTTTCAGTTTCCTATCCAGGGTAATTTTTCCAAAAATAGTTGTAACCTGGTTGTGTTTGTGGGAGGAGATGAGTTCAGAGTCTGCCTACGCCACCATCTTGATGAGATCTCTCAAGATTGTTTTCTTAATTTCTTTTTCAGATTTTTGTTGTTGGTTATATGTAGATACACAGCTGATTTTTGTATGCTGATTTTGTATCCTGCAATTCTCCTGAATTAATTTATTAGCTCCAAAAAGTCAATGATATCTTGCCCATTCACTTTCCACATTCTAGTTTCTGTTCACATAACTCATCTGCTATATCTCTAATCCCATTTTATTTGTCCTTGTGGGTTTGCATCTTTTTTATTCTCTTACTCAATTTAGTGGACTTTATGGAGGAAGCAGAGGTAAACACATCTGCACAATCTACCATATTTAACCAGACACCAAAAATATCATGCAGAAAATTATCGGTTACACATCTCCTGCACTTGACTGTGAGCCTCATAAAGGCAATTTCTGTGGTTATTTCATTATCCTCAGTGCCTAACACAGTACCTGACAAACAGCAAGTACTCAATAAATATTTGTTGAATGGAATCATAGGGAGTTGTGAGTATTCAGGTCAAAATCCTTTTTCTGAGTGAATGGATAAAAGAGTGATTGGTTCTCAAGCGGATTGCAAACTCTATGAAGAGGAAAATTCTATCTCAACATTTTTCATTTCTAGAATATCCATCATGGTGAAAATACACATAATAAACTGTCATTAAATACAACATTGCCTTACATTGCTTACAATGGAATTTACATTGCCTCTGAGTCAAAACTCATCAGAATTTACAAACACCAATATTGGGAGTATAATCCCAAAATATATCCACTTTTCTCCTTTGGATTTGTCTTCGTTTGTTTTTTACTTTTTTTCTTTCTCTTTCTTCCCCGGCTGTTTGCTTGCATTCCTTCTTTCTTCCTTTCTCTCTTAAGTACTATATAGCTTCTTTCATTTGATTTAACTTAAAAAGGTACACATAAGAAAAACTGGTCTTTCCCTCAACAGAATATATGATACATAATCCCTTAATTACTGTCTTTATTTTTTCTCTTTCCCATGGAAATATCCACTGTCCAGTAAATGAAATTTCCACTGCCTTTTACACGGCTCCAACAACATATTGGCTCAAGGTCATCCTTGAATATTACTGAAAACCAACAGGAGCAGGTGGTGAGAAGTTCAAGTATCTCAGATGGCCCCTCCCAACTTTAGGTGCTACTATGGGGATTTAAACAGCGTAACGCACTTTTTCGAATGTTAAAGAATTGGTAGAGAAGACACAAGCATCACACACAATGTCCGGCTTGTGGAGATGGACAGATGGCATGCCTTTCTATGCCTTTGGCATATAATAAATGAGATTTTTTTTTCCCACTTCACCAAGGGTACAGGATGAGGTGAGACAAGCTATCTTCTTCTAGAATTTGTTTCTGCTCTTAGTTCTCTGCATTTTGTAGTGAAATTCACTTTTTTATTTTTTCTTTTGTTTTACCTTCATTTTTTCCATGAAAGTTGGGTGTTTTATTATTGGCATTAAATTTGAATATTCACTGCAAAGCTTAAAATGGTAAGAAAACTTAGGGTGTCTCGGAGTGCATCTGTGTGGCCCATCCATGTGTAAATCTTCTTGCTTTACGAATACTTTTTTATTTAGTTATTTTTAATTTCACAAGTAATACATTAATGCATTTTTATTACTAAAGGTCCAAACAACTGTAGAAGATAAAGAAAACAAACACCCTTGGCCCCCACCAATTTCACTCTTCTCCCCAGAAGAAAACACTATTATCAGCTTAGTGTGCAGCTTTCAGATATTTTTCTATATGCCTACAGGGATGTATGTGTACAAATGGAAATAGTTTTATTTTTTGTGCCACGAGTTTTTTTTAACCCAAATGGATCATATCGTATATATTATTTTGCAAATTCCTTTTTTCCATTTAGTAGTATATCTTAAAGAACTTGATTTATAAGTACATATGTGTTGATTTTTTTCTTATTAAATACTGCATAGTATTCCAAAATGTACGTATACTGTTTATTTAACTACCAACCTATTAATAGAAATTTAAGTTGTTTCAAACTTTTCACTGCATAAACAACGTTGCATGCCTCTTTGTGCACATGTGCAATTGTTTCTTTAGGATAGCCACCAGAAATGGAATTGAGGGATCAAAGTTGTGTTTTGCTCCTGGACTAATGGTTGGGCCTCATCCCAAAATGATGTCACTTAGAAATTGGACATGGGCACTTTGTGTTTCCCAAAGTGTGGCACAGCCCTCCTCATCCTCAGAGTCACCCGGAGGAAGTTCACCGGTGCCCTTACCAATGACGCCTCACCCTCATTTGATTTTATCCCGCTCTGAGATGGACTGACTTACCAACTGTTGAGATGTGATCTCCAATATTCCCAGTATCCATGGTCACCTGTACATGGTAGACCAGCAGACTGGATACTGCATCCAGTACCTCCTGGCGTAGCATGGGATGGGACAGAGTAATGAGTTCTGAAAGTCACAGAGGACCTATGTCTAAATATAGTGGGACATATATAATAAGAAAGTGGTTTTGTTCCAGAATTCTTTGCTTAGGGAAATGCCCCAAAATCTATTAGTTCTATCTAAGACAAATAGAAGATTCTCCACTTAATCCTCCTTTCAGGAAGTGATAGTGAAGTATACCTAGTGCCAGGTGTTCAAGATCAAAATAATGCGTGGATAAATTAATTGCCGTTCTACCTGTCCCATTAGGCTTTCTAGCTGGCCAAATAGGTGTATTTGCAAGTGAGTGTAGCAAATGATAAACTTACAACTCAACAGTTTGGGGACCCTCTGTGTGCTGCAAAAGTCAATTGTTCTGATTTGCCTTTCAGCCGTCTCACTGGATTATTCCTCTCTACCCACTGCACTTTAACTTGCCTACTAGGCCCAGCAAGTGATGCAAATACAACTTGTACCCAAGTCTGATATCCTGCTATATTTGCCTTCTCCCTCTTTTCCCTAAAGACTTCATTTATATCTTTTTTAAAAGTATTTTTACTTGCATGTGAATTGGCCCTAGCAAAGTTCACCATCAAGGCTCTCTATCTGGAGTCAAACTGTGCATGTGACGCTCCTTCTTAGTTGATTTGCCACCATTTTGACTATCAATCCAGTAGGCAGATTTTGGAGGCAACCTCTTTATCCTCCTAACTGTGCTGTGGAATTAGAATTCTCCCATGCCTGCAATAACCCCTCACCAAGTTTCAGCCCTCCTGGAACTCTCTTCTTATATGGACACTTCCCCCTGACCGTGATGAAGAATGCAGTCCAGAGGGAAAGAAAATGAACAAAGAAAGACAAAGACAAGTCAGGTGCTCCTGTCTTCCTCGGGGTAAACCTCAGTAAGGACAGGATCCCAAACGTGGGTGCTTTACAGAACTAGTTCCAATCCTTGCTCTGATACCTGTGTTCCCCAGTGATGCCAACAATGTCTCAAGGACCTCTCAACCAGAGATTGTGCCATTTCAGGGTGATTGGTCTGGGCGTGCAAGTGACTCTACGTAATGTTTCTTTTTATTCTAATTAATCTGTCTACTTAGCATGTCAGGGAAGACTTCTCATCCCTGGACAGCCCTTTATCGTAGATTCGTCTTTATATTGGCTGTTCCCCGTTGGTTGCTATAAATCCCTGTATATGCCATATCTGTTAGCCAAGCAACTGTAGTCCACGAGCAGCTTATACAGCAAGCAGGATATTCAAGTACCTTTTCTTATAGGAATGTGGATGTCTCTGCACCCTCTGGACACTGCCCTGCCACTCTCACCTGACTCCCGCGCTCACTGCTCCTGCCTGTGGAAAAACGCTTCCTCTGGGAATTGCAGAGGAATTCTCTGCTCTCCCACTTGACCATTCCTACGATGATGCCCCAAGAAACCACTTGACTATTGCCCTGGATACTCTTCTATCCTTATATCCATTCTCAGTCTTTGACCTTCTGAGTGCCGTGTACATAACCCATGACAGCTCTCTCCTGCCCCTTAATATTATTACTCTGATTCCATCTTTCAGGAATTCCTCATGGTATATGCTCCACCAAGGGGACCCTTTTTATTTTCCAATGCAGTTAAGGGTTAAAAAATCTATCTATCAACCTGTAATATCTAAGGATTTGAAGGAGAGAGAGGAGGTGCAGAGTGGCTCTCGGTGTGTTATTTGTGCCAATTCCTATGTAACTTTAAGTATGGAACATCCATTTCTTTCATTGTCTGTGCTTGCTTTTGACCCAAATATTACCTTTAGCCCATGGACTGTTCTTTTCTAAGGCGAGCTTACTCAAAGAAAGAAAGAGGGAAGCACCCTATTGTTGTATCAAATACAGATAAGCTCTTGCCAATATAATACATCCTCCTCATCTTATTTCTGCTCAGGATAAAAAGAAAATCTCCAAAGGAGGCTTAAAGAAAAGCATCATTAATTAAAGGAAAGTTTTATTTATTTTTTCTGAGAAGTACCTAATAACTAATGGACAAGTAAAGGAGACTCAGTGGAAATGCTTCCTTTGAAAGGGCATACATGCTGTGAAAAAAGTGTTATGTCAGGTTTTTTTAATGAAGTAAGACCTTTTCTCTTTTTCCTACTTATCACATAGGCTGGAATGAATGAATGAGTCTGAGTGAGTCTTCCACGACTCAAAGATTATTCAGATGTCAGGTTATTTCTTTCTCCCTGTTCTCAAGTAAGCTTTTTCTTCATTGCTCATTGCCTTGCCTGAAGGATGGTTAGAACTGGGGACTTCTTTAGGAAGTTAGACCTGAGGGTGATGGCTTAGACCCCATTAGCCCAGTTAACTGATCAACCATTTGCTAAGAGCACCTTCTCTGGGTCCTGCCCCATGGAGCAATTGGACAGAAACTTGATCCCTTTCCTCCAGATACTACACTGAAACGGGAAAGGAAAATATGCTACAATAGATGGATAGGTGGATGGATGGATGGATAGATAGATAGATATAGAGATAGATACATAAATACAAAAACAGACTAGAGAAGAATTGAGGGGTAAACTCCAGAGAGACCTAATGAAAAAAGATATTCACAGATAAGGAAGTTCGGGATGAGAGTGAAATCTTCAGGAGGTTACATGGAGGCAGAGTGATGTTTAGGATTTGCACGATAAATTGAGGTCTTATTCGGAGCTCATTTTGCCACACCCTCCCCCATCATGATGGTTACACACGCAAACAGCCTCAGAATCTCCAGAAGAAACAGACCAATTCAATCAGCGCAAATGCAGCTGGACCAAGGGGAAGGGATGCTGAGGCTGGGCTTCCTCATGTTAAGTACCTCTGTATTAGAACAGGCCTAATTTCTTTATCAAGTCAGAGTATGATCGCTGTATGGTTTCAAGGGTAAGAGTTTTTTGCCAGGTGCTTAAAGCTTCAGTTTCTTGTACTGAAGAATTAAGTCACTAGCTATCTTGTCATGCTAAGGAAAGAGCGGAGGACAATTAGATTTCAGGTGTAGGCTCTTCAAGTTGCTTACCCCATCTAGATCGAATTAGCAGCCGCACCTAAACCAGGATCAACTAGAGTGGAAATTACCTACCTCACTTCTACTCAGCCTCTCTTTATGGACACAAATGAACAAAATGAGCCACATAGAAGTTTTCTGACTTTCCTGAGATGAACCAGTTTATCACTGCTGGAGCCATAGCTGGAATCCACATTTCCCATCTCCAATGTATGTGGCCCCATCCACATTCTCCATTGATATTTAGATCTTTGACCTGCATCCATGTAGCCCTGGCTCTCTTGCGCATCCTATAGTACCAGCTCCACCCCCATCCTCACCATCTGAGTTGGGTTGGAGTTTACAAATTTCTCTTATCCGCCTGAGCACTGTGTAAGATGAGCCAGAAGAGTATCGTTGTTCCCATTTGGGGGAACATTATTCCCACTAGATGGAAAAATTTACGGCACTAACAAATCAAAGAGTGAGAATAACATCCAGGTTTTCTTTGGCACCAATCTTGGCCTGAATACCTCTTAACTCCCAGGGCTCACCTAATCTCCTGTAACTGCCCCTTATGTTGGGCTGTAAGGTATCGCGTGCTGTTATTGACAATACCTGTCATCCTATCCACGAAAGCATTTCTTGATTTTCCCTAAGCCATATCCTAATCACTGCCATTACCTTGGCTCCGCCTTCCAGGAATTCTGTCTGCTGCACTTCCCCCATCGTTTCCTTGTGTGAGAGAGCAGGCGCGCAAGCTCTGAATCTCTCAATAACCCTGAATTCTTGAGGAGACTATTTTGAGCTCCTCCTTCAGACAACAGTGGGCAGAGTGGCCCCACATGAGTAGTAACCTTCAGACCAAAGCTTTGAGGAAGGAAAAGCATGTTACAAATCCTGGCTCGGGTCTGTCCCTGGAAACCGTGACCTATCATTACTGTTAAACAATTAGGAGTGGAATTTTCCTCCCTCCAGATCCAGAAGTTACGTCATAGACCGTATCATCCAGGCTCCAGCACATCACAGACCCACCTGTGGATCGGCACTGTGGCCTCAGAGTGTGCTTGGAAACAAGCCTTCCTACTAGAATCCACAGGAACTGCTGAGAACATTCTCGTCATAGTAACTGCAGATTTATCTTTAGTCCTTTCAGTCAAATTGTATTTTATTTGAATTTTAATTGATAGAAAATATAATTTTCAAAGTCTGAAGAAAATGCATACATACAAGGCAAAGATGCCCAAGACTTTCCTCCAAATAATTCTGTACGGTAAATGAAATCTTGCTCTCACGACGTGATCCTTCCTGTTTTCTCCACAGTGAACAAGCTTTGCATAATGAGGGAACTGCTCTTCCTGGAGCCCATTGCTAAAAATTAGCAATAAAAGAAGACCTTCCTACCTGGCACATGTGGCTGCTTGAAAATTATCTGAAATAAAAACAAGGCAGAATCAGCATAATAGTGTATAACAAAACCCAGATGTCTCTTGAATAAAAGGTTAATCAAATGCTAATGTTAAATGAAAGAGTTTCAAAGCCAGGAGGAAGAATGTTGAAGATAAATGGGGAAATTAGGTGCAGCCTCCATGTCCCTTGGAAGAGCAAGCTCTCTGCACAGAACGGTTTTTTGAAAGGAAATTAACCTTTTCTTTAACACCTAGAATGTGTCAGATGCTTTATAAGAAATGTACTAAATACTGTTCCAGGAGTTTAAGCTTCAAAAAAAAGCAAACCACTAAGATGCATTTGGAGGAGAAAAATGTAGCAATCGCTGCAATGCTTTGAATATTACCCTTCAGCCACATTTTGGTAGGTGTTCACATATAAATCCTTGTTTTGTCAGGAATTCAATGAGTTCGCAATGTTTTCAAGCCTGCCCGCTCTGTTCCATGGATTGCAGAATGGTCCAGGTCTCACTCTCCAGCCTTTGTCCCCACCGTGATGGAGGGAGTCATGTTCACAGTCTGTATCCATTGGGATTCTCCAGAGAAACAGAACCAACAGGATACATCTAAAGAGAGAGAGATTTATTTTAAGGAATTGGCTTATGTGATGGTGGGGTTCAAAAGTCCTGCAGGGCAGGCCAGCAGGCTGGAAATTCCAGCAAGATTTGATGGTATAGCCTTGAGTTTGAAGGCAGTCTGAAGGCAGAATTCCCTCTTCTTTGGGGACCTCAGTCTTTGCTCTTACAGCCTTCAACTGATTGGATGAGCCCCGCCCACATCATGGAGGGTAATCTGCTTTACTCAAAGTTTACTGATTTAAATGTTAATCACATCTAAAAAAATACCTTCATGGCAGTATCTAGACTGCTGCTTGGCCAAACATATGGGCACGGTAGCCAAGCCAAGACACATAAAATTAACCATCACAAGGTCCAATGAGCGAGGCCAAAAAGTCAAATAGCAGTTGATATCCAGTGGTGTTTGGGAGGGCTGCTGAGAGAAGGTGATGAGTTTCTGAGGGCAAGGGAGAGTTAACCACAGTGAAAAATACTTCTCCGTGAGGACATGGAGGCATTTCAAGGATCTTCATGTTCAGAATGTTTTTAATGTAATGGGAGTGTCTGTGTGCGTGTGTGTGTGTGTGTTTAAGTGGGAACGAGACAGGACAGTGATTCAAATAAACCTGAAGAAGTAACCAGGTCAGGAAGGAGAGGGTTTATTCTTTCCTGTCCAGTGTGATTGGCTCCTTGGGTATAGGAGCAAATGTGTTCAGATGACTTTTGTTTTCTTAATTAATGGCTTGAGCATCCCCATACCTTACTGGAAGGAGTCCTCAATTCTCCAAAACTCTGGAGCTTTAGAGGCAGCAGTTCCACTGGCAGCCATAGGTGGCAATGTCCCATCTACTCCAGGCACCTAAGCCCACAGCACCTTTTAGTTAAAGTTCCCCATCCCTGGCTGGCCAATGTTCCTCCATGCCACCCTACTGGGAGGCCTGGGGAGGTTTGGGGGGTCTGGGAGCCTCCCTGAGCTGCTGGGCCTTGAGGAGGACCTAGCCTTAAGGCTTGTCTGCCCTTTTCCCCAAGGTGGCTTTACTCTGGGGTCTCATTGCCCTTGCCTTACACCTGCCCTTCATGTGCCCACCTTAGCTCACCCTGGAAGGGCAACCAGACATAAAATCTGGAGTTTGGATGGTTTTTTCCTTCTGTCCCAGAATGTCCTGCCTTCCTTCCTCAAAATGATCTCACTCCATCCACCGGCCAGCTCTGTGTTTGGATCACATAGTTGTACACACCCTTCTCTCTTCTCATCCTAAATCTACCTGGTCAAGCAAGAACCCTTCACGAGGCCCTTCCAGGAACAGACAGCTCTGCTCTTAGGAGATCTCTTCTTGTGGAAGATGACATCAGCACCACGTTAACGGTATCTGGTAATGGGGTTTCCATCTAACCTCTGCCTTAGCAGATACCTATTACCCTAAGGCTTACGAGAATGCTCTCAAAGGCAGCAGAAATCCAGGAGAGCATTTCAAGAATTGGAATGATAAGGGCTGTGCAAGGTGGTCTTGCCTAGTGGAGAGTGGCTTTGACAGGCAGCAACACCAAGAGTGACAAGACAAGAGCAGGTACAATTCCAAGGGCACAGAACAGAATGTAGGAGCCCGAGAGAGACAGCAGCAAGGGGCCTCCAATCACCTGCTCCACCATCCACCGCTGCAACAACACAACGCTGGTGCTACGGGCTGAATGGTGTCCCACCAAAATTCATATGTTGAAGATCTAAGCCCCGAGAACCTTCGAATGTAACTATATTTAGAGATAGAGTCTTTAAACAGAGAATCCAGTTAAAATGAGGTCATATGGGTCACTCGAATCCAATTTGACTGGAGTCCTTATAAGAAGAGGAGATTAGGACGCAGACACAGAGAAAGGACAGACCATGTGATGACACAGGGAGAAGATGGCCATCTACAAGCCAGGGAGAGAGGCCTCAGAAGAATCCACCCCTGCCAGTACCTTGATCTTGGACTTGTAGCCTCCAGAACTGTGAGACAATACATTTCCATTATTTTAGCCACCTGGTCTGTGGTCTTTTGTTACAGCAGCCCTAGCAAACTGACACACCTGGCTTCACTTTAAATGAAATCACAGTCAGCAATTCTAAACGACTGCACAAAGCGATCCTAAAAGGCTACAGTGAAAGGAAAGCTGGGTTCCTGGGCTGTGCTCTTGGATCATAGAAGGAAAGAAGACAAGAGATGCTGCTCTAAACCACCTTGTGCCGGGAAGGGGGCATTTCATTTCATCAGCAGAGGAACGGCAGCAGAGTCCCAGACATACTGAATTAATAAGCGAACAAATCTCTTATCATTTTGACTGTAAATTCATGCAGAGCTATTACCTCTCAACTTTGCTTGATTTGGTAGGCTTATTGTGGTTAATTCATCAATATCTAGGTTGAAGAGCAAAATGGGTGTTGGAGTTGGTCTTTCTGAGGCCGAGGTTTGTATACGAAAATGAGCCTGATGAGTTGTGCACACCAAATAACACAGGAGGTAACAGATGCACATTGGAGGGTCAGGATGAAGCTGCTCTCTGAAAACGAACACATGGGCTGTAACAAACGTTCCCCTGTGGTGCCGGGGGTATGGGACCCTCTGTATTTTCCACTCAGTTTTGCTGTGAACCTAAAGCTGTTCTAAAACATAAAGTTTACTAATTTAAAAAAAAGACTGAAAATAGGAACAAGTAAAAAACACTTTTACTATTAAAAAAACTAAGGCATCAAATTGTCTATATCAATAGCTATAAATCAATATATATTTTTGAAGAGTACAATTTTTGTCTTCATTGTCTCTGGCTGCTATGACAATATACTATAGACTGAGTGGCTTAAACAACATCCCTTTCTGTCTCACAGTTCAGGAGGCTGGGAAGTGCCAGATTAGGTGCCAGCCGATTGGGTTCTTGGCGAGGGCCCACTTCCCGGCACTGTCCCACCCTGGGGGCTCCACCCTCACGACCTCATCTAAACCTGATCACCTCCCAAAGGCCTGGCTTCCAAAGCCCACCACTTTGGGGGCTAGGGCGTCAAGAGACGACTTTCGAAGGTACCCAAACATTGAGTCTACAACAACTTTAAAAATAAAAATCAGGGGCTGGCCCCATGGCCGAGTGGTTAAGTTCGCGCACTCTGCTGCAGGCGGCCCAGTGTTTCGTCGGTTCGAATCCTGGGCGCGGACATGGCACTGCTCATCAAGCCACGCTGAGGCGGCGTCCCACATGCCACAACTAGAAGGACCCACAACTAAGAATATACAACCGTGTACTGGGGGGCTTTGGGGAGAAAAAGGAAAAAAATAAAATCTTTAAGTAAATAAATAAATAATAAAATAAAAATTACCCATAGCCAAAGCTAAGCATCACTTAACATTTTGTGTCTATATCCTAGCTATAAAGACATATGATAGGTATAAAATGTTTAAAAAGTCTCCTTTCCACTCCTTTCCCCGTTTGCCCATTTCCACCTCTACCTACCCTAGATAACTACTATTATTAATTTCTTGTATAACCTCCCTGAGTTTCTTTATGCATATACAAAATACGAATAGCTCTTCTTATCCCCTCTTTTTACACAAATGCTGGTATACTGTAAACACCATCATACATCTTCCTTTTGGTACTTTCCATATTTGTTCATGAAGAGCTTTCTTGTTCTTTTATACAGATGATGATATTCCATTGTCTGAATGAGTCATATTACCTACCAGTTCTCTATTAATGGACATTTGAGTTGCTACTAATCTTTGGCTACAACACACATTGTTACATGTATTGTTTCCCACATCTGCAAGTATATCTGTAGGATAAATGCCCAGCAACAGAATGGTTAGGTCAAAGGGCATAGACATCTGTAATTTAGATAGATGTTACCATATTATCCTCCACAGCAGTTACAACATTTGTATTTATGGTCCTTTTTAAGATTTTTATCAGTTAGAAATTGTGTTTGGCTGCTGGTAATAGAGACCCAATCACAGCAAGATAAACATATAGGGTTTGGTTCTACACGTAAATGGAATCTGGGGGCAAGATGTACAGGGCAGGTCTGGCAGTTCCACAAAGTCACAAGGAACCCAGGCTCCTTCACTTTTGTTGCTTTATCATTCTGAATATATGACTTCCAATCTCCAGATCACAAAATGGCTGCTGAAACATCACTGTCACATGAGCATTCCAAACAAAAAGAAGAAGAAGAAAAGTTTAAGAGTAAAAAGTGACATCCACAGTAGTTCAAAAATAACCATTGCCTAAACTTAATGGCAAGAAATGTTGGGAAAGTATAATTTTTTTGGCTGAGCATATGGCTGTCCTCAATGATATAGGGGTTCTCTTCTGAAGGTAAAAATGGGAGTATGGATATTGAGCAGTCAAGCAACAATCTCTAGCACTGTGTCACTTATCCAGGTCCTTTCTTAATAGCCTCGCCATTCCAAAATCAAATAAATATTTACTTGCATTTCCTTTTACTTCTTTTATGACTTTAAGTTTAATGCTAATGAATCTTGAATTTTAGTACATAATACTTTTTAAAATATTTTTTCTTTTTTTAGAAAAATAGGAAAGATTTTAGAAAGATCTTCCCCATTCAGTCCTTCAAAAAGAGAATAAGAAAAAATACTTCCATATTCTCCTATATTTATCCAAGATAAAATCATAGGGGCCAGCACCATGGCCAAGTTCATGTGTTCCACTTCAGTGGCCCAGGGTTTCACCAGTTTGGATCCTGGGCACAGACATGGCACTGCTCATCATGCCATGCTGAGGCAGCGTCCCACATAGCAGAACCAGAGGCACTCACGACTAGAATATACAGCTATGTACTGGGGGGCTTTGGGGACAAAAAGAAGGAAAAAAAAGATTGGCAACAGATGTTAGCTCAGGTGCCCATCTTAAAAAAAAAGAAAGAAAGAAATGCCTTTCCTTGAAAAAAAAACATAAAAGTATTTGACAAATTAATTAAAAGTGTACTTTTCCATGGTTCATCTACTTGGAAATTGTTTCTGTGCATCATGTGATACGGGGATTTCTTCTATCAATTAGTGAGCTAAGTGACTCAATATCACGTGTTCCATTTATCTAACCCTAACAATTTGACTTTATATACAGAAGTTTTAACGTCAGATATTTGGATTGAGTTTCCGTTAAGTTTCCAGATTACTGGGAAAGGGTGAAATTGACACCTTTAGAATGTGGGGTCTTTCCCTTCACGATCATGGTATGTCTCCCAGGTTATTCACATCCTCTTGTGGGTCCTTCAGTAAAATTTCATAGTTTTCTTTATTTAGGCCTTTTATGTTTCCTATAGATTTGTTCCCAGAGATTTTATAGTCTGGGTTATTATTATGAATACTTTTCTTCCTATTATTTTTTCTAAAAGACTATTGCTAGTGCATAGGAATGCTATGAAATTCGTAAATGTTGATTTTCTCCAGCTTGCTGAATCTTATTAATTATGATAGCCTATAAAATGGTTCTTTCGAGTTTTCTAGGAAAAAGCTCAGATAAAGTATAGATAATGATCACTTGACATGTCTTTTATAATCACATTTTGCTTGACATTGTTATGGTTTCAACCTCCAGAGAAATGAATAATAGCTGGCAATGTGGGCATCCTTGTATTGTTTGCGATTTTAATGAGAATGCCTCTGTTTTGTTTTTACGTCTTTTGGTTTCTAACAAATACCGTTTATCATGTTTCAAAACATTTTTTATGTTCCTCATTTATAAAGAGTATTCATCAGAAATAGAAACTTTATCAAATATACTTGAAAGATGTATCTCCATGATCATATTGGGTTTTTTTAAATAATTAACTTAATAAAATATATTATATTGATAGATTTCCTAATATAAAAGTACCCTCAAATTACTAGATCAAATTTTACTTTGTCACGAGATATTATCCTTTATTATACTGTGGATTCAATTTGTGGATATTTTATTTGGAATTTTAAAAACTTTATATTCCTAAGAGATATTTGTGGTTTGTTTTTTGGCAGCCTTTTTCTCAGGAACTGTTAAGCCCATAAAGTGAACTGGAAACTTCCTGTTTGCAGCAGCTTCCTAGCAGTTTAGAAAGGAGAGGAACAACACGCTCCTTGAAGGTCAATGGAACTCGTTTTAAAACTGGGCTGTTCTGGTCCTTCTTTAGAATTGCATCTTTGACTACTTTTCAATTTCTTTTAAATTACATGTTATCCATTCAGATTTTCCACCATTTCCTGAGTCCATTTTGGTAATTTGTATATTCCTTACAGAGTACTTATTCCTCTCAGTTATCCAATTTCTTGCCATAAATTTGTGTACAGTATTTTCTTATCCTTTAAAGATCCTTTCAGCATCTATAATTATGTGCTTTTATTCCTAATGTAGTGTGTTGCTGTTTTCTCCTTTTTTTTATTATACTTTTAAAAGGTTTGTCTATTATGGTAGCCTTTTCAAAGAACCAAAATTTGGATTTATTTATCATTATTCCTCTGGGTGGGGAATTTTCTTTCTGTTTTTATCCTAATAATACCTCTTTCCTATTTCCTTTGAAATTATTGTTTTTGTTTCTTGAGTTAATGCTATGCTATTTTATTTCCAATA
This sequence comes from Equus asinus, assembly GCF_041296235.1. Lineage (NCBI taxonomy): Eukaryota > Metazoa > Chordata > Mammalia > Perissodactyla > Equidae > Equus > Equus asinus. The sequence goes on along the minus strand of NC_091804.1, from coordinate 7,700,938 downwards.
AACGCTATATATTTTTATTAATAAATATACTTTATCAAAATCTTTCCTTTGAATCAAGATTTGGATTCATCTTACAGGCTTTGAAAGGCAATCTTCGATTATTATTCCTTTCTAAGTAGCCTATAATTATTTTTTAAATGAGTATTTGAAGAAAATGTGCAGTGTCCGCTTGACAATGGCAGTTTTCTACGTAACTATTAAATCCTATGTGTTCATTGCACTCCCTGAGTCCTCTGTCTGCTTACCATTTTTTGCTATTCCTGTTCTGCCAGTTTTTGAAAGACATCCGTCTTTCCAACTGTATCGACACCCAGTTGATTTCCCCTTTTATTTCCAGGAGTTGTCGATTTACGTTTGCCAAAGCTGTATGGAATGCTCAGAGGTTTGTGAGCGCTGTGTCTCTGGGTGGACGTTCTTTGAGCAATATGAAGTATTGCCCTTTGTCCCATTAAGTACTATTCCCGTAGTTTCTGTTTCTCCTGATACTAACATTCCGGCCCTGTTTTTAAAAGGTGGTTGTTTGCATTTGTTGAGCGAATCTTTCTCCGTCCCTTTGTGGTCCCCCTTCCTCTCGTGCGTGGGTGCGTCTCGGTGATAGAACGCAACTGGCGCTGGCTTTGCTTTATTCTGTTCAACAACCTCTGTCCCCTCGCAGGCGTCTGTGTCAGTCATGTTCACTGTGACCACGCACTATGCCCCCTCACTTTGTCTCCTGTGTAGTGTACTGTCGGTGTTTCCTTTTTTTCTTTTCCTGCCTTCTGCTGGAATAACCAACTTCACTGTGTTTCTTCTGCCCTCACACGTGAAGGTTAGACAGCCTCAAATTGAATTCGGGAGCCACAATCCGTTTTTCTCTGAACTCTGTAAACCATATTCCATTTCCTCCTAGCATTTACTGTTTCAAATGAAAAGTCCCCTACCTGAGAAGCCCAGTGTGACTCTTGCTCCTTCAGGATGGCCTTTTCTCCTTGCTGAAGGTCGTAGGACTTTTCCTTTATCCTGGGAATTGAGAAATGTCTCAAGCTATGATTTATTTTCAATAATCTTGTCTGTCATTCTGTGAGGGTTACCAATCTGAAGAATAACACTTTTCTGCAGATCAAAATATTTTTGCTTGTTCTCCTCCAGCTCCCCTGTTTTCTCCCTCTCCAGCTCTGATGTGGACATAGTGATGTTCAATCTCTCCTCCACGCCTCTTCCCCTTGCTTTCTTTCCTTCTTTCCCTTTCTTTGCTCTGTTCTCTGGCATAATTCCTTGAATTCATCTTATTCATTAACTCGGTATTTAGCAATATTCATTTTATTCCTAACTTAAATTTGTGACAGTAACTGTTTTGAATTTCTCGAAGGGTTCTCTTTGTCCTGTTTATTCTTTTCTCATGGCAAGTTGTTCATGTCATGTCAATAGAAGTGTCCCTTGGATTTCACCAAGATCCTGAAGCCAGATGCAGGACACACCCCTGCTTTTTCAACCGCCTCAGTGAGGTCCACATTTACTCAGCTTCCATGTAAAGAGTGTTCACTGTGTTCCAGACCTTGTTCTAAATCCTTTATGTTAACTAGTTTAATCCCACACACCCCTGTGAGGGTTGTGCGGTTGCAGCACGTGTGATTACTATTACCAACACATCACACAGGAGGAGACCGGGCCGAACCGGGATGCCAGCCCTGCACCTGGCTCCGGCCGAGAGCTCTCCTGCCACGAGGGCAGCGCCAGCACGTGCTCTGCACGCTCAGCAACTCGCCTCTCTCAAGGCTGCTTCTGCTGATGTATGGCCACGGGATTCTGTGCCCTGACTCATTTCCATACATAAAAATAAAAATGTATCCACATCGATAACCTGTCTGGCCTGCACCCCTCCCCTCCGCAAGCAAGGTAAAGTGGTAGCAGGGAACTGCAAAAGTGCTAGTCCCCGGGGTACCGTAGCCCTGGGGCGAGAGCTGTGCCAACTTCCCAGGGCGCAGGGCTCAGAGGAGTTCCAGAGCCCAGGCATCTGGTGTCTGTTCGATTCCCTGCTCCAGCCCCTGATGGGGTCCAGAGGCGGTATGGCGAGGGTAAGCACCAGGGGACGTGAGCATGACCCCAACGGAGTCTGCTCCACACTTCACTTCCAAACCTCCTGACCTCCCAGAACAGGAGATAGCTAATCAGCTACCTGAATTGTGAGACATAAATCATAGGTTCTTTTTTTTTTTTTATCTAAAACTATAAAAAATTACCAATTTTTTGGGGCTGGCCCCGTGGCCGAGTAGTTAAGTTCGCGCGCTCCGCTGCAGGCGGCCCAGTGTTTCGTTAGTTTGAATCCTGGGCGCGGACATGGCACTGCTCATCAGACCACGCTGAGGCGGCATCCCACATGCCACAACTACAAGAACCCACAACGAAGAATACACAACTATGTACCGGGGGGCTTTGGGGAGAAAAAGGAAAAAATAAAATCTTTAAAAAAAAAAAAAAAGTTTAAAAAAAAAAAATTACCAATTTTTTTAAGATAATAAATTCAAACAACCTACACATGACATTTTGTAGACATCCCTGCCTCAGATACAGCCAAATCATATGCGTTCCAACACCCTTCACCTGTGCTCACCTGGATGCCATCTGGCTCCTGTCTTCCAGAAATTCTTCCAGCCTGGCCTGTCAAGTCTGTCCTCCTGGGTTTTTCAGCTCTGTTGCATATTTTACCTTAAATTTACATTCCTTTGGTTAGTTCAATAGAATTTTTGTAGGGAGGGAAAGAGAACTCCTGAGCTCAAGTCATCACTTTGAAAGTGGGTCTTGTTGTATTTCTGGCAGATTTTGTGTTGCATATTTTTAAATTAATTATCATAACTTTTTTAATCAGAAGGAGAAAGTGTGGGAAAGATTTATTTATGGTAAAGTCACCTCAACCCTAAAAGTTTTGGTGAATTCCCACAGACTTTGAAAGGTAAGTGGCAGGCCCGCTGGTGACAGCTCCCAACAAGAAGTGAACGCACGTTTACAAATGCCCCATCCGTCGGCCCAAAGATGCTTCACAGAAGTAAAATATACTTCATCGCAGATCAGGGAGCAACATATCTAGAGAGCAAGCTAAGCTTGAGATTCAGAGGGGCCCCTCTGTATTTATGTATTTATTTTTTAAAGTGTTTTAGGGGATTAATGTTTTCGTGACATTTGAATTTCACTGCAATGGCATAAACTGCATTAATTAAAAGAGTTGGCGTTTGAACAGAGAATTTAGTGAAAAGTATGTTGCAGAGTCCGTGTGGGTGTTGTATGCAATGGAGATAGCCAAGTTCAAAGGCAAAAACAGACTGTGTCCGTTAGAGAAATAGGAAGAAGCCAGTGTGGGAGGGTGGAGGACGCAGAGGGTGACAGGGGACTGAGAGCCAGGGCAGTTAGTGAGCGGCGGGTGCTATGATTGGGTTGCTGGGGAAGAGAGGACAGAGAGCCTGTGCCATGTTGGAGCACTGGGGGGCGAGTTGGGAATGGATTTGTCCTGGAGGGAACTGGCTTCGAAGCTGCCATCCTCTGACGCAGCACTGCTGCAGAAGGCCTGGGGGTGGCTGGCCTGTGTGCTCCAGGCTGCAGGTTGGGTTCGGGTCTTTTCCATAAGTCTCTCTTTCCGGGACTAGCAGCTCCCTGGAGCCTGCCCTTTTCGTGGTGTCTTAGTCAGCGTGGGCCGCGGTAATAAAAATGCCATAGACTGGGTCTTTTAAACAACAGACATTTATTTCTCACAGTTCTGGAGGCTGGGAAGTCCAAGATCGAGGTGCCCACAGATTTGGAGTCTGTCAAGGGCCTGCTTCCTCATTCATAGATGGCTATCTTTTCACTGGTCCTCACACGGCAGAAGGGGCAAGGAAGCTCTGTGGGGTCTCTCTCATAAGGACACTAATCCCATTCCTGAGGGCTCCATCCTTATGACTTAAGCACTTCCCAAACACCCACTTCCAAATACCATCCCATTGAAGATTAGGATTCCAGCATAGGAAGTTGAGGTGGCCACAAACATTCAGTCCATTGCACGTGGCAAGTGGCAACAGTGAGTTGTGTTTTGACATGATATTATTTGGTTCAGAATCATCATCATGTCCTCATTGTGAACATAGTTTCTCATCCATATAAAGTTGTATCATTCAATAATTTTGCCTTCAAGTCTACTTTATCCAGTGTTAGCATCACCACCCTCCTATTCGTATGTGAGCCGGATTTATTTTTGCTAATCCCTTCATTTTTTGCCTTCCTGGGTCAATTACGTATTTAGGTAATTGTTTTAAATAGCATATAGTTGGATTTGGGGTTTTGATCTCAAATAGAAGTATTTTTCTTTCAGTGGGATACTTTAAGGCATTTTTGTTCATTATCAAAACTAATATGTTTGTTCTTATGACTTCTGGACTAGTTCCTTTTTTCCTGTCCTTTATGGATTATACTTTTATTCTTCTCCTTCCTCTCTGCTTTAAAGCTACAATCCATCTTTATTCCTTTCAGAGTTACCATAAAAATTTAAACATATATGAACTCATTTTTCTCTAATTATAAAATGTCAACTATCAGGCAACATTTATACAATCATCCGTGAGGGAGACGCTGAATTGCAGCATGCTGTTCCTTCCTCGCCACTTGGCTTCTTTCCAGTTTCAGTTGTCAGTGGGGATTTTAGACTTAGCGTCCCCCCACTCCAGAGTTCACATTTTATAATTTATCTTTAGAGCAGTGGTTCTCACTGGGGGGAAGACAGGTGATTTGGGCCCTGACGGGCCACTTGGCAGTGTCTGGAGACAGTTAAGATTGTCTGAGGCGCTGCTGGCATCCAGTGGGTAGAGGCCAGGCATGCTGCTCCAGATTCTACAGTGCACAGAACAGAGCCCACAACAAGGACTCATCCGGCCCCAAATGCCAGTAGTGATGAGCTTGAGAAACTGTGCTCTCGAGGTTTTGTTGCTGTTATGGTTGTTTTAAGTTAACGTTACTGATCATAATTAAATTATTTTTAGTGCCAGTATTTTTATATTCTCACTCTTAAATTTTTTTATTGCTATTTATCCCTTGACTGGTTAGAAAATGTTTTTAAGTAATTTTTCTTCAAGTAGGCTCCCTAGAAAAGAACTACTCTTCCTAAGCTCCTAGTGTGGGCACAGGCCTTCTCAGGACCCTCCAGACAAACTCACAGGAGGGACAGGAGGCTGTGTAGTCAGCCATGCCCCCTCCTCTGGGAAGGGGTATTCTTCTGGTCGGTGCCTTTCCCCATGCGTTGGCACACTTACTGATTACCTGTCCTTATCTTGCCCATTTTTCTATCTCTATTGTTGACGCGGGGTTGGCGAGCCAAAGAGTCAAAAGAAAGAATTTTAGACTCTCAAGGTCTGGCAGTAGTGCTCTTTTATTTAGAGAATAGTGTGGAATAGCACGGGGACAGAACCCACGGGCAGTCAGAGCTGCTGCTGCTGCTGCTGCATAGGGACGGGACCCATGGGCAGTCAGAGCTGCTGCTGCTGCCATGTGTTGAGGGTTAGAGCTAAATTTATAAGGCACGGGTACATGACTTATTTTTACTGGAAAAAGAAAAGATGATGTAAAAAGTCATTAAATGGTTTCAGTGCAGATGGGGTCTGGTTATTGTTTGGTCGTATAACTTTAGATACGAATCTGGTCATATAGATCGGCATGTAGGCGAGGATGCCCTGGGCTTCTCTCCCTGGGGCAGCCCTAATCCACACCATAAAATCCATCGGGTCATATAGATCGGCATGTAGGCCAGGTCACCTTGGGCTTCTCTACCTGAGGCAGCCTTAATCCACATCATTGTCTCTTAACAATTATATTCTTTACAGGTAGTAGCCCTATGTCTAATAGAGTACTACAAATATTTAATCTATCATATTTCAGATATCATTGATATTTTAATCATATTTCAGATGTTTTACCTACAGAAAGTTTAACTTTTCATTTTTTTAAAATTTGCTTCATGATCTCTTCCTTCACTTTTTTGCCAGAAAGGCATTCTTTGACCTAAGATCAGCTATTTTCTTAGCTGTCTTGAATTATGTTTTTACATGCGATAATTTTAACCCAAGAGGAATTATTTTGGTGTTCATTATAAAACACCCTCAAATAGTCAACAATTCTCACCATATGCGTTAGTCAACAAGCCTTCCTCTCCTTTCTAATTTGAAAAGCCGCCTTTATCACGTGTCAAACACGAGGACCAATTTCTGGAGTTTGTGTTTTGTTTCATCAAATCCGTCTTTTCTTGCCCTAACCTCTCTGTTTTAATTATTTTGGCTGTCTAATATGTTTTCATATCTGCTGGTCTGCCTTAGTTACAATTACTTTTAACACCCATCTCTTTTAACTTTCCTTGCCCATTTAGTCTTTCAGAAGAATTCTGGAGTAATTTTATCCAGTTTCAAAAAACGTCCCTTGGGACTTTTAATTGGAATTGTATTATATTTCCAGTTAATACTGGATATCCCTGAGACATCTCCCATTTCTCTTTTCTTCCATCAATTTTATATCTTCATCATTTCCTCCGAGTTCTGGAAGGATTTCTCAAATTTACCCTCTCCTTCACTAATCCGATTTTCTACATTATCTGCCATTCTTCTGGCATGGCAGTTTGGAATTTAATAATCCTGTTTCTGCTCTTCATGCAACCTTTACTGATATCAAAGCATTTCCTTTTGGGGGCTCTCTGCTCTTCTTTCATGAATCTGGTTGAGAACTGGAAATACACTCATTCTTTCTCCTGTCCCTCTTCTTGGATCTATTTTGGTGGAAATCATCGGTTCTAACTCTTCAGAGTGGACGACCCAGGCTTCTTAAGGTCTGCAGGTGTCTCTGGGTGTGTGTTTACCCTCGCTTGCCCGCACGAGCTGGCTCCCTGAGAGACAGCTGTCCTCAGACCTCAGGCCCAGGGAAAGAAGGAGTGAAACATGACATTCACTCTGGTTTGACCCCACCAGTCCAGAAACCCAGGGGAAAGTGCTGAATCAGAGGGATGGTCATTCAGCCTGCCTCCTGCTCCCTTCACTGAGCAGCCACGAATTAGCCCCAGCAGGGTCTCCACGGCTCACTGGTGACAGCTGCCCCCATTACAGGTCCGCAGCCTTGTCCTCCTGGCAGAGCCATCTGTGCCCGTTGTAGCCTGGAGTCTGCACTGCTGTGGGCACCTGCTACCAAGTGGTGCTGATGGGATTAAAATGCATCTCCCAGGGCCTGGCCAGCTGAGTCCTCCCTGGCAGATCCCTGCCCAGCCCACCGGCGTTGAATCTGCAAGAAGTGCCAGGAGCTCCTGGCACCCTCGCTCATTTAGAGCCACGTGCAGGGTTCTCTTTTCACATCTCTTTTGGTCATTTCCACAGCAATTGGGGAGGTTGAGATTTTGACATCTGTGTCCAGCCTGCTCTCCAAACACTTAAGAAGCGCAGGGCTGGTCAAGGGAAAGTTCAGTTTTATTTGTGTTTCAATTCTTACAATGCAAATATTTTCATTTTTCATTTTCTCATTTTCATGCTTTTTTGAATAATAAGGAACGGGAGGATTTTCAATAATACTGTTCAAAATAATTCATAAAATATTGATTTTGTCCTAAACGTGAGTTGAGGCTTTACCAAAATTGCCCTCAGAAAGGAGCGAGTTGCCCTAAGGTGAAGTCCTCACAAAGCCTCTTAGTATACTAGCTGCTCTCCCACTCATTTTACTTGAAAAATAAATTTCTATATGGGAGATGCAGAACTTGCCTTAAACAATGCTAATTTTGGATGCTTATAGAAGTGACTCAATAAAACAGAGGAAAAATGGATGCAAAGAAACCTATCAAAGACATCGTCACCATTCAAGGGTAAACAAGCCTTTTAAAATTTAAAGAGCAAGACGCTAAGGGCGGAGACTGTGACCTACAAGATAAATGAAAAGAGGAAAGCTGTTTGATGTTATAGGAATGGGAATTTAGGACTTAGGATAAAAATTCCAGCAAGGGCATCATATGCGAATTCAAAGAGTGCTAAATCTCAGATCATCACAATGGAACTAAAGATGTCAGAAGCTGGGCTCTGACGACTCTGAGACTCAAAAAGCAGCTTGGAGAGGAGGGCCCTGAGGCCCAAGGCACATGGGAAGAGTTTGAATAAGATAACGTCACAAACTGGAAGAGAGAAAAAGCAATGGTTTTAAATGCACACTTCATATGTGTAATTTTAACTGTGAGTACACAAATAATTACCATAAAGCGACATTTGACTGGTTCATCCATATTCCAAAAAGCTTTTGTATTCAAGTCACCAATAAAACATCTTTTGGATATTCTTCTCGGGAAAATGAGGCACCACCTTATGTTGGAGGTCATCTTTTACTTGGACAGCTTCAATATAAATGCTGCCATAAAACCTAAAATGTTGTAAGGGAAAAGAGGCCCTTTCATTTCATTTTATAGCCCAATTCTGTTTATGACCTTTTCAAATACCAAGGTTATAAACAATATATATTTGGCTATGAGCTGTCCTCCATTGCTTATTAGCAAGTTGCAAATTGCTGTCAACGGAGAGTCTTGATAATTTTAATTTCACTTAAGGAGTTTGAAAGACGATGGTTTTGTGCACTGTTTCGTGCTGGTGATGCAGGCTAGGTGAGCCGAGGAGTCGAAAGAAAGATTTCTTGGACTCTCAAGGTCTGGCAGTAGTGTTCTTTTATTCAGAGAATAGTATGCAATAGCATGGTGACAGGACCCATGGGCAGTGAAGAGCTGCTGCAAACACGGGTTGAGGGTAGGGCTAAATTTAAGGCATAGGTATGTGAGTTATTGCTTTACCAGATAAAGGAAAGAATATGTAAAAAAAGTCATTAAAATAGTATCAGTGCAGGTGGGGTCTGGTTATTGGGTGGTTCAATAACTTTAGCTAAGAATCAGACCTGATTAAGTTAGGATGTCCTATGCTTCGCGGAGGATGTTGGTGGTAGGGGGAGTCAGCTACATGAGGTTACCAGACAAGCACAATAAACAAGACTTAAGTCCTTGCCATCCCCATTAAGAGTTTCTAGAGATAAGGTCATCCCCACTTCCTCCCGGTGCAGAGAGGGAGACACCCCCACAGATGGAGACTTCCTTCACAAATGCAAATGTCTCTCTTCAAAGGGCAAGCAAATTCCACTCCTCAGAGCCTCCTTTTAACCAGCCCAAAATAATCCTCATCACTGGCAAAAAAAAAAAGCTTATGGTGGAGTTGTTAAGAATCCCCAAACTGAAAGATTCTTTATATTTACCAATAAACCAATAACCAGGATCCAAGAAAAAAGATATATATGTATGTATATACATATATATGTATATAGGCTTCTCCTTTTTAATTCACATATTTGGTCTGCAGCCTTGAACTTCACATTAAGTCAAAGTGGTGAATCTAGAAATTTCCAGGTTTAGAATGGGGACAAGCAAAAAGGAATACATTTGTCTGACTTCTCCCCATAGGCTGTCCCTGCCTAACCAAGCCCTTCGGGCTGACCCAGGCCTTGAGGAAAAGAAGAATTTTCTTGTTGGATTCCAGTAGGGGCTCCTTGCTTATGTCAAAACAGCTATATAATAGTAAATTTTCTTTCATCCTGGAATTCCATGACCCAGTATCCACTCTACAACTCCCCTCCCACCCATGTCAGTTTCTGTCAGTCGTTTTCTCATTCACCCTGAGCATGCCTAAATTCACCAACGTTTCTTCCATATTGTTTTGTGACTGTTGTTCACTCTCGCTTCCTATGTCCCATTCTTCCTCTCCAGGCCTCATTTTTCTTCTTGCTTCAAATCCCAGCTCTGCCACTTTGCAGTCATGTGATTTAAAATAGTCAATTTAATTATTTTAGATTCTGTTTTCTCATCTTTGAAATGGGTGTCCTAGATCCCTCAAAGTCTCATTTTGAGGACCTAATTAGAAAAGTATGAAGCATACACCCTGTTAAATGTGCTTTCCGGACAAGAAGCTTAACCATAAAGTAAATACAGAAAACTATCCTACTTACGTTATTTACTCTTTGCATTCTTAGTATTTTACGTGGTGTCTATAAGAGTAGGCACCCCTTAAATCTTTGTTAAATAAATAAATGAACAAAAAAAGTTTACTAATTTACTGCATTGGTAATTAATTGAACCTTTGCAAGTTTAGCAGTGTGCCATATACACAAATATGAAAAAGCATATTATTATTGTCATTAAGTTGAACATAATGCATTTCGTCACTGTGAGGCGTTCCCATTGTGAATGCCACAGTATTTTCCTAGGCAGACTTTTTTCTGCAAAACTGTTACTTCCAAAATGAGGGCAGAATTTGCAGGAATGGCATCTTGGTATGAAACACTGGATTTATTAGGATGAACTATTTTTACAGCGCTTTCTAAAACATGATTATATGGATATAAAGATGGACAATACAATCTTATCTCCCTTTAGCTAAAGAGTATTGACAATGCTGTTTGTGCAAAGTTTATGTGAACTTCTTTAGGTCTTTGGTTGTTTCTTGGTTTGCATATAAATTATTCATGTGAAGTAGATGATTTGTTTTCAACTTGGCACTGACACTGAATGAGTGAAGTATGCCAAAATAAATAAGTTAATTAGAATAAGCCCTTTGGTGAGTGAGCCTGCATACTGACTGATGGAAAAGGCAGAAGCATCCCAAAGGGACCCATTTGAATCCTCAAACAGAGGCTCCAGGCAGAGGATGACTTAGTGCCTCGATAGGACGTTAGATTTTGAAAGTGAAACTGCTTTTCTCTAAGTGTAGATGTGTGCTGCGTGGGAACGGTGTCCTCCAACCCCACCACTGTTTGGCATTAGCACTCCACCTGTGCAAGGCCTGGTTAGACCATCGGGTTCATTAGCAGAAATACTTCCAGTGACTCCAGAATCCTCTTATGTCCTAAGTAAAGAGTTCAGAGCAATATGTGACAAGCTGCATACAAACTCTCTCAGCCTTAATACCTTTCCTAAAGAAATTGCTGTCAGATCTAATTATAACCCTTCCTTAAGTCTTAGTGGAAAGTTTCTCTTGAAACTATCTTGATACTTAGAAAAAACTTTGAAATCCAAATGGTATGTATCAGTCATTTAGATAGCTAATTTGGGAGGAAAAATATTTCAAATGCAGTTGGCTTATTCGTTCCACTAAGGCTGAGATGACATTAATTTTTAAAATATTTTTACCTAGCTAGGTCAACTGTAGAAACAAGAGTGTTGACCACATTACATTGTAAAATTATAATTCCTTCTACCATGCAGTTACTTCACTGACAGCATTTTATTTAATTTGACAAATATTTTTGGAAAGACTTTTTGCCAAACACTGAGAATTCAAAGTTGAATAAGTATTAGTTAATAGTCTCTAATGTCAATGAATTTTCAGGCTAATGGAGAAAACTATCATAGAAACATTTTTTATGAGCTCTAAAAACATAGATAAAGGAATAATTAATTCTCCCTGGTGACCAGAGATGAATAGAGGGAGGAACTGAACGTGAACTAAGAGCCTTGAGGGATGAATGCGAGTGTGTCAAAGGCCATTCTGAAGCGAACAGCACGTCAGAGGTAATGAACCATTAGCGAATAGAGCACTCCCCGGTAGCCAAAGGGTGATGTCGTCAGTGTCGGGAGCAGCCTGAGAGATGGCTGGGCCAGCAGGGCAGCCGGGAGGACTCTGTTAGTACAGGTGGGTAACAACTACCCATATTTTACACATTGCTTCGGCTAAGCCATAGCAAGCTAAAGAATGCCTTCTACTCCTTCAGCAATGGTTTATTGTTGCCCACTGTGTACCAGCAGGATTCTAGGCCATGGGGTTACAACAGACTCCCTGCTGTCCTGGGGTTTACATTCTAATTAGGTAAGATAGATAATAACCAAGAGAGCAATAAATAAAAAAGAAAATATCAAGAAACAGTAACAACTGTGCAGAGTATTAAAGCAGAGTAATGTAATAGAAGATAACGAGGTGGCACAGTTAGGAAGGATGGTCACGGAAGGCCTCTCCAGAGAGAATACACTTAAGCTGAGACCTGGATCACTAAAAGAGGGCCAAAGATGCAAAGATCTGAGGGAGAGCATTCCAGGCAGGAGTGCACACATCCTGAGGAAAAACAAATTCGATGTGTTTGAGGGATAGGAAGAAGGCCAGGGCGGCCAGAATGTAGGGAGTTTTGTACGTGTATCAGGTAGCTATTGCTTCATAACAAACCAACCCAAAACTTCAGGACTTAAAACAACAATGATTTATTGAGCTAACTCTTCTGCATAATCAGCAATTCAGGCTGAACTCAGCTGGGTGACTCCATCCTACATCTGTGGGTAGCTGTGGGTTATGTAGCCAACTTTGCTGATCTTAGCCAGGACCCCTAACATGCCTGGGGCCTCAGTTGGGACATTTGAGCTGACTAAACTCTGCTCCTTGTGGTCTCTCATCTTTCAGTAGGTGAGCCCCGCTTGGTGAACTTCATAGGGTCCCAGGGAGTGCAGAGGCTGCCATGCCTCTCAAGGCTTCAGAACTGGCACACCGTCGCTTCTGCCAAATTCCGTTGCAGAATAAACATAAAAGCAAGTCAAAAGGCCAGCCCAGATTCAAGGAGAGAGGAAAGAGACTTGATCTCTTGGTGAAAGAGCCAAAAAATCACATTGCAAAGGGAGTGAGTGAAGCATCTAGGGAGAAGTGAAGTATTGTGGCCATGTTTCACAGTCTACTGTAAAACTGAAGAGATCGGCCAGAGACAGATCTCGAAGGGCTTGGCACCTCTGCTGCTTAACTCACGACCAGAAGAGAAGTGAGTCCGTGAGGGAGGGTCTCTTTTCACATGACCATAAAGTAACAATCAGGACTGTGATAGCAAGGAGGAAATAAAAGCTTTAATGATAATCATTATTAAAAGGTCAAGCTGGAAGAGACTTTGTTGATCCAAATGCAATCTTCTCATCCTGAGTTCCAGAGAGTCAATAAAAGAGCTGAGGTTTAAAAGCAGGTCTTTCCTAATTTCCTTCCAGGAGTCACTCCATCCACCATGCTGTCTGCTTGATTAAAGATGCTCTGCAGTGTTGGCTGCCACCTAATAGGCTGAGAAATGCAAAAGCAGACGTCTCAAGTTTGACCATTTTCCCCCGGCACTGTGTCTAGAAGTTTGGTTGCTATCACAAGGTAAAAACTGATGATAGAAGGGCCAGCCCAGTGATGTGGTGAAGTTCGCATGCTCCACTTTGGCAGCCCAGGGTTCACAAGTTAGGATCCTGGGCACGGACCCACGCACTGCTCATCAAGCCATGCTGTGGTGGCATCCCATATATAAAGTAGAGATTGGCATGGATGTTAGTTCAGGGCCAATCTTCCTCACCAAAAAAATGATGATAATAAACAAATGTGATAAAATTTCCTTTATGTGGAAATTTCATGATCTGACGTCCCCAACCATTTAAAAGAGCTAATGAAAATAATAATGTGATAATTGCTAAAACCAGTTGAGAACTTGCCTTGTTCATCTTACCTTGACCTTTGAAATGCTAAAAATCAATGTTGCTGGTCCATGCATGTGAAGTTATTCAAACTATATTTTACTCTTTTGAAACATAAATCTCAAAATTGGTCTGTTCCCTCACTACGTAGTAATTTCCTTGAGGTCAGGGAGGAGGTCTCATTCATCTTCATGTACCTGGTTGGTCACACAGCATCCTGCATGGAGTAGACCATCAGCAAATGTTTGTGGAATAAATGAACGAGTGAATGAAGTCCTCCCTGGGGATAGAGGAGATAAATATAAAAGGCCATCAGAAAGATTCAACAACCAAAGTAGTTTGAGGCCATTAAGTGCAGGGAAAATATCCTCTGAGAAACTCTGATTTCATCACTGTATTAACTGAGCACTTTAATGAAAACACTCTGCCTTTAAGAAAAAGGGTTAATTTCTGCTCTACATTCTAATAGATTTTGGAAAGACTTCCACTGAAAATACCTACTTTTTAAATTCATTTAGTGCTAAATAGGTAAGTTTCAGTTCCTAGAAAATTCACTTACATGAAATAATTTATTTTCTGATAATTCCTGATAAATATTACATGAATATCTTAGGTGCGTATATTTCCTAAAGAGCTCAAACATAGATAACCTAACTGTTACCCCAATAGGAGCAATGAAAGGCCGGGTGGTGTCATTACCATTTAACTGATGCTGTAAACTGCTGGTCTTCCAAGGTGACCCAGAAAGACGATGACTGAATCTCAAAGTGGGTGATTTATCATCTCCTTCTGGGGGAATGTGAAGAAGTTCTCAGCTTTTCGGATGCACCTTGAGCCATTAAAGTGCACATTGACGATGACGGATGTGCCTTCATTACCTGGTTCATAACAGATAGATCAGGGCTGGGACAAGAACCGCGTTGTCCGACCCTGGCAGAGTCTCTTTTCAGGAAGCATGACCCTCAAAGATAATCCTGCGAGGCATTCAGACTGGAGTGAAATAGGCGGGTGTGAGTTTTACAAGACATAAAACAATAGCTCCAAACCCGATTTGATAGGTTTAACAATATCTCTAGAGAATAATGCTCTTTCTCCTTCCCTGCTTCTGTAACTAGCACCTCCTCCAAATGCCATTAGAACCAGCTGGCTCCGAAGACCTGCAGGGGGAGCATTTCTCCCTGTTCTTCCTTCCGTCTGTGTCCGCAGCAGGCCTAACTAAACAGAGGAACCAGATAAGTCAATAAAAGATCTTCCCTTCAGGCTGTATAACCTGACTGCTTTACTCTGCGATCTCTGTTATCGAGAATTATCTACTTTGGCTGCTAGCACGTCATTTCGTCTAAGATTTTTACAAAGCAGATGACATGAAAGGCAGTCTCTCTTTTTTCAGGTTTAGAGACTAGGTTTTATGGACTTCAAAACTCGGAAGTCAGCTCTCCAGCCTGGCGCAGTCCTCCGGCCAGGCTCAGATTCTGAAATCCGTGTGGGAGCAATCGTAATGTGACAACAACCTCAGAGGCAGGCACACGGGGGGCTTCTTGGAATTTCTCAAGAAGAAAATCTTCTCTGTTCCTTGAGCGTCACTCTTCTCTTTGGAGAGCCAGCAATGGGCCACTCATTAAGAACCATTTAATACTTCCCCAAATACTTCCAAACCCAGGAACTCATTCGATCCAGGTGTCAATCTTATGAAGTCAGAAAGACAAATATTAACATTTTTCGCAAATGAGAAATGAGACACAGTGTGTTCAAGCGATTAACCCAAAGATGAACAGAAAGCCTGGGCATTACCAGGATGACAAAAAGTCGCCTGAGCTGAGCCCTGATTGGGAAAGTGTCTACCCTTCCTGCGCTTTCTCTTCAAAGCTGTGAAAGGAGAGGGGCAATCACAACGGAGCAAGGGGCTGGTGTGGAGCATTTCCAATAATATTTTGGCCGCAGCCACCAAATCTGCCCCAAAGAATTGCCATTAAACTAGGGAATGAAGGAGAAACAACTCTATGTCTGGGACTTTAAGATTGTTAGAATTTTATGTCCCAAACTCAAGTCTTTTTTCCTCCTCCTTTCAGACTCTTGCCGCAAGTACTAACTTTATTTCCCAAAAGGAAAGCTTGAGTCACTTACTCTAGTCAAACTGTCTTCCTCTCTGAATTCACCATCAAGACAAACGCTGTCCTCTAGAAAGTTAAAGCTCCCACAGAGGTGATCTTAAACTTTCTAGTCAGCACATTTAAAAAAGGAAGACAAAATAATTAAGATGTAATTTTAGTAATAGATTTCAAATAACTCAATATATCCGAAGCACTATTATTTCAACATGTACTCAGTATTCTAAAATATGTTTATGAGACATTTACATTCTTATTTTCATCCTCGTCTTCAAAATCCAGTGTGGCTCTCACCCTCACAGCACCCCTCAGTTCGGATCACCACATTTCCAATGCCCCAGAGCGACATGTGGTGCGGCCAGTGGCTGACAGCACGGCCCCAAGAGCTCTCGTGAGCTGCTCCTCGGAGCATATGAAACTGTCTCTTCAGGGAGATGCCCACCTTCCACTCTCACCCCTACCAGTCCTGACTCCATCACCAGAGGGGACCCCAAAAGCACCTCATACACTGTTGTTTCCAGGGAGGCCACTGGCAACACTAGAGCCCAGCAGAGAAGAGCTGCCATTGGACCTCACAGTGGCTTCTCCATGGGGAAAGCAGAGAGAGGCTGGCAAGCAAGGCAAACAGGAGCCACTGTCCCTCCTCCTCGCCAAACTCGTTCCCAACCTGTTTGCCTCCTGGAGAGGGGAGAGGCTTCCCTAGCTGCTTTCTGGGTCACTGCGGGTGGATTCACCCAGCAACGGTCCATAATTTATAAGGTTTCTCTCTGCAAGTCAACCACTGCTAATGGCAGGCCGACATTAATGCTGATGCTGACAGACTGGAAGATAAAAGGGGAGATGTTTGTTCTGTCAGTGCTTTGAGAAATCCAGGCCCAAACCCATTTACAGAACATTTTCTAATAGATAAATGAGACACAAATCATGTATACCTATGAGTGAATAGCTCACATGTACAAGGTAAACTCTGAAAACTCCATTTTTCAGCCGAGAGCAGTGACTAATGACTTGCTTTCGTTTCTCCCAAAGACTAAGTGCTTCTTTCCAGTAGGAAATAGACCTGAACCTCCGCCTCCACCCGAAAGGGGCTGACTTACTCTGAGCGTTCGCATATGTTGCCAAACAAATATGCAGATGGCCAAAAACCAAGTAATTTTAGCCATTTAAACTGTCTTAAAATAGCACCTCACTGGATAAGTGGACCTCCCATTTAGCAATTTCTGGGATTTTCAATCTGCTTTGATCTCCTTCCTATGTAGTTTTTTATTTGGTATTTCATCCAGCACCTACTTTGCAGTAAGAAGGGATAATCAGATCCAGGCTTGAAAACAATGCTAGGACATCAAGATTCAAACCCAGAGCACAAGAGGGCAGACCTTCACGAGTCTAAAGGCAGCGAGATGCTTCCGTGCCAGGCAAGGCTCACCATCCATGCAGAAAGCATGTTGGTTTGGCAGGTGTGCATGAAAACAGTGTTGCCTGAGCTGTGCTCTGAGTGACGTATACAGTGACCGCCCCTGGCCTGACCGGGTTGGGAAGGGAGAGGATTACGTGCAGTGACCCAGGGTGAGGTGCAGGATGGTCTCTGGCTTGTCTGTACGGGTGGGTTTCTTTCTCTACTTTTATTGCACATTTAAACCAGATGAACCCAAAGATGCTCGTGGTTGCATCTGGTAGGGGATATTGATTTATTCTACGGATTTTGTTTTTAACATGCTTCCTAATTCTCCCGTCTCTGCTAGTCACTCATCTCAAAAATTAAATTTTCACATATTGCCTTTGCCATTAACGTTATCGTTTAACTCTTCTTAAATGTTTACTAATCTAAATATGACTCCTTTCACGCTTGTTGTGTCCAATGTTCTTTAGCAAATTTGTTCTCTGGGGATGTGCTGGCTGTTAAATTGCAGCAACAGAGAGTAAGAGTAGACAGAAGGAAGGACTTCCTTACGATAAGAGATATGAAATGCTAACAAAGCTTCTCAAATCCTTTCTGAAATAAGCCAGGGAAATAAGCAATGGGACCACTCTATTGGGATCTCTGTGAAAAGTCAGCACCGCCTTCTCTGTGTATCCCCCGCAATAGGAATGCCAGCCCGATACCTGAGGTGCCCAGGCCTGGGAATTCTGGAGGCTCTCCAGGGAGTAATTCCTGACATGCGTTTGACACAACTGCTGGACTCAGAATGTGGCCTGGCCGTGGGGGCGATGGTGTGTGGCTGTGAATGTGTTGCTGGGGATGGCGTAGGAGGGGAGGCGATGGGTAGGGAAGAGGAGACGGAAAAAGAAAGCTGGAATTTAGCTTTTTCAGAATTCAGAAAAGCACAACAAATGTTGGTCTTAGCAAAGAGATTTATTGAAGGGAACTGTGAACTTAGTTGACACTGGACCCTTTCCTAAGCTGAGGGAATCCCGCGGGCAGATCCCTCCTGGGGAAGGAGATCCTGCCCTGCGGAGGGGGCGCTCCTCATTGGAGATGCTGCAGGCTGCGCTCCTCCCACACCCTGAGGCTGAAGCAGCGGCCCTGCCAGACCCTAGGCAAGGGCGGCTTCGTTTTCCTGACCCTTCCCCTGTCTCCAGCCTCCCCCGCCCCGTCCGCAGTCTAGAGAGAGCAGAGCCAGAGCGGTGGAGCAGGCACGGGTTCCGTGGGCCCCAAACGGGCTAGAGAATCTGGCGGTGCTTCTCCTCATGAATGTGCCCATCCCTCCTCGCACGACAGGCTCAAGATGTCTATGTGATGAATAAATGAAAGAAAAAAAAACTGTTGCGGTAAAGCTGGAGCTGGTTGAATAGAAATCGACATCAAGGCTTTTCGTGGGGTACGAGACCTCCCACTGCCCCGACTGCCTCACTTTCCCCTGGGTTCACCCCACGGCCGACCCACCCCACAGTGTGAGTCCACGGCCGGCCAGGCACACCTACCAAGCGTGCACAGGGCCAAGGTAGCTAGGGGTTCCCTGAACACAAAAGCGACGTCCATTTCCCAGCATTAGAGATTAACCACCAGGGCTCCGCTGGCGTCTCCATTAACAACTCCATCACCGCTGCTGACAACACTCGCCTCAACCTCCCCGCGCCTGGGAGAACGCGGAGGTTAAGAGCTCAGCTCTGAAGTCAGGCTGCCTGGGCTCCCCTCCCAAACCTCATCCTCTTTACGGCTCATTGCTAGTGCCCCAAGAACCCCCAGCAACATGTGCGGACAAGCTGTTCCCATTCAATAAATATTAGCGACTATCCCCACAATCCCTGGCCCTCTTTTTGCTGCCATCACACATTTCCATTCTCGCTTCCATCTGGATTGCTACTAACCCAAAGTTAGGCTAATGGAAGAGAAAAACACCATGAGTGCAGAGCAATTTACTCAAGTCCTTCAAGTGTTTTAAAATTATACCATGTGTGGGGCTGGCCCAGTGACGTAGCGGTTAAGTTCGCACGTTCAGCTTTGGAGGCCCAGGGTTTGTGGGCCAGATCCAGGGTGGGCACATGGCACCGCTTGGCAAGTCATGCTGTGGTAGGTGTCCCACATACAAAGTAGAGGAAGACAGGCACGCATGTTAGCTCAGGGCCAGTCTTCCTCAGCAAAAAGAGGAGGATTGGCAGCAGTTAGCTCAGGGCTAATCTTCCCCAAAAATTTATACCATGTGTGTATGTGTGCGCACACATACACATATACGTTTGCGTGTATGTATGTATCAGCCTCTGTGAGTTTCAGCCTCCTTACAAGTGCACATTCAGGAGAAATACCCTCTGCCGCTTTCCTTCCCTTCCTGGTCCCCCTCCTTACTACCCAACCAGAGCCTTCTGGGACCACCTCCAAATAAACTACTTGCCCTCAAATCCCATGTCAGAGTCTGATTCTCAGGGAACCTAGAGTGCTGGCAACTTAGCATCCTTTCCCAGGGCTCAGGATGATATCTTAAATAGAGAAAACCATCCTCCTCACAAGAGAGTTGGAATCATAAAATAGCTTCAACTTGTGCTGATCGTTAAAGGAACATTGGCCCCATTTCTCTACTGCCTCCATATTTCTGACATTGTGATGTGATGGTGAGGTTCTGAGATTGAGCACAGGAGATTTTTCTGTTACATAAGTAATTCGCAGGCTCCACGTAGTCCAGTCTTAGCCAGCGCTGCATTCCCAGTCCAACAGCCAAACATAATTAAAATTAACTCTAGTGTTTCCTGACCTCCCTTAAAGAATGCTAATGAAAGCATTTCGTAGAGTCCATTTTCCTCTCCCCTCTCCTCCAGCTGTTCCAGAGCGTCATAGCCTCTCTTCTTGGCTGAACATCTCCCAGCTCGCTGCACACCTGCCCAGAAGGCTTGTTTTCTCTCTCAGCAAACTCTTTCCCCAGCTAGCTCTTACTTAGGTGCATCGACTTAGCCTCCCCACATACTTTAATTATCTCTCAGCTTCCAAAGCCTCCATGATAAACAAGAGTTTGGCAGCTGTCTCAACTGTTCCCAGGTGGAAAGTGGTGAGCATGAGAAGGGAGAAATGTGAGTGTGTATACATTCGTGATTTTTGCCCCTGTTAAACTTTGCTTCCTGGAACATCTCTGTGACCCTGCAAACACAGGTATATGGAGTACTCATTTGGGTTATCCAGAAGCTGCTTCCGTGCCAGTTGACTGGCTCGCTTTTACTTTTCTCCCTGGAGTGGGCATAGTTTCTCGCAATTTCCTCTTGTGTTGCCTGGCTGATTCTGGCTGTGTCCATTAGCACCCCTCTTGGCAAACTTGCATTTGGAAAATAGGTAACTAAATATTCATTTATTAGACATGTTTTTCTTTCATTAGCAGCTGCCATCTGTTCCTCTCCACCTAGATATCACCCCCTCTCTCCCTCTGACAGCCTCCTGAGATGTTTTCATTCATTGCTCTTTATTCATTTATGCTTTCAATTGTCAGACATTTTTTGAAAGAAGAGAAATAAGTAACTCAAAATAGAAATAATTATAAAATACTACCCCAAAATAAAAGAGACACAGAAAGAGTTTTAAAAAAAAGAAAAAGAACATATAAACAACACATGAAAGGATGGAAAATCACAAAGACAACGAATTTTTTTAAAAAGATCTAGGTGTAGGAAGGACAATTAGGGTATGCCTGGAAAGACGAATAATAACCAAAAAGCTGGAGGACACCAGCGGCAGAGATGAAGGATCTAAATCAGAAGAGAAAAAATGTTTGCCTGATTCTCTTTTACAGACAGTCCTTTAAAACATGATGTGTCATTCAAATTTGTGTTGATGTGCCAGGCGTCTCCAGCATCCATCCGGGGCTTTGGGCAGAACTTAGATCGTTGCCCAGCCGTGGTTTGAGACCTGCCATCCCAGTTACATGCTGATTTACTTGCTTACAATGAGCTCCTGGCAGGAGCACGGTTCCAAATGCCAAGGAAAACTGAGACAGAACACTTACAGTTCCATTTCCGTCCATAATGTGGTAAAAGAAATACACAGGGGCCGGCCCCGTGGCTGAGTGGTTCAAGTTCCGCGTCCTCTGCTTCAGCGGCCCAGGTTCTTAGGTTCGGATCCCAGGCGTGGACTTAACTCCACTCATCAGCCATGCTGTAGAGCCATCCCACATACAATGTAGAGAGGGATTGGCACAGATGTTAGCTCAGGGCAAATCTTCCTCATCAAAAAAAAAAAAAGGAAACAGCCCTCAAACTTGCACTCTAGTCTGTTATTTGGTATTCAGAAGTTCTGCAGGACCTTGCTTCATGCCTGTGTGGGTGCCTGGAATTGGCCACCCCAAGATAGGTCTCTTTGACGTGAGGATTATTTGGGGCTGGTTACTTTTAATACACTGCAGACAGGAAAGCAACTGAAAAGTAGAATTTACTTACCCTTTGTTAAGAGACATTTACATTGTAAAGGAAATCTCCATCTGTAAAATTGTCTCCCTCTCTGTACCAGGAAGAAGAGGGGATGACCTTATCTCTAGAAACTCTTAATCAATGCCAAAGGCAAGGATTTAAATCTGCATTTGTTTACTGTACTTGTGTAGTAATCTCCCATGATCGACTCTCCCCCCACCCCCAACATCCTCCTTTGTCGTTAGCTGAAGATGATATTTAAGGTGGTGGGTTCAGCCATTTTGGGGAGTTGCTCAGCTTGCCTGGGCCTCTCCCATGTATACATGTTATAAAGCTTTGTTTAATTTTCTCCTGTTATTCTGTCTCATGTGAATTTAATTCATTCTCCAGCCAGAAGAACCCAGAGAGGGTAGAGGAACTGTCTTCCTCCCCTATACCTCCCCTCTATGAGCGATGAGGGATGTGACTGCCTCCTGATAAATAGGCATTTGAGATCCAAAACGTACTGACATTGACTCGTTTGTCATCACGTTTTTTATTGGCCCAGGTCCCATATAGATAGAAAACAATATTAACAGCCCCCGTTTCAAAGTTAAAATGCATTCTACACTGTATATGAGCTGGGTAATGTCAAGTGGCAATGATTGCAGCATGGCAGTTGTTTTGGTTAGTTTAGTTTTGATTTAAATTACAAAACATGAGTATGTTTGTCATTTTCTAAACATTACGGCCCCAAACCACTTGTGGCTGACGGTCTTTCATCTCCATAGGGCATTCCACCCAACAACCACCGTCTGCTGGGGACGCCTATGAATACCAAAGTTCTGCTGGGTTTCTCTGAAGCCCGCCTCTGCTTTCAGCAGTTTTGAATAAGCTACAGGGCCACAATTTGCTTCTATTGTCATTTCTTCAGAGAGACAGAGAGAAATACATCTGCTACTTTAGACAAGAAGCCCACGGGAAGAGTACACATACAATCAGAGCGGCCTGGTGCAGGATCATTCAATTCAGCAATCAGAAAGAGGCAGAAAAAAGAGAGAAACAAGCCCCCACCTCATTATGTGCTGTGCTCATTTCTGAGCCAGTGTTTGAGGAAAGAGCATGCTGCTAACTTTGTGAGAAAAACATCTATTTTTTTCATCAAATAGGGTATAGTCAACCAAGAATCAATCATTCTTGGGCCATTAAAGAGTCACTGACTGGTCTCGGATGGCCTCACTCGCGTGTTCGGTGATCAGCACTGGCTGTCGTCTGAGGAGGCGGGGTGACTGGGCCTGCATCTCCAGCAGGCTAGCCCAGGTTTATTCACATGTTGGTGGTCGCAGTGTTCCCAGCAAGGGAGGGTAAGCCCCAGTGCACAGACATTCTTCAAGCCTCTGCTCATGGCATGTTTGCTGTATCCCATTGGCCAAAGCAGTCACCTAGCCAGGCCCAGGGTCAGTGTGGGCAGGAAATGCTCCAAGGCGTGCATCCAGAGGGGGATGAATAAATTGGGGCCATTACTTCAGCAATCTACCACAGAAGTATTCTTGGAAACATTTTTATCTGTATCTATGAGACTGAAACGCAGAGACTTAGAACTGTGCAATCATGTGAGAGAACGCCTCTTAGGTGTCTTCCAGTCCAAATCCTTCCTTTGATAGATGAGACAACTGAAATTCAGACAGGTCAATTTTTTGCCCAAGATCTGTGAGTGACTTGATAATATATTAATTATGAAGGCATTGGGAAGCATCTGGAATCAGTGATATAGTAGTTTGATTTAGTGTTTAGGACAGGTAAAATTATATCAGGCAAAAAACCAAACCTGTCAGGACTAGAGAGTCTGGAAAATATTTTAGGAATGAAAAGACCAAGTTCAGGTAAGATGGTAAATATGTAGAGATAACTAGGGAAAATCAGTTGAAAGCTCTAGATGTCATATTTTCCTCATATTGTTTTAGGTTCATAAGGTAGTGCTTCTCAAATTTAACGTGCATGGGAATCACCTGGGATCGTGTTAAAATGCAAGCTCTGATTCAGGAGGTGGGGCCTGAGACTGAGTTTCTAACAGGCTTCCAGGTGAGGCTGATGCTGCGGGTCTAAGGACCGCAGTGGCAAAGCTCTAGGAGTTTGTCTCATCTATCCAAAATTCACCATCTCTCACCTTTATCAGCCTCTAAATTCAGCTCTCCTCACTGACATCACCACTCACAGTATTAACAGGTCAGAAATCTGTCTGCAATGTTCTTATAGGGAGAGCTCTCCTAATCAGAGAGATGTGTGCCCAGGAGACAGTTCTCATCCACATTGTTCCCAAAAATAACAAAGAATGCATAAGATGTATTCTGAAACCTAGATTCTTCCCCACATCATGCAACTCAGGGAGACATTTTCCCTATCTCCCCACATCGCTTCCTCCTGGAATCGGTGTCTTCCTTCCATAACTGCAGTTATCACCCACTGAGGCAGAGAGGGCTGAATTCTTGTGTCCCCAATCCCTGTCCAGGTCGCTTTATTTAAAAGGGTTTTGTACCCAGGAGAAGTTCCTCAGGAAGCGCCAGGAGGGGGTGGGGAAGTAAGACAGAAAAGGGACAAAAGCCAATAAAATGCATGCTATCAAGCAAATTATGCCATGGACAACTGGGGCTCAGGCCTGCTGAGGACTCTGGGAGACCACGCAGAACATGCCCCAGAATTAGCCCACCCAGCAGGGATGAAATTGGAGTGTTTATACACCAACTCCCTGACAAGTACTGGTCAAGGGTGCTCCCAGTTGAATTAAGTCTCCAGCACATTTGGCTTCCCTAGGTGCAGGACCAGCATTTGAGAAGGGCCTTCAGGTGGAGTCACTGGAGTCTGTAGGAGGCAGCTTTCAGTTTGCAGAGGAGAATGCAGAAGGAATGTGGGTGAGCCTAGAGTCCTTCTGCCTTAACCATCCTTGGAGAACTAACGAGAAAGTCAGGAATAACTTAAATGTATAGACTATGACTAAAACCAAGGCAAGCACATGATAAGCAAAACATTACCAAAATGAGCCAAATGTTATAGCATCATACAACTCTTTCAATTATTTTTATTTTTTTCCCTCTTGAATTGAACTGTCGGCTGGTTTATTTTGTTGTTGTTGTCATTGTTTTTATGCAAACTAATAATGTCTCAACCTTAAATACACTGTTAACTTTCAATGTTATCTACTCAAGTCACTCAACAGGAAAGCAAAGGTTTTTTTTTCATTGTAGATCTGGACTTCTTCTGTCCCTGTCATTTACTTAAACTGTGACCTTGGCCAAGTTATCCTCTTTAAGCTTCAGTTTCCTCCTCCGTAAAAAGGGAATGGCAATTCCGACTGCTCGGGATTGTGGTAAGGATTGAATGAAAGGAAGAATGTTAAGCAGCTCACCCTTGAGAGGCGTACAAATGTTCTCCTCCATCACTCTCCAGGACTTTCCCCTTTGCCGAAGACTAAATTAAATTCTTTTCCATCAACTCATATTGAAGTCTCACTGTGTGCAAAAAAATCTATCTTCAATTACACAGGAAGTATAGAGCTAATGAAACATAACCCCTTCCTTCTAGTCACTTTTTGCTTTGGAGAAAGGCAGAGATATAAACAAGTAGTTCTAATAAAATCAGGGAGTGATAAGTACTACTTTCAATATCAAGAGTGCAACGCTCTCATCTTAAAGGGAGAGAGAAATTATTCTCTATTTTCCTGTTATGTACATAACAGTATTTGGCTTCAGAATTCACACTCAAATGCTAGAATCTGCAAAATTCTCAGCAACTGCTATGTTCAATGGAATTGTATTACACACTAAAAAACCTTTGACTAACCTCTAATTGGTTCTGACATTCAAGGACAATGAGAAAGAGTTGAAAATAATTTCAAAACCACTGACTTGTATTAGACATAGATTTAGTTAGACAAAACAGAGAGATAGGTTTTTGAAGTGAGACGATTTTGTCAATTGGGCACAACAAAAGGAAAAAAATGACAATTATTGTTCAGGGCCAGCCTGGTGGCGTAGTGGTTAAGTTTGTGTCCTCCGCTTTGGCGGCCCAGGGTTTGCTGGTTTGGATCCCTGGCGTGGACCTACACACTGCTCATCAAGCCATGCTGTGGCAGGCGTCCCACATATAAAATAGAGAAAGATGGGCATGGATGTTAGCTCAGGGCTGACCTTCCTCAAAAAAAAAAAATTATTATACAAGTTTTGAAAATCCTCTCTCTTGTGATAAGATTGGACTATGAGAGAAAACTAACATTTATTGAGCATCTCTAAATGCCAGGTATTATGATAAAGTCTTCATTTATCATTTTATTTGATCCCGTCGACTCTCCAAAGACCACCAGAGAAGCCTATTGATCAAGCGAAGCTGTATTTATTAGACTTATTGCAGTGAGGAGGAACACTACCTCGACAGAAAAGGGTTTTAAGGCTGAGCTAAGAGTTTTATATTGATTTTGAGGTGGATCTTGAAAGGTAGAAAACTTGCTGTGAATGGGCAAAATTTCTGTCTACTGTTATTTCCGTTGGGTTGGTAAGCACATTGAGGGAAGGGTTTCGAAGAGAGTCTCCATGAGTAAGCTGTTCAGTTGGTGCTATGGGATGAATTGTGTACCCTCAAAATTCATAGTTGGAAGTTCTAACCTCTAGTACCTCAGGATGAGGCTGCATTTGGAGATAGGGTCTTTAAGAAGGCAGTTACAGTTAAATGAGGTCATATGGGTGGGCCTTAATCCAATATGACTGGTGTGGTCATAAGAAGAGAAGATTAGGACACAGACACAACAGAGGGCAGACCATGGGAAGAGAGAGGAGAAGACTGCCATCTACAAGCCAGGGAGAGAGGCTTCAGAAGGAGCCAAACTGGCCCATACCTTAAGCTTGGACTTCTAGCCTCCAGAACCGTGAGGAAATACACTTCTGTTTTTAAGGCCCTAGTCTGTGGTACTTGGTTATGGCAGCCTGAGCAGGCTAATTCAGTCGGCTCACAGTCTTCTCTTCTAGAAGCAGGTACTTCCAGGAGCAGGAGGTTAAGTAACATGCACAAGATTACAAAGCTATGAAGGTGAGCCAAGGTGGGTATCTTCAGTCAATTGGGCAGGAAAACCAAGTCTGCTTATGTTGAACTTTCCTCTGAAGCAGAAACAAATTATAAATAGGGACCAAAGGAAAAGTAACGGGCTTTGTTCTACCTGTTATTAATTGGTCAGTTTTCCATGGGGCAGGGGACAGCACAGGACTCCCAGTGTCGTTTTCTACAGCCTCCAGCCTACGATAGCATTTTGCACTTTCTGAGACGTAAGGAACAGACGGCGTTTCCTCCAGGGGAGCAGACGCTCTTGTGTCTCCCCCTCTCTTCCACATCCCCTCAGTGCTGACGTTTTTTGGGTACAGAGATCCTGAGACTTCCACCTGCCAATACCTGCAACTCTCCACCTGGGCAGGTTCCCTGCCCCTGGAGCCCACTTGGCCCTTGTTCAGGGCAGATGGGAAGTTCTGGGCGGGGGATACCCCCCTCCCCAGAGAGCAACCCTCAGCGCACAACTGAAAGGAGCCGGTGGATAAACACCCCAGCTCCCTTCTCCCTCCAGTGGGATAACTGAGGTATATTCTGTGCCGTTCCCACAGCTCCCCATGAGGATTGGTGCCCAGTGCTCGCTGTGGTAACTGGCCTGATAACACACCCTTTCTGGCTGCCTTCCCTCTCCCGCTGGTCCTTACTGGGATCACCTCCCAGATAAGCTGTTTCCACTCAACTCCTTGGCTTAGGGTCTTCTTCTGGAGGCATTCAGTCGGAGACACCAGGATATAACTATTGGTTCTCATCTGACAGACTCCTTCCCTGCCTCACCCACCTCTGTGACCTCCAGTTCTCTTAGGCTGAAGGTCATGTTCTTTAATATCACCTGGGAGACCTGGCATCATTTGGCACCCACATGTCTGTTCCTATCAGGGTTCCTGGCTTTAGCAACAGAAATAGAATCTGGGGGACTAAAGCAGGAAAGGAACTTATTATAGGGCCTCTCTTACAGAATCAGCTAGAAGGCTGGGAACTAAGAGGATCCAGAGGTAAGCAGCTAAGGCCCTGCCGTAAGAAGCATCTGTGTAGGACACTCCTGCAGATCCTGTCACTCCTTGGTCCTGGTCACTCTTCTGCTGCCAGATTCCACTGCCCAGACACCCCCACCCCCAAATGCTCAGCTACCAGCAGCCGCCATGGAAAGTCCCTAACCCGCGTGTGCCTCCCTGGCCCACTCAAGTTACAGCTGGAGAAAAAGCTTTAGGCCTGACGTGCTTAAAAAGCATGCTACCAGGATGCGAGGAGAGGAATCTCTTCCCCACTTCAGCATTGGCAGTGGGAAGCGGGTCCATCGCAAGTAATCAGTGTACTCAAATACTCGGCGGTCAGAAGCCAGCTCCCTCCTGTCCCACAGGCCCCTCATTGTCCTGAAATCCAGCCCTACCACGCTTCATGCAGCTCCATGAAGCTGCCATGCTTCCTGCTGCTGCGCAGTGTGCTGTTCTCTTCACACAGAATGCTCCCCTCTTCTTTCCAGTCAGCTCCCTGTTGCTTCAGAATTCAGGCCAGCCTGCCTCAAGGAAGCTTTTCCTGAGACCGCAGAAAGGCCAGATCCCCTGTAAATGCATGCACAACAGCCTTCCTTTGAGAAAGCATCCCCCTGTAACTGCATTCTCATTCCTATCCCTCCCCGGAAGGCAGCTCCCTGACGGCTGGGACCATGCTCACTTTTGCTCACGCCTGTATGCTCAGCATGAAGCAGGAGGCCCAGCACATATTAGGCACCAACTAAAGAGCTGCTGAAGGAATGAATGAGCACATTCTTAAGCAGCTCAATTTAGATTTTACCCAAATCACTACATAGTTTGTCAATAGCTAAAGACATTGTCATTTTGGTAGAGAGCTGAGGAAGCTCAGATTTTCAGTGAGAACCTGTCTTCTCATGACAGACATTAAAATAACACGATAAGTCATGTGGTCCCCTTGATTATATGTTCCCAAAGAAATTTTTTTTAAAACTAACATTTTTCTTAAATTTTTTAAAAGTAGTCAGTGTCTTCAACCTCAGAGTATGTGTCAGTTAACTACTGCTGCAGAGGAATTCTCTCCAAGGTCAGAGGCCAAAAACAATGATCATTGAATACTGGCCATTCAGCTGTTAGTTGACTGAGGGTGAGCTGATCTAAGCCAGGCTCAGCTGAGGGTGGCTCTGCTCCACGTGACTCTCATCCTTCTCCTGCCACCACTGGGGTGGCCTGGGTATGTTCCTCTTGTGGCAATGACAAAAGCAGAGGAGGTCAAATGAAACCCCAGGGGTCTTCCTAGCCTAGGCTCACTTGTGGCCCACTGTCACTTCTGCCCACATGCTGCTGGCCAACACAACTCAGATGATGAATCCCAAAGTCAAAAGGTGGGGAAATACACTCCACCCGCAATGAGGTCCCGGCACGGGTATGGATGTAGGGAGGGGTGAAAGATCAAGGCCAACAATGCAATCTATCACCAGATTGGTGGTCAAGTAAAGGATGAGATGCATTTAGGAGAGCAAATGGCAAAACAGCAGCCATACCCTCACTCATCAGGTAGGTTTACATTTCTTTGACAAGCAATAGCCCTCGAAACTCTCAAGACATCAAAAGCGAGAAAAGTCTGAAAATTATCACAGCCAAGAAGAATAAAGAAACACAGTGAAAAACTATTATGTGGAATCCAAGACGGGATCATGGGATAGGAAGAGGACGTTAGGGAAAATCTGAATAAAGTATGGGCATTAGATAATAATAATGTTTAGTTGTGAGAAATGTACCACACTAATGTTAGATGTTAATAATAGGGAAACTGAATGCGGGGAACATTGGAACTCTCTGAGCTTTCAACTTTTTTGTAAATCTAAAACTATCCTAAAATAAAACGTTTAGTTAAACAAAAAAGCAGTCAGAGAGGAATATGGCTTATGATAGCAGGAATCATTTCTTGCCTAGATTTATCAAGGACTTAACCTTATCACTGTCTTACAAATGTCAGATTTCTACCTAAAGGGGAAAAAGCCCCTTTTCTGAGATCTGGGACCAGAGATTATACCTGAGATGCCCACTCAGAGAGGGGTTGGATGTGCGTGGAGACAGCTCCTGTCCAAGTCACCTGTCAGCCAGGAGAGCAGCTGCCTGCAGCCCCCAGGGATGTGGAGCTCCCTGCCCCCACCTGCCAGGGCCCTCCCTTTGGGCTCCTTCCAGTTCCACTGTCATCTTATTCCTCTCAGCACCTGTGCCCTCTACTCC
This sequence comes from Equus asinus, assembly GCF_041296235.1. Classification (NCBI taxonomy): domain Eukaryota; kingdom Metazoa; phylum Chordata; class Mammalia; order Perissodactyla; family Equidae; genus Equus; species Equus asinus. The sequence continues at coordinate 7,671,260 of NC_091804.1, read as the reverse complement.
TTCCGTTTCCTCAGCTCTATATAAAGTCAGTCTGGATAGGTTCTAGACCCAACACCAAACTTCTATGATTTGGGAGTAACACTGGAAACAGGCTAACTTGAAAATCCACAGCTACAACGTGACCTGAGTAGCCCACTTAAACTTCGTTGATTCTTCAAAATCTAATTTAAATTCCACCTCCTTCTGAAAAAGCTTCCTTGACTGCTGTAGCCTTTATCAATTGCCCTTTCTCTGGACACATGAGGCTGTTACATCATATAACCATATACCTTTTCTAAGAGCGCGTCAGCCTCACTAACTGTAAGTTCCTTGAAGGCAGGGACCAACTTGAATATATCCCGTATCCTCCTAAGACTTAACAAAAGGCTAGGTCGTATACCCCCTTTTCCACTCTGCCAGCTACCCAAGGAAGGACCGATGCTCTGTGACCCTTCCCTGGGGCAGAGCCGGCTGTCTGAGGTTGCAGGCAGCTCACTGGTGTAGCTCGCTGCTATGGCAACGTGGCATCCCTCAAGTAGACCACGCTCCACGGAGTCTCAGAGCAGCTGCTCCCGCTGGTCTCCACCAGGGCCATTTCTGCTTCCCTGAATCTTATATTGGCTGGGATAATAACATAAATTAAGGTATTTGCTGGTTTCCATTACCATTTTTTGGTAAATCACTTTTTCCATATTAATGCATGGGAAAGAGATTGTCAGCAAACATACCATTTATTTCACTGAGAAAAAGCTTTAAATGCTCAGTCATGTTTTTCTAATACAATTCAGTGCTTCCAAATTTATTTACTGCCGCCTCAATAAATCCAAGTAAATCACGCTTTTATACACGCACAGTATGCCCATGTTGAGGAGAGATTTGTTAACAAGCTGTGTTTGTTGAGTCCTGAGTCTGACCGTACAGCTAGAGCAATTGTTCTGAAATTCTAGTCCATGACGGAAGGAATGCTAACAGAGAATTTTACTGCATCTTTTAAGGAGTTTTAGTTTAGAGATGGCAGAAAAATGGGAAAAGAAGAGGGTAAAAAGGAACTTAAGCTCACTATCCATTCTCTAAAATTAAATTTCCAAATAGTAGTTATGAAGGATTTTTAAATTTAGGTTTTATTACAGATTTGGAAATATAATTACATTTTTTTTTTCTCTGACTTCTCCCAGAGAAGTTTTTGGAGCCTGGGAGTTTATGTGCATATTTTCCACAGTAAAGTCTCTTCCCCTTGTATGTGTATTTATGTATGTGCACACACGTATATTTATACATATACATACACGCATATACATATATACACACAAACATATATATACACATATATTTTCACATACATATACACATAAATACAATAATGTATATAATAATATGTGTTGTAAATAGTATATAATATTTTATATCATGTATCATTATATATGTAATTTAAATATATAGTTATGTAACATATAATTTTACATATAATATATAATTTAAATATCTGGTATATATCATTTGATATATACTATGTCTATTTCAGTAGTAGGGACATCTGTAATGCAGATAATTAACTGTGGCTTTAGATGTCAGACAACGCACATGTCTTACTGATTACACTGAACATTCAGAGAGGGAGGATGATGCAGAAGGAAAAAGGAAGACAGAAGGTGAGTTCAGAGCTGGAAACAATATTGGAGATGATCATGCAGACCAACACTCCGTTTTACTGGCCTGGAAGATGAGGTCTAAAGGGGAAGTTGACTTGCCCAACATCACACAGCCAACCTGTGGCTGAGCTGTGAGTAAAATGATGAAACTGAAGCAAAACCACCTGGATTTCTGCTTGAACTGTGGAAAATCTTATAATAACACTAAGATTTGGGGGCATTTTAATTTGTATTTTTTAATTGTTGGAACTTTGCTGGAACCCAGCGTGCAGCAGAGCTGGGACGGCTTCTGGGCTCACCTCCCTCCCCACAGCCGAGCTGGTGGATTAGACACCACAGGTTTCCAGCACCCTGCTTGCTATTTTGTTCCCCAGCCCCATTAGCAGGTTCGGAATCGTGTGCTGGATTTTTAATTAAAAATAATAATAATTAAAGGCCTAAAGCAGTGTTGACTAGAAACAAACCATTATTCTTCCTTAATCACTTAGGCCGAGCAATTTATCTTTGTATTTGGCAAACTCTCAAAAGGAATAAATCAATGTTAAATCTGAAATTCAATGACTCGGAGGTTTTTGCAGGAAAATAAACCTCCCAAGGGATCACAGAAAAGAAAGAGCCAGGATGAGTTTGGGATGTTTTACAAGTTGCTGTGTTCTACCAGTGAAAAGAGAGTTATCAGAAATATTGCTAGTTAAATATGAGCTAAACCCAAACACCTTAAATTCTCTGTAAGTCACCTTTTTAATTTTTTGATGTTGATCTCATAAATATTTCCCTAATTATTCAAAAGCAAGCTCATTTTATATACAGGGTTCTGTCGATAAAAAACAGATACACTCTATTGTATTACCACAAACGCTATCTGAGCGTTTCTCTGTGTGCTTTGTCTAATATTTAAGGTTGTGAAGATTTAAAATGCCAGACACCTATATTCAAGTGCACTTCATGTAATGCATACATGATAACAAGTATTAATTCATTTTTATCTTGTCCTGTAATCCTAAATCTCACAGGAGTAATCTACAAACAAATGCTAATTGTAGGAAATTCAAGAAGTATATAGAGAAAAAAATCCCCCTCTATATCAAGCCCCTCTTTCACGTCCATATCCCAGAAGTAACCGTTATCATTAATTGGTATCTATCGTTCCGAACAGGGCTGTCCAATAGAATATAACATGAGCCACAAGTAGGTACGTGATACTAAATAGCTGCATTTTTAAAAAGTGAAATTAACTTTAATAATACATTTTATGCAACCCAATAAATCCCAAATATTATAATTTCAACATCCAATCAATATAAAATTTTAGTGAGATATTTTACATTCTTTTCTTGTACTAAATCTTCAAAATCCAGTGCGTTTTATACTCATAGCACATCTCAGTTCAGACTGCATTTCAAGTGCTCAATAGCCACATGGGACAGTGGCTGCCTATTGAATAATGCAGCTCTAGATGCTTCTTTTTATATATGTGAGTGTATGGGGTGTGTGTGTTTGTATGTGTGTATGTGTGTGTGAGAGAGAGAGAGAGAGAGAGAGAAAGAGAGACACTGTAGGGTGGTATATCAGTTAAGTTTTTTGCTGCCAGTAACAGAACTAACAATAGCTTAAATAATAAAAGCTCTAATTAGCGCACATAACAGGAAATCTGGATTTCCAAGGCTGCTGGGTCCAAGGCTAGACCAGCAGCTAACCGTCCAGGCTCCAGGTTGGTATCTCTGCAATTTGCCAAACCTTCCCCTATGTTGCAAGATGGCTGCTGCAGGTTCAGAGAGTGCATCTTTGCACGCCAGCCTCCAAAGACAGGAAGACGAAGGATGGCTGGGAAAACGAGAGAGAGCTCTTCATTTACTCATGGAAGGGAAAAAATCTTTCCAGGATGCCCCCTTTATAGTTGATTAGCCAGAACAGCTCACGTATCTTCCCTAGTCACAGGGAAGCCGGGTACACAAATGTCTGGCTATTTTAGTCTTTATAGTGAGAGGCAGGAAAGGGAGAATGGGGTCGAGAATGGGTAATGGGTAGGCCCCCAAAGATCATACATAGATCTAGGAGTGGAATTCCTGGCTCAAACAGCATGCCCACTTTAGAGTCAGATAGACTCTTCAAGCACGCACTCCACATGGGCTGTGCTGACTTACACTTCCTCCAAAAATATGTAAAAATATGTTCCACCTCATTCAATTCCAGCAGCATTGGCATTATTGGATTCTCAAATAACCGTGTATGTTGTACTTTTATGAGCATCACCTTCATTTTACCCAGAAGTTAAGTGACTTCCCCAGGTCACAGCCAGAGGAGGCTGACCCATGAATCATCCTTCAGTCCAGGTCTCCTGTTGACAAACTCACTGCTTCTTCCATTCCTGGCTGAGATCGGCCTGACGAGTAAAGTATCGTTTATGAAAACTGAATGCATAATTAAAGACTCTCAAACTGAATTTTGCGACCAGTTTGAAAACCCAGTATAAGATTCAATGCCTTCCAGCATAATCCCTAGTATTTGTGGAAAATCCTGTGTACGTAGTCCTTGTCTGAGCATCAGGCCAACAGGTCTTGGGGACACTGAATGATGTGTCTACTGCAATCTGCTCAGGATAGCTTTTATACTTGAAGAGAAGATAAAACTCTCAAAGGGCTTTTATGCCCATCATGTGATGTGATTTGAAAAAAAGAAAAGAATCTATGACGTTGGCAGAAGTGTCCAAATCTATTGGATAAATGGCCACTGAGACTCAGAGAAGTAATTGGGCCAAGGTCAAATCTGTGAGCTGGGACCCAGGTCTTGGATTTTAAAACATATAAGAAATGCATACTAGAGGTCAGGGAAAGATTCCTTCTCTCCTATAACGAAAGCTTCCCAGTGTTCTAGGCACTGGTTGTAATAATAATTGCAGCTCACACCTACAGAGCATTTATTGCATTCTAAACACTGTTCTGAACCCTTTGCATTTGTTATCTTATCTACTCTTCACAATGGTCCTAAAAGTTGTGTATAAGTTAGCTATTTCTGCATAACAAACAAACTTGCCAGGGTTCTCTTAGACACTTAGTTCTCAGTAATGTGTAGACGGTTTGGCCATGGTTCAGCTGATCTCAGCCAAGAGCTCATTCAAGTTTATTCCGAGTATCCTTATTGTTTTGTGGCCGATGGGTTATCTGACAGAGGTCAGAAGTTCTCAAAGGAAAAACAGAAATACTTGATGCCCTTAAGACCTAGGCTTTTTATAGCCCCCATACTTACACCCAACTCTATTAGCCAAAACAAGTCACATGACCAAATCCCAAATCAATGGGGTGGTAAGTATGCTCCCTCCATGGAAGTTGGGGGTGGGGTGCCTATCTGCTGAAGAATAATTTAACCTGCCGTAGGTGAATTTTATTATCCCTCTTTTATAAATGAGGAAACTGATGTACAGAGAGGTTATGAAACTTGCACAAAGTCACACAGCCACAAAAATGCTAGAGTTGAGATGCAGTGATTGAAAGATGAGTAGGACTCAGTTCTGTCTGGGACATGGCTCTCTGCTTTAACACTTTAATTCGTATGGCAGAACAAATTTTATTTTTTTGGATACTATCTCAATTTCCAACTTTGCTTAACGTTTTCAGATCACAGCCATGACTATCATCATTTCAAGGAATTTACATAGAGATCAGTCTACATTGTGTGTGCGTGCGTGGGTGTATGGGTGTGTGCTTCTGATTGACACAAATAACATCTTGTTTGAAAATGTCACAATCAATGGCCCTCACACATAAATAGCATTTTCTCAGTACTTCAGATTGGGAATTGGAGTCATTCCAGTGTCTTGGTAGAAATAAGAGACCTCCAAAAAGCAGAGAAATTTCCTCAGATCCACCTCTATCACGAGATCAAAAGGAACTGAGAATAGGACATTGGATTTGATAAGTAGGAGGTCATTGATTAAGTCACCGTATGAAACTCCTGGGTGGAATTCCATCTGTCATAGGTTTCTTTAGGGCAGCGGTTCTCGAATTGTGGTCCCCTAGACCAGCAATACCAGCTTTACTTGGAAACTTGATAGACATACAGATTCTCTGGCCCCACCCCAGACCTACGGAATCACAAACACTGGGGGTGGGAACTGGCAATTTGTGTCTTAACAAGCTTTCCAGAGGCTTCTGATGCTGCTTCTAAATTTAAGAACCACTGCTCTCGGGGATTCTGAGAACACAAAGAAACACAGCTGTGTACAGCATTCATTATTGCGGACCTGCTAAAAGGTTAATGGTTTTCCACTGCAGCTTTCACATTCTTGGTTCTGTGAACTCTGCCTTTATCTGGCTGCAGGTACATTGGTTGGGTTTGCTTATAGTCTTCTTAGGCACTATCCTACAAAGGGGACCCCACCTTACATTATCTTTGGCTTTGCTTTCTCTAGAGATGGAAAGTTTGCAATATTTTCCCTTTTGAAAAGTATGTAAATCATCCTGGATTGGATTCTGGGTCACTTTTTTCATTTGCCATAAAGAACATTAGTGGGCAATTGATGAAATTTGAATAAGCTGTGGAGGTTAGATAATAATAGTATTGTAGTGATGTTAATTTCCTGATTTTCACACCTGCAATGTGTTACATAAGAGAATGTGATTGTTTTTAGGAAGCACACTGATGTATTGAAACTTAAGGAAGCGTACAATGTGCAACTTACTCTCAAACGGTTCAGAAAAAAATAGTATGTGTGTATGTGTTTGTGTGGAGAAAGAATGATAAAGCGATGTGGTAAAATGTTAGTATTTGGAAAATCTGAGCGAAGAATATAAGGGAATTTTATGCACCATTTTCCCAATGTTTTCATATTATTTTTAAATTAAAAGTTTAAAAAGGAAGAGCAAATAGAGCCACCGTGTCTTATGCTCCATATGCGTGCAACTGATTCCACAGTCTCATGCTTCCCATTCTGTCCTGTGTTGGAGCATCCCCTTTGTCCCTCCAGGGTGTCAGGACGCAGAGATGCCTATGGAGAGAGGGTGGGCACCCGGCGTGGGGGAAACAGGAGTACAGTGATCATCACAGCTGGAAATGTTCCTCTGCCCTCTGAATTCCTACGACTTTTACTGTCTATGATGCTTACTTGACAATATTTAGAAGTGGTTTAAGAGCATAGTCTCTGGTGCCAAACAGCCAGGGTTCAAATCCCACCTAGTCCATTTTCTACCTGTGTGAGCTCAGGCAAGCCCCCACCTCATCTGTAAAATGGGGCCGATGGCAGCAATGGGGATTAAATAAGTGTGAAGCGCTAATACCCTTGCACAGCACACAGTAAGTTACTCAGTACGTGTTCACTGTTCTTATTATTTCCATACCCATCTTCCTTATAAGTCACTTCACAGATTTATGGCTTCGAGTCCAGATAGTTGTGTATCCCTATGTGTAGGACAGCATGTTCAAAGTCATCTGGCTCATTCTCTCACTGTACACCTGATGAAATGGAAACTCCGAGAGGTTAAATAAGTTGCAGGAGGTAACACAGCTTGTCATATTACTTATCAATTCGAGTCATTTGTGCCTGAACTCATTTCTGCTAGCACACTCTCAAGGTTAGGGATTTGGAAGAGCAGAAGTACAGACACTCTTTGCTTTTCCAGAGAAGGTTTCTAGGTGGGAAACAGCTTTGTCTTCAGGCGGGGCCAGGTACCTCCTGAAGTGGGAATAATATTGCTGGGGCCGAGAAAAATCCTCTTTCTTCCTTTCTTGTGTTCTTATGGCTGGACTAATAGTAAAACTGACCCAAGACCAGATTAACAGGAAAAAAACTCAGTTAATATGCAGGTATTGGAGATCATAGAGAAATGAAGCTCGGAGAGTGCACAAAGCAGGCAGTATATATATCTTTTACACAAAGAGACAACAAATTTGTGAAGAATTGACAAGACAAACTTAAGTTTGGCGTACATAGTTAGTGACGAACTTAAACAGAGTTTCGGTTTGGGATAGGAAATCGACAAGGTTTGCTTCTGCAGTATTCTTCCCTAGCCTGCCCCTGAACGCCCTCGCTCCAGTGATGGGGACGCAGGAGAGCCCCTTCCACAGGGGACTGATTTCCTGCTGTCAGGGAAACAGAGAGAGGAGGGTCAGAAAGCTCTTTTTGCTTCTCAAGTAACTTTGATTCAAAATAATCAATATGCTATTGTGGGATATTTGGGGGTGGCCTCAGAATGAGAAAATGCCATGTACCCCAGGAGCATTAAAGAGTAATTCATTTTTAAGTGTTTGGTATTTTGTGGACAATGGGAAGGGGCACAGTACCATGAGAGCCAGAAAACTGTGGGTTTAAATTTACCAATTAACGTAGGTAAGTCACTTAACTTCTCTAAGCCCTGATTTCTGCATCCACGAGATGCAGGTAGCAGTGCTGCTCTCTGGGTGTGGTGACCAAGATCCATGAGATGACCACCGGGGGAAGGTGTCTGGGGCCGTGGTGGTCAATGACTCTTCGTTCTTTGTTCCAAAAAGGAGGATGGCTGACTTTTTGGCAGAGAAGTTGATGGTAAAAATGGAGCTGGTGAGGGCCAATAGGAAGGGGCCGGTGAGGGGCCAAGCACACTACCTGCAAGAAAAGTTTCCAAGGGTTGTGACCTGAGAGAAGTTGAGAGGACCCCGAATCATGTGAGCGGTACTTCATTCACACACTCACGGGCCTGGGGTGGAGATCTACATCACCAACTGGATCTCCAAGGAAGCACATAAAATAGGGATATTTCATTTTTCATTCATGCGTTCTCAGTTGTGTTGGGTTTCTCCCTCAATTAATCAGCTAATTAAAAAGGCATTATGATAGAGAGTCAAGGACATTGGTTTCAGACTGGGACAAATCTAGCATTAAACCGGCAACTTTGAAATTGTGTGACTTTGGGCAAGTTAAGCTTTGTGAGGGTCCCATTCTTCACCCATAAAATGGCAGATAATCATTCTGGCTAACAGGGCTGCATAACAAATTACCCCAAACCTAGAGATGTCAAGCAACAGTTTTACTTGGCTCTCTCACTATTTTGTGGGTCAAGAATTTGGAAAGGGCTCAGCAGTTTCTGCTTGGAGGCTCAGCTGGTGGCAGTCAGATGGGCCACTCACATGGCTATAGGCTGGGAGCCCAGCCATGGACGTTGACCAGAGCACCCATGCACAGCCTCTCCAGTATGGCTGTCTCAGGGGAGTTGAACTTCTGTCCATGGTGACTCGCCTCCCGATATCAAAAGAACCAGGTCGCCTTTTCTAACCCAGTATTGAAAGTCAGCATCACTTCTACCATGCTCTACTGGTTGAATCAGTCACAAGCCCACGCAGAGCAGGGGGCAGGACATAGGCCCTATCTCTTGTTGGGAGGATGATCATAGAATTCACAGACATGTTTTAAAGCTGCCACAATAGTAATATTGTGTTATAAGATTGTTGAAAGGACCAGATATATAATAATTATAAAGTATTTTGCATATAGTGTAATTGTTGAGATTTTTTTTAATTATTGGCTTATGGCAGGATAATGGAGTGCTCTTTCTCGTTGGTGGAAGAGGTTGCATGTTACAAGAGAGAAACAGGTAGATGGTATCATTCCTTCAAGTTATAGTTTTATAAAAACCTAGTCACTTGAATCCAGGCTACCACCTAGTTGAATGCCATCGATTGCTTAGATTAGTTGACCAAATGCCTTCTCCGTGTCCCTATGATGCATCGATCTGCCTTCCACCCCACCACTGTGTGAATGTCATTGAATGGTGAGAGGCTGTCTAAATGGGCAGAGATATTGATTTTCTTTTCTACCTTTTTGAAAGCTCTCTGCTTACCAGGTGCTGAGCAAACATGAGGCAAATGGCAGACCACATAGAAATAGATTGAGTGAGGAGCAACAAAGGCAGTTATGGCCTTCTGAATACGAGGCTGGTTAAGCTTCAGGCGCCCCCCCCCCTCTGGTTTTAGATTGGAAAGTGTACACCATTGTTCACACTTTATTATTTGATATTAATTGATAATACAGCTCACCCAGATGGTACCAAGTAGCATCATGGAAAATATTTCCAAATAATCCATGGAAATTAAGCTCTAGCTCTGTCTGAAGAGAGCTGACTGAAGGCTGAGGTGGCAGTGTGTCAATGACAGGTAGGGCTGTGCATTTCAGAGGATGGGTATGCACGGTAGGTATCCAAGTGCAAAATTGCTTATACTCTTGGAAATGATAAGGAAGGTCCATCTTAGTCTGTCTCAGTGGTGACAGATAAACACAGGATTTCTTTAACATAGAAAGCATTCAAGAAACCACTATATTGCCGTTGACACCCAAGGAAACTAAGATGTGGTTATTTCTGCTCAGAAAGGAAAAAAAAAAAAAAACAGCCAGGGACTCCCTTAGACAGCCAAAGGGAGACAGATTGGAAATCACCTGCAACTCATGCCATTGGGAGGAAACCAATGACTAGGGGTGGAGGGGGCCCCTCGGAATTTCAGTTGGCTCTGTTCCCAATGTGCGTTCCTAGAGAACTTGCCTCAAGGAACCACAAAGGAGAATCTCCAAAGAGCAATACTTGTGTGTGTGTGTGTGTGTGTGTGTGAGAGAGAGAGAGAGAGAGAGGAAGATTGTCCCTGAGCTAACACCTGTGCCAATCTTCCTCTATTTTGTGTGTGGAATGCCACCACAGCATGGTTTGACAAGCAGTGCTACGTCCGTGACCAGGATCCGAACCTGCGAACCCCGGGTCGATGAACAGAGCGCGTAAAATTAACCACTACGACATCAGGCGGGCCCCTAAAGAGCGATGCTTTTTAATGATATTGCCAGATTGTCTGAATTTAAGTGGATTAGTGCTTCCAACAGAATATGGTGAAAACCATAGTGGGGCCATCCTTGGGCTTGGTTTTCGGTTTTTGTGATATTCTTAAGGAGAAGACTGTAATAGGGCAGGTTTGCCAAGCTCTGTGTTTCAAGCACATTGTCAGCATTAGTTTGAAGAACATCCATTTTATCCTCAACTGTGGATGAGAACAGGACGCAGTGATTTCATTTCAAACCAGAAAACAAAGTTTGCTTTTCTATCCAGTTTCGAGAAGGAACAGAGAAAGCCACCTCATCTTACCTTACAAAGATGGAACTCTTTTGTTTTCCATGAAATGAATAATAACATTGTTTTAAAGCACTGAGAGACGAAAAGGTCTGTCTCCATTGGGCACGTGACGTCCCTGGCTTCAGAGACAGGAAACTGAGGCTGGGCAGGCAGTGGTTTCTATCTGGACCTGAACTCAGGCATTTCCACAATGAGGTCTCCCTGGACTCAGGCTCTGTCCTCTGAGGAGAAAGTTGGTTTTGCTGTTGCTGTTGCTGCTGCTGTTTTTTAAGTGACCGTTTCCCTATTCTGTCAGGATCATTCCAGGAGAGCAGCAACCCGGAAGAAGATTCCCTTTGAATAATATTCCACTGTATGTATATGCCATGACTTCTTTATCTATTCATCCGTCAATAGACACTTAGGTTTTTTCCATGTCTGGACTGTCGTAAATAACGCTGCTGTGAACATGGGGTGCAGGTATCTTTTCGAGTTAGTGCTTTCGTTTCCTTTGAATACATCCCCAGAAGTGGGATTGCTGGGTCATATGGTAGTTCTATTTTTAATTTTTTGAGGATCTTCCATACTGTTTTCCATAGTGGCTACACCAGTTTACAATCCCACCAAGAGTTGTACATCAATATTTTGACACAAAAACATTGATATGTGAGTGAATGTGTCCCACACAGGAGGCACAAGGGGACACGTGAGGATTTATATAAGGAGACTAGCCTGGCTGGATCATGGCAGAGGGACCATGGTGTGGGAATGGAGGCTGGGCAGATGGGTGACGATACTCTGGCAGCTTGAAGTCCAGGCTAAAGTGTCATTGCATTCTACAGAAAGAAAAGTGCTTGTGGCTACAGAGATGACTAGAACCTAGCATTCCATTGCGTGTATATATATCTATTTACCATATCTTCTTTATCCATTCATCAGTTGATGGGCACTTGGGTTGCTTCCATGTCTTGGCTATTGTCTATCACTGCAATTTAAATATTCCCTGAAGACCTCGTGTTATTAATCTTGCCTAGAACACAGTGAGCCTTTCCACCTATATATTCAAGAGTTTTGCTTTGTGTCTATTCCAGTGGTTCTCGGTTTCTTTTCTCCAGGAATATTGTTAGCAACGTGCCAAAGCTAAGGAGCTAGCCCATTGGTAAATTTGGGACCTTGAGTTCCAGCTGCTCCCCTCTGCTGCCCAGCTCCTCTGTCTAAGGACCAGCAATAGACGAGTCTAGTAGGCTGCTAACCATGGACTCAGTTTGCTCTTGGTTCCAGCGAATACTAGTGGTAGAAATGTCTCCAGTTAGTACTTTGGACCTCTTAGGAATTGAAGTTCAACATTTGTCCTTTGTAACATCCATGCAACCAACCCAGACATGATGCTGCCTGTTACAAGACACATCTCTTCCCTCAGACCTCAGACACTTATGGGTCTCTGGCTGTAAATTCCTAAGCAAGATATCTACCCCAAATTCAGGCACAAACACAAATGAAACCAAAAAACCCACCCTTCATCTCCTCCTCTTGAGGCTTATCAGTAAGGAGACGTTGACTCTTCTGAAGTTAAAAACATACAGGTAACTTGGAGGTGGTGACATCCAGGACCCATGAACCGTTATCTGACTTTAGACTATTCTCGTCAGGTATCAGTAATATTTACTGCTGAGAAGGCATTCAGGAACGTCCCCATCCCCCAAGTGAAATATAACTTTTATGCTGCATCTCTGTTTTCTGTTCTATGTCCTACACATCTATAATTTTCTCTTTCAACATTTTTCTCTCTTTCTGGTAAAACTGTTAAAATTTATCTTTATCATTATCGGTCCATTTCTGCATGATCACTTCCACTCTTTGCTGCTTTCAAAACAGATTTCCACTTGGCTTTTGTGCTTGGCATCCTCTTAGTTGTTCTGTTTCATGAACTTACCTTTCGTTCTTGTCTTGATGTGTTTTGCCCTCTCAGTCTATGCATTTAGGCTCCTATTTCATTAAAAATCTTGATTGTGTCCTACTCACTATACCGAACAATTTCCTTTTGGCTCTGGTGTTGGGTCACTTTTCAGTGCAATGCTCTTCCCTGAGTCTGCAGCAGGACTTCTCCTTCCCTTGTTCCTAGAGTTTTTCTTTCCAGTTCTCCTGTGGGTTTCTTTTTTCTGGTTTACCTGTTTGTGAATGGGATAAGCTCTATGCAAACCCAGCCTTTGCCACCACACTCACTTTTGGGTTGCCCTTGGTTGTATCCATTAGTTAAGTCATCTCAGATACAGTGTTGGAAGTGCAAATTTGCCAAATTCCCAATGCCTCAAGGATTTGCAATATTGAGAGGGAATCTCCTCTTACCCTCACTGCATATTTCCCTGACGCTCTGAACAAACAAAGTGGTTAAAAATTGCAATCCAGAGGCCAGCCCAGTGGTGTAGTGGTTAAGTTCGTGTGCTCTGCTTTAGTGGCCTGGGGTTCATGGGTTCAGATCCCAGGCATGGACCTTCACACCGCTCATCAAGCCATGCTGTGGTGGCGTCCCATGTACAAAACAGAGGAAGATTGGCACAGATGTTATCTCAGGGCCAATCTTCCTCACCAAAAAAATAATAAATTGCAATCTACTGTGTATACTTATATACCACCACCAGGCTTCTTCCTGTCTCTACTCACACAAATGGCACTCAGCTTTTGTGTTTTATAGCTCCTGAAGAGAAATGAGCCACTGCCAGTCACCACTTCCTTTTCTTCAGTTGTGTATTTTGGAAATGAAAGTTTCTTAATAGAAGTGGAAAACTCGGCCTTGGGGCAGCTGAGGTGGAGAGCGGGCCAAGGGATACACAGCAGCTCTCGGTGGTAAAGGGGACCTTGTGTTTCTAACTGAGATGCAAACAGTGCGGCAGAGCCTGAGGACTGTTACATCAGATTTTCTGCTGAAAAGTCATCTGGTTTTCGGGACATTACATAGGCAGGCCACCAAATGTGTTTATCTCTACAGTGTCACCGACCCAGCACTTAGTAGCAGTTCCTTGTCATTCCAACACCAGTTGGACTGTCAGTCCGAATTTTCATGGTAGTGGGAGTTTTCGGGTGCTCTGTATCTTTATCAAATTCCTTCATCCCTGCACAGATATATTCAGTAGAACTAGTCAATAATCAGCCTAAATTCCAGAATGAATACTAGTTCCCTTCCTGCCTGTGGTAGGGAGAATAATGGCCCCCGAAGATGTCCACATCCTAGTTCCTAGAACCTTTGAATATGTTATGGTACACGGCAAAGCATGATTAAAGTTGCTAACTGGCTGACTTTAAGATAGGAAGATTATCCTGGGTTATCTGGGTGGGTCCAGTGCCATAACAAAGGTGTATAAGAGGGAGGCAGAAGAGGAGGTCAGACTGTGCCACAGAAGAAGAATTTGACCCACTATTGCTGCCTTTGAAGCTGGAGGAGGGCAGCCAAGAGCCAAGGAATGCAGGCAGCCTGTAGGAGGCAGAAAAAGCAAGGAAACAGACCTCCTAGAGCCTCTAGATGGAACACAGCCCTGCCCTCACCTTGATTTTAGACTTCTCACCTCTGGAACTGTAAGAGAGTAAACTTGTATTGTTTTAAGCCACTAAATTTTGGTAGTTTGTTACAGCAGCCATAGAGAACTAAGACATTGCAGAATGAAAGCGGTTTTCTCCTGGCATTTCTCAGAGGTCAGATCTACGCACACGGCTGGTCCTGTTCCTTCCAGGAGCACTACTGCAAAGTCGGTTCATTACCGTCTTCATTTGTTCTGCATCACCGTGCTGAGGCTCATTAACGCCCCGTCACTGGGTGCTCGGTGCATAAGTAGAAGTGTGTTAAGAATCAATCACTCTGACCTTTATTCCTTGTTGGTGTTTTGTCATTTGTGGGCTGCTTGGCTTGTCACGTGAATTGCTCTCCAGCTGCCTAGTGTGGGGGATGCAGTTACCAGCCCCCAAATATTTCAGACATACACCAATGGCAATTTCAACAGACATTTTCTTTTCCACCCTGTCAACCTGGAATTGTTCCATTGGCAACTAATGAAATACCAGTGAGAAAAAAGAATTGACAAGGCATTGCTGTTGACAAAGGGGTTAACCTTTGAGGAAGATAAAAAAAGAGATACCCTTTAGGAAAAAAGAACTGCGGAAGTGCATCTTCCCTTCTCTTTAACTCTTTAGTCTATTGTCCTCATCCAGAAATCAAACCTTCTACACAGTTTTTTAAAGGAAAGCAGATTCAGCATTTTTAAGGATCCATTTGTATTCTGTAGCAGACAGCTTTTTGGTTTGTTCCCCTTCTGAAAACATACGAAGAAACAATACTGCAACATTTGTCAATACCAAAAAGTGGTAAGTGTATCCTTCCACGAGAAGACACACCAGGCATAAATAACGTGGATAGAAGCAAACAACTTTGGGAGGGTTTTCCACCATGCCCTCTCACCTCCTTGTCTTAGTCCTTCCTCTTCTGGTGGCCCCCAAGTCTAAGCCCTGGACCCTTTGTTGTTGCGTTCTGTCGCTCTTCTCCCTGGCTTACAGGAAACTGCCCAATAGTTTCAAAATTATCTTTTCCGTTAACTCCCATTCCTTCCTTTCCCCAATCTCAACTAGCATCTTTGAGAAAGGCTGTCTCCTTAGAGAGTTGGTGCACGAGTGTTGGTAAGTGCTAACACCTGGATGAGTGGCCTATCCCAGAGGACTTGTTTTCCAAATCTTTTCAGAGACATAATCAACCAGGATAATGAAGGTTTAAAATTAAAGCTTAACTCTTCATGGCTGGAATTCAGTCAGTGTGCATGTCCTCAGGGGAGGTGATTTGGGTCACTGGAAGCTTTCTTTGTGGCCCCAAATCACATCATCTGCACCACTACTCAAAATTCTGCCCCTGCTTCCGCCCTCATAGATGAGACAGATTCCATAGGTATTATACATCATAATTACAGACAGTAACATTTATAGTATGTCTCATAGTTCCCAACAAGGAAAGATTACTTTGTGTGATCCTCACCATTAAAGCCTGCACAGTCGAGAATTCCATCATCTCCATGCTCTATATCAGAGGTCAACAAACTTTTTCTGTAAAGGGCCAGAGAGCAAACACTTTGTGAGCCATATGGTCTCTGTTGCAACTACTCAACTCCGCCATTGCAGCGTGAAAGCAGCCAGAGGCAGGACGTAAACAAACGGGCAAAGCTCTGTGCAACAAACTTTGTTTCTAAAAACAGGCATTGGGCTGGATTTGCCAATCCCCACTCTAAATGAAGAAAACATGATTCAGAGAATTCAAGGGAACTACCTTAGAACACATACAGATAAGAAGCGAACCAACCCAGGACCTAAACCCAGTTCTCTCTGGCTCCAAATCCAGTGCTCGTTCACCACGCCGCACTGTGTTGGGGCCTGTGCTTCAGCACTTGGTAGAGTCAGGACTTTGGATCAAATCACCCACACTCTCCATCCTTCCCCCCTTATCCTCACGCACTTTTGTGAGGCAGCAGCTGGGGCTGCGGTACCGTCATTTTTACCCTGAGGCCATGGAAACACAGTGAAAGTAACCAATCCACAGGACTAAGCCGGGCACCCTTGACGCTATTAGCTCTCCCTAAAGAGGCTTATCAGCCACAGACAGCATAATTAGTGAAACTTGCATTGCATATTCGGTGAGATTCATCCTTTCCTTCCAGAAGCACATTATTGAGCCCTCCCTCCAGCACAGAATGGGGACGAGGCATCCTGGACACACCTCCCTGAGCATCCTCCTTCTAGTTCACAAGCAGAGCCGGACTGCACACCAGCATCACAGTGAAGGTTTGCAGGGCTCGAAGCTTTGGGAATCTGTGTTCCTGGGCTGTGCTGGAGCCATCCATTCCCAGCTGGGCACCGTGAGCACCTTCTCTGCGGGCCCTGCTCGCCTCTCGTCACCTCTCATCCCGAGCGCCTTCCCAGGAAGCTGGAGCACTGAGTGCCGGTCAGGTGTGAGGACATGTTTGGGCCACAGCTGGACTGGATGGGGCAGAGCCTTCGCTTCACTCCCCCCTTCTCCCATATGTCCTCCAGGGAACCTTCTCCGTCAGCCCGAGGTCCTTCTGCCCGCCTGCAATAGGAGGCAGAGCTGTCCAAGCAGCCCAGGTAGGCTCTCTTTGGCTACTTCGTATCCAAAGCTATTAATATATTATAGTGACAGCCTTGCTTTGCTTGTTTTCCACACTCACCTCTCAGGAGAACCTCATTGAGAAGTCCGTGTCATTTTGGCCAAGGACAGCATTTAGGGGTTCTTAGCATCTCTGAAAAATTGTCTTCTCGAGCATACCCCAGTCTAACCAAGCCTTCCTCAACATCTGGCGTAGTACCCAACATCTTTTTCCTTAAAAGAATCCCCTAAATCCAATTCATGACGTTCCTTCACCGTCCTGGAAACAGGAGCAGGAGGAAGATTGAGATCACGCTGAAGCACAACCCCAAACACAGCTTCCAGCAAACATGAGGGCTGGAATCTCACTTTCTCAAGGCATCCCCGATGGTTGCCTTTGCACCTTACTCCACTTGAAACATCTTTCGACCCCTCCCTAATTACATTGACTTATTTCATGGTACATCTTGTATACAGGGCTTTAGATGATAGATAGCAATTTGTTAATATCTTGTCACTGAGACGCAGGGACTGGAACTGTGGCCAGTGGCACGCAGCCATATCCTCTCTCCTCAATTGATTGTCATCATTCTTGCAAGATGGCCAAACCTCTCTAAACAGGGCAATCAATATGGTGCATTCAGCTGTAATTGTGGCTTAACTCCCTGTTCTTTGAAAAGTTAAGCCCTGTGATTTGCCTATAATTGGGCTTTCCAAAAAGTCATCCCTGCCTGCTCAAGGGGGAAATTAAGCAGCCAGACTGCCTGACTGTTCGCAGCCTGCTCCCTCCCTCCTCAGCGATTGACCTCCCTGAGTCACGTTGTCCCTCCCCAAACCTCTCATCTCTGGATCCCTGTTTGGATCTTGACAAGCAAGGCCAGCGGTTGATGGCAAAGCAGATAAACTAGAACATCTGAGCTTGGGAGTGGCCTCCATCCTCCATAATCTCCCACATCACCCTCGGCAATGGCTTTCCTGGGTTTCTTGTCTGAAATGTGTTCAGCTCATCGGTTCAAACCCTGAGCTAACACGCTGCCTCAGAAAGGCGAAGTCAAAACGAGCTGGAGATGTGCTCTTCCTGCGGGTGGGCCGTCTGCATTCGGGACACACGTGACCATATACTCTAGCTGGTTTCTCCCACCATGCTTAATTTGTCTTCAACTAGCTAAGGACAAGAAGAATGAATCAAAGGCCCTCTGGGCTGCTTTAGAATAAGACAGGCCTGCTTGAGGTAGAGTAAAACAAGGACCATCCCACTGCCTTTCCACAGGGCCTGAAATATTACAACAGCATTGGCAATAACTAGAGTAGGAATCGCAGGCATTTACTGAGCATGTGCTATGGGCCAGGTGTCTGTATGCATTATCTCATTCGATCCTCACCACAACCTGAGTATGTAGGGGGAGCAGAGAGGCACCATGGTGCAGTAGGGAAGTGCACAGACTGTGCAACCAGCTGATGGGGTATTGTATGGGTTTCCTAGGGTGCCATAACCCAGGACCATAGACTGGGCAGCTTAAACAACAGAAATTCATGTCTCGAAGTTCTGGAGGCTAGTTGTCTAAGATCAAGGTGTCAGCAGGGTTGGTTTCTTCTGAGGGTCATGAGGGAAGGATCTGTTCCAGGCCCTTCTCCTGGGCTTAAGAGATGGTGTAGCTTCACCTTGTATCTTCACAGCACTCCCTCTGTGCGCCTCTGGCCAAACTTCCTCTTCTTATTAGGACCCCAGTCATATCGGATTAGGGCCCACCCTAAGGACCTCTTTTTTGCTTAATGATCTCTTTAAAGACACTATCTTCAAACAGGGTCACATTCTGAAGTACTGGAGGCTTAGAAGGTCCACATGTGAATGTTCAGGGGAATAGGATTCAGCTCCTAACAGGTCGGGAGCACAGCTTGCTCTGAGCTACCTGCGTGGCTCTTATCCAGCCACGTACCTCTTGATGCCTTCATTCCTAACCCTCTGTGAGGTTGCTGTAAAAAAAATAACTGAGAAGATGTACCAAAAGTGCATAAAGTACCACCTGTCACACAGTCAGCCCTCAACAAACATTAGTCCATATTAGGTCTCATCCCCATTTTACAGCTGAGCAAACTGAGGCTTAAATAGGTTCAGTAGCTTGCTCGAGATCTCACAGCCAGTGACCAATAGGTACACCAGGGCCTGTAACATGTCTGCCTGTCCCAAAGACCAAACTCTCATCCATAATGCCATACTGCCTCCTTTTCCACAACATTTTATACTAAATAGAAGTCAATCTTGTGCCTAAATAGTAGTAAATATATATCATCCTTTCCATGAGAGAAACCCAACTCAATCTATTTCAGTTCTCCCCAGCAGCTCAAAGCTTGAAAGGAAAGCCCCCCAGCGTGCCTCTGGCATCTCAAGAGAGGAAGAACAAATCCTCTCCGGGTTGGTTGCCCACCTCTGTGAGCACACACCAGAAAGGACGTGGTCCTCTCCCCTTCCCAGGAGAGCAGCACTGGGGAGGAGGACCGGGCAGGGGGCCAGATGGGCCTTCGGACATCAGCTTTAGTCCTGCTTGCCATGTGGACGCATCTTTAAGCCCACCCATGGGTGTTCTAGCTAACACGCTGGGCACCATGCTTCTGGAATAGCTATTTTTGTTCTGTTTTAACCTATCAGGAAAAAAAGTCCTAAGCCCATAGTAAGTGCTAGGTAATTTACTGTGCAAATGAAGAGGTTTTTAATAAATAGAAGATCCATGTTCTTTAGAAACTTTGCTATTTGCTTGCTACTCCTCCCACTGCCCACCCCCAGCCCGCCATCCCCCCACCCCCACCAGCTCGCGCTAGGTGAACATGGGAGACGTGACTTTAATGAGTAAATGGAATGTATTTTCTTATGGATCTGAGTTTGGTCTCTACCAGAGCGAGCCCTCTGGAAGTTGTCTGATGTCGATGCTCTGTGTCCCTCTCGTTCATCTCTAGTTTAATTTGATTTCAGTTTCTTCCCCGTGTTGTGTCAGAACGGGGACAAGAGAGAAGCGGGAGGAGCAGAGGAGCCCCCAGCACTGTTTCTCAGCCCCAGCTGCTTACGAATCACCGGAAAGCTTTAAGAAACACTGAGCCTTCTTATGTGGAAGATAAGCAAACCCCTAGATACGGAGAACAGGCTGGTGGTCACCAGAGGGGAAGGGGGTGGGGGAG
This sequence comes from Equus asinus, assembly GCF_041296235.1. Lineage (NCBI taxonomy): Eukaryota > Metazoa > Chordata > Mammalia > Perissodactyla > Equidae > Equus > Equus asinus. Next base: position 7,651,269 of record NC_091804.1, on the reverse strand, counting down.
GGCCAAGGGGTAAAGGGGCCCATATATATGGTGACTGATGGAAACTAGACTTTTGGTGGTGAACACGATGCAGTCTATACAGAAGCCGAAATATAATGACTTACACCTGAAATTTATCCAATGTTATAACCCATGTGACCTTAATAAAATAATAAAATTTTAAAAAAAGAAAGAAAAAAAACACTGAGACCAGGGCCCACCCCCAGTGACTCATTTTGCAATCTCCCCCGGCGATTGTGCTGTGGGCCGGGCTTGGGAACCCCTGCCTCACTGGATCCATCACAGAACCAAAGGAGACAGATGTTGGAGCTTGGCTCCTCCCGAAGTTCTCAGGCCAAGATGCACAGCACACTCAACTGGGACCTCTTAAAAGTACACGCTGCTGAGCTGCACCCCAGCCCCGCAGGAGCAGGACAGCCTCATCAGGGTATCTGAGATCCGTAGTCTTTTTTTTTTTTAAAGATTTTATTTTTTCCTTTTTCTCCCCAAAGCCCCTCCGGTACATAGTTGTATATTCTTTGTTGTGGGTCCTTCTAGTTGTGGTATGTGGGACGCTGCCTCAGCGTGGTTTGATGAGCAGTGCCATGTCCACACCCAGGATTCGAACCAACGAAACACTGGGCCGCCTGCAGCAGAGCACGCGAACTTAACCACTCGGCCATGGGGCCAGCCCCATGAGATCCGTAGTTTTTTAAAGTTCCCCCCACTCTCACAAATTGTTTGTGAGCATGAGATTTGGTGCAAACTTTCTGGAGGGCATTTGGCAATAATTGCCCAATGCAAATTTAAAATCACTGAGTCCTCAACCCAGCAATCCTGCTGTTTATCATTTATCCTAATGACAGACTTGAAAAACATCACCAGTGTGTGTGTGAAGATATTCAGGGCAGCATTGAGTGGAACTACAAAACAACCACAAAATATGCAGCCAACCAGTACTCTTCAATAGGTGACAAGATAATTAAATTTGCTTTAACCACATGATGAAATAATATGCATCTGTTAAAGAGAATGAGAAAGTTTTCCTTAAGGACAATTTCTGTTAACATGACCCTTCTGTAGTAAATTTAAAAGAGATACTATCAGACATCATATCTGTATTACAATAGATAATATCTGTATTATGTATATATAATATATGCACTATACATAAATCTGCTAGTTATATATTTATATATCTATATGTAGATATTAAGCATGTGGATATTACATGTCAATATTTTAAATATGTGTATACATGTAAAACTCTCTTTTAAATTTACTTCATTGTATTAGTTTCCTATGTCTACCATAGCAAATGACCACCAACTTGGTGATTTCAAACAACTTCTACTGTCCCCCTCACGGTTCTGGAGGCCGGAAGTCCAAAATCAGCGTGTCTGCAGGGCTGCGCACCCCAGGGGCTGGGGGAGACCCCTCTCTTTCCTCCTCCAGATCCTGTTGGCTGTTGGCTGCATCACTCCAGTCTCTGCCCCCGTCTTCACATGGCCTTCTCCTCCTCTCTGTGTGTCCCTTAGAAGGACGCTTGTCATTGGACATGTGTCATTGGATTTAGGGACCACCCAGATAATCCAGAATGATCTCATCTCAAGATCCTTAACTTAATCCCATCTGCAAAGACCCTTTTTCCAAATAAAGTCACTTTCGCAGGTCCCAGGGACTAGGACGTGGACATATAATTGGGGGACATATGTATGTTGTGGACATACATTTTGGGGGGAATATTTGACCCACTACACTATAAAAGTATCATGCTAAACATATCGTTTATTAAAAAACTCCTTCTTTCTCTCTATATATGTATTAGTGCATACTTAGAAACATTTTCTGGAAAAACTCACAGGAAGTTATTCAAAGTGGTTTCCTTTGAGGAAGAGCTATTTGGGAGCAGGGATGGGGAGAGGAGAATAAAATGTTCCCTTTGCGTTATATAACTTTCCGTACTGCTTTAATTTTCTACCCATGACACGTGTTACCTTATTTTTTCTTTTTTTAATGTCAACAGGGATTTTCGAGAGGTGGAGGAGGAATTATGTTTTTTCTTTCCTACATCCCTGTTCTAAAATAACAGGTTTTAGTTAATTAAAGCAGCAGCTCACCCAGGTGCTTCTGATAGCCAGCCCAATTAAAGAATAAGTGAGCCAGTCTGACCCTGTCCTTCCAGAGAGAGAGACCGGAGGACAATGGCAGGGCAGGCCCGGGAGGGTGCCGGCTGAGGCAGTGGGCACCTCCCTGCCCTCGTCTTGGAGAGACACCTTCAGCACGGTGACGGCCATGAGTCCTCACATCTGCAGATCTCCTTACCAAGTGAGGATTCTACCTGGCTCCTCCCCACAACTCTGACTGGTGGAGCAGCCCTTTCACATAGGAAGAAAACGGACCTCCAAGACAGTGTCAACATTGGGGCAGACTGGAATCACCTGGAGGGTTCGAGAAAATGCAGATCCTGGCCCCACCCCCAAGAGTCTGATAGGTCCGGGTGTGGCCTGGGTGTGGCATCGTTAGAGCTCCCAGGGGATTTGATGTGCATTCCAGGAGGACAGCTGACCAGAGGACTGACAAAGGGAACTGACATTTGTGGACACCTACTATGTGCCAGGCACTGTGCTGGGTGTGTCACAGCAATTGACATTATTCGTTCCTTGAAACAGCCCTCAGAAGTAGTTAGTATTCCCATTTTAGGGATAAGGAAACAGAGTCTCAGAAAGGTCCCTACTATGCTCAAAGACACAGAGTAGCAGGGGCGGGTGCGGGTTGCAGTCCCACCTCTGTGGCGCCACAACCAGAGCTCCTGACTCCCCACCCAGGGCTCTTTCTACCGAACCTCATTGGTTCCATGGGTGACTCTCTCCCAGTTCACCTACTAGGGGTTCCAGTCCTGGGGTGGGGCAAACTGAGAGAAAGTCTACTTTGATTAACTACTCAAAAGTTTGCCATCAGAAAATCTGGAAAAGCAAAAACTATTATGCGTTAGCAATTCTAGAACGCACGTTTCTTTGCATGCCTCTTTCAACTGCTCTCAGCAAATGACAAGAGTGACAGAATTTTTATTGCCTAGGCCAGTGCCTCAGAATGCGCAGAATATGTATTGGCAGCCTGGAGGAAAATCCTGGAGACAATAGCGGAGCACTCTTTCACGAGAAATGCTGATCACCAACGTGCTTGATGGCACAGAGGACAATATTGTGTGAGGAGAACATAGACACGGACAGCTCTCAGTTACACTCCATATGTGAAGGACTTTAGGAACATCCCAACCAATTTGTTCTTACTAACATTTTCCCTTCTTTTGTTTGTTTTCAAAGTTGTATATGGTAGAGGAAATCTTTGCCAAATGAAATTATAAGAGTACTTTACATACAAAATTAAGTTTACAAATTAAAAATAGAAATACCATATGATCCAGCTATCCCACTACTGGGTATTTATCCAAAGAACATGAAATCAACAATATAAAGAGACTTACGCACCCCTCTGTTCATTGCAGCATTATTCACAATAGCCAAGATGTGGAAGCAACCCAAGCACCCATCAACTGATGAATGGATAAAGAACATGTGGTGTATAAATACAATGGAATACCACTCAGCCATAAAAAAAGACAAAACTGTCCCATTTGCAACAACATGGATAGTCCCTGAGGGTATTATGTTAAGTGAAATAAGCCTGACAGAGAAAGACAAACATCGTATAATTTCACTCATATGTGGAAGATAAATAAACACGTGGGTAAAGAGAGCAGATTAGAGGTTACCAGAGGGGAAGGGGGTGGGGGTGGGCAAAAGGGGTGAAGGGGCACATGTGTATGGTGACGGATAAAAACTAGACTATTGGGGGTGAGCACAATGCCATCTATACGGAAACTGATATATAATAACGTACACCTGAAATCACACAATGTTATAAACCAATATGATCTCCACAAAATAATTTTTAAAAAAACAGAAACAAAATAAAGTTTACAAATGAGAAGGAATCATTGTGACATAGTTTAATTCGTAGTGGTTGTATTAGTTTCCATAACAAAGTACCAAAACCTGGCAGGCTTAACACCATGAAAGTCTATTCTCTCAGGGGTCTCGGGGCCAGATGTCAGAAATCAAGGCGTGGGCAGGGCCACGCTCCCTCTGAAATCTCTGGGAGTGGGTCTTTCCTTGCCTCTCCCGGCTTCTTGTCCACCCAGGCGTTCCCTGGCTCGTATGAGCATAACTCCCGTCTCTGCCTCCTCCCCCTTCACGTGGCTTCACTCTGTGTGACTGTGCGTCTTTCTTTGGTGTTCTCTCTGTGAGTCTCTCTGTCTTCTTATGAGGACACCAGCCATATTGGATTAGGGGCCCACTCTACTGTAGTATGCCCTCATCTTAACTAATTACGTCTGCAGTGACCCTGTTGACACAAGTAATCAATAACCATTCTGTAGTAGAGAGTTTTATTCAAGTCAAACTGAAGACTATAGCCCAGGAGTGCAAAGTGTTCTGAAGCCGAGTGTTTTTCAGCACAGTTATACACCATTTCAGAAGCACGACAGAGGTACATTCTTTCAAGGCTTCAAGGAGATATTTTGTTCCAGATCAGCAGGTACACAGAGAGTCAACATGGCCTTGGTGCTATGGGAAAGGAGGCATTCAGTCGTATCTTTAAAGAGTGCTGGTGTCAAAGGAGGAGAGGCGTGAATTTTTTTATCTTCAAAGAGTTCATTCTTTACCATTAAAGCAGGTGTGCAATGCATGTTTGTCAGGCTATAACTCAGGCTGCTCTGGTTAAAATAAAATTCAGGCCAAATCAGGTTCAAACCAGAATGACTTCCCCATATACTTGAAAATTAAAATTTCTTATACCAACCCTATTCCCAAATGGGGTCACATTCTGAGGTACTGGAGGTTAGGACTTCAGTAAACCCCCTTTAGAGGGACACAATTCACCCCATAACAGTGGTAAATAAAATAATTTTTGATAGTACAGAAAATAATAGTGTGACACAATCAATGGCATGATAGATTCATAAACTTCAGTCTTTTCAGGAACATGTCAGTTTTGTGTTTTATGTTTCTTTTCTTGGGTCCACTTCAAGCCAAGATGCTCCTCACACCCTTTAGAGGCAGGTTTCCCATTTTGCTCCCTTTCTCTGGGCTCCTCCCTGCCCAGCACAGTAAATGCTAATTAGCAGCTGTTTAATTATCAGCCTAATGGGGAAGGGATCCGGCCCCGATCCTTAGAGAGTTACATCCATGGTTAAGCTGTCCCAGATACAGCAAGGTTAACTGTGTTCCATGATTAGGGAGAGGCAGTGTGGCTTGGTGGAAAGTTCACAGCATTTAGAATTAGTCAACCTGAGTGACTCTGCCATGTTCTCAACTGTCGGACAATGGCCCCTGAGTCTCTCTTTCCTCAGCTGTAACCATAGCCACTCTACAGTTTTGTTGAGAAGATTAAATGTAGTAAAACACCTCATTAACGTACCTTGTAAAATAGCATGCAGTGTGCAGGGATCACATCTGCCTCGTCCTGGTATGTCCCTTGTAGACGCACAACAACATTTGTTGACTGAAAAATTCTTACTTGAAGAAAGAACCTGGAAGAGGGAAGGAAGCAGGTAGAGTTGCTCGGGTATAATTTGTGCTGTGCACAGGTGCCAAATTAAGGTTAAAAGATGAACCAGAATTGTAGAATATCCTCCTGGTCATTACTAGAAAACAACACCCAGTAACAAACACTTCTGCTTTCTTATATTTTTTGTTTGTATAAATGTTTAGTTCAATGAACCAACTCAGGGGAGCATTATAAAACTAAATACTGAAGCTAACTCTGCATTCTTTTTTGAGAAGCCAAGAACCTACGGTTAAGCTGTATGCATGTCATTGGTGCCGGATCTAAGTGGTAAGGAAAGGCATTGTTATGTGAAAGGTTACAATTCAGAGGAGAAAGGAGAAAGAATAAAAGTGGCCTTTTATAATGTGAGGAAGGAATATGGATGCTAGGACCTAGCACTTCTCTGACATTAAGGGCTTTATCATACACAGAATTGTAACACTGAAATCTTCTCCAGAGGTCTTTAAAAAGAGTTTATAACGTCATCTCTCTGCTCATGGCAATTTCATTTATAATAGAAAACAATCCAAATGGCCAATAAGAAGGAAATCATTGGGTAAATTAGGGTACATTACTCTATGGAATATTTAGGTAGCCATAAACAATTAAAGAGAGATATGTAGCCACATATTACAATTTCTATGGTAGGATACTTAGTGAAGAAAGAATGCACAATTCTATCTACAGTATGATTACTATTACATAAAAATTAGGTTTAAATGCAAATTAGGATAGGACAAGAACTTAGAAAAATAAAAGCAATTGATGGTATCATATGGTATCATTGTCGGGGGGGGAACCTGTTCAGTTATTTGTGTGTAACAAGTAAAAATATGTGTCTTAAAGGTGTTCATCCCTCTTGGAATTGTAACTGTGATCTTCACTGAGGACACGAAGATAAACTGGCTCAGAAAGCCCTCTGCCGTCTTAGGATTCCTAATTTTCAGTAACACAAGATGCAAAATCACAGACACCTAAGTCATACTTTGGCACCTCTGAGTTGCAAGGAGGGGTGGTGTCCAGAGAATGCAGCATTCCAAAGCATTGCTGGTCTCCATTAAAACCTAATTTATGGAATTAAAAATTAATTTTATGGAAATGAATTTAAACAGTCTTTTCATTAGAATGCACTTGGTCTAATTGAGTTTGGAGTGATATTGTCATAGCCATGCCTGCACCGTTATTTAAAAAGATGAAATCTGATGGGAGTCTTCTTGTTCTTATGCTGCTGGGAAACAACCTACAGATGAGAGTTTTCAACCTTCCATGTGGAGGTTGCCCTTGCTTAGCAAAGGAAAGGCACCATTTCAACGGGGTCATTCATGGCAATGGATCCACTACAACGGGAGTCCCTCACTGGAGGCCAGTCAAGGCTTCCTGTTAGTGAGTAGAGCAGATAAAGGCCTTGCTGTGGCTTCAGAATGGGAAGATGAGATGGCCGAATTCAGGCTCTTTCTTTCCCCAAGTAAAGTGATGCTCTTATTTGAATACTTGCATCCACAGTAAAAGAAAGCTTTTCGGGGCCGACCCCATGGCAAAGTGGTTAAGTTCACACGCCCCGCCTTCGGGGGCCCAGGGTTTCACGGGTTCAGATCCTGCGTACGGACACAGCACCGCTCGTCAGGCCACGTTGAGGCAGCGTCCCACATGCCACAACTGGGAGGACCCACAACTAAAAGTACACAACTATGTACTAGGAGGATTGAGGGAGAAAAAGCAGGGGGAAAAGAAAAAAGAAGATTGGCAACAGTTGTGAGCTCAGGTGGCAATCTTTAAAAGAAAAAAAAGAAAGAAAGCTTTAAGAGGAGCACTTTGCGGCCCACTACAGGTTGAGAATTACATTTACTTCAACATTTTAAATGTTCTACATTAACGAATACACCCACGCACGGAGACACATATATAAATGTACATATATATTCTGTGGCAGCTGTGAGAATATGCCACGCAGACCTCTGACTTCAGGGAGAGCAATTGACCAAGGACCCCAGCTGCTGCTCTCTGAAATCTATCACTGTGTTGGCAACAGGCCACGCTTCCCATGGCTGCTCCAGCCAGTGACTGAGCATGGCGGGGGTACTCAGGCCGGCCTGGCCCTGGAAGACTCAAGGGTCCTCTGACAGCTGGCTCTGGATCCCCCACAGCCTTGCCAAACCTTCCTTGGACTATGGAGCAGTTGAGGACACTTTTGCCCAATCTCGTCACCCTCTCCCTTACAGAGTCAGACTTGCATCACAATTTCTTGCATTTCTCTCCTACTAAAATCCTTGCCCATTTAATCTCATCTTGGCATCTGCTTCTCAGAAGATATATGTATAATACACACACGTATACATAAGTATATGTGTATGTATATTTGAATCATAATTTATCTCCATTTGATGGACACCAGTTGTGTCCAGATTTTTGCCATTATAAAAATGCCTATCCATTCCGTTTGTCCAATTATTTTGCTATTGGTGGAGGGGATTTTTTTTTAAACTGTGCCACAATGAACATCTCTTGTTGGAATACGTAAGAACCCACAGAGCAAAGGCCACACCTGCCAGCTCTTTTCTACATGCATAGAGTCTCTGGTCGAGTTGATATTTTTCTGACAAATGAGCGCCAGGCCTTCTGTATCAGTGCAGAGCAAGGCAGTAGGGAACTTCTCTCTCACACTGCTCCTCCACATTCCAGGGCAGTAGCAAGGGGAAGGGTTTCAGCCACATCTGTGGTCTCTTCCTTCTTCCCTTCCTGCCATCGCTCTTGATTTGGATCCTCTTGTCTTCCTCTCGTCCCACATCAGAGTTCTTGAGTGCAAGCAACAGAAATTGATTCCGGATCACTTAAGCAAAAGAGAATTTGTTGGAAAGGTATGGAGAGCTCACCATCTATGGGAGGCCAAAGGATTAGTCTTGGGGGAACCCGAGGGCTGCGCTGTGGGAGCCATCGCAAGGATCTTTGCGGGGAGAGCCTCGTGAATGAAGCTCTAGACAAATAGCTTCCAAGGCTTCCTTCTGCCCTCACATCACTTTCCCAAGATTCAAATCCTGGGAGATAGATCCCCCGTGGAGGCACCTCTAAGGCAGAGGGAGCCTTCGGGTTCTTTACAGCAGATGGTCCCTCAATTTCACTCCCACCAGCACAGAACCCAGTAGACTCGAGGTAAACCCGCAAATACACTGGGAAGATTTGGGAAAAGGAGAAATTAATGTTGAGCAGCAAAATATAACAAGAAAAAATAAGTATCCAACATACACCATTTTATGCATTTGCATAGTCCTTGAGTTTGTAGCTGTTCAGAGACTGGGATGATAAATGAGTTATTGCCTAAGAGAAAGCAAGTTTCATGACTGGGACAACGTCTGGCCGCTGCCAGAAGCCTACTTGAGCTAATTCAGCTCCCAAGTTTCATTTCCATCCAAGGAGCTGGGGTTCTGTCTGACTGTCCAAAAATGAAGTGTTGTCATTGCAAGTGTTGTCATTGCAAGTACCATCCATCAATTTCTCTTCAAAGGTCCCTCAGTTACCTTCTAGAGCTTTGCTATGGACTTGCCGGCTCGCCAGGCAGGTTTTTTTGGTTGTTTGTTTTTGGCTGATTCCCAAATGTGATAGTGCAATACTGTCAACAAATGTACAGACTGGGAAGCCCTCCAGAAAAATGATGTATGCAATTTCTCTCTCTCTCTCTCCCTGAATCCACATCAATCTCCTTTCTTTAACAGAAGTGAGTGTCCCATTGCTTTGTTTTAATTCACTTAACAACCCTGACCACCTTATCTCCCTTGAGAGTACTTTTCTCCATCTAATGCTTATTTTAAGGACACTCACTTGGAGCCACCACCAAGGCCTGTTAGTTCAGTGCAAGCAGAAGTAAATGCTCTTGGAAAATAATCATAAAGCGACGGTGTACATGAGATGAACTTGGTTTCTGCTGAGAAAAAAACTCCTTATGTACAAATGAGATTTGAGTTCATGGAAACGAATTCCAGAAGGGGGGTGTTCAGGTTGATCTTCAGGTAATGTGCCAGTGTTGTCTTTCCAGGTAAAGATGGCCTTGCAACAGGAAGGATTCAACCGAAAAAAGCGAGGGTATAGAGACATCAATGAGATTGACATCAACATGAATGATCCTCTTTTTACAAAGCAATGGTATCTGGTAAGCATCTCTGTATTGTTCCTTATGTTTCTCATCTTGGGACTTCAGATAGAAGATGCGTTTCTATTTCCTCATTATTCTGTGGGATGTCAGCCGGCATCCAACCCAGTGAACCTCTCTGTCTCCTCTGATATGTATTGATTTTCCATCACCACCCATGCATCTCATTCTCTGATCTGTTTTCTTCCGGAACTGCTAAATAGCCCTGGGTCAAAGCAACTACCAAGAGCCGGTCAGATTCCCCTAGACTCTGAAAAAGCACTCCTGTGTGTGAGTGAAGACTTGCAAAAACATGTAAAAGCCAAGTCAAAGTTTTGGGAAGAGTAATCCAGAGGTCTCAATAGGCAGAGTCATGGGAGGAAATGATGAAACCACAGGCATAGGAGAAAGAATCCAGTGACTTCACAAGGCACAGGCAAGAGAGCTCAGAGACTGAAGTAACAAAAGTAGCATCTATAAGTGCTTCCTAAAATAATGGCAGGAAATCAATTCCATGGGGCTTAATTGCTACGGGATTCAAGGCACAGAAACCCAGTCTGTCTGATGAAGTGAATATTTTCTGGCTTAGCAACAGTCCTTCATGATCCCTTTGGATGGGCTGGGTTATGTTTAGAAGGGGCTCAGTGCCTCCAAACCAACCCGAACTGCAGGGCGTATTGAGGGGAAAAGAGTGACTAATTTATAGATGTGAGTGAAGCTTTACTTCATTTAAGATTAAAAGGTGGGGCCGGCCCAGTGGCGCAGCAGTTAAGTTTGCACATTCTACCTCGGCGGCCCGGGGTTCACCGGTTCGGATCCCTGGTGCCAACATGGCACCACTTGGCATGCCATGCTGTGGTAGGCATCCCACATATGAAGCAGAGGAAGATGGGCATGGATGTTAGCTCAGGGCCAGTCTTCCTCAGCAAAAAGAGGAGAATTGGCAGCAGTTCACTCAGGGCTAATCTTCCTCCAAAAAAAAAAACAAATTAAAAGGTGATAAGCAAGAAAGAAAACTAAATTACAGCCCTGTGGACTGCTGCTTTATAGGAATGCATCACAGCTTCCCTCTTGGGGCTTAAGAGTTGATTATGCCTTATGCCTTTTGGCGTGGAATTCTACAAATCCGATCTGGGTAACTGAATGAGTTCATGTATGTTTGTTCGGGTAGGCTAGATCTCTTACAATAACAAACAACCCCTAAATCACAGTGGTCTAACAAAATCAAAGCTGGTTTCCACTCATGCTGTATGTCTAAGACTTCACAACCCCTCAGGGACACAGGCTCCACCTCAGCTCCATCCAGACCCCTGTTTTCACGAGCTCCTCTACGAGACCAAGGGGCAACTCGCAAGCTGGCTCTTAAAGCTTCTGCTTGGATGTGACAAATGGCACATGAACTCACATTTTATTGGCCAAAACCAGTCACACGGGCATTCTAACTTCAAAAGGGGTGGAGAGGTGTAATCTTAACACATGTCTGGAAGGAGAACAGCAGTCCTTTTCATAAAGAGCACTAATGGCATTCACACAATGTTTTAGCAATACGATAACAGCCAACGATCACTGTGGGCTTCTGCCAGGACAAGCTCTGACTTCACCAATTTTTTACAATTCATTTTTGAGAAAATCTGCATAGGACAAAGATGCATAAAAGAGGGTAGTGAACATATATTTATATGGAATTTTTCACTGTTTTTCTTTCTTTTTTGAATTTATTTTAGGGAAGAGGCTTTTTTTTTTTTTGCATTAGAGCATGCACTAAAGGCAAGCCAGCTATCTTTAATTCAGTTAAGCAAATGTTTTTAAGCAAGACTTGGTGTGGTGGTACTGAAATTACAAAGGTAAATAGGACATGCTCCCTCTTGCAAAGGATTTGTTATTTAGTGAGGAACTCACATTCAAATAAGAATAATCCAAGACAATATGTGATAAATTCAAATCTGAGGTCTAGATAGAGAGCTGTGGGAGCAAGCATTTAATTCTAAATCGGGGAGGGTTTCTTGCCATGACAGCGCTAAGGGTTTCTAGTCACAAGAGATGGGGGTATTGAAATCATGTTTGCATATTTAGGCAACAGGAAACATCAGTTGGGTATATCAAAAAATGGAGGGAGGAGGCTAGAAGAGGTGAGTGGGGAAACCCCCAAAAGTACTGTTTCCCGGAAGAAGTGGCCTTTGAGCTGGCCCTGGAATGGCAGGTGGCTGCACAGTTTGTCAAACCAACATTTACACAAATGCTTTACTACCCCAAACTAATAAGATTCTCTGCTTTGGAATTCCTGAACCAGATCAATACCGGGCAAGCTGATGGCACTCCTGGCCTTGATTTGAACGTGGCAGAAGCCTGGGAGCTGGGGTACACAGGGAAAGGTGTCACCATTGGAATTATGGACGATGGTGAGTATTTCAAAGCCTTTACATCATTTGGAAGCAAGTATGTCTTCGCATGCCTTTGGAATAGAAAAGATTCGTTGTTTTGGAGATGCTAATCAGAGGCAGAATAGCCAACTGCTGGGCCCAATCACCATCTATACTATGGCAAAATCCTCACCTTCCTCCAGATTAGGGGGCCTCGAACTTGAGGATGCCCTTAACAAATATTTAGTAAATTAAAAAACTTTAAAAATGGACAAATGAAAGCTGACCATCACTGAACCGTGAATTCTCATTGGGTGAATGCTTATACCTCACCTGGAAACATCTTCTAAACCTGTTTGTATCTACCATCTATTTCTCTAGATCCACACGGTCCAGTGGAGTAGCCACTAGCCATCTGTGGCTATTTACATTTAATTTTAATTGGTTAAAGCTAAATACAATTGAAGATTCAATTCCTCAATCACACTAGCTTCACTGCACATTCTCAAGAGCCACATGCGGCTAACAGTTGATGAGATTCAATCCAGCTCCATTTCCATCATCACAGAAAGTTCTATCAGACAGTGTGGCTCTAGATCCACGAAATAGATTTTTAGCAGAATTGGGATTTGGAGATTTTTTTACGTTATTGCTACTTTCAGAATGAACACTTGTAAAGCAGACTTTAATAACATTTTACTACACACGCCGCCTATGATACGTTATTCTATCCCGTATGCCTGCCAGATAAAGATTTAGCAGAGCTTTATTTTCTGTAGTTCGTGATATGAAAATCAATGAGTTTGATGAATTGCTGTTTTTCTAACTACACTTGTCATTGGCTCTGCCAAGATTCTGGAGAATCTCTGCCCTGTTGTCATCTCACTGGAGATGCACTGTCGCTCTTCATCAGCCGTCTGGTCCTCCAGTGGAAGCTCTGCTGAGCAGTCTTGGTCCAATGACATGTAAAGTCTACACAGAGATGAAACAATGGAGCCTTTTCCTTCTGAAGATCTTCAAAGAACACTCTGTGCTCTAAAGCAAGCCTTTGAAGCAGCATTGATGGGGAAACAAGGGAGCCAGCATGCTTAAAATCGGCCCTGTCTTTGTGTGGGCTCATTAACTATCAACAGGTAAACAGTGCCTCTGTGTTTCCTGATGTGTGAGACATTTTGAAGTGGAGGTGAAAGCTTTCTCCAGTGGCCGAGGGCTTTCACAAGAAGAAAGGAGCTCTGCCTAAGAGTGTGCGTGTGCACGGATGTCAGGAGCTTAGAACTGTTTCTTCCTTCCTAATGCTCTGGTTTAGAAAGCACAGTGGCTGAGGTGGGCTCACCCAGGAGACAGAGGCATCTGGGTTTGGGGGAACCTGCCCCGGCTGTATTGTAGTCACCATTTCACGCAGCATCTGGGGGATCAGAGAAGCGCCCTGAAAGTGGCACTGCAGTGGCCAGACAGGCACCGTGCGCTTATGAAACCTCCAACAGCCCAGTGATGTCCACGTCAGCACTCTTCAACTGCAGCCCCCTTGACTGGCCGCTCATAATCCCTTCCAAATACAGCAAAGGAGAGGACCACTGCTGACTCTGTCCTCCTTTCCTGGCTTGAGAAGCCGAGGCCTTTAGAAAGTCGCAGAGGAATTTCTTGTCTGATGTTATTTCTTGTGCTAATTTGGCGGCCTTTGGGATCCCAGAAAAGCGAACTCTCCGCCCCCCAATTAAAACTTCTAACTTCTTCTCTGTTTTGGTCATCTGCTGCTACAGAATGAACCGGCCCACAATTGAGTGGCTTGAAACAATCCCTGTTGTTATTATCTCTCACATTTCTGTGGTTGACCAGCCTCAGCTGGACAGTTCTACTACTGGTCTCTCTGGGGTCTGTCATGCAGTTGGAGTCAGAAGGCAGCTGGGACTGGTGTTAACTGGAGGTCTGCATCAGTGCTGAAATCGCTCAGCCTCCCTCCTGCACCGTGTGGTCCCAGGGCCTCTCCTCTTCTTGTGGTCTCTCCTGCAAGGGAGCTGTGTTTCTCACAGATGGCTGGGGGCTCCCAAGAACAGGAGTTCTGAGAGACGAGGAGCAGAAGCTGTCAGTCGTCTTACAGGCTGGACCTGGAATGGGCAAGTGTCACTCTGCCGCGTCTGTTGGATACAGTCTCAGGGCCAGTGCAGACTCCAGGGGAGGGGAAATAGATTCCGCCTCCTGGTACAGAGAGAAACAAAGTATTTGTGGCTATCTTTAATTCACCATGTGCTTATTCAGTATGATAACTGAAGAAAAGAAGAATGCCAAGCTATTCTCCAAATCCACTGTTGAATAGTATGATGAGCACATTTGGGATGAGAGCAGCCTCCCACTCAACAAGGACAAGCTCGCCGTGTAATTGGGCATCTCCGCCCCAACACCCAGAAAGCAGAAGCAGTGATGGTGAGGCTGGGAGCTTCCATGCTGCATTTTCTCTCCTAACGGCTTGGATGTGTGAATGGCCTGGAATGGCCAGATATCTCTCAGCAAGATATCATTGCGAAACAAGGTTAAAGACAGACACTGATGCTGACCATGGAACCAAACAGCAAAAATAAATCTAACATTTCATAATCATTGGCTCTCTATATTTTGGCCTGTATGGCAAATATTTGATTATCTGCATGTGAAAGGTTTAATTTGTAGACAGCACGGTTTAATAGCTGTTCACCCCTCTCTGGTTGCCCAATGCAAAACTCAGCCATCATCCCCTCTGCTGGATCCCAAGACATGATGGATACTCAATAAATATCTGCTGCCTTCACTTAGGTGCAACTTAATGTCGTTTCCATACACTACACATCACTGAGAGATGTTCAACACATCACGGTTAGCTGTTGCCCAGAGAGGCAGAAAGCATTTCTTAGGGATCTGCTCTGACATCTTGGGCAGATGACATCAAGAACCCCACTTAATAACGACAGTTCATCCCTTTTGTTGTAATGGACTTGTTTGGTGTTGGGAACTTGACCCGGGAAATGAGATGTAACCAAATAAGCCACGGGGATGGACAGGAGTCACCCAGCCCAGGCGTGATTCAGGGCAGGTGGCTGGCGACCATGTCAAAGATGGTCAGGGAAGGCACGGACAAAGCCTTTGGCTATCAGATGAAGCCAAGGAAGCAAGAGTGAAGGCCAGTGAGACAGGGTCAAAGAGAGCTTCAAGCTGAAATAACTGTAAAAACTAGCATTTATTGTGTATTTGCTATGTGCTAGGCACCACTTAGCATTTTTGAAACATTCACAATTATTCTCTAAGGTCAGTGTTATTATTACCCATATCTTGCAGATGAAGCAACTGAGCCTAAGTGAGGCAAGAAACTGCCCGGCCCCATGGCCCAGTGTTTAAGTTCGTGTGCTCTGCTTTGGTAGCCCCAGGTTTTGCTCATTCAGATCCTGGGTGCAGACCTACACACCACTCATCAAGCCATGCTGTGGTGGCATCCCACATAGAAAAACTAGAATGACCTACAACTAGTATATACAACTATGTACTGGGGCTTTGGGGAGAAAAAAAAAAAAGAGAAAGATTAGCAACGGATGTTAGCTCAGGGCCAATCTCTTCACCAAAAAAAAAAGAAAAAAAGAAACTGCCCAGAGTCTCACAATTAATCCTAACCACCATCTTCAGTGCTAGAAACCCGCCCCTTGGCTCTGCCTCCATGGTGGGACTTTGTGAATGGGGCCTTATCCTTGTAAGTGGAGGTCCAAGCTCAAGGACCAAACCATTGCCCCCATCATTCCAAGAGATTTAAAACTCTGTATCACATAGAAAAGTAAGGTTTTCTCTCCTAACTTAGGCTTCACAGGCCTCAGAAGGTCCAGCAGGACACCTGTTCCGGTTATTATTGCTGTGTAACAAATGACTCCAACACTTAGCAGCTTAGAGTCACTGTTCATTTCACTCAGGATTTTGCCATACTAATTCAGGAGGAGTCTGTCAGGCAGTTCTCACTCGAGGTCTCTCATGCAGCTGAGGTCAGATGTTGGCCAGGCTGCGGTCATCTGAAGGTTTAACTGGGCTGGATGCCAGCCAGGGGGTGGCAGTTGATGCTGGCTGCTGCCAGAGGTCACCTGAGGTGGCCAAACAGAACACCTACACTTGGGCTTCTTATATGGTAGCTGGCTTCCTCCAGAGCAAGTGTGCAAAAGCAACAGGTAGAAGTTGCCGGACCTTTTCTGACCTAGCCTGAGAAGTCATGCAAAGGCATTCCACTGCATCCTATTGGTAGAAGAAGTCACACCCCACTCAGATTTAAGAGGAGAGAATAGGCCTACCTCCAAAGAGGGGTATGGCATTGTCACATTGTAGAAGACCATATGGGATGGGAGAGATCGAACCACCATCTTTGAAAAATACAATTTGTCCATTGAGGCCTATTCCTCATCAACATATAAGTCCATGGGGGCTGATGCAAGGGGCTAACTCTCTGGGGACAATGGAAGGAGTGGGGCTTAGGACCAGAGTCTAGAGATGTTATGCATCTCAAGTGAACTATTAACATTCTAACTGGAGTCATGTACATGGAACTCCTTGCTAATTCCCTGAAGTCTCCAGAACTATCTGGGCTTCTTGAGAATTTGGACTATTGTGGATTAGACTTTCAAACAAATGACAGAATACTAACGGCTTGTGAACAAAAATATAAGCAAATATTTGTCATTTGTATACCACATCGCATTGTGATTGGCTGGTGATGATCCCTTTGCAGGCTGTGAGCTATAGACTGTTGCTCAGCTCAGTTCTGTGTCCGAATCATCTGTGTTTTCCGGGACCCAACTGTGCCTGGCATTCATTGCTGAAAAGAAATGAATGCCTGAAAGATAAGGATGAACACATTACTAATACAAGAATTGAAAGATAAATAAGCTGATTCAGAAGATGTATTCAGCCCCTTCCATCTCAAAAGATAATCAAATATACAAAAACATTAAAATACTATTTAATTACCAGGTTATTATTTTCATGCTTTAGTTCGTTACTCTTTTTCCTGAATCATGCCTGTCATCCTTCACAATTCCGTCAGTGATCTTTTCTTTCTCAGACCAAAGTCTGTGTCTGTTCTAACCTCACATTTAGTCTTCCCCTTAACCTAATTAAAGATCTTTTATTTTAATTAAGCTAAATTTATCTTATTTTAATTCTAATTTCCTTCTGGTCTCAAATTATCTCTTTGCTTCAATATTTTCCCTTCACAGAGAAGAGACTACTATTTCTCAGAAAATTTCTCTCCTAAACATCTTGTGCTCTCAGAACATGGAGTCATGTTTTAAACATTAACTCCTTGTTAGAAAAAAACATTCTCTGTGTGTGTGTGTCTTTTTAAACTTATCTATATGTTACAAAGTTTTTAGCTCAACAATGAGCTCACAAAATTTAACCAATTTCAACAAATATAAACAATTTAATTTCAACACAACATTCTAAAAACCAAGTCGATTTTTGAAAAATGTTTCTGCTCTTCTGCATTATCCACATAACTCTAGCGATGTGACAGATGATAGCCCTGATGAGGATGGTAAGAAATATAATTTATCAAGTGTTTGCTACAAGCTGAACACTTTCAATGAGTTGGCTCTAATCTTGAAAATTTCCTTGCAAGGTAAATAATATTCCCATTTCAAAGATGAGGAAACCGAGGGTCAGAGAGATTATGTCACTTGGCCAAAGCCACACAGATATTACAGTGTCTCAGCCTAGAATAGACCTGGATCTGTTGGTCTCGTAGCCTGTGCTCGTCCTCAACCCCACCCCGCAGGCTATGTCGACCAGCTCCGAATCAGGGTCCAGAACAAGGGCCGCAGCCTTTGAAAACATTCGTCTTTAAATCTTCTGGCGGCCCCTTCCTTCTGCTGTCGTTGGGAGGGTGGGAGGAGGAGGATGCTGGCGTGGAGGAAGTGCCTGGCTGTATTCTCCCAAGCTCTCGAAAGTGGCCGTGATAACAGTGAATGCTTCACATGTCAAAATATCACCAGCAAAATGTTACATGCATTCTATAGAACAGGGACTCTGAGTCCAGAAATTACTGGTATCACCAGAAAAAACAAAGGAAAATTTCCTTTTCGAAATGTACGGCCCGATACTAGTTCCTTTTTGCAGGGCAAAGCTGTAACTGCGGCCTGGCCTCAGTAGGCACGCAGGGAAGATGCCAGCTATGAGGCGGACTTAATGATACCTCCAGCTTTTAAATATTGCAACCCAGTAGAGTTATTAAATGCCCCTGGGCTAAGCACACCGCACTGTTCTCACCCCTCCCTGCCCCAGGTGGGAAGAAACCATGCACAGAGAGGCCAAGCACCTTGACTGAAGTCGTGCAGCCAGAGGGCGGCATGGTTGGGATTCAAACTCCAGTCTTTGACCTCAAAACCTACGCTGGTAACCGTTAACGCCAGGCAGCGCAGAAACAAAGTTCTCGGAGGGCTGGATGCGCAGGTGTAACTGCCATGAGGATTATGTGGTTCTGCAGACCTGGATGAGAGCTTTTCAACTAGCCCTTGAAGTCCCATGGTGCTTTCTGAGGGCCACATGTCTGACGGAACCCCTCAGTGCTCACAGACCTTAATTCTTTTATTGCGATGGCTACTGGGCAATGAGACAGGCCACATCCAGGAGACAGCTCAGGACTCCTGCCGGGGGGACCTGGGTCTCAGGCTTCCTGGAGAAACAAGCATCAACTTCCACCCAGACACCTCACAGGAAACCGTTCGCCCTTTGCCTAATTGCTTTTCTCGCTGAGCTGTATTCCTCTGATTATTTCCATGCCAGACAATGCTCTCCTAATCCACCGCTGTCCGTGCTCTGTTAAATAATCATTGCTTTTCCTCCCCAGGGCCAGTTTCATTTCAGAAGAAATGCCAGTTGATGCTTTAGAAATGTCAGGATTTCCACAAATCTCTTAGATCACTGCTCTGATGAGCCATCCATCTGGCAGCCACTAAGCCCCTTAGGGTTGACATTTATGTCAGAAGAGTTATCCTGGGGTCCCAGGCTCTAATTGGCTTCACTCCTCTGACGCATCTGGTGACAGCTGTCTCTCCTCTTGGGCGGTACAGCCCACCCTCACTGGGGAATGGAAATGCAAGTCTGGAGCCCCGGGCAGAGGTGTGCATCCCACCCAAGTCTCCCTGCGCCAGCCCCATGAGGAGCTGCTTTTTGAGCAGCTTTCCTGAGGATACAGTGGCAGGTGTTAACTTTTTGTTCCTATGCTGTTGTCTTTTCACAGGGATTGACTACCTCCACCCGGACCTGGCCTCAAACTACGTAAGTACAAGCCAACCTGTGTGGGGACACACGTGTGTCTTAAGTGCTCTTTCTTGTGTCTGTCATTACTAGAAACACACATGTGGGCACACGTGCATACATGCACATGGGACGTGCACACAGGAACACATGCACACGCACACACACCCACACCAGAACTCCCTATCTTGTTGGAGCCACAGCTCAGGTTACGGGCAGAATGACAACACGTGGGGCCCGGCAGCAGGCAAAGGTGGTGACTCTGAGAAAGGAAGAAGGCAAGTGGAGGTTCTGAAGGAACAGAGTGCTGAGGAAAAAGGAACAGAGAGGGGAGGAGAAGAGAGAGGCTTGGTGAGGCTTAAAGTCAACTCCAACAGAGGATGTTGAACAGAAGGGTGGAAACGAGTCCTTTGGGTTCCTGCTGGATGAGACCGATGGCAAACAGCCGAAAAATGCAGCAACTCGCACTGCAACCTTAGCTTTATGAGAGCAAGAACGTCGCTTTTCTTAATCATTTTTGTGCTCATGAGCACTCCATGCCAACCTTCGCCCACGACACTGAGCTCAGCATCTAGGACCCACTGACAAGTGAGAAAGATTACCAGAGGATCTCAGTGAACCACGCCCTCTGACTTTTGACCCAGCCAGTCCTGCCACTTTCCTGATAAAATTTACACACCCTTTAAACATAAGGGATCACTTTATTTTAACCCCAGAGAGTACGCTAGTCAAGCGTTGGTGTGTTCACTTAAAATTATCTAAACCTTTACTAAGCTATACTTCTCCTGTAAGGGCCAGGTCTAAGTATTTTTTAAAATTTTATTTTAGTAGCTGAAGAGACTCATATTAAGGAGAAATATGGACTTAGAGAAAAGATGGTTAGCAAAAGCATTTTGGGGTCAACATTCTGGGTCATTCATCCCGAAAGGTGTGTGTGTCTACATTGCAAAGAGGGAATGGAGATTTTCCGCGTGTTCAGTGCATTGGGCGTCAGGAAACGAACGTTTCTATTTACTGCCTAGGTCTTATAAATCTAGAAGCATATACTTTGGGCTGAGCATCTTTTTTAATAATAATAATAATAGGTTAAGTGAATCATAGGTACAGTCCAGCCAACGTGCCCCCAAAGAGAAATGACAGAAATTCACCCAAAGCCCTGCTCCCGGAGACGAGAACCCACTCCGGTAGATAAGACAGCAAAGAACTGCCTGCGGGTTGTAGGTTGCACCTCAGCATGGTCTGCAGAATCTAAGGAAACAATTTTCTCCTCCCGTGACCGCCTCCCCATGGCAAGCCCACTGTCTGCCCATCTGCTCCTTCTGCCTCCATAAAGGGACTGCCCCACAAAAGGCCTGCCACTTTCCCCACTGCCCTCCCTTTCTCTGCCTCCCCAAGAACCGCAGGGCCCTGGAGAGTTCTCCAAAGCACAGAATCAGATACGCAAGTATTACATTTTCTCCAGGACTCTCATACCCAGAGGCCTTTCCTTACAAAGAAAGGGCAGGGACAGTAGACTGCAGGGGTGATCCCCTCCACTTTATACGTTATGGACATTTTTAAATTATTAAATATTCTTCAAAACATGATTATAAGGACTATTATAGTATTGCCTCATGCTGTAATTTATTTAAACTTTTCAAATCCCCAAATGTTGGACAACTAGTTTGCTTCCAATGAGTATCTCACTCTGAGAATGATAGACAGTGACAAGGGTGGCAGAGGGGCTCCAAACCATAACTTGCTAAGCAGAGCTGAGAGAACCAGGAAAAAACAACTTAGGAGGCACATTAAATATGTTTTCAAATACTTGGAGTTCTCCATGTGGGATAAGGCCTTCAACTTGTTCAGTAATTTCTCCCAAGAAAATTCCCACCAATGGGTGACAACTGTGGGAAACATATGTTAGTTCAGTTAAAGGAAGAACTGTCTAGTGATGAAGGTTAATTAAAAAAAAGAAAAAAGGAATTAGCTCTCCCAGGAAGTAATGAGTTCTCCATATCTGAAAATGTTCAAGAAGAGGGTTGACAGCCATTTGGCAAGGATGCTGTCGAGAAGATGACAATGTCTCCACTAAACTTAAACTAGGGGACATGTAAGAATTGAGCAGAAAATGTGAGTTCTGTGCAAAACGGCTCGTTTTGACAACTTCCATCCAGAGGAAGGTTCAAATCTTTAGCATTTATCAAACACTTGGAACCTTACAAAGAAATTGTATCTAATTACACATGGCTGTGAGAAGTTTCCATGTCTTTGGTGGAGGTAAGAAAACTGAACATGCAAATATCTTATCCGTAACTCCTCCGCAAGAACATGAACCGACTGGTTCTCGCTGGTCACCGTGTCTCTCTCACCCCCTGTCGAGTTGAGAGTGACAACTTTGAAGCTACTAACCAAATTTATCTTCTTTATTTTTAATTAAAAATTTTACACTATAATTAACAGAATGAGGATGGCAAGTGGTGTAGACCCGCCCGGGAGAGCAATGAAATCAGCGAACGGTGACAAACTCGAAAATTGTTTGAGCAAAAGATTAACAGGCCGCTTCACACCTTGTTAGGTGACTTAATGGCTTGGATGGGATGAGCTCGCCCAGAGCCCTTCCAAGCAAGTGTATTTGGGAAGTTTTGGTTTGCGTTTCCCCCAGAAGCAGACCCTCAGGCCAGGGTTTGTGTGCGGGCAGTTTATTTGGGAGGTGATCCCGGAAAGCAGAGGTAGAGGAGGGTAGAATGAGACATGGAAGGGAAGGCAGCCAATAAATGGTGCATTTCAAACAAGTTGCCACGGTGAGCAGCTGGAACTGAATCCCACTGGGAAATCTGGGGGACGGTGTAGAAAGTGTGGGCCACAGTCATTCCACCCAGGATGCGATACCCGAGAAACGCAACTTCTGTCAGTCACCCGGTGAGGGCTGGTCCCAGGACTCCTCACCATTCCAGCACCTCCTACCTTCCCACAGTCCCGGAGGAAGCCTTCGGCAAAGGAATGTGGGTATCTGCAGCTGGAGCTTTCCAGGGACACAAGAGTGACAGGCCAAAGCCTGCCAGGGCCGGATGCCGGCAACAATTGCCACAGAGAGAATGACCTGGAAATTTATTAAAGGTTAAAATACACAGAAATGTGCAGTATTGAGGAAACTCCTTCTTGCTGCTGATTAATTTCAGTGAGAAGTGAAAACTCTATCAGAGGTTCTAAGACAAATAGGACAAAAATCTCTTCATAATCAAACCAGGCAAAACATTTCCCAGGGCAGAATTGTTTTCAAAGCTTGCTTATTCCCTAATATTAAAAGAGAAGACTCGGAGTACGCTGGTAGTCGGTGTCCTATTTAAACTGAGAATTAAACTCCTTTGAAAACTGCAAATCAATATATAAATGTAAGTCGTTAGTGTTAATTTAATTCAACAAATCTACATTGAATCTATTGAGTGTTAGGAGCAAAGGATAATATAGCCACTTTTTTATTATTATTCTATTGTTCTGTGACTCATTTAATCGGGGAGATGCAGTCCCACTGGTAAATACTCACTATTCCGAATAATTAAAATGCTCCTTTTTCCATCCCAATAGTAATAAAGTGAACTAGTAATAAAAAGACATTATTTTAGACCAAATCAAAATCAGAGTTCCGTTACCCCGTGCTGTCTGTGCAAACCGCCTGGATACCCGCTCTAACTCAATCGGGTCGCTGTGTTCCGGGCCTGCTATGTGCAAGCCCCCAAGGAAGGGAGAAACCGGACACAGGTGTTCTCCAGAGGAGCCTGAGGGCGGTGGGGACGCAGGTGTGGGACGCAGGTGTGGGACGCGGCTTACAGGGGAGGGCCGGGCAGCAGGGAGGTTGTTCGTGTCTGTACTGTGTGGCCTCCGTCCAGCGACAATCATGGGCCTGCATTCACATTCCAGTCAGTGGAGTAGAGGGAGATTTCTCTAAGAACGTGCCGCGGGTGACTGGGGCGGCAGCTTTCAGAGTGTGGGCGCCGCGGGTGGAGCAGAGCATCTCCTGCTTTGCTCCAAACGCCTGCTTTGCTGAAGCTATGGAGGTGAAGGCATCGGTGGTGGCTTTACAAAGTCCAAGGAGAGTCTCCTCGCTGTGGGCTGGGGTTTTCTCAGAGGCAGACCTGAGCCTAGGACTTAAAGACAAGTAGCTTATTTGCGAGGAGCTCCCAGGAAGCACCAGCCAGGGAGAAGGGAAGTGACATCACAAGGGAAAGCAATCGAGAAAGGGTTGTTACGAAGCCAATTACCTCTGAGGGAGATGGGACTCAATCTCACCGTGGAACTCTAGGAAGTTGTGTAGACGGAGTCAGCCTCAGAGTTACCCACCAACTCTTATCAGTCACTGGTTGAAGGCTGCACCCAAGGAGTGGGGAAAGGTAGGGATGCGGGGGGCTTAGCTCCCCGGCTCTTCTGGCCTGCCCGCCATACAAGCAGAATAGGGGCAGCGGATGCAGAGCCTTCCAAACTGCCAAGAGCTGCCGGTGCTGACAGTTGGCAATTGGCCAGCATGCAGGGACAAGATTCTAACAGTGTGACAACAGTGGAGACTGAGTCAAACCTCAGGGTGACTCCTGGCCTCCCAGCTCACGGTTGTGCAGCCTTAGACTAAACTATTAACCCTCTTCGAGCTTTAAGTTCCTCACTTGTGAAATAGGCAAAATGAATATCAGGTTTGCTGTGAGGCATCATTGAGATACTAGGTTCATAGGGTCTGCCAGATAACAGATGTTCAATAAACATTCATTTCCTTCTCAAAAGAGTTGAATCTACAACTCTGATGGAGCGGAAGCGGGAGCACGCCTCAAGACACATGCGCAATTGCTCAGCGTCCTCCCCAGGAAGCTCAGGGTGAGCAAAAGAGAAAAAACCCGCCTCATGCAGACTAAGTGTGAGATTGAGGCTAGGAAAGCAGAGGCTAAAAAGCAGAGGTTACCAAAATAAATCTCAAAGATTTGTTGGAAAAATAAAATTTGATTTTATTTGAAAAATAAAAGACATTCAAAAAAGAACATCCAAGCAAATAGAAGACACAGAGAGAAGACCTGTTGCTCCTGGCCAGGGATGTGATGAAGAAGGATGCCCCAGAGAAAGCAGAATTTCTGACCCACTCTTCTCCATCACAGATCTTTCAACTAAAAGGATATTCATAGATATTCACAAGGGAGGCCTCATCCTCAAGATAGGTAAAGGGATGGTACAACAGCAATTTTTCCAAATAAGGTTTTCTCCAGGCCAGGGAAATTACATCTCCTGCTGTAGTGATCACAGAGTGGGGCACAGGCTTCTGCCCTGAAGGCGGGAAGGATGGGCCGCTTCTTGTACTAGGGCCTCCATCCTTCAGCTTGGAAACTCTGGGTCTCCCTCTGAGCAGCTCCACGATCCTGTGCTGAGAATCTGTGCAGATTCACAAGCTCTTCCTTGAGTTTTTCCACGAATTCTTGAGTGCGGCGAATGTGGAAGATTGCATTGACTTTAACTCTTCACCCTTCCACAGACCTACAGCTTCTGCCATGGGGCTTTGCAGAATCTCCCTCTAAAAGGGTGAAGCATATTTCCACCTCTTGACTTTGGGTTGGGCCTTATGACTTGTTCAAAGCGATAGAATCATATGGAAGTATGAGTGTGCCAGTTCAGAGGACTTAAGAGGCCTGTGTGTTCCCACGTGCCCTCCTATGCCTCTGCCATCACCATTACAGCATACCCAGGACAGCCCACTGGACCGAGGAGGAGGATGAGAGACGCACAGAGAAGAGCCACCCCAGCTGCCATAGCCTGAAGCACAGCCACCAGGTCGACCTGCAGAACTGCAGTAAGAAGCAGAGCCCCACCAAGATCAGCTGAACCCCAGGCAACCCCCAGAAACAAGCAAGCCCAGCCAAGTCCGGCAGAGCTGCCCAGCTGAGCCCACCCTAGACCCCGTAACTCCCAGCTGAACGGCAGACCTAGTGAGTTTCTCCTATCACACGTAAGTGATATAAGTCTTATTGTTATTTGCTGCTGACATTTTATGGTTGCTCTTGCTCAGCAGCTGTTACAGTTACCCATATTAGACCCCCTCCTTGGGGGTCTAATCTAACTGATGCCCACCCTCCCTTGCCTAAGGAGAATATAGATTTCTCGGGCCCTGCCCTCGACCTACTGAATCAAAATCTTTAAAGATAGACTTCATCGCATGTATTTCTTTGAAAACATCCCCAGATTCTGATGATTAACCTCATCATTGATTTTGACATTTTATTCATTTATTCAATCAATCAATCATTCAACAATGTTATTCCCCTATAATGTATGACCATATCAGAACCAGACCACAAGCTCTTTGTAGGAAACTGGGTACTTTTAAAACTTTCTGTCCCCCTTAACATTTAGCACGGTGCTAAGCAGGCATTTAGTAAATATTTGCTAAATTGCATTGGATATTCATTCATCATTCACACTTTTGCAAATGAATTCAGGAGCTGAGTCATCTGATGGGCCTCTGTCAGTGAGGATGCGGAGCCCTAGCATGCAGACCCTCTCAGTCCCGCCTCTCAACCACCTCAGAGGTGGATTCCCCGCTCCACTCCCCATTAATGCATGTCACTGCTGAGGGAATAGAGGACCTGAGAAGCAACTGAGGGCCCCATGGCCAAAGGCCTGGAGAGAAGTGATTCTCAACGTGGATAATCCACATGCAGATGACCAAGAGCTATTTCTTTTCTGAAATGTCTAGAATTTCTCAGGTTGATAGAAATGCAATTAAGCTCCCAGATGAGGGAGGGTGCGTTACGCTCTTCTGTGCAGTTCAAAGTGTGGAACATTATTTATGCTCCAGGGTTGCCATTTCACCAACGGAAGTTCTTGTAAAAGGAGGAAAGCCTATCCCTAAGGGCCTGCACTCTTCCATTCCTTTGATGGATTCCTGAAAGGTGACTCTCTGAAGAGGGGTCTTTGGAGCAGAGCCTGAAGGAAGCGCCTTTGAGCCCGGCAGCCGTGTGCACGCCAGGGCTCCAGTTGGCACGTGGCTGCCATGATGAAAGGGCGCCTGCTGGAGATGAGCCCAGTGCTGGGCCCCAGTGACTCAGATGCTCTGAAGTATTGATCACATGCATCGCTCCAGGCTTTTAGACCCATTAATATTTAAATAGGCACATTAATATTGCATAGGAAATTGAAGTTTAAACAACCTTTGTGTCCTCTTGAAAGGAGGGGCTGGCTTTTTTCGATGTACTCATACTTTTGACCAGATCATAGTGAGCACTTTATCACCAGGAGGCCACACTGAATATTGGGGATAAGAACTTCTTTTCAATCATTAGGACAGACCATCAGTCAAATGACTATCATCTGATTTAACCCACGTGCTAGAGGAAACTGTCCATTTTTACAGAAACACACTTTGATATAAAAATGGGAGAAAATGAAATCTTGTTTAACTGAAATGAAACCGCTTGTTTGGACCTAGCCATACAGCTACAGGTGAAAGCAAAGAAAAAAATCTAGTCAATCACTTTTCCACATTGCTCACTTGAGTAGTTATTGTTCCATTGAAACTAGTCAACATTTAAGACACTTGTATTGAGCTCCTATTGTGTGCTAGATGCTGCACTAGGGGCCTGCATTATAAAATGTGAAAAATCTGGTCCCTACCCTCGGGGATTTCAGAGATGGCTGAGGGAGACACACATGTAAGTATGTAATTACATCATAATGTGCTCAGTGCTGTCCTGGAAAGAAAAACACCGCCCGATATGGGAATGTGGCAGGAGGAACAAGCAAGGCAGCCTTAATAGTGAGAGACAGAAAGATGCTTAAATGCATTGAAAGAATGTTTTCTTGAGTCGATACAGCATAGGAATTCATGTAGAAGCTTGATCTATATGATACTGAACAAGGGGTGAGTGGATTATAATTGGGTTTTCAACTGGAGGTTTGTTTCCATGGAGAAGCTAGACCAAAAGCAGCCCACAAAAATCATTTCCTGACCCCAAATTCCCTAAAGTCCTTTGACAGAGTCTCATCTCTTCAACCAGATTTAAACAACTTAAAGATCAAGATCATGCCTTCTAATTCTTTTGTTCATGAGAGAATCAACTGAAGGCCTCAGTCCCCAAGGAGAGTGTTAATAGAGATTCTTCTATGAATAAATGAATTGTGAGTGGATGGATGCTAATGAAACTATTAGGATTTTATTCTGCTTATCAACAAACATACCTATTCAGAAAAAGTATAGCAGTACTTACACTACATGATAATCCTCAAGAAAGTCATTTATGCAAATATAAAAAAGATTTTTTCCTCTGCCTTTCTTTCTTTCTAACCCTCTTCCTCACTATCAGTAAACACTCATTGAATTCCCAAGATGTGAAACATTTCACTAGGTTTCCTACTTCAGGTTTTTATCTCAGAGAACCAAGAACCCTCAGGTGCCCAAGCCTTGCCCGGAGCAGACCTTACAGATAATGAATTCACCCATAGCTCCTTACGGCAGCTGGTGAGCAATGCTGCGCCTACCGAGGCGACAGCCATTGGTCCTCTCTCCCATTCTTCATGGGCCTGGTTCCCAGCTGCACTTCCTTAAAGCCACCGTTCTGGCCTTCTGACTGAGCGCGCCCAGACTCCTGAACCCGCGTGCCCCGTCCAGGAGAGAATGCGAGGAAACCACAGCAGAGTGGGCAGCCATCTGCCATACCTGCCCAAGTCTTGTCACCAAACCACAGAGCCCAAGGAGATGTGTCCACTGGAGCCTGGCCAACATGTGGTCATCGCCAGGGCAACTGTGGGTCTGACAGAGACTGAAGGTCTGACCCGTCATCCAGTCCCAGATTTTTGAAGTGGCGACAAAGACCAAGAAACAATGCCCAGGCCTCAATTAAAGAGGATTAGACCCTGAGCCGTGGTTTTTCTGATGCATGACACACTTAATCATGAGGACAACAACTGTGATTTTCAATGAGATCCCGTTCTTCCCTTTAAAATCTTTCATTTTTCCTTGAAGGCAAAGCCTTCGTGGTAGGCAGAATTGTAAACTCTAAATTTACCCCCATAACTAGGTTGCATTATATGGAAAAGTTAAAAGGATTGTTCATGTGTAATTAAGTTTCCTAAACAGTTGACTTTAAGTTAAACAAAGGGGGGATTGCCCTGGGTGGGCCTGACCTAATCTGGTGAGCCCCTTAAAAAGAGGCTGTACGGGTCAGAGAAGGAGTGATTTTAGGCAATACAGTAGTCCCCCTTGTCTGCAGGGGACATGTTTTCAGATCCCCAGTGGATGCCTGAAACACGATAGTACCAAACCCTACATATGCTGTTTTTTCCTATACGTGTTCTCCTTTTCACATAAAGGGAGCACTTTGTGGCTTTCTTTTGGCATATCTGAATCACCAGCATCACTACTCTTGCACTTTGGGGCCATTATGAAGTAAAATAAGGGTGACTTGAACACAAGCACTGCGATACCAGGACAATTGATCTGATAACCAAGTGGCTGCTAAGTGACCAAACAGCAGGTAGCAGATACATCGTGGATCCGCTGGACAAAGGATGATTCACGTCCCGGGCAAAACGAAGAGGGCCGGCAGGAGAGTTCATCACACTACTCAGAACGGCACACCATTTAAAACTTATGAATTGTTTATTTCTGGAATTTTCCATTTAACATTTTTGGACTGCAGGTCACTGAAACCACAGAAAGTGAAACTGTGGCTAAGGAGGGACTGCTGTAGAGACTTTCGCCTGCTGGTTTCAAAGACACAAACTGCCCGTTGTAGAGAACGACGTGTCAGGGATGGTGGGCGGCCCCTGGAGCTCAGGACCTCAGTCTTGCAACAATGAGAGGCTGAATTCTGCCAACAACCAGAGAACTTGAAAGACGCCCCAAGCCTTAAATGAGATCACAGCCCCAGCTAACACCTTGATCTAAGCAAGGTGAGACTCTGAGCGAGGACGCAGTTAACCCACGACCAGAAACCCTGAGATAATACATACGTATTGTTTGAAGCCACTAAGTTTGTGGTAATTAGCTATAGAGCAATGGAAAATTAATATAATCTTCTTATTATAGTTCAGATTGAGCATGAACTGAATGACTTGCTTCTTCTCTGATTTAATAAAAGTAGACTCTTCTTCAGGTTTTATTTTGGTTAATATGGCTGCGTTTTTTTGGTTTTTTTTTTTTTTTTTTTTGGTGAGGAAGATTGGCCCTGAACTAAAATCTGTGGCCAATCTCCCTCTTTTTTTTCTCTCCCAAAAGCCCCAGTATATAGTTGTATATCCTAGTTGTAAGTCCTTCTAGTTCCTCTATGTGGGACGTCACCACAGCATGGCTTGATGAGCAGTGTGTAGGTTCACGCCCAGGAACCAAACTAGCCAACCCCAGGCTGCTGAAGCAGAGTACACAAACTTAACCACTACACTACCAGGCTGGCCCCAATATGGTTGCTTTTATCTCAAAAATAACTCTATTATAAATAATAACTCTGTTACACCTGAGAATTAAGGAAGTTTAGTGTGGGAGTTAAGAGCTTTAGGACCAGACTCCCTGAGTTCAAATTCCTCCCAACTACTTGCTAGCCGTGTGACCCTAGGCAAGGTAATCTCTCTGTGCCTCATCTGTAAAATGGGTTAATAATAATACTGACTATTGATGGTTGTGATAAGTAATGAAGTAGTGTCACAGGGCCCCTGGAACTGCCCCTGGCACATCCGACGACCCATGTCAGAGGATGCAAGTTGCAAGTTAAGCGACTTGCCCAATCACGTAGCTAGAACTTAGCAGAAGACAATGGTAAACCTGTGACGGTCAGACCTCAGAGTCCGCGCTCTTCCCTCCTCCTCTCTTCCTGCCTCAAGGACACGTAATTACTTCAGAGAGCATTTTGAAAATGAGTTACAAAGGGCAATTAGTGCGTCGTTCTAAGTTTTCATGTTTCCCTCCACCTTCCTGTCTTTACGAAATGTGCCCAAAGTTCATGAGGGAGCCTTCCCTCATTTGGCTTTTCAACCCACCATTTGGCCAGGTCCCAGATCCTATGGCATGCAGAGTATCTAGCCTATGGCCTGTCTGAGAACTACATTTTAGCTCCGAAGGTCACTTTATAAATATATTCTCATTAGACACAGGTGCACAGACCTATGGAAAGCACAACATTGTGTGTCCTCATTGTTCCAAACGTGAACTACAATGAACTACGTACGTATGTGTGTACACACACACATATCAGAGACAGATGGAGAATTTCGTGAAAGAGGTTGAATTGGTTATTTGTTACCAGCTACCTTAGCTGCATCCCCTGAAAGCAGCTGAGACGGGATTCCGGAGAAAGAAACTTTGTTTGGTGAGTGTTCTCAGGAGCAGAGGGAGGGGAGCAGGACAGGGCAGAGGACAGAGCCCAGCCTCAGCCTGACCCCGGGAGCTCTGGAGCACGAATCATATCACAAAGCAGGGGCCTCCCCAGGAGGAGAACCAGCATGTGTACCCCATGTCAGTCAGTTCCTGGCTTCCAGAGGTTTCTGGGGCCTGTGTAACTTCCTGGGCTTAGTGACTCCCATTTGTCCAAGGGCAATTATCCAGAGAAGGAGACAGCTGTGACCTCTTAGCAGCCAACGCTCCCGGAGCTGGGGTCTGGATGCCCTGGCCCAGTGAAGGAATCAGGCATTGCGTGGCTGTGGTCCTCCCGAGAGAGGAGAGAGTCGCGCCTTCTTACTCTCTCCATCCTCAACACTTAGCACATGACTTGCGACCAAACACATGGTCAGTGACTATTTGTTTGCTGAATGAAAGAATGAACGAACCTGAACCAAGGGTAGAACGGAAGGCGGGATGACAGAATGGCCATGGGGGCAGCAGAATAATGGCCCCCATAGCCACGCTCTAATCCCTGCCACCTGCGATGGTGTTAGGTTACACGGCAAAAGGAACTTTGCAGATGGACTTAGGGTTACCTTAAAATAGGGAGCTTCTCCAGGTGGGACAAAGGTAAGCACGCATCCTTAGAAGCCAGAGGGAAGCAGAGTGAGTCAGACAGCAGCGTGCTCACGGGGCCGGAGGGATCCCAACATGGGAAGGACTCAACCCGTTGTTGCTGGATTGAAGACGGAGGAACGGGGACACAAGAGGAAGCCTGCCGCGGCCTGGGAGCCAGGAGTGGCCCTCAGCCCACAGCCAGCAGGGAAACAGGGAACTCAAAGCTGCGTTCCCCCCACAACCTGAGTGAGCACGGAGACGGGTGCTTCCCTACAGCCTCCCCCAAGAAGCCTTCGCAAGAGGCCAGCAGTGCTTGACCTTAGCCCAGTGATACGGACATCAAGCTACCGACCACAGAACTGTAATAAACTGTCAGCCATTTGTGTTGTTTATCCCTGATTAAGTTGGTAGTAACTTGTTACAGCAGCAATAGAAAACAATTTCAGGGGGCTGGCCCTGTGGCTTAGTGGTTAAGTTCGGTGCATTCACTTTGGTGGCCTGGGTTTGCAGGTTCGGATCCTGGGCACAGACCTACACCACTTGTCAGACACCCTGTGGTGGCATCCCACATATAAAATAGAGGAAGATTGGCACAGATGTCAGCTCAGGGCCAAACTTCCTCAGCAAAAAAAAAGAAGAAAGAAAGAAAAGAAAACAGTTTCAGGCCATCTTCATGGAAAATGGTGTTTTTCCTCCACCTGGAAGAGAACTGAACACACAGACTTCACAAGTGGTTAGGGTGGGGTGTTACTCCTCAGCCACTGTCCCCACTACAGTGGGGACCGAGGTTAACCAGTTCTGAGGTCAGCAACAACTTGGATGACCCCAAGACTGATCCACGTGGAAGCCAAGGAAATCAGAGCCCCTCAGGAAGCACATGTGTGGGCCCTGACCGGGATTCATGCAGCCAAGGCCACCCCCTGGGACTTCTCAGTGATTATTCAGGGAGACCCATGGCCCATGCCACTCCCATTTCTCCACCATGTGCCTTCTCAATGCCAGGACTGCCTTCATTTTCGGTTGAGCTGAGGGCATTTATCAGTGTTTTAATCTCTTTTCGATGACTTCAAGTTAACATGGTTGAAACCACTGGAAGAAGGATGGTCGGCCCTGGGCACACAGAAGGGTGAGCTTTTCTGTGACAACTCAAGGGATCTGAGGGGTGTTCTGGTCCAGTCCCTCACTCACTAAAAGGAGGAAGGAGGAAAGGGAGGCTCAGGAGAAAACTGAATTGCCAGAGACCTCACAGCAGGCTGGAGCAGAGCTAATCCTGGAACTCGGGTCCCCAATGTGCCCCAATCCTCACACATGGCTGCACCTGCTCACATCAAAACACCAGTCCACACCACAGTGCGCAGCACATTTCTGGATGCTTCCAAGTGCTCAGAAAGAACCTAGCCCAGGCAGAGAACAACCTGTGGGTCCCTCTGTGGGAGTGTTGAGCCTCTTGACCCCTCTCCACACAACCGTCCCCCACCAACTGCTCCCAACCCACCCTCTGCCACCTGAGACCCCCGCACGTGGCCACCGAAGGAAGAACAGGTCATGCCTGCTCTGAGCCCTCTTCTTTTAGCATTTTCTGTCAGCAACCATCCCAGCTCTGGTCTGTTTTTGTCTCCAACTGCCAGCGCCTGCTGCTCCTTTTGGAGAATTGCCCTAGGACTTCTGGAGCCCTCTTTGCCCCAGCGCACGGAGACCTGATATGTCTGGGATTTACGCCCCGCCCGGTCTTGGCACCATTAGTCTGTGACTGCCTGTGGGAGCGTGAAAGCCTTGTCTCCGGTTGGGAACACTCGGAGTTGTGACCAACCCCCCGGGGCCCCCTGCAGGGCTTGCCTGGAATCGCATCCTGGCCTGGGTTCCCGCCGCATCCCATCCTGCTTCTCGCCCTCCTTCGCTGGTTTCCCCTGGGAGCACATCTTCAGTCTGTCACTTTCCCCCAAGTCTTCCTCAAAGAGTCGGCTCTGGGATCCTGCTCTCCTCGCATCTGAGCAATCTGGAGCTTCGGCAAAGCAGAATCTTCCATCCTACATGGCCAAGGTGGAGAGAATCTCTGACGTAGAAACAAGATTAGCTTCTCAACCATGGTAACCCTGCTGGCTCCCAACCTACGGGAAATTATTTTTCGCAAAGAAAGAACCCTTAATTACTAACCGATAATTAAAAGCTGAAGCCAAGTGCGGGAAAGCAGGGCTTGGCTGCGAGCAGCGTTCCTCATCGTCGTCCCCACTACGATGGTGAGGCCTGTACTTGTCACGTCGCGCACACACAGCCTTGCTGGCGGAAGACTAAGATGTATTACAGTGTGTGGGAGATGTTTTCATTAAGCTATGGAAATAGAAGGCTTATGTTTTATAACTCAAACGTTGCCAATTTTTTAAATAATAGGTTTAGTGTAAATCTAAGCTATTCAGGGAACACTGGTTCAAGGACTCCCATTGAGTCACCGCGAGCAAAAATGCATTGTTTGATCCTCATGGTCCTCAGTTTCCCCATCTGTAAAACAGGGACATCATCTTCCCTGCTCCGGAATCAAAGGGGTGTGGCGATTGTCCATATTACTGATGCAAGCAATGAATCTTTGTTGATCTATCAAAAAATATAAATTGAACCCCCCAGAATTCTAAAGGCATCGATGTCCTCCTGGCACTGGCCCCGGACCACCCTCCCTTCTCCCGGCCACCACACCCCACAAACATACACACACATGCCCTCTCTTGAACTTGTAGAGAGTATCCCGAAAGACTCAGTGGGAGCAGCCGGTCCCTATGTGAGTGCCAGCGTGGTGACCAGACAGGCACTGGGTCATTTGATACAGTCAGTACCTTGTTGGGGTTCCTACCAGGATTTTACAAATAAAGACTATAACCTCTGTGAGCAGGACCACAGCCTGGGCTCCTAGACCCTTCGGCTATCACTAGAGCGATCGCAGTTATCCCGTCCTGCAGGATGGTTTGGTTTCGGAGTTTTCATGTGTTGCTCATTTGGTCTTAGTTCACAAACTCCTCTCCTCTCCCATGGAGAGTTGACTGTTGGTCCACAGAGAGTCAGACCCATCTTTTCTCTCCAGCCTCTTCTCCCTGCCTTGGTCTGATATTTTGGCTCCTGCTGTTTGGTCCCTTAGTCTTGGGTGGACTTATTCTGAGACCGTTTGTTGAGTATTTACAATGTGCCTGGCCATATGTTTTATGCGCATTATCACATTTAATCTGCATGTTAAGCAGTGCAGTAGGCACTTTTTTGGTCCACCTCTCATAGACAGGAAACCGAAGATCAGAGAGGTTAATGATCTGCCTTAGCTCACACAGCCAGTGAGTAGTGAGTGAAATGTGATGTTCACCATCTGTCACACTTACTTTGTTCAACTTGACTGGACTCCAGTCGCCCACAGCTCAGCGAATGGCACTGCCATGGATGCAATGACTAACGTCCTAAACACGAAAGTCATCCTTGACTTCTCTTCCTCACTCTCTCCCATCAGCCACCCCATCTGCTAGTCCTTGCTCCACTCTGCAACACATGTGCTTCTCTCTGTTTCCGCCCTTGCCATCCTGGACCAAGCCAGTGTCACGTCCCTCCCGGACTCCACGAAAGCTTCAGCTGCCTGCTTCTGTTCTTGCCTTACCTAATGCTCCACTACCAGAGAGTTCGTCACAAGGAAAGAAAGTAGGAGAGGCCATGTCACTCCCCTGGTTAAACCCATCGGGGTTCCCCTGCGCCTGGAAGCACACCCCTTCTTCCCTGTGAGGGTCCACGTGTCCTGGCTCCGGCCACCTTTTCAGCCTACCCCCTGTTCACTCACTGTGTGTCAGACCTACACCACCAGGACTTGTTCCTAATTCAAGACTTAGGAGGCTCATACACTGGTTCATCCCGCAGGGAATTCCATCTCAATCTACGGATCACTCCTTGTTTAGTCCCTTCCTAGCGCTTAAAATAACCTGTAATTGTGTATTGGGGTTTTGTTTCTGTGCCTCCCCACTGGAATGTCAGCTCCTGGCGGGTGGGGATCTTATCTGTCTTGCTCACCTCTTCATCCTCCACAAAGAGCAATGGCTGGAACAGAGTAGACGACCAACAAACATGTGTTGGGTGACAGACTGGCTGGTGAAGGAGTGCTTGGATTTTCTTCTTCCTTAGTCTTCAGCCCCTACTTCCTTCTGGCCGTGCTTTCTCCTCACAAAACCGCTCTCTGGCTTTGCTCATAGTAGAAATTATTTATTTATACCTCCAACATTTTGCTATGAAAGAAAAGCTTCTGGTCAATGCCACCAGAAACATAGTCTACACGGAAACGAACACTTTTCGATACTTCTCGGCTTCTGGGAAGAATGAGTGTTCTTCATACCACAGACCAAGGAACTGAAGACTCGTTTGTCCACGCTGACTCGTGTCCCCCAAGAGAACAGCAAGAACTAGGGAAAGCAACAGGAATAGTTGTCTTTTTTCCCCAGCCTTATTGGGATATAATTGACACATAACGTTATATAAATTTAAGATGTATCACACGTTGATTTGATACATTTATAAATCACAAAATGATTACTCCTGTAGTATTAGCTAGCACCTCCATCCCTTCACATAGTCAGTATTTCTTTTTTGTGGTGAGAACACTTAAGATCTACTCTCTTAGCAACACTCACGTATAGGATACACTATTATTAGCTACAATCATCATGCTGTACATTAGATCCCAAAACCTGTGCATCTTATACTGGGAGTTTGCGCCCTTTGAGTAATATCTCCCCATTTCCTCCACCCCTCAACCTCTGGAAACCACCACTCTGTTATCTGTTTCTTTGAGTTTGTTCTTTTCAGATTTTACATATAAGTGATATCAGACAGTATTTGTCTTTCTCTGATTTATTTCACCTAACTTAACCCCCTCAAGTTTTATCTGAGTTGTTGCAAATGTCAGGTTCTCCTTCTTTCTCATGGCTGAATTATATTCCTTTGTGTGTGTGTATATATTCTTTATCCATTCATCCACTGACAGAGGCTTAGGTTGTTTCCATACTTTGGCTATTGTGAATGATGCTGCAATGAACATCAGAGCACAGATGTCTCTTCAAGATTCTGTTTTGATTTCCTTTGGATATACACCCAGAAGTGGGATTGCTAGGTCATATGGTAGTTCTATTTTTAATTTTTTGAGGAAGCTCCATGCTGTCTTCCATAGCAGCTGCACCAACTTGCCTTTCCACCACAATGTACTAGGATTCCCTTCCTCCATCCCCTCACCAACACTTGTTATCTCTTGTCTTTTGGACGGTAGAAAATGACTGTCTTGATGCTTTTAACCCATTCACTTGTATTATATGCAATTAACAGTAGCCATTCAATTTCTCAAAGCATGCATTTTTTTAGCTAAAAATTAACCTAGGTTTCTTACACTCTGTTAAATATCTGAAAGATTTAGGAAAAAAAATTTGAAAGTGTACATGGACATGTTCTTATCCAAGAAGCTTTGCTTATCCACTATTCCACTAGAAGGGAATTCCCAAAATATAGGAACTGTGTTCACAGAGCTCTCTCTAGAAACATGCGGGATTCTTATGTCATCATTATTAATACTAAACTGGCACCATCTTTGCAAATCCTTTTAGAGGAAAACAAACCTGCCCTGGAAACAATGCTTATAATTATAATCACAGATGCTATTTGTTCTTCACAGGGAATGCGTAAAATGTCAATTTAAATGCAAATGAATCTTATCATTCCAAATTAGACTCATTCCCTTGTATTGAAATTAATATAGGAAATAATATTGAACGCTAAATTATGTGTAATTAATATTGACACACACAATGAAAAAAATACACCCTCAATTCGATATTTTGGGGAGGAGAAGTATTGTCTGTGTGTGTGCCGTGTGTGTGTAAGTAGTAATGAGAACACGGTATCCCCAGTGTCTGGCAGGGTTAACGTGCGGGATTAATGTGACAGAAATACGGGGCAGACAAGTGGCAACGATACGTCTTAGGACCGAGAAAACTATTCTTTGGGTTTAAGGAAAGCATATGCAAACATGTATGTAAGTGACTACATGTTGTTTAAAAAAATAAATTATTCCACAAATACTAAAGAGCTATAAGGAGAGCCTGAGAAATTAAAATCGTCCTCTTAAACATAAAAACAAAGAGAACCATGGTTACCAGAGGGGAGGAGGGGAGGGAAGAGTGTGAAAGAGGTGATTAGGCACATACATGTGTGTGGTGATGCATCGTAATTAGTCTTTGGGTGGGGAGCTTGATGTAATCTACACAGGAATCAAACTATATTACGATGTAGATCTGAAATTTATATAATGTTATAAGCCAATGTTACCACAATAAAAAAAAAACACAGAGAGGACCTTTGTCTCCTCTATAATCTCACCTGGGTGTTGGCAAACTATGATTCACAGACTGGCCACCTGTTTTGCAACTAGGTTTTGTCCAAACCCAGCCATGCCCGTTTGTTGACTTGTCGTCTATGGCTGCTTTCACTGTACAATGGCCAAGTGGAGCATTTGTGATAGAGACCATCAGATCTGCAAAGCCTAAAACTTTTACTATTTGACCCTTTAAGAAAAAGTCTACTGAAGTCCCCTGGTCTAACCAGCTGTTGATCGAAACTTAGGAAAATGGCTTTGTTAGAAACGAGAGTCCAGAGAGTTGCAATGTGGGTCCAGCCACAGCTGTACAACTTTCCACCTATGGGACATCTGGCAAGCTGCTAAAAGTCACGGGGGCATAGCATCCTCATTTGTAAGCTGAGAAAATTGGACTCCTGTCTATTGTAACTGTAAAATCTTATGAAATTCTCCTCCCTTCCAATAAAATCACTGATTAAGAAACAAAAGCTGAATTGGTTTTTACAAGGAAATGAAATAGTCAAGTAGTTTGAATCTACTTAACTTGCTTTTGAGAATGACGGACATAAAGTCAAAGTTATACTTTTCCATGCATGATGCTTTCCACATTAATCACTGCATTGAGTGATTTCGAAGCATTTTGCACTCATTGACTGTCTTAGCTTGGATTCCCCACAAGCCACCCCTGAGGCATGAATTCACAGAATAGTAGTTCATTTGGGAGATGGTCCCAGGAAGCATGAGTGAGGGAGGGAGTCAAAGCAGGGCACGCATCGGGAGTTACCACTGTGAGCAACTGGAGCTCAGTTCTGCAGGGCAACCCCGGGACATGGGTTAGAGCACATGCGGGAGAAAGAGTTGGGGTGTTACACACCAACTGCCATCGGTCATTGACAGAGGGCTGATACCAAGATGGAAGGGAGAGCAATTTCCCGTACTTCTGGGCTGCCAAAATCATGGACAGATTGGGCCCCAGAGATACAGAGATGGCAATCTGGCAGAGAAAAGTTGAGTCAGTATGCATGGAAATGCTAAAAGCAAGGGGTTATGAATGGGGCGTCCAACAGCATCTGCTACTCTTACGAAACTAGAAGTCTCTAAACTTTTTACTCACACATGCGTGTCTGTAAAAGGTTTCAAGAGCCTCCCCAAATACATTCGTGGTTATTTATTCACACAGCGTGTGTAGATACTACTGTGATAATGGACTATGTACATTATAAAATATATCCAAGAGAAAAATTATAAAGGATAAAATAAAAATATTTTTTAAAGTTATAATACATACGTATGTTCATAGCAGCATCAGTCACAATAGTTAAAAGGTAGAAGCAACCCAAATGTCTGTTTACAAATGGATAAACAAAATGTGGAGGCCGGCCCGGTGGCACAGTGATTAAGTTCGCACGTTCCGCTTTGGAGGC
The DNA here is from genome assembly GCF_041296235.1 of Equus asinus. Lineage (NCBI taxonomy): Eukaryota > Metazoa > Chordata > Mammalia > Perissodactyla > Equidae > Equus > Equus asinus. The sequence continues at coordinate 7,612,226 of NC_091804.1, read as the reverse complement.
CCGGGGTTCGCTGGTTTGGATCCCAGGTGCAGACCGCTTGGCACACCATGCTGTGATAGGCGTCCCACATAGAAAGTAGAGGAAGATGGGCACGGATGTTAGCTCAGGGCCAGCCTTCCTCAGCAAAAAGAGGAGGATTGGCAGGAGCTAGCGCAGGGCTAATCTTCCTAAAAAGCAAACAAACAGAATGTGGTATATACATACAATGGAATACTATTCAGCCTTAAAAAGGAAGGTGATTCTCATACACGTGACAACATGGATGCAACTTGAGGACATTATGCTAGGAGAAATAAGCCAGTCAAAAAAAGACAAATGCTGTATAGTTCCAATTACATGAGGCATCTAGAGTAGTCAAATTCACAGAGACAGAAAGTAGAATGGTGGATGCAGAAGCTGGGGGTGTGGGGAATGGGGCGTTATTGTTTAATGGGTACAGCCGTTCAGTTCTTTAAGAAGAGGAAGTCCTGGAGATGTAAATATACTTAACACTCCTGAACTGTACCTTTAAAAATGATTAAGATGGTAAATTTTCTGTTATGCCTTTTTACCACAATTAAAAGTAAATACAGAAATTATTTTAAAAATCAAGCTTAAAAAAGGAAGTTATAATACTTTCTCCCCCACACACCAATGGATTATCTTGCACATCTCCTGGGGTGGGCACACTCCATTTTGGAGAACTTTGTACAGAATGGCCAGTGTGTAACCCCACCCACAGTGTGATCAGTAACAGATTCTGAATAAAAAATCCTTTGGCCAGCTAGATATTGATTTCTCCCTTCGAGGAAGATAAAACAGTATAATGGAAATGTCACTAATGAGGACCATGCAAGCAGTGGATCTGGGTGTAATCTTGCCTCTACCATTTAGTTACTGTGATTTGAAGCAAGTTAATCAACCTTTCTGGGTTGGATATTCCTCAAATGTAAAACAAAGAGAGTAATATGTTTTCATTTATTCATTCAACAACTATTTGTTGAGTACTAAACTATACCGGGAACTATGACATATTAGTTATCTATTGATGCATAACAAATTACCCCCAAAACTTGGATGCATAAAACAACAATTTTTTTTAATTTCGTACAGTATCTATGAGTCAGGAATTCAGGAGCAGCTTGGCTGGACGGTTCTGGCTCAGGGTCTCTCAGGAGTTTGCAGTCTAGATTTGGCCAGGGCTGCTGTCATCTGAAGACTCAACTGGGGCTGGAGGATCTGCTTCCAAGACGATTCACATGGGGTGGCTGTTGACAGGAGGCCTCAGTTCCTCCCCCTGTGAGGGTCTTCATGAGCTGTTTGAGTATCCTCACGACATGACAGCTGACTTCTCCCAGAGCAAGTGATCCGAGACAGGGAGCAAGACAGAAGCTACAATGTCTCTTATGATCTAAGCTCGGAAGTCACCTACCGCCATTTTGCAATGTCCTGTTTGTTGTATACATCAAATTTGTTCATTGTGGGAGACTCTAGATGAGGTCATGAGTACCAGGAAGCAAGAATCACTGGGGACCAGCTTGGAGGTGGAGATACGTTGATGAATAAAGCAGACATAGTCCCTACCCTCAAGGACCTTATTTTCTAGAGGGGGAAATAGACTCTAGATAAATAATTACAGAAGTCGTTGTTTATTTACAACTGTGGTGCTTTGCTGTGATGGAAGAGTACTGGTTCCTATAAATATATTTAACATGAAGAATTTGATCTTATCTGCTGGGTAAGGGAAGGCTTCCCTGGAGAAGAGGCATTTACACTGATGCCTTAAGAATGAGGAGGAGTTAAATATCTGGAAGCAGAGAAAACAGCTGTGCAAAGGCCCTGAGGCAGGAATATGCTCAGCCCTTTCAAAGATCTGAAGAAAGCTGATGTGTGTATGTTGGGGAGAAGGGAGGAACATATCAATCCAGGGAGAAAATGGCTCGAGATGACATTGGAGAATTAGAAAATGACCTGCTTGTGTGGACTTTGCTAGCCATAAGGATTTGTGACTTCATTCTAGAAGCAAAAGGAAACTTTTTCTTCCAGGCAGGGGAGGGAGGACATGCCTGGATTCGGTATTTTTAAAAGATCTGTCTGCTACAGAGAGGGATTGGGGGTGGACAAGAACGGAAGCAAGGAGACCATCTAGGGTGACTTTTCTAGGAGAAAGATCATTTGCAAGAGAGCTGTTGTGTTTGAGGAAAAAAGAGAGAGAGAGAAAATGTAAAGGACTCTGAACTTAGAAGACAATAATATCACTTCCCTCTTCCTCTTGAAAGAAAAACAAAAACAACTCAGGAACATTTGAAATAAGGTGATATCTACAAAACATATATGTCTAAAAAGAGCACACAAAAGTATTGTCAGGTGGCGCAGGCCCCATGAGGCACCTCGTAAGCTCAGGCACCAGGGTCCAGAGAGGGCTTGTCTGCAGGAAACACAGAAGAGGAGACAGCAGCGGTCTTGACACCTCCTCCACCGTCAGCAGGAACCTGGACCAGCCCGTGGAGAGCTCTGAATAGCATTTACGATGCTTAATCAGAAAGCACGCAGCGCTGATCTGGAAATTAATTGGATGCTCGGGTTTTTTCCAGATCCTGGAGAGTTAGATGATGAGAAGATTTTGACAGGAATATATTTAGTAACAGTATTGCTGATGTTCAGTCCCAAGCAGAGACCCATATCTACTTCAGGGCTCATTATATTCTGAGTGACAATGGGTGCTCAGTAAATCTCTTTTGATTATGATGATTAACCATGTTGCCCAGAGTGTCTTTAATAGCTAGGGGGAATTGGACCAGAGCTGGGGTTTTCTAAATATGACCCACCGTGCTATTATTCATTTAATCATTTTTCTTTCATTGACTCGCTATTTTAACTTAATAGATTGTTTTTAAAGGTAACTGTATGCTACCATCATAATAGAAAAGCATGCAAATAGGACAATCATTAAAAAATAGTTACAGTGCAACCCTAAAGCCCCCACGTGTGGCCATGGTGGGTGCAGCACGCTCTGAGAACTGCTGTACCGGCATGTGCTTGTAGCAAAGGATCTCAGGAAGGACTAGCTGGGGTCACTGGTTCCCACAGCTGTGTATGTGTGTATGTCGGTACGCAGAGATCTATACAGGGGAAGAATGGAGGAGAAAGAAAGGGCGATTTCTCAAGAGAGCAATGAATATCTATTGCATGAACCTACAGAAGCAAAGGCTCTTCAGGATGTGGAAAGGATATGAAAATATGCTCAGGCCTGGAGACCTCTTACACTTTGCAGCTGCAGGAACCACCATCTAAAAGACAGAGAAAGACTTGTCTTCTGGGCCCACCTCCTGGAGCAGGGACCAGGTCTCATTCATCCTATGTCTCTATAATCTGGGGAGGGGAGGGTGCTAAAATGGGTATGGGCTCAGTACTGTGTTTGCTGCTGCTGAAAAGTCCCTTTAGCCTTTGCTCTATAGGAAAACACCTACAGTTACACCTAAAGGAAGGTATTAACAAGGGGCAAAACCTATGAGCAACCTTGTACCTTGCTAGTGGGAACGTCAAATGGTGCGATTCCTTTGCAAAGAATGTTTGGCAGTCTCTTACAAAGTTAAACACACACTTACCATACAACCAGCAATCTCACCCCTTAAGTATTTACCCAAGAGAAAATGAAAACGTATGTTTATTAAAAGACACATACAAGAACGTTCATAGCAGCTGTATTCATATTAGCAAAAACTGGAAATAATTCAAATGCCCATCAACAAGTGAATGGATAAATAAAATTGTGATGTGTTCATACAATGGAATACTATTCCACAACCAAAGGAACAAGCTACTGTTGCATACAACAAAATAGGTAAATCTCAAAAATGTTAGCTAATGAAGGCAAATGCAAAAGAGTACACACTCTCTGGTTCTGTTTACGTGAAGTTCTAGAACAGGCAGAATTAAGTTATAGTGGTAGAAGTCAGAAGAGTGGTTGATGGAGGTAGTTGGAGAATAACTGAGAGGGGCCTGAGAGAACTTGCCAAGGAGATGAAAATGTTTCATATCTTTTTTTTTTTTTTTTTTGAGGAAGATTAACCCTGAGCTAACTGCTGCCAATCCTCCTCTTTTTGCTGAGGAAGACTGGCCCTGAGCTAACATCCGTGCCTATCTTCCTCCACTTTATATGTGGACGCCGTCTACAGCATGGCTTGCCAAGCAGTACGATGTCTGCACCTGGGATCTAAACCGGCGAACCCCAGGCTGCGAGAAGCAGAACATGCGAACTTAACTGCTGTGCCACTGGGCTGGCCCTGTTTCATATCTTGATTGGGACAATGGTTACATGGGTGTATACCTTACCAAAGTTCATCAGGCTGCACACTTAACATCATATATTTTGCTATAGATAAGTTATATTTCAATTTAAAAAAATGCAATTTTAAAAATAATCTATTAGCAAAAGAACCAATTTAAAAATCAATTACTAGTGAAAACACCCCGTGACTGTGGGAAGAATGAGAGTGGGCACCTGCCCTGCCTGAGAGATCAGCTTTTTCACTACCCACCTGGGAGATGCTGTATACCCACCCACCGCCCTAGGTTGCTTCCAGCATAAAAGACAATAGATGTCAAGACACTTGGAAACTCTCCAATCACCGTACAGGCTGAAAGGGATACTGTTTAATCATGATTACTAAATTCTTAGAACTGCGTCTCTCTTGCTTTTTCCTCTATTTGCATTTTCAATACAGAAGGAGGCTTGCTCGTCATAAAAAAAGTTTCAGACGTTACAGAAAGATATAGATAAAATAAAAACTGCAATTTCCCTCCTCTCCTCTCTCCTACCCCTCCTCTACGAATCCCGCTCACTTCTCAATTTTGATAGCTGTTCTGTGTAGACCCTTCCAGACTTTTTCTCCAAAACTGGACTCGTACTGTAGATCGTATCACGCAACCTGCTCTGTTATGTAAGAACACACTCTCTCCCATGCTATGGCTGCACCATCATTTATTTAACCAAGACCCTAAAAATGGACTTTTTGATTCTCCCTCAGTGTTTTGCTACTATAAACTATGGAATGAATATGTTTCCTTGAACATAGATCTTTGAATTCTCGTGTGAATATCCCTTTAGAATAAATTCCTAGAAGTGAAATTTCTAGGTCAAATTTCTAGGTCATGCGTCGCTTAACGATGGGGATGTGTTCTCAGAGATGTGTCTTTAGGCGATTTTGTCGTTGTGCAAACATCATAGAGTGTACTTACGCAAAACTAGATGGTATAGCCTACTACACAACTAGGCTATATGGTACTAATACTGTGGGACCATAGTCATAAATGTGGTCTGTCGTTGACAGAAACGTCGTTATGCAGCACATGACTATACATGCAATTTTAATTTTGATAAAGCTTATCAAATTATTCTCTGAAAAGATTGTATCAGTTTACAGTCCTCTGAAGAGCATCACTTCTCATTTTGATGAAAAAGAGGGGGAAAATAAAGTGGAGAGAATGTTGCCATGAATAAAGACTCTCTGATGCCCTTGAAAAGCAAAGGTGATGCTCAGGCCAACACGTTCCTATTTTCACTGCTGATTTGAAATATCCATAATTAGGAAATAAAACATGACTAAAATTTTGAAAAACTCTTAAGCAATGAGATTAATGAGGGTTGAGAGCCTATGACTTGAACATTTCCTGGTTAATAGATTTAGGGATAGAAACAGTGTTGCGTCAATTACAACAATTACCCAGCGATGAAGACGAATGAAGGGAGCCTCCCTTGCCAACCAGCCTCAACTTAAGTGCTGAGTAATGAGCGACTGCTGGGGGCAGGAAGGCAAAAACTGGGCTAGGACTGAGAAAGGATGCAGCTCTCAGTCTCCAAAATGTGTGCTGGATTCTCAGAAACAGACAGTCCCATCCCGCCTTGGCATCCCGGAGAACCCGTCTCGCACCGCTGGCCCTCCAGCAAATAGGACGGTTTCCACAAACACATTTTAGTTATATTCCCCCAGGGTACTTTTTTTGTTCCCTTAAATGGAGTTAAACTCTTTCTGAACCTGAAAAAATATGACCCTGAGGGAAACTCAGCCTGTCCCTGTGATGAAATGCACAAACAGGAAAAGCACCAGAGGCAGCGCTTCAGCGACTTGCGGACCAACTCAGAGAGAATTCACGACCCACCCAGGAGTCAATTTAGTTGGAAGTAGTTCTTTAGAAGAGAAAAAAAAAAAAAGATTTGAGAAAAGAGACGGTCCATTCCAGAGTTCTGACTAGAAATCATCTATAATACTTCACCGGGATCAGAGCACTTCTTGTCACATAAAATCGCTCTAGTCGGGGAGCCAGTGGCGGTTTTAATTCATTTTTTGTTTACAGAAAGTAAAATTTATTCTTTTGGGGCACCATTCCATGAGTTTTGACAAATGCATAAAATCGTGTAACTGCCAGCACAATCAAGAGACAGAACAATCCTATCACCCCCAAAATTCTCCCATGCTGTCCCTTTGTGGTCAATCCTCCACAGCCCCCACCCTCAGTCCTTGGACCACAGGTCTATCTTCTGTCCCTATAGTTTTGCCTTCTCTAGAGAATGTCGTATGCATGGAATCCTGCAGCATACGGCCTTGTGAAGCTGACTTTTCACGCACTTGTGGTCCGTCCATGTAGTTATGGGTGTCAATGCTTGCTCCTTTTTATTGCTACGTGGTGTTCTATTGTGTGGATGTACCAGTTTGTTTATCTATTCTACAGTTGTGGGACATTTGGGTAACTTCCGGTTTGGGCAGTTATAAATAAAGCCACTGCATAAATTCACATACAGGTTTTTAAATAAAATTTAGATTTCCTTTATCTTGCGATTACTGGGCCATAGGGAAACCCAACTGCTATTTAATCTCTAGAAAATATAACTGTCCTCAGAGTGCAAGGAGCCTGGAAACAGTTCAGTTGTCCCCAGGGTTGAGAAGGCTCTTCTCCACGAATACTGTTCTCACGTGTGTAGCTGGGTCCGGGAGTGCACGCCCTGCCAGCCGCGTGCCCAGCATGGGGAAAGGGACTCAGGCTGTGGACTCTGATGCCTTCAGTTCAATGAGTCCAAAAAACCACTTGCTCATTTTTATTTTAGACCCCAACTCAAGGTAAACCAAGAAACTTCATTTCCTTTCCTTCTCCCATCGATTTTTGCATCTTAAGAGTTTCATAAAGGTTGATAGACAAATAGATACTGGAATTTTTAACTGAATGAAATAAATTTAAATGGAATTCTCATTATTTTTCCATTTGAAATTTTTTGAAAATATATGCAGTCCCAAAATTTGAACATTAAATGTGAATTTGTAATGGGATTATAGTCTCAGAAAGCTAAAAAAAAAAAATTATCATAATTACACAATCCCTATTGTATTCAACTCCTAGACATAATTTTTGAAGGTTTGTCTTCAAAAAGATAAATATTTTTAAATTTTTCTTCTTTTCGATCACAATTTAACACAGCTGAATTAAATTCAATGAGCATTTGATCCAGGCTAAATCTCACCTATTTGCAGCACAACTCATGATTTCTATCTGGCTTCCATTGAATTAAGCTTATGAGACCTCGATTTTTATCTCTAGTGTCAGCTTATTTCATTTTTCCATTTTCCATTTGTTTTTCTGAAATAATAAGGGCAAAATCCAATTAAAATATGCAAATAATGCTGCTTACAACACCGCCATAGCTAAACATTGCATAAATAAAGTGGTATGACACTGGCACATAAAAAAGGAGGTTTGGGGATATCAACATTAATGTGTTGATGAAAATAATCCATAACCAATCTATAAATGAAAATTTGGGTGAGTTTATTCTGAGCTAAAACGTGAAGACCATGGCCCGGGGCCTTTCTTCCCAAAGGAAGAAAGGGCACCAAAGAAGTGAGGTATATAGAGTGCTTATATACCCCCAAAGAGGATGTTTCACATAGGATTCAAATGTCCCTTTTACAATAGTCACGAGACTGCTCTGTCGGCACAGCGATTGATGGACACAGCAGGTAGGTCTGCTGTCTCAGTGGACCCAGCAGGGTAGCAGGTCTGTTGTCTCCAGCTGGGTGGTCACAGGTGAGCACAGCGATCAGTTCCTAGCCTCAGGAAAGGTGCTTATCCTTAAGGAAATGCCAATGTGGGGGGAAGTTGCACCTTTATCTTAAGGCCATTTGTTCTTGCCATAGGAAATGTTTAAAGCAGATATACAATGCATGCTCAATGGCCACGGTCAGGCCCTTTTGGAAAAAACAAAGTCAGGCCGAATTAGGTTTACACCAAATGGCTTCCTCATATACTCCAATATATCCTATTGCTTGCCATTTCTATTTGTCAAATGTACAAAAATACAAGGAATGAAAAAGTGAACGTTTAAAGGTTTGGCAATCCTTAGAAGCATACTTGTGTTGTGCTGCCAATTCCAAAAACAAATGATCTCATTTTAATAATTTTGTTAACGCACAGAAAATGAACAGGCTCCACCCGATAAGTCGCACAACATCAAATGACACTGGAGTCCACAAAACGATTCGGACAATTCTTGTAATTAGTTCGTTCATTCATTTAACATGCACTGGAAGTCTGCTATACGCACAGTGGCATCGAGTAAAAGACACAGGCCGCATCCTTGAACCCTAGCAGTGAACTGGAGGGATGGAAAAGTGAGGCAAGTATTATGGAGGGACATCTATCCACAGCAGCATCATGTGGGGAGGGCTCTTCTTGAATGAGGTGATATCTGAGCTGACTCAAGTTAGCCAGATCTAGGTAGGAGATCTGGGGAGGAGATTCCAGACAGATGAAACAGCCCCGAGGACAGGCATGAACAGAGCTGCATGCAGGGGAGCAGGAAAGGAGAACCCTGGAGCCCTGGATTAGCTCCCAGAGCTGTGGAACAAAGTGCCACAGACCCGGTGGCTCAAAACAACAGAAATTGATTCTCTCTCAGTTCTGGAGGCCGGAAGTCTGAGACCACGGTGCCTGCAGGCCTGGTCCTTCCAGAATTCTGAGGGAGTCTGTTCCCTGCCTCTCTCCTAGTTTCTGGTGCTTGTTCACACCCCTTGGTGGTCCTTGGCTTGTAGACCCATCACTCCAATCCATCTCCATCTACACCTGGCGTCCTCCTGCCGTGTGCCTCTGTCTCCTCACATGGCCTTCTATAAGGACAATAGTCATTGGACTTAGGGCCCTCCCTAATCTAGTATGACCTCATTTAACTTGTTTACGTCGGCAAAGACGCTATTTCCAAATAAGGTCACATTCACAGGAGGTTAGGTCTTCCATATCAGAGTTACAACTTCAGTGTATCTTTCTGGGAGGCACACTGCAACTCACAACAAGCAGGGTTCTATAAACTTTAGCCCATCCTTTGCCTTTTTGTTGTTGTGTAGGAATAAGGTTTTATGGAAACACAACCACACCCCTTTGCTTACATATCATATCATTTTCTTTTCTTTTTTTTTTTTTTTGAGGAAGATTAGCCCTGAGCTAACATCTGCTGCCAATCCTCCTCTTTTTTGCTGAGGAAGACTGGCCCTGAGCTAACATCCGTGCCCATCTTCCCCCACTTTATATGCGGGATGCCTGCCACAGCATGGTTTGATAAGCGGTGCGTAAGTCCACCCCGGGGATCCTAACTGGCGAATCCCAGGCTGCCGAAGCAGAATGTGCAAACTTAACTCCTGCGTCACCGGGCCAGCCCATGCTTACATATCATTGATGGCTGCTTTCCCACTACAAAAGCAGAGATGACTCCTTGTGACAGAAACCGTATGGCCCACAAAGCCTGAAACATGTACCATCTGACCCTTTCCAGAAAATGTTTGGTGACCTCTGAGCTGGAGAGAAATTGGGAGTAGGCCAGTCACCAACGAACTTAGGGGTGAAACTAAGGAGTGAGAACTTGACCTGCAAACTCCGGGGATGTAGTCTGGTGCTGGTCGGAAGTGTGCCAATGCAAAATGGGATGGAGAAGCCGAAAAAGACAGTTGAGTGGGAGAGGGATTTGCAGGGCTCACGGAGACGTTTTGGTGACTAGAGAGGAGAGAAGTAAGAGAACACGCAGTGGAGAGTGGAGAAGAAAATGTGGACTTTTGAAATTTTGACAGAGTCACTGTTCTGGGTTATGAGAAGAGCAAGGAAGATGCTGAGTTGTTGGAGTCAGGGGAGAAGGCAAAGGGACAAGAAGAGCATTCTTCTTGGTTCTTAGAAACATCGAGAATGATGATGGCAGCAGGAGGGGCAGGAACGCCATAAGGCGAGGGCATGTCATCCCCAGAAGATCTAGAGCAGAAGATTTCCCTTCCAGGGGACCAGTGTCCATAACTCTATTGCCGCATCTCCTGTACACAAAGTGATTGTGTGATGAATGCGGGTTCTGGTGTTCCATCCTTTTAGCAACTTAATAAGCTGTGTGCGCAGCCTCCAAATGAAGGCTGTAATCACTTTTCCATAGCTTATGAATTATGAAGTTGGATTCCCATCACAAATGCTGTCAAAGTTTTTTGGCTTCAAAACCAATTAAAATGATGAATAGCTGTGAAAGGAACCAGAAGTGCATTTAATCTTTCTCCAGAACAGTTGGAGATCAGTCCTTTTTTGTGTCACATTTCACATCAGCTGGGAACATAAAATTGGTCTTGTTCAAAGGTAAGACTCAAACAACTTCTTCATGAAAGGGAACTGATCCACTTAGTTTTTTTTCAGCTGTAAACACTGAGATATTTACAATGTGCCTTGTCTTCCTTTTTGCTTATTTCCCAAGGTCATAACACTCTATTTCCGTCTTCTCCTTTTAGCAAGCTTATCCTAAAAGAATCACCAAAGCAGAGAGTAATTGTTTGAAGCAAAAAAGAGACAAGCGAGAAGATTGTCAACAAGTTTTTGAGTCTGATTTATTATGGATGCGACAGTAGGTAGCAACCCAAAGCCCTGAGTCCTTCCCCAGGCATCTCACCACCGTTTAATATATTTTAGTTCTTCATGCTCCCACTCAGTTCCAAGGGTGCTGGGATAAGCAAGGTGCTCAGGCTCATCATTTCTTTCTTTACTTTTTAGCATAAGAAATAGCTGTAGATGCCATGCAGTACAGAGAGAGACGAGGATGAGTCTGAATTCTAGTACCAACTCAACACTTCTAGCTGAAAAACCTTGAGTGAATCACATAATCTCATTAATCCTCAGTTTTCTTATCTGTGAAATGGGGATTACAAAATGAGGGTTACTCAAAACTGTTGTGAAGTTCAACTGAAATTAGTTTGTTGAATTATACACATAATTTACACATAAAACATATGTATATGTATAATAGCAATAGACCCATGTGATATATTTACTATTCATATAGCTGTGCTTTTGACAGAAGGACAAGTATTATGTAAGGTGTGTCTAAGACAGCCTCCAACGCATGGTATTTGGTCAGAACAACCCCTTGCATGAGGTGACTCAGCTATCAGTGAACTCATCTTTACTATTTTTAGGGCTGAAAAAGGAGAGGCAGGTGATACCGAAGTTGTGTGATTGGTCACACGGGAAGGGCTGTAAACTCATGTCCCCGTCTCCCCCAGGACATCTGGACTCAAAGTAGTGGCCTTGACCTCAGCAGCCATTCAAAGGCAAGCAGAACGCCCACAGAGGACGCAAAGGAGGAACCTTGAGCATCTATCTACCACCCTGTAGAATATCCAGTCAAAAGAGAGGGAAACACAAATTGTCTTGTATCTCGTCACCTTGACAACACAAATTTAGAGCCTGGCTGCTGCACTATCTTCTGATTCCTGTTCCAGAGCTGGGTCTCACTCTCCGCGCGCTCGTGCACATGGCTTCTGGGGCAGGGCCTGGCCAGCACACCCGGTCTTTGCAGAACAGCAGGAATCAGTCTGGAATTGCCTTTCGCGCCAGCTACTCCCGGTCCCTTCAATCTTCCACCCTCACAAGTTCCGTAACAGCAGTTATGTAAGCCCGTCTGTTGGCTGCCCCACTTCTGTGCCAGGTCCCGGAGTGCATCCCCACGGTCACGGTGTGTGACCGCTCCCCTCGCCCTCTCATTATGGTATCAAGGCTAAATTTGACTGCCTTTCTTAAACTCGCATCTTTTCTTTACCTTCAACCTGAAATTAACCATTGCTTCTGTGTCACCCTCTCCCGGACTGATGGGGAATGAAGTGACAGAGGCTCGCAGCACTGCCACGAGCTGCTTTTATACAACTCGCTCCAGGTCAACTTTCTCATCATAGGGGCACGGAGACCTCAGCAGAGAAGGCCACTGGGAAAGAAGAGAATCCAGCAGGGCTGGCACAGGCCTGGGAGAAGGGACCAGTTTAGCACCCTCCCCTGAGTGGGATGGCTCCTGAGCTTGGATGGGCTCCGAGCGGTATCTATAATCAAAGCGGGCAAATTTAGACGATGAGGCCAAGCAATTATCTGAGCACAGAATCACGACATGCTGCGGTTACCTCTGTGCACCCTCATTTGTACTAAGTCCAAATTACGTCTTTGTATATTGTTAACTTTAGTTTACCTCTATCATTTGTTAGAATCCAGGAAACTCAAATCGTTTCTTTTCAGGAAAGAGGCAGGGTGTAAAAATAAGCATGCATTGCAATATAAACTCATTTTTAAAGGAATATTTTAACTCCTATTGCTGTTAAAGCAGCTTGGCATCCAGTTTGTATTTTTAAAGTTTTGATGGAGACTTTATTTTAAGCAGCAGGAGGCAAAAATAATTCAAACCTTAATATTCATCAAAATTTACTTCACAGCGGGAAACCCTTGCCTCTGAACTTTTGCGCTTCTTTCTTGCAGAATCAACCCCCCCAACAGCCCTCACCTGCCAGAAGCTAGTAGAATTCAGCAATATCCTGCATCATAATCACACACTTTATCTTGCTTTCCTTCGTTTTCTTTGGTTAGTCAGGCCTCTCCATCAGGGCCAAAGGAGTCCACTGTGACAACTACTTTCAGAGCTGACCTTCTCCATAGAGAGAACTTCAGTCTGAGAGATGCCCAGGAGCTCCTGATGCCCTGGAAATGCCACGCTGCCATCTCTGCTATTGGAGACTGAGTTCCTTAGCTTTTTTCAATGTCTATTCTCTTCTGTTAAATTATATTGGGAAGGGCAATGTACTGAGTTTATTCATGCTAAGATATGAATGGCTTATCAAATTCAATTTCTTCCTGTGGAAAAGTTTAGGTAGAAAAGGGAGGAGGGGAAGCAGGAGAAGAAGATCATAACAGGGAGATTATGGATGTGTGGAGAAGTGCAGGGCAGGGGCACACCTGGCCCTGTGTACCCGTTTTACAAATAGAGGAATCAGGGTGCACACATGAGTCCTGTTCCAGTGCAGACTCAGATCCATCCAGTCTGGGGTGCAGCCTGAGATTCGGCATTTCCATCAAGTTCTCAGGTGATGTCAGTGCTGCAGGTCCACAGGTCACACTTTAAGCAGCAAAGGGGACGGAATATGAGCGATGAAAAAAGGTATTAGCTCAGTGGTTCTCCACCTTGGGTATACATCAAAATCACCTGACAAGTTATTGTTGTTTTTAACTACTGATGCCCAAGCCTCACTTCGGATCAATTAAATCAGAATCTAGAGATCACTCAAGTGTTCATACTTCTCGAAGCAGCCCGGGCAGTGCTGCTGAGCAGCCTGAGTTGAGAAGCACTGTTAGCTAACTAAGGACGTTGTTGAAAACTTGAGTGTCGGTGCATAACTAATTCATTAGCTCATGAGGGCTAAAGACAAGATACCCCACCTAAGGGCATCTCCCTCTCCAATGGTGGCTTCTTATGCACAATGCCTGGCACATAGTTGGTACTCAAGAAATACTTGTTCAATGAAAAAGTAATTGATTGGCAGAATGCATGAGTGAATGAAGACTTTTGAAGGCCAACAGTCTAAAGGACTGAAGCTATAATGTTGAAATGACAAGTGATAGGGTTGAGATTTGAGGACAAAAAGTCTTTCCCATGACTCCTTCAGATCCCTCGTATAGATATTCAATACTTGGGCCACTCTTCAAGCTGACTCTGCGGAAACTGGAGAATTCAAAGCCTTAAATATCACCATTGCTTATTCTGGTGTTTCCCAAACATCCACCAGTCACAACGCACCTTCACAATTTTTCCTATGGGTGCTATTATTAATCTAGTATATTTCCTTAAATTGACTCACCTTTTTAACATAAATGAATGCGTTTTAAAGGGAAATTGTAAATCACTGTTTCAAATAGAAAAACAACCAATATCCCTTGGCATAAAAAGAAGTAGCTGTTAAAAGAAATACAGTGAAAGCTCCTCAAGCTGAATGTTGCTGCCTGCCAGTGCTTGCCTCTGTCAGACAAGAAGACGAATTAGCAAGGAACAGGGAGGTAGCGAAGACACGGCAGCACTTAACGGAGACGTCGTTGGCGTGAGAACAAGGACTGGAGGAATGTTCTGAAAGGAGCCACAGTCTGGCCCTGCAGCACCACGTGATTGAAGACCCCACATGTGCACGTCTCGTGGACACCACTCTCCACCAGTCATTCTCAAACTGTGCTCAGAAACCCGAGGGCCCCCAAGTAATGCCAAAGAGTCTCTGGAAAAAGGGAGGTATTTCCAAGATTCTAGTTTCTAAGGAATCCAGTCATCAATGCTATTTGTCTCATATACAATGTGAGGTTTGTTTTTCAAAACAGTCCATCTTCTAAGAGGAAAACACGATCAACAGAGGAAAAAGGAACAGGTTGAAGTTTGCTGTCGAAAGCAGCGGAATTAGCTTTCTCTTTGGAGGCGTATTTGCTGCTTTAGGCCTCAAAGGCGTTATGTATACCTCAGAGGAGAGAATTCACTAAATAATCATGCTGTTAAAAAATGAAGGGATCAGAGGCCAGCCCAGTAGCATAGTGGTTAAGTTGGCGCGCTGTGCTCCAGGCAGCCCAGGGTTCGTGGGTTCAGATGCCAGGAGTGGACCCAGCACCATTCCTCAAGCCAAACTGTGGCGGCATCCCACATAAAACAGAGGAAGATTTGCACAGACCTTAGTTCAGGGCAATCCTCCTCACTAAAAAAAAAAAAAAAAAAAAAAAAAAATGAATGGATCATACAAAGCAAGAGACATGTGTCCTGGCACTTTAGTGAGGTGTGTCCCAGTGTGAGGGCTAAATTATTAGCTCAGTTTACATACTTGAATTTGGACAAAATGACCCATTGACGTTTTAGGGAGTAAATCTACTAAATTATGCTTTTCTTATTTGCTAGATATTTGCCTTTCTCTTTTAAACAACACACACAGTAGAACGTGATGGTTATGATTCTAATGTAGAGAGGCAAGACGGCACAGATGGGGGAGGCCTCTGCAGCCAGACTGCCTGGTCTGAATCCCTGCTCCCCTCCTTTCATCTGTGTGACCTTGGGCAAAATATTCAACCTCTCTGTGCCTCAGTCTCCTTGCTCACAGAACAAGAGTGATAAGAGTACTATCACATGAGGCCATCATAAGGAGGAGCCAATGAATGCAAAGCATCTAAAAGAGTTCCTTGCACAAAATAAGCACTCAATATGTATTACCTGTTATTATTATGGCAAAAAAACCTTTATACAAAATAAAAGGGTATGTCTTCCTTCCACCCCAGACCCCATGCTCCTCCCTAGACACAAAGCACTATAAAAAGGCTCTTGTGTATATTTTCAGAAATCCTAGATGTGTTTCCCATCAAGTATATCCTCTCTTCTATTCAAATGGGGGCCGCTATGCTCTGTATTCTACACGTTGCTTTTTTCACTTAACAATATTTCCTGGGAGTGAGTTCGCTGCGGGCCCCATGCCTCATTCTTTGCTGGGACTGCGGTTTCTCCTCGTGTGGGAGCACCATCATCTATTTTAAGTCATCCCCACGTTGGACACTTAAGCTCTTTCTAGTCCTTCACTTTTACAATCATGCTGCCGTGAATACTTTGGAAAGCAAGTATTTCATACATGTGTGAGTACATCTTTAGGATAGAGGCTTAGAAGTGGGATGGCTGGTCCAGGAGTCTGTGCATCTTCTCTCATCAGAGATTGCACCAATTTTCACACTAACCACCTGTGCACACAAGTGTCTCTTTCCCTTCATTCTTAGAATAGTATTTTAAATACATAAAACAAAATACATGGGATAATCAAGGGAAGCAATTATGTGGAAACACAAAAGATTAAAAACACACATTTGTGAAATGGTAATATGTGTCTTTACTAATGCATTAAATATCAAAATCTGGGGGCAGGTAAGAGTAGAAAAGATATTTCAGCATCTTTGCAACAATTAAAATGTGATATGAAAGTACATTTGGTGACAAGCTCACAGGAATAGTACTGTGGCTTGTAGTCTCCATTCATAATTGAAGGAAATGGTAAATTTGCATTGGCACCTAATGAAAACAAAGATGTAGATTTTTTCTGAACGCATTTTGGACCCTGTCTTAGAGCCAGCTCTTGGAGATTAATTACAATGAGTGGCAGCTTCCCTTCGATGCATCAGGTCAGCCCCAGGAATTCATGCTTTTAGGGCTGCTCTTAAAATTCGTGCATGGGAATCGGCCTCAGTCTAGCTTCACACAGGCTTCATTGGCCTTATAAAATACCTCCTGTAAAAGACGAGCCAAGAAGTCATGGGCAGGCAGAGATAACGCTAAAGAAGCCGTCCAGAGGTGCTGCCTGGACTGTTTCTTAGAGATGGTAACAGCCCACTTCTTCCTCTATTATGTCTGCTCTCCTACACCACAGGGTTTTGGAGAATATTAAATAAAAGAAGAGAATTTAAACTCTTTTGAAAAACCTAAAGGCACTCTATTAATTTAGGGCACTATGTGAACCATTGGGAATTAATATTATTGCCTCCTCTTATGTTTAGTGCTTAGAACTTCTCTGAAATCTGCTGATAAGAGTGACATCGAGGGCCAAAGGATGGAGCTGCTCAGCTTTGGAAAATACAAAATGCCCAGTAGTCCTAGACCTGGCTTGCGGCACAGTGACACTTGCCCACCCTGGCTCTTATGTTGCATCGTTCCTCTTACCTGGAGAGTACTCCAGTGACTAGAGAAACTACCAGAATTTCCAGGAGCAAAAAGGAAGCAGTGATAGGTGTCAAAAAGGAAGGTGTCAAACCCACAGTCACAGAACATACTGTCACTGGAAAAATACGGGACTCTGGAAATCTTAGGAGTATAGAAGAAAGACTGCAAACAATTTTCTGACTATGCATTTTTTTTTTTATTTTTTGAGTGCTGGAGAAATGTTAAATTTCATTAAGTTTTACAGCCAGACTTAATATAGACATAAATCCCTTTAATGTTGGTTTCAGTCAAAAGTGAGCTGAACATTATCGTTAAACCAGTGCAAGTGGGAGAATTATTCGAGGAAAATCAAAATAGGCACAGTTGGGAACATTCAGCCACGACCATATTAGATGCAAGTAGGTGCAGTAGCAAAACTCTTTAGGCTCTAATGGCCTGGGCTATTTTGCTGCTCCGTTTCCATACAGATGAGCTTTGTTCTGGGGCAACAGGGTTGCAGTTTGAGAGCCTATCTGGGGGAGCTCATTTCTCTTTCATTAGGCCATGAGCACAGTGCAATTTCAGCTAATACTGTTACACAGCTCCTAGCTGGGTTATTTGGTTAAATGCCTTCAGGGAAAGTAGCAAGCCAGAAGAAAGGGACAAATTCGATGTAGTTTCTTGTTCTGAGATCCTATAGCTATAGAATTATACTGGTGATTAATCATATGCCATGCTGTACCCATGATGATAAACTCCTATTGTTTGATATATTATTTAAGTCTGGCATTACTGGACATTTCACAGGGGACATCTTGTCTCCCTGGTACCATTTCTTTGAGGTCTGAGTGTATATACGATTGTAACCAGAGAGACCTATTTCTTACCGTGCCTCCTAGACCTGCTAGTACTTACCTGGTACATTTGTGTGAAATTGAAAAAGGTGCCCCTACCGGTGGGCAAGTTGCAAAACAGCACCCTCCTTCTGGGCAAACAAATTAGAAAATGTGCCCTCTCTGGGCAGAAGAATGAGAAAAAGGTGGCCATCTGGGCTGACCAGTTATCTTTGGAAGCCCCACCCCACGGCAGATAGCTTGCAGAGTCCGTCCAGGCAGCCCCCAATTCCTCCCCACGGGCATGCACCCTAATGCAAGGCACAACCTGCATGGCTGTACATGGCAGCCCTGATTACAGATACCACTTTCCTAATTTTATAGTCAAACCACAGAGTTTGCTCCAGCGGACCCCTATATTAGACACATTGGCCTACTACAAGATTGTAAGTCCAGTATTGTCAGAATACCAACGCAGCATCACTTTTAAAATTGAAAGGTGCATGAGGCCTTGTGTAGCAGCCAGCACATGTACCCATATCACCTGAGCGATGACCCCTGCGAGCCGGAGGGCCTTACTGAGAACACCTACCTCTCTCTGCCCAGGGCGATGTCTGATCATGGGAACAGATAGATTCTTGTAGATGGAAAGACAGAAGAACTAGAGGGTTGGTGACCCTAGGAGCAGCCCTCAACCAGTGCTGGGCAGGGGGTTGGTGGAAACAACGGTGGGGCTTCCTCTCCATCCCAGTAGATGCTCTCTGCTGCCTCCATGAGCGCCCCAGTGGGCTGAGCCCTAGTTTCTGAGTGCTGTAACGCCTGATAACCCACCTTTGATTGGCGTGAACCCAGGAGAAGTAAACTTCAAACTCCAGGCCATGCAGCGAGGCTGGTTTACATCAGCTTCCTTTTCAGCAGCTACAGCCCTCCTACAGAGAAGGAGACACACGACAGGCATGTCTCAGAGCAAAGGAGGCTCCTCAGGACGACAAGGACAGGGTGCTATGCTACAGTGCAGGCCTCAGGCTATCAAAGGGCAACCTGGGAGCCCAACAGGCCTAGGATGTCAGTCAAGGGTTGGCAAACTCTTTCTATAAGAGATAGTAAATATTTTAAGATTTGTGGGCTTCTGTCACAACTGAAGTCGGTTGTTGTAGTGCAAAAGCAGACATAGGCAATCCGTAAACAAATGACTATGTTCCAATAAAACTTCATTTACAAAAACAGGTGGTGGGCCAGATTTGGCCTGTGGGCCTTATTTTGTGACTCTTTCCATCAAAGACGATGGACACAAAAGGAGAAGTAAGAAATGAGAGAATTCCCACACTGTATTGGGCAATATGCTTGCCAGCTTGTATCTATTCCTTCATTTTATCCTCAGAGCAACCAAGTAGTTATAGTCTTACCATCTGCGTTTTAAAGACAAGGAAAGTACGGTTTCCAGAAAACAGGAATATTGCCAAAGCCAAATAGTCTCAAGGGTTCAGTCTCAGTGGTCTCAGAAGCTTCTCTGAGAATGCTAAAACAGTGGCCATGGTTACCACTGGGTTCTTACCAACTGGCCTGGTAAGACCAGCCCTGGTGTTGACATGTGCCATTTGTCAGCCTGTGCTTTTGATAGCCTCACAAATGCAGCACCTCAGACGTAACATGTCCAAAGATTTCGTGAACATAAGTCCCTTGTCATTTCTTAGCTTAATGTGCAGGCAGGCCATCTGACAGACAAGTGCCGGTGCAAACAGCAGCCAAACCTATAACTATTAAACTTCCTTGCTGAACGCTAATCTAATCTTCTTTCTGACTGTGCACTCAAATATTCAGAAATTAAGCCTTAAAATTATCAAATACCAGAGGTGTCCTTCCCCCCACATTCAACTTTTATAAGAGAAAATGAGCCATCATCAGAAGTTTCTTCCAGAAATAACTTCCAGGGAAGCCCGAGGTCACTTTGGATTCAGCCCAGTCTCCCTTTCTGCGTGATGGTACAATGATAATTCAAGTTCTTAATGATGACTCTGAGTCATCCTGATCCTGAATCATCAATGATTAAATTCTGTTCACTAAACAGTTAGTATTTTTTAAAGCAAGAACATAGACTAATGCATTTTAGGAAGAAATTAGGGAAAAGTTCAAACCAAAACAACCATCTGGCTTAGCCCAGAATGACCAGAGCATTAAATTTACAGAGACATCACTTCTCCCAAATGTTCGTGCAAGTCAAGGCCAGTTTAATTTATTCCTGTACACAAATAATTTTACAGAAGACAACATAATAATTCAAATCAATAAATGATTAGGTTCTGGCTATAAAAGTATAAACAGAACCCTTGCAAAAAATTGTTCATTGCTATCAACCATTTGAGTTTTAGCCAGAAAATGTACAGCCAAGCAAGAACAACTGTTTGCCTTCTTTAATACTCGGTATAGACTGTTACTCAAGGAATTAAGCATTAGTCATCAAATTAATTGTAAGGACAACAAAATAATTAGACTTCCTAAGTCATCATCCATTCAACGTTCAGAGGTGAATTTGACCCCAGACAACACATGGCCTTTCTTCTTGTTATAAAAGTGGTCTCATAGTTTGTGGATTCTGGGCAAAGGCTCTGCTGTCAGAACTCTCCGATTCCTCGCTCTGGCGCCCACCCACCTCAGGGCAAGCCATTTTCTCCAGAGTCAGAAATTGGAGGCGAAAAGCCTCAGCTCAGACCACAGGTGATAATCATGAGCCAGAAAGGTAAGCCAGGGTGGAAAGTTTATGAAACCAGTCGATCACTGAGGCAGAAACACGAAGGTGCCGAAACTTCTGATTGTATTTTTCTTTAATTGAATTCAACATCTACCTGCCAGCCTGATTGCACTAATGGTGAAAACTTGACCTTGGCCAACTCAGATTTTGCCCCTACCTCCCTGTCTCCAGGATTGCCCTCAAGCTTCAAAGGACTAACACAGCATTAAGGAGAGGGGAACGGGGTCCTGGAGCTTGTTTGTCATCATCTGTCCTCCTTGGACCTACTGCCGTATCCCCACTCCCACTGTCCCAGGTCATCACTTCATGCAGATCCTGCCTGAACCCTGGATCCTCATTGTCCTGACCTCTGAACTTTTTAGGCCAGCTGGTTCTCCCTGTCATGTTCTCACTAATCTCAGCCTCCCACAAAATATTCTGCTGCTCTCTGCTCTGCGCTGAGGGTCATGGGAAGGCAGAGTGGGGTCACCCAAGCCTCTCAGCCAAGATGCCTCGCAGAGCCGCTTCCGATCTGCAGCTCCTTGCCCCTGTCACAGGATGAGTCTCAGACCTCTTTGAGGTTGGACATTCCAACATACCCCCATCCCACTCTCAGAACACAGCTCAGAAGAAAGAGGTAGCACTCAGGGCCCCCTCTGAAGGCCCCACAATGGCTAATCGCTGAATTTTCCATCCAACTTGCCTTAGAACAGGGAATTTTAGTCTATTCCAGGGAGAAACAAACCAGGCTTAGCAAACAGTCTTCTGAATCTATTGCTTAAGTTTCAACCTCAGCTTTGAAACCCAAAACAAAAAGTGTTAACCTGTGTTTCTCTTGGTATTCCTACCTCACCAACTCCATCTAAAAATGCTCTTGTCTGAAAAATTCAGGGAAGGCTAGGGATAACAGAACATACTTAGGAAAGACAAATAAGTTACTGTTTCAAAACAGTATCCCTCAAAAGAACTGAGATCCAAATATCTCAAGAAAAATCAAGAAAAATAATGCCAAAACTGAGAGGGTCTCCCAGAGAAAAGGATGACAGACCAGATAGAGAATTCAACTTTAAAGGTGAATGAAAGAAGCTTGGGATCTAAGTGGAGAAGGAGGGGCAGAACTGGGGACGTGCCAATAATTATGGCTGGTGGAGACAGGAAGAGGTCCTCTCTGCAGGCCAGGGATTGAAGGAAGATCCTGATTCTGGAAGAAAGGATAGCTGTAGTCAAGACTCAAAATACAGGGACTGGTCCAAATTTTGAATAGGCTAGTAGGGGGTGTGAGAAATGAGGGATGGTTTTTCAATGGGTATAAATGTTTTATTATTGCAAATGAATAAATTCTAGAACATTGCTGTGCGACACCATCAATAATCTGGTATTGTGCACTTTAAAATATGTTAAGAGGATAGATCTTATGTTAAATGTTCTTACAGAAAAAACAAACCCACCCAGATACAAAAGAATACAAGGGGATTTGGATGGATATGTTTGGTACCTTGGTTGTGGTGATGGTATCATGTGTATGCATATGTCCGAAGTCATCAAGATGAGTACATTAAATGTGTGGAGGGTTTTGAATATCTATTATACCTTAAGAAAACTAAAGAAATTTAAATTTAAAAATTTTTAAAAACAAATTTCAGGGTGACTTCTGTCCCAAGCAAAACATCTAAATAGGATTACAGTTGTTATAATCACAACTACTGGTGACTGGTAGCTCTTTTTCATCCAGCCAATGGAAACACAAACTAATGGAACTGGTCAATTTTCTATTAAAAACATTGTGTCACTAATACACTAAGTTTGCAAACTAAATTGTGTCACAAACTAAAATGTTTTACCCCATAAAGGAGCCATATTCCTGATAATGTCTCAGGATACTGGAATTGAGAAATGCCCAAGCTGGAATATGCATCCACCCAGGGTTTCCAAGCCCAATGTATAGTGTGGCCCAGAAAACCATCTGGGGTCTCTACTACAGACTCAGAAACAACAGAGAGAAGAATGGGGTGCGGAGAAGGGAGCTTCTCAGAGCCCAGCCCCCCAGGGCAAGCAGAGAAGGCAGTGGGGAAGAATGGATTAGTCACCAAATGGTCGTGGGTCCTCTCCCATCATTGACCAAAATAAAAGGCCAACCAACTAAAGACCTAAGTGGAAAAAATTAAAACATGAAATCACATAAAGACAAGTCAAGTGAATAAATAATTGATTTCTGTGGAAAGACTCTCAATGGAAAAAAAAAGGAGGTGTTGGATTGCATAGAATTTAAACTTCTAACCATAGCCTATAGGGTTTAAGACTTCACCCAGTTTGCAATTGTACATTTATTTGTTTGATCATTTAATTGATGTCTGTCCCCCAACTAGGCCATAAGTTATACAAGGGCAGGGATGTCACCATTGTATCCCCATACTTGGAAAAGTCTCTGCATCTATTAGACTCTTAATGATATTTGCTGAGTGGGTGAATGAGATTGATATTGTGGACAGCGTTAGGGGCTTGGGCAGGGGTCTAACACCCCTATGTGTAAAGGAGACAAGCCTACGTCAGTCTGAAGCAGCAAGCTGGAAGTGAGCCTTCTGCATAAAGCAAGAAAATTCTAGCGGCCACCTCACTTGTGCCACGAGAACTAGAACATTCTGGCCATCAGCCCAAGGAAATTTAACATAAGCCTTGGATTCCAGGTGAACCCCAGTTACCCACAACGGGTAACGCAACCTCAAATGAAGACAGTCCTGGAGAGCACAGGACTCAACTTTGCTAGCCCCTTAAAGGCCTGAAATAGGATAGGATAAGGAAGCCTGGAAAAGGGATAAAGGGGGACAGGAAGATCCAAGGACACACCTCAGCTCTGCCACCATTTTGCCAGGGCGGGTGCAGAGCAGAACATTGACACCGCGCCCAGGGAGGGACTATCAACATGTGACTACCGCAGGGTCTCGCAGCGCTTTCTCTCGCCTGTGCCCCTGGCCTCACTGACCTGGTGTGACACCTTGTGTCTTTCAGAATGCCGAAGCGAGTTATGACTTCAGCAGCAACGATCCCTATCCGTACCCCCGGTACACAGACGACTGGTTTAACAGGTAAACAGCCTCGCGAGGGGTCTTTGACTTTAGCTTTGGGGGTTTCTGTTGCTCCGTTTTGTTTTTAAGGTTTGACCATTGCCAACAAAATAATCTCAATGCTTCACTAAATTATATTGTGATTTTTCTTCTTCATGACTACATTCTCTAAATTCTTGGATCTTTTTCGTATTGCAATCTTCCTCTAGAATTCTCTTTTGACTATTTCATCGTGTTGAACTAGGAATTATTGGCCGCTTTCATCTATTAAAGGTGAAAGGAAACAGAAATAGTAAGAAATATCTCCTCAGGCCCCGGGCGGGGCTTTAACACAGGCCGACTTCACTCGAGCTGTTCAAACTATTGCTGAGGAACTTCTGCCCCACGGCTCTGGGTCCAGATGTTGTTGGAAAGCGTTTCTGCTGTAACCTTGTCACACCTCACATAGTCCCTTTCAACAGAGCAGTAATTGGCAGAGGTTTGAAGTATTGCTTACCGTGCAAAACTACCCAGAGGTCCATCCAAAGGGGTGACTTCTCTTCAGCCTATCTTGCAACTAAACATATAAATGCAGTCTATTTTTTCCCCAAGTAAAATTCTTGCCTAAATGGTTGATTGCATTTAAGACATATCAAGAAATAAAGATGTATCATTTACTTAATCAAAGAAAATGATACTTTTTAAATCTAGTGCTTTCCTGTTATTGATGTTCTTGGGTGAACTTCATTAGAACATACAAACTTCAGCTAATAGTATAAAATTATAGTACCTGGGGGCCGGCCCCGGGGCCTAGTGGTTAAGTTTGGTGGGATGCGCTTCAGCATCCTGGGTTCGGTTCCCAGGCGTGGATCTACACCACAATGTAGCGGTGACCCACGTACAAAATAGAGGAAGATTGGCACAGATGTTAGCTCAGGATGAATCTTCCTCAGGAAAGAAAAAAATTATAGTATATATACAGCACTTTATTCATTTCTTTTACTTCTCATGGCAAACTCATGGTAGACAAAATGAATGTTGTCATACTTAGTTTAGTGATAAGGAAACAGGCTCAGAAGGTTGAGTGACTTCCCTGCTCAAACAATTAGTATACTCAAAGCCAACACTTGAACCCAAGTTTCATAAATGTTTCTAAATCCAAATTGTACGATTCTCTTATGAGCATCATTTTTATTATAAAAAACAAGAAGCATCGTGGCCAGAGAGTGGCCAGGGACAGGTTCCCAGTGGCCTGAGGAGCATAAACTCTGTCCCTCCAGTTAGCAAGTTGACCTAAGAATTTGTAGGGTACAGACAGGGCGTGTGGATTGGGGGGCTTGACCATTACAGAAAATGCAGAAAATGACAAAGGAAACACAATTCAAATTTGCAACATTTTAAAAAGATCATCGCCGATGTCCAATAGCACAATTCACTCTCTATCGACTGCCTCTTCAGCTTTAAAATTATCATACAGTGTTTGGAAGTGTGTGTTTAGGGATTGAGGCTCTATAAAAAAGGTCTGAGAAATTTGACATGAAGTGTCTCTTACCTCCATGACTGGCAACCCTGGATCCTACCATGCCCTTGGTGAATAAATCATTTTCAGAGACAGGGACGTGAAGTTACCAAACAGTTGTCACTAAGTTAGGAGAGAGACATAACTGGTAACGGCAGTCTGGAACAGTGTGTTGAGAAGGCCCATGAGGGAGTGCCTGGCTTCAAGCTGATTGATGACTAATCGTCTATATGATATCAGAAAGGGCAGTAGCAACATGTATGCCAGCTGCTTGCCATCTCTCTGCAGCTAGATGGTACTAAACTCATCTTTGATGGGTTGATCCAGGCATAATAATTTACCGACAGAATGGCTTCCCCACCCATCCCATTTTCTGAACCCAAACACAGCCTTCCCCTACCTGTGTGATATGCTGTAAGAATATTCTTTTTTTAAAAAGGAGGAAACGTCTTCTATCTTAAATATTTTCATTTGCAAATTTGTTCTTGAAAGTTTAATTTTAAACTGGCTAAAATCCTCTTACTAGGACTAATTAGTGCTTAGTGCCATAAAATTCTTCATTGTCAGTGGTAAAAATTCCCAAGTGTCCAACTGCCCAAGACACAGTCACAGTGAGTCAGGCAAGCATGATCCTTGCCTCTTGGGGAGCCAATGACTCAAGGTACAGTGTCTACTTTGACCAATAAATGGGGCTTTTTTCAATTATCAAGTCATTTTCAAAGATGCTCATCCACCATGGCTTGTTAGATTGGATGGTGCCATAGTTGAAATCATGGCCTCTCAAAACATAAGTACCATTGTAAATGATTATGGGAGGAAGGTAAGTCAGAGTTCAAGGCCACAGCACTGGGGGGATCCATGGTCCAAAAGATTAGGTGTGTCCTGGAGATGATTCCTACTTGGCACAAGGAGAATTTAAACAGAGCATCCTTCCCATGAGTGTAGGATACATTTTTTTTAAAAATCCCCCTGGGATGAAATATGCGTGGTATTTTCTTCAGTACAACTTAGGGTTTGGAGCAGGAGGGAGGGGAATGACTAGGGCTAGAGAGGAAGTAAAATTGGCACAAGTTAATCATTCTTAAAGCCAGGCAATGAGTACATGAGATTTCACTCTACTTTTGTATGTCTTTGATGTTTTTCACAATAAGAAGTAAATTTAAAGAGCATAGGGCATAAAAAGAGGCAATAAACAGAACTGGGACTTTAGTTTAGTACCCGTGAAACTATCAGTCTTGGTGTGCAAGCTTCTGAAGAGCTTGCAATGTCCTAGGAGGAGGCGGCAGATGCCCGAATCACTGCGGTGCTGAGCGTAGCCAAGGCTAAAATAACACAAGGAAAGTTAACGCCTATTAAGCAGTTACTATGTTTCAAGCACTGGTTTAAGTGGTTTGCATGTGATAATTTAATTAATTCTCATAATAACCCTCTGAAATAGGTATTGTCTTTATTATCCCCATTTTGGAAACTGAGGCATGGACAGGTTAAGTAACTTGTGCAAGGTGACACAGCTAATAAGTGGTGGAGACAGGATTTGACACCAGTGAGGGGGCCATTACATGCACTGCCTCATGATAAAGATGCTTTGGAGAGCACGGAAAAATTATCCCTGGCTGGG
This sequence comes from Equus asinus, assembly GCF_041296235.1. Classification (NCBI taxonomy): domain Eukaryota; kingdom Metazoa; phylum Chordata; class Mammalia; order Perissodactyla; family Equidae; genus Equus; species Equus asinus. Next base: position 7,585,491 of record NC_091804.1, on the reverse strand, counting down.
GAAGCTGGGGTATCTCCTTGAAGAGGTGGCACTGGTCTAGGATTTAAATGAAAGCAATAGGTAGAGTTGTGGGGGCAAGTGTGTTCTGGGGCGAGGGTACCATTTAGTGAAGAAGGGGAGGTAGGAGGTGCAGACACGTTCACAAGGCGGTCTGGAGAACCGGTCTGGGAGTTAGAGACCGCTGCATGGGTCTAAGAAGGTTTCACAGAAGAGATGGGCATGACAGGTTTGGAGAGGCTGCTAGGAGAAAGGAGAAAGAGAGACTTTGCGGTCGGATAGGAAACTGGGCAAGGGGCACAGACAAGGACCATTCTCCCACTGCACTCAAGGAATGTGCTACCCAGAGGCTCCGGGAACATTAAGCCCAGCACTGGCCGAGGTTTTCTGCCAATCCAGCATGAGCCTCTGGCTGGCTGTGCAGCCACCGAGGCATGCCACCTTCAGGTGTTCTCTTTGGGCATGGGCACCAAATCCAATGCCCCATCTCTGTTCAGTAGAATTGGGGCTCTTGAGAAATGCTCATTTCAATACACACCAAAACACCAAAACTCCAGTATAGGGCTGTCTGAGCAATGGGCTTGCTGCAATTGCCATTCCAGCCACACTGCCTGCCACAAAAGCCAGTTAGAACTCAAATGCAAGTGCTGCACAGGAACAGGCAGTGGCTCCCCATCACAGGGTTCTCACTGCTGCGGAACGTAGAAAATAAAATGCTCTACAACGGGCACTCCAGAGCAAGCAGGGAAAACATTCCCCTTGGCTGGGAAACTGGGTTCAATAGCAGCGTGTCTCCTGGGCTTTCCTGACACTAAACCATCTTACTGTACCGTCCATACTTATTTGTTAACTTGTTTCCCCTCAAGCGTACATTTCTTTAAGAATACATTTAAAACTCAAAGCCAAAACTCATTACGAAAGATAGCTTCATACATATGCAGAGCTGCTTTTGAGGGATATGGATAATATTAGAATTTCTTGCCCTGTGCTTAATTTGATTCTGTAGGATTATTCCTTTTTAAGCAGAGCAAGTGTATTTATTCTACTGTGAACCATTTTATAATCACACGCAGTATCTGAGCTCCAGGGGTATATTTGAAACACAGTTGAGAAATTTGGAAAAGGAAATTTCTTATCATCAGAGATCTACAGACGGTCTAGCTTACAATTAGAGAAATACAGATGGCCAAGCAAAATAATAATAGTAAGACAAAGAGTAGTAATAACCCAAATTGCAAAAAGGTAGAAAATAATACTCATTTAATGGCGTCGATAATGTGCAAAACAGATATAACTGATTTTCTGTGAGGTATCAGGATCTAGCATTACATTTTTTTGCTTATTGCCATTCAATTTTTTTCCTTTATCTTTTTCTTCTTTCTTTTCTTTCATCATATCTATATGAGAAGATGGATGCTAGCCAAACCTATTGTGGTAATCATTTCGCAATATATGTGAGTCAAACCATCATGCCGTACCCCTTAGACCTATACAGTGATGTATGTCAATTATTCCTCAATAAAACTGGAAAAAATATATTGATTGGTGGTTGATGGAAGAGCGGCACACCTTCGCAGCCATGCCAAGATGTCGAGTGGCCCTGACATCTGTCCATTTTAGAGCTGCCTGCTTCTCCTGAGGTTTGCAGCCCACGCCTTGTCAATAATCTTCCAGCCTTGCTCGGTTTTAGGTCAGTGTTTGGTGAGGCATTGCAGATCTGTATTCCATTACTGTGTTGCTGTCCAGAAAAATCTCTCTTGCATAGCATTTCTTTGACAGGCATTCACCACTGAAATGTCATCCCTGCCATCGGCAATATTTATGAAGCCTCACAGGGTGCAGCACACTCCATCTATTAAGCCCTGAAGTGTAAGAGATTCTGGAGAAGATGTAATTCCTGGCCGCAAAAAGTTTACTATAAATTCAGGAGGAAAGAAGACATTTAATACTCAAGCAACCAAAATGGGGGGGAAGGAAGAAGGATAAATGGATGCTGCAGAATGTTTATCTCTATGTGAGCTCATTTGATTGATAGCATTAGTTAAACCTTCAAATAAGAAAGATTTTCAGTGATTAGCTTTTTTTCTTATTAAAAGTCATATTTCATTTTGAAGAACCTGTGAGACAAGCCAAAGAAGAACATGTGAGAAAAATGTCCCTCTCTGGTTGGCTATTTGCACACTGATGGAATGGATACTTTACCCTGGTGACACTTAATGGTTTAGAAATAGATGAACATCTTTCCCTTCTGTCTTTATGGACTAATTCTGAAATCACCTCCTGGATAATAAAATTCTAAGTGCTTTCAAAGTCCTCATCTAACTTTTTCTTTCATGTGAGCTCTGAGACTGCCTCATAAGCCGATATTAGCCCAAAGGCTGCTGCTTGCAATCAACTCTTTCTCTATCCAAACTAGAGCACAGAGAAATCCAACACAGTTTGATTTTGTGAGCTATTCTGAGCCACTGGTGAAATATCACAAAGTTTTTTTTTTTTCATCTCTAGTCCCCTACCTGGATTAGAAAAGTCTTCATTGTTCAAATTTTCCCCTCCAGCTGAAAGAAATAGATATAACACAGATTTGGGGGTCATGGAGAGAATCATAGATTGTAAAAGAAATATCTTTCTGTTGGTATAATCATTTCTACTTTGGAAACCAATGTTATGCATGCCATACAGGGAGATTTAATGGTCCTCAGGTGGCAATACTTCTTTTCTTAAGAGAGAAAGAAGATTATGCATAGACAACAGATTATGCATAACAGCAGATTATGATAGACAAATGTCAGGTTATGTTAATTGCTTGGTGTGGAATAAGTGATCCCTGAATCAGTTTCCTCTGTCTGTAAAATGAGACTAAAACTCCACCTTGACAGTCTGTATGAAGGACTAGAGCACTTGGTACAGAGCATGGCACACAGTAGGTATGCTGTTAATGGCAATAAATGTAATTGTGAAATTCAGTGAAGGGATTTCTATAGGAGCTACATCAAAGATTCTCCAACTCAGTAGAAAAGGAGGATTTATGCCAAAGGAGGCAATGGATGGCCCAGCCATTCACCCACCTTTCTCAGACACTCATTCTCTCATCTGAACTTTTGACAGAAACTAGGCAACAGTCAACTCAAGGTTAAGCTTTCTGTCAAGAGTCTGGTGTCTGTGTTTCTGCACTACTGATTGAAAGAGGCATTATACCCAAAGATAGCTTGTATCCATGAGACAAGGTTGATCTATTGGGAAAATTGAAAGCCCTAGCATCTAGCTTCAGAAAGACAGAGTACCTCTTCACCTCTCCGGAAAGCTCTGGATGCTTGCCAGCAGACCCAGGGTTTTCCCCAGAAGCAGCTGCACATTCTCACCTATCTAAACCTTTGGGCTCTTGAGACCCCAAAGTCTTACCATGCAGAGCTCATTGGACTTTAGCCAGCAAACATGATTGATGCCAAACTAGCTCGGTGATCTCTGCATCTCAGCTCCAATACATCTAACTTTGAAGCATCTTTCTCCAAAGACATGGCAGAAAAGACGATAGCTGGCCGGTGTGGAGCTTTGGTTGTCTAAGAATCTGTAGAACAAGGGAGACCAGAGACTATAGGACAAAGACAGCCTCATGTCCATGAACCCGGCCAAGTTGCCCCCTGGTTTGCTGACTGAATCTGCTTTATCCCCAATACCTCTGTGAATCCTAAAACACCATTATAAGATGTGGCTGTGGGATATAGAGCTAAAGAGTCGATTAAAATAGGGGCCGGCCCCATGGCCGAGTGGTTAAGTTTGAGCGCTCTGCTGCCACAACCCAGGGTTTCACCGGTTTGGATCCTGGGCGTGGATATGGTACCGCTCATCAAGCCATGCTGAGGCAGCATCCCACATGCCACAACTAGAGGGACCCGCAACTAAAATACACAACTATGTACCGGGGGGCTTTGGGGAGAAAAAGAAAAAATAAAATCTTTAAAAAATAATAAAATAAAATAAACGTAGGACCAATAGCTGGGAAAGGAGTCCAAAGGAAGAGAGAGAAAGAAGAGGGGAAAAAAGTTTCCAACTCAAAATTAGCCTGCAAGCCAAAATCCAAAAATATCTGAAAAAACACAGCACAAAATAAAAAAATCAAGGCATGAATTTATACCAGGTAAAGTTAGTTTTATGGAAGTCCTTGAAAAAGATTTTAAAATAAGTTATGTTTAGTTTGCTTAGAGTGATAAATACATGGATAATATCATTTAAAAGAAAAATAAATTATATGGGGAATAAAAGCAAAAATAAACATGAATATGGAAAAGAACCAATTGCAACTGAAAAACAAAGTTCCTCTGGAATAAAATCTCAATAAATGGTATAAAATCTAGCCTGAGTGCAGTTAAAGAGATAATTATTGAATGAAAGATAACACTGTCTATTTATCAAAAAACTACAGCAAACATTATTCCTAATGCTGAATCTTGGATGGCATTCTCTTTAATGCCTGGACAAATTAAGGATGTTACCAACCATCTCTTTTATTTGACACTATGCCACATCTCATAGCCAATGAAATAATTATAAAGCTAAAAAAAGATATGTGAGAACATTAAGGAGAAAATCGTAAAATTTTAAAAGGACACAAAAGAAGTCTTGAATGAATGGAGTGACATACTAAGTTCATGGATAGGAAGATGGAACAACATAAAGATGTCAAATTAATCTATTAATTCAACACAATTTCAACTAATGTCTCAATAGTATTTTTCTGTGAAACTGGACAAAATGGTCCTAAAATTGATATGGAAAAGCAAAAGGCCAAGAATACAATAAGAAGACAAGTAAGAGGATGAGGAAGAGGAGGAGGAGGAAAATGAAGATGAAGAAGGAAAAAAAAGAAAAAGGGAAGATTAACAACAACTGCTAGGTAGGGAACTTTGCCTACCAGATATCAAAACATTATAAAGCCAAAATAACTACGAGAGAGCAGGGTTAGCATAAGGAGAGAAAAAAAGATCAAAGAAACAAAGTACAAAGCCCAGAAACAGACCCCCACATAAAAAGAAGCGTAACATACGACCAAGATGGCAACAAGAACGATGAGGAAAGGACGGCACTATGAGATTCAATAAATGGTTCTAGTTGCTCATATGGGAAAAGAGGCATTCTGATCATAAATAAATTTCAGCAGAAGTAAGACTTGAATGTATGTAAATATTTTAGAATGAAAATGTAGGAAAACATCTTTATGACCCCTGGGGTAGGGATGGATTTCTTAAAGAAACCATAAGGAACCAAACCATGAGGAAAATGAGAAGATTGATAAACCTGAGTATGTTAAAATTAAACACTTTTGTTCAACAAAAGTCACAATAAACAAAGTTGAAAGACAAGCTACAGACTAGGAGAAGCTACGTGCAACAAGTTTTATGAAAAAATGGATTGGTGTCCAAAATATATAAAGAATGGCTACAAATTAATGAAAAAATATAACTCGATGGAAAAAATGAGTTGAGGTTATGTACAGGTGATTAACAGAAGAGAAAACCTGAGTCACCTAACATATGGAAAGATGGTCAACCTTCTCAGTAATGAGGAAAATGCAAAATGAAACAATAAAGTACCATTTCACATCAATTTGACTAGCAAAAATGATAAACTTTGACGATACTAAATATCGGCAAGGATGCTGGGCGACAGGAACTGCTCCACTCTGCAAGAGTGATATATATCCATACAACCTGCCTTCATCCCTACATACATACTCCATGGAAATTCTCCCATATATGCACAAGGAAATAATATACAAGATATGCTTCTTTTCAAATTATTTGTAATAGCAAGCAAATTGCAAACAACCTAAAAGCCTATCATTAGGAGTCTGAATAAATACATTGCAGCATATTTATCAATAGACTACTACACAGCACTAAAAATGAATGAACCAGAATTCATGAATGAACCTCAGAAATCCAAGTGAATAAAGCAAATTTTAAACAGATCATATATTGTGAAACATTTACATAGAGTTTGAAAACAAGCAAATAGTGGCCAATATGTATAGGCATATCTGATTATAAGGTAATCGCATAAAAACATGCATGGGTGTTCCAAAAATCAAACGTAGCATAGTGGTCACCTCTGAGGCAGCAAAGAAGTGAATGGCCTCCAGGAGGGGTTCAACTGTACCTGTAAAAATTTATTTCTTTAAAAAGTCTGAAGTCTGGAAAACATTAGGCTTGGGTGGTGGCCATATGTGATTCATTGTGTTATTTGCTGAAATGGTCTATATTTTAAAAATATTTCATAATTTCACGTTTGGAAGCAGTGGACCTGAGCTTGAATTCTGATTCTACCTCCTAACTGAGCAGTGACCTCACATCTCTGGGTCTCGGCTTCCTCTTCTTTGAAACGGGGAGAATAACAGTTTGTTGTGAGGATCAAATAAGCGAATGTACTCAGCACCCTGAGCACCGCGCCCGGCCATCGTGGGTGCCCACCGATGAGAGATGTTGCATTCCTGCTGTCTGATGTATCTTACACCGTGCCTTGAATGGAGCATATTTTGGCTGGAAAGAGCAAGGGGGTGACCAAATCACTCCAGTGAAAGGCCAGCGACATGGGAGGAAGAGGTCTCTCTGGAGATCCCCAGGGTCAGGTTTTCACTTGGACACCTCAGCAGCCACTGTGGCTGTTCAGGGAAGCCCCACTGCAGTCATCATGACAGTCCAGGTTTGAACCCCAGGATCCACAAGGTAACCAGGAGTTGTCCCTCTAGTCTTGCTTCTCCCTTGTATCAGTTATTATTATCATGATAATGCCACATAACAAATCATCCCAAAACTTAGTAGCTTACAACAATAAGTATTGACAACAGCCTGTTGTTCTGGACCAGGGCTGGCTTTTGTGGCTGGGCTCGCCCATACATCCATGGTCAGCTGGCAGGTTGGCTGGGGGCTCTCTGGTGTAGGATGGCCTTGCTCACGTGTCTGGAGCGTGGATGGCTGTCAAGTGGGGTGACAGGCAAGATGGGTTGCGTGTCTTTCCTCATCCAATAGCCCAGGCCAGGCTTGTCTACATGGCACCTAGGCTGAGTTTCAAGAGAAGGAGGAGAAGCTGCAAGTCCTCTTGAGGGCTAGGTTCATTATTTCCACTGCATTCTTTTGGCCAAAGCAAGTCATAAAACCGGCTAGACTCAAGGGAGGGGGAAATACGCTTCATCTCTTTGTGGGAGGAGCAAGGACATCACACTACCGAGGACATGGACCCAGGAGAGTGATGGATCGGGGCCATTTGAGCAAGGCAACACACCGATGACTCCAGTCACTTGCCTCTTACTGACCCTCATTAGAAGGAGGGCCATCCAGCAGCAGATATTTGTCCCTTACCCGCTACAGCTGTTGTCTTCTGACAGACTTGTGTTTTATTCTAGAGGCGAGAGGGAGCTACCACACATTCTTAAGAAAGTAAAGTGACCAAATAAAAATGGAGTTGGAAAAAGATTTTCCTGACCTTCAGGGGAGCAAGCACATTTGCCTGAGACAATCAGGGAGGCAGGGAGGAGGGGAAGGCATCTCAGGCGGTGGGAACAGGGCCTACAGAGGCCCTGGGGTGTGGAAAGACTTGGTGGCATGAACAATTATAGGAAGCCCCCACTCATTGCTTATAATTAATTAGTGTCGCCTAATTTAGCAATGAAATGTTTCTTCCCAAATGTTCCTCCAGAGAGCCCAGGACATTGATCTCCCCACTTACAGGCCAAAATTAAGGCTATGGAAGCATTCAGTGTCTTTAATTTGCTCAAGCTGGTCCACACGCATTTGTCCTCCAGGCTTCAGCGAGGAATTTCAGAGCAGAGACAAGTTTATCACAGTGTGGAGGGTCGTGGATGGGTCAGTAATGGAGTGTCGGTCTCAGACCCGGCCGAGCCACCTTCCCACTGTGCGCCTTCAGGCCAGCACCTCTGAGACTCAGCTTTGACATCCGTGAAATGGAGCAATACCTCCTCACAGCCCTCCTGTGAGCATTAAAGGGGGTGAGGCAAGAAAAGCACGAGTGCAGTAGCTGGTAATGAAAATGTGCCCAGGAAGTGGCACGTGGCTGTCGGTCCTCCTAGTTCCTCGGTTGCCTAGAGCAGGGCCCCACACGTGACACAGCCTTCATGAGCACATCTGTGTTCTTCACAGATGTCAGTGAAAGCGCTGACTATTCTAGGCAAGGCCTAATTGCACACTTCAAGTCTCGGAAAGGAGCTCTCGACAGGGCTCGTTATTAAATAATAAGGAAATTAGTGCTCAGTGGAATTAGACGTGTCACTGATTTTTAAACTTTTATTCAAGTATTCATTTGTTTGGCATGAAACAAAGAGCAAGCAAGCAAGCCAAATTTAATCAGTATCCATTAAAGTTCCATTTTAAATATATATGTCCATATATTCAAAGTATCTATGTACTTTACATATGGCATGTATTTTATATATGCATTTAAATATATAATATATGGATGTATATATAATGTATAAATATATATTACATATAAACAAGTATATAACTACATACTTATATATATTTAAAGTATATATATGAGTCAAGATAAAGGATGTATATATTTCATTTTATATAGACGTACACACACACACGTGCATGCTTCCATGCTGTTCGGAATTTTGCTTACCATCTTCCTCACCATTTGGAATAGGAAGGGAGCGTGAAAGCCGCGTTGGTGACAGACTCTCACCCCACGTGAAACCATAGCTAAGCACCTTCTCAAAAGTCTCAAATGCGACTTACAGAAAACTTAAAGACAAGCAGATGGAGGTTGGCTCAGGCCTGTAAGTTTTCACAGATCTTTCACCAGGGGGCCAACGTCTGCAGTAACTATGAGGTTTACTTGGGCACTATGTATAGACGTCGTTCTTGTTCCAAAGGGAATTTGCATCCCATGATATATATAGCCTTTATGGAAGCAGGATTTACTTTTGCTCACAAAGACGAAGAAAATGTGTGTGTGTGTGTATTTTTTCCATCCTTGGATGTGATTTTTAAGGGCTCATATGCAATAGCTTTGCTCACCCCAAGAGGATGTCACAAAGAGTACACCAGTCAACAGTGCAGAAATCAAGACTTCCCAGGGCCGTGCAGCCAGTGAGCTCCTTCCCCCACATTTCCAGCCATCGCCCCCTGGCCCTGCAGCAGGCGGTGCTCCCACTGTTGCAGCAGACTTGGTAATGTGACCCATTTAATCCCTTAGCTGCTCCACAGACCATTAAAATGGGCTAAATGGACTTTTCAGGGTTTGGGCCAGGAAATTCAGATAACTTGTACCGTTGGAATCTTCCACATCTTGAATGCTGTTTGGGGTTAAAACACCGCATTCTGATTGACTTAGGGCTTATGCTTTTTTCTGTTCCCTATTGCCGCTTAACAAACTACCCCAAAACTTAGCGCCTTAAAAAAGAGCAAACACTCATTTGCTCACAATCCTGTAACGTGGGCAGGAACAGCCTGTCTCTCTCCACGAACTGCTGACTGCAGTGAGCTGACCGGGGCCAGAGGGTGAAGGCGGCTCCCCTCACACATCAGGTATCTCATCGGAGGCGCTGGAGCAAAAGAGGTTGCTGGGCCTCCCTCTCTCCACGTGGTCTGGTCCACTAGTCGGCCAGCCCAAGATCCTATACCCGGTACCTGGCATCAGGGGATGGACGCGGAAGCTGCCAACCCTTTTAAGAAGTGGCACTTCATCCTTCCACTGCATTCTATAGATCAAAGCAAGTCACCAGCCCAGCCCAGCTTGAGGCGAGGGGCAACGCACACAGGAGGGAAAGAACTGTTTGGAGCCCCTGGGTATAAAGGAAGAAAGAGCAAGCAAAAGGGAGAAAATTAATGGAATTATGGTGTCTGTTGTAGAGAACATTCTAGAACACGAGCCCGGAGAAGGCCTTGCTCAGAATTACAAGGTCAGGCAAACCTGGGAAAGATTATCTAATGAATGCCCACTGATCTTAACCTGGTCAGGCTCCAGGGTTCTGTGGACCCCTTGAAACTGTATGCAAGATGTTGCCAATGTGTGCTTTTTTATTCCTGGAGGAAGGTGGGAGTCCACAGCGCTCACTGTGTCCTCAAAGGAGGCTATGATCCGAAAAAGGAAGTAGCCATTGTCCTGTAACTGGCAGGCAGCATTACACCCCCGGGGACGGAACCAGCCTTGAAATTAAGCGCCAGCCCACAGTTCTAGTGTTCCCAAAACGCCAAAGCTGTTCCACCCAGCACAAGTCTGTCTTACTTTGTGTTTCTTTTTCACCGGAAACCTGTAAGTGTGTTTCTGCAAGAAGATACTTCAAATTTTAAAGTAAAGATCAAATTTCAAAGTTGAAAATGTTCTGAGAAGCCTCTTTAGGGTAGAAACGAGCCAAGGTCAAGAAGGCAGCTGGGAGGGGGGAGGGGGATGAAAGAAGATACACAGATGGAAAATGAGGTGGGCCATGCGCTGGCTCCGGGCCAACTGCCATTGAAGAGACCCAAACTGCTTCCAGTTGATAAGATTTAAGGAACTTCCGTGGAAGTCTTTTGACGCTGTATCTAACTTGTCTTTAATTTTCTCCACAGCCACGGGACCCGCTGTGCAGGGGAAGTTTCTGCCGCTGCCAACAACAATATCTGTGGGGTCGGAGTGGCATACAATTCCAAGGTCGCAGGTAAGCCCTCCCTGCCAAGCAGCAAGCGCCATGCTGGGCAGTCCGGGCCCCAGAAGGCATCACTCTCTGGTCTGCGGGTTGGCCAGGGTCCGGCAAAAATTCCCACTGGGGCAGAAGATCTGGGAGTCGTAGATTTAGAAAGAGTGAAAAAATTGTTTTATTTTAATCTATATGGCAATATTAATAAACTTTTACATTTTTTATTTGTATAATATAAATACAGAAAAGTGCACAGGTCACAAGTACCCAGCTCAATGAATTTGCACAAACTGGCCATACCCACATAGCCATCAAGAAATGGAACAGGACCAGCCCCCAAAGCCCACCGCCTGTCCCCTCCCAGTGACCAGCACACCCAAGAACAACCACGATGCTGAGTTCTAGCAGCGAGCAGTGGTTACTGCCAGTTTTTCAACTTTATATAAATGGAATTGTACACTCTGTACTCTTTCGTGTCAATATCAATAACGTTTTAATGAGACTCGAAGACTACAGAATATAAGGAGACGTGTACAAATTATTGTAAACATACTCAGAACTCTTCAAAATGTTTCTGGGGGTTTTTGCATAACGCATCTCTTCTTTGAGGAAATATATTCTACCTAGAGCCTTTTTATTAAGTTCCACAAGACAGACATTTAACAATTTCATCTTTACAGGGGGCTTTAGAAATGAGGGTGGTGGGTCACTAGAAAGTTAGAAATCAACACCTCCCCTTGAAAGAGAGAGAGAGAGAGAATGAGAGGAGGCTCATAAGCTTTCAACGAGATGAGTGGATCCGGGCTCATTCCAAGTTTTACATCAAATTGGTTCTTAATTTATTCAGGCTGAGTCACCAACCTTGTTTTTCTTTTTTTTTTTACAACTGTCTCGATATTTTTTCCTGGCGATTTAAGGGAACCATAAACATGCTTGGTGCTGACACTGCATTTCCAGGGACCTAAATAAAGCAAGAGCAGCCTACACAAACTGGCCAGTAACCTCCTTCAACACTATTTGCTAGGAGGCTTGCCTGAGCTGGGTACTGACTTTCCCAAAAGAACACATCTGGAAGGTTCTGAAATGTAAATAGAGGAGGCTTTGCCACTCGGGTTTCAGTTATCTTTACTTCGTGTGCATCCAAAATGCTGGGGCATTAAAATGTCAGAAGGCTTTGTGAGCTCATGGGAAAGACCACCACCCAGTTAATACTTTATAAGCCAGGCTCGTACTCTGGGTGGTGTCTGAGGCCAGGCGGGTTCCCTATTCGCAGGACACAACTGGGAGCAAGTGAAAAATCCAAACCTGGATTTCTCATTCACAATGATTGTCTTCAGAATAGTCTCGAAGCCTCCGTGCGTCCAAAGTCACTGGCTTTTTGAACAAGGGCTTCTGAGAACCACTGCCTGCAAAAATGAAGAGTTAGGAGCACTCAGGGGGTTCACTGCGGTCTCTTTCTCCATCTACTTCTTTTATCTTTTCCTCTCTTATTATTTGTACTCTGAAAACACCTGAGCTGCTGGTCAAATGTACTTAATTCTCCTCCTTTCTTCATTTGAATTTCCTAAAGGTGAAACTTGAGACAAGGATTTGGGTGCAAGGAGTAGATTTGGGGGGTGATCCCAGAAGCCGGAGTGAGGGAAACAGGAAAAAAGATAGCGAAGCGGGGGAAGCCACGTAGGGTGTGTAGATGAGCTGGCTGCCCTCATGGACAACTGGGGCTCTGAGGGACCATGAGGACACCCCCCAGAATTGCCTCCCAAGGCGAGGAGTCCAGGGAATTTATCCACCAACTCTCAGCCCTCATTGCTCAGGGGAGGCTCCTGGGACATGAGCACCCTGGCCTGTCCGGCCTGCCCAGCTCACGCAGGCTGAGCAGAACTCCTGAGGCAGAGAAGGCACCCCAGGCAAAGACACTTGGACAGAGCCAGAGGATCCGGGCAGGTATGACAACCTCTGCCTCAGCGGACCCCGATCAAAGGAGAGTGAACACAGCCTGATACCTCACAGATGCGACCTGATGGAGCTTTGTGGAACCCCGGGAGCGCAGGTCTCACAGCAGTGTTCTGAAGTCCCAGAAACTGAGACCAGAGCTGATGGGAGGTACGCCCAGCCCCACAAAGATTTGAGCAAAGAATCCTCGTTTCTCCACTGCCTTCACCCCGGCTTTGCTCCTCTGTCACCACTCATGCTGGTTCTTGACGGCACAAGGGCCGGGAAGCTCTAGTCACCATCCTGGCCCCTCAGTACTTCCAGAGTCCTCTGGACTCCCCCAGAGGAGTGAAAGGAATTCTCCATGAGGAAGCCCCGGAGAGTTACTTAAGAATCGCAACAAAAGCAGAATTTCAGCCTCCTTAACCTAACAAATTTAAGGGGAACATTTTGTTCATTCTGGCTGGAAATTCCAAAAGTCCGCTGGTTTTTATTATTCTAAATGAGCCCTACTCTTCCACGCAATCTTTCCTCTCAGGAGCTTTCTGAGCCAGGGAAGTCTAATGTGCCACCTGCTGGCCAACCCATGTCACTGCTAGTCTCCGGCACTCAAGTATTCAGTTAACAGATGAGGGAGGCGTTGGCAGCGAGGTCCCAAATCTCTCCTAGGTCCCAGGTTTCTCTTCACCCTGTCTTCAGAAAAAGGGTAAAGTTAAGGTGCTGTAGAATCGTAGTCCAGAAAAAGAAGGAAAAGTGGAGATGAGATTGCAAAATGAGTCCTCTGAAGGGAAAAAAGGAAAAACTCATTGAGCATTTCTTCATCTGCCCAGTAGCCTGTTGGGATTCTCTTCTATTCAAGAACTTTGCTCATTTTCCCATTGGGCTTCTTGTATTTTTCTTGTTGATTTGCAGGCATTCTTGGTATGTCCTCAGTATTAGCCCATGGCCCGTTTTAGTCAGTGCAAATACATTCTCCCAAACTTTCACGTGAGGTCATTAGTCCATCTGGATTCCACCTTTGTAGGTCATGCCAGGTGAAGATCCAGTTTTACTCTTCTCCAAATAGTGAGCTGATGTTCCCAATACCATCCATTCAAGAATTCATCGTGTCCCTTTGATTCATGGTGCCATCTTTATTGTATATTAAGTTCCAGTACATACACGGTTAGTCTCCAAGTAAATATAATTTAGATAAAACCTCCTAGCAAGTATAAACTGAAAAGTGTAACCACACTCCTTTACTACTGGGCCTTTGTATATGCTCTTCCTTCTGCCCAGAAGACCTCCCACCACGCTTTAAGAAGAGGCCGCCTCCTCTTCATCCTTCAGCAATCAGGTCTCCCATTGCTTCCTCCAGCATCACCTCCATGACCAGTTCCTCATCTACACTTGATAAAGCGCACCGAGTTTTTCCTTCTCAGCACTCACTACTGTCAGTTATTACATATTCTTGCACATGGTTATTTGACCAATACCTTTCTCTCTTATCTCTCATATTTCCAGTTATCTATCAAAATCTCCAAATCTTGAGACCCAAAGGGGCTCTAAAGGTCCTCTAGTCCAAACACCCACTGATACTTGCAGAATAACAATAATAGTAATAATAATAATAATTGACATCTATTGTCTCTTCCAAAGCATCAGGCACAATGCAAAACGCTTTACTCACTCAACCCTCTTTACAACCCTATCAGACATTATTGCATATTTTATATATATAACATATATATTATATATTATTACAGAGAGCAAACTGAACGTGGGGCCACACAGCTAGGCAGCTGTAGGACAATTTTGCACCCAGCACAGGTTGGCCCAGAACTTCCACTCTTGGCCCCTGCCCTCAAATGCGTCAGCAACTTCTCTTTTCCCCTCTCCTGGTATGGCCTGGATCCAGCCTGGAAGTGCACGCCTCCAGTGACAGGAAGCTCGCTCCCTGCCGACAAAGTCTGAGCTGCCTTTGGACACATGTGGCTGTTAGGAACTTCCCCCTTAGACAGCTGTCCCTTTGATGCTGCTGCCCGTTTTCATGGACACAGTTGTCACCACCTCTTCTAGGTAACTGGGGGAAACTCCCATTCGGCTGCCTCCTGAAGAGTCAATGCTCTGTAACATGTAGATGCATCCACACGCCATGTCCCAAACATCTGAATGCTGTGTGGAAGCTGTAATAACTTCAAAAACAATTACTTGCAAGTTTAATTAGATTTCCTTATCTACTTATTTAGCTCTATAAATTTTGAAAAAAAGATTAATTTCAATTTTTTGATTTTGAAAATGTCTTTCTTCAAGTAACTTTAAAAAGATAACCTAATCCTTTTCTTAATATTAATTTTTAAATCACTGTTTGACATCTTCAATCAAAGAGATTGAGACAAAAAATTAAAATTGAAAATGTGGTAGTAGTAATTGAAAATTCGCAAAACCAAATAAATGCCCAATAAATATAAATAACGAACCCTTCAAATGATGTTTCTTGCAAGTTTGTCAAATTTAAACTTCTGGGATTATTAAAGCTCAAAACTGCTCCAAGCCTTTCAGGAGATGCTGTCTCCTGCCTTTGGTCCCTCCGAGGACTCAACGATTACTCATGGTGCCTACTGTGTGCCCAGTCCTGTGGGTGGTAGACACAGCAGTGAGTCAGCAGACAAGACACCTGCCCTCACACAGCTTACAGTCTAAGAGGAGACACAGACAAGGAGCAAATAAGCAAGATAATATCAAATAATGATCGCTGGTGTGAACAGAACAAAGCAAGGTGGGACAGAATAACAGAGTGGGGACACAGCAAGTGACTTGAGAGCTCCTCAGAGCAACCCCAGGGTGGGCCAGGCCAGGTAGGATGGGCCTTACCCACCTTCCTTTTTAAGTCAGGACATACAGCCTTATGCACTGGGCCTTGAGATGAGCTCTCCTTTGATCAAAGATTCTGAAAACAGTTTGAGAACCACACTGTTGACCATTATCAAAACACTGAAATTTCTCTACCAGCAATGAATTGCTTCCACATATTTGGCCAATAAAAGTCATAATATTTCAGCGAGTTTACACATATTTCATCTGAGTTTGTAAATAACCAATAAAAATCTCCTATTAGCACAGCAATTAACATGTCTTCAGATCCTTAAGACCGAGATCAGCATGAATTCGCTCCTTAGCCTGCAGATTAATATTCACGAGCACGAAAAGGTGGTGATTAGCAACACTGAGGTTTGCGGGCTGCTGTAGCATTTCCTGGCATCGGTGCAAGCTCACCTTTTATAACAGAAGCAGAGGCAGAAAGAATTTAGCTCAAATCCAGGGCCGTGTAGCCCCTGGAGCCCAGGGCCGGCACAGTGAGAGCTGTGCAGGCAGGAGGTGAGGCTCAGACCCTAAAAAGAGGGGAGTCACAGCGTTACCGCGGTCATTAAGGTGGTGATCAGGCCTGCAGGGCGGGGGCTAGAAATGCCTGATGAGCACTGTGTGTCTTCTTGCCATTGAATCTCATCAGCCCATGGAGGACTTTACAAATGTGAAGACACTGAGTCCTGCCGCCTTTGTCTTCCCTCTCCCTCTGCCTCTTGCTCTCATTCTCTTGCCTCATCCTCATTCCCTCTCTCTCTCTCTCTGTCTCTCCCTCAGCGCCCCCCTGTAGCTCCTAGAGCATTTAGGGACAGAGGAAAGGCCCTCCCTAAAAACCCTCAGGTCACCCTGAGCCTCTGTCTTGGCTGCTAATGGTGCAGCCGCTTGCAAAAATTAATGCTATATCGCATTCAATTAATGCATGCCTCATTCGTCCTGAGTTTAACGAGATTAAAAGGATGTCCGGGCGCCTGAATATGAATAGGAGGCTTGCTCCCAGTCTGTGGCTGCCCCTGCCTCCCTAGACGCTGAAACAGAGGATTAACACACACCCGGTCTGATGTTCTGTGCAACACAAAGGGAGCCAGGGAAGGGATGAAGAGGGAAAGAGGCAAAGCGACAAGAGCTGCAAAGAAAGAGGGTACAGGGCACGGCTGGAAGCACCACGCACTGGCTGTATGACAAAATCCAGTGTGGCCACTGGTTGGCATGTGTGACAGTCCAGGCCTACTTTTGCCAGAGTTGAATTTCTCTCGTCTTCCAGTTGGAGTGGACTGTTCAGCCCTGGTCACCTGGGCACTAGATGAGTTCGAGACCATCTGAGTTTTCTCCTTGCAGGAAAGTGAACATCAGCCTCTCTGCGATGTTTCCCCACCCACAAAGCGGGCAGGACTTCTTCCAGAAAGAAACTGCGCTATTCTGCTTCTTCTTTGACCTGTTGGCCACCTTCCTTTGTGAACACGTTTTTTAAATAAGTAAAATATAGTTGGACCAAAAGCAAAACGTAGAGTTTTAGATTTCCTGTCCCTTGTGGAATGAACCATCAGACTCAGCTTCCAGAAAGTTCAAACCAAAGACTGTGCTTATTCCTGATGAGCTTCCTCCAGGAGAATGGATGTTAACTGATAATTGGATATTTCTTGGTAAAAGTGGTGCCTCGACTTAGAGGTTAATGGTAGAGGACAGAAAATTTGAACTGGTTCTTATTTGTTCTTCAGGCCTTGTCATTTCTGTTAGGGAGAAAATCAACGAAATAAAGTAATATTACCATGCATTTATTCACCAAATATTTATCAAGCTTAAGCTAAATTCCAAGCACCATGCTGAAGCCTGGGGACACAGAAGTGAACAAAGTAGACACATGCCCTGTACGCAAAGACGGAGCTGTCTGGTGGTGAATGAAGGACACAAATAAACAATTGTAGCAGAAGACTGAGAAGCCTGGTGCTGACAGAAGACCTGGAGAGCTGCGTGCAGAAAGACTTCTGGGGAAAGCTTGCTGAACGCATAGGTCAGTTAGGAGACGGGCGAGCCCTAGGGGAGGTTGCAATGCCGGCACAAGCGGTGGGCTATGAGATGCTGGGGAGGAAAGAGACTCTTCAGAGAAAAGACAATTTCATGTCAGTTTCACGCGCTCTGCAAGAACCTGAGTTGTCCTTATTGAAATTGATTTGCACACGATGTTAAGAGAGTGATGCTTGTGTAACAATGTCCTTTGACCATGGGGGACACGTAAGGAGTGTTAGGATCCGGGCTTTGACTGTGTTCAGCCTAGCTCCTTCATTTCAAAATTCCTGCGGGCAGAAAGACTTAGGTCAGCTTCACAAACACTCTAGGCTCCTTGCCACAAAATAGTGTATCAAGCAGAAGACAATATGGCCCCAGAAAGCGATGTTTTGAGGGTAGTGATGGAGGGACAAATATCCATCCCATTGGTTGCCCCTGAGTTAACGCTGGAGAGGCTTTTTCTGGATAGCAGAGAGTGAGTGCCCCTTCTCCCTGTGTCCCTGTACACAAACTTTACAAAGGTGACACAGGGAGAAAGACGAAAGGGTTGTTTCACGTACCCCATGACTAATATATTTTAGAATGACCCAGTCAACATTTCTGTCCTCCCAAATCCCCTTCTCAGTTATAGTGCAACTGGGAGTTCCTCTTTTCCTGACCCTCCCGCCTTGACTGTCCCTGCCCCTCCTTCTGCCCTCTGCCCTCTAGGTTTTCTCCTTAAATATCTAATATCAATTGCCCTCCCCCACGGTCATGCACAGTAGCTTTATTTCTCCTCTGAAATTTGGTCTTGGAGGCTGAGCTTCCACTTAGAAACAGGCTTATCAAGAAACATCTTCAACAAAGCTGATTTCTCCCCATTAGGAATTCTAGTAACATTTGATAGGGGAATAAAGTTTTCTTGAAATAGTTACATAAGGAAAGGCATGGGTCCAAAGGGATCGAGTGGGCCAGTCTGTGCATCCTTCTTGATCCTCTGAAGGCGTACCCACACGGCGGGAGGTTAGACTCAGGATTCTGCAACATCCCCCAGGGCAACAGGGATGGCAGACCCTCCAACCACACCCAGAACACCAGCTTCTTCCTAGCCTGTCTCCTGTGAACTGGGGCACCAAAACATGATATTTCCCTGCCCGCACGTGTCCACAGGTATCCGGATGCTGGACCAGCCATTTATGACGGACATCATCGAGGCCTCCTCCATCAGCCACATGCCTCAGCTAATCGATATCTACAGTGCCAGCTGGGGCCCCACAGACAATGGGAAAACAGTGGATGGGCCCCGAGAGCTCACACTTCAGGCGATGGCTGACGGTGTGAACAAGGTAAAGTCGTTCCGGCCGCCACAAGGCCCTGGTCCACTCACATGGGATGAGGGGTGGGGGAGACACGGGGGAGGGAGAGGAGGTGAGACAGTGGTACCGAGGGGCAGGGCAGGGGGCGGAAGGTGGGGCTGTTACCCTGTGCATTAGCTCAGGTCCTGTGAGAAATCCAAAAATGGGGTTAGCCATGCATATTTATTGCAGGGAACACCTGTGAAGGACAAAGGGGAGGGGGGCAGGAGGACGCAAGGGGGCGCCTTCAGAAGGTGATGCTGGCCTGGCCCCTGCGAAGGAGCAGGGAAGAAGGAGGGTCCCTCTGGGGGCCTGCACCAGCATCCCCACCGTGCCAGTCATCGGCTGGGAGCAGTCTCCAGGCAGTGGGGTCTCCACCGCAAACGAGTTGGTGGATCCAAGGGGCAGCAGCGGGAGCTGTGAATCCACAATGCTCCCATGGCAGGAGTCTGAGCCGAGCGTTTTCGTGGCTGCTCATCCCTGAGGTCAGCCTGGGAATGCACAGTATCCAGGAGAAGAGACCAAGGCAGAGCTTCCAAAGGAAGGGCTGCCGGGAGACAGGGTTCCTGCTGGTCTGCAGCCTGTGGGGCAGGAGTCGCCTCGCTGAGGTCTCAGGACAGGACTCGCCCCATGCAAGACATGCACCAGGCTAGGGATCTGAGTCTCCTGGGTTCAGGCTCCAGCTCTGCCGCTCGCTGTCTGAGTGTCTTTCTACCCGTGACTTGCCCTGGCTGTGCGTCAGTTTTCCTGCTTGTAGAATGGTGATAACCGTACCTTCCTCCTAGGATCTTGTGAGTGTAAATGAGATAAATAAGTGCTTGGCACTGGAAAGTGCCCTGCAAAGGGTTGGTGCTTGTCTTGGTCATTATGGACTCTTAACCAATGGTCCCAAAACTTTGTGGCATAAAGCACAGTGTTTGATTAGGCTGTGGATTCTGTGGGTCAAGAACTCCCAAGGGCACAGTGGGGATGGCTCGTCTCTGCTCCACAATTCCTGGGCCTCAACTGGAAGACGCGTGACTTGAATTACCAAACTGCTGTGTCTTCACGTGCCCTTGCCATGTGCTGAATGACTTGCTATTGGTGCCACAACACCCACTACTTGCAGCACTTAGCCATTTGTCTTCTTTAGTCTGTTTTCAGGACTTGACTCGCTGACAGGCTGACAGCAATGCCCTCTCCATGCTTGCAGTTCGCTTGTCTAACCAGCCATGGCATGGGACTCACATCCCAAAGATGAGAACGATAGCGTGTGCAGTGAGAGTGGTCAGGCCCTAAGAAAGGGGGGCACAAGGGTGTGAGGTTTAGGAGAGGGACTTCTGGAAGCCCATTTAAAAATTTTTTAAGTCTCGTGTCCTGAATTTTGACAAATTTCAAATAGATGAAATTGCTATAGCCATATTTGCATATACAAGCTAGGATAATTATAAATAAATTGTACAATGCGTCTGTTCTACATACATGTTTAGATTATTTATAGTCTGTATGGAAAATACATAAACTCATTACCTATATATTTATGACACTGAAATAGAATATATGTATGAAATAACTGTATATTTAACAGTAGTCTAGAAAGGTAAAAATATTGAAGAAAATTAGAGAGGACAAGCAAAGCCTATTTTTTTTTTGAAGAGTTACAATATACCAAACACTGTAGTTTATTTTTTTTTTTTTAACTACTATGCATTAGATCCCCAGAGCTTATTCATCTTATAACTGGAAGTTTGTACCTTTGACCAGCATCTCCCCATTCTTTCCCCCTCCAGCCCCTGGTAACCACCATTCCACTCTCTGTTTCTGTGAGTTCAGTTTTTAGATTCCACATGTAAGTACTACAGTGCTGTAGAGTCGTGTGTCACTTAGTGACAGGGATATGTTCTACGAAATACATCAGTAGGTGATTTTGTGGTTGTAAAAATATTATAGAGTGTGCCTTCACAAACCTGGGTGGTATAGCATACTGCACACCTAAGCTATATGGTACTAATCTTATGGGACCACCATGGTATATGTGGTTCATCGTTGACCCAAACAGCGTTCTGCAATGCGTAACTGTTTGTCTTTCTCTGTCTGATCTATTTCACTTAGCGTAATGCCCTCAAGGTCCATTCATGTTGTCACAAATGGCAGGATTTTCTTCTTTTTGAATAGTATTCCATTGTATATATATACCACATCTTCTTTATCCATTCACGTGTCCTTGGACGCATAGGTTGTTTCCATGTCTTGGCTATCCTGAATGATGCTGTGAATATGGAGGTGCAGACATCTCTTTGAGACAGTGATTTCATTTCCTTTGGATATATACCCAGAAGTGGGATTGCTGGATCAAATTTTTGGAAGAATCTTCATACCATTTTCCATAGTGGCTGCCCCAATTTACCTTCCCACCAACAGCACACAAGTGTTCCTCTTTCTCCACATCCTCGCCAGCATTTATTATCTCTTGTCTCTTTGATAATAGTGAAGGCTACTTTTTCTATACATTTCCTAGGTCAGAGAACACATGTGCTTTCTTCTCCAGCTATCCTCAGAAACTAGCCTAGGACTTGAAAACATGGTAATCAGCTATTCAATAAATAGCTGTGGAATTGATACACAAATGGAATTTGATGGTTAAAAGCTTAAGACCCACAGAGATATCTATGACTGTAGCGGACACCACTGGCGCCCACCTTGATCCCCTTTATCAGGCTGGGGGGCCACTGCCGGCTGCTATGACTGTTTGCTGCTGCTGACTCCCAGCTGCCCCTCCCCTGGAGAATTGCCCTGGTTGATGGGAGTCTTCTCATCCCGATGGTTATGCCCCGACTCGTACCCAGGGGCAGGCTTTCCCACCTGACTGACTCAGGGTAGGAAAAGCCAGCCTGCTTGCCTCCAGCAGAGACCACTCTGGGGTGTAATTTATGCTCCAGAGCCCCCAGTGAATCAGGCTAAGGCTAGACTTGACTCGAGACCACATTGTTTTGGGGTTCCTTCCACTGCTTATCGTGTTTCACTCCCTTGCTCACAGGTTTCTCCTGAGCACTCCCCCAATAAGTCTGACGCACCTGAAACCCTGCCTCAGGCTCTGCTTCTCGAAACCCACCCTGTGACCTTAGCTCATTAGGGTTCCCTTTTTCCTTTGACTGCCAGGAAGTTCAGAACTAAGTTTGTGCCTAACATGTACCTTTTTTTAAGGCTAGATTTTCTGCCACCCTACCCTTTGCTCCCCTCTCTTCACCAATCATGGCCTCCAAAATCTTTCCTTAGCTTTTATTCTCATATCGTTTTTTGTGTTTTTATTGCCTCTAAGCCTCCGAATACTAAACAGTGTAAAATTTGTGAAAGAATTGATGAAATGAGCTTAATTTTATTAGAATCAATTTAGGTGTGAAAAATCTACCTTTGGATCCTCAAATTGTTGCTTGCTTACACACATTCCTAGTCTTAAGGGACTAAAGCATCTCATTGGACAAAAATCTACAGCAGCCAGGCTCTAAACAACCGTACACAGTAAGTCAGAGCAGGGGCCAGGCAGCCCAGTCCACAGGCCAAACCCAGCCCACCAGCTGTCTTTGTAAATAAAGTTTTATTGGAACACAGCCAGGCCCAGCAAGGCCTTTGTGTCTTTCAGTCACAATTTCTCTTCCAATCGCAGCTGTCACAGGCTCCACACACAAGGAAGCACACAGGGCTTTAAATGAATGGAATCATGAGTCAGTCACAGGCTTTTCTGCTGGTCTGTCCGCATCTCCGTCTTGACTGGACAGCCAACGTTACACGACAGGAGATCTGCTACTTCTGCTGAAGGGATGGTTTTTTTAAATGTGGCATGAACAAGTGGGGAACTGAGCTTAAAAGTTGGGAGATTACGTTCTAGCCTCGCTCCTGTCCCTCATGGCCTGCGAGACTTCAGACTGGTCACTTAGCTTCTCCGTCCCTCCCTTTCTTCTTCCGTTAAATAGTCTACATCAGTGCTTATCAAAGTGTGGCCACTAGCCCTCCTGGGAGTTTATGGGAAATGCAGAATTGCAGCCCCACCAACCCTCCTGACATATCAGAATCTACATTTTAACAAGATCCCATTAAAGTTTGAGAGGTGCTGCTGTAAATGATCTCTAGAATACGTATTATGAAACCCTAAGATACTAAGACCATAATATATGCAGGTTTAAAAAACCCACTGCATGAGGCACTGCATGTCCTCGTCAGGGTGGTGCATTGGGTGGACTGATGACTGAGCCAAATGCTCTAGCTTGTCTCTGAGTTGCAGGAAACGAGATCCAGGGAGCCCAACTAAAGGGGTTTCTTGTTGTAAGGATGCACGAGGAGCGATGAGCACAATGGGACGGATTCAGGCAGGACCTCATACAGATGGAGATCAGAGAGATGTTCTAGATTCAAGGTGGCTGCAGGACACCGGCCACAGGAGTATAGAGATCCGCACTAGGGCCCTGCAGTCATGGGGCACAGCCACTCTCACCTTGACTGTTTCTCACTGGCTTTGTGTGTCTCTCTCTTCAACCCATTTTTCCTCCTCCTTGAGGCTAATGTTCATACAATACTTCTGCTTAGCCATGGCCCCATCAGCACCCTTGTTTGTCACAATCTGTCAGACTCTACTCCAATTGCCATCTGCTCCCTCTCCAATGCTTTAAGGGGAATTTTGGTCCAAAATTAGGGGAGACATCCCTCCCCCTGGTAGGCTTCAAAAATAAGAAATGTGCTTCTGTTGGAAAGGTTCAGAACTTGAAGTGTCAGAGGTCAGTCAGAAGGTTGCTAATAGAGCCCCCTGTCTTTTCTATTCCAATAACATCAAGTGGCAGTGGTCCATACTCACACTGGTTCTTCAGCCCTCTGATGGAGAAGTTTCTTCTGAGCTGTTGAATTCTTTCAAAGGTCTAAACAGAAATACAACACCATATGTCCTTCTCTGTTACAGGTTGAATTGTGTCCTCCAAAAGTCCATATATTGAAATCCTAGCCCCCAGCACCTCAGAATGGGACCTTATTAGAGTCTCTGCAGATGTAATTACAGGCAGACCTTGGAGTTGTTGCAGGTTAGGTTCCAAACCACCGCACTAAAGTGAATATCACAATAAATCAAATGTCGCAATAAAGTGAATGTCACAATAAAGTGAGTCACATTAATTTTTTGGTTTCCCAGTACATAGAAAAGTTATGTTTATACTACAGTGTAGTCTATTAAGTGTGCAATAGCATTATGTCTAAAAAAATGTACATACCTTAATTAAAAAATACTTTATTGCTAAAAATGTTAATGATCATTGAGACTTCAGTAAGTTGTAATTTTCTGCTGGTAGAGGGCCTTGCCTCCATGTTGATGGCTGCTGGCTGATGAGGGTAGCATTTGCTGAAGGTTGGGGTAGCTGTGGCAATTTCTTTTTTTTTTCTTTTTTTTTTTGAGGAAGATTAGCCCCAAGCTAACTACTGCCAATCCTCCTCTTTTTGCTGAGGAAGACTGGCCCTGAGCTAACATCCATGCCCATCTTCCTCTACTTTATACGTGGGACACCTACCACAGCATGGCTTTTGCCAAGTGGTGCCATGTCCGCACCTGGGATCCAAACCCCAGGCCACTGAGAACCAGAACGTGCAAACTTAACCACTGCGCCACTGGGCCAGTCCCTCTGGCAATTTCTTAGAATAAGACAACAATGAAATTTGCCACATCGATTGACTCTTCCTTTCACAAACAGTTTCTCTGTAGCATGCGACGCTATTTGATAGCATTTTACCCACAGTGGAACATTTTTCAAAGCTGGAGTCAGTCTTCTCAAAATCTGCTGCTGCACTATCAACTCAGTTTATGTCATATCCTCAATCCTTCATTGGCGTTTCAACAGTCTTCACAGCGTCTTCACCATGAGTAGATTCCATCTCAAGAAACCACTTTCTTTGCTCATCCATAAGAAGCAACTCCTCATCCATTCAAGTTTTATCATAAGACTGTAGCAATTCAGTCACATCTTCAGGCTCCACTTCTAATCCTATTCTCTTGCTATTTCCACCGTATCTGCAGTTACTTCCTCCACCGCAATCTTGAACCCCTCAAAGTCATCCATGAGGGCTGGAGTCAACTTCTTCCAAACTCCTGTTAACGTTGATGTTTTGAGCTCTTCCCATGAACCATGAAGGTTTCACCTTACTTTGCCCAGCTCCATCAGAGGAGCCACTATGGCAGCTACAGCCTTACAAAATGTGTTTCTTAAATAAAAAGACTTGAAAGTCAAAACTGCTCCTGGATGCACAGGCTGCAGAATGGATGCAGTGTTAGCAGACACGAAAACAACACTAATCTTGTTGCACATCTCCATCAGAGCTCTTGGGTGACCAGGTGCACTGTCAATGAGCAGTCATGTTTTGAAAGGAATCTTTTCTTCTGAGCAGTAGGTCTCAACAGTGGGCTTAAAATATTCAGTAAACCATGTTGTAAACAGATGTGCTGTCCTCCAAGCTTTGTTGTTCCCTTCCCAGAGCACAGGGAGAGTAGATTTAGCATAATTTGTTTGTTGGTTGGTTTGTTTTTCACGTTGTAGATTTTTTTTTATTGTGGCCATAATAGCTTATAACATTGTGAGATTTCAGTTGTACATTATTACTTGTCATACAACGTGTAAGTATGCTCCTTCACCTCTTGTACCCACCGTCCAACCTCCCTTCCCCTGGTAACCACTAATTTGTTCTCTTTGTCTGTAAGTTTGTTTGTATTCCACATATGAGTGAAATCACATGGTGTTTGTCTTTCTCTGTCTGGCTTATTTCGCTTAACATGATGTCCTCAAGGTTCATCCATGTGGTTGCGAATGGGACGATTTTGTCTTTTTTATGGCTGAGTAGTATTCCATTGTGTGTATATATATATATATACACACCACATCTTCTTTATCCAATCATCAGTCGATGGGCACTTGGGTTCCTTCCCTGTCTTGGCAGATTTAGCATATTTTTAAGAGCCCTAAGATTTTCAGAATGGTAAATGAGCACTGGCTTCAACTTAAAGGCACCAGCTGCATTAGCCCCTAACAAGAGTCTCTCGGTCCTTTCAAGCTTTGAAGCCAGGCATTGACTTCTCCTCTCTAGCTATGAAAGTCCTAGATGGCATTTTCTTCCAATACAAGGCTGTTTCATCTGCATGGAAAATCTGTTGTTTAGTGTAGCCACCTTCATTAACGATCTCAGGTAGATCTTCTGGACAACTTGCCACAGATTCTGCATCAGCACCTGCTGCCTCACCTTGCACTGTTAGGTTATGGAGACGCTGCTTTCCTTCATGAACCAACCTCTGCTGGCTTCAAACTTCTCTGCAGCTCCCTCCTCTCTCTCATGCTTCACAGAATTGAAGAGAGTCAGGGCCTGGCTCTGGATTAGGCTTTGGCTTAAGGGAATGCTGTGGCTGGTTTGATCTTCTATCCAGACCACTAAAACTTTCCTCATATCAGTAATAAGGCTGTTTCGCTTTCTTGTCATTCATGTTTCACTGGAGTGGCACTTTTAATTTCTGTAGATAGCTTTTCCTTTGCACTCACAACTTGGCTGTTTGGCGCACAAGCCTGGCTTTCAGCCTATCTCGGCTTTTGACTTGCCTTCCTCACTAAGCTTGATCATTTCTAGCTTTTGATTTAAAATGAGAGATGTGCAACTCTTCCTTTCGCTTGAACACTTAGAGGCTTATTAATTGGCCTAATTTCAATATTGCTGTGTCTCAGGGAATAGGGGGCCTGAGGAGACGGGGAGAGCCAGGGGAGCCGCTGGTCACTGGAGCGGTCGGAACACACACGATATTTGTTAAGTTCACCATCTTATACAGCTGCAGTTCGCGGCGCTCCAAAACAATTACAGTAGCAACATCAGAGATCACTGATCACATAACAAACATGATAACTTCGAAAACGTTAGAAATATTCTGAGAATTACCAAACCGTGACACAGACACATGAAGTGAGCAAATGCTGTTGGAAAAATAGCCCTGATAAACTTGCTCAATACAGGGCTGCCACAAACCATCAATTTGTAAAAAACATGAAATCCGCAAAGCTCAATAAAGCAAAGTGCAACAAAATGAGGTATGCCTGTAGTTAAGATGAGGTCATACTGGAGCAGGGTGGGTCCCTAATGTGGTGTGACTGGTGTCTCTATAAAAAAGAATAATTTGGACGTAGACACATCCACAGGGAGAACGCCACAAGGCATTCCGCCCCGATGAATGCAGAGATCAGGGTGCTCCTACAAGCCAAGGAAGGCCAAAGATTGGCAGCAAACCACCAGAGCTGGGGGAGAGGCACGGAACAGGTTCCCCCTCACAGCCCTCAGGAGGAACCAACCTTACCAACACTTGGGTCTTGGCCTTCGAGCCTCCAGAACCGCTAGACAATAAACTCCTGTCACTTACACCACCCAGTTTGTGGTACTTTGTTACAGCATCCTTAGAAAACCAGTCCAGCTTCCAGTCTTGGAATAGACAGTCAAAAAAGGGATGTGACCAGACTCAAGCCAAACGGTCGCTTCTCCAGGTTACCTTTGTTGTCACCTGGCTCTCTCTTCTATAGCCAAGATGGCTGACAGTTGATCCAATTACGACTTTTTTCTTCTCATCTGGGACCTTGAGGGTATCCTCCCTCCATTCTCTAGCATAATCCCAAAGGAGAAGCATGCAAAAATTCTCATGATGTAATAATACTAGGAGAGAAAGATGTTTCTGCGTTAGGGGCAGTGCCAGGCTGCAGTTGGCTCCAGATGACATCACATTAGTAACTTGAAACTAGACATGGAAACTGGCAAATAAAAATCTTGTGTGTCCCCTTCAGAGAGCTGGTTGTTAAACATCTACCAGCACATCCTAGTTAGAGGACTCTGCTGGCTTTCCTTAAGTTATAGCATTTAGACACTCACCTATTCTTCCTGTGTGGAAAGGCCAGCCTTGCCTTAGTGGCAGGGAAATTCCCTTTGGGAAGAGGGAATCACCAGAAATCACTAAGGTTTTGTGTTTCCCAAAAATGACCAGTTTCCCAACCATAGTGTCCAGTTACCAGAGACTGTGGGGGACAACTCTCCTAAGCAATCCAAGTAAAGACCACGCAGCTTAGGCCATCCAGCCCTTGTGCATTTAATAAAAAGATCCCAGAAACACAATTATGAAATGGGAAACCGAGTCCTTGAGAGTAGACAGCATCTGTGACGGTGGCTAGACATCTTCGCTGCCCTTGGACGGGGCCCAGTTAGGAGATAATGACGTAATGTTTTATTATAAGGTTATGCCAGTCGGCCGCTGACATTCAGCCCATCTGAGACGCAACAAGGATCCGTGACAGCTGAGCAGCACAATGCAGGCTACCAAGGGAGTCTATCAAGAGGACCGGGCTGCAAGGGAGGTGGTGGTGCGGCCCTGTTTCAGTGTCCAGACCCTTAGGAGTTTTTAGATCAACACTTTGACACACAAGCAGCTTGTTTCCTTATTGTGTAATTCACAGTGTGCCTGGAGAGAAATGGTTGCACATCCAAGCCCAGAACCAGGTGACAGCAGGTACCCAGAGGAACACTTGGCAGATGTCCCCTCCCCAACAGACACAGATTTTCACTGAGAAGCATTTTCTGACGCCCGAGGCCAAAAGAGAGTCAGGCGAGTAGGTGACTTCTGCCCTCAGTCCACATTTGCAATGCAGATGGCGCTCAGTGCTGCACAGCCCCGCGGCTCCTGTCATTCTTCGCGGACTTCTGAACCGCTCCACCACATCTCGAGTCTGAGTACGCTCTCTCCTTCTCTGCAGCCTCCCCGGCTGCAAGTAAAAAGGCCCTTTCAAGTGTGATTGTTCTGCAGAGCATGCCGAGCACACCAAAACTTAAGAGAAAAATTGCTCTGACTTATCTTCAGATGACAACATGTAAATATTTTAGAAAGTGAAGTATGATGAAAAATACATGATTCCTCATCTGACTTTCCCCCAGGCTGTGGGAAGGATTCTTTCCTTGTTTCAAGGTGACATTTTTTTTCGGACAGTATTGTAGAATTTGGTGAGTGATGGTGTATTGTCTATCAGCAAAGATTTCTTTTCAGTTATTTCAGTTGTCTGGTCTACTCTAAAAGAAAATCCGCCTCTGAAAGGCAATCTTCACCTAAACAAAGGAGTCAGATAGTTACCTATCACACAAAGGCAGTTCTTATGCTTGTCTTTCAATTTTAGCATCCTGCAGATAGGTTTGTTTGACCAACATAGTAATGATAAAAAAGGAAGAGGAAAAGAAAGATAAGAGACTTTTATCGGGGATGTATTGTTTGCCTCACACACCACCACTCCCAGTCTCTGACATCTGCTTCACACAAAAACATCACCTAACTGGCTTCTTAGGGATTTGAGTTTGCATCTCCTAAGTTGGCTCAATAAATACTTGGGGGAGGCAGAAAGGAGCAGGCAAGAAGGAAGAGAAGAAGGAAACTTTTTTCCTTTGTTTATTTCAGTCTCTTCCTCTTCAACTTTATAGTCCACACATTGAAGCTCCAGTTAAAGCAGGCTTCGCATTACATATGGGAAGTAGATGACAGTCAGAGACCCCTGAATTATGAGATATCCCATCACTGACTGCTGTCTTAGTTTGGAATCCCCCAGAAGCAGACTCTGAGACAAGGACTGAGTTCAAGTAGTGGATTTGGGAGGTAAAGGAACACCAGTAGTGAATGGGGAGGTATGAGAGGGAAGAAAAAACCAACAAAGGATGTGTTATTGAGCCAGCTACCACTGAGAGCAACCGGAGCTTAATCCCACTAGGACGATGGAAAACCATGTAGGACACACACTGAAGTTCTCTCATCTGATGGCGAGGGAGCTGGGGTAAAAGTCACTAAGTAAATGCCCCAGCACTTCCAGCCCCGGGGCAAGAGAGCAGAGCAGCCTTCAGCCTCCCAGGAGAAAGCCCCTCCAGAGAGAGATGCCTATGATGGCCTTGAGAAATCCCCTGTGCGCAGAAGGTATAAAGTCTAAGGGATATGAGACAACACCCACTGCCATCTGCTACAGTCTCAAGAGCACAGTTTGAACAAAACCTCATCTGAGTGATGCGGGGTCGGTGAGACAAGGAGTCGAAAGAAAGATTTCTTGGACTCTCAAGGTCTGGCAGTAGTGCTCTTTTATTTAGAGAATAGTGTGGAATAGCATGGGGACAGGACCCATGAGCAGTCAGAGCTGCTGTGTGGGGACAGGACCCAGGGGCAGTAAAGAGCTGCTGCTGCTGGCATGGGTTGAGGGTAGGGCTAAATTTAAGGCATAGGTATGTGAGTTATCTCTTTACAAGATAAAGGAAAGAATATGTAAAAAAGTCATTAAAATGGTATCAGTGCAGGTGGGGTCTGGTTATTGGGTGGTCTTATAACTTTTAGATAAGAATCAAACCGGATTAAGTAAATGGCAGAAGCCACTACCTTAAATATTATCTTCAGCTAAAGACAAAGGAGGATGTTGGTGGTGGGGGGAGTCAGCTACATGAGGTTACCAGACAAGCACAATAAACAAGACTTAAGTCCTTGCCTTCCTCATTAAGAGTTTCCAGAGATAAGGCCATCCCCCCTTCCTCCTGGTGCAGACAGGGAGACACCCCCCACAGATGGAGACTTCCTTCACAAATGCAAATGTGTCTCATCAAAGGGCAAGCAAATTCCACTCAGAGCCTCCTTCTCATCTGCAGTTTTTAACAGTAACCGGCCTAAAATAATCCTCATCATGAGGCTTAGAGTCATTGCATTCTGGGTAATAAGGGACCAGTAAGGCAACGTGTTTGCTGGTCAGAAAAGGATGTCGCCCTTGCAAAGAGACTGATGGAACAACAAGGACCAGCCATTTCAGGACACGGCATCTTCTATTGCTCTGACACCAGAAGGGGAATTCAGTCAACACTCGAGGGCCTTGGGAGTGACAACTGACTCATGAACTTCTTTCCACATCCTGAAGAAACGCAGTGCCCAGGGCAACACTGGCACATCTCTGGCTGACTCTGATGACCACGCCCTCACCATCTCTCATTGATCACACTTCAGGGCTGCTGCTGGACGAACGTCTTAGGAATGTTTAAAGGCAAGGCGCAGAACATCCTCTGAGGCACAGATGAGACAGAGCCCGATCATTTATTCCCTGGAGGGCAGCAAAGGGCACAAGCACAGATCCCAGATCTTTGAGCAGAATGTACTAGAGAGGAGTCACTTGCAAGAGAGTGGCTTGAAAGCCACCGTCCAGGAATGGGGGTTGGGGGGGCTGCCAAGGGAGATGGATTAATCAGGCCTGGGCGAGGTGAGGCCCTGGTGCCACCTACAGAAATTTAATCAGAGCAGCAGGCCTGCCGCGGTGGCAGCAAGCGCTGGGGGCCCCTGCAGGCAATGGACGCCTCCTGCCAAGGAGCCCCCAGAGCAGAGTGCTCCACGAGCCCTGATTTATGCTCTGAAACAAAGGCAGGCTGCAACTGAGCCTGGGCTGCTGCAGCTTGGAGCCCACAGTTCAGCCTCTGAAGTGGTGGTAGCAGTTACAACCCCTCCTTTCATTTCTGACAAGGAAAGATAGAAGAAAAGGCTGGTGGGTTTCAGGTGACCCTTCCTGAGTGCTGGCCAGCCTTAGGTGGGGCGGCCAACCATCCTGGTGTTTTGCCGGGGACTTTTCCAGCTTTAGCACTGCAATTCCTGCTTCCTGGGAACTCTCCAGTCCCAGGCAAACTCACCTTTTGTCCTTATTGGTGATGGTGACCCATCTGGGCCCAGTGAGAAACCCACCAGGCGAAGGGATTGACATGAATGGAAACCCCTGACCAACCCCATGACATCGGGAAGGCTGACCATGGTGTGTTTGGATCCTTCTAGAAACAAGACAGGATCGTACAGGCGTCTTACCTCCAAGGTGGATACATGGTAAGAAGGTTATAATTAGAGGTGACTACAGGGGCCATTAAACACAGTTTGAGTGAAGGATTTAACGAGAGGCTAAGGGGAAGTGTACCATCCCTTCGTTTGGCTTTCCCAGAGACGGGCCCCCTACCCCACTGCTGCTGAACTCCCGAGGAACCCATGGGGGCACGAAACAGATGCTGCGATTTGGTGGCCCAGCTGTGTTGGCACAGCTGCAGCTTCCTACCCGCCAGCCAGCAGCCTCTCTGGTCCTCTGCCTGAGGGTCCTCTGAGCACCCTAGAGTGTGCTCCCCAGTGTATGCACAGCCCAGGCATGGGGAGTGAACACCCCAGGGGCAACTGCCAGCCACGCTTCCTAGAGGTAGGTTCACAGGGGTCTCCAGAGGGACTGACCCCCCTTGCCCATGGGGAGGACCCTGCTCATCAGCTCACACTTGGTTAGCTCCCCCTGACTCTGCCCCGTCTCATGCTCCCCCATCACTCATGTGCTTCCTGAGGTCACCTCCCCTCAAATTAACTACCTACTCCCAAGTCCTGGTCCAGCATCTGTTTTTGAAGGGATGTAAATTGGGGACCAGCCCCTTCTCCCTATAGGTGTGGCCAGAAGTTCTCTGAGGGTAAGCCCAGCTCATTGCGAGAGGGTCCTTTCACCCATTGCCTCTGCGTAAAGCCCCATGGGGCTTCACCACTGCCTCCAACACGCCATGTACAGAAAAGAATAGAAGTGGATAAAGAATGAAAACACAAAACAGCAACATGAAAATATAATTTAATCACTGATATTGTGGCAGAAAGGGTCATTCTAAACAAAGGGAAAATATTTACCAAAAAAAAGAGTAATAAATGTTATTACATAAAATCTTTCAAAATTTCTGCAAGTCTGGTCATTGTTAGAGCTGAACAATGGTTACATGGGGATTCATTATACTGTTCACTGTACTTTTGTGGTGCTTAACATTTTAC
Organism: Equus asinus; assembly: GCF_041296235.1. Lineage (NCBI taxonomy): Eukaryota > Metazoa > Chordata > Mammalia > Perissodactyla > Equidae > Equus > Equus asinus. The sequence goes on along the minus strand of NC_091804.1, from coordinate 7,552,895 downwards.
ACATTAAAAGGTTTTTAGTCACACTAAAAAATAAAAAGCAATTCAGCAGGTGGTTAAGTTGTCAAGAGTAAGAACATACATTCAGGAAAAGTGGACACTCAGCTGCTCTTATACAAAAGACTACTTGTGATTCGGGATAAAAATTCCAGGGACTGCATTACACAGAGATTTTTTGTAAATGCTGCACCTAATGTAACCTAAATGGAAGTGAACCTGATGAACTATATCAGTCAGGAGAGGTTACAGCATGCTGTGGTAACAAACAGCCCCAAAAGCTCAGAGGTTTCAAACCACAAAGGCTTATTTCTCATTCAGCTACACATCCATCATGGTCAGCAGGGGGCTCGGCTCATCACAGTCTCTCAGGGATCAGGACTGACATCTGGAACACTGCTAGTCACTGTGCAGGAGAAAGCGCTCTGCACCACCTGGCACTGACCAGTAAATGGTTCAGCCTAGAAATGATACTATGTATCTGTCACTCCCACTCACAACTCATTGATTAAAATGGCTTGCAAGACCCCACTCAACCACAGGGAGACATTATCGTGGGCCCAGACAGTGGACAGCTAGAAATATTTGGCAAATGGCACCACTGACTACCACAAAGAGTGCAGAAAAACTGCTAGGTGCCTCAAAAGTTAACCAGTGATCCAGTGAGGACAAACACACAAAGGTCAAAGATGTTTGTGAATAGTTAGAATAAAATAATTTCATGAACTGTGAGAGCAAAAAGGCAATATTTGTAAATCAATACATTGTTTTATATGGTTTTCAAAGTATATGTTTGTAAAAAAAATAGATTTAAGGAATACAGTGGAAAAATGTCTGCAAATCAAAATGCCATATACAAAGCAAAAAACAAAAAAGTGGATAAATACATATGCAATATAGATGACAGAAATTTGGCTAAGGTCCTTCATATAGGAAGAGCTCTAACAAATCAATAAAAATAATATAATGAAAGAAAAAATAGGCCAAGGATATTATCCTTGAGGACTTGCTGCTTTGCTAAGCTATTCATTAAGCAAGAATACAAATGAGCAGTAAAGATACAAAAAGATAAACTCAACTGGTAGTGGAAAAAAATATAACTCAAAACAATGAGGTATTATTTTTTGCCCATCAAATTGGCAAAACTATTTTTAAGAAATTATGACTCATTTCAATAATCACTCTAAATGTAAATGGATTGAACTCTCCAATCAAAAGACACAGAGTGGAAGGATGGATTAAAGAACAAGACCCAACAATATGCTGCCTCCAGAAAACACACCTCAGCTCCAAAGACAAACACAGACTCAGAGTGAAGGCATGGGAGACAATACTCCAAACTAATAATGAACATAAGAAAGCAGGTGTCGCCATACTTATATCAGACAAAGTAGACTTCAAAGCAAAACAGATAAAGAAAGACAAAGACGAGCAGTTTATAATGATAAAAGGGACACTCCACCAAGATGACATAACACTTATAAATATATATGCACCCAACACAGGAGCACCAAAATTTGTAAAGCAACTATTAACAAAACTAAAAGGAGACATCAACAACAATACAATAATAGTAGGGGACCTCAACACCCCACTAACACCAATGGATAGATCATCCAGACAGAAAGTCAACAAGGAAATTATAGAATTAAATGAAAAACTAGACCAGATGGACTTAGTAGATATATATAGAACACTCCATCCAAAAACAGCAGGTTACACATTCTTCTCAAGTGTGCATGGGACATTCTCAAGGATAGACCGTATCTTGGGAAACAAAGCAAGCCTCAACAAATTCAAGAGGGTTGAAATAATACCACACATCTTTTCTGATCGTAATGCTATGAAACTAGAAATCAACTACAAGAATAAAGCTGGGAAAGGGGCAAAAATGTGGAGACTAAACAACATGCTACTGAACAAACAATGGATTATTGAAGAAATTAAAGAAGAAATCAAAGATTATCTGGAGACAAATGAAAACAAAAACATGCCATGCAATTCATTTGGGACGCAGCAAAAGCGATCCTAAGAGGGAAATTCATTGCAATGCAGGCTCACCTCAATAAACAAGAAAAATCTCAGATAAGCAATCTCAAACAACACCTAACAGAATTAGAAAAAGAAGAACAAAGAAAAAAAATTATGATTCTAAATCTTGACCCACATGGGCTGAATGTGGAGTTCTTATACACTGCTGGTAAAAATATAAATTGTTAACAAGCTGCATAAAGAGCAATAATATGGATCAAGAATCTTCATTAATTCCTTTGCACCCAAAATTACCTCTTTTAGAAACTCTGCCTAATAAACAGAAATGCAAAGACATACATAAAATGATGTTTGTTAAAGAACTTTAAAAATTGGAAACAGGGGCCAGCCTGGCAGCACAGCAGTTAAGTTCACATGTTCCACTTTGGCAGCCTGGGGTTCACTGGTTCAGATCCCAGGCACAGACATGGCACTGCTTGTTACCATGCTGTGGTAGGCATCCCACATATAAAGTGGAGGAAGATGGGCACAGATGTTAGCACAGGGCCAGTCTTCCTCAGCAAAAAGAGAAGGATTGGCAGCAGATGTTAGCTCAGGGCTAATCTTCCTCAAAAAAAAAAATTGGAAATAGCCTTCCATGTATGTCTAAGAAAAGCAGTAAATAAATTATGGAATGGCTATTTAATAAGACTAATAAAAAATTATAGTGTAGAAGAATATTTAATTACATGAGGAAATGTTAATGATATAATAGTAGGTGAGAAATACATTTTAAGCAGGGCCACAAAAGTGGGTCTATTTTATGATCCCAATTTCATTCTTAAACCTGTTCTTATACTTTGCATTTATGATATAAAACCGGCAGGAATCCACATAATATCACCAGTGATTTTCTATTCGTGGAAGATTATAAAGAACTTTTATTTTCTTCTTCATAGTCTAGTTTCCAATTATTCTACACTGAATATGATTTTCATAATAAAAAATACAATAACTTTTTTTAAAGTATGTCAGTGTTGTATTAAGATGTCAAAGCGACTGGAAAATAAAAATTAGTATAATTGAGTGTTTAGGAAAAGGCGAGCTATACCAGACTTGCCTCAGCAGTATCTGCAGGCACATAACGCCCATGGGCCAGGGCCTGGTCTGCTCTCCAAGTGTGCCAAATGCCCCCTGGGGTGCCAGATCACTCCTGCTTGAGAACCATAGTGGTTAAATACCGTCAGTAGTGCCTGGGTGAAAAATTCTCATCTGAGGAACACTTTTGAGAGGCACTAATCTCTCTAAACTCCAAAAGACTGACTCAGTCAAAGATACAATTCAAAGTGGAGTCGCACCACATATTTAATTTCCTCTAAATGCAGCTGCCTTCCTGAAAAAAAAAAGTGGAAGGGAGAAAAGGCAACTCAACTGTAAAGAGTGTGCGCATGTCTGATTGTCATTCTAGTCTGAGCATGCGCTGCAGAATAAGGGCGGGAGACCCCCAGCAGACAGCCCACCCTCCGGGGGCCCAGCTGCCACCTACAGTGTGGACTCCTGGGCCACCCACTCCCTTCCCCCACCCCGCTCTGGGCTCTTAGAGAGAACCGAATCTCTGGGTGGCCTCCCATGCCCCATTTGGGTTTTTGGTTCTTCTTTCCCACTAGTTCCCTGGATAAAATTCCCTCTGTTGAACTGCCCAGTGTGCTAATATTTACCTGACTGAATCTCAGTTGATACAGTATATTTATTGGGATGCTGTTGAATTTAGAAGTTAACTTGGGGGAAATTCATATCTCTGTGATGCTTTCTATCCAAGAACATGATGTGTTGATGTGTCTTTCTGTTGGGTCAAATCGTCATCTGTGTCCCTCCATAGAGTTAAGTCTTATTTAGTGCTTAGCCCCTTTTTTGTTAGTTTGTTGAGTTTCTTCCTAACTATGGTATCCTTGCATGGCTAGCATAAATGGTGCTGCCACACAGGATTGCTGTGAGGGTTCAATAGTTAACGCGTGAAGTACTTAGAGCAGTCCCTGACATACAGTAGGTGCCATAGAAGTGCCTGCCATGATTATTATCCTAGTTTTTTCTGTTGTATCCTCCAACCGACTATTGTTTGAGTGTAGGTCATAGTGGTTCTGTCTCGGTTTCTGCCCAGCTCCTGTTGAGGTCAAGCTGGGGGGCAGAACTGGACCTTGGGGCATCGTTTTAACAGAAGAGTGCAGCATGCCGTCCCGATGGGTTAACAGACCCATCCCATAACCAGCTCTCAGTCCTCTTACAGATGCCCCTTCCCCACTCATCTGCCCCTCAAACTAGAGCTGTCTCCTCACTGGGCCATCTTCCCCAGAAACCAGGGGCTATTGGGTGCTAATATCTAATCATTAGAAGCAAGGATATAATTATAATTCATGTGTTCTATCTTGCTTAGGAAAGCAAAGTTTACTATTCCCTAGGAATCAAAGTATTCTGTGGGCAAGTCTTGCAGTTCAATAGAAAACTAATGTTTGCTACTTACTGTTCAGAAACAGGCTGACAGTTGTTCTCAGCGTATCAGTGAGCTAGGCCACATAACACACTGCCCCAAAACTCAGTAGCTTGAAATAACAGCCATTTAATTTTGCTCGAGTCTGCAGGCCAGTGGAGCTGTTCTGCTCATCTGGGCCAGCCTTGGCTACGGTCAGCTGGCCTCACTCGCGCATCTGTGGCCAGCTGGAGGGTGAGCTACAGACTGGCTGGTCTGGGATGGCCTCACTCACATGTCTGGCAGTTTGGCTGTCAGCCAGGGCAGTGGATTTGACCAGGCTCTGCCTGTCCTCAACCAGCAGGCCAACTCGGGTTTGTTCCCATGGTGCCACAGAATTCGCAGAGAGCGAGCGGAAGTGTATAGGGCCTCTGAAGACCTCCACTTGGAACTGACACAGCATCACTTTCCACCACATTCTCTTAGCAAAAGCAAGCCAGGAGGCCAGCCAGGATTCAAGGTTGGGAAGCAGACCCCTCCTCTTGATGCGCAGGGCTGCAAAGTCAAGTCGTAAAGGGCATGAACACAGAGAAGCCTGAAAAATCAGGGTCACGATCCATCTACCACACCCCCTACACCAAGGTGAGAAGGCTTCTACCATTGATTTCCTTTTGCAAAGGTTGCTTCGTCTCACAGCAGCCCCCCTGTGGCCTGGTCCAGGGAAAATTCCACAGATGGTGGCCTCCTCATTTACCCTGACTCACATCGGTTCACTTTCAGAAGGTGCCATTTCTTGACACTGAGCCCCGTCTGAGTCTGTTTGAGAGCACGACCCTCTGCACCTGCTGTCAGGATGATACGTTTCCCTCTCTGTCTGGTTTCTGAGAGCAGTTGCTTGTTTTGGTGGAGGCTTCCAGTATAGATTTGCCGAGACACGGAGGACAGTTCCCAGCTAGTGGCTGAATAAATCTTTGTTGACACGTCTCAGTAATCACAGGGTAATTAACTGCAAGTCAGGTTAGAAGTGATGGAAATGTCACGTCTCACTATCAGCAGGTAGAGAGACCCTGGAGGCCTCAGAAGTGGTCTCCCTTCCTTCTGGCATCTCCACCCTCGAACCACTGAGTCAGGACCCCAGACTCCTGGTAGCCACACAGGGACAGACTTTCTCTGCCATAGCTTCTGTCTGTCTTCTTCCCCTAGAAGGTGATGGGGTGGCTCTGGGCCAGGCTGTGGAGTGGGTGGAGGCTGCAGTCTGCTCCCCTCTCCACCCACGCAGCCCTACTACCCAGGGTCCCACAAGGAAGCCAGAGGGAATGGCCACTCCTGGGTTGTGGAAGTGCAGAGAAGATTCTTGAAGACAGGGAACGGGAAAAGACAAAGATAAGCACTAGGACCATGGTTTGAACAGAAGAGCAATGCTAACTGTAGGGATTTATGACAAAGTTTGCCAATCATAACCAATTAACATATGGTAATAACCATTGTGCATATTATTATGTGTTTAAAGTTATTTTTGCTGTATGTTTCACTTGATCATAGTAGACTTTCTTCCTATATTTAGTGTTCCCCTGCACAAGTAAAATGTCATATAATATTGTGTTTAAAAGGATTCTAGGGGCCAGCCCCATGGCCCAGTGATTAAGTTCGCACACTCTGCTTTGGTGGCCCAGGGTTCACAGGTTTGGATCTTGGGCACCGACCTACACACCATTCATCAGGCCATGCTGTGGGGGCGTCCCACATAGAGGAACTAGAATGACCTACAACTAGGATACACAACTATGTACTGAGGCTTTGGTGGTAAAAAAAAAAAAAAAAAAAAGAGTAAGATTGGCAACAGATGTTAGCTCAGAGCCAATCTTCCTCACCAAAAAAAAAAAAAAGGATTCTAGTATGATCCAAATAAGTAAAAAATATATATAAAAAATTATACTAGAATCTTATATACATACATATAGGACATACATATATACAATCTGTAAGATTAACATATCTTGGCGTATAATGTGCATTTTATACCTAGAATATCTACATATATGTAAATTTATATATATAACAGATACACAACTATATATAAAATAAAAAATATATATCCTTTATATCCTATATAGCTAAGTATAAATGTATATATGTATAATTACATTTTTGCTGAAGAATGTATGAAAGGGCACATAAGAATTGGATAATAACGATTACATCTAGGGGGATTTTTCTTCCATTCTCCTTTCCATAAACTTTGAATTTTTTTTACCATAAGTGTGCGTTGTCTTTAGAGCTTTTTCAAAAAGCGGCTCACTGGTAAATTTTAAGGAGATTCTCCCAGTCTTTCTACCTCGTTATCCTCAACTTAACTGTGAATTCGGATGACTTTTTACATTGAATCCTTCCTGGAAAAGACAGACAGCGCCCTGCCAGGGAGATAGCGGTTTTCAAGGGCGGAGAGAAACATCCAGTGGCTTCCTTGGCTGCTGAGGAAGGCCGAGGCCTGACCCCCCGGGCGGGCCCCTCGCAGCTGGCGGCGTCTCTCCGTGTCCCCGCAGGGCCGAGGGGGCAAAGGCAGCATCTACGTGTGGGCCTCCGGGGACGGCGGCAGCTACGACGACTGTAACTGCGACGGCTACGCCTCGAGCATGTGGACCATCTCCATCAACTCGGCCATCAACGACGGCAGGACCGCGCTGTACGACGAGAGCTGCTCCTCCACCCTGGCCTCCACCTTCAGCAACGGCAGGAAGAGGAACCCCGAGGCCGGCGTGGTGAGTGCGGCCGCTGGCCCTCTGCCAGGCGGTGGAATGCGCGGACGCTGTGCCGCGTCATGCCGGGACGCTGTGTGACGTCATGGAAGGAGGGGACCCTCCCTCTTCCCTCAGAGACGTAGCGCAAGATCTGAGGGGCGATCCATTTTCTTCCAGGCCTAACAAAGCTTTGTCATCAGGGTAGAGATATATGATGTGCAAGTTGGGAGCAAGAACGTGTTGACCCCTTCCAGCTCCTTTGCCATAGATTGTCTTTCTTGTGTATCGCTTTGGCTTACAAATAATAACAGCTCCGGTTTATCAACAAGTTGGCCCAGCACATCACTTATAAGGAGAGTTAATTTTAAGAATTGGGACATCACAACCCGGCACCCATGTGAGCCAAGAACCCACCCATTTGTTACAGTAATTAAAATATAGCATCCATGGATGGGCTTTTCTGGATCCATAAACCCCCCAAAATTGGGCACACACGTGTATTTTCTCAAAGGAAGAGTGATGGTTTTAATCATATTTTAAAATGAGTCTATGATTAAAAAAACAAAAAGGTCAAGTATCACAGACTTAACCTAATTATTGCACTTTTCTGAGCACGTCTTCCTTCCTGGGCAACTAAGTAAAAAGCTGAATTTTCCAGGTCCCTTAGAAATAAATATCTATAGAGCATAATGAACCTTTTGAATCTTTTCCTCTCTCTGGTTATTTCAGTCACATATCAGCCTTTCCTCAGACCTCCAAGCCAGGAACTTAGTAGGTGCTTCAATAATCCTGCTGAGTTACATCCTGACTGGCCACCCACCTCAGCTGGGGCTCCCCGAGGACAGGAACTGGGAACACAGTCCTTATTACCGACCAGTGCTTCAGTCTCAGATTCTGGCCTGGGCCCCACCTCAGCAAGCTGGCCCGGCTCTCATGGGAGCCGGGGGATCCCTTGACCTGGAGGAGACACAGAGCTTAGCCTGGCTCCCTCCGCGAGCCCTCCTGAGCTCCGCCTTGGTCTTCGGGAAGATGGAAAGTGTGCCAGCTCCTCCAAGCAGGAGATTTCAGCCCTCCACTCCTACCAGCTTAGGGGCAGAAGGGGAGGAAGCGCAGCAGAAGAGGCAAGCGAGGGCGCCCCAATCCCGTTCCATTTGTAATGCTTCGCCCCTCCCCCTAGAGCTCTACTCCCAACCCCCAAGGAGCTCCCAGTGGCACCAATTTGTCTTCAACCTTATCTGTGACTTGCTTTCTACTTGGGCTGGGGAAGGGCCTTGAGTTCTCTCTGAATATTGTAATTTTCTCCAATAGATGCCTTTAAACGCCCTGATACTTTGCTCCTCAAAAGAAAAGGCCCACCTGAGGATCCTGCAGACAAACACAAGAGGAAGGAGAATTCCTGTGGTTTACACACGAGCTTAGTGAAAACCCTGGCTCTCACAAACAGTCAAAGTGAAGTTTTTCTCCTTGCGAAAGTCCTTTAAAACCCAAGTGATCAGTCCCTCCAATTAAGAACAGTTATGAAAATGATCACTCACATTTGTCGACGAAAATAATCCATAACCAATCTATAAATGAAAATTTGGGTGAGTTTATTCTAAGCTGAAATCTGAGGACCATGGCCCAGGGCCTTTCTTCCCAAGGGAAGAAAGGGCACCAAAGAAGTGAGGTGTACAGAGTGGTTATATGCCCCCAAGCAGGACGTTTCACATGTGATTGAAATGTCCCTCCCGCGATAGTCACAAGATTGCGCTGTCAGCACAGCGCTTGATGGACACAGCAGGTAGTGGGTCCACTATCTCAGAGGGCGTAGCAGGAGGCAAGCCTATTATCTTTGAGCTGGGCAGTCACAGGTGAGCGCAGCAATCAGTTTCTAGCCTAAGGAAAGATGCTTAATCCTTAAGGAGACGCCAACGTTGGGAGGGGGAGGGAAGTCGCACCTTTATCTCAAGGAACTTTGCTCTCGCCATAGGGAACATCTAAAGCAGATGTACAATGCATGCTCAACAGCCACGGTCAGGCCCTTTTGGAAAGACAAGGTCAGGCTGAATTAGGTTTATACCAAATGGCTTCCTCATATTCTCCAATATATCCTAGTGCTTGCCATTTTTATTTGTCACATTTATCACTCAATTCTCTTGACTCAACGTGTCTCAGAATCTCTCCATGAATTTTAGAGGTAGAGAAATATTTTCTTTTTATAGCTTGTCCTTCTAGCAAACTTTACCTGAGCATGTTTATCCTTCCCTCTTTGGGAATGCCCCCTTTCCTTTGTGAAGGGAAAAGAAATAATGATGCAGTGACCTTTGGGCTTTCCAAGCTGCTCCCAGTGCCACAAAACTCACCATTGCATTGACTATGGTGGTGGTATTGACTTATCACTTTCTACCTGTACTGTTTCCTTTTAGGATCCAGGAAAGAAATGTCTCTCTTGTCCTTGGAATAACTGCAGATATGCTTCTCTCAACACTTGACTTGTTTTTATCTTGTGGACACTGTGACTTTAACTGATTATGTGTTCCTTTTTGCATGGGCTACTAGGAAGCTCAGATAAAATGTAAGGCAAAATAGACAGAAAGGCTTTAAGCTTATCCTTACTTTCATCTTAATCTTCTTCAGAACAAGGCAGAGTTTAAATAAAAGAAATAGATAATCCTCTGCTCCGTATTGTTTTGGGGTTCGAAATAGTGTGACTTATTCACTCATTCCTCAATATCTTCCCTTCCAGGCAACCACAGATTTGTACGGCAACTGCACTCTGAGGCATTCTGGGACATCTGCGGCTGCTCCTGAGGCAGCTGGAGTGTTTGCACTGGCTTTAGAGGCTAAGTATGTTTCCAGCTTGGGGTCAAAGGCCAGCTCTGCAGGGTGGACTAACACGTGTGTCTCTACCCAACATCAGGTGTCGAGGAGGCAAAGTGGGTGGAGAGCCTGGGAATAGTCTGGGCCAGTGAACTCTGGTGGGTGTTTCTAAAGGAACCACAGACCCTAAGTAGTACACACGCACCACAAAACTACATCCCCAGGAGAACACAAGACCCCATCACTCAACCACACCTATCAGCTACTTGCTCAGATACCAAATAGGAACATGTGGATATTTTTTTCTTCATCAAATTTTCCTTTATCTTATTTGGATCCCTTGGCTATTTTACTCCAATAATACTCACAATCAGCTAAAATGAAAAAAAAATTGCCAAGCTGGGTATCTAGAAAGGTATTTTAGAACATGGGACAGTCATGGTGCTGCCACTCAAGACTTGTTAACTTCTAACACTGAGACAAGGTCGGCAAAGTCACGCAATGTAGACCAAGAAACAGGTTTTACTGGGAAACCTTCCAAGCTACAGTAAGAGGAGGCCATCCTCTCTGTTCTCACCATCCCACGGAGAGGCCACATATCGCTGCTGCTGAGCACACCTCGGATGTGAGCATCAGCGAAGGTCCCTGCCCACTTGACACTCTGTCTTCTCCTAGTGCAGGCCAGAGGCTGGCCCATGTTTGGGGAATGAACACACAGGCTTCAGGCACCGCACACGTGATTTGAGTTCAGATGCCCGCTATGTAGGGAGTTGTCTGAGAATATGGCACCAGCAACTTGTGAGAAGTTGGATTCAGGCTCCTGGGGAAGAGGAGGCGAGTCCCCGTCCCTGTCAGCCGTTGCTAGGCAACCAGACGCTCAAGCATCAATCTCCAGGCAGCCTTGCTTGTCTCTCTCCACACGTGCAGCATATTTTCTGATTTGCAAATGAGGTAAGAGTTGATTCCTAGAATAAGAAGGAACTTCAAAAGATTATCTAGTCCAGCCCTCTGCCTTCAAGCAGCAAAGGCAGAGTTATCCTTCTTTTACAGATAAGGCCCCAAATTGGGGATGACTCTGCTCTTCGGACCAGGCCAAACTTTGAGTCTTCTTATGAACATCAGGTGGAAAATGTAGGACCCCAAGAGACAGACACTGGTCAAAACATTCCTATTAAGCACAGACACCAAAACTTGCTCATGTATTATGTGCATTTTCTGAAGATGAAACTTCCTCTCAGTGCCTGTCAGGCCCTGGAGTCTGAGCTGCGTCTGCTCACTCCAGCTGGGAGCAGACCAACTGGGGAGCCTGCTGCCCCACTGAGCCACGCAGAGAACAGAGGGCAGGAGTGCTCTGAAAACAAGAAGACATTGCTGGGCTCCCTTTAAATCTAAGAGGGCAGAACCTGACTCAAAGTCTCCTTGGATTTTGGCAAGTAAAATGTCGCTTGATCAGGCCCTAACGCATACAAAGGGACAACCTAAATAAATCAAGGTGATGGAGTACGGCTGTGGGCTCTCTAAACAGATTCCCCGGCTCTACCCCGATTACTCACCATCCTTAGCACATGCTTGCAGATGTCTATTGGAAGAGAATGCCGTCACCACTTAGGCACGCTTTGTTTTGGAGCAGTGGTCATCAATTTAATGCTCTCTATTGCCGTAAAGAGGGAAAAAATGATACCTGGCAGTTGGTGGTTCAAGCCCATCATGGGAGCCAGTCCTGATACTCCTCAGAACGCTGTCTGCCAGAGCCGAGAGTTTGGTGCAAGTGATTTCTTAAGAAAGGGCGCTCAGAAGAGACCAGTGGGAAGTAGAGGGAGCAGGTAAGGGATGGGGAGGATCCAAGAAAGGGCGCCACTTCAGAAGTTCTGACCTCAGCCTGGGGAGCTCTGGAGTGTAAATTATGCCTCAGAGTTTGTCCTACCTCAAGGTGAGGGAGCCGGGCTGCCATGTTCTCGTACTGGTCGGTCATTGGCTGAGAGCCGCGCCTGGGGAAGTGAACGCCAGGGCGCCTCTGGCTTTCTGCACCTGCAGGCAAAGCGGCTCCAGTAGCCAGCAGTTAAAACCACTGGTCAGCACAAAATAACCCCAAGAGAGAGTCCAGAGGAGGAGGAGTGAAAGTCTCTCCATGAACAGTTCCTACAGCTCATCTCTCCTTATCTTGAGACAGGGCAACTGAGAGTCCTCAGTGACGTGTGTGTGTGACCGCAGTTGAGGGTTGTTGCCCACCCAGAGGTCCAATAAGAAAACTTTTCCAAAGCAATTTGAATGCGATAAACTAATTATCCTGTCTAAATGTATGCCCTTCAGGACCTGAAAGAGGAGGAACAACCACCCCCATGACTCCAGGGGAGAAAAGGGAAGCCATTCCTCTGTCCTGCCCACGCACCACTTCATTGTTCAATCTCAGAAAGTGCTTTTCTGCCAGGTGCTTGAAAATGGCTCTTGAGTCACAGAGAATATTGTTCACATTTCCCAGTGTGACCAATATTAGAGAAATTTCAAACGATTTCTTTTGATGGGTGACTGCACCTTCAAATATTTGGGGTTCTCTCCATGAGCCAGGGCTTTCTGTCTGGTTCTAGAGGGCTGAGCTAGGCTGGAGGGGTAGATGTCATAAAGAGGCAAATGTTTGGCTCACGAGAACCATCCGTAGTAAAGTGGCCCACATATTGGACTAGAACAAAACACCTTCTGGGGGATGGATTTTTTCATGTAAACTCTTTATTGAAGTATAATAGACACAGACAAAAGTGCACAAATATTAGGTACAGCTCAATGACTTCTTACAAAGTTAACCATGTAACCAGCACCCAAATCAAGAAACAGACCATTACCTCAGTACAGTATGTGCTGTTTTGCATGGAGGAATCTCCCCCACGCTGTTGTGTGTGGTTGTAGGTCATTCATACTCATTGTTGAATATTACTCCATTGTATAAATGGATATTTGGGCTGTTTCCACCTTGGGGCTGTTATGAGTAATATTGCTAGGAACTTTCTTGTACCTGTCTTTTGGTGAAGATATGGATTTCTGTTGGGTGTATATTAGGGAGTCAGAATGCTGAGTCATGGGGTATACGTATGTGCAGCTCTAGTAGATACAGCCAAATAGTTTTCCAAAGTGAGTGAACCATTGACACTCCCTCCAGCAGTGTATGAGAGTTACAGTTGTTCCACATCTTCATCAACATTTAGTATCATCAGTCTTCTTCACTGTAGGCATTCTTATGAGTGTTGAGTGGAATTGCATTGTAGTTTTAATTTGCATTTCCTGAATAACAAGTGAAGTTGAGCCCCGAGGGAAAATTTTTCTTCTTCTCCACAAAAGCCCCCTGTACACAGTTGTAAATTCTAGGTGTGTGTCCTTCTAGTTCTGCTATGTGGGACACTGCCCAGATGAGCCATACTAGGTCCACACCCAGGATCCGAACTGGTGAAACTCTGGGGCGCCGAAGCAGAGCCTGCATACCTAACCACTCGGCCATGGGGCCGGCCCCTGTGGGGAGTTTTGAAAATGGTAGATCCGCAGGTCTCAGCCAAGAGTCACTGAATACAAAACTTCAGGGAGGAACGGCCCAAGAATCTGTCTTTTCAACCCCTGTTCTGAGGACTGCATAAGCCTGCTGCTGGTCTGTGGACTGGGTGTGTGGCATCCAGTAAGGCAATGGCTCTCAGAACCTATGAATCAGGGTGCTGTTGTGCAGAAAGTGAACAGCTAGACTCTGCCTCTGACTGGGTGCTGGCATTAGATCGAGATTGAAAACAGGAACTCCAAATAACAATAGCTAAGTAGAGACAGGGCTTTATTTTTCTGTCAGGTGAAAGATAATATAGAGGTAAGGAGCCCAGGGCTAGTGTAGGGCTGCCACTGTAAATCAGGGAATCCATCTCTTTCTAGATTTCTGCTCTTCCACCTTCACGTTCTCTAGCTGCTGCTGGAGCTCCAGCCATCATGTTTACAGCTCAGGCAGGAAAAGGGGAGGAGCACAGGAAAAAAAAAATCCACCAGCTGAGTTAGCTCATCAATAAGTCTCCTAGGACTTCCTGGAATGTTGTAGCTCTGCTTCACAAATATCGTGCCTTCAGGAAAGTGCACTTTTTAATTGGATATATGTTGATTTTAGGATTCAATATGGCTTAAAACTGAAAAACATTCATTTACTTTTAAATACCGTGACCATTACTTGGGAAATAGTATCTATTGTCTTCTAACTTACATCAACGCTCAGTATATGAGACCGATTTTATTATTAATAATAAACTCTTTATTAAACGTCCAGTACCATGCTAGTTACTTTTCACACAGTGGTCCGCATTTCCAACCCGCAGCAAGCCTCGAAGGCCTACTCCCCATTTTGCAGATAGGAAGGCTGATGCTTGGATTGTTAAAATGACTTGCCCAAGGTTGGAAAATAGCAGAGGTGGGGTTTAAACCCTAGGAAGCCTGGGCTCCAGCTCTGGGGTCTTTCCTCAGCCTAACTGTGGGACATAGAAGAGCCGCCATCTGGGCTGAGGGTCTCACCACTCGTTTTGCCCGTAGTGACGGGCCACCAGGAACGAATTGGCTCTTCCTCAGAAACGATCCACAAAATCAGGTTTGCATTTCTTCGAGATGGGGTTTTGCCCACCACACTACACCAGGGTGTCGTGTAAACTGGATTTTCATAGGAGTTAGGCAAACAGGGACTGTGGAGAAAATGCCAGCTTGACTTACAAATGCATAATTTTTCTGAGACTGGAAATAATCCAGATCTTTGAAATTGATTTTTAACCCTGTCAGAGTTTAGAGAATAGACTGAATTTTAAAGCTGAAAGGAAACAAATGGACCTTTTACTACTCCAAACAGCTCTTCTTATGGACGACGAGAACAAGGCCCAGAGGAGGGAAGCTGCTTGCTCAGGGTCACACACCTTACTCTGTTCAGTTAAAGATCGTGTCCAATAAGCAGAAGGATTAAAACTCTGTTGGCTTCTAGAGTTTACCAGATGTTAGTAGAAGTCATTCCTCCAACTTTAAAACTGTGGCCTCTTTAAAACATTTCAGTTTTCAGTTCCTCTAAAGATACATGTTCTCTCCTTAAATTCCGTTTGCTGTCTTGGTGATTAGGAGGAAAATGTTAATTGGGCCCAGGAGAATTTAATACCATAAATAGAAGAATTCTGAAAGACAATGGTGAGGGGCAATCTGCACAAATAGGAACTCAAAACAAAGCTCGATACTTGAAGCAGCGGGAGGTCGGCAGCAGCCGTGGGCTTTGGCAGGTGCAAGGCTCTGTGGGAGATAAGCTTCTGCCTGTTGTACGTGGGCAAACCATCGTAAACACAGAATTCACCTTCAGGACCAGCTTCACATGGCTGAGGAAACAGTCCTTCCTGAGCCTCCCTGGTGCAAGCTTGCTCTTTGAGCCACTCGAGGCGGATCTCCCCCTGGGCTTCAGACTGGCTTTTCCAAGAACCGCACACTCTCCTTGCTCAAGACCACTGCCACATCAGGCCAGGACTTTCTCCTCAGTGTGCTGAGCCGCCTCTCTCTTTGGAGCCCTGGCCACTCCAGATGAAATTGTGACCATCCTCACGCCTCTTCTAGAAGCCCTGGGTTCAGCTGTGATCTCTGTGGGTGCCCGCTCTGTACCAAGAGCCAACTGGTCCACCCTGAGTGGCCTAAAACCAGTCTACTAACAATTGAACATTTACCCCTGGAACATCACAGGGTCCTGTGAGCAATTGGACTCAGCCAATAAGCTCCCTGCCAGCTGCACAAATGTCACAGTTTTTATTGATAATTCACCTGGGACCTGCTCATGCCTGGCCTTGTGACAGCTCCTGGGTTTGTTCCTTATGGTCATACCTGGGCCAGATTCCTGCTGCAGCCTCTCACTAGTGCGGTCCTGACTTCCAGTCCCACATTCTCAATTCCATTCTCCCTGGTGATGTTTAAAAAATCGGATCATGTGTTTCTGCCCTTACTGGCTGTCACTGAGATAAAGTCCCAGTGCTCTAATGTGAGGGACACCCTGTCACACTCTCCTGCCTCAGGTTCCTGGCTTTCCTTCCCTGTCACACTCTCCTGCCCTCTTGCACATTTTTTATCACCCACGTGATAGTTGTCTTCTTCCGCCTCTAGATCCTTCCTTCCAGAACCGTCTCTCCCCTAGGAGCACCCCACCCCACTTCCCTGTGCTTTCACTCACTCACTCCTCCTCATCCCTTTGACCTGGGCTTGAACTGTCACTTCCTAAGAGATCCTTGCTGAGCCCCTGGACCAAAGTTTCTCAAATTTCCTAATAGTCAGAATCCCTGGAACTGATGCTTGTTAAAAACAGATACCCAAGCCCAGCCCAGCTCCACAGGTTCAGAATCTCCAGGAGAGTGCCTGGAAAGCTGCAGTTTCAACAAGGATCCCTAGTGCTGCCCAGGTGGTTAGGAAACACTCCCTTGCATCAGGTTTGCTCAAGCTTTTGGTGCATATTGGAAATGCCCGATGCTTGGACAAGCCCACGGAATCAACATGGCTGCTTCCTGTCTGACATCATCATTTTGTTAATGTTTGTTTCACATGTGCAGCCAAGGCTGCGAACTGCTGTCTTAGACCAATATTTTCAAACATCCATGTGCAGAAGAATGGTCTGGGGAGTTGTCTTAAGTGCAAATTCTCAGGCCCACAACCTCCAAGATGCCAATTCTGGAGAGCTGGGGTTGAGGCCAGGGTTCCACATTTGTCACTACTCCCCACGTGATTCTGATGCAGTGGGCCTGAGGACAGCAGTCTGAGATCCTCAGCTGGGATAACATAGGGCTCCACTGTTGGCTTCCTTGGCATCTTGAGTTCCCCCATCATAACGGTCTTTTCTTTTTAAATATTGAGCTGTCTGTCTGTCCCCCAAGACTATAAGCCCTGAGAGGACAGGGACCTCCCAAGCCCCGAACTAGCACATTGCCTAGACGTGGTAGACACTCAGTAGATGTTCATGGAATCGTTTCATTGTGTAGCACCTTACCACATCTCTGTGTCTTACTTTCCCTCCTATTATATAGAATATTTGAGGACAGGGAAGAATATGTCATGTTACTTGTCTTATAACACTGAACACAGTGACCTTTAGACTGCAGACACTCTGTAAATGTATTTTTTATTATTTAGTAGATATCACCTAAAATTCTTGAGCTGCTATGGTAGCATTACAGCATAAAGCAGGTTGATGAAATACCTATTTTACGCAACAGTATATTCTGTCAATTGCTCATAAATTGCTCAAAAGTGGAAACTAGGAGGGACGCAGTTTTACTGTTCAGACTTCTGCAAATTGCTGAATAGTGTCACAAACTCAGTTACATTGGGGTATGGATTATGTTCTGATTTATTTCAGAAGTGAGAAGCTCCTTGTTCTGACACATTCTTTCTCTCTCATGGACCCCTTGAGAATAAATCACGGAGAAACATCTGAGGGAGTCCCCCTCCAAGTGTCAGGAAGCATAACACATTTTTATGGCAGAACTCCTAGCAAAGAAGAGAGATATTCCAGCTGCCAGCCAGCCCTTGGACCACCTAGAGGTCACCAAGTCCTCATTTGTCAACACTTCTGGGTTTAATGAAATCAGAATCCCATTCCAGCAGAACACGGAGCTTTAGCCGTAATCAACTTCAGGAAGTTTCACGCCATTCACCGGGGCCCTGGGGGCCATGTGTCCCAGATATGTTCTTAATTTTCTCAAATAAGCTTTGACCTTCCTTGAAGCTTTATCCTTAAAAGCTGAAGGTCTACATTTCAAGAGCTAATATGAATCATTAGCATCTTTCGGCTCTGATTCAGAGCTTCAAACCAATGAACGCTGCATGTGTTGAAATGTTATCAGAAGAGTTATGTTGTTCCTAGTCCTTTGAATTATTTGCGCACAGTTTTTCCCAACTTTTTTGACCATAACTCTCAGCAAGAAACGAATTTGCATTACAACTCAACACACCACGCACACACATATACACCCCAAAATTTCCATGAAAAATAGCTTCCTATATTACATACAATGCACATAGTTATTTTCTTCTTTTCTCTTCCGTTCATTTTTTACTGATGGTCCCAGGCATTAAATCACTGGTTCTCGACATTAGCTGTCTACTGGAATGACCTGGGAATTGTTAACAACTCCCAAAGCCTGGGTCTCGCTCCCAGAGATTCTGATTTAATTGGTCTGAGATGTAGGCTGAGCAGAGGGATTTTAAATGTCCTCACCAGAAGATTTTAACGTGCAGCCCAGGCAGATGTCCTATGCAATAAGCTGATTTCTTAGCCCATAAATGAGTCGTGACTTGAAGTTTGAAAAACAGACACATTGAGTAATATTATAGACTAATTTCCAAAGACAATAGCATTTGCAAGCAGATTTGTTTATTCACTGAACAAACAGTGTGCCGAGGGCTGTCCTGGGCACTGGGCATACAAATATGCTGAAGATATTGTCTCTGCCCTTGAAGAACTGACGGCCTCATTTTCACAAGTGGAACGCACCCAAGTAGCCAACACCCAGATGAAGAAACAGAGCACTAAAAAAAAAGGAACAGAAACAGAGCACGGCCGGCACCCAGAAGTGCCCTTTTGTCCCCTTCCAGTCACCCCCACCCCAAGACTAACCACTAAGCTGACTTCTAACAGCACAGATTGGTTTTGCCTGTTTTTATAGTTAAACGATTGGAAGCATACAGTATGTTCTCTTCTGTGTCTGGCTTCTTCAGGTCAACATTCTGTTTGTGAGATTCATCCATACTATTCAGAGTAATTATTCGTTCATTCTCATTGCAGTACAGTATTCCACAGCCTATAAATACACCTCAGTTGGTTTCTTCATTTTACTGTAGATAGGCATTTCGAGACTTCATAGTTTGGGCCTATGAACATTCCAGTACATATGTCTGGTGAATGTATACACATATTTTTGTTGGATATACACCTAGGAATGGAACTTCTGGGCCATAGCTTAAGCACGTGGACAACATTAGAAGCTACAGCCAAACAGTTTTCCAAAGCGCTTGCAATAATTTACACTTCTGTCAGCAAAGTATGTGAGTTCCGGTTGCTCCACATCTTTGTCAACACTTGGTATTGTCAATCTTTTTCATTTTAGCCATTCCAGTGTGTTAGAATGTGCATCTGAAATAAATTTATTTAAGAAAGGAAAGTTTTTTTAATTGACATATATGTGTGTGTATATGTATGTATTTGTATATCTATGTATGTGTGTGTATGTATATATGTGTATACATAGAGAGAGAGGGAAGCTCTAAACAGTGCATGGAAATTCTACCTTGACTTGGGGGACCATGGATGTTACAAAATCTTACCAGGGGTCTATGTCCTATCTTAGTCACTGTGTCTCTCTCCCTCTCTCCCCTGTCCCCCTTCCCCCGTGCCCTTGTTCTCGCACTCTCTGCCTCTGGTGTCCAGCCTGGGTCTGACCTGGAGAGACATGCAACATCTGACTGTGCTCACCTCCAAACGGAACCAGCTTCATGACGAGGTCCATCAGTGGCGGAGGAATGGAGTCGGCCTGGAGTTTAATCACCTCTTTGGCTACGGGGTCCTTGACGCAGGCGCCATGGTGAAAATGGCTAAAGACTGGAAAACCGTGCCTGAGAGATTCCACTGTGTGGGAGGCTCCGTGCAGGACCCTGAGTAAGTAAGGCAGCAATTCTTCTGCTGCATGTGGAAAATACCCCAGAGACAGCACCGTGGCATTGGCGACAGTATCAGATTCCCTCTGTGTCATCCTGAGATGTGCTGGATTTCATTCAGGGACAGCCAGCTTCCAGGCAGAGCTGTAGTATTGCACAAGTCCAGGGGGCGCACTTTACATAGAGCACAATTGGGTAACTCAGGACCCCTGCTTCTAGGTGTGAGCCTGTATTGTTTTGGTGGTTTATGTCATTATTTTTAAGTGTACAAATCAACCAGTGTAACCAGCTCCCAGATCAGTAGACAGACCAGAACCAATATCCCAGAAGGCCTCCTGTGCCCCCTTCCATCAGCATCTCCCCAAGAGTAAACACAATTCTTCTGACTCCATAGATTATTTTCCCTTTTTTTTACTTAATATAAATGGAACCATACTCTATGTTCCCCTTTGTATCTAGATTCTTTTGCTGAGAATGATTCAACTATGTTGACTGCATACTTGTACTTCATTTATTCTCACTGCTGAATAGTGCTCCGTTGTGCAACTATAACATAATTTATTTATTTGTTCTACTTGTGGGGCAACGTAAGGGCTTGATTTGACCCTGAGTGAGGTAGACAGCCATCTGGAGGGACCTGAGCGAGGAGATCCCCGCACAGAAACCGCTGGGCTGGTCACGTGTGCTTACTTCCCTTCCAACTTCCCAACACAGCAAGAGGACTGGACAATAAGGATCCCTCTTTATTTAATTTCTCTCCTCATTGGTCCATCAGAAGATGGAAACAGCAATTCTTATCATTATTATTTTTAATCGAGGTATGGTTTACATACAATGAATTGCACAGAACTTGAGTATTATTTGAGTTTCGATAACGGTATACATGTGTGTAACCACCCCCAGATCAAGTGATGGAACCTTCCAGGACCCCAAAAAGATTCCTCAAGCTCTTTGCAGTTAATCCCCACTCCCCACACCCCATAGACAGCCATTGTTTTCATTCCTGTCCCTGTAGATTAGCTTCACCACTTCTTGGACTTTATCTGACTAGGATCACTTGGTATGGATGCCTTTGTGTCCAGTTTCTATTCTCAACCTTATATTTGTGAGACCCATCCAAGTTATTGTGTGTAATAATAGCGCATCCATTCTCATTGCTGCGTAGTATTCCATTGTGAGAATCCACCTCTGGGACTTATGTCATTTAAATGGTGGTAAAATCCATCTCTTTACTCCCTACCCCAGCCTTATTTTTGTTGGTCGTCTGAGCTTGGCCAGGATCAGACCTTTCTCACAGTACAGCCTCCCCTCCACTCCCCTTTGGTCCTGGATTCTCTGCAGTTTTTGTAGTCAGTTATTCAGACCTGGACTCAAATCTTGATTTCATGCAACTGGACAATACTTTTGACCTCCCTGAACCTCTACTTGAGCAATTCTCAACTTTGTACTCTGGCCCCTTTGGGCATATACTGAAGTCTGTGCACCCATCTCAGTATAATGTTTTAAATGCATTAGGTAAAATAAACAGGATTATGAAGGAAGCCAAGTGTATTGAAAACCAGTTGTAAAAATTTGTTAAAAAACAAATTTGTGTTGAAGTAATAGATGTCCTTTCTTTTGTCAGCATATTAAATAAAAAGCTCCTAGTGGCAAGTCTAATGGCCACGATAATTTCAGAGCAGTGATAATGACCAAAATGCTGCTTCAAGGTGCCTTCGATGACTGTCATGGGATGTGGAAATCTCTGGGCTCTATGGTGACAAACTCTGAGGAAGTGCTAATACCACTCTGGCATGTGTCCTGCATTCTTAATCAAAGGAGAAGCTACATTTCCCTTAGAAGTTAGTGAAAATTAATAGGTAGGGTTTTTTCCACCTGAGTTCTTGTACTGCCTGAATTCTTCCCTGTGGGCCCCAAAACAAGAGCCTCTTCTCTCTTTCCTCACCAGTATAATGGAGCTAATGTCCCTGTCGTCACCAGGTCGCTGGGAGACTTTAGTGAGACAACCAGCACTAAGCTGGGAAGTAGTGGGCGCTCAGTATATGTAACTTTGTCTTTCCCTGTCGTCCATGACTTTAGACACTCCTCGGTCACACCCATGGGAAAAAGAAAGATTATAATCTCCTAGAATTTTGGATACAATAATTACCTGATTCTTATATGAATTCAAAGCTATGTATCTTTGTGACCTACTCCGTCGTCCCATGAGTGAGCATCCTCGTTGTTCACTTGCTGAGTTCCTGGAAAGTGGCACCGAGTGGCTATGGCAGAGCTGTGTCTATGTTTCCATGGACCAGTCCCTGCTCTCATAAAGCGTGGTTCCCATCAGGACTGCATGGGGCAGTCAAGCTTCAGCCCAAGCCCTGTAATAACTGTTTTAAACCAGAGCTGCGCAAGTCCCACGTGATGGCCTGTCATAAAAATAGTTGCTCTGCAGAGTTCCTACCAGTTTTCCTGAGGCTGCCACGTAAATACATTATTTCTATTCACCCCCCTACCCCTCTGCTGAGGAAGACAGGCTTCACTGTGGCCCAGACAGGTTGGTTGACTTGATCAAGTCGACAGTGGCTGTAAGTGTAAGAGAACGAAAGGACTAACTTTTATTGGGCACCTACTATGTGTCGTGTGCTTCACATACATGTAAGCTTCGCAGCCACTCTGTTGTTGAGGGTGTGCCTCACCTCACACAGTCAGGGTCTGAATATTTCACGGTATTAACAACTGCGTGTTGTCCGGCATTGTCTCAGGGAGAAGCGCCTACTGTGTGCTGGCATGAGGCCTTTTACATACACTGTGTTCGATCCTCGTAAGCCCAGGGGGTACGTGCTATCATTGTTACTTCTTCCAGGGAAGGAAGCTGAAATGCAGAGAGCACAAGAACGTGCTCCGGGTCTCAAAGGACAGACCAGGACCTGAGCTGAGGCCCATCTGAATCCCAACCGCAGGCTTTTTGCATTGTATGACATTGACCTCAATGAGCTCCTACTGTGCATTCAGGGCCTACATTACGGGAGCCCTGCTGTGAGCTGGGGAGCATCCTTACAGGAGAGAGGAGGCTCAGAAGATTCAGGGCACGCCAAAGGTCACTCAGCTCCCAGCGGCTGAACTGAGATTTGAACCCAGCACTCCATGCGGACCTCCACCCCGGGAGGGGCCTCGGTGTATCACAGTGGTTCTCCCTTGGAGGAGGCAAGGCTCAGCAAACCCAGAAGGGCCTGGGGCTCTTCCCAACAACAACTCCCCCAGGGACTCTGAAACATCCCCTTACAGGGTCTCGCCTCCCCAAGCTCCATGATGCTATTCCGAGACCCTGTCACTGCCGGGGCCTACGAACGGAGTGACTGAACTGAGACAAGATAGGGAACCCCCGTCCACATGGGGATTTGAAGAGTCAATCCTACCCACCATGACAGACTTCCCCCAAAGGACACATGAAATGTGTTTTCCCTGTTAGAGTTCAGAGTAATTCTGTGCGTGATTTGAGAAGACCAGGAAACTTGCTGCAGTGGTCGAAATGGTCTACGTCTGAGTGTCCAATACAGTAGCTTGTGGCCATGAGCACTAGAAATGTGACTAGTGTGACTGGGGAACTAAAGTTTCCCTTTGGTTTCATTTTACTTATTTAGCTTTAAATAGCCACATGTGGCTAGTGGCCACCATGTTGGACGGCTCAGCTCTAAGGTACATCTGGAGTTACGCCGTAGAAGGAAGGATGCTAAATGGCACACACAGAACAGAAAGCGCAAATTGAACAACACCAACTCCGTGAAGGGGTGTGCAGAAGCTGAGCCTGCAAGAAGGCTGGGCCAGTCCATTTCACAGCCGTGCCTCCCCTGGGTCTCCCCTCGCTCGGTCCACTGCTCACTCCCCACACAGACAACAGGATGCTCCAGCAGCCCAGACGTCCACGGGCACAGAGCTGCACCTGCTAAGAAAGGCTCTGGGCCAGTCACTGGGCTAGCGCTCTTCTTCCACTATCTCATTTAACCACAGGAGGTGGGCATCGCGAGTCTCATTTTACAGGTGAGAAAACAGGCTGAGAAAGATGAAGTCGATGGCCCTAGTTCACAGAACCAGCAACTCTAATGTCCTAACCATTCTACCAAGCCACCGGGGCCTGGATGCTCTTCCCTTATTGCAAAGAGGGACTTGCCAAGAGGGAAAGGCTTACAGTGTTTATGACTTTACAGATGCCCGGCCAGCAGCAGGTGGAAACTGAAACACCCCTCACAGGCAGCGCAACTGGAGCAGGCTTTACAGTTGGTTGCACATCAGCTGCATTCACAATTAACAGAAAGGTGGCATGGTTGCCGTATTTAGAGGAACGGTCAGCTTGAAATGCACCAGGACCCTCTTAGTCAAGGTACACGTCAATATCAGACCTTATTTTCTGAGATTGCACTGGACAAGAAGGCTGGATCTCTACTGACCCTCAAGCTCTGTGTATTTGTGTGAGAGGGAGGGAGGGAGGAGAGAGACGGAGAATGTATGCTGAGATGAATGACAACTTATCTCCCAGTTTCTGAGTCCCCCTAACATTCTGTCATAACCCACATAAATATTGAATTCAGAGCCGGAGGCAACACTGGAAATATGTTGGCTGACTCCATCATTTTACAGTTAAGGAATCTGGGGCCCAGACAAGCGATGGGCCCAAGAGCTTACAACTAGCTAGGAACTTTATCCGATATCAGCAGCTTTATTTCTAATGAAAGGAAACCAGAGAGCTATTTCAGTTGGGCCTTCCACGGGGCCAGGGACCTAGTGTGTCTTGTTTACTGGTGTATCCTTAGTGCCTGCAAAGTCCTAGCACTTAGTAGACACATGATAAATATGTTTTGAATGAATGTTCAGCCAATATCACCTGGGGACAAGGAAGATGTCTAAATGGTGGCAGTAGGACCAGCAGACCAGCCAGGGAAACTCGTGACAGAGCCCAGCCTTGTTGGAAGGGCTCTGCAACCCCGCAGTGCCCTCTACTCCCGCATCCACCCCACACCCACTTGTTCTCAGATGCAGGTGAGTGCGGTCCAGGGCAGATGTGCTGGTTGGAGAACTCAGAGGCTGGCCAGGGAGGTTCTGAGGGCAATGCCCGGCCTGGCTGTGCCTCTGGCAGAGGAGGCCCTTATCACCAGGAATCTCGCTTCTGAGAGTCTGGGACAGAAGGATCAGTGGCCTTGGCACCCGCCACTTCCTATGACCTGCGGGGCTGCTCAGAAGAGTCTGAGTGGGATGAATGGTGACGATCAGGTTTATGGGTTTCCTCAGCCTTAATCTTCCCAGAGAAGCAGTCAATCTGGAAAGCAATTTTCTCAAGAGACTTTATCAGGAGAGTCGGTGAAGGGTGCTTGACCGAAATAAAAGGGAAAAATACAACTGGCTGTGAGAGTCTGTGCTGGACCAGCCACGGGCTGTGAGCAGAGCAAACCCAGACATGCCCCATCAGCCGGCGGGCATGTGTCCCCCAGAGCGCTGAGCACAGAGGAAGCTGTTCAGCACAGGCTGTCCCCACCCGCCCCTGCGCATGAGAAAACTGTTCACTCAGCTCCTTTAAGGCTGTGGCAAACTCTGAATTTTACATGAATTTGGAAATAAATGTTAAAAGCTGATATGAATGCCAGAAGCAGAACGGCAGAGAGAGAAAACGGTATGTTCAACCACGTACCAGCTGTGTGACCATGGATGGGTCACTTCTGTGTGAGTTAACGCCCCCCCTGACACTGTCACATGGGAAAGAAAAAACATCACAGTGACCATCTGTTGAATGTTCCTAAGTGACAGCAACAGAGCAGACATTTTAGGCCCTCAAGAAAGGATGGCTGTCATTATTACCATTATTATTGTAACAGAACAACTACAGCTTCATAACGATTTATTTTTGTCATTCAGCTGAGGATGCAGAACGCAAATAGCATTGCACAGGGCCCCCTTCCAAGAGTGCCTATTTCTAGGCGGAAGGCAATTGACCACTCATTTGCAACAATCTGCAATAAAATGAAGACATGAGCCGTCCTCAAGTCCCCCAGTTTGTCTTCTGTAGGCCTTGAAGACGAGGCTTTTGTACGTCCTCTCTACAAGTTCAGAGAGTAGCTCAACCCTCAGAGGCGCCTCCCTCCGGCCACGCGAGCTCTGGGCCATGGCCCCTGGGATGTGGAAGGCCCTCTGCAGACGCGCCTGCGGGTCCTCCCACAGCCATCTGCTAGTTTAACCTTCTGTAAATAGACTTCCTGAGCGCTGGTCTCCTTTTCCTTTAAAATAAGGATGGACTGTATTCCTTTTCTTCTTGTAAAAGTAGTTTATGGTCACTGGAGGAAAATCAGAAAATACTAGTGAGCAAGAAGTGATAAGAAACACCCTGCAAATACTGCTCCTCGGCTGTGCCCGTGCCGCGGCGCCGGCCGAGAGCTGCCCTGTGAGAGGAGGCAAGGTGCTCTCCTTTCTCTGCCGAGCTTGCCACCTCTGGAGTTCACACCAGGCTTCTGATGTGATTTCAGAGTGACTTATTCCAGGAAGAGCCCAGCGGAAGATCCCCTCTCTCAGGGCCTGGCACCCGGGCCGTCAGTGGGCAGTGCTCATGGCAGGCAGGCGATTCCTCATGGCCCTAACTAAGCCAGCCTCCCCGGGTCCTTGGAGAGGCCTCCGAGCCCTGCACACACCCCCAACCCCAAGGCTTCTAGGACAATCTGAGAATCCTAACACAAGTTTGTGCGTTTGTTGCCACTCTGACCCAGCTTTCCGCTTTCCAAGGTGCGTGGCAAAATTCCAGCCATTTCTTCGACCTCCCCATCTCTCCCTCACTTGTTCTCAAGGAAGACCCCTAGGCCAGGCACAGGAGCCTGCGTTCCAGTTCCCCTGGTCGCCCAGCCTCCATGGCCCCCTTGGGCTGTGTCTCTAACGCCTGTCCTCGTTCCGCGGGTTCCTGGGAGAAGCAGTAAGTCAGCCGCCGGGGAGGATGAGCTCGCAGCCCAGCCGGCGGGGGAGGCGCCGGCCACCGTGTTCTGCTGTCGGGGCTGCTTCTCAGGCCTCAAATCCCAGGCACCTCTGCCGTGCCCTGCACGTGAGGCAGTCCCCAGCCAGGTCTGTCACTACAGCGACTTCTCGAGGGGATTTTAAACTCAGAGCTTTATAAAGAAAGCTAAAGAAGTCAGTGAGAATGACTGAACCCACACAGTGGGACACAACCCGTGCTCCATATGGGCCACAGTGACATGAGCAGGCCTCCACCACGGTGCAGAGGGACCTGGTTACTACCTTCCCAGTGCTGCTCTCTAGGGACAGATAACCCTGTCTCGGGTTGGGCTGCCTGCAGAGCCGCTGAAGGGGTTCAGGCGTGTGAGACTTACTGAGGGACAGCTTTCCAGGAAGAACCGTGAGGGAGTGAGGGGTTCAGGACGGGCAGGAAGCAGCCGTGCATGGATGTGGCATCGGGTAACACACACCTGTAGCCTGATCCACCAGACGCTCTGGAGCATCAGCAGCATGACACAGCTGTCCCCATTTTGAGGCAAGGGCACTGGCCTTATACATCCCCATATCATCTAGGCGTCAACCACACCTGGCAGAGCATATGACCTTCCAGGCAAGGCAACTCCCATTTCTTGAGGGCAATTCTGCAGAGAAAGGGGCAACTGAGAGCCATTAGCAGGCAAAGCTCAAAGCAGCTGTGGAGGGAATCCAGCTACAGCACTGCCATCTAGCGAAACCCCCT
The DNA here is from genome assembly GCF_041296235.1 of Equus asinus. Lineage (NCBI taxonomy): Eukaryota > Metazoa > Chordata > Mammalia > Perissodactyla > Equidae > Equus > Equus asinus. The sequence goes on along the minus strand of NC_091804.1, from coordinate 7,525,555 downwards.
TAGCCTTAGTGTGCTTGCGCGTTGTCTCAGGTTTGGTCCAATCCAAATTTCTCTCCTTCTATCGTAAGAGATCATCTCAGCTCTGGAATGACTTCTTTCTTGCCTGAGGGACATTGTTCACTTACAGAAACTCCACTGCGTGGGGGGCTGTGGATCTGATTTCCAGCTAAAGTGGCCGTTCCATCTCTGATTCTTAGCCAATCAAAGAAATATTTTCAGTTTTTCCACAGGGAAGCAAGGTCACTTTTCTGCCAGAGTTTCCACAAACTGACTTGTAAAGGGACTGTCACTGTGTAAACTCCAGTCCGTAAGTGCCCTGGGTGCAAATGGGGACAAAAAATGACTTGCTTTAGAATCTAGCTTGTGTCTTGAATCCTTATGGTAATAGCGACTATTGCATTTGACACATGATTGGTGATGCTTTATAGTACCTAGAATGGCTATTATCAGGGTAATGGTCTGGGTTGTTGGCTTGTGAATTTCCTTCTTGAATTTTTCAAGGTAGCCTGGCCTGCAGGATAGGAAAGAAAGGAACTGAAACTCAGCACAGGACTCAGAGCAGGGTCTCTCTCCCTCCTGTGCGCTCCATCACCAACCTCTGTTACCTCCAACTGCGTCTCAGAGAGTTCCAGAGCCCCTGAGGCTCAACTCTAGAAGGAAAGCACTGGCCATTCTGGACCTGCCTGCTTGTCTATATAGAAACTCAGTGGTAGAATGTGGCATTTCATCCACACCTAAGGTTCTGGACGTTCCAGAAGCCTCCAGCAAAGTGGCCAGAAAACCTGCATAAGAGGATTGATAGTTTCCCCAACTTCTTTTCCTAGAGCCTGTGAACTATGGCAAAAACGGAATGTGCTTAAAACAGAAGCCGGAGAGATTCTCGGGCAGAGAGGGGCAGGGGGGGTGTTATCAGGTTCAAAGTGAACATACACAAGCAATCTAGATCCATGCTATCCAATACAGAAACAACCAGCCGCATGTGGCTACCTGATAATGTAAATTCATTTAAATTAATCACTAAATTAGGGGGCCGGCCCTGTGGCCGAGTGGTTAAGTTCTCGCACTCCGCTTGGGCGGCCCGGGGTTTCGCCGGTTTGGATCCTGGGCATGGACATGGCACCACTCATCAAGTCATGCTGAGGCGGCGTCCCACATGCCACAACTAGAAGGACCCACAACTAAAAATACACAACTATGTATCGCGGGGCTTTGGGAGAAAAAGGAAAAATAAAATCTTAATCACTAAATTAAATTAATTAAAAATTCAGTTCCTCGCTCACAATTGTCGCATTTCAAGTGCTTGATGGCCACAGTGGCCGGTGGCTACTGTATTGGACAGCACAAATATAGAACATTTCCATCATGGCAGAAAGTTCTATTGGCCAGCGCTGGTCTAGACATTTGTAAATATCCGATGCATATGAGTGTGTGTATATATTTTATCTTCAAAGCAATTCTTCAAGGTAGGAAGTAATATCCCCATTGTACAGGTGAGGAAAGTGAGCTCAGACAGCTCAAATGCCTTGCCCACAACTGGACCTTTAGTCCACCCCTATAGCTTTCTGCCTGTAGGCTAAAGCCCAAACGATCAATAGTCGTTTATCAGGTCACCTGTTGTTTCTGACTCTGTTCTGAGTAAATAGCATCTTCTTGGAGAGATCCAGTTGGCTTTCCACACTCTAACCTCCAAAGGTGGCCTAATGCCTGCACTCCACCAAATTGGATAATTTCCCCAGAGCCTGGTGCGTGGGACCCCACGGCCACCACCCTCACTCCATGATCTCCATGGCCAGTGGATGCTTCCTGCATTATCCAGCATCAGCGTCCACACGGAGTGCACACAGCAGCACTCCAAGAAACTGTTTAAGTATGTTTTTGTAAAGTTTCTCGGAGAGTATTGCCTTTATCAGTGAGCTGCAGGGTAAGCTTCAGCCATCCTCTCCAGGTTCATGGCCTTGGTTCCCAGGGCAATGCAGAACCAAGACTTGGCTCTGAGCCGGGTCTGTGACCAGCATATTTTTGTAGATGTGCTCTACAAGATGTGTGTTTAAAAATGCCCACCAAGTTATGCTCCAAAATAGCCGTGTCCAGGGAGGGTATTAACACAGGCAGAGGGCCTGGGGAGGGGACCATGCTCCCGGCACTGTGCTCAGTGTTTTCATCTATGGTCTTATTCAACCAACCTCATAAAACCCACCCACAATGACAGTGAGGCTGCAAGTATTTAAATAATTTTCCCAAGCTTTCCTGACCAGTAAGTGTAGAAGCAGAATTCTAACCCAAATACGTTTATTTCCAAAGTCTGGGGTCTTTCCATTACACCAGGCAATCCTCCAGTGTCGTTTCCTTCGTTATGTTTCCAGTACATCTCACCTTCAAAGGAGGCCACCTCCAGCAAGGAGATTGGTTGTATGGAAAGACAGGTGAGGGTGCGTAGGTTGACCCTCCCTGGGACTCTGGCTCTAGGACCAAAGAGACTCCCAAATTCCCCTGATCTATCAAAGGACTGTCCTTCACTGGGATTAACTAACCCAGTTTCAGCTTTTCTTATGATAGGAATAACAATCACGTTAGCAATAACTTCTGTTTGTCAAGGTACTTAGCACTTTAGAAGAAAGGCTGTATGAGCTCCTGTCTCAGTCTGGGTTGCCCCAAAATTAGACCCTGAGATGGGACTTGGGTGCTGACAATTTTTTGAGAGGTGATCCCGGGAAACAGAAGTGAGGAAGTGGAGATGTGAGACAGGGAAGAGGAGAAAATCAAGAAGAGTGTGTTGATGTGCAAATTGCCACTGTGGGCAACTAGGCTCCATCCTATTGGGGACGTTGAGTTGTCCCACTGAGGAACAGGGAAGCCAGGGTATATTTATCCCCCACCTTCTGTCAATCATTGGTAGAGAGTTGTCCCTGAGACGTTAAATCCCTGACATGTTCGGGCTGCCCTGCACACAGGCTCAGCAAGCTCCCACGGTGCAGGGGAAAGCTCCAGGAGAGAAGCTGGGGGATGCCGATACCTGAGGTGGGAAGCAGTCAGGGTCCACGGGAGCCACAGCTGCAGGGGCACTCAGAGCTGACCTAGGGGAAGTAGGAAAGGCATCAACAGCATCTGCTACACTCGCCTTCCACAGACAAGGTTCAGAGAGGATAGGTAACTTGCTCAGGCTCACACAGCTGGTGTAGGAATTAACCCAGTTCTGTCTGATTAACCCCAAAGGCCCTGCTCTTTCTGCTACCTGAGGCTGCCTTCAAAACCCCTCAACCAGTGTGCCCATCCCTTACCATATCTTATCGCTTTGTCCTCAGGAAAATACCATCCACTGGCAAGTTGGTGCTGACCCTCACAACCGATGCGTGTGAGGGGAAGGAAAATTTTGTCCGCTACCTCGAGCACGTCCAAGCTGTCATCACGGTCAACGCAACCAGGAGAGGAGACCTGAACATCAACATGACCTCCCCTATGGGCACCAAGTCCATTTTGCTGAGCCGGCGTCCGAGGGATGACGACTCCAAGGTGGGCTTTGACAAGTGGCCTTTCATGACCACCCACACTTGGGGGGAAGACGCCCGAGGAACCTGGACCCTGGAGTTGGGGTTTGTCGGGAGCACACCCCAGAAGGGGGTGCTGAAAGAGTGGACACTGATGCTGCATGGCACGCAGAGCGCCCCTTACATTGATCAGGTGGTGAGGGATTACCAGTCCAAGCTGGCCATGTCCAAGAAGGAGGAGCTGGAGGAAGAGCTGGACGAAGCTGTGGAGAGAAGCCTGAAGAGCATCCTGCGCAACAACTAGCACCGCGCCCCGGCCTCCACGCCTCCCTCCTCCCAGTCTCTGCCCCTCTGTCCTCCCTCCACTCTCCATCGGGCACCGAGCAGTTACCCTTACACAAGTGATGCCAACTTCTTGATCTGAAGCTTCGCTCACTGTCAATGATTATTTTCATTACAATGGAAGCAATCTTTTTTATTCTATGCCCCAAATACAGTGTTCCCACCAACACCTATGTCTTATTTGTGACTCTAAGTTCTTTATTTGTGTCATTCAAATAGATGATATCCTGCAAACAAAACTGGGACAGCTTTCCCATCAATTTTTTTCATACCTGAGAAGTGAAGAGAATGCATTTAAAAAGCCACACACAGTGACTCCAAGAACGTTTATTCATGGTCTCAACTGAGGACCTGTTACGTAAAATGAAAATCAAAGATGATGACAGAGGGTGAGCTCTGAACCCTTTAAAGCACAGGAGATGCAGTAAACCCTTTGGGGAGAGATGTTTTGAACTTAGCAAGATTTGTCAGTGATGTCGATGCAGGTGGCATGATTTGAAAGATGCCAGCCCTGAGAGCCCTAATTCCTGGATGGGGAAGAAAGAGTCAAACAGCATGAGCACTGGACGTCTTACCACCAACACCAACATCATAACTCGTCCTGCCCAGCCAGGGTGATAAATATAAAACCCAGGTGGCCTGGCTGGCCTTTCACCAGCTGCTGCTCTGCGTTATGGTTAAAGCTGCTGGAGAAGCCCAAATTACTCTCAGTTTGTATAGAGTTCATCCCAGCCCCGATTTTCTGGGGTTCCTCACACAGCTATACAAAAGAATAAGAGGTGAGGTAGGTCTGGCAACATGTCTGGTAAAGAATAGCTGAGTGGGTTTTCACACAGGACCATTCTTTTTCCTAAGTCACTTTGGGGCTTCTTAATCTGATTTAAGTGAGAGGCGAGGTGAGTATTTTTGACAGCTTTTCACACATATACTTGGGCTTTGATTTCCAAAACGTATGATTGAGGGAAATGTCTTATTCCTTCACGTTGTGATTTGTTTGACGTGTCAGGGAAAGAGGTGTGTGAAGGGGGCATGAGTGAGGACGTGAGCAGCCATGTTCACATGGACCTCCGTTGGTATGGAGCCTCTTCTGCCGAAGGGGGGGAATGCCAGCTCATCCCCAGGACCTCAAGGCCTGAAGGGAGCAAGAGAAGACCTCCCTCTGTAGAGAAAGCACACAGTTACCATCTTGGCAACTAAGCCATCCATGAGAATGTTTAACATGCAACCCAAAGGTGATACATTCCTTTCCTCTGTCAACCCCAAAAGACACCACACCATTTCATTGCCAAATAGAAATGCTTTCTGACCCGCTGTCACTTTGTTTTCCTACTCAAGGATTGGCTCCACATCCCCAATCCCAGTGCCCATCCAAGCAATGATTTGTTTGATTTGATTCCCAAAACCTGATCCACCACTTCTGGTTGCATTTCCCCCTTCCCCTGGGAGTCTGGGGCTAAGCCTGGGCTTCCTTTCCTTAAAGCCAGCAACACGAGAGCACGAGGTTTTGTTCCCTAAAGGTGGCAACTTAGAGATAGAAGTCTGGAAAACCCATTTCCTTTCTTTTTCCCTCCATGTTGGCATGAATTTCTGTCTTCTCTAACACCATATGACCTTCTCTATAAAATGCTTTAAAATGTAATAATATTTATGATTTTTAAAAGAAATTTATTACTTGTTGCGAAGGTCTTTTTAAACCAGTTTAGAATTCAAGAAAAAACAAATGGAAATCATCAAAAATTCATTTCACATTAACAGTCTGAAAATAAACCAAAGGACATTATGTGTGCATGTGTGTATAGGCGCACACAGAAATATATACACATGCAGCCTATGCACATGTGTGTGTGTATGTGTATATATACACCTGTACAAATGTATAGACACACATAGGCCTAAAATGTGTGTGTGTGTATTTACGGAAGAAACAGACATCATACTCATCGCTAAAAGAATATTCAGAGAATATCAAGATGATTCTGGCTGAAGAAAAAGGCCGGTGGAAATTCAGGTGAAAATGTTCATTGATTCCCATTAAGTCACCTCTGTAATTTTGCAGCTCTCTGTATAAATATTAAATGTCTTATATAGCAGCAAAAATATAAAATAGTTGTCCATATTTTCACAGTTGTGGTATAATTTATGAAATCAGAGAGTAACTATCAGCTTCTTAATAGAAACGGCAAGTTTTGATATGAGTATACAGTATATAAAAATATATATAGTGCTATACAAAAATATTTGGTCTCTATTTCATTTTTTGCATCAGTATCAACACGAAAATATGTCTAGCTAGTGAGGTTTTTATGATATCCCTGATCCTAATGCAAGAGACATTTATAGTCATTATTTTTAAAAATGAAAATAAGTAAATAATAATTAAGCAAGTTAACATTGTTACTCCCTGTGACAAAATTTTATAAGTAAATTAAAAAAGACATGTTGTAAATTAGGAGACTCAACAATAAAACATTACCTTCCAGAAATAATGTGGGATGTGATATGTATTACATGAAAGTGCTTACATCCATGCTAGGAGCAGATAATAAAAAGTTGCCAGACAAATATGAAAAGCCTGCTTCCATAGATATGTATGAAAGATTTTTAATTAGCAAATAAATCATACACAAATTATGGTCTATAGCAGCATTGTTCAAAGTCAGGTTACATCCCATTAGCAGATTGTAAAATACATTTAAAGAGTCAAGATCAGCATTTGAGGATAGAACAGGATAGGGTAGAATAGAATAGACTAGAATAGACTAGCTTAGATCACCCATATTAATAATAAGTATTGTTTCCTGAAATATTTGTTTCAGGTGTATGTGTGTGTGTCTGTGTCTTGAGTGTGTGGCTCACAATGAAAAATACATTTCTTATTGTGGGTCATGGTGAAAAATCTTTTAGAAACACTATTCTAGAATATATTAGTCAGGCTAGACTAAGTTATACTGTATTAACAAATAGCCCCAAAAGCTCAGTGGTTTAACACAACAAGGGTTTATTTATCATTCACACAAATTCCCCTGAAGGATTGGGTGACTCCCCAGGGCCACAGACCTCCATGCAGTGATTCAGGGATTCCGGCCACTTCAGTCTTCAATTTACAGTTGGTAATCCTAACACGAGGCTGCTACAACCGCCACGTGAGAGAAGAGGACCCATGGAGGACTCTCATCCACTCTCCAATGTTCAGCCTGAAGGAGACACACATGTCCCTTGACCTACTGCCCATTGGCCAGTACTGGTCAACAACCCTGCCTAAATACCAGGCGACTGGGGAAGGTAGGCCAACTAATGGAATACGTGATGAGCATTAGAGTGTCTACCACACAGAGAGCTGGACATTCCCTTAAAACATATTCTTGAGCACTGAATTACACGGGAACCTCTCTTCATGGATCGTACTGTGAACAGTATTACAAACTAGCTGTACCCCATGTGATGGCAAGCTATTCTAACAAACCCTAATAGTTATTAATAAACTACTAATATATTTATCAAGGTTCACTGTAAAAACAATTTTCACTCTTGTCCTCTAATACAATACTTATCAAACGAAATTAGTAAAATCTTAAGTGAGCCTATCATCAAAACAGATACTGAAAGTTGTGAGGTCCAAAGTCTGATCCTGTGACAAACTGAGACCCTGCTTTTTAATACTTTTAAGTTCAAAGGTTGATTTCTAAAAGATCAAGTTTAAAAACTTGATATATAGTATAGTATATATATAGTATAACTTATAGAGTTATACTATAAGTCGTTGTTATTATGACATAAATTAGTAAGAGTGGTTTTCATGTGATCAGTGCCTTCCCTGGTTGGAGTAATTGCCACAATAAAAACCACACACTACAAAATCTTTAGTCAACATAGACAAGCATTTTATATTTAGAGAGAGAACTGCTGAATTAAGGGAATTGGTGCCCTCATAGCCAGAGTGAGTTGTTGGATGCAAAGAGTCCATTTTGATAGAAATTTCTAAAAATCAAAATGCCAAGATTAGAGACAGTGATTGTGGGAGAGAATAAGGGGTTCTAAAAGCTCTGGTGGTTTGAAAGAGCATCAGCACAGAATGTGTCCGGGGTCGACCAAGGTGATTTGGTCGTAGCCGGATGGGCAGGTCTCTGTCTTCAAAGAAGGAAGGAGCTGACAAAAAGGATGGGGAGGAGAGGCTGGCACTCAGCACGTGGGAGCTCAGGGAAACGGAGAGGCAAGGGGGTGACAGGTGGCAGACAGCATCTGGCGGTGGTCAGTGTAGGGAAACACAGAGGCTGGTATATAAGGGAATTCAAGTCCCCGAAGAGCTGAAGGCTGTTGAGGACAGAGCCCAATGCACTGGGGCAGCCATCCCCAGACAAGTGCCTTGAAACACCATCCATCTGCCAAGGGTCTGACTCCATGCCCACCCACAGCCTCTTGACGCCTTAATCAGCTTCCCGAGGACATTAACCCCAGGAGAGGGGGTAACAAGCATAAGGGATACCAGCACCTGGATCTCTAGCAAAGGAGACTCCCCTCTGTGCATTGCCAATGCATCAACTAGTACTCAAGTGTTTCCACCAGCCTCTTGTGCATTTGGTTGAAGAGTCCCTTTCCTTGGGTTCAAAAAACTCTGCTTGAATTTGGTTTGGGAATTATAAGGGACCACGAGTCAAAGTCTGACCTGAGGCAAATGCTGCAAGCCAGGCTGCCAGCTCTGCTTTTCTCTCAAGACTCACTGTTTGTGAACCCGAGGACAGAATGAACTGACTGTGCACTCGTCCCAAAGGGATGAGACTCTGTGCTGCTACAGTCCTACTGCTCGGCCTGGCAGGGGCGGGGGGGGGGGGGGGGGGGGGGAGCAACGATTAGAAATCCCAGCCTACAGAGTCTTAGAAGCCAGAACACCCAAATGAGGCCAGGAATTCCTCAGGTCTAACGTGAACTGTCACCCATTTCCACCATGGCCAATCCACCCTCACCATCGGGGGGAGACGGGGGGGTTCCACCTCATAGCGCTCTCAGAGACGTCCCTCTGCACCCAAGAGGACACCTGATGGCCTACTCCAAGCTGGACAGAAGGCAGAGGCTGTGACCATTTTCTCTTTTGGCCCCTGCACTGGAGCCAGTGACGCCACAGGTGACAGATAAGCCACCTGGTAAGCTCCTGGTCACAAGGACACAAGCATGCAGGTGAAGGGGCAGGTGTGACTGGTGAGGGCACGAGCACAGGAGTCATTCACCAAGGGTGTGTCTCCTAAAAGAATATATATCTCAACTCAAAAACCCTGTTTCTCTGAATAAAACACAAGTCAGTGTGGCTTTTCTGTGGCATTTAGTTGCTCTTCTCCAAGCACAAGAAATTGGAGTCAGGCATTTGTACTAATCAACGTACCAGAATGATGTCCTTTGTCATCAGTGTGCCAAGTGCTATATGAGTTTTGAGGTGACTTCATTCACCAGCAAAATGCCAACTACAAACCTGTGATACAAAAACGTTGGGACAAACCTGACTATAATGGTTGCTTCTAGATCATTTCTTATAATTTAAGCTTCAAGTCAAGGAGAGATCTAAATGGAATTTTCCAACATGAACGGGGAAAGAAGAAACAATAGAGACGCCAGGTGAGACGCGTCTTGCGATGCATGAATTGAATTTTGCATTAGACCCTGCTGGTGCACGCGCTACCTCCAGGGTTGGGAAACCACTGCCCAGGGACCCGATCCAGCCCGCCGCCTGCGTTTGTCAATCCATTCTCTTGGAGACGACCACACCTATTTGCGCGTGTATTGTCTGCGGCTGTTTTCACTCTCAAACGGCAGAGTTGAGCAGTGGAATCAGAGGCTGTGCAGTCTATAATCTGGCCATTTATAGAAAACGTTTGCCTACCTCTGCCCTCTATCTCCTCGGCCTGCCCAGAGGTCAAGGAGGACAAACAGGAAGGAGCAGGCCCCTTGTCCCCCCTCCAGCCTTCACTCTTCCCCTACTAGGGAGGGGCTGGCAGAGCGGGAAGGAGGTGGCAGGCCCCCCGCCCGGCAGCAGAGTGTAGAAAGGTGGGCTCGGAGCTGAGAGACACGCCGTGCTCCTGTGACCACCGCTCTGATAAACCACCTGTGCCCAAGAGCTGGTTTAGGGTCTGCTTTGGGTGCAGCCCTACCTAATCTTAAACCATAAGTTCTCCGTCGATACCGAATCTCATTCATTAGCAGTCATCTTCAGGATCTCCAGGCTTGCAAGCAAGAGAACCCAACTCTAATGAAAACAAACAAGCAGCACGTCCACAGCATGTGGAGCAGCTCTCAGAGCAGAGGAAGAGCCTGAAGAGCCAGCCGAGACCAGCCTGAGAAGGGACGGAGATTAGAGGAGGCCTGGGGACGGGCACACAGCGGGGAACAGTGGTGAGCACATCACAACTACCCGGTTGCGGGCCCAGTTCTGGCGTTTCCAGTCTTGGCTTCACTGGACTCTCATTTCCAACTCCAACGATGGGTCTAGTTTGGGACACTCGCCCACCCCACAGCCAGAGGAAGGCAAATGTCTTACAGCATGGTCAGGGTTACGCCCAGCATGGGAGGAGCAGCGCCGTCCACAAAATCGGGGCGGCCACCTGAGGAGCAGGTGTTACTGAGAAGACGCCAACCAGCTGGGGTGTGGTCCTCCCAGAAGCCGACTCGGAGACAAGTTGTTGAGGTTGTTTATTTGAAAGGAAGCTTCTTCATTAGGAGGGCAGGAAAGTGAGACAGGGAAGGAAGGAGGCCAGTTCAGGGCACACTGATGAGTGGATTTCTTTGTGGGCGTCTCGGGCTCAGACCCACTGGGCCCTGTGTAGAATATGTCTCAGTTATCCCAATGGAGGGGAGAGAGGGCTGGGGTATTTACACAACTGGTCTTGTCCATCCTGGTTGAGGGCTGCCTGCAGGAGCGTGAATGCCCTGGTGCCCCCAACCTGCCTGGGGAGTGCACCGAGCACACTGCTATGGCCTCCAACGGCCTCAGGAAGCCTAAGGCAGAGAGTCGCAGGTGTGTGCTGTGAGAAGTCTGGGAGCAGAGGCATGAACCAGAACAGCGAGGGGCGGGGATGTGAGGGACCAGCAGCCAGGGCAGCGGTTACAACGGCAGTTACCCAGGTCGCTGACTCGGATGCTTGGAGAACGGGAGGCTGGGGAGCTGGGATGCAGCTTCCTTGTGAGGAGGCAGCTCCGGGAGTGTCTCCGTCCTGGCCTCGAGGCCGAGGCAGGGAAGAGGAGGCCGGGCCCCCCCGGTATGATGGTCAGGACCAGCTGCTGCAGCACTGGCACTTGAGGTGACTCAGGGCTGGCCAAAGCTCCAGCATTCTCTTGTCACTGATGCTGGTGGAAGGCCCACTCTGAGCCCCCATGCTTACTAACAGGAAATACTTTTTATAAAACCAAAGTGCTCGTTTTCAGAGACCTCGGGGAGAGGAAAAGCCAGGAAATGAACCCATTCTGCAGCTCCCCTGGGGAAAAGAGGACCAAGCAGGCAAAGTGGAGAGAAGTATCCAAGAAAAGAAGCCAGTGGACCTCAGAGGGTGGGGGTGGGAGGGGCAAAGAGCCTGATTAAACCCTACATCCAGAGCAGGCCACCCCACATCTTACACCGTGAGCCCAACTTTCAGGTGGAGCTGAGCCTGCCAGGATATGGTGTTTACCTGGTTTCTGCCTCCCTCCTTGACCTCACCTCCTTCCATGGCCCCCTACAATCCCCTTTATTTCTCCTCCTTGAACAGGCCAAGTCCATCCCTGCCCCCAGGGCCTTTGCACTTGCTGTTCCCTCTGCCTGAAATGCTCTTCCCTCAGATCTGCATGACTGGCCATCTTGTCATTCAGATCAGGTCACCTCATCCATGGGGGCTTTGCTTGACCACCCAATCCAAAGTAGACCCCTAGTCACCCTAGCACACCACCTTCATAGTACTGTCTCTTTTTCTCTTAGTTATCTGCTTGCTTGTGCATTTCCTTCCTCCCCTCCAGAATAGCATGTCTGTGAGAACAGAGCCACGTCTGTTTGTTCTCTGCTGTCTCCCAGTGTCCAGAACCATGCCTGGCATAGAACAGACCCCCAGTCCATTTTATTTTTATTTTTTTGCTGAGGAAGATACACCTGGAGCTGACATCTGTGGCAGTCTTCCTCTATTTTGTATTGGGTCGCCACCACAGCATGGCTTCTGCTGAGTGGTGGAGGTCCATGCCTGGGAACTGAACCCGGGCCACTGAAGCAGGGCACGCCAAACTTAACCACTAGGCCACAGGGCTGGCCCTCCCCCAGCCCATTTTTGATGGTTGATTGAATATAACATAAAAATGACCTTTCTTTCCAAAAAGATACCCCCTGCCTTTCTAAATAAGAATACTAACTGAACACATAGTCCAACAAATAAAAAGACAGTGGGGAAAAGAAAAGGTTTGCAGCGCCTGTTATGTTGAATACAGTATACATGCTGGCCCAAGCTCCTAGGACATTCTGGGCCCCAGCTACTCGTGTCCATCATTCTCTCCTAAGCTTTTAAAGTGTAAATATTTCAAAACTGTGCAATTGAGTGGATTCTCCATTCATTGTTTAGAAAGAACAATAAAAGCATATTCCTTTCTTGAAATCAAAACCTAAAACAAATTTAGAACAGGTTTTTTAAAGCTCTAAATAGACAGGAAGGGCGACTCCACTTAGAGTTCTTTCTATGGTCCTAACAAAGAAATAGCAGAACGCCATGACCCCATCCATTGTCTCTAAGAACGTGCAGCTGTCTTGCCAGACGTTTTGGTTTAGGTAGATGCAATCATCCATTTGAGCACATTTACTCAATGCCCTTCATGTACTTTGGAGCAGCTACATGGGAAAAGAGTAATTTCTTAATTGGCGTAAGTAAAAAGTTATTTTGGACTGTCAGTAAAATAATAGATGCCTAGAGGCAAAATAAAAATTTTTGTAAAGATTCCGGTTTGAAGGAATTTCTATTACCCAGGATGTGACACAGAAAGTATCTGTGTGCACGTGTGTGTGCGTGAACAAGAGAGCATGCACACACATATATCACAGTGTACTGTACTATGGTAATTGAGACCATTAATAAACCTGAAAAATCCCCCTGTATCAGCATAGCACAGTGTCTGCCACGTAGCATACGCTCCATAAATGCTTGTTGGAGTAATTAAGAAAATCTCTTCTAAATAAGGAATTTATGTGGGGAGATCAGACTTGGCTTTTGGACACCTGACTAGGATTGCAATATTGAAGAGAACACTTAAGTAGCTCAGACAAAAGGACGTTCGATACACATGCTTGGCAGACGGATGGCGCTCTGCTCACATCCCCATGACCCTCACCATTTCCAGGTACTTCCATGCCTGATGTCCAAATACCAGCCCGTGTACTTCTTGGCCTGAGGGCCCTCTCAGCCCCCAAAGTGAACTCCCTGGAGCAACCCCTCCCATGGGCTACAGGCGGCCGGCCGTGGACGAAGACCCCAGCTTCCTCACCGCTCGGGCAGGACGACTCTGAGGCACGTCTGAGGCACGCGCTCTACTCCGTCTCCCAGAGTCCCTTGGGGGGACTGGGCCCCAGCTGCCCACAGAGCTACCAGACCTGGTGGCACACCTCCTATCGGCTGCCTTGCCATCCCTGACACCCTCTGCACTCCCCCCCGGGCACTTCCTGGGGTCTCACTCCCAGGAAACTATTCAAAGCCTTGCTTCAGGATCAGCTTCTGGTTGAACCCAAACTAAGAGAGATACGTTTAGTCATTCTACCTCTAACAAAACACTCCTCCCCACGAGCATGTGCCTGGGCTTGAAATGGAATGAAATGAGCCAAGGCCACCAACTAGCATTTTCGTGTGAAATCCAGACTCTCTGAGTCTCTGATGGGTCCCTCAATGAAGCATGATGAAGGGCATCTCTCGCCCCTAAACGAGCATGGTTTGGCAGCTGTTTAACAGCATCCCTGTCCGGAGTGTGGCTGACCACCTACATTCCCAGGGCCCCTGTTAATTAGACAAAGGACGTGCAAGCAAAGAAAACGCTTTAATTAGGGCTTCATTGGCAATGCCAGACAGGCCGACTATGGTCTAATCCAAACCGGAACCCTCACTCTCGATCACTTGTTCTACAGCGTCAAAGCACTTCCCCACGGGGGCCCCAGAGACCTTGTCTCTCACTGAGCCCGGGCACTTTAAGAGCCTGTCTCTCCCAGTTTCTTCTTCGCCTTCGTCTTTCCAGTCACGGTCTCCACAACCACGGCAGTTTCCTCATACGTTTGAACGCTCTCGGTTGAAAACTTCTCAATGGACTCCACCACTTGCACCTTCTCATACGCCAGAGTCCTGGGAGGGCCTCTCTCCGGCAGGCTGCTGCTCTGAGCCCCAGACCCCTCAGATCCACCCTCGCTGACCACAGACGTCTGGGATGGGGGTGTAGACGGTCCCTCTGGACCAGGTGTGACCACAGGACAGGGCCTCTGGGACCCCTCCTCCTCCCTTTGGCCATCATGCTTCTCCCCGGTGTCTTTCAGTTCTTCGGCACTTATCTCACTCTCCTTTTCTGCAGGATGCTGGTCAGGTGGCCGTCCCTCTTCTCCCCCCTGGGAATCCCCCTGCCCATCCTCCAGAGGGGGCTTGGGCTGCTCAGGAGAGGGCTCCGCATGGCTGTCACGACGCACAGAGTCGTCCTCAGTGGAAACAACCACTTGCCCTCTGGCCGGCATGGAGAAGGAACAGAACTCAGGGTTCACGTAACTGGCATCGCCAGAGACCAGCACGTGCTGCTCTTCGGTGCAGAGGTCAGCGGGGGGCTCGGGTTCTTGGGGGCTTCTTACTCTCTCCTTGACCATCTTGCAGAGTTTCCCGAAGGCTTTACTTATCTGCCCTCCATCCGGCACGTCCTCTGGGGTCTCTTCTGGGGTTGGGGGACTTGCTTCTTCACCCCCTGATTCAAGCTTAGACTCACCTTCTTCTTTAAGCACCACCTGCACCAGCTTCGTGTCTTCTGGATCTTTCGGTGGAGCATCTTCCAGACTTTCCTCTGCTTTGTCTTTAGCTATAATCTTTTTCCTTGGAATATTCCTAGGGAGGCCTTTTTGTCTTGGTTTTGCTGTTGTTATGTCCTGCACAGCCCTGGTGAGATCTAAAAGAAAAAGAAGGGCAATAAATCACGTATAACTGTCGATGAAAAAGGAAGAAAACGTATTCATTGAAAAATATACAATGGGAGACCAATGCCTAGAGCCTTGGTGGGGTTTTCTATATATAGGGCAACGGGGGAAAAGGCCTGTATCTGTAGCGTCCACAACCCATGCTGAGGTCCCAGCTCTGCCAACCAGCTGTGCAACTTTGGACAAGTTGCTTGGCCCCTCTGAGCTTGCAGAGAGAAGGGAAGATGCTGCTTGTCTGCACACTCCCAGGTCCCATCACACTGGGTATAACTTTCTGAGACATGCAATTCTGCTGCAATAACACTCAGCAGAGAGGGGCACCTCGAAGGAAGCCAGCTGGGCAGGTACGGAAGAAGGGGTGCTTGCAGGACCTGCTACGGAATTTCAGGGCCCGGTACAGAAGGAACAGGTAGGGCCCCCTGTTCAAAGCTGTTAAGAATTTCAGGACAGTGACAGCAGAGCATTGAGCCAAATGTGGGGACCCTTGTGCATGAGGGCCCTGTGCACGGCCACACAACCCCCACAGCCAGCCAGGGCTCTCTGGGGTCGGCCACCCCTCCAACAGTTTTCTGACTCTGGAACCTC